>NC_091685.1:16602500-17852500 GCF_041296265.1 Equus caballus
GTGGACAAAAGGCTACACCCCCTCTGCATGGGCCGGGGTGAGGGTTCCAGGAGGTACCACGCACCAGGCACCCACATGACACCTTGCGCGCAGTGGCTTCCATTCGCATCCTCTCTCTTCCCCACCAGGACTTGATCAGGCAATTTCTGATGGTCTAATTTTCCCCAAACTGAGCATTATATACCCTCTCCCCCAGCTCAACGCCAATGCAATTTATCCTCACACCCAAACCTGATTCCTTGTCCTCAGGGAGTCCTCGAGACACCCTGCCGGGTAAACCTTCCACTCAGAGGAGCTAACAGAGTCCTTTTGTTTTTTTTTTAACTCAGAGGTGAACTGGACACAGGCTCAGGCTTCTGGTTTGCTTCAAGCAGTAAGGTAGGGTGGGAGCAGCCCTGGGTGTGTGACGGGGAGATCCAGAGCACCCACCCCTTCTGAACCTCAGTTTCTCCTCTTGTGAAGTCAGGGTGGTAACTCTTTCCTCCCCACGTTGCTGGGAGAGTGGAGTGAGGCCCAGAAGCAATTGTGAATGGAAAGTCTGGCACCTCAAAGTCTTGCCTCCCTGATGCTGCTCAGCATCTTCTCTTAAAGTCCTCACAGGCCCTCTCGGGAGGCGGCATCCCCATGTCTCCTGCCACCTGCCACCACCCATGTGGCCTCTGGGAGACCCCAGCCGTTCCTGACCCAGCTGTTTGGCTCCAGCTGTCCTGTGGGTACGGCGTTGGGCCTACTCCTCAGGGAAGTCTCTTTCTCAGGCGGGCTCCCTAGGGAGGGGGCTGAGCCCCCTTTGGTGGGGAGAAGACGGGCTGGGGAGGGGCGGGTGGGGGCAGGGCCAGCCAGGGAGAAGCTGAGTGAATGCTGTGTCGTGTTTTTCAAATAACTCCATGTCCACAAAGCTAAAAATGTAGTCTGCCCTTACATATTTTATATGTGTGTGTGTTCCCAGTACATTTCCTTCTAATTTTTAAAACCATACGTAACATCAGGGACATTTAATCCATATGGTTCTGATTCCTTAACACTTAAATCATCCAAATGTTGTTTCGGAGAATCTATTTGCAAATCTCTTTACATAAGCTTTTAACTCCTTCTTTCTCAAGGACATCAAGGGAGGGTCCGTAGGCGAGGCCTCCTTCTCTTCTTCCATGTCCCCATTCCCCACCCAACTGGCCAGAGGTCTCGGCCACCTCTGCTCCGGGCACCAGCTTCTCAGGCGCTGCCCTCAGGGCTGGGGGGAGCCTGGGGGGAGAAGAAGACAGGCAGACTGGGGTCCATACCCCAGCTCCCCCACTTCCTGGCTGTGTGGCCAACCTCCAGTTCACCTCATCAAACCCTTTCTGCCTCACCTGTAAAAAGGGATAAACAATAGACATCTTAAAGGGTTGTTTGAGAAGTTAAACAAGGTAATGTAGAAAGCCGGTAGCCCAGAGAACACGGTTTGCGTCCCACAAAGGGAGCTTTCGTGTGTGCCGCAGGGCAGAGCTGAGGCAGGCAGGGCCCATGTTGGACTGCAGGGTCCTTCTCGAGGACGCTCCAGACGGCAGCACCAGGTGGAGAAACTGAGTCCAGAGAGCAAAAGGGGATCCTCCCCATGGGACTTGGGGATTGGAGCAAGGACAGGACAGTGAGCATAGTGGCCAGGAGGGCGGAGGTGAATGGCCTGATGCCTGAGATGCATGGCCCAGTGCGCAGGTGGGAGTCTGGGAGGGGAGTGGGCACCCCCAGCATGCCCTGCCTTGGTTGCCCGCCCCACATGTGCCAGGGCAGTAGTGGAGGGCCCTACAGGACCAGATAGGCCATAGAGGGAGGGGACGAGGAAGGCAGCTCTCCTGGACTCGGGGGGCCTGGGTTGCACAGCTGGAAGCCACCTGTACTCATCTCCAGAGGCCCCTTCACGGGCTTTCCCACCTGCAGCCACAAGCCCAACTCCCTAGCCTGGAGTTAGGGCCCAACGACTGAGACGCACGTAGAAAACCCACTTTCCCCTCCCTCCCTCCTTCAGGCCGTTCTCAAACATCCAGTGCTCTTTCAAGCTTTTGTTTCTTCACCTGTTTCCCCTGCCCTGGTGCCCTTTCCCACGAACAAACACCTACCCACTCTTCAAAGTCCAGCTCAAAGTCACCTCCTCTGAGAAGCCTTTCTGGGAAGACTTGCAAACAAGGGACCCTTCCTTTGGGCTTCCTGGTCTTGGTCTTACTGGGCTGTACTCATCTGGGGTGAACTCTTGAGAACCTATGCTGGGAGCTGGGCGTGTGGGAACGGCACAGTCATCCCCGTCCAGAAGGTCCTCCTGTTCTAGCTGAGGCAGATCCGCATATGACCCACCAGCTTTCGAGGAAAGCAGATTGGAACTCAATGATGGCACCCACAGGAACCCATGGCTGTTGGGTGTGAGATGAGCGACCAATAAGGAGGACACAGGTGTCCTGGTGAGGCAGCTCCTAAGGAGCCTCCTCATGGCAGGGGACCATTGGCCAGCCCTGATCTGGACACCACCAGTGACTGTGCCCATAGGACAGGATTTGTTTCTCTGGCAATTCCAGACAGACCAAATCCCAGACAGAGCTGAGTCTCTGGGACGGAAGAGCAGATGCTCAGGCTAAAATTAGGCTGCTGACTGTGACTTCAGCTAGGCTGCGGGAACTGAGCTGCTTCTTACATCTGTCATGGTGTAGTGGCATGGCAAAGTGGAGCCCCTGCCTCCCTGGCGAGGCTGAGTGGTGACATGACAGCCAGCTCGGGATGCACCACTCTACAGCCTACCTGTAGTGCTTTCCTGCTCTTTACCTGGTTGACTCCTCATAAACCTCCTGAGAAGGAGTATATCCCTTAGAGCCCCTCCCCTCCACCCAGCCCTCAGGAGCTGGGTCTGTCTGGCTTCCCTCAGGAGGTTAAGCCACCTGTCCAGGATCATCCCCACCAGTGAGGGTCCAAGCAGGTCTGGAGTCCAACTCCAGATTCAGATGACAAGAAGACCGGCCCATCGGAACGATGCGGGGAGGAGCTGGGGGGTGTCTGGCTGAAGCTGAGCGGGATGGTAATCAAGGTAAACCTCTTCCTACCTCTTCCATATCTGCTGTTGCTCTCTCCATTCAGGCATCCTCTGACTCTCTCGTTGCCTGCCCAAGCTGCGTCCTGCTCTCTGGGAAGAGTAGTGTCCTTTGGAGGCCTGCTGTGGGGGCCAAGCCCACAGCCATGGCCTTCATTTATTTCTCCTAAAGCTACAGTCCTCACAATGGCCTACAAGGCCCAAAGTAATATATCTGACACACTCTCACCTCAGGGCCTTTGCACTGGCTGTTCTCTTTGCCCGTAAAGGTCTTCCCCCCAATAGCTACTTGACTCAGTTCTTCACGTGTTTCAAATCATTGCTCAGTGCCACCTTCTCAGTGGGGCTTACTCTATTTAAATATGTGACCCACCTCCCACCCCTGCATTTCTGATTCCCTTACTCTGTTCTACCAGGTAATTTCCATAATATATACTTTGTGCTAATATGTTATAATTCACTTATTTATCCTGTTTCTTGTTGATTGTTTCTTCCCTTGAGAATGTAAGCTCCATCAGGGCAGGGCTTTTGGTCCATTTTGTTCACTGATGTACTTACTCTAAGTTCCCAGAATAGTCCCCGGCCTGCAGTAGGTGTGCACTGAACGCTTGTTAGAGAATGCGTGGATTCGGGCACCTGGACCCAGGGCAGCATCCTTCCCGGGCCTCTGCAAGAGAGAGCCCTCTATCAGGACTGCCTCTAGATCCTCTCTGGGCCTCTATTTGCTCCTCTGGGAACCGGGGATGGTCCCTGTGCTGCCTCTCACAGAGCCTTCGAGATGACCTTAGGCTATGGTGTGATCGTACCCAAATAAGTGTGAGGTGTCCATTCAGTCAGCGTCATTGAGCACCTTTTGGGTGCTAGGCCCCATACTGAGTGCTCGGGGTCCACAGAGGAGTGACACCTTGTGTCCATCTGCAAAGAGGCTCTCTCAGGTGAGCGGGGCCAACGCCAGATGTGAGGGGGTGGGAAATGCCCACTCGTTTTGGAGAGTTGTTCGACAAATGGAACCCTGAATAAAGAATGTAGGGCCCTCCTGAAATTCAAATTCACACCTTAGCCTTCTGTATTAGTCCTCGAGAGAAACAGAACCAGTGGGATATATATATATATATATATATATATATATGTATGTATGTATCTCATGTGCACACATGTGCATGCGTGTGCAAGAAAGAGAGGGAAAGAGTGAAAGACTTATTATAAGGAATTGGCTCACATGATTATGGAGGCCGTGAAGTCCTAAGATCTGCAGATGGTGAGCTGGAGACCCAAGAGAGACGCCAGTGTCAGTTCCAGTTGGAAAGCCAGCAGGTGTGAGACTCAAAAAAAGCTGATGTTTCAGTACCAGTCCAAAGGCTGGAAAAACTAACATCCCAGCTCAATCAGTCAGGCTGAGGAGTTACCCCGTGCTCAGCCTTTCTGTTCTCTTCAGGTCTACAATAGATTAGGTGAGACCCACCACATTAGGGAGGGCAATCTACTTTGCTCAGTCTACTGATCTGATGTTCATATCACCCAGAAACACCCTCGCAGACACACCTGGAGTCATGTTTGGCCAGATATCTGGACACCCCATGGCCCAGTCAATCTGACATGTAAAATTAACCATCACCCCCGAACTGCCGTTGATCCTTCACTCTGAGCTCAGACACGGCCAGCAAATCCATGTGCTTGCCTTTGCCTCCCCAGGTCCCCAACTCTTCCAGCCTGCCACTCTTGGGGACGTTGGCACTACTCCAAGCTCCTCTGACCCAGCCGGTCCTAAGTGGTACCCACTAGGTACCCCAGGTGCAGGGATTCTCATCAGTCAGACTCAGGGTGGAGTTGGGGGCGGGTTGAGCGGGAAGGCTGGTGGGGGCAGCCGTCAGGGGCTGGTTTTAGGCTGGAGGGAGCATGGCTGACGGTGTGAAGTGCCCGGGGCTCCTGAGGGATAAAGGGGGCTTCGTCTACTCTCCCGGGGGAATGACAGCTGCTGCCGCATTTCACAGCCATGGCAAGCAAGGGAGAAAGCCTTCCAGGTGCTCAGTTTGTTGAGCACCTACTGGGTGCCAGGCACAGACCCTCAGGGCTCTCCTAGCCTAGTGGGGGCCTCAGCCACAAATACTTTGCTATAAATGTGATGAATGCTCTGATGATGGACGCAAAGCAAGCTACAGGAACGTTAAGAAGAGGGCTTTTAATTCTACTGAGGATGGGGGTTGGTCAGGAAAAAATAGGAAAAACAGGACATTTGGAGGAGGCCTTATAGGTTGAGTTCACTCAATAGTCAGGGAGAGTTAATAGGGGAGCGGAAGGGAAGGGTGGGTGGGAGGACAGGAGAAGAAGGAAGGGCATTCATGTAGAAGGAAGAGCATGAGCAAAGGCTTGGATATGAAAATTCATACCATGTTAGGGAACTAGTGAGTGATCCTGCCCAGGCCAGGCCCTCCTTGGGGAGGGCTCCAAGGCCAAGGCATGGAGGATTGGGGTGCTCACCTCCTGCCCTGGGAGGTCAGAAAGGCCGCCGTGGGGCCAGGCCTGAGCAGGATGGAGTGAGCATTTCTAGATTTCTTTGTTGTTGTTACATGGAGGCTCCAAAAAGTGGCCCTCTCACCAGGCCCCACCCCTTCCCATATTCATCTCTCCTTCCCGAATCTTCTGCATAGTGTGTTGTTTTCACTCACTGTTATCAGCTATTTTCCAAGCGTGCATGTTTCTCCGCAGCTAGACAGTCAGATGCCCAGGCTCCATTGAGCCTCATTGGTCTCGCCTTGGGACTCCTTCATGACCGGCCTCTGCCCAGCCTCAGCCCCTTGCCCTGGGCTGGCCACATGGGCGGTGGCAATCACTCTTGATAAAAGTCACACAGGGGAGAAGATTTTAAAGCCATGCAGAATTTCTCTCTCGCTCTTACTGCTCCCGAAGCTCTTTTTCTTGGCATCCCTGTTACTGTTCACCTTGTCTTAATGTTTATGGGTATGACTGAATTCTCATCCCCTCCTCCCCTCCCTTCGTGAGCTATTAAGATTAAGTCTTATGCATCCGAGTATCACCCAGAGAACTTGAGCGGAGGTGGGGGCTTCCTTTATTGAGCTTCTGCTACATACCAGCTTCCGTTCTTGATTCTTAAAGTGTATTTTCTCCTTTAACTTCCTCGACTCTCTTTAATCTTTGCGATCTTTCCTGGAGCGGTGTTATCCTCCCCATTTTACAGCTGTGAAAACTGAGGCTCAGGCAGTTAAGCAGCTAGGAAGTGTCACAGCCAGGAAACGCACCCAGACTGTCTTACCCCAAGCCTTGAAAATTGATGCCCCACCGCTGCACCTCCCATGGGGGAGGGCAGAGCTGAGAGCAGAGTAAATACTTGTTGTTATTGATGATCTTGCAAGTTGGTCCCCTGGCTTGGGGAAAACCTGTTCTCACAGCTGCCAGGGGAGTGTGTAGTTTGACTAATCTTCTGATTTCCTGGAACCAGAGGCCCCGCCCTCCCAACCTGCGGCCCGACTGGGCCCTGCAGGAGTCCCCAGACACACTGGTGAAAAGCCAGAATGAGACAGACGCAGGGCTCACGCTGAGCCGAAGCCTCAGGCTGAAGTGTGGGAAAAGAGGATGCTTGTGTTATTTTAGGGAGAACTAGCCAGTGGGCTTGAGGCCCACTGGCCTCTTGTAGCTGTTTACTAGACAGGGTGGCCAGAGGGGCAGAAGTCTGTCCTTGTCCTTAGCATGCTCTGAATAGCTGGCACTGAATAAGACGTGGTTGCGCACAGAGCTGCAGAATCGAAAGATACACAATACATGAAGAAGATGACAACACATAGTGGGCACAGGCCAGGACGGTCTGTACCAAATGCTGGAGTGTCACAGAGAAGGAAACAGCTAATGCCACCTGGGGGACCAAGGAGACCTTCACAAGGGAAGTGGCCTCTGAGCTCACCTGAAAGGCTGAATGGGAACCAGCCCAGCAGCTGTGAGTGAGGGGAACAGTACAGGGAACTGCATGTGCAAAACGCCCTTGGCAGGTTCAGGAACACTGAGGTATTCTGTATGGTGGGAGCACAGGGCACATGGGGATGGTGTAGAGAGATGGAGGTTTAGACTGGTAAACTGAGGCTCAGCCATAAAAGGCACTAAGAGACAGGGTGGTTGAGCTGGGCAGGGACCCACCTGAATTTGTCTTAGAGAGTTCCCCCTGTGTGGAGAATGGATTGCAGGGGCAGTGGGCAGGCGGACCAGAGAGAAGGCTGTTGTAAGTGGGAGGCGATGGTGGCCTGGACTGGGGCCGCAGGGACAGAGAAGAGATTCTGGCTTCAAGCTTGGGGTGATGAGTGCCCCCATTATGAAGATAGACAGTATGAGAGGAGCAGGGTTCTGGGTCACAACCTGGGAACAATTGCTACCATTTACTGAGCACCTACCAGGGCTGGGCCCTCTGTCAAGGACTCCACTGCAGTCTTGTCAGATCTGCATAGCAGCCCTTTGTGATGAGGAAGTCAAGACCAGCGACATCATGTAACACATCCAGGGTCACACAGTAAGGGTGGGGCTGAGATCTGAACCCAGATCCGTGTGGCTCCAAGGCCCATGCTGTCACCCATAGCATCAGGTTAAGGAAGGAGGGAGTGCCCGATGGAGTCAGGAAGCCGAAACACAGCCCTCAGGCTGGGGAGGGAGGGTGGGGTTGAGGCCCCCCGGAATCCCAGGAGGCGATTTCCATGAACTGTAAGAGTCCCCAGGTCTGTGTCCCAGGAGAGAGATGGCCATCTCTGTGAGAAGTGAGGACTGAAGTTTCAGGTGTACCACAGATCTATCGAGGGAGCACCCACCACACACACACACACACACACACACACAGGAAAATGATACAAAGCATCTGAGGCCAGGAAATAATAGCCATGGGGGAGGGGGATAGACAGGGGGATGGCTGGTAAGTAAGTACAAGGCCCAAACATAGATAACCTGAAGGGCCTCCAGCACGGGTTGCTCAGCCCCACCTTGAAAGCTCTCCCAAGAACGCTATGGCAGTCGCCGGCTCCTTAGAAACGACCGTGTGTTCCAAAACTGTATCTGTAATTTGGTTGTTAGGAGCTGGAAACAAAATTTCACAGAGAGACAGCCTCCTAGATGACAGATCAAATGCCAACCCTGCCCTCTGCTCCCATCTCTTTTAGGCTGTGAAGTCTCTACGGCGTGATGTTGGCTTTAGAGCAGAAGCAAGCCCAGTGTGTGTGCGTGCATGTGTGTGTGTGCATGTGTGTGTAGCATTTCCATGGAAACGAGCGTTCAGTAGTCTAGCCTGGGACACCTGGACCACAATCTCCCTGCATGGTAGCCCCACAAGTAGAATGAATCTTCTCCCACCTTGTGTGCCCCCTGCCCCGCGCCCGGCTTGGCAAACAGCAGTGCAGTGTTTAGCAAGTTGCATTGGGGTGATCTGTTTACCTGCGTCTCCATCCTTAGAGGGAGCTCCTAGAACACAGCTTTGTGTGTTGCATGGTCCCAGAATGGGGAGGGGGCCTGATTCATGTTCGAGGAATGAAGGAATGTGGGCAGGCCCCCAGGGCCACGCTCAGGGAATTTCTCAAGACCTGGCCCAATTATATGCAGGGGATGGGCTGGTGGAAAGGAACTGGCACCTGGCACCACCTGCCTTCTAACCTGGGGCCCATCCAGCTACAGGGTGGGTAAGGTGCCCGGGGCCCCAGGATAGGGGTGGTGGCTCATGGAGCAGAGTTAGGCTCAGCCTGCTAGCCTTGACGCAGGGTTGCCTGTCCCTGCTGTGTGTCCCTGAGCTCTGAGGCTGGAGTTCTGAAGATCTTCTGGCCTTCATTGAGAATCGGCACCAGAATTAGGGCAGGGGCTAAGTCTCAAGGTGGGGACAGGTAGCTTTGGTTGTGGGAGGAGCTGGGGAAGGCGTCCAGGCTGACACTCTGACCTGAAGGATGGCCACAGCTGGATGGGGCCTGTGTGGCCTGAGGGGTAGAGAGAAGGATGGTTGGGGGGTTCGGGGGAATCCAGTGTGATTGTGTCTGGTACACGAAGGTGCTCGATACGTTGTGCTTTCCTTCATCCCTCCCTTCCACCTTGCTATGGCCAGTTCAGAACTGTGTGTGTTTGGGGATTGGGATGGGGATGTCCCCGGCTGCCTGGAAGGGGCTGTACAGGAGTTTGCCGAGAGAAAGGAGGGGGCAGACAAATCCCAAGCCACAGAAAGTAGGAACAAAGGAGCAGTCCAAAGAAAGAGCCTCAGCAGGGCAGCCATTCCAGGGATGGCAGCTTGGTGCAGGGTCCTGAGCATCCATCGGGTCTCGCTGAGAGCCCCACGTTCCGTCCCCACCGCTAGCCAGGGCCGCTGGCACCTCAGCCACAGCTCTGAATTGGATCATTTTGCCCCTCCGATGATTAGTTTGTCTTTCAATTTGCACCCTGCCCCCTGCCCCCCAACCGTTCATTAACTTAACAAATGTTTGTAAAGTTATCAGTTCCGGGGCAGGAGAGAAGAACCAGGGTGGAAAGTTCCTCGCAGCTCCCACCTCTGGAGAAGGGGGAGGTCTCCTCCGGGTGACTACAGTTTGGGGTGATGGGTACATCTCCAGAGGCAGGAACCATTGAGCAGTGCCGCTGACTAAAGCTATTGGGAGGTTCCATTGGGGCAGGGCCACCCCTCAGAGCCGGGCGAGGATGCTCATCCTGGGGCAAGAGCAAGGCTGTCATCTGAGCCTTTGTGCAAATGACAAAGGTCACCCCTCAGGGCATATGAATTATAACAAGACACCCACTTTCTCCCACCTGGAGCTGCTCAAAGCAGGAACAGTAATAAGCAGGGCAGTGGGGGCAGGGCAGGAATAGAATGAGGGGCAGGGATCCGTCCCAGGTGGCACTCTGTCCCAGTTGCCCTAATCAAGGGAAGGCCCTGTATCAAGGTCTGGCTTGACTCAGGGTGTAAGGACAGCAGGAGGAGTAGAGAGGGCATTTTAGATAGAGGGAGAGTCTGTGCAAAGACCCCAAGGCTTGAAAGCTGGTGCAGGTTTGGGGGGTGGGGGAAGGCTGGGCAAAGCGTACAGAGGGCACCAGATCACAAAGTGTGCTCCTTCCCTTTGGGGCTTTGTCAGAAGGGGGATGACCCAATTAGCGCCGGGACTGGGCTCTGGGAGCTGATGGAAGATGGGGGAGTCTGGGGTGCTGGTGATCAACAAAACAGCTGGGAGGCTTGGCAACTGGCCAGCAGGTGTGCAAGTGTGTATGTGAGTGTGCAGGGCTGTGTCCCGCTGCAGTCACACCTCTCTTCGCTCCCTGACAATCTGGGAGCTATGGTTTCCTCCCCTTAGACACCTAGGAGTGGGGTGCCGCTTTGGAAGTCGGGGTCCCTCCATCAAAGTCGATGGTCTGGGAGGGGTTTGTTTGCTCTGACCTGGCTTTGGAGGGTGGAGGCTCTGCTGGAAGCTGTTGTGTGGAGAAGGCACAGAAGTGCCCAGGCCACTAGACCTGCCCCCTGAGCCCAGATGGCTTCTGGTCAGAGGGACCTCTCTCCTTACAGCAGGCAGGGCCTTGAATTTGAGGCCATCACTTTGGAGCCAGAGAAAGCCTGGGGCCTCCAAGAAGCCTTCTGGGAAAGCCTGGTCAGTGCAGTGGTCAGTCACCTTGTGGGATCTGGAACTTTCATGACCCGCAGAGGGAGTGCCTCCTTCCACTGGGACGCTTGGCGCTTAGCTTGCCTCCCTCTAGTCCAGACCTTGGCCTCAGGCTCCATAAGCTCCTGAGGCTGTTCCGGGCCAGGGACGCCAGTCTGGAGTCAGCCAAACCTACAGGCAGCCCTGGTTCTGCAGAGTTGTCTTTGCTCAAGTCACCTGCCACCGAGTCTGAGCCTCATGTGCGCATCTATAAAATATAGATCCTGGTGAGGTCTACAGGGTTTGGCCATTCTGCTCCCTCGGGAAGCAGGCCGCTGGGGGCTGGCCCAAGTGCGCTGGCGATTGACCAAAGCGTGAACCCAACCCGTGTGACTCAGGTCCCAAGTCCCGGGACCAGCAGCTTCTGGTAAAGTTAGGCCATCGGGAAGCCCCGGGGTGCCCCTGCTCCCCAACACCCCACGAGGCTGGAGCCCAGGGAGGCCGGCCAGGCCCGCCCCGCCCGGCGCTCCTGAAGGCGGATTCCCGCCCGAGGAGGCGCAGGCTTCCCGGAGTGGGGCTGGCACCGAGGAGCCAGGCGGGGAGCGCGCACTGTGGGGACGTCGATGGACGCCCGCCGGGCCGGGTGCGGCCGAGTCAGGGCGCTGAGCGGCAGGGCCCCGGCGGCGGCGGCGGCGACCGGGGCTTCCCTGACTGCCCTCCCCGGAGGGCCCGGGAGGAAATGACAGCGCGGGAGCCGGGGCGGGCGCGGAGGGAGGGGCGGCGCCCGGAGTGACACGGCCTGTCACCGAGGCGGCCGCCGCGCAGACCCTGCCCGCGGCTGCCCGGAGCCGGGGATTCCCCAGACGCAGACCCTCGGTGGCCGCCCGCCGGACCCCGGGATCCCGGCCCGCGGGGAGCCCAGGGCCGCTGGCCGCGAGGCGCGCACGCCGAGGCCGAGCGGGCCGGAGAGGCTCCCCGGGCGGCCGCCGGGGTCCCCCGGGCGCGGCGACAGGAAACTCTGGGGAGTGAATGGAAAGAAGTGGGTGGTCCAGCCCCTGCGACTTCCCCTGACATCACTGCCCAAATAAGGAGCTTCCAAGCGGCCGCGGGGCGGCCCGGAGCCGCGCCCGCCGCCGGCGCCCGCCCGCCAGCCCGCCCCGCGCCCACCCCGCGCCGCGTGGGCCGCCAGCGAGCGCCCGGGGCACCGCCGGGCGGAGCCGAGCCGGGCGGAGCCGAGCAGCGGGCGCTGCCGAGCGGCGCGGAGGCCGGGCGCGCAGCCCACAGCCCCGTCCAGCCGGCGCAGCCAGCCCGGAGCCGCGGAGCCGCAGCCGCCCAGGTAAGCAGGGGGCGCCCCGCGCCGCGCCCCCGCCGCGGCCTCGCCGCCGCCAGCCCGGCCCCGCCAGGAGGCCAGCAGCCCCGCGCCGGGGTCGGCCGCGGCGGGGCCGGCGGGAGAGGGCTGGGCGCCGGCGCGTGTGCGGGAGCGCGTCGGTGCCAACTCTCGGGACTCCTCTGTAGCCTGGGGTTGCCTGGTGCACGCGCTCTCCGCCTGCGTTTCCCAGACACTACTTCTGTCACCGCCCTGGGTGACACCAGCGTTCCCGCGTTCACACTTCTCTCGCACCCTCGCGCCTGGCGCAGCCCCCCTCGCCGTCGGCGTGCACAGCCCTCTGTGCCCGGAGCAGACCCTCCCCGGCCACGCCTCTCGGGCCTTGCGCTCTCCTACACGCGGGGACGCAGCACACGGGTGGGACCTACTGAATGGCTTTGGCAGCCCGGGCGGCGCTTCCCCCTGGAGGCGGTGGCAGTTTCAGACTGTCACAGCCGACCAGCCTTGGACTCCTCGGGCTTATTGGGAGTGAGTGAAACTAGCTTTTACTCTGGCTCTTCCCGCCCTCCCTGCAGAATGGCACCTAGCACGGGAGGCACAGCCTAGGGGATCTGTACCTGCGGTGGGGGGAGGGTGTGGGGACTAGCAGGGGACTACTCCTGGCCTCACAGAGCCGCTCCTGCTCCATGAGCATTTTTCTAGCCCCCTCCCCTCATCTCTCCTCCGCTGATGTGGTGTGTCTGGGGGCCGGCCAGGAGCCGTGGTGGCTGAGGAACAGGTGCAGGTGGTGCCAGCCTCAGCATCTTGCAGAGGGCTCTGCACAGTGGCTACAATTGCTTATCTATAAAATATAGAATGTATCTATCGATGGTTGGACCAAGGACATAGGGAAACTGATAAAGCCAAGGGAGGGATCCATCACTTAGTGACTGGGCAGATTATTTAATCTCTTTCAGGCTGCATTTGATCATCTGAAAAATGTTGTCAGGGAGAGTTGAGACCATATAAATGAAGACATATCGTAACTATAAAGCCCTGTGCACGTGCCAGTTACTGTGGTTTGGGTGATTCTGGGCTGGTATTTGCCATGGCTCTGCTCTGTGATTTAGGGAGACCAAACGCCATTTCTGTTCACTTATCCTCAAGAAAGGGGCATTAATAAGTGTCCTGTGTGCCTGCTAGCAGATTCCCCAAAGTATGGTCTCTGGAACCTTAGTTCTGAAAGCTGTGCCACGAGTTAAGTTTTCTCTGTTCTAGCAAGTCTGGCAAATTCTTCAAGTTCTCTATCACCCTTCTGGCCAATCACAATCCATTCTGGCAAATTAAAGGCTCTGAGAAGGACTGCAATACAAGAACCAGTTTAACTTTGTCAAATCCAGCATTTCCCTTGTTGAGACTGTAGCCCTTTTCAAGTTACACATACTTGCTCTACGAGGAAACGGTGCTTCTGGGACTACCAGTAGAGATGACGGGATATGGTAGAGTTGCCACTGAACTTTGAGAGCTAAGTTCTAATTGCCTTCTTGAATGGAGAGTAAGCAGAAGCCCAGAGAAGTTGAGTGGCTCATCTGAGATCACACAGCTAAACAGTGACCCAAAATTAACTAGTAGTTAGTGGTAAAACAAGGACCAGAACCCAGACCCCATTCCGTTCATCCATAAATTAAGTTCTCTTCTGGAACCAGTCTTGCTGCTTTTTGTGGACATGCTGCAAACGTGTTTGCATGTTTGCAAATCCTTATGTTTGACAAACATAAGGATTTAAATGATTTACTGTTGAATGCGTTAAATGATGATCGGGTCCCTACTATGTATCGTTTGTTTGGGGGACTTTAGCACATAAAGTTCAACCAGCTGTGGAACCTGCAGTGAAGAGAAATGGTGCCAGAGTCATCACAGACACACACGTGAGCACTCTACACACACATCCACTTGTACACACAAATCTCTCTCTCCCTGCGCTCTCACACATGCTCACACATGCAATCCTGTACACTCATTCATACACACGCTCCTATGTAGGCACACACACACTCGCTCACTTGCTTCTGTGCACGCACGTGTCTACTGTGCACATTCTCTCACACACGCATGCATCCTGTTGTGCTCCAGGCTGCAGCCAGGAGGCACTCGTGGCAATGTTCCCATGTCCCCATGTCCCCAGAGCTGGTGGAGGTGCCTGGCACCAGCTCCCCAGATGAGTATTGAGCGCGTGGGGAGTCCTTGCAGGGCCAGTGTGAGGTTCGCTTTTCCTTGGTGTTCTCCCGTTTCTCCATTTTCTGCCATACCTATCCCCCCACCTTTTTTGTTCAGCTATTGTTTGATCACTCCTTATGTGACTGAAGCCAGCTCTGCTTCCACTGTGGTGTTTTAATCAACAGCTCTGTTCGAGCAAGGACTTCGTCTCGTTCGTTTGATTGGAATCCCCAGCTCCTAGCAGAACGCCTGGCACAGAGGAGAGGTTCAATAAGCATCGTTGAATGGGTGAATGAGTGAGTGACTGCTGGCTGCTGGGATGGCGGTGACCCCGGGCCAACCTCCAGGGGGATTCATGGCGCATGTTCGCTGAGTGCCTGCTGGGTCCCGGGCACCTTTCTAGGGATTACAGCACTAAAATTCTTTAATCCTCTGTGCATGGAGCTTGCATTCCAGTGGGAAGAGAGAAAGGAATAGTAATGGACAAGATATTGCTAAATAGTGATAGGCGCTGTGCAGAAACTCAGACAAGGCCGTGTGAATGTTAGGGAGGAATTGGGGAAGCAAAGGGTGGGGCCTGGGGCATCCTCTCTGAGGAGCCGACATTTACTCCGAGACCTGAGTAATGAAAAAGCGATGGCCATGCAAAGATTTGGGAGAAAGGTATCCAAGCAGAAGAAGAGCAGGAAAGGCCCTGCAGTGTGAAGGAGCTGGGCTGCGGCCCACGGAGAGGCCACACGGGCAGTTCACTGCTGATTCCCTTACCAGCACCCTCTGGAGGGGCAACTGCTGGTGTCTGATCTGGGACTTTATCTTCGTGGTTCAATCACTAAAGCCAAACTTGGTGCATCCTGGGCTTTGGGGAGGCGGGGCTGCCTCTGCTATCTCGGAGGGTGCCCTCCCATCTTGTCCACCCACCGCCCCTATAAATGAGGAAAGAGTTGGACTCTGAAGGCCCCTCCCAGCTCTGCCATACTAGAATTTGATGCTCTGTTTGCAGGAGGTTCACCACAATTCAGGTGGTCCATCTGGAGGGACCGTGAATTAGTCGTGCTGCTTCCATTATTAATAACCATGATGTCATACATCTGTGCGGTTCCTGGTCGGCCGCGGAGCACTCTCTCCTATTATCCCGTTCACTCTGTGGGCTCATCTGCCAAGTGGGGGAGGGCGGGGGGAGGGGGATGGTGGAGGTGGAGAGAGCTCAGCCCCTGCCACACACCGCTGCAGGCTCACCTAAGCTGCTTCCCCCTCTGAATTCCCTGCTTCCTCAGCTGCAAAGCAGGACGCAGAAGCACCTACCTCCTAAGGCCCTGGGGGTGTGAAGTGAGAACGTGCATGTCAGGGGCTGGCACGTTGTCATAGGCGCTTAGCAGCTGCTGGTTCGCACTTTACAGATGACGAACTCAGAACTAAGAGAGACCGTGACTTTTTTGGTCCACTTCTGTGTCTTTAGTCTTCCCAGCCCAGGGCTTGTGGGTATGTAGTAGGCTTTGAATAGCGATTTTGTTGAATTGATTTGCCTAAGGTTGCACAGCTAGTAAAGGGCTAGAACTCAAATCAAACCCAAGTCCTCTTCATAAACATCACACTGTTTGGGAACAATTGCAATGGTTGATAAAGATAGACCTTCACATCCCAGTTGGGGATGATCAGAATTACTGTTGCTTTCTTGAGAATCCTAGAATTGTAAGGTCTTGGGTTCTGAGGCCTGGTATTCTTTATAAATCAAGAAATGAATTTCTCAAGAAACATTTTGGAACCTTCTAGAAGAGGGTATAGAGGTGAGAAAATGACCTTCTGAGAATTGAGAACAGGGGTTTTTTAACCAAGGAAGTCTGTTGCTGTCATCTGAGAGCTTTTACAGAAGAGTTCCAGGTTCCACCCCAACTGTCTGATTCAGAACCTCCAGGGAGGGCGTCTGGGCACGTGGAGAAGTGCCGTGGTGCTAGAAGTTCAGCCTGAGGATGAGAAGCCTGGCCCTCTGGATGCCCAGGAAGCCTAGTAGGACCTCCATCTGCCTCGAGTGTCCGTGCATCCTGAGCTGTGGCTCTAACCCCCTTGTCTGGAGCCCACATCAGCCACATGGTAGGAGCAAGAGCTATGCAGCCCCACAGACCTGAGTTTGCATCTCCTGCTTTCTAGAATGTACCTTGGCCAAGTTCCTTTACTTCCTTTACCTCTCCTAAGCTTCAGCTCCCTTGTCTGTAATATGGGAATGCACACACCTATCTATAGCATGGCTGTACAGATTACAGGAGACCATCTATGTGTCAGCTATCTTATGTGATATCTGTGCCTGGCACATAGTAGGTGAACAGTAAAATAAAATTTCAGTTATTATTATGAAAAATGAATGATAGGAAAAATAACTGCAGGACTTGTGAATTGGTTGCTAATAAAGGGTTCAATAAAAATGCACCAATTTGCTCCCAACACCAGACTTTTGAGAAGAGGATACACTCCATGTCGTAAACTCGTCTTTGGGCCAAAGAATTACCAGCTCTGCCATCTTCCCATACCTCTTCCTTGCATAGCTCCGGCTCTAGTGGAGAGCTGAGCGCTGAATGGGGGCCAGGGCCAGCATCACTTTCCGCACGCTTCTAGCAGATCTGTGGGCGCGGAGAGAGGGACATAAGGTTGGGGGTCAGTGCTGAGTTCAGACCTGGTCTCCCATTCCTGAGGCTGCCATGTGGGGCATTTGGAGGGGAAACACCTGGCTAGTGGGAGTTGCAGGTTGCACTACTAACCCACTGTGTCATTCATTCATTCATTTACTCATCACCCATGGATTGAGTTGAGCCTTTCCTGGGATCAGCTTTGGCTAAGCACTGGGAAAATGCCTCCATCCTCAAGAAGCTCAGAGTCTAGCCGACCCAACCACTCAGCAGCCACGTGGCCGTGGACAAGTTGCATTTCCTCTCCAGATCTCAGTTTCCTTATCTCTAGAATGGGATTATCCTGGCTACTTCACTGGAATATTTTGTTGTTTTAAAGACCCACGTGTCTCTGGAGTGCCGTCTGTGTTTTAGGGTCTCTACTATAATGGTGTGGCAGAGAACAAGGCCTTTGGAACCAGGAGGAACCCCACTCTGCTGCTGGCTCTGCCACGTACTTGCTGTGTGATTTGCTGCATTTTTTTAACTTCTCTGTGTTTCCTTTTCCTCGGTCACACAATGTGGTTATGACACCTTCGTTGCAGGGCACTCTGAGCGTTAGGTGAGATGATGATAGAGAGCACCTGGCTCTCAACAAGTGTGACCCCCATTTTCTTTCTGTCTGGCTCATGCCTCTACTGTCCTGTGCATTGCTACGTTTAGAGTCACCTCCAGCCATAGCTGCCGAAGCTCATCAGGTACCCAGGAATGGGCAGAGGTGGGCAGACAGCCAGATTGGAGCTCAAGGAAATAAACACATGTCCCTTGGTGAAAGGTGGGCAGGGGGAAGTGGTTCCAGCCCAAGAGGAGTCAGGACTAGAGTGTGGAGTCCGGAGTCCTGGCTTCTGTCCTGGACCTGCCACTAGGCATTGTGTGTGATTTGCCAGGTCCCTCCCCTCTCTGGACCTCAGTGTCCTCACTGAGGCCAGTCTGCAGGGTCCCCTGGCTTTCCTCCTGCTCTGAGAAGCCTGCGGGCCTCTGATGCACAAGTGCTGAGTGGCCACGGTGATGGGGTGGGCTGCCGTGTGTGGGGATTTCACCAGCTTTTTCCAGCCTGGGCTCTGCTGGAATTGATTGTGGAGAGGGGCCAGCAGACAGGCTCTGAACCAGGAAGAGACTGTGGTTTCCAACTGGCGGAGCTGCTCATGGGAGAGGAGGCAGGTGAAGGGACATTAATGGCATTAAATTAAATTCGAAGAAGGATGTTACTCCCTTTTTTTTTCTTAAAGAAAAACCCAGAAGGTTCAAAGCCACCTGCTTCCTGAATAGCTTTTCTCTTGTTTGAATTCAACTGTGTGTTGCATTGGGAAGGGTCTGTTTTCACGTTATCAGGATGGAGGCAAGAGATTGCAGAGTAAAGCTGAGCCTTCAGTCATTCATTTACCAAATATCTGTTGAACACTTACCAAGTGTCAGGCACTGTTCTAGGCACATCCAGCAGTGACCAAAGCAGACAACAGCCAGTGCTGTCCTGGAGCTTATAAACCAGCAAGGCATCCCAGGGCGGGATTCAGGGGTCTCTTGTATGTAGGGTGGTCAGGAAGTTATCGCTGATAAGGTGACATTTGAGCAGAGCCATGAAGGGAGTGTAGAACTGAATAGGCTCATTTGAACAGAATTTTCTTTCTCTATGGGGTACAGGTGGGGTCTGTGGAAAGATCTCATAGGAAGCTGAAATGATCAGCTCAGCCAGGCAGCTCAGATTCTGGGCTGTCCTACTTTCGATACAGGATATTGAGTCTAATTCATGACCATCATTACACCAACGTTAATAATAGTAACAGTGACCTGGATGGGGCTCTGTGTGAACTTGGCTTAATGCCTGCGAAACGCCTGTCCACATGGAGTGTCTTGATCAGCCCTCTAACCAGGTAGGAGGTATCGTCTCCATGTTGCAGATGTGGAATCTGAGAACTCTATATGTGGAGTGACAAGCCCAGGACTGTATCCCAAGTGAGGGGCAGAGTGGACCCTCAAACGCAGACTCTGCTGCTCATCAGATGCTGTCTTTCTCCTTACAGGGTGGCTGGGCACCCGGTGTACCACTTTGCGTGCAATAATGGATGGTATCTATTTCTTGAAAACAAAAATAAATCCATAGACAAAGAGATGAGGACTAAATGCAATGAGGGGTCCTGAATTGGATCCTGGAACAGAAAACGGACGTTAGTGGAAAAACTGGTGAAATCCGAATAGTCTGTAGTTTAGTTCATAGCAAGGTACCAATGTCCATTTCATAGTTTTGACAAATGCACGTTGGTTATGTCAGATCTTAACATTAAAGGAAGCTGGGTGAAGGGTATAGAGGAACTCTGTTCTATATTGAGACTTTTCTGTCAATATAAGATTATTCCAAAGTGAAAAGTGTGTTTGAAAATAAATGAATAAATCCACATGCACTCCAACTAGTTGGCCTCCTCAAGGTTACTTAGGAAAGCCACAATGGTGATTAAGTAATTGAACCCCTGCTGCCTCTAGTCACCCCAAGTGTGCTACTAGAGTTGCCTGTGTGAGAAGGAGCAAAATCGTAAGCCAATGCCTGTAACCTGGAGGAGGAATGTTCTCTTGGAGGTAACTCCCTGGGAGACTGTCCCCAAGTGAATTTCTAGTATACACCATATAACCTATATTTTAGGCTATGCCGAGTATGCCCTTTAGGTGTGATAAAAGTTCACCAACGCATTTTCACTTGATGCCATGGCAGATGGACGGAAACCCAGTTTGATTTGTAGGGCTGTATCCCGCGACTACAGGAATCGTAGTGACTAATGGCTGTGAAGGGGTGCGCGAGGCCGTGAGAACAGAATCAGAGAACTGGAAAGGCGTTGTCAGTGATCTGGTTTTCTTTTACGGTAGAAAGCATTTAGGGCCAGGGAGGGGTGTCTCCTGGAACGAAGAAAAGGGACCGGGGTCAAGGGATTCTGAGATTTGGTCCCTTTTGGCCTTGATTCCCCATTCACAAAACTAGGGGGCTGGCTTAACTGAGTCTCTGAGGACCCTCCGGCTGAAAGCCACTGAGCCCGGAGCAAGCAATTGGTCCAGGCTCACCGTGCAACCACCGAGCGACACAGCTCAGCCTGCCTGGAGACCGGCCTCCTAACCGTTTCCACAGGGCTTGTGGCCACATGTCACCTTGGCATGTGGGCATTTTGTGTCGCCCCGCAATACAGGGGAGGCAAAATATGTTGAGATGACTTTAGCTGTGGCTCTAACCCCCTTGTCTGAGGTGGACAGGAAGCCATGGTCATCACGGGTCCATCAGAAGGCATTTCATATTTGAAAGAGGAGGAGAGCCGCCCCAATACAGGCTCTTTATTTTAAGCAGGCTCTGATCTTGTAAAATAACGAAGCCTAGAATTTCCCATGGTGTGTTCTGTAGATCACGTGCTGTGGGATGGAAAGAGGCGTTACAGGAGGAAAATAAAAGTGCTGTAGCCAAGTGCATGAGGTCCTTATACTGCAGGGCTTCTGAGCCTTTAATATGCAACAGTGCACTGGAAATCTCCAAAAATGTGTATGTGGGAGAGAGAGAGAGAGAGTGTGTGTGTATGTGTAGATGTGTAGAGGTGGATATTGTGTGCAGCTCTCCAAGTTTGATCAGAGAACTCATATATATATGAATGTATAAGGAAAAATATATATATATACACATATGTGGACTATATGTATAAGGAATATATATTTATGTATGTATATATAAGGCTAGCTGACTAGAGCTCCATAGAGAAACATTCTGGGAAACATTAAAGCTATCTGAGGTCAAAGCAGAAAAAAACAAAATGAA
The DNA here is from genome assembly GCF_041296265.1 of Equus caballus. Lineage (NCBI taxonomy): Eukaryota > Metazoa > Chordata > Mammalia > Perissodactyla > Equidae > Equus > Equus caballus. The sequence continues at coordinate 16,623,103 of NC_091685.1, forward strand.
TGCTAAATTGCTACTTAAAATTTGTTTCTGCATGTTAGTTTCAGCACGTCAGTTTGCCACATTTTTCTTATTTTTGTTAACTTAATTTCTTTCTTCTCAGAAGAAAGTGGCAAATTGCATGCAAATGATCCTTCCCCCTCCCCTGTGTGTTGTGTTCATGGGAGACAGAAGTATTGTGTGCGCTCACTGAGTGAGGGTGACCATGTGACAACTCGGTGGTGGGTCCCTAACCCAAAACCCACATGCAACATTGGTGTTTGGGAGCTAAAAGAGAACCTCATGAAAACATACCACTGAAGGCCAAAATTCTGCTTTTGTCAAGTGTGGCCTTTGCACAAGGGAGCTCCTGGCCCTCCCATACACACAAGTGTATTTGTCACCCCGAAAGACTTGCATCATTACTGATCCGTGCATCCACTCAGTGGACACGCCTGGTTGGGTGAGAATGCCCTTTGATTGATGACGATTTCCAGCTGGGCTGAGCTTCACCCTACTCCCTGGTCCAAGCCTTCCCCATGCCATGGTGCCCCGGGGAGAGTCCTGTAAACCGCCTGCCTGTCCTGAGAGCCCCTCAGAGCCTGGGCCCCCCTCAGCCCCCACATTCCCTGACGTCCCCATGCATGCATCCTGCCCCCACCAGATCCTGCTCCTCGCTCCTCCAGGCAGGCCCCTGAGCTGTGGATGCCCCATCTAAGGTACAGGCTCCAATTCTTTTTTGTGATTGCCTCGTCAGAAACCGAACTTCTCTTTCCTTACCTGGCTTATAAGAACAATGCGCTCTTAAAGATGCCACAAATACAGTAGAGGGTAAATAACAGAAAGAGGGACAATTTAAGGAGGGAGTTTTCTTTCTCTGCAACTTGCAGAGATGGGAGGAGGGGGGAGCTTCGAAAACATCTCGTGAGGATGAAGCGGTTGGTTCGCTAGTCCCTTGGACTCTGGCCTGTCTGTCCTCTGACATGTGTGACCACAGACGCCATTTGGAGTCTTCAGGCGTCTCTTTCCTCGGCTGTAAGCAGGGCCTGATCTACTGCCTCCCTCTGAGGGTTTTCACTAGTGCTGTGCAGCTCAGGGGGAGCCCTCAACAGTGCCTGGTGCATAGAAAGCTACGTGTTTTATTATTCTTTCTGAGAATTCCATTAACTAACAAAAAAAGCCAAGTTTTAAAAAGTGTGCAAAAGCTATAAACAGGTAGTTCCCAGATGTGAAAATGGCCCATTAACATATGACTAAAGCTCTAGCTACTAAAAGACAAAGGGTTATAAATTAAAATGATTATAGATGGCAAAAATAGAAAAAATAAAAAATAGAGAAGATCTAGTGCTGGCAAGGGTCAAGGGGACCTGCAAGTCTAAGTTGGTATCAGTGAAAATTATAGGGGCGGGCCCAGTGGCATAGTGGTTAAGTTTGCACGCTCTGCTTCAGCAGCCTGGGGTCTCCCAGTTCGGATCCTGGGTGCAGACCTACGCACCACTCTTCAAGCCATGCTGTGATGGCATCCCACAGAGAAGAGCTAGAACGACTTACAACTAGAATATACAGCTATGTACTGGGGCTTTGGGGAGAAAAAAAAAAAGAGGAAGATTGGCAACAGATGTTAGCTCAGGGCCAATCTTCCTCACACACACAAAAAATCAAACCTACGAAAAAACAAAAAAGAAAGAAAATTATAAATGCACATGCCTGCTTTGATCCAGCAATTCCCCAGCTTTAGAAAAACACATGTACAGAAAGATATCTATGTACAAGGGTGCTCCCTTACACTATTGTCTGCAGTAGAGAGAAATTGGAAATGACCTCAACCGTCCAGCAGTGGCAATGCTTAAAAAAAAAGAAAGTGCATTTGTACCATAGAATAGTTTGTGGCCATTTAAAAAGAAACAGGTGAATTTACAGGTCGTGACATGGGAGGACATTTACAACATATTCTTAACTGGAAAAAGGTTTCTGTGTGATATGTTTAAACTGATCTCATTTTTATTCAGAAAAAGTTAAGCAATTCTATATGTGCCTACACAGGTAGACATGTTTCTGTGCTCATGAGAACATCCCAGGGAAGCATTCACGGTCATTTCGTCTGGAGAGGAGAATTTGGGAGGGCGAAGGGGGCTTGTCCACATTGTACTATAAATACTTCTGTATTTTTTAAAAAATTTATTTTTAAACAAAGAAAATAAACAAGAAAACCCAAGAAAATGAAGAGCGAGGAATATTAATCTCTACAGTACAGGATTACTGAGAAGATTAAACGAGATAATACTTGACAAGCATCTAATACAGTGCCTGATGCTTAGTAAGTGCCCAATTAATGCTTCTTCTCCCTCCATAGACTCTGTGCCACCCCCTGTCCCCTCTGTGTCCATCCCAGTGATTCCCTCGGACCACAAGCTCAATAAACATGCAATGCCATTACAGCCCTGGGCACTGTGTGCACCACCCGAGTGCCTGTCCTGGTCTGGAGACCCCACCCTGTCTCATTTCCCAGCCGTTCCCTGGGTCCGTTCCTCTTGGTCCCTTTTAAATGGCTGCCATCCTTCGCTGTTTGTTGTCAGCCCCGCCTCTTGCCTCCCAGAAGGAACTTCTCACCACCTTGCAGTGTGGGACCATCTGTCTTTGTCACCCGCACATTCCGAGGGTGGATATTATCACTGGGGTCAGGTCTGCTCATCGATGTGTTCCTTTTCTGTTTCCACGGCCAGGCTTTCCCACCCTCGGGGCCTGTGGGCTTTCCTGGGTCCCTTCCCCCACTAGCTTCCACCTGGCCATGATGAATTCCATCATGTCTGCTTAAAATCATTTTACTTCCAATTTGCTAATTTAATTCTAGTCTTACAGAATGTTGGCAACCCTGCCAAATTGGGTGCCAGATGCAGATTTAATGAGCATATTTTCAGTTCTTTCTTTCCTGTCTGCATGAAGATGCTGAAGAGAACAGGGTCTGGAATGAGTCCCCAGGGGGCTCCCTGGAACGTCCCTCCCTCGGTTTGACCCTGAGCCCCTGGGCATGACCCTCCAGCCAGGTCTGTCCCCGCCTGACAGGAAGAGCTCACGCTCTGCTCCTCAGGCAAGGGGGCTGTTATTACATCATCCTCCCAGTCCTAGAAGCCCCAAGTGGGTTCCCGTAATTTGGACTTCACAGGAAGAGTATTTGGAGAAAATTACTTATTTCCTCCGGCCTGTGTCTTCCAGCAGCCATGTGCAGCTCAACAGATGTTCAAGGATTCGTCTATTTGACAAACACATATTGAGCACTTTCTAGAATGATTTCTCAAAGTGTAGCCTGTTGTCTACCTGCAATGGAATGATGAGGGGGGCTGGGGGGTTGGGGAAAATGCAGATTCCTGGGTACTGCCCACAGCTATAGAATCAGACAGTGGGACAGGGTGGGGCCTGGGATTCCACCACCCAGGGGTTGCTGATCTTGCCAACATTTCCATGTGTTACCGCATTTCAAACTCATACCAACCCCTGACGGAGACATTTTTATCTCCAAGAGTAAGACTCAAAGAAGTCAAGTGGGTGGCTCAAGGCACGTAGTGGTGAACATCAAAGCCGGGGCGTTGGTTGAAGCTTTTGATTCTAAATATAGGCTCTTTCCATCTCCCGTCACAGCGGCTCAGGGCCCGGCACGGTTATCCGTGATCACGATGTAGTGCTCCTGACTGACACTCGGCCTGTCTGTGCCCACTCTGGTTCATCCTCGCAGGCCCTGCTTCACAGACGAGGAAACGCAGACTCCGGGGCTGGCGCTGCCAGGCTGTCGAGTATGCAGCGCTGTGACAGCGGGAGCCGGGCCCCACGCCACATCTGATTCTAAACTCCGCACCACGTGGCGCGAAGGGCTGAGGGCAGAGGAGATGCTTGTTCCTTCAAGGAGCAGGGGAAACACGCAGAGCTCTCTGGATTCAGTATCGGAGGCCTTGCCTTTCTGCTGGTCACTTCGGTGTCTGAGCCTCAGGCTTGTCATCAGTGCAAGGATGGGTGTGGCGACAGTCAGCAATTTCCAGACTTTCCTGATAATGGCGCCTCCCCTACTCCTCATATTTTTTTTTTTTTTTTTTTTTTTAGCCCAAATAAAATCTTATGCTGAATCCTAATACATGCAAAGAGACAACACTGGAGATGCCTTGAGCGGCTCAGGGCTTTCCAGAAGAAACATTGGAAACATCTCGTTTAGCATTTAGCAGGGGTCGCCTGTGTGCCTCCTTCGCCCACCCACCAAAGTAACATGCCGCCTACGGCTTCAGCTCCAGAGTCGGGCATCTTGGGGTTCAGTCTGGGCTCTACCACTTTCTGGCTGTGTGAGCTTGGGCACGTCATTTCCCTTCTCTGAGTCTCACTTTCTTCCATGTAAAATGGGTGTGGTAATCATTGAGTTGAGGTGAGGATTGAATAAACTAGCGCATGCAAATACTCGGCGCAGGGCCTGGCATGTCGGTGTGTCAGCTCTGGTTTTCCTTTGACGGACCAGGACGTAAAACATGAGAAATTAACCCGTCACGGCGGAGATCTCCCAGGCCCTAGAGACGCCATGTCACAGGAGTGAGTGATGTGGACGGTGAGGCCTGGCCATTTGTCGGTCTATATATTTCTGCCCATTTTTTAGCCCCTACAGGGAGTGAGATCTTGTTCTAAGAGGAAAACTCCCTCGGGGGTGAGGGGCTTTGGGAGGAGGCGGAGTTCAGACTGAGCTTCCCAGATGGGACTCCCAGGGCTGGGACAAGAGCAGGCGGCAGGCAGGGCAAAGGCGGGGGTGGGGGGTAACAGCTGGGCTTGTGCGAGTGGCCTCTGGCCACTTCCCTCTGCGGGCCGGCTGTCACAGGGCAGGGTCTCGTCACATTCCAGAGGCCCGAGGAGGGGGCAAGATCAGAGTGTCATGGGCTTCAGGTGCAAAGGGGTAGTACCCAGCGGGTCCCAGTGTTTGGTGGCAAGAAGGCGGAGAAGGAAAGACTGGGATGCTGTAGGGACCTGCAGCTCAGGGGCGGTGAGGCGGGGGTGAGGGTGCCCGGCCCAGCCCCGCAGTCAGATGCCTGAGGGCAAATCCACGCACCTGTGTTTCTCCTGCCCAGAGCCAGGCTGCAGGAGGCGCACTCCCGGGGTCACAGCCAAGCCCTGGAAAGGCCTCCAAACTAGAACCTGCCGGAAACTCCTGTGCCCACGGTGCCACGGTGATGGGGAGAGCGAGGAGGAGAGAGCGAGTGGAGCACCGAGGAAGGGATGTTTTCCATCGCGGCGGGGTTATTTCTGGCTCTGCTCCTGCTCCTGCAGTCACTGTGGAAACTGCACGTGCCTGGTTCAGTGTGGAAACATGATGAGTTTCTCAAGGATGATGCACGCTAGGCAGGCAGCCGGGAAGCTGCCACTGCTGGGGTGGGGGTGTCTGCCTGCCTCCCTCCCGTGCACCCCACCACCCCTGCCTCTCTCTCTGTCTCTGCCGGGGCTGCCGCTCTCCTGAAGCTGTTTTTAGGGGAGATGTGTTCCATGCAGCGTGGTAGGGAGATTAACGGCCTCTGAGAGATGTCTGCATCCTCATTCCTAGAACCTGTGAAATGGGTACTTTACATGGCTAGGGGGAATTAAGGTTGCAGATAGAATTATAGTTGCTAATCAGCTGACTTTAAAAGAAGATTATCCTGGATCATCCCTTGAGCCCAGTGAAATCTCAAGGGCCTCTAAATGTGGAAGGGGAGGCAGGAGGGTGGGTGTTGGCGGCGTGACATGAGGAAGGCTCCACCGCCATGGCTGGCTTTGCAGATGGAGGAAGGGGCCATGCGCCGAGGAATGCAGGCGGCCCCTAGAAGCTGGAAAAGGCGAGGAAATGGATGCTTCCTCGAGCCTCCAGAAGAAAGGAGCCGTGTGGGTGCCTTGATTATAGCCCAGTGAGACCCATTTGGGACCTCTGACTTCCAGAACCCTAGGATAAGACCTTCATGTTGTTTTAAGCCACCAAGTTCAGTGGTAATGTGCCATGGCTGCAGGAGGCTGGCCACCAGGGAGGCTGAGAGCACAGGGGAGAGGTTCTCAGAGAGGCAAGTTGCAGATGTGTTCTTTTGTTTTCCTGAGGTCTCCTCGTTGCTATTGCCTCACGCTGGGCACAGGTTCCCTGCCAGCCACCTCGCTGGCCACGTGGGAGAGTGACCATCCTCTCAGTAAGCACCCAGCTCTTTAGAGCCCTGAGCAGGGTCTCCTGCAGCCACACTGTGCCGATGCTATCTCGAGCCTAGAATGCCACCCCCGTCTCTGCCCCTAAGCCCCCCAGTTCTTCATGACACCCTGTCTTGTCCCCCTCAGTAACTCCTCCTTCCTCTGACACTTTGTGTCGCTCCTGGGGTGTCCGTCCCTGTGGACCTTGCATTGTCTGTGTTTTAAGCACCAGCTTGCTGCTGCCCCTCCCCCCGTGCCCATCCACCAACCAGCCCCACAAGAGGAGGGACAGGGCCACTCTCCAGGGAACTGCCAAGACCTAGGTGAGGAATGAGTGGATTCTGCTAGTGGAAACTGGTTGTGCCCCAGACTTGCAGGAGCCATGCTCTGTGCTGGCTGTGGTCCTGGCTGTGGCACCTGGTGACTCTGACCTTGGGCAGACCTCTTCCCTCTGTCCCCAAGTGCAGGCTGGAGGTAAGCAGGTTGGTGTCAAAGGCCTTTGACAGTACTGCTGTCTGCAGCGGGTGTCACGCACTGTTAGTGTCACTTCCCTCTTCCAGAGATGCAGTCCGGGAGAGACAGCTCTTCTCCCAGCCATGGCAAATGTCACCACCCTGCCTGGGAGCCTTCTCCTCTCGCTTTCCTGAGCACTCCCCTACACCTCCACCTGGATGACACCTGGAGAAAACATGGAAAAGCCGGGCTGGGACATGAGTGAGGCAAGTGAGGTGCGCGGTGTGCAAAATTTAAGGAGGTATACACCATCGGTGTCGTGCAAAGGTGGTACGGAAAGGCCAAACCCACACTCCATTTTATAGATAGGAAAACTGAGGCCTAGAGAGTGGAAATGACTTACTCAAGGGCACATGGGAACCAGTGGTAGGGCTGGGACCAGAACACAGCTCTCTCCCCTTCAACTCGAGGGCAAGTCCACTCTTCTTGAGATTAAGTGCATGAGCGAGTACCCAGATGAGTTTGTTACTCCAACACATATTTATTGAACGCCTTTTCTACGTTAATACTATGCTAGGAGCTGAGCTCCAATTGAGGAATAAGACAAACAGAGCCTGATCCTCCCCTGAGAATTTATATTCTGTGAGAAGAGAATAAGTCATTACACATTAGTTCTTTAATTACAATGGTGATAAATACTATGCAGGGGATGGTCGGAAGTCATGAGCTGTGAATGGTTGTACAGGTTGTGCACTGTACAAATGTATGTGGAGGTCCTACTGTGGGGCCTCCGTTAAAGAGTTTACAGTATAATTTGGAAGACAGGACCAGTGTATCCTTAAAGTAACAGTACAAGGCCGTGGTTACCAGCTGGGAGAGCCAGAGTGGAAGACGGGCCTGGAATTGCAGCCCTGGCTCCTTCTCTTCTAGGACTCTGGGCCCTCAACTTCTCTCCCTCGCTGTCTGGTGGTCAGATCACATGCAGCCAGCCTTCACTGGGAGTCTCAGAGGAGGAAGAAGGCATTGACCTGTCTTGGGGGCAGAGCTTCTGTTGCCCTGGACTGGGTTCCAAGGCTGGGAGGCCTGTGATGGCAGAAGGGGCTAGAATGTTCAGACATAAAGGCTTCTCTGCGTGGACAAAGTCCAGCTGTCAGTGTTGCCTCTTCTCTGGAATGTGGGGCCTGGAAGGAGCCTGGCTTCTAGGAATTGGGCCTCTCCTGCCCGCAGCTGACTGCGGCTTTGCGCGCTTGAACCTGCCTGGTGTTTCTGCGTGTGTGAAGAAAGCTCGTGCAAATGCACAGGGAGACGTGTGTCCCACCTGGCTGCTGGTGAGGCCAGCTGCTGGGCTGAGCACCAGGCAGCAGTGGCATGTGTCCTGGAGGCCAGTTCCCCCTCTCCCACACACTAGCCTGGGGACTCTAACAAGCCACTTGCCTCCCTGAGCCTGACTTGATCTGTAAAATGAGAGTGAGAAAGACCTCTTTCACCCAATTGTTAAAATAGGAAAAAAGAACAGGTGCACAAGGATGTTTTAAATCCCTGGCTTATAAGGACAGAGAAATTGCCGCCCTTTGAGGGCATTCCTTCAAGGATCAAAAGGGCGTCGAGCCTATTTCCAGAGTTGGAGACCCGTCCTGGCTTTCAGGAGGAGCAGAGAAAGACATGTGGTTCTCTCTGTTTGTTTGTTTTGCTTTAACGGGAAAGAATTATTCTGTCTGGGAAATAAATCAACTCCTAGACAAGGAGTTAGGACTGAAGGGGTCCTTAGAGTTGAGCTTGTTTGCTCTTTGGTTTGACAGAAGGGGAAACTGAGGCTTGGAGGGAAGCATGATTTGTTCTCGGTCACATGCCTGGATAATGGCAGAGCTGGGGTCCCACCCTGTGCTGCCCACCTCCCACCACCCCCCATCCTGCCCCCTAGTTCTGGGGGCAAAGCTATTTAAAGAACGGGAGGTAGAGGCAGCCTGGTAGAGAATCCGGAGGGGGGCCCCGGGGACGGGTAAGGGGATAGGAAGGCGGGCACAGTGGGCAGAGGGTGAGCAGCGTGGGCAGGAGGAAGGTGACAGCGTGGAAGGTCTTGGTTCCAAGCGGCCAGAGGTGGACGCCCTTCAGATTCCCCTCCTCCTGCCCCGCCAAAGCCTCGGCCCATCTCCAGGTTCGGAGGCCTCACAGCCACCACAGAGGCAAGGATCAGACTGTTTGCGGTTCCAGGACTGCAGCACAGAGATGGCAGGTCCCCTGGGAAAACCCTTCGGTCTAGGTGGACCTCAGACCAGCCCCTTTGGCAAAATCACCTGTTGCCCGTCCTGGAAAGCAAGTTCCTGAATGCGGTGACATCAGGGGCCACACCCTGGAAGGCAGGCCGGTGGTGGCGTGTCTGTTCATTGTTATTCATCACTCGTTCATCCCGCATGCCAAGCACCGTGCTGAGCGCTGTAGGTACACAGACAGTACAGGTTGTTCTTGCCCCGAAGGCGCCTGCTGTCTGCAGGGAAGACGCACAGGCGGGAGGATGACGATCATAGTGTGGTCAGATGGGCAGGAGGGTCGGGAGCACGAGAGAAGGGGGTTCCAGCCGGGTCCCTGGAGCAACAGTGGGACTGGGGCAGAAAGAGGGATTGCCAGAGCTGAGCTTTCAAAGGATGGGCAGGAGGTCACCTGGCAGAGAAGGGAGGGAGGACCTTCCTGAGAGTGGGGACGGTGTGAGCAAGGGTTTGGAGGCTGTGAAGAAGGTGGCGTGTCCAGTATTACCAGGTAGTTGAAAGGCAAGGGGTGAGGGAGGCTGTCGGGAGATGGTAAGGCTGGAAGGTCACAGTGGCCATATGGGGAACAGGCTGAGGAATCTGGATGCCAATGGCGGTCAGCAAGCATCGGAAGTGGTCAGGGAGCACCGTGAGGCGTGCTTGTTCTGTGATGCAGAAATGCCACACCACACAGCAGGAAGAGTGGACCTGGGCAGGGGGTTGGAGAGGAGGTAAAAGGCTTGAGAGATGCTTACAGAGCCAATTCACTGAGGACCTGGCGACATATGGCATTGTGGGGAACGCAGGAGAGGGAGAGGTCAGCAGTGGCTCCTGGCCATCTCAGGATGCCTTGAATGACTTTCAAGACCCCTCTGCTGAGACTGAGCGTCTGACCCTGGGCTGTGGCTGCTCACCTGGGACTCAGCAGTGGAGCCTGGGCTCGGGGGAGGGGGGGTGCTGTGTACCTCTTGAGGTCCCAGTCCCTGGCTGACACCCTGGTCCGCTGACTCCCTCCAGAAGCACCAAGAAGAGCATGTGGATGCTGTCAGGATGTTGATTCATCTTCACCGACACACCTACAGATATTTTCCCCTGTCACCCAGAGGTAGTAAACTGAGAGAACTCAGTGTTTCTTCACTCATTTATTGTTGCCAATTATGTTCAAGGCTCTGTGAGTGATACAGAGATGAATCACACCCATCCCAATCCTGTCCTCAAAGATCGTGCGGTTTGTCTGTGATGCCAGCCGGCATTTGTAAGATTATATCCCACATATAGGGTAGGGAAGGTAAATGCCACAATAAAGAGACCAAATGCTGTAAATGAGAGATCATTTCTGGCCAGAGAGGGTAGGGCGTGGAGGGCTTCGTGGCGGAGGTGGCACATGAGCCGGTGCACGTGGGCGGATGTGGTTGGACTTGGCCACAGTGAAACGGAGAAGAGCATTCTGGACAGAGAGAACCTCAGGAAGGCAGGAGAACTCTGAGCATGCTAGTTTGGCAGGAGCGGGGTTTTCTAGGGGAGCGCTGATGTCAGAGGCAGCCTGGCATATTTGTGAGGGAGATCCCAAATGTAAACTCTACTCTCCAGGGGGAGCTACTGACGGATTTGGCCCAGGGAGGGGCGTGGTGAGAACTGGGTGTCAGGACGGTTTATCCGGCCTTATGGAGAGGATGAGCTCAGGAAGGCAGTGAGATGCTATTGTGTGTTGGTCCAGAGGACGGAGTGGGCACTGGGCACTCAGCATGGGTGACGGAAAAGTGCTTTATGGGGATTAACTGCTGGAGTCTCCCCCAAAGCCAGCCAAATAGGTGCTATGGTTATTCCCATTTTACCAACGAGTTCACTGAGGCCCAGGGATGTTAGGTGAATGACCTGCCGCTGGCCACACAGCTATGACGTGGAGGAGGCAGGATTCGAACCCAGGAGCCTATGCTCTTAAGGTCCACTCTAAAAATGGCTTCCCAAAGGGACCAAGCAGACAGAAGGTGGCCCTGCTAGGCCCAGGGTGTTCCTCCCACTGGCAGACAACCCAGACTGGTGGGGCTGTCTGGCTCTGTCCTCACCCCCTGTAAGTTGTGAAGTGCCCCTCAGGGCCTGATGCGGTTCACCGATTCGAAACAGCCTACATATAGGTGGTGACAACGTGAATAGCTGATGCAATGGAAACTTTCTATGGAAAAAGGTACCCACTCAAACAGCCACAAAGTCCAAAAAAAGGAAGAACAGCAGAGCAGACCCAGAGGGCTCTGAAGCAAACCATTTCCTTTGGCACTGCCTTTTCTGCCCAACTGTGACTCCAAACTGGGCGGGGTGGGGGGAGGGCCGGGGGCAGCACTGGGCCGGGGTAGGGGCAGGTTGGAGTGTAGACCAGGAGCTCGGCTGGGTCCCTGGAGGGCCCTGGGTCACCAGGCCCCCCTCTTGGCTAAGGAGGCGGCCGTTGTGGGGGTAGAGAACAGTGTTCCTTCCAAACACACATCCCGTTTCGCAACCTCCTCACGGGCCTTCGTCACTCCCCTTCCCCGGGGGCCAGTGGCGGAGGCTCTGCGGTACCCAGGGTCTCCCGGGGTCTCAACCTGCTTCTCTTTTTCCATGTGCTCCCTGGGAAGAAGTTGCAGCAGTCCTGTTATGCGATCTGGAATCTTCTTATTTTAGAAGACAACATTATCGTAAATATAAGTAAAGCTAAATGATCAGAAATAACCCAAAGACGAAGAGAGAGAAGGCCATTCTTTGGAAATTCAGCTCTGTGTTATTTAATTCTTACACAGACCTGGGATTGGCACAATTGCTCCCATTTTAGAGGTGAGGAAACTGAGGCTTGAAGTGTTGAATGACTTGCCTCAGGCCACACGGGCAGAGAGACTCGTGGTGCTGGTTTTGTCTAATGCCCGGGGTTCTCCTGCTGTGCAAGGCTGTCCACTTCTCTGTTCTCTAATCCTCTGTTCCCCTAGCTGTAGCATTGGTGTGACAGTGAGATAATACAGGGACAGCATTGGCACGTGGTAGGCGCTCAGCAAATGCTGGTTTCCTCCCTTCTGTCTCCACAACCTGGGGAGATGTTACAAGCTTTCTTGGGAGGAGGCAGCCCGAATTCTGGGCTCCTTGGCAGAAAGGGCTGTCATCACTGATTTCTGGGCCCATCTTCCCTCTAAATCTAGAACACTCTGAGGCAGGGGCCAGGTCTCCTTCAACTTTGGCCCCTGGAGGGCAGCCCAGTGACAGGGAGTGTCTCCTTGAAGCCCACTCAGCTGCATGCAGCTGGACCTCGAGTGAGGGCCAATCGGGTGGGCCTTCAGGCAAGAGAGGGCGGCCACAAGGTGTGGCCTGGCATGGCAGGAAGCGAGTCCTCGCCCCGTCATCTGAGCCCTGGCACCTCTCAGCCCCTCGCCCTTGTGTGCCGCCCGGGAGTCCCGTCAGCACCTGCTTCCTGCCGCTCTTTCGATCTCCCAGCCTCCCGGGCTGGGCACTGCCGTGAGCCATTCAGCAGCCCCCCTTCCCTGTAGGGCCTGAAAACCAGGAATATTTCTTCTGCCTGATCCCAAGATAGAGTCTATGGGACCGGCTATTACTGCCTTGAGGTTCTTCTTTTTCTGTCCTCCATGCAAATGGAAAGGTATCGCCATCCTCTATTTTTAAAAACCCACTTTTCCTAGGAGACATTTCCCAGGTGTTTCCAAAGCGTGTCTTGGCCATATCGAAGGCTCTGAGCTCCACGGCCTTTCTCTCTGCTCACCTCCTGGTCTGGGACACCACACTCCTCCATGGGAGGGAGCAGCCTCTCCTTTGGAGGACACGGCCAGGCCCCAGAGAGCTTCCAGAAGCAGCCTCTGGGCCCCCCGATGCAGGCACAGCGTTCTCAGACCGAAGTGCAGGTGTCTGAAGCAAAGCTGAGCACCCCAGGAAAGGGAGAGCCAGAAGCCTGACCACAGGGAAGGAGGCAGGAAACCTCACAGAGCCAACCCCAAAACAGGAGCCAGAAGGAGGAGAGACTGATCAAGACGGGGCGACTTGGAAGATCTCCCACCATAACTGAAGAAGGCACGGGCATTTACTGAGTGCCTCCTGTACGCTGGCTCCATGCTAGATCTCTCACACACTTCATCTCATCTGAGCCACACAACAAGCCAAGGAGAGGTGATGGTCTTCATTTTTAACTCATGAGGAAAGTGAGGCTCAGAGAGGTGAAGTAATTCAGCCGAGTCACACAGCTATTAATGGGTGAAACCAGGATCTGAACCCAAGTTCTTCTGAGGTCAGCGCTAACTCTGTGCTATCCTGTGCTACTTCCCTGGTGTTGAGTGAAGGAGGCCTGCCAAGAATTCCTCCTATTTCCCCTCCCAATTGCTAAGTAGCCCAGCGCTATCCACTGAGATTGTTCCATGTAATTCTGCCATATGTGTGTCCCAGGGTCTGGGATTTTCATGTTTCCTTATTGATTCACAGACCATGGTAGCAGGAATAAAAATAAAGGTAGAAAGATTTGTCCCACAGTTCCCTGCCCCAGGCAGATCAAACTCAGCTTCTCCATGTGCTCGTCCCATGGCAGACGTCCTGTTCACAGTGGAGGGACGGGCAGCGTGTCAGGAGGGCGGCTGGGGCCTCCGAGCCAGCTTAGCCACCTTCTCTGGCCTCAGAGTGTGAGGCAAAAGGCTGGAGCCCAAAGCCCCCTGGCTTGCCTGCCAGCACTTGGAAAGCGGCTGTGTCGTGACCCAGTGAGACATCTGGGGTTTTTCTTTAACCCTTCATCCGCTGAACTTCCCCTGCAGCGATGCCAGCCCCCAGTGCCCAGGCCGGATGTGGGGCGCCCTCCACCTGCCAGCAGAGGCCCTGCTGTGAGGCTTTGCTTCCACAGGGAGGGTGGGGAGAGGAGAGGAAGGGCCTCCCTCCCTGTGGTTTTGGGTGGGGCCTGCAGAGGAGCTGGCCCTGGTCCTTCCTGCCCCGGGTGGGCGCCACCTTGCAATTGGGCCCCTCTTGCCCTGGTGGGCCTTCTCTGTTCAGCTGTTTTCTAAAAAGAAGACATTTTTATAGCATTTTAAATTATAAAAGTGATTAATGCTTCTTGTAAAAAAAAAAAAAAAAAGAACAGTATAGGAATACATAAAGAATCAAATGCATGCTGCACACCCCACCTGCTCTGCAGTCCCCGGGTTTCTCCTCCACGTCCTTTGTAGCTTTCACAGCTGCAGATATATGTGTGTCTGTCATGTTGCTTTTCCCCTTTTTCACACCATCCCATTGAGAGGAAGTGTGCATAGCAGCTAAGTGTGCAGGCTCCGGAGTCAGACAGACCAAAGTTCAGCTCACCACCTGTGGGGTCTCAGCCTCACTGAGTCTCCTGTGGGAAATGGGGTTCACAGTGGTGCTTTCCATGCTGCAGGCCGTGAGCAGTAAGGAGGATCACTCATGAGAAGGGCTGAACCCCCATTCGACACATAAAGTCACGATGAATCTCTATGATTGGGAGGAGTGTATAGTTATTTTTAATTAAGAAAAGTTATTGTCCCATTACTATTCCATTGGGTGGATTTATCGTCATTTACTTATTAAACCAATTCCCTGCTGATGGATATTAAGGTTACTTCCATGTTCACTGTTTGAAATGGTGCTGTAGTGCTCATGTGTGTGCATCTGTGTGTGTGTGTGTGTGTGTAAGATGATGTGTATTTGTATGTGTGCATTTGTGAAGCTGCTGAGTCAACATAAATTTTGCCCACTCCTTCTCTCCAACACTGGGTGGTAGCAATCATTTTCTTCTTTGTCCATCAAATAGAGGAAAGGTGATACTGATTTTTAACATATGTTCTTTAATTGTTAATGAGGCCAAGCATCTTTGCACATTTTATTAGACATTTTCATTTCTTGAATAATGATCTGTCACTTTCCTCTCTTCATTTCATTAGCTATGTGTCTTTTCTTATTGTTTTGTGGGTGCTTATTACATATTACAGATATTGACCCTTTTTTTTATATGTTCCAAATATTTTTATCTAATCTGTCGTTTGCTTTCTAACCATCAATGGGGACTTTTGTTATATATAGTGCTTAGTATTTTTATATAGTGAAATTTATTAATATTTTGAGAACTCAAGGTCCAGTTCAGGGTTTGAAGGTTATTTTCCGACAGTAAATTATACAAATATTTAATAGTCCTGGTATTTTCATAGATTTGCATGTATGTTTTGTTTATAGCTTTAATCCAAATAAATTTCTGTGTGAGTGTGGTGCACGCACTCTGTTTAAAATAGAATTCACCTTCCTCCCTCACTCTGTGTCCCTTTTGTGGCCATACCGTTTATTTTACCTGCTTGTTTTTTCACCGCGCATCTCCCCTGACTAGACCCTCAGCTCCACAGAGGCAGGGGGCCTTTTCTGTTTTATTCATTGCTGAAGCTCCAGTGCCCACAATGGTGCTGACACTTCACAGGCACTTAATAAGCATCTGTTGAATGAATAGACAGCCAGCCAGTTGTCACAGCTCTCTTATTTGAATGATCCGTTCTTTCTTTAATCGGGTAATATGTGGGTAATATGTAATAAACACCCACAAAACAATAGGCAATCCCAGATTCTAATTTGGAATTCCATCTTTGTAGCCTTTTTGGAGTCTTCTGTGGTTATTGGTCTATTCAGGTTTTCTCCCTCATCTTCAGTTTTACAATTTATAATTTTCTGGAAGTCATCAATTTTCCAATTCATTGACATCGTTATCTATCAAATTCTCTTAAATTTTAAAAAATATTCCTGTACATGTTTACACTGCCTTTCTGATCACTTATTTGTGATCTCTCTTGCTGCTGGTCAGATTAACAAGCCGTTTGCCCATTTTCTTGATCTCAGAGAACCAGTTCGGGGCTTTTTTTTTTTTTATTGTCATTGCTGTTCTTTTCTCGTTCATTTGTTTTCGTTTTCAATTTTATTCATTTCTTCCTTCTAGATTATTTTGGTTCATTTTATTCTTTTTCAGCTTCTCGGGTTAGACAATTCATTTAGTTTTAATCTTTCTCATTTTATCATGAAAGCATGTAAGTTTGAATTTTCCTCTAAATGCAGCCTCAGTTACATTCCACAGATTTTTAAAAGGAGGGTTCTCGATGGTGTACCTTTAGAAATACTCTACAATTTCAGTTTTTCTGCCCTCTGACTCAAAAGTTGTTCAGAAAAGCATTTTTAGATTGTCATGTGCCTAGTTTACTTTTTTATTTTTTGCTACTTGTTAATTTCTAATTCTGTTGCTGCGGTATACACGTTGGCAATGGAGATTTTTCTTGTGGTCTAGTGCAAGGGCATTTGAGAAAAAGGTGTTTTCACTGTTTTTTGAGTATATATGAAGTTAAGCTTACTAACTATCTTCAAATCCTCTCATAGTTTTCTTTGGAGGTTACTTGTATTATCAAATTTTGAGTGATATGCCCAAGATGTTTACTGTTCTTTTTTTTTTTTCTTGCCATCTCGTGGTTCTAAGAATGTATTAGTTTATAGACTTTACGGTTCTCTTGTTCAGGGTGAAGGTAAAGATTTGTGATTTTTGTGTCTTCTTAGAGAAATAGACCTGTTAGCAATGTAAAATGCCCCATTTTATTCTATTTAACATTTTTTCATTTTTGTCTGATATTAATATTGACTTTCCTGCATTCTTTTGGTCACCATTTTGCTTGGTATAGCTTTTTACCACTTCTTTGATTTCAACATTTCTTTTTGTTAATTTGTTTTAAATGTGTCGCTTCCAAACAGCATATGGCTGGTTTTTGTTTTTTTTTTTAAACCCAGCCTAATCTCTTGTCTGAAAATAGAATAATTGAATTTATTCACATTCTTGTATTTATTGACGTGTTTGGTCTTACTCTTCTCTTCTTATTTTACCTCTTTTGTTTATGATACTTTTTTCTTTCCTGTTTAGTTTCCTTTTCCTAACTCTTGCCCGAATTAATTGAATGTTCTTGGCTCTGCCCCTCTGCCCCACACACAGTGGTTTAAAAGGTCTGTATGTTATTTTCCTTCTAGAAATGGTTACCCTTAAATAAAAAATAAACACCCATACTTCTCCATTAACATCAAGAACTAAATGGTATTTAATTCCCAACAAGAGGAGACCATTATTATCAAAGTTCGTTTAGACTTGAGTGTACGTTTTTCTACTCTTGTTCATCATTGTTTCCTGTGCCTCCTGTCTTGCCCTTTCTTGAATTACTTATTCTGATACAGTTTTTATTTTGTTGGAGTGATTCCTTGAGTAACTCCTTTAAGAGATAAGTGGGCGGCCTGCTATTTTTAGTGCTTCTCTCTTTGACTTTGAGACTCGGCTGAGTAACGGATCTCAGGGGTGTAAGCCTTCTTCCTCAGAGCTCTGTGGTCTTCGCTCTGTTGCCCTCTAGCAGTTAATGACGCGGATGTCAAGTCCAATGTCAATTTGATTCTCAAAATTTTTGTGGAGACCATCAGAGACAAAGCTGAGTGTATTGCTCACCTGGGTAAAGGGGAATGTCACCTCCACGGAGCCTTGGCATGTCCGGAGGAGGGAGGCAAGGTCAGAGTTTGCTAAGGACTGGAAGTTTCCGTTAAGGCGGTTATGTTGCCCTGGGGCTTCATTAGGATTGTGTAAGGACGACAAGGGTCTGGGAGTGGTGGAAACAGTGAGGAGGAATTTTGAGGCAAGGCAGGAGATTCAAAGAATCTTAGAGCACCAGCTATTAATTGAAGAGCTGATGGATCCTTCAGGATGTTTCTGTAACGAACCATCAAGCCCTTTGCTGGGGTTAGAGTCTCCTGGAAGAAGAAAGCAGTGCTAACGAAGACGCAAAGGTGTCTAGGTAGATGGTTTCTGTTCCCCTCTCCCCCGACTCTGGTCTCTTTGGAAACCTGAAGGATCCACTTCTCACCCTTGGATTTCAGGAATTCCATGCAGCTTGCCCTGCCCGCCTCCACGGCCTCCGAGGGAGCTTCTCCAGGGTTTGGCAGGTGGGCCTCTCCCTGCCCATGTTGGGTGAGGCCGGCTTAGCTCTGATTAGTTTCTCTGTCACTCCCACTCGTCTGCTTTTCCTCAGACTTGCTGGCCAGCTGGTGCTGCTATGGATCGGCTCTTAATTGTACATTTCTCTTTTGACTTCAGTGGTGTTTGGGGGAGAGGGGGCGAACACAGGCTCAGTTTGCCGTGTAGAACCTCGGTTGTGTGCACCACTGCCTGGTATCCCAGATGCAGGTGTGTCTGCCCAGCTCTCCCACCTGCTGCTGGAGGCAGGAGTGGCGTTCAGTGATGTTGGCCTCACTGGTGGGTGGGAGAGCAGTGGCTCACTCCTTCTACCGGATCCTGTCATCTCTGGAGCCACACCCCTCGTCCTGACTGTGTTACCTCACTGATTAAAATGACTCAGTGACCTGACTCCGCTGCCAGATCAAGTCCGGGCTATTTCATATACCGAATTCATCCCCTGGCCAACTCTTCCCTCATGAGCTGTCGCTGCCCCTTTCGTGCAGCCATATGGACAGCATGCAATTTCTTGAACATTCAGCCCGTTTGGGAGCTCCTGTCTATTGACACTGCTCCTTTTGTTTGAAATAGCCTCCTCTTCTCTCACACATGTCAGGCACCATCAGAATTGACTACTCTTTTCTTTATGCCCGCACCATGTAGTAACTTAGAACCAGCAACACTGCAATGCATTCCTTTGCTTCCTTGCTCCCCCCTACCCCCAACTGCGATCCCCCAGAAGGTAGGGGCTGAAACTTTGCTGTCTTTTGTCCCAGCACCTACCTACAGCAGGCCTGACCCCAAATAAGTGCTGAATGCACATTTGTTAAATGAATGAACAACTGAATCAGGTTCTGAAGAGAATTGTTCTACACCGACTCTGTGTGAGACACCACACCAAGCTTTAGGGGTGAGGGAATGAGTCAGACTGACCCCGCCCACGGTACTCACAGTCTACCAGGACTTTAAGGTTCCCAGAGTCCGTATGCACGGTGAGTACAGCTGGGTTTTTTGTTGGCTTGTTTTTGTTTTTTTGGTGAGGAAGATTGGCCCTGAGCTAATGTCTGTGGCAATCTTCCTCTATTTGTATGTGGGACGCCACCACAGTGTGGCCTGATGAGCGGTGTGTATATCCGTGCTGAGATCCGAACCCTCGAACCCAGGCCACTGAAGCAAAGCGAGCCGACCTTAACCACTAGGCCACTGGGCTGTTTTTATTAATAATTGAGATCTACTGGAGGGCGTGAGGTCAGATCTGGGGATGATGGAAAACCTCAGAGTGGTGAAAAGTTTGGATGGTTTGGACAACAGAATCAGGAAATGCTAGGCAGGAGCCACTGAGCAAATTCAGTCACACTGCTCTGGAGTGCAGGCAGGGTGGCTGGGTTTAATAGCAGCAGGTGTGGCAGGGAGGGGACGGCTGAGGGGCTTCGCTTACCTGTACTGCTCTGTAGGAATCAGCAGTGAGATGTCATTGCCAAAACACTAACTATTCCAACGCTATGTCAATAAAAACCATGGTGCCCAAGAGAAGGAAGGTGACAATGCCCCTGGCCTGTGTACAGGTTACTCCAGACCTAGATTCCTGGGTCCACTCTGAGATAACGTCCATAATGTCCATAGTGATTATATGAGCCATACCACATGCCAGACATTGGTCAAGACCCTTAGCATGTGCCGGATCATTAAACCTCGGGAGATCCCTGCCATTCTTAGCCCCCCTTTTCAGGCACAGCAAGGCTAAGCAACTTTCCAAAGCCGCAGAGGTAATGAGCAGAAGGCCGGGCCTGGAACCCAGGTGTCCCGGCCCTAGGAGCCACATCTCATCTGCCTCCAGCAGACAAACCAGAGTCTAGTCCCAAGAGGGCAGCGTGGATGTGACGCACCATGCCATGCTTGGCTAAGACAGCCCAGACTTTCTAGATCATAAAGCACTTTCCTCTGGATCGTCTTACTTGAACTTTACAACAGCCAGGCGACTTGATTATTAAAAACTGATGCTCACTCACTGGTCCTTTCATCATGATCGTTGTCGAGCTCCTGGCCTGAACCTGAATGCTGTTTTGTTTAGTGATTTGGGGACGTTACGTACTCTGATGTCTGTTATGGTAATAATTCTCACTCATGCCTGGATATGAGTCACTTTTGCAGGTCGTATTAGTTTTCTTTTGCCGTGTAACAAATTGCCTCGATCTTAGTGGCTTAAAAGACACTCATTTGTTAGCTCTCAGTTCTATAGGTTAGAAGTCTGGGACCGAGTGGCCAGATTCTCTGCTCAGGGCTGAAGTCAAGGTCTCTGGAGGCTGAGTTCTCGTCTGGGGCTCTGGGGAAAATTCTGCTTTTCCAGGTTCATTCAGGTTGTTAATGGAGCCCAGGTCCCATGGTTGTAGGACTGAGGTCCTGTTTTCTTGCTGGTTGTCAGCGAGGGAGCTGTTCTCGACTCACGGAGGCTGCCTTCAGGTCCTCTCACACAGCCTCTCCTGCTGCAAGGCAGCGAGCGCAGGTCAAATGTTTCTCCTGTTTCTAATCTCTATCACTTCCTCTTCTGTGACCAGCCAGAGAAAACTCTGCTTTTAAAGGGCTTTCTTGATTAGGTCGAGCCCACAGAATAATCTCCCTATTTTAAGGTCAACTGTACCCTAGAACGTAACCTAATCATAGGATTAAAATCCTTTGTACCCACAGTCCTGGGGATTATGCAGAAGGTGTACACCAGAGAGGCAGGAAACCTGGAGGGCCGTCTTAGAGTTCTGCCTGCTTCCTGGTCAATAGAGGCTCAAAGAAGTTAGCTGCCAGGTGCAAGGTAGAACATGGTGGGCGCCAGGGCCACCAGGCCACACCAACTCCCTAGGGGGACATGGGGATCTGGCCCCACACCCAGACAAGCATCTTGGGAAGAGCTGGAGGGGATTATTCTGTGTCTAAAAAGGTTGACCAACCACACTCTTTGACCGTGTTTTTCAACCATCCCCTGCAGGATTCAAGGCGCAAACCCAGCATCCTCGACCTAGTTCATGGAGAAGCCTCAAGCGACGCTGGCCAGGCAAGCTCTCCCTTCCATAGGGAAGAGCAGAGCGTGAGAGGGCAGCTGCAGCAGGAGTGGACATGAACGCTGGTTTCCAAAGAGAACAGCGTTTTAGTTTTGGTCATCGAAAGTGGTGCCTTCAGCACAGGTAAGAAATGGGCTGTCACTATATATGCTTGCTGGGGGCGCCATTTTGGTCTTTCTTGCCTGAGCTTGCTAGTATTCTTCCTCTTTAAAATGTAGCATTATTAGTGCCTCCCTTGAGCCTCTGTGGAAGCTGGGAGTCCTCGGGACATCCTTGGCCAGGACTAGAGACTTTGAGTGCCAGCACTCTCACTGCCCTCACGCTATCTCCTCCGAGATGCAGTCATCTCCTCCCAGTTCCTGTTTCCATCCTCTCCCTGGCAGGAACTCCTCTCAAGGGACCACAGCCTCCCACTCGCCAGCCCCGCTGTGTCCTCCTGCTTTACAGAGCTCCACCCGCCTCTCTGCCCTCCCCACAAGGAGGCTCTGGCCTGAAGAGCCCCAGGGCGGCGTCTCTCTAGGGGCCTCCCTGTTGTGAAGACTTGAAAAGACGTGTGGTTCTCAGACCTGGCTGCACATTAGAATCACCTGGAAAGTTTTTAAAAATTCCATTAGTGGGGGCCCACTTCCAGAGGTACTGACTGAGTTGTCCTGGGGAGGGGCCCAGCATTGGTAGACATGTGTGTGTATATATATATATAAGAGGTTTTTGTTGCTCTTCAGGTCTGTGTTATGGTTTCATGTTAGAAGGTCAGCTCATTGTTCAGGTTAGATGTGTGATGTTAGAAGCTCTTTGGGTCGGGAATATGTCTTTGGCTCTTTTGTCTGGCTGTGGAGTGTATGAGAATCACCCAGGGGGATGGAGGAGAGGGTGCCTGGTCAAAAAAAAAAAAAAGCAGATTCCCGCACACCCTTGCTCTCAGACATCAGACTCTCCGGAGTCGAGGACACAGGAATCTGGATTCTGATTCTGATACAGCCAAGGCCTAGGTGCTCGGACCTCTTTCCTGGGGCTCTGGTGATGCTCGTCCTGCGTCGGGTCCGTGGGCTCAGCTGTGAGTGCCGGGTCGCTTCCCAGCCTGGTGTGCTGTGCCGCGACAGAGCCTCGTTCCCTTCCTTCCAAGCGGAGGTTTTCTCACGTCCAGAGAGGAGGATGGGGCCTCGGCAGCCCTCAGACATGGCATCGCTGGAGCCACCTGAATGTGGGGCGGCTGGGCCCGGGCCTCTGCCCATAGCTCAGCCACACCATGCGGGCCCCCTGGATCCAGACCATGGCCAGAGTTCCCCAGCGGAGGTGGAGGACTCACCCCTTGGACTCTGCGGAAGAAGGCCTGAGCGCTTGAGCCTCGTTCTGAGGGGGGATGTCTGAGGTGGTGTCCCTAGGGGAGGCCCTGGATCCTCCTGTGTTCACATCCCAGCGCCGGCATTTACTGGCTTAGCAGGCAAGTTGCTCAGTCTCGCTGCCTCTTCCTTCTCACTTGTGAAATGGAAAGTAGTGGCACCTGCCTCCCAGGGCTGCTGTGAAGATGTAGGCAAGGCCCTAGAGTGTGCCTGGACACAGAGCAGGGGCTCCCCACACGTGAGTAGCCCTTCCGGCCTGTGCAGGCAGGTGGCCGCCACTCTGCCCTCCCAGGGGCAGCCATGACATGTCTGCTGTGCTCTGCCATCTGGTCCCAGTGTATGAGTTCCTAAGAGTCAGGGCACAGTAAAGAGATGGACACTGCATGTGGGGCCTGGGACTTTACAGACGAGGCTCAGTCCTGCAGAAACCCCAGTGAGGCTGGTTCTAGTGCCCCTCGTGTAAAGGTATGGAAACAGCACAGAGAGGTTCAGTAATTTAAAGACAGTCACTCAGCTAGTAAGGGACAGAGCCTATGGCTACAAAAGACCCAACACTTTCTTCTCTATCAGGATGTGTCCCTAAGAAAGGGAGTAACAGCTCCAAGGATGAGCCTTCTTCCTTTGTAATAGGAACCAACAGCGCCGTAATGAATGGGCCCCCCTTCCTTGGCATCCTGGGACACTGGTGCTTCAATTTAGCATTTGTTTCCTTCTGCACAGGTCATGGTAGGCCGTTTATGGGTCTCCTCCACTGGCAGTTTCAGGGCGGGGTCTGGATTTCTTCAGCTAGATGTGCAGTAGATATTTGAACTGGGCCGGAAATAGTAACCTCTGAGGGAGGCGAGCCAAGCTCTGGGGGAACTGTCATGGACGTGCGGATAGGGAATCCCCCCCAGGCCCGGCGTTTGTCCTCCCCTCCTTCACTCCCCAACTCTCTTTTTGTCCATGTGGGCTCTTCCAGCTGCCCGGAAGAATCTGTAGAGGATGGGGCTGGCCCAGAGGGAAATGAGCTGTCAGTTCCAGCAGAATTCTCGTCCCCGCCCCTTCCCGAGCTCTCCCTGGGGAATAAAAGTATCTGTGATTAGTGAGGTGCTGACTCAGTGCTTCTGGAGTGTCCGGGCGCTCGTGGCCCACTGCTGGCGTAGCTTCCCCCAGCCACCAGCGCAGAGGCTGCAATCCGAACAAGGTGGAGGGCTCAGGCCCAGGCAGGCAGGTGTGCCAGGCAGGAGCCAGCTGTGAGCCAGCCTTGGATGGCATTGCAGACTGTGCTGGGGAGTCCCAATGACACCATCTGAGGCTTGGGAGTGGCTGTGTTTGGAATTGTCTGAGGGCAGGGAGAGGTGGAGTTGTAGCTCCCCTTTAGTAGGGACCAGGACTGGGGCTCTCTCCAAAATAAAAGCGATTTCTCAATAAGTGACTATAGGGTGAACCTGATTTGAAATGGATATGAAGGCATTTTCTTAGCAGCAAAGCTCTCTGCTAGTAGTTTTCAAACTTTTATAGTCTTAAAAATCATTTTTTAAAAGTCAAATCCTACATGGAATGCCAATATATACAACAGGTTAAAGTGGTAGTTTATAAATACACATTTGCTTTTTAAGTTCAACTTTGTGTGTGTGTGTGTGTGTGTGTGTGTG
This sequence comes from Equus caballus, assembly GCF_041296265.1. NCBI lineage: Eukaryota > Metazoa > Chordata > Mammalia > Perissodactyla > Equidae > Equus > Equus caballus. The sequence goes on from NC_091685.1 coordinate 16,646,938, forward strand.
AGGAAGATTGTCCCTGAGCTAACATCTGTGCCAGTCCTCCTCCACTCTGCATGTGGGCCACCACCACAGCATGGCTGACAGGTGGAGTAGGTCTGCACCCAGTGTCCGAACTCGTGAAAACAGGCCGCCGAACCAGAGCACGTGGAACTTTGACCACTTGGCCATGGGGCTGGGCCCTTTAAGTTCAAATTTTTAACCTCTGTTTATTACAGAAGTCTATCAATGACTCTCAAAGCAATGACTCTGCTTTGATGTCTAAAAGCATTGAAATCCCAGGGTCTGGATGGAGGGTCTGCCTGTGGGCCTCCCCCTGCCTGCCGCCTGATTTTTATAAATAAAACTTTATTGGAACACAGCCATGCCGTTTGTTTCTGCGTTATCTATGGCTGCTGTCCCACTCTAATGGCAGAGTTGAGTAGTTGTGACGGAGACCGTCTGTCCCACAAAGCCCAAAATATTAACTATTTGGCCCTCTCTAGGAGAAGTTTGCTGGCCTCTGTTCGAGACGATTGTTGTATTCACTGGATCAGCGGTAACATCCGGTGTTGCTTTTCCGTCTTTGTTTTGTTTGGCTTGGTGGCACAGCATTAAGAAAATTCTAAACCATATCAAGAAGAAGATGTGAAGGTGACAGATTTCTAGCAGTTGACCTTGCCTCCCACGACGGTCTTGTCTTCACTTCGGTGTTATGTGGACATTTGGGAAGAAGGAGGAAGGCATTCTGGTTTGCGTCCTGACAGTGTCAAACAACTGCTTGAATTCCGTCTTCTTACACCCCTCAGACAGGAAGCACACATCATTTATGACATCTTCATGATAGCCCACGTCACGCGTTCTCATATCATGCAAGCTTTAGAATCTACCTGTTTGTGTGGTTTTGAATAAGTGTATGTAGTCCCAAATTTAAACAATGTAAAGATGCCCAGTAAAGAGCTTCGTCTTTCTAGACATGTTTCAATACTGAAGTCCAAGATCTATCAAGGCTATGGTCTGATATGGTCTGCATGGACCAAGTTAAGCTGGCCACACCCGTTGGCGGTACTCAGTGTGTTACAATGTGCCATAGAACATGTTGGCATGTGCCGGTCCCTTTTCTATAACAGTTTCAATAGGAGTTAAACAATATTTTTAGAATAAAATTCTCACTTCACATTTGAAGAACCTCTGAAACACCTCCATGGAATACAATTTGAAAACTGCCCCTTTGGCAAATATTGGTGATTCTCATTTCTGTGCTGAAGGATAACAGAGAAGCCAAGGATGCTGTGAGTTGGGGTTGGGAGGCAGAGGAGGAAGGAGTGGAAGATGGCAGAAGAGAGACATGAGGTGATGCTGTTGATGGCGGAGGGGGTCACAGGTGGGGAGGGCGTCGGTAGTGGAGAAAGTACTTGGGAAACACAGAGAAGCATCGTGAGGTCCTGTGGAAGCTTGAAGTGCCTCCTGTGGATCATTAGGGACTACACACAGCTCTCTGGGGCTGCTGGAGTGACTTCCAGCCATCAGCGTGGGAGAAGAGGTCCAGAAAAACATGGGGAGTGATTAAAATATGTGCAGAGAAGTTGGGGAGGACGTGTGGAGGGAGCACACGAGTTGCTTCTAATCAGGATGCAAAGGGCCTTTGAGTCCACTCAGCCGATTGAGGCGGGAGAGGAGGCAGAGGAGAGAGGAGAGGGTCAGCTGGTCAGCACTTTTGTGCCGGAGGAGGGCACATGAGCATGGGCAGTGCCTGTGAGTGACCTGGATGGGGATGGATGTCAGAGCCCCAGGGGTGTGGTGGCTGGGGTTGGGCAGTGGCTTTGGGCATTCGACGCAAAGCCCACAGAGCCAGGAATAAAACCCAGGAGTCCCGGCTCCCAGGCTACCTGCCTTCCCTTGGCGGGTGCAAGGAAGGGAGGGGCAGACCTGGTGGCCTCGGAGGCTGTGGGCTGGAGAAGGCCTCTGGGGGATAAAAAAGCACCAGTTCTTTCTGAGGTTTTGCTGCTCACCCCATAGAAAGAGAACATTTTTAGATTTTAAAAGGATGACCTCATTTTTTTCTTATTTACATAGCCCTGTTTGTTTATATAGCCCTTTAAAAATAGCAAATGGGTGCTAAGCTTAGTGCTCTCTCCCACCACCAGCGGCAGAGCCACGGTGTGGGGAGAAACACCTTTTTATCTAAGAGAGGGGCAGCCTTGTTTCCGAGGACAGATGGGAGCAAAACGGGACAGGTAGGAAGTTTCGTGGTTTTTCGTGTCGCTTTTCCAAAATAGCCGCACTCCTGCCTCCCACTTCCTGCCTGACTCCGCTCAGGATAGATTTTCTTCTGGAGAATACTCGTGTTCTGTCTTCTCAGGGAAACTCGAAGAGATCCGTCAACAAGCAAACACCCTCGACCCCGAAGACCTTAAGCTTGGCACTGAGGGCCCCTTGAACTTGGCATTGGGTTTGCATCTGGCTCTGCTGCATACCCGCTGTGTGACCTTGGGCAAGGTGCTTTGCATCTCTGTGCCTCATCTGTAAGATGGGGATAACCACAGTACCTGCATTTTTTGTGCAGATTAGATGGGGGAATACATGTAAGGGGCTTAGCCCAGTGTGGGCACACAGCAACTCAATAAATCTCTCAATAAACAACAGCCATATTGTCAATATCCATCCCCCTCCTGGACAGTTATCCCAGCCTGCCAACCACCTTCCTGTCCTGCCGGCTTATCTGCTCCAGGCCATCCCTCCGTTGTCCCAGAGTGATAGTAAGATAAGACACAAATCTGACCCATGCTGTCCCCTGCTTAAAATCCCCCGAGAGCTTCCGGTGCCCGTGCAAGGATGGGCAAAACTGTTTCTCGAAATGGCCAGATCGTAAACATTTAAGCTTTGCCAGCCACACGGTCTCTCTCGCAGCTACTTCCCTCTGCTGTTGTTGCCTGAAAGCAGCCTTGGACAGTGTGTAAAAGAATGGGTGGGGCGGGGTTCCCGTAAAACCTTAGCTACAAAAACAGGCAGCGGCCTGGGTTTGCCAACCCCTGACCTACAGGACGGACGAGTCCAGCTCCTTAGCTCAGCATTCCCAGCCCAGCCATTCCCATCATCTCCATCCCCCTTCACCCCCCACCCCGACTCCTCACGCTCCAAGCCTTCCTGCAAAGTTCCTTCTTTCTGGACTTTCCCTCCCCCATGGCGTTAGGAACCCTTGCTCTGAGACTCTCTGGTACCCTCCCTTGTTTTCTACTCTGATCAAGCAGGCGAGTACCCTCTGGCTTTGCATTAGAGAGGGCCCCCCTCAGGCAGGAATTCTGCCCAGCCCTTTGTGTACTCCTGGGGTGCGTGTCTAGGCTTTTGTAGATGCTCGGTAAGCAGTTACTGAGCACAGAGATCTGCAAGACAGAGGGTTGCCCTCAGGCCGCTTCTAGTTAGGGAGCTAGGATGTGAGCCAGTGAAAAGCCAGTCAGCAACCCGGCTGGGAGACAACGGTGAGTGTGTCTATTGGGGTACCCATGACAAGTGCGGGAAGGAGAAGGCCTTCGAGTTGGACCTTTCAGGGTGGGAAAGGGACTTTCCGAGAGAGGAGAGTCAGCAAGCCTTTCCGTGTTGGGGAAGTGGCAGAAGAACAAACTCCATTCTGAGTTCAGGATGGTGAGTGGATAGCCCAGCCTGGTTACCGCTGAGCCTGGTGGGACCTACGTCTGGAAAGCAGGGCTAGGTCTGGTTCAGGACTGGGGAATGGTGAGGGAGTTTGGACTCTATCCAGTGAGCCAGAATTTCTCCAAGTGTGGTCCACAACTCCCTCTGCCCCAACAGAATTGCCTGGGGTGTTTCTTTAAAATGCAGATTCTGGCGGTGGGCCCCCCGACCTGGTGGCACAGTGGTTAAGTTTGCACACTCTGGTTCTGTGGCCTGGGGTATGCAGATTTGGATCCCTGATACGGACCTACACACCGCTTGTCAAGCCATGCTGACATGGCATCCTGGCTACAAAGTAGAGGAAAATTGGCACGGAAGTTAGCTCAGGGCCAATCTTCTTCACAAAATAAAAGCAGATTCTGGGGCTCTGACTCAGACTGGAGGCTAGGAGGCTGCAGGGAGTTATGGCCATGATCTGCAGAAGGAAGAAGGTTGCAACACAGTTGGGGGTGGTGATCATCCTTCAGATTGACGTCCCTGTGGGTGTCACAGCCAGGCTGGGGAGAGGTGAGGCAGGAATGAATAATCCTCTCCAAAGGCAAGGACACCCAAGCTCAGACATGGCGAGTGACTTGCCCGAAGTCACACAGCGAACTACTTGGAGTTGTGGGACTGACTGGTTCTGGGACAGGCTTCCTCTCACAATCTCAGGGCCTGAGGTGGCCCTGGAGGTTCCACAGAGGGAGGAGGGACAGGCATGGTGAATGTCCCCAGAGCCCAGCACAGCCTGGTGTGCAGTGGTGCTCGGTCAGAAGTGTGGAACAGATGAGGGAATGGGTGGGGTGGATGGATGGATGGATGCTGTGGGGGCAAAGGAGAGTGGGGTTCCGAGGTCGTTCTGATGTTGCAAGCCTGGAGGGTTAGGAGAATGGTGGTACCAGCGGCAGAGGAGGAGAAAAGATGAGTTTGGTGCTAAGCATATTGAATTTGAGAGGCCAATGGGATGGCCAAGCCAAGATGTTGGCAGCTGGAAATGCAGGACTGGGGAGTTCTGGGGCAGGACGGGTGGCGTGTGCAGCTGTGGAAGCTGCTAATAAGACGAGGTGAGAAATGCCGAGAGAGACAAGGAGGGGATTAAAGATGAAAGCCTGAGAACTGAGCACACGCATCTAGGAAGAAAAGGCTCGGGTGAAAGAGTCAGGGAGGTGCTCAGAGAGGTGAGAGCTGAGTCAGGACAGGCCAGGGCAGACCAAGAAAAGAGAGAGTTGAACTGCCAGTCACCCAGGTAACTCCGTTGGGGCCCCTCTTTAGAATAAAACCAGCCGACCTCAAAGAAATTATGCCATGGGTAAATAAAAATGTCAATCCGAATAAGGCCGAAATCACGAGCTTCTGTTTGCTTGAGATCTGTGCCCCAGCCCGCATAGCTGCAGGTGTGGCAGAGCAAGTGAAACCTGGAGGTCTGTCCCACCTGTCGGGACAGGCCCTGCCGTTCTGTCTCTTCTCCGGTTCTGGTTGGCACACTTCCTGGGGATCATTCTGGGGCTCAGAGACTTCGTCTTCCTCTCTTGTGTCTTTCTTCTTCCTCTCCCCTCTCTCTTTATTCATTCAACAGATATTTAGTATTGGGAATAGAGCTCTTTGCAAAGGAACTCAGCTGAGGTCCCCAAACTCAGTGGGGCCCGTGAGTCACCCACTGGGGAGCTTTGAAATATGTAGAGAGAGAGATTCCTGGACATGCAGATTCAAGGTGCCTAAAGCAGAGGGGGGCCAGCCACACCTGGGTCCTCAGGGCAGCCTCTCTGTGGCCACCTCCATGGAGGTGCTGGTCCGGAGCAGCTCTGCCTGGGCCAGGGAGTCAGGGGCCGAGGGGAACTGAGGCTCGGGTGTCTGAGTGTTTCCCCCATAAAGCTCTAAAAACATAGCATCAGGGCAGCCTCTCAGCTGGCCCCCCTGGAGCCGTCAGAGTCTCGCCTTCCATTGATCCTGCATGTGCCACCAAACTTGTCCCCTCCCCCAACTCCTAACACACGCGCTATGTCACAGCGACACCAGGACCACCATCACCATCGTCTGTCCTCAGAGAGGCAGCTCAGCCTTAAAGTCGGCACTGCCCAGACAGAAGGTGCCACATACTGTTCTAGGTGACAGAACACAAAAATTCCTGTCTCTTGCCGTTATATTCTACTGGGGAAAATAGACAAACACATTGTCACCTTACCACATACTGTATGTTTTGTGAGATATTAAAGATGTGAATATATTATCGATAAAATAAGTGTAAAGTTATTATCTTTTAGTCAACTAAAATATATAGTATGTGATGAAGTGACAGTGGGGAAAGGAGAAGAACCAGGACGTCAGGAGACGCCTGACTGAGAAGGTGGCGTTTGAGCCGAGGCCTGAGGGGTGAGGGCATGAGCGCCGGGCTGTCTGGGGAAGAGCATTCCGGGTAGAGGTGGGATCATGCCGGGTGGGAACAGCGAGGAGGCCAGTGTGGCTGGAGGGATGGGGGTGGGGGGCGTAGGAGGAGAGGAGGCTGGAGAGGTGACAGGCGGAGGGTGTGCAGATAGCTGAGAAGCCGTTGGCAGTCCGAGTGGAGGAGTGGCCTGGTCTGCTGAATGTTCCAGAAGGCCCACCCTGGCTGTGTGTGGAGATCACACTGCAGGAGCCCAGGGCAGCCCTGAGGCCAGCTGGGAGGCTGGTGCTGTCGTCAGGAAGGGATAGTGTTACAGACGAAGATGGCGGCCGTGGAGATGGCGGGAAGTGGTCGGATTCTGGGTACCATCTGAAGGCAGAGCCAATGTGATCCCCTGACAGATGGGATGTGAGGTATAAGATAAAGAGTTTGGAAAGGAGATGTGTGCTGGTCCTCACATTTGCTCACTCTGCTTTCACGCTAGTCAAACCTCTCTAAGCCTCAGTTTCCTCATCTGGAAAATGGGGCAGTTGGATAGATAAATTCCAAGATCTTTTTTGGCATGAAAACTCACTACTTCATCTCGGGTCCCTGGGAGCTGGTCAGGGAAAGCTTTGAGGACGTGGGGTGGAACTTGTGCTTCAGAAAGGGAGCCTTAGACTAGATACAACTGACAAAGAAGGAAGCAGGAGAGGGACGGGCAGGCACACAGACTGGGAGGCAGGGTTGTGAGGCCCTGCGTGATGCCTGAGTAGCAGCGGGCAGACGCTGGGCTGGGGCCCAGGGCCTTGGCAGGAGGGTGCCAGGAGCTACAGGGATGGGCACGCTGAACCCAGTAGGTTCAGGGCCCGAGCATTCTTTGCAAACACTGAGGCCCTCCATTCTGAGCATTTACAGATGGACACACTCAGGCAGGAAGGAACAAGGCTTGGCTCCCGTCTGGGGAGAGTTAACCTCCTGGCCCGCATTGCATAACCACAGAGTCTGCTGAGCGCAAGGAGATTCTTCTGTGTGGCAGCCAGGGTGGCAAGCCTGGTGGCTCCGGGCTCTGGCACCGTCCCGCAGCGGAACAAACAGCCCTCCCTCCCTAGATAATGGCCCTCATTGAGCATTGTGTCCATGGCCAGCACCCAGCACAGGGCAGCTCAGCCTGGGTAAGTTTCCTCTCTTGGCTGCTTAGCAAAATATTTACACTACGCCTTTCTAGTAAGACAGCTCCTAGGAACCAGCAGGCAGAGAGAACGGGAGAAATGTGCCCCCAGGGCCCCTGCGCTCCCAGCTCATTGGGGTAAACGTGAGCCTGGGTTGGTCATTGCCCTCCAGGACTCTTGTAAAACGAGGCATTGAGCTAGAAGATGCGCAAAGGTCTGCCTGGCTCCAAAATCATTGGCATCTTCTCTAGGTGAAGAATGAGCTCTATTTTCTGGTTGTGTGGAGGTAGAATTTGGTTGGTCTTTAAGGGCATCTTTCTCAAAATGTCGTGTGTGTGATTTTGGGAGAGCTAAAGATAAGGACTCTGAATCCTACCTCCTTGGGTCATTCCTCCTCCGCCATTGACATCAGAAGAGATACTGTCGGGGTGTGTGTCTTTCAGTGGAGGAGGTCACCCCAGAGGGACAGCACTTTAAGAGCAGTCTGGAGCAGCCATAGGGGACACCCAACCATGTTGTCAGAGGACTATCTGAGGAATCTGGGGAAGAGAAGACTGCCCTCAGCCCTCCCGGGGGAGTCCTGGAGAGGAGGGCTGGAGCTGTTCTGCGTGGTTCTTGGGACAGAATCAAAACCAGCAAGTGAAAATTACATGGCTCATCCTTAGGAAGACTCCTCAAACAATAGGCCCTGTAGCTATTCCAACCCAAAACACACGTACACTTTGACCCTCGGCCCCACTTCTGGGAATCCGGCCTATGGAACAATAGCGCTAGTCTGTAAAGATGTGTGTACAAAGGATGTTTCTCGCAAAGTTCTAGTGGTAAAAAAATATAAAAACTCAACAGTAGGGGAAATTTGAAGGTATTATATTGAAACCATGGCCCATCATTCAGCTATTAAAAAGAATGAGACAGATCCAGTCTCCATTTAGAAAGGCAGTAAAGTGTAGTGGTTAGGAACACAGGGTCTGGAGACAGACTGCCAGGGTTCAGATCCGGATCCCACAAACTGTGTTACATGACCTCTCTGACCATCAGTCTCTTCTTTGGAAAAGTAGGGATTATCATAGTGCCTGCCCCATAGGCTTGATGCATGTGAAGTGCTTATAACTGTGCTTGGTCTATGCTAACTGCTCAAAAACTGTTGGCCTTTGACCTGGAAAGATGATCCATGAGAAAAGCAAGGTGCAGAGAAACGTACATAGCAGGATTCCATTTTTATTAAAAAAAAAAAAAAAAGCCTCCCCCACACCCTTGCAGAAAAAGAAGACAGATCTCTGCTGCCCCAGGTCATGAGTAGCCTCCTGAGAGCAGTCCCTAGGGGAGACTTGAGTCACGTGACCATGAAGGTCCCTTCCAACCTTGTGACTCTGAGACTTTGTGGACCCATCTTGGCAATCTCAGTGTACATCCTAGCCTGGCATTTGACCCAACAATATAGTCTGTTGTTCACAAAACATATATGCCAAGATTTGTCATTTCTGCAGATGGAGAACAGAGACGTTGGTGGGCAGCTTGGTTTTACAGAAAGGCTCATTGCCCTCATGTGGTGCTCATTGGTGGAGCCCACGTGGATCCAGTTGGGATTCTCTAAGCATCTCCCTAGACCTGGTTCGGTTTGTTGAGCCATGCCAATGATGCCATGGCCTGTTTGAGATGGATTCTGCCTCGGTTGTTGTCAGTCATGCTCAGATTTACCCTGCCAAGTGCCACAGGCTTTGGGAGTGGAGGGAGAGGTGACAAGCTGAGAAGACCCCAGCTGGAGAGTACCCCCCCAAGGAAATCAGACCCATTTCTTCCATTTCAGTTAGAGCCCACTTGAGATGGGGCACAGAGTGTTGCATTAGCAGAGAGAAAACACACTTGTTAAAGGGGCCCTAGATTCGTTCACATATTTAACAAATTTATTTAAGTTTTTAAAAATATTTCAATCCAACAGCAACAACAACAAAATAGACAATAACATAACAAACAGCAGTAAACCCACCACCCTGCTTAAAAGAGACTTCGACAAGTCCAGTGGAAGCCCTTGCATAGCCCTCTGCAATCGCAGGTCCTTCCCTCCCACACTCCCTCCCAGAGGTGACCTTCATCCTGAACTTGGTCTTAACATCCCATAGTTGTTTTCTGAGCACCTACTATGTGCTAGGCAGAGTTCTGGGCACTGGATTTAGCCTGGTGTATGAAACAGACACGTTTCCTGCCCTCCTGGGGCTTGCCGTGGAGGCAGATGAGACCCCGGCCGCTCTCTCAAACTGCTTCACTAGCCTTGTGATTCGGGCCAAGTCCCTTCTGCTCTCCGGCCCCAGTGTCTTCATCTGTCACACGTGAGCTTTAAACTGGCTGCGGCTCCGATGCCTCTATGGAGTGTGATGGGGAGCCTAAACCAGGGCTCCCGGGGGCCATCTCCATCCCTCCGTCAGGTGGAGGAGGTGAGGGAGGGCTTTGCCATCCACGAAGAGGGCTGTGCCCCCGTGCATCCGGGGCTCAGGGATGGGGGCTTATTTCCCAAGTGCAAGATGTAAACCACTAGTAGAACATGAGATGGTTTTAGAGGAACATGGGTGAAATGCTTTACTTTAATAGTCGTTTAGTTAATTCAGTAGAAACCTAGAGCTGGCAGTTACACCTGTGATCCCCACTGCTTAGGACGAGGCCGTGTTTTAACAAGTCAAATTCAAGTCAATGTAAATTAAAATATTACATAAATAACAGTACAGATGGTATGTGTTTCTGGCAAAACTTGGAAGAGTGGTCACCAAATGGCACAGTGTTTCCCAAACAAGAGCTAATGATTGAAAGGGCGGGGCCCAGCCGGCAGCCTTGGACGCAGGCAGAGGCGAACACCCAGCCCAGGGCTGGCATGTCGGGGCCCAAGGAGTGTTGGAGGAATGACTTCATGGCTCCCTATTTAAAACAGCAGGAGAGAAATGCCCTTCAGATCTTAGTGCCAAGAAGTGCTTTGGTCTTTCTGAGGAACTGGAGTGTTTATTGTCAAGATGCTGAGGATGTGACACACGCTGTCTTGCCCTTCGTCTGTGGACGGCCAGGAAGCTGTGCCCTGATCCCAGCGCCCAGAGAGCGCCACCACCTGGTGCCTTCTAAACGCCTTATTTATGCTGTTCTCTCTCTTCTGGCCTAGAACTTATGTCTTCCATGTCCCCTGGGTTGATTTGTCATTTTTAATTTGTGCTCTTATTTTGTTTTCTGTAAACCATCTCAGATCCTTGGTGGAATACAGCAAGTTGAAATTTCCAAAAAACAGAAAGGGAATTAACTGATTGATTAATTAATCAATTCATGCACAAACTGCCTAAGATCAACACGTTCTCGGCTCTGCTCAGCCAGCTGGGTTTTCCTGCCTGGATCTGCTTCCCAGCTAAAGGACGCCTGGGTGAGACAGAAAGGGTGGCGAGGCATTCGGGGTGGCCATTGCCTCTTCTGCACCCCCAGATCAGAACCAGCCCTGGAGCTTTGAAGATTTGGAACCTCCTGTGGAGCTTTGAAGCTGCCTCAGAAGTGGGACTCCCCCTTCAGACTCAAGAAGGGCAGGCCCAGAGCTGGGGGACTTGACACCCTGGTCTCCCCACCCCCCATCAGATGTGCCAGAATCTCTTCCTCGTGCCCTCACAGCTCCCAAGGGGCGTTCCCAGGGCAGTCCCCCGGTGTGATTGGTTGCTAGCCTCTGGTTCTATTGTCAGCCCCGTGCTGTGACTATGATCTCCCAGCCGACTCCCACGCTGGTCCTGTACATCAGCTGCCAGACCCCATGCTGTCCTGAAGGCTCATGGCAGCTGGCTCTGACCTACAGCATCTCATAGACCTCAGAACCCCCAGGGCCGGGGTGCTCTGAGAAACACCATGAAAAACAGACATTTTTTAAGTAAATGAGTAAAAACATTATGCTAAGTGAAAGAAGCCAGACACAAAAGACTACATATCATATGATTCCATTTATATGAAATGTCCAGAAGAGGCAAATTCATAAAGACAGAAAGTACATAAATTAGTGGTTGTCATTGGACAGGAGGGTGAGGGGATGGTGGAGTGACTGGTTACGGGTTTCTTTTGAGAGTGATGAAATGATCTGGAATTAGACGATAATGGTTGCACAACCTTGTGAATATGCTAAAACCCACTTAATTGTATATTTTATTTATTTATTTTTTGTATGTGAGGAAGATTGGCCCTGAGCTAACATCTGTTGCCAATCTTCCTCTTTTTGCTTGAGGAAGATTGTCGCTGAGCTGACATCTGTGCCCATCTTCCTCTATTCTATGTGGGATGCCGCCACAGTGTGGCTTGATGAGCGGTGTGTAGGTCTGCACCCGGGATCTGAACCCACAAACCCTGGGCCACTGAAACAGAGTGCACAAACTCAACCACTATGCCACCGGGCCGGCCCCTGAATTGTACACTTTAAAGGGTGAATTTTATAGGATGTGAATTATACTGGACACCATCTAATATAGCAGGTTCCAAAAGTTATGAGAGAGACATTCAAAATTTAGAAAATTCTATTCATTAACAGATAAATATATTCTCTAGTTTAGGAAATTAATATACCCCCTTTCTCTGGAAAGGAATTAAGGTGATTTCTGTAAATAATGCATTAACTAAGGTTTTCCACAATTATAACTTCGTTCATTCATTCATTCATTCGCTCACAACACCCATGAGTGCCCACTGTGGCGCAGACACGGAGAGCATAAAGGTGAGGAAAGCACAGCCTCTGCTCTGTAAGATCCGCACCTGCAGACAGGACATGTGAAACTCACTGCGGTGTCCCGAGCGCAGCCCTGTGCACGTAGTGAGCGATCGAGAATTGGCAGCTGTCCTTGCCACCAGAGGGGGGAGCTGTGAGCAACCCACGCGGGAAGGCAGGGGTGTGATCCTGTTTGGGAAAGAGACATCACTCACTGGGCCCCACACCTATTGGGAAACCCATTTGGAGAGGACTGTAGCTGTTAGAAGGATTTGGCGTTCTTGGCAGGGAGCGGGGAGTCCCTGCAGGTGAGTGAGCAGGGCTGTGCCTGGCCTGGCTTCCAGGGAGATGACTCAGCGCTCAGCACTCTGGCTGCCCTCCACACTCCCTCTCCAGGGCATCCTCGTAGTTCCCCCTTCCAAGTATCTCTGTCTCCCCCCGGGCTGCATCCTGGGAGGAGGTACTTTGTGAACTCTGCTGGGATGGCAGAGACGACTAGCAGAGGCTGCCCCGTTACTGCAGGACGGAGAAGAAACACCACTGGGTCTTCTGAGGTTCTGAGTAAAGGGAAAAGGGCCAGGATTTCAGGCTGTGAAGGTCCCACCTTTGCCCATCTCCGCAAGTGCAAAGATGAAGTGTGGGGGTGGGGCTGGCATCGTAGAGGTCCGGAGAGAGGCACATAGGAGGGTGAATCTAGGCCTTGGTGAATTTGTTTTTCACGTCAACAAACCCCTCCAGGTTCCTGGGTTCAGGACAGAGCAAGAATACAGAAATGAATCAGATCCTGGGTGCAGACTCAGGGAGCTGGGCATCCTGGAGAAGCGTGGGACTGAGGATGAGGGGCCTGGGCCGTGGGTCCAGCCTGGCTGCTCTCCAGCCTGGTGATGCGGCAAGTCCCACACCCTCGCTCGACCGCTGTCTCCTCACCTGCAAAGTGAGATGAGAAGGCCTTGCGCAGGGCGCTGTCTTGAGGAACTTTTCAAACATAAAGTGATGTTCAGACGTTGTGTTTACAACCTAAGGGAGGAGATGGAGCATAAACAGTAAGTTGTCTCTGCGGAGAAGAACCCAGTAAAATTAGATGAGATGGTGGCTGTGAAAGCCTTTGGTGAGCTGTTATTCAGCAGCCGTACAAGGTGGCATTGTTGGTATTATTATTGTTATCTGAAATAGAGGTGTAAGCACATCCCAGACGGAGGGGGAATTGGTTCTGTCTGGGGTACTGGAGGCCCAGGGAGAAGTTGGCAGGGGTGACAAGTAGGATGTGGCTGGACAAAGAAGGGAAGAAAGGGGACCAGGTAGCAGGGCTGATGGAGGGGGCTTGAACCATGGCTGGGAGGCAGAAAGAGTGAGGAGGAGTCGGGGGTCGGGCGCAGGGGGCAGAGTTTCGGTGGGGGAGGTTGGGAGGCTGGAGAGGTTGGAGGACACAGGGCAGACTATCACAACCAGGCAGGAGGGTGAGGTCAGGTCAGGTCCTGCAGAAAAAGCCTGGTATGTCAAGAAGGGGTGTCCGTACCCACAGAGACCTAGTTAGAAGGCCCAGCCAGTATCAGGCCTTCTGGGGTGAGCAGGCCTCCGGGCAGCTGGCAGACCCAGGCTAGGGTGCAGAAGCATCCCGAATATCAGGGCGGGTAAGGTCTCCAGAGCCCAACTGTGGTCCACACCCTCTTCTTCAAATATGGGACTAGGCAGCTCAGATCAGGGACGACTCGCCCAGGGAGCCCAGGGAGGGCGGGCAAAGCTGTGGCTCTAGATCCCCAGGCCTGGGTCCAGCCCTGACACCTTAAGCAAAATGTTTCCTTGTTTCCTTGGCTAAATGTGAGGGCGCTGTCCAGGGAGGTTGCCCCAGGAGGTGGTTGGGAGCACGCACTCTGGAGCCACATGCCTGCCTTGACTCCCGCCCCACATTTATTGAATGTGTGCCCCCGGGCAAGTCACGTGACTTTCTGCGCCCTACTTGCCTCCTCTGTAAAATGGAGTTAAAGACATTGCCTACCTCACAGGATTGAGGATGCAAAGCCTAAGAGGGTACCTGGCATATTGTCAGCACTCCATAGCATCAGCACCCCTGTACTTATCCCAGTTGATTCTCAATTTTTCTCTTTGCCACAAGATGCGATTCATCATTCTTAACCCACCAGTCCCTTTGTCGATCTATAGCTTGTCTTTTCTCCTGCCTCTTTTCTTTTTCCCTGAATGAAATGCAGTTGGCCTGAGCTATAAGGACGAACTTGGGGCATGTTATAATCCCTTCAATTTAGCATTCGTCTCTTCTGTTCACTCATTCCTTCATTTGTTCGTAATGCACTGGGCAACCAGCGACCTGTGCTTGGAGCTTTGGGGAACACAGACCAGCGATTCCCCAAGGGTCCTCCTTCTGCCCCACACCACCAGCCTGTGGCCTTCTGCCAGGGTGGAATTTTCTTTTCTTTTTTTTTGAGGAAGATTTGCCCTGAGCTAACTACTGCCAGTCCTCCTCTTTTTGCTGAGGAAGACTGGCCCTGAGCTAACATCCATGCCCATCTTCCTCTACTTTATATGTGGGATGCCTACCACAGCATGGTGTGCCAAGCGGTGCCATGTCTGCACCCGGGATCTGAACCGGCGAACTCCAGCGCGCCGAGAAGCAGAACATGCGAACTTAACCGCTGCGCCACCGGGCCAGCCCACAGGGTGGAATTTTCAAAATCACCTGATTGGGGTGGAGAAAAAAAATGTGTGGATTCCCAGAGCTTATTTTTTTTTTGTAATGCAGCCTCAGAAAATCACACTTGACAGCATCTTCTTTCTTGGTGAGGATGGAGCAAGAAAGCGCAGGCGGGGGGCCGAAGTTACAGAAGACTGAGAAATACTCCCCTCGAGGACACAGTGGTGCATCCCCAAGTGCTCTAGAACTCAGGTGTCATCAAAAAAGCAAGATCCAAATCAGGACCCAGAGTGAGATTTCCTGACAAGAAACAGTGGTCAGAATTCAGTAAATATAGAATAAAACCGAGCTCCCTGGGTGGGGCTGGAGAAGCTGGTCTGGTTGTACGCTGGCACATGGGGGCCCGCCCTCGACTAAACTGCCGGAGGCCCCCCACCGTGACCTGTCTTTAGCGGGGGTGCTGTGAGGCTGGGTTTTGGGAACCAGTTATCTTATCCCACTCTGGCCATCCTACAGGGTCCCTTTCAAGAGTCTGACCTGACTTACTCCACCCAGTAAGACTCCCGGAGGCCACCTGCCTTGATCCTCTTGTGCTCTCACTGAGTCACCCACCCTTTTGGCAAACATTAGTTATTAAGCAGCATTTATTAGTGTGCCTCCCACTGAGCCAGGTGCTGGGGATATAATGGTGAATGAGAGAGGCTCCTTGGCCTGAAAGAAGTCTGTCTCTTGGGGGAGAAAGACCGATAAGCAAATCAATTACAACACAGTGTGAGACATACAGAAGTATTTGACCGAGTGTAAGAGGGTCATGGAAAGCTTGCTGGGGAACCTGATGTCTGGGGTGGTGTATTAGGCAGGGCTCTTCAGAGAAGCAGAACCAATAGGATTTAAAAAACACAGAAAAAATAGAGAGAGAGAGAGATTGATTTTGAGGAATTGGCTCACATGATTATGGAGGCTTGGCACGTCCCAAATCTGCAGGGTGGGCCAAAGGCTGCAGACACAGGAGAGTTGCAGTTCGAGGCCAAAGACCATCTGCTGGCAAAATTCCTTCTTGCTCAGGGGAGGTCAGTCTTTGTTCTCTTAAGGCCTTCAGCTGATTGGATGAGGCCCACCCACCTTTTGGAGGGTAATCTGCTTTACTCAAACAATACTTCTTTAAACGTTCATTTCATCTAAAAAGTACCTTCACAGAAACATCTAGAATAACATTTGACCAAATGTCTAGGTAGCGTGGCCCAGCTGAATTGGCACATAAAATCAACCATCACAGGTGGGTCTGAGGGACACTGAGGAGTTTGCCACATGTCTAGGAGGGGCAGGGCATTTTGGGTGATGGGAATGGTGTGTGTTTTGAGAATTCTCCAGCTCCCTGTGGCTGGAACACACAGACTGCAGGGAGCAAGGAGAGGTGAGGCTGGAGATGTGGGCGGGAGCCCACTGAAGAGACCTTCGGAGCCACATGTGGAGTCTAAACTGTATGGGGAGCCAGAGGTGTCTTAGGAAGGAGAGTAATTATGGACTAGAAACAGCCTCTGGGCAGCCTCCAGGGGCTAGGATGGAGCCCCTTTCTCCTGGCACACTTGGTGTGGATGGCTCCATGACGCTCAGCTCCTGTGTAGAGTGGGTGGCAGGGTAGAGAGGGTTGGTTGATCGCCTGCCTTCAAAGGATCTCCCCAGAAGCTGAGAGAGGGTAAAAGCAGAGTGCCAGGTGCCCGTCGGTGGTTTATAGGACCCTTGGGCAGTCCGGCCATTGACTGGCGCCTTGGTGGACCACCAGGCTGCCCAGGCGAGCAGAACCAGCTCTTTCTGCCACCCATGGAACTGGGTGGGCTTTGCCACGTCCATGCCGGGCTAGAGTCAGGAGTGTCGAATGCACTCTCCACAAGGGTGGACACCCTGGGGCTCTAAGATGATGGCCCTCAGCTGCAAGGGCCCGTCTTCCCCGCTGGTGCATCAGCATCTGGAAAGGCCATCGGCCTCTCTGCCAACGAGATTTCCTAACTGCCAGAGCTCAAGGGTCTGCCTGCACATCTTTCCTAGGAATTGTTAGATGGCAGAGAAAGCCGTTTCTGAAAGGATGACATCATCATATTGGAAAACAGGATAGCATGCCATCCGTGAACTAGAGATGGTGATTGGTCTCAGGAAGTGAACCAGAGATGGTTATTGGTCTCAGGAAGATGGGAAGCCCATGAGATTGCATGAACAGAGGAATCAGAGCAGCCAAGACTCCAGGGGCCTGAGTGATTTTTATCCCAGAAAAGCGAAGCATAGTTCAAGCTGAGAGCCAAGAAGACAAAGAACAGGACTGGGCTGCCAAGGTTACAGAGTCCCTTGAAGAACTTTTCAGAAGAGCAAGTACAGGTCAACCCCTCTCACTTTCTACGTGGAGAGGCAGGCAGCCAGTGGCAGGCCGAATCCCAAGAAATGCTCTCCAAGGAAAGTAACGGGGCCAGGGTCTGAGAGAGCAGCCAAGCTGAGGGAGTTCCAGACCTCCCCAGCCGACTGGGTGTGGGGGCCGGGGGCACACAGGGAAGTATGGCAGCTCTGCGGTGGGAGGATGTATACCACTATGCCCACCGCAGAGTAAAGCCCTTCTTTTGGCAATTGCAGGAGTCCCTGGCTGGCTTCCTCTCCACAGTGCTTACAGAGAGAAGGCCATCATAATGTTTCACCCTCTTACAAGAACCCTGCCGTATGGGCTCATGATTCCACCATCACATTCAAGGGCAAACCTGTCAGAAAAATCAACCAAAGACCTCACAGGAAGCCCTAGCCAGTTCATTCTTTCCCCAGTATCCTTTTTCTCCTCTTCTGCAGTGATGGAAATTTTAGCAGGGCACATGGCCACCCAGCTAAAGACAACATTTCCTGGGCTTCCTGGCAGCCCTGTGACCCTGTGGCTGGGGTGAGCTGAAATCATATGTATAACTCCCAGGCCTGCCCCCGCTTTCTCTTTCCCACTGACTAGGATGTGGACGGGATGGAGGGAGACGGAAGGCAAATGCTGTGGATGACAGAAGAGTGAGATCAAATATATCCACACTGGGAAGCCACCTACAGCCACTTACACTCAGACTGTGACACAAGACAGAAATAAGCTTCTGCCTTGTCTAAGCCACTCTTACAGCTGTGTCCTTGTTACAGGAGCTAGAACCTGTATCCTAACACATATAATAACAATACAGTCCTTCATTCATAAATACATGTGGACAGCCAGGATCACCAAGCATTAGAAGAAAACCAATAGCAGGAAAAGAAGGCCTAAAGTGGAAAAAAGAAAAGAGAAGAGCTCACTCCAAAGGAAACAGATAGTTCGAATATGCGAGAACTCTAAAATAAATTATCATTCGTGTCTGGCTGCATGCCCACTTGTGTGCAAGTAGCATGGGATAGGTTTTGGAGAGACTGAGGAAAAGCCCTGGAGATGGTGTACAAGACGTAACGAGTTATTGGGTCTTACTTGTGGGGAGGGTCCAGGAGCGGCTGGCTGGACGGAGTTGTGCACCTGCTACTGCAAGCAGGGGTGGGGGCGGGGGTTGCCCATGTAGGCAGGGGAAGAAAGACTGTGTGCTCACCAAGAGGGACTGTCCTTGGTACAACCAGCGTTCCCAGAAACCGCAGCTCACGTGGAAGGGCTCTGTGTTCCTTCAAGACGTGATGTTCTTTGAGTGAGATAAGTTAAGATCTAGACTGGCCAGGCCCTGGATCGTCACAAATCCCGGATGGTTGGTCCTGCCCAGAAGGGGACCAGAAGGACATGTGGTTGTAATAGGGCATGTAGGCTATGGCCCTATGATTAGTGTCCTCAGCAGTAATTGAGAGATGATTTCATTTACTAGAAAGGAACCAGTTGCTATGAAGATGGAGCAATCAGAAAAAAGGAAATAATTATGGAAAATTAAAAATATGACTCCTGAAAAAGAAATGCAGTGGATAAACTGAATGACACAGTGGATATGGAGGAAGACCAGACTGGTGATCCAGAAGCTAAAATTAAGAAAGAATCCCAGAATGTAGAGCAAAACATCAAGGAGAAAAACTTAAGACCTACGGAGGATAGATCCAGGAGATTCAGTCTCTGTCAGTTAGGAGATCCAGCAGCAGAGACGACAGGCAATAGCAGAGGCAGAGGGAGGGGTAGAAATAGTCACAGATACAACAAAAGAAATTTTCCCTGAGTTGAAGAAACATGCCCAGATTTTGAAATCAAAAGAGTACACTGAATTCGGTACAAGAATTAGTGAAAAGGAACATCTAGACCCATCTTGTTGAAATTTCAGAAAATCAAGGATAAAAACCAAAATGCTTCCAGAGAGACTAGAAAATCAGCATTTCTCATCAGTAACACAAGATGCTCAAGGACAGTGGAGCAGTGCTTTCAAAATTCTAGAGGACAATGATTTTGAACTAAAAATTCTAGCTCCTCAAACTTTGAAAGCAAAATAAAGACTTTTTTTAATGGATGAGAGTTCAGAAAATTTATCACTCAGTCTTCTATATTTTCTGGAGGGGAAAAAAAAACCCTCCTGGAGTTATTTCTATGAATCAAAAAAGGTTCCCGAAGAGATAATGACATGAGAGTCACAAAGAAGTGACGGAAGCCATAAATATTTTGTAGGAAGTTTAACTGGTTCTTGACTGGTGGAGGACTTTCTTCTTGTGACAAAGTTTCGGTGATTTGGAATTACGTTTCTTTCTCTTGGGTCCATTCATACTAAGAGATTCCCCAGAGAATGTTGTCATCACATATTGTTTATTAGCTTCAATTTTTGGAACTAACCTATAGACTGGACTTAATTATAATGTAGAAGAGAATGTAAATGTTATGAAACTTGCCCATGTAAGAGTAATAATGTATAACTAACCAGAATTTGAAGGTGGGCAGAGGAAAGGAGGCAAGGAAGAAGGGAATGTGCCTGCATTTCTTCATTGTTCATAGCAGGAAGTGAATAGATACTGTCTAGAGCTGACAGACCAGGAAATAGCAATTTAAATATGTTATTTGAAGATGTTAAAGGCAACTGCCAGAAGAAGCGAAAATATATAAGTCAAAAATTGTGAAATGGAGCAGAAGGATGTTGGGGGGGAGGGCAAATACAAAAAATCCTCAGCTTTCATAGCAAAGAGTCAGTACTGTAACCGAGGGAAGATGATTTCGAATTCTGGGGTCTGGAAGACATCAGACTTTGGGGAAATTAGCAAGTTTAGAAGAAATGGACTCCATGACCACACGAGGAGCATATTTCATCAGTACTTGCTCCCATGCAAACACACTTGTCTTTTGACTCTGGGTGTCAGATGTGTCAAGACTGTGGGAAGGCTCATTCATTTACTCAACACATGTTTATGGGGATCTTATTTAAATAAACAAATCTGAAGCCTGATTTGATTCATGTCCTCAGCCTCTCCTCCTCCCACTGTGCTCTGCACACCCGACCCTCTAACCACACTGGACTACCCACTTTCCCACACACTCAGGGTTTCTTTCCCCCAGCGTCATTCTGCCTTTGCCCACACTGGTCACCTATTCTGCTTGGTGAAATCCCTTGTGCCCTTCAGAGCCCAGTGTCCCTTCTCTAAAGCATACCCTAGGGAGCCCTCCCTCCCCACCCCAACCTGTACTGGGAACCTGTTTCCATCATGGTGCCTACCGCGCCTTATATACCTATTTCTGTTTGTGTCTCTCTCCTTATAGGCGTTGTAGTTTTCAAGAGCAAAGTCCATGTCTTTTTTTAAATTGAAGCATAACATACATACAATTATGTATGCATAAGTGTATGACTCAAGTAGTTTTTATATATATATATATACACCCATGTAATATATATGTAACCAGATCAAGTTGTAGAACGTTTTTATCACCCCAGAAAGCTCCTGCCTTCTCTTCCTAGTCAATATGCACCTGCCCCACTAGCGCTAACCATTATTCTGATTTCTAATACCATAAAATTAGTTTTGCCTGTTCTTAAACTTCAATTAAATGGAACCATACATCACATAGTCTATTGTATCTGAATTCCTTTGCTTATTACTATATCTGTGAGATCCATCCATATTTTTGTCTGTAGCAATACTTTATTCTTTTTTTATTACGATGTAATAATTCTTGTATGAAAATACTACAATTTATTTATCCATTCCATTTGCTGTTAGCATCTGGGTGGTTTCTTGTTTTTTGCTGTTATGAATAAAGCTACTATGAACATCCTTTTTTGTGCTTTTTAGCAGACATGTATGCATGCATTTCTGTAGGATATGTTCTTAGGAGTGGAATTTTTGGGTCGTAGGGTGGGTGTGTGTTTGGCTTTGAGGATTTTGACAATCAGTTGTCCAAATGTGTCAATTTACCTTCCCACCAACAATGTACAGGAAGAATTCCAGTTGCTCCACATCCTTGCCGACATTTGGTATCATGTTGTTGGTTTCATCTTAGCCATTCTGGTGACTGTGTGGTGGGTTTAATTTATATTTCCCTAATGAGTGATAGTGTTGAGCACCTTTTCATATGCTTATTGACCATTTAGATAACCTCTTTTTTAAAGTGCCTGTTCAAATCTTTGGCCATTTTTAAAAATTATGATAAAATACACATAAAATTTGCCATTTTAACCATTTTTAAGTTCATCAGTGTTAAGTGTTTTCATATTGTTGTGCAATGTGAATGAACCTCCAGAACTCTTTTTATCTTGCAAAACTGAAACTCGGTACTCGTTAACTAACTACTCCCCATTTCCCTCTTCCCCCCAGGCCCTGGCACCCCCATTCTTTCTGTCTCTATGAATTTGACTGTTCTAGATGCCTCGTCTAAGTGGAATTGTACAGTATTTGTCTTCATGTGACTCACTTATTTCACTTAATATCATATCCTCAAGGTTCATCCATGTTGTAGAATGTGTCAGAATTTCCTTCCTTGTGAAGGCTGGATAATATTCCATTGTGTGTGTATGCCACACTTTGTTTATCCATTCATCTGTCGTGAACACTTGGGTGCTTCCACCTTTTGGCTATTTGGAATAATGCTGCTATGAACATGGGTGTACAGATATCTCTTTGAGACCCTGCTTTCAATTCTTGTGAGTATATACCCAGTAGGAGAATTACTAGATCATATGGTAATTCTATTTTTAATTTCTTTGAGGAACCACTGTCCTTTTTTCCGTAGAGGCTGCCCCATTTTGCATTCCCTCCAGCAGTACACAATGATCCCAGTTTCTCCACATCCTCACCAGTGCTTATTTCCTGTTTTTTTGATAGTAGCCATCCTAATGCACGTGAATGGTATCTCGTGGTTTTGATTTGCATTTTCCTAATGATTAGTGATGTTGAGCAGCTTTCTGTGTGCTTGTTGGCCATTTGTATATCTTCTCTGGAGAAATGTCTAGAAATCAAGTTCTTTGCTCATTTTTTAATCTAGTTGGTTGGGTTTTGTTCTTGAGTTGTAGGAGTTCTTTATATATTTTGGATATTAACCCCTTTTCACATATATGATTTGCAAATATTCCTCTCCCATTCTGTAGGTTGCCTTTTTACTCAGTTGATCATGTCCTATGGTGTACAGAAGTTTTAAATTTTCCTGAAGTCCAGTTTATCCATTTTTACTTTGGTTGCCTGTGCTTTTAGTATCATATTCAAGAAATATTGCTAAATCCGATATCATGAAGATTTTCCCCTATGTTTTCTTCCAAGAGTTTTATACTCTTAGCTCTTATGGTTAGGTCTTTGATCCATTTTCAGTTGATTTTGGCCAAAAAGTAATTGTCTGCCTTTTTTAAAAAGTCATTTTTAGAAGTGTTTTATATTCTGGATGACTCCTTTGTTGAATACGTATCACAAATATCTTCTCCCAATCTGTGGTTTGTCTTTTTACTCTATTATTGCTATCTTCTGATGAGCAAAAGTTTTTCATTTTGATCAAACCCAATTTATCAATCCTTTTGTTTATGATTATGTGGTTATACTTTTTGTTAACTATGTAAGAAATCTTTGCTGGCCCCAAGTTCACGAAGATATGTTCTTGTGTTTTCTTCCACAAGCTTTATTGTTTAGTCTTTTGTATTTAGGCCAATCATCCATTTCATATTAATATTTGTGTATGGTGTGAGGTGGGGCCCAAGGTTCATTTTTTTGCATATGGATATCCAATTTCTTCAGCAGTATTTACTGACAAGATGATCGTTTCCCCCACCAAATGCAATAGCACCTTAGTTATAAATCAGGTAGATGTAAGAGTCTGTTTCCTTACTCTGTTGTATCCATTGGGTTTTTTTGTTTGTTTTTTTGGTCTCTCCTTGTGTTGATACTACACTGTCTTGATCGCGTACTGTCAACTTTATAGTAAGGTCTATAACTGATGTCTGTTTTCATATTACTGGCCTGGCATTGAGAAGGTCCATGTAATGCTTGCAGACTGAGCGAAGCAATGAAGAAATGAATTGCAAAGTGATCGTTATAACTGCTGTATCATTACTAGTACAGTTATACCTATATCCTTCACGTGACCAAGAATGGTGGAGACCACAGGGAATTTCTACTTTTGTCACTGTCCACTTTTGGAATACATTGTTTATGTCACCTAGTCTCCCTGGTCATTTGTCCTTATCTAGTTTATTTATGGTGTGTGTGTGTGTGTTATAGTGTGTTCTATGTATTGCCCTTCATAGTAGACTGAAGAACCTTCACTACCTAGGAAGCTTGTAGGCAGGCGTGCCTTTTGTACCATGGTCATTTGTGTAGAAACAAAATGTCACCGAAGGAACAGCTAGAGACCTACCAGAAACTGATGAGCAAGCAGGCCACTGCACCAGTGTGGAGTGCAGGCTTTCTTAGGTGGTGTTGATGAGAGACTGGCAGAATGGAAACGGCCAGAAGACCAGTCTGCCTGACCCTTCCCCCTCTCATTTCAGGCTTCGTTCTTCCTTAAGCTCCTTCACCCGCAAGTACTTCCTGGACCATTTAAGATAAGCAGGTTGAGCTGAGTTCAGATGCTCACCAGG
Source organism: Equus caballus (assembly GCF_041296265.1). Taxonomy (NCBI): domain Eukaryota; kingdom Metazoa; phylum Chordata; class Mammalia; order Perissodactyla; family Equidae; genus Equus; species Equus caballus. The sequence goes on from NC_091685.1 coordinate 16,670,465, forward strand.
TTCTCCCAGGTGTCCAGAAGCCTCTGTTAATCTTTACTGGAACAAAGGAGATTTAAGTAAATGACAAGCTAGGTAGGTAGATACATAACTAGATTCATAACAGTAGATAACTTAATAGATTAATAAACTGCAAGCATCTGGGTTTCACCAGGCTCCTGTTGAGTCGAGACTACCATCCCTGATCTTAGCTCATTTTCAGTCCCAATGGGAACAAGACGGAAACACTGTTGATACTTTTCTAGGTGGAAGGAAAAAAAGCTCGTAACAAGACCAGTCCACGTGATGGGAAGGAATGCTGCTGGGAACAGTGTTTGGTTACCCGAGGTGTTAGGACTGTGATTCAGATCTGAGTCCTGTCTGCGAGGTTGACGTGGCCCCAGCTGCCTTGAGGGTCTCCAGTGTAGAGGTCACTTGATGGCTCAGGTCCAGGTTCCAGCTCTACCATTACCAGCTTTGTGATTTTGTGCCTCAGTTTCCTCATCTGTAAAATGAGGATCATAATAGTCCCTGCCTGATAGAGTTATTGTGTGAAACACTAAGAACAGGGGCCGGCCCCATGGCGTAGTGGTTAGGTCTGGCGTGCTCCCCTTCAGCAGCCCGGGTTCATGGGTTCAGATCTCGGGTGTGGACCTACACCACTCATCAGCCATGCTATGGTGGCAACCCATATACAAAATAGAGGAAGATTGGCACAGATGTTAGCTCAGAGCGAATTTTCCTCGCCAAAAAAAAAAAAACACTAAGAACAGCCCTGACACACATTGAGTTCAGTTGTTCAGTCTAGACACAGGGCATTGGTTAGGACCATCTTCGCCTAAGTTATCACAACCACACATAAATGGGGCTAATCTGAGCTTCCACTGGTCTGGTAGAGTGGAGTTCTGGTTGCATTGTTGCTTGGTCTGGACTGTGAAATGTGTTCCTGCTTTCCTCTGGAATGTTGCTGGAGACTTCATCCTCCCCAGTGATGTCAGTTCCACCTTGGTCCCTGGGTAACAGCAAGACAAACTCCAGCCAGGATTGCCTAGGTTTCTCTGTGCTCTGAGTGGAATTTGCTTTTTGACTAGTGTGTAGAAATTCCAAGCCCTGTCTGGGTCTTGGGTTTGGGAGGGAGGAAAGGAAGGAAAAGGAGGAATGCAGAGACCACAATCATCCCAGGGAACGATGTGGGAGCCTCCCGGACAGTGAATAATCTACCACTCACGATTGGGGGAAAAAGCATTTATCAAGAAACTCAGCCCTGAGGTCCACAAAGTCATGCACAGTGATTTGCATAAGGGGAGGAGACTTTGATGCAAGTGGAAATGGCTGTGGTTGACTGGGAAGACTTCCTGGAAGAGCTGGGGTGCTGGGAAGGAAGGCAGAATCCATCTGAGCCCCTCTGACCAAGGTCAGGGCTCTTGGGGGTTTTCTAGGTGGTGGCTCGAACTCGGGGTTCAAATCCCACCTCTGCCCTTTCTTGTATCATCTGAAGCAATTAGCGTCACCCCCTTGAGCCTCAGTCTTCTCATCTGTAAAAAGGGGACGTGTGTGAGGATCAACATGGTAATGCCTGGTATAGTTTGGGCACATGGTAGGATGTAAGTATTTTGAAAATATTTTCAATATTTTACTCAGTGATGGGTCCAGTGCCAGGCACTGGAAATACAAAGATGAATAAGGCGAGTCTCTACCTGGTCCAGGGGAGACAGGTTTGCCAGGAAGATGCCGAAGAACTGGTTAACCACAGGCCCGAACTAAGGCAGACGTCTCAGGCTTCTCAGGGAAGCTGTACTATCTGACCTGTTGGGTTAGCGGAAAACTGCAGCTTCCCAGCAGAGGCAGTCCACCAGACCCTCCCTCGGTAGTGCCTGTTTCCCGTGAGTGAATCCAGGCCGGAGGCTGTGAAGGGCCGGCCGCCCCGGAAGGCTGATACAGCCCAGCAGCACGGCCTGGATGCATGGGTGGATTGTGCCTTCCACCTGCTTTCTGAGGATCAGGACTGACCCCAGCTCTGTCAGAAGATGTATTTGGACAACTGAACCTTCACAGTTTGGGGCTTGTTCTTATCACTCCAGAGCGTAGGAGGGAACGTGTGGGAACTCCTGCCCATGCCCTAAACCCAACCAGGTGCAGTGTGGGGCCCCTGCCCTGGCCGGAGAGAGGCAGCAAGCTCAACACTCCTTGTGGCCATGTGCCAGCCTCCTGTGCTCTGCATACGTTGTACCTCCCATCTGGACTAGGATCTCTTTCTTCCAAATCTGACAGTCATCAACATTTATCCCATCTTTCGAGGCCCAGCTCAACCACATCTTATTCTGGGAAGCGTTCCCGACTCCTCTGAGGAAATAGCCTCCAGACTCCTTCGTCCCCCTGTTCCCCGGGGAACAGCGATGTGTAGATGCAGAGAGGTCAAAAGCCTGCTGGTTAGAGTTGATGCATAGTGACAGTGCAGCATGGGGGGCAGGGGCCGGGAAGGCCGGGCAGGGCCTGATTATGGTGGGCCTGAAATGCCAATGGCTGCATCTCCCTGCAGTGGGGAGCTACGGAGAGTTCTTGACAAAGGGGGAGGCCTGGTGAAGTTGGCAATTGAAGAGATTTCACTTTCCACAGTGAAGGGTGGGGTGGCATGGAGGAAGGCTGGGAACCTGGAGACAAGGTGATTAGTTATAGGTGGCGCTTAGAGGAGTTTCAGCAGTTTCCCCAAATACCAGGCTGTAGAAAAGAAAAGTGTATGTCAGATTTACATGGAGAAGTTTGTGAAAATATAGATCTGGGGCACTTTTCTTAGAGATTCTGTTTCAGTGGATCTGCAATAGGGCTAGAACCTGTGTAAAACCTAGGACATTTTGGTGGGTGGGTGGGGATGGACTATTCAATCATGGTGTCAGGACAACCGGCCGGTTACACTGGAAAAACAAGCTTTATCTCTGCCTCACTCCAGAAATGATAAGTGTCAGAAGGAGCCAAGATGGCAATGGAGAGGGAGGAACAGAGGGAGAGAAGGATGGAGGGAGTAAGGAACAGAGGGATGGAGGGGTGGAGAGGCAGAGGGAGGGAAGGAAAAAAAATAAATCATAAAGGAACTAGAAGAAAATTGGGTGACATTCCAAAAAAATTCTTGGACACGAAACTGGCAAATCATAATGGAAAAGATCGATGATGCAGTTGACCACATGGAGACAAAATTTTTCTGTTCAGCAAAGGTAAAGACTAATGATAAATAGGGAGAAATAGTTGCAGGTCATATATGAAGGATTAATATCCCTGATATCAGAGTTTATATAAACCTATGAGAAAAATATAATTCATTAGAAACATAAACAAAGGATATGAAAAATAATTCCCAGAATGAAATCATTGGTTAATAAGCTTATGCAAAGTTCCAAGACGCACTAGAGATCAAGAAATACAGATTCAAAAAAATAAGGTACCACTGTGGCAGGCAGAATAATGATCTCCCAAGATGTCCAACATTCTAGTCCCTGGAACCTGTCAATATGTCACCTTTCATGGCAAAATGAATTTTGCTGATTAAATTAAGGGTCTGGAGGTGGGCAGATCGTCCTGGATTATGCCGGTGGGCCCAACGTGATCCCAAGAGTCCTTAGAAGTGAAAGAGGGAGGCAGGGCAGTCAGTGTTGGAGTGACTCAGTGTGAGAAAGATGCAGCTGGCCATTGCTGGCTTTGAAGATGGAAGGAGCCATGAGCCAAGGAATGCAGGCGGCCTCTAGAAGTTGGAAAAGGCAAGAAAGTGGATTCTCCCCTGGAACCTCCAGAAAGAAAATGTTCCTACCTTAATGTTAGCTCCGTGGGATCCGTTTTGGACTTCTGGCCTCTAGAACTGTAAGTAATAAATTGTGTTGTTTTAAAACCCTAAGTCTGTGGCAGTTTGTTACAGCAGCAATGGGGAGCTAATATGACCATTTCGCCTTTCGTATTAGTGAAGAGATTGGTTACATTCCGGGTAGGAAGGAGTTTGGAGAAACAGTCCTTGCACACAATTGGTATAAACTTGTGCTTTTTGGAGAGCTATTTGTCACTACCCATCAAAAGCTTCAAGGTACATTCCCTTTGCCAAATATTTCCCCTTCTAGGAATTTATCCTGTGCATATACTCACACAAGTATGCAGAGGAAGTTCTCTGTAGCATTTCTTGGAATAGAAGAAGCTGGAAACAACCTTCATATTCATCAATAAAGGACTGGCTGGATCACAGCCCCAAATAGAACAGTCTGCTGCTGCCAGAAAGAGTGAGGTGAACCTAGATAGCCACGCACAGGTTTGAAAAAAAAGGCAAGTCACAGATCAGGACATGTGACATGTTTTCTTCATTTATCTAAAAAAAATCCAGGATACACGCACACTATTTATATAATGCCTTAGGATGTCAAGAGGAACATATTATATTAGCCGTAGCACCTCTGAGGCAGAGCGTGTGGGGGACATGACAGGACAATTCTACAATGGTTTAAAAATTTTCGAGTGCTTTTTTTTTTTTTAATTTTAAAGAAGCAAAAAGTTGCCCAGCATTTCTGTTCTGTAGCCAGTCTTTGGAACTTGTGATCTGGGCCAAACTACTGGTGGGGACCACAGCCTCTGGAGTGAGCATAGAGAGATGCAGGAAGCAGAAGCAGCCAGACTTGGAGAGGATGACATGGTTGGGGGTGGGGGGTTAAAGTCAGAGGCAGGGGTCAGCAGGTCAGGAGCTGGCCACAGTCTAGACAGTGGGGGCCAGTGTCCAGGAGGCCTGGGCAACAAGTGGCAGCTCTGGAGATCTCCGGGAGGGGCAGTTTTCTCTGCCTTGAACCCCTCTGGCTGCTGGTAGGTCAGTGGCTGTGAGAGACCCTGACCCGAGTGAGGTCTGAATCCTACAGTTGAGTCCAGTGTCTGGCTGAGGGAGGGGCAGGACTTTGACGGACGTTTGGAGTGTTGGTTGGTGTCAGCAACCATAGCTGAGTCTGGCGTAGTATCCTAGCCCAACCATTCCCTGGAGTAGCCAACAGGACTCTTGAGGGTAGTGGGGAGAGGAGGGGCAGGCAGGCCTGACCTTGCCAGTCCCCCGCTCAGCCAGTCTCACCAGGAGGGTTGCCTTTTACAAAGACCAACACATATCCCGAGCTATATACTCACCCTCACCAAGGTCTGATGGGGATTTGGGGCCTCCTTTGCCCTGCAGAATTCTTCCCCAGCTCAAGATCAATATTACAGCAGCCTGAGAAAATAGGAAACTTGGCCAGCATTTCTCACCATCGGCCACACTTCTCCCTGGCCTTAGAACCCTAAATCCAGAATTGTCAGAATGGAAGTGATCCTTGAGGTCATTTAGCCCAACCTCCTCATGTTACAGAAGAGAAAACTGAGGCCCAGAGAGGGAGTACCTTGCCAAGGGTCACCCAGCAGAGCTGTGTTAAGGGTTTTCTGCTATGGGTGCCTGGGCCCCAGCGCAGCCAAAGTGTCTCCAGACTCAAGCTGGGAGGGTCCTGGGCAGCAGCTCGGCTCTGATGGGGAGCTCAGGTGCCCGGCCCCCTCGTTCTCACCTGATACCCTACTCACCATCCTACCTGCAGCCTGGATCTGTCGCACCTGGGGAGCTCCCAGGGAGGCTGAGTCAGGGTCAGGCAGCACCATTCAGGAGAAATGGCCCCAAACAGAGAAGTGAAGGACTCAGGAATTTTCTTCAGTTTGGCCTGAACACCTCCTAGCTGGGCAGGTCATGCCTCTGGCCTCAGTTTCCCCCAGAAGCGAATGAGGGTGACAGGTACAAAGTGCTGTGAGTTTGAGGACAAGGTTGTTCCTGTGCCCTAATCCCTTCAGCCCCAATGGAGGCCAGTGTTCAGGACCCTGCCTAGGGCTGCTCTGCCTTGGGCCTCGCTGACCTGTCATCATTTCATAGGAACCCGGTGACCAAGAGGTACAGTGAAGCCTCCAAAATCCCCGACCTCAGTAGGAGAACCATAGCGCAGCTTCTTTGGAGTCGGGGCAGGACCAGCTGACCTGGGGAAGCCGAGTACCAAGATGGGGATGATGTTAATCCACGAGTATCTTCAGTTCTAGCTTGAGCCCTGGGTTGGTAGGAAGCATTTGATCTGAAATGTCTCAGAAGGTCAGATCCATCAGCTCCATCACCAGCTGATTTCCTGCCTGTGCTCCTGTCCTCCACTTCTGGGACCGCTTGGCCCTGCCCAGCTCGGGAACCAATGCATCCCTTGTCTGGGGGAACTTAGAAAACCTCTACCAAGAGCTGGGGGGTTCAGCATCCTGCGGGCTTCTTGGGAGGCCCTGCTTTGACCTCCAGTCAACGTCTACTCTCGTTTCTCGAGCACCAGCTGTGTGCCAGGTACTTTCCACGGGTGATAACCACATTCAGTCCTCACGACAGCCTGTGGCCTAACAGCAGCAGAGCGTGGGTTGGCCCCCGGGCCAGGGTTCCTTCCACGAGGCCATGGCAGCCCCTCACACAGAAAGACTTTCCCCAATAACAATGATGGCTGTTATTTCTTGGATGCTTACGGGTACCATGCTAAGCACTTCATATGAATTAACTCAATTTGAACCACACGTGGTACTTTCATTGTCCCCATTTTACAGGTGGGGAGACTGAGCCTTGGAGAGCTTCCAAGAATTTCCAGTTAGGAGGTGGGGGGGCCAGGATTCGAACACAAGCTGTCTGAGTGGCCAAGCTGCCTTTGGAATTCTGTGCTGTGTTGCTGCGGGGGTGGGCTTGGTGACTGGTCACTCGCCTCGTGGCTGGTGCCCACCTTGTTCTTTAGGCCTCAACCCCAGTCTGTGTGGCTGCCTTTGCCTGTGTCCCAGTATGCCCAGGCCTGGGCTCTGTCAAGCTCTTTTTAGCCTCCCTGGGACCAATCCCCTGTATGAGTTGGCATGTTTGTTCCAAAAGGGACCAGGTAGCTGTGGCTTAAAATCAGACAGAAGGTGTATTTCTCTGTTGGGGGCAGGTGGCTTTGCTTCATGCCATCATCTAGGCTTCTTGTCCCACCATCCCTTGGGGTCCATGCGGTCAGAGTTGGCTCACCACCACCGTTGCCTCCATGTTCCTTCCTGAGAAATGGGAACATAAGGGCGGGCGCTTTTCCTTCTGGCTCTGACCTGTGAGCTGCATTCATTATGTTGGCCAGAACTAGCTGCAAAGGAGGCCAGTAAATGCAGTCTAGATGGGTGACCACAGACTCAGCTGCAGCTCGCGGACTTCTATTGCCGAAAGAAAGGGGAATGGCTAGTGGGAGACATTTTCTGTGTGGGCCTCATGCTCTATTCCCAGCCAGAGCCCCACCCTCGGATTGGCCGCTCTCTGTGCAGACTTCCTTCTGTGGCTCTCAGATGCCCTCTCCCTGTTAGTCTCCAGACCCACGTCTTCACACCTAGCCTATTGTGCCAGCATCTAAGCCCACAGCCACTTTTACTTTTCTTTGCAGGTGAAGAATTCTGCCTCATCTTGCACACACGGACACAGTACAACACACAAAGATTCTTAGAAGGGGCACTGGTTTTGTGTTGGGTTGTTAAATGAAAATACTTTCTCATTGCTTCCTGCCTAGCCTGTGGCCTTCTGCACTGGGTTTCAGCTGTTGAAGTGAGGAGAAAGGCTTGCTTTCCTGGTGTTTTTAAGATCAGTATGTTTTATTACCGTCAGTAAAATTTTGACCTGATTTTGGCCTATTGGGGTGCGTGCATGAGTGTGTGTGTATGTAACTAAATTATAAGCAAAGAACTTTATCAAGCCCCACCAGTCTGGGGTCAGAGTGACCTTGTACGCCCCTGGGCGTCAGGCCCCTGTCCCCATCTTGCCTCTGTCTTATCTAACTTGGCTTGACCCAGGCTTCCTAGTCGAGAGCCCAAGGCAGAATCAAGCTGGTCTCCTGCCAGGACTGGTGGGATTGTCCACCTGATAGCACACACCTCCCATCTCCCTTCTGGTAAAGCCGTCTGGGGTGTCCACTCTGGGCCATGGCCATGCTGCCCCAGTGCCTTGGATACAGAAAGTGCTTTCTGCTTTGGTTTTGGAGCTTCAGGCCGCCTTGCCTTGGCCCTGTTGGCTCGTCCATCACTTCCCACTCCCCTGAGGGCTTCATGGCTCCAGCCCCAACACCCTGCTCTCTTTTCTGTTGGGCTGTCCTAACAGCTAGGCCAATGGAAGCTTCTGGAAGTGGGAGCTGGGTTGTCTGATATGTTAACCAACTGGCTGTTGAAGCTCAGGCTCTCCTCATGGTTCTAAGCTGGTTTCTAAGCCAGAGATCCCTGACGGCTGTGGCCTCAGTAGCAGACAACGTGGACCCCATGGGCGTTCTGCCACCATCAGCAGAGGTTCGGTCCTGAGCCTCTGTTGGCTCAGCTCCTGGGCCCTGTCAGGGACACCCTCTACCTCTAACCTCATGTCACTGGTGACTTTTACCAATTCTCTGGAAAAGCAGCTTTTTTCTTTGCTACTTCAGGTTTATATTAAAATTTTATACATACCCTCAGAAGCACAGAAGAGAGAAATGGACCATTTTCTTAGTGTCACTTGGTCACGGTGATTAGAAATGGTCCTCCTGGGGCCGGCCCCGTGGCCAAGTGGTTAGGTTTGCGCACTCCACTTTGGCGGCCCAGGGTTTCACTGGTTCAGATCCTGGGTGTGGACATGGCACCGCTCATCAGGCCACGCTGAGGTGGTGTCCCACATAGCACAACCAGAGGCACTCACAACTACAATATACAACTATGTACTGGGGGGCTTTGGGGAGAAGAAGAAGGAAAAAAAGAAGATTGTCAACAGATGTTAGCTCAGGTGCCAATCTTAAAAAAAAAGAGAGAAATGGTCCTTCTAAAGGAGTTAAAGAGTTAAGTGAAGAAGTGTTTATGCTGCTCTGAATTGTAATCCATTCCAAGGCAGAGGCCATCTTCTCACAGGTTTACCCCACGTCTGCACCCACAGTCCCGGCTGTCCCCGCCCACTGCCACCTGTAGTAAGAACCCCAGACCTTCTGTGAGGTGTAGAGCAGGACCGCAGAGAGCAGTGGCCCAGGAGTCCGAGGACCAGTGGCCCGGGGCTAGTCATTGCCCACCCGGGCTCAGGGCCCTCTGTGCAGGCTGGAGGGTTGGGCCATCCAGCCCAAAGCCCTCAGTAACTCCACGATCATTGGGCGGCCAATGGTGCTGATGTGTCCTGGTTGCTCCTCCCTCAAAGGATGCAGGCAGGAGGGCCCTCCCCAGGGGAGCAGCAGGCCTGGCTCACAGGTGTAGGTTGTGCTGCCCCAGTGAGTCCCTTGAGGACACAACAGTGACCTGACTGTCTCCCTCATCCACCCGCCCCTCCCACTCAGCCTGGGAATTACCCCAAACCCAGCCACTAGGTGCTTCCCCACCTGCCCCTGGAGAGCCTTGTGGCTCAGCCAAGGGAGAACCACAGGACGTGACAAGGTGGGGTCCTCCTTGGCCAGCTGACCCCCACTCAGACTGATAATCTACCACCCAGTCTTGCCGTGGGGTCCCATCCATCCATCGGAAGAAGAAAAGCTTACCGCTAGCTAGTATTATGGTGTTGCTTTGAGATCCTTGCATGACACGGTCAGTAGAAATAGTAAGTATAGTCAACCCTTTATTATCCGAGGGCCTCTCCGCCACGCAGGTGCAGCCAGGCCCGGGAGTCCCAGACCAGCCCGGAGAGCAATTCTCCATCTGCACGGCAGATGACGTCTGCCTTGTCTGGCTTTTCAGTGACTCAGCACTTCTGCCCACCTCGGCTTGGATGAGCAAGGCCTGGGGGACTGCCGCCTAATGGACTCCCCAGCCTCAGCTGGGCTTCCTGTTTCTCCTGGCCAGCAGCCACAGAGAGGTCAGGACATAAGTTGAAAGGCCACCTTTGCCCTTAAGCCCCTAGACACCCACTGACACTCCTCACTGGAGATGTCCCCGGGGCCGTGTCCCCAGGGCCACTCAGTGCTTCCATAGAAGGGGAGCCATACACTGCAGTGCCCATTGTGCCACAGAAGTCATAGAAGGCACTTATTCATGAGGCAGGGGACGAGCCCTGACGGGGGCTCGCGAGGCCCGGAACAGTCTAGGTCTGCCACCATCACTGTGTAATTTTTAGGGAAAATCACATCCTCCTTCTGGGTCTCAGTCCCCTCATCTGTCGAGTGGGAGGTTTGGACTAGACAATCAGTCTCTATGAATCCATTAGAGCCCGTGGTGTAATTTCAGTCCTCGTAGCAAAGATCACAAGTTTCTGCCAGACACCCAGACGCAGCGCTTGTGCCTGGTTTGGGTCACAAGATAAATATTGATTGTAAGGGCAACCATTTGTCCCAGTTTGCCTGGGACAGCCCTAGTTTCTTCCTGTTGCTTCTCCGTAATTATCAGTAGTGCCTCTTTCATTCTCAAAAGTGCCCCAATTTGGATGATATCTTACCTGGCCCCCCTATTGAGGGTAGTTTGATGAAATGAGAGTGCCCTGCCTTGTCCACATTCACCCTGCTTTGGGAGGATGCCTTCTCTGCCTCCTCAAAGGAGGCCTTTGACTGCTCAGAGAATAGCCTTTTCTGAGCTGCAGCCTTCCATTGACAAAAATCCATCACTCCGTCTGCTGAAGGGGTGTCATTTGGAGACACAGGTGAACTCATGTATCATTCACTGCCCCTGTCTGAAGTACCACATGAAAAAGTTCTTTTCAGAAAGCAACTCTTTGCTTCTTGTAAGGAACTTAGATAATCCTTCCTCTCTGGCTATAAGGACTCTGTAATGGACCATATCTCCCTTTTCTCCCTGGCTGCCAGGAAGCTCAGATATAAGTGTATAGCTGAACTAGAGAAACAATATAAGCCCTTATGATTGGTATACCAGTGTTCTTTCCATCCCACCAATCCTGACTTCCTGCCTTATTTGCATTTTCCTTTGTTCTGATTTGTTATTCTTATTTAGTTTTCTTATATTGTAGTTTGTCATTTTTTTACAAATACGTATAAAATTTTGTTATGGTTACCTTGAATTCTTTGTAGAACCAAAATGGAAAGGAAATACAAAAGGAGTAGACTTATAGGATGTGATTTTTAGTCCCCTCCACGGCATGCCACTCTGTCCGAAGTCTTGCCATTTGAGAGACAGCTACAAGTCTTTCAGACTCGCCAGCTTCCTGAGCACCTTGTGAATGTGGAAAGAACGAACTCCTTGAGTCTGCATCAGCAAACAGCTGGGGAACGGCAGAGCGAGAGCGAGGGCATGAAGGGAGCCTGGGGTCAGGATGCCGGGGGCAGGGCATGCTTCAAGGAGAGGGAGGAAGGCCGTGGAGACGTGAGTCCCTCACCCAGGGGATGGACACCTGCAAGGTGGTGGAGAATGAACTCTGGCCACAGGGAGCTGGGTTCAGGTGCTGGCCCTGCCTCTCAGGAACATGGGACCTTTGCAGGCCACCTTCCCTCTGTGGTCCTGTGTCCTGTGCTGGAAAGTAGGGTGGCTGGGTGAGATGAAGTCCACAGTGACTTCCGACTTTGAAATTCTGACCGTGCTCCTGGGGAGAAGGGCCCTGGGAGGCTCTCGGAGCTCAGAAAGCCTAGCCTGCCCGACCTTCAGCTGGCCCTTAGAGGACGCGCACACTGAGGGCTCCACCCGGACCAACTGTGCCCCTGAGCTTGGCAAGAACCCCATTCTGAGCCACTTCCGGGGTATCCCTGGGGCACTGAGTAGACAAGGAAAGGCTACCAAGCTGGAGAAGCCTGCCCAAATGGTCCTCCCAGCTCCTACTTGGCAGCTGAGGTGCTCACAGCGGCAGTAGCCTGTGAGCTTTCATAGGCTGGGGCAGTGGCTTTGGCTTCACCATGAAACATGGGCTTGGAGGGGAGTTAGCAGTGGACTAAAAGCCGTGAATGATGCCCCTCATGGACATTCAGAAGCCAGGGCCAGAGAAAGTGATACCAACCTCGTCATAATCCACCCCTTGGAAAGCACATCCCCGAAGAACCCCCGGCCCTTCCTCCCGCACCAGCCGCAGCACGGGCCGCTCTCCATCCTGCGGCATCTGCATCGTTATCACAGTGGACCCGAGTGCAGCTGAGGCAGGAATTGCTGTTATCTCATTGTATAGATTAGGCCGCTGAGGCTAGGGAGCTGAAATCCGCTCAGAGTCCCTCTCACGGCAGAGACTGGCGCATGGGCCTCCTCTCCCGAACTGGCCTGCCGTCTGTTCCTGACTCCCCCCCACAGCCACAGTCCTCAGAACCGACAGTGGGCATCGAATCACCGACCCCACTGTGAACGTGAGGGAGGGAGGTGTGGGCAGCGCTCAGGGGCAGGGAGCCGGGGGTCCATGGGTTCTTGTTGGGTCTCTGTGGTGAACCTTTTCGAGATCTCACGGAGCCGCTCAGGCTGTGGACGAGTCACAGTAACTCACTCTCTCTTCTCTTTTGTGTGTGTATTTCTGTGTGTGCGCTTTCGTCAAGTAGAAGAGCGTGAATTCCCCTCTGCGGCCATCCGTCTCCGACACGGGAGCAAAGGAAAGAAGAGGCCGGACGGAGCCGCCCGCGGCGTCCAGCGTGGCTCCTCTCGTGCGGGGACCAGGGATGACTGGGCTGTGCACCCAGACGTCTCCAGCCTTCAGCGGTTTGCGTAGCACACAGGGGACTCGTAGGGGGCCGCTTGCCACTGCCAACTGAAACAATACGATGGCAACATTGACATCCTTCGTGACGTTCCCACGACAGACATTCAGGCAGAAAGTGCTGGCGCGTTTTCTGTCTGCCAAGTAGCGGGCCATGCCTCAACCACGTGAGTGGTTTGGGCCCTGATGACCTGCTCTGAGTCCACTCGCAGCCAGTGACACTTGCAAAAAATCCCCAAAGCCGTCTTGGGTTCGGCTTCCTCAGCTCTTGACCAATGTGGCCGAAAGCAGACGCCTCCTTGGGACGCTTGGATTATTCATAGATGCAGCCTGCCCCGAACCTCCCTGAGTAGCATCTCGAGTCTCCGTGGAGGTCATGGATCCTGAACAAAGTGTCAAGGGCACCAGGAAGGCTGAGGGAAGTCCCCGGAAGCGGCTGACCAAGGGAGAGGCCGTCCAGACCAGTGTTTCGTCCAGCGCTCCGCACCCAGGCGGCAGCACAGCCGCCACCCAGGAGGCCCCGCTCCAAGACCTCCTAGCCCCGCAGCCCTTCCCGGGCCCTTCGCCAGTTCTTAGGGAAGGCTCTCAGGAGAAAATGGGCCAGCAGCAGAAGCCCCCCAAGAGGTCGTCCATCGAAGCCTCTGTCCACATCTCGCAGCTTCCGCAGCACCCTCTGACACCAGCATTCATGTCGCCCGGCAAGCCCGAGCATCTCCTGGAGGGCTCCACGTGGCAGCTGGTCGACCCCATGAGACCCGGACCCTCTGGCTCCTTCGTGACCCCTGGGCTCCATCCTCAGAGCCAGCTCCTCCCTCCCCATGCTTCCATCATCCCCCCGGAGGACCTGCCTGGCATCCCCAAAGTCTACGTGCCCCGTCCCTCCCAGGTCTCCTTGAAGCCTGCAGAAGAGGCACACAAGAAGGAGAGGAAGCCACAGAAGCCGGGCAAATACATCTGCCAGTACTGCAGCCGGCCCTGCGCCAAGCCCAGCGTGCTCCAGAAACACATCCGCTCGCACACGGGCGAGAGGCCTTACCCCTGCGGCCCCTGCGGCTTCTCCTTCAAGACCAAGAGTAACCTCTACAAGCACAGGAAGTCCCATGCCCACCGCATCAAAGCCGGCCTGGCCTCCGGAATGGGCGGCGAGATGTATGCCCCGGGGCTGGAGATGGAGAGGATCCCAGGGGAAGAGTTTGAGGAGCCCACCGAGGGAGAGAGCACAGATTCAGAAGAGGAAACGGGCTCCACGTCCGCGCACCCCGCGGAGCTCTCCCCGAGACCTAAGCAGCCCCTCCTGTCCAGCGGTTTGTACAGCTCCGGCAGCCAGGGTTCCAGCCACGAACGCTGTTCCTTGTCCCAGTCCAGCTCCGCCCAGTCGCTCGAGGACCCCAGTCCATTTGCAGAACCCTCATCCGAACACCCCCTGAGCCATAAACCCGAAGACACGCACACGATAAAGCAGAAGCTGGCCCTTCGCTTAAGTGAGAGGAAAAAGGTCATCGACGAGCAGGCGTTCCTGAGCCCGGGCAGCAAGGGGAGCACGGAGTCTGGGTATTTCTCACGCTCCGAGAGTGCCGAGCAGCAGGCCAGTCCCCCCAACACCAACGCCAGGTCCTACGCCGAGATCATCTTCGGCAAGTGCGGGCGCATGGGGCAGCGGACCACCATGCTGACGGCCACCTCCACCCAGCCCCTCCTGCCCCTGTCCACGGAAGACAAGCCCAGCCTGGTGCCTTTGTCTGTGCCCCGGACACAGGTGATCGAGCACATCACCAAGCTCATCACCATCAACGAGGCCGTGGTGGACACCAGCGAGATAGACAGCGTGAAGCCGAGGAGGAGCTCGCTGTCCCGGCGCAGCAGCATGGAGTCCCCCAAATCCAGCCTCTACCGGGAGCCCCTGTCGTCCCACAGCGAGAAGACGAAGCCCGAACAATCACTGCTGAGCCTGCAGCACCCGCCCGGCGCCGCCCCCCCTGTGCCTCTGCTGAGAAGCCGCTCCATGCCTTCGGCCGCCTGCACCCTCGGTACCCCCCACCACCCCTTCCGAGGTAGCTACTCCTTCGACGACCACGTCGCCGACCCCGAAGCCCTGAGCCGCAGCAGTCAAGTGTTTACTTCCCACCCCCGGATGCTCAAGCGCCAGCCAGCCATCGAACTTCCTCTGGGAGGGGAGTACAGCTCTGAGGAGCCCGGGCCAAGTAGCAAAGACACGGCTGCCAGACCCGCAGACGAACCGGAACCCAAGGAAAGCGAACTCGCCAAAAAGACCAAGAAGGGTTTGAAAACGAAAGGGGTGATCTATGAATGTAACATATGTGGTGCTCGGTACAAGAAAAAGGACAACTACGAAGCCCATAAAAAGTACTACTGCTCAGAGCTTCAGATCGCAAAGCCCCTCTCGGCGGGCGCCCACGCTTCTCTGGAAGCCGAGAAGAGTCAGGCTGAGCAGGAACCCTGGTCCCAGATGATGCATTACAAACTGGGGACCACCTTGGAGCTCACTCCACTGAGGAAAAGGAGGAAAGAGAAGAGCCTTGGGGACGAGGAAGAGCCGCCTGCCTTTGAGTCGACAAAAAGTCAGTTTGGCAGCCCCGGGCCATCCGATGCTCCTCGGAACCTTCCCCTGGAGTCCACCAAGTCACCAGCAGAACCAAGCAAGTCAGCGCCCTCCCTGGAGGGACCCACGGGCTTCCAGCCAAGGACTCCCAAGCTAGGGTCCAGTTCAGAATCAGGGAAGGAGCGGAGAACAACGTCCAAAGAAATTTCTGTCATCCAGCACACCAGCTCCTTTGAGAAGTCTGACTCTCTGGAGCAGCCCAGTGGCTTGGAGGGAGAAGACAAGTCTCCAGCCCCATTCTCGTCACCCCCACCCGCCCCGCACGGACGCTCCGCACACTCCCTGCAGCCCAAGCTCGTCCGCCAGCCCAACATTCAGGTCCCTGAGATCCTGGTGACCGAGGAGCCCGACCGGCCGGACACAGAGCCTGAGCCGCCCCCTAAGGAACCCGAGAAGACGGAGGAGTTCCAGTGGCCCCAGCGTAGCCAGACGCTCGCCCAGCTCCCTGCGGAGAAGCTGCCACCCAAGAAGAAGAGACTGCGCCTGGCAGAGATGGCCCAGTCGTCGGGGGAGTCCAGCTTCGAGTCCTCCCTTCCTCTGTCTCGCAGCCCAAGCCAGGAGAGCAGTGTCTCTCTGAGCGGGTCCAGCCGCTCCGCCTCCTTTGAGAGGGACGACCACGGAAAAGCCGAGGCCCCCGGGCCCTCATCCGACACACGCTCCAAACCCTTGGGCACCCACATGCTGACTGTCCCCAGCCACCACCCACATGCCCGAGAGATGCGGAGGTCAGCCTCAGAGCAGAGCCCTAACATTTCCCATTCTGCCCATATGACTGAGACACGCAGCAAATCCTTCGACTACGGCAGCTTGTCCTTGACAGGCCCTTCTGTGCCGGCCCCAGCGGCCCCAGCGGCCCCACCAGAGAGAAGAAAATGCTTTTTGGTGAGACAGGCTTCTCTGAGCAGGCCTCCAGAAACCGAGACAGAGGCCGCCCCCAAGGGAAGACAGGAGAGCGAGGACCCGAAGCCCTCATCCAGTAAACCTCCCACCAAAAGCTCATTGCCCCAGATTTCGTCAGCGGCCACCTCGCACAGCGGACACCCAGGAGGCAAGAGCCAGGTGCAGGACAGACCTCCACCGGGGTCCACTCCGCCCTATACGGAAGCACTGCAGGTGTTCCAGCATCCCACTGCCCAGCTCGCCCTGCATGAGAAACCGTACCTGCCGCCACCCGTCTCCCTTTTCTCCTTCCAGCACCTCTTGCAGCATGAGCCAGGACAGCCTTCAGAATTCTTCTCCACCCAGGCCATGTCCAGCCTCCTCTCCACGCCGTACTCCATGCCCCCGCTTCCTCCCTCCTTATTTCAAGCCCCGCCACTTCCTCTCCAACCTACTGTTTTGCACCCAGGCCAACTCCACCTCCCCCAGCTCATGCCTCACCCAGCCAACATCCCCTTCCGACAGCCCCCTTCGTTTCTCCCCATGCCATACCCTGCCTCCTCAGCACTCTCTTCTGGGTTTTTCCTGCCTCTGCAGTCTCAGTTTGCCCTTCAGCTCCCTGGCGACGTGGAAAGCCATCTGCCCCAGATCAAAACCAGCCTGGCCCCGCTAGCAACAGGAACCACTGGCCTCTCCCCCAGCACAGAGTACAGCAGTGACATCCAGCTTCCCCCTGTGGCTCCCCCAGCCAGCTCTTCAGCACCCACGGCAGCCCCTCCGCTGGCCCTGCCCGCCTGTCCGGACACCATGGTGTCCCTGGTTGTGCCCGTCCGCATTCAGACTAACATGCCGTCCTATGGGAGCGCCATGTACACCACCCTCTCCCAGATCCTGGTCACCCAGCCCCAAGGCAGCTCAGCAACTGTCGCTCTTCCCAAGTTTGAGGAGCCCACGTGCAAAGGGGTGACCGTGTGTGGGGCAGATGTGTACGAAGTCGGGCCCAGCACAGCAGGGCTAAGTGAGGAGCAGAGCAGAGGTTTCCAGACTCCATACCTGAGAGTGCCTGTCACATTGCCTGAAAGAAAAGGCACTTCTCTGTCGTCAGAGAGTGTCTTGAGCCTGGAGGGGAGTTCATCAACAGTGGGCGGAAGCAAACGCGTCCTGTCCCCAGCTGGCAGCCTCGAGCTCACCATGGAAACCCAGCAGCAAAAAAGAGTGAAGGAGGAGGAGGGTTCCAAGGCAGATGAAACGCTAGAGCTGTTGAAGCCGTGCAGCGTGGTGCTCACCAGCGCCGAGGACGGCAAGAGGCCGGAGAAATCCCACTCGGGCAGTCAGGGCCAGGGCAGGAGGGAACTAGAAACACTGTCCAGCGTGTCCTCAGATCCAGCTGGCCCCAAGGAAGTCCCTGTGCGTCCTCACCCCTCCTTGCCCCGTGTGACGGCCCCAGGCTCAGAGGCTTTGAAGGAATATGCCCAGCCATCTGGTAAACCTCACCGCAGAGGGTTGCCCGCCCTGAGCATAAAGAAAGAAGATTCCAAGGAACAGCCTGACCTCCCTCCACTGGCACCTCCCGGCTTGCTGCCTCGGTCAGAAACGTCTCCCAGACCAGCCAAGTCGCAAGAAGGTACGGACTCAAAGAAGGTACTGCAGTTCCCCAGCCTCCACACGACCACTAATGTCAGTTGGTGCTATTTAAACTACATTAAGCCAAATCACATCCAGCATGCAGATAGGAGGTCCTCTGTTTACGCTGGTTGGTGCATAAGTTTGTACAACCCCAACCTTCCGGGGGTTTCCACTAAAGCTGCTTTGTCCCTCCTGAGGTCTAAGCAGAAGGTGAGCAAAGAGACATACACCATGGCCACAGCTCCGCATCCTGAGAAAGGAAGGCTTGTGCCATCCAGCTCTCGCAAGCCCCGCATGACAGAGGTGAGTTCAGCCCTGGTTTTCTTCTCCCCACTGATTGCAAGAGGCTCTGCTGAGCTTTTAAAGCCACTCTCTCCTAAGGTTGCATTTGCAAAACTAGGGCCAGAGGAGTGGCCAGATTTCCTGTCTGTCAGCTGTGGCTGGTCACCTTACCAGAGAACGTTTCTATTGGGTTTCTTTGTCAGTGTGTCCCTCACATCACTGGACTAGGTACATTTCAGTAAAGTGAACTTTGAAGAGATCCTTTTTCCCGTTAGCTTCTATTGTAAAATCAAAGACACAATCTCAGCCAGGAAAAAAAAAAAAAATTTCTGAAAGACCAACTTGGGAAACGTGGCTGATGGCAGTGCCTGCAGCAATTTTGGAACCTTATGCCACTCCATCATATGTTTCTCCCTCGTCCTGTTAGTCGTTTCCTGCCTTTATTATTCTCTACATCTGCTGTTTCTGTTCTCTGGTACCGCTTGAAATCTTCCCATTTCCAGAGATTCTAGAATTTAACACAAACAACTCCTGAAACATGCCTTCTTTCTTTTCGGTGAGGAGGGTAGCAAATAGAACTGGACTGCAGTATCCCCCTTTACCAGTCAGTGGCCGTGCCACTCACAGCTTGACCAGTCTGTGCTGTGCAGTAGCACCCGGCCTGACTAAGGGCTCATATTTACTCCTCCATTGCCTCTGACCTGAGGCTGCCTCAGGAGCCCTAAAATGATGCCTGCAAGTTCAGGAAGTTTAAAATTTGATGAGTCCAGGTTTGCTTCAGACAAATGACACCTCCATACCCTGACAAGGCCAGCCTAAGGGTTCAGGCCATGATGTGTTATGCCGACACGGCATTTGTGGAATAGCAGCTGCTCCTGTTGATTAAGCAGCCTCGCCATGCCAGGCGCTGTGCTGGGTCCTTGAATCCAGTCAGCACTCGTCTTCAGCTGTGAGGTAACAATACCATCTCCAGTGTACAGAAGAGGGAACTGAGGGTCAGAGGGTGAGACAGGTCAAGGTCACAGGGCAAATATTTGGCCAGCTGAGAATTTGAACCCAGACCTGTCTGACTCCAGAGAGTCTATTTTTCTTTTTTCAGTTATTTGAGGAAAGAAAACCGTAAAAGAGGATGGCAAATTTAAAGATATTCATTAGCGTGTCTTCAGGCCAGTTGCTTTGACCGAATCAAGCATAAATCCTCTCAACTAAATTCGTACTGTAGAAAAATGAACAAAATTGTGTTCTATAACTTCTCTTATATTCGTATCCTCCTCTTTTACCATTGGGTGTATTTTGTACATTGAATTTGTCCTCAGCTCAGCTGGATATCTTCACAGAACCATCTTCCAAATTTATTCTTTAAACGTCCTCATCAGTCTGCAGAGAGTCCTAAACAGGATTTCCACTTTGGCTCTGCAATGTCTCTTCCTGGCCACAGCTACTCCCACGATACTGTTGTCATTACATTCATACTTATAACTCCTTGTGCACCTACTATGTGCCAGGTACTATGCTAAGCTTTACTTTTATCCTCACAACCACTTTGAGAGTTAGGGCACTATGTCACCATTTTATGGATGAGGACACCAGAGCACAAAGAAGTTAGGTAACTTGCACAAGGCCGCACGGTAAATGGCAGAGCCTGGATTTAAAACTAGCTGTCACTCAGAGCCAGTTCAGATGATCTGGACTGCCTCCCTCTTTTAACAACTGGACACTAAAAGGTCGTTTAAGAAAAAGGAAGAGTTAATTTGGCTTAACTGGTTTGGCAATTCTTTGTGTAAAATGCTGCTTTCCTAAAAAGAGCTGAGACCTGCAAACTTTTTCTTGGAATGTTCCATTGGTTTCGCTGGCATGTTTTCTACCAAGTGCACCAATCTGGTGCATTAACGTAACTGCATGGTCCAGTGCTTGATGCCTTTCTATAGTTACGCCTCTCTCTGGGCTCTGTTTGCTTATCTCCAGTGATGGGGAGCTCACCACCTCTTGGTACAACCCAACCCATGTTTGGACAGTGCTTTTAGAAAGTTGTTTATTATGCTGAGCTGACTTTTGTCATCCCGTAGCTTCCATTCTCTTTAAAGCTCTTCCTAACCATCTTCCTGCAAGTCTAGGCCAACCTATCAGGTTTCAGTTTGGTCACAGATTTTTTTCCATGCATGAGCCCTGAGGAAACCCAACTTTATACAAGAATTCACTTTGCAGCCACGTTCTGTTCCCCAGGTTTCTCCTTCCTTTTTTCCTCCTGGGGGATCATTTTGACAACCACCTGCACAATTGCAAAGAGATTAAGAACAAGGATTCCAGTGCCAGGTGGTCCAGATTTGAATCCCAATACCTCACTTACTAGCTGTGTGACCTTGGGCCAGTTACTTAACCTCCTGTGCTTTTGTTTCCTCATTTGTAAAATAGAAATAATATTAACACTTAGCTCATAGGACTGTGGAGATGATTAAAAGAGTTAAAATATCAAAGTGTGTTTAGAACAGTGCTTGTCACATTGGCACTCAATAATTGTTTTCACCTATTGTTATTCATTTTATTATCATTAAAAGCCAAAGTGGGGGCTGTCCTGGTGGTGTAGTGATTAAGTTCCCATGCTCCACTTCAGTGGCCCAGGGTTCGCTGGTTTGGATCCCAGGCATGGACCTACACACTGCTTATCAAGCCATTCTGTGACAGCATCCCACATACAAAATAGAGGAAGATTAGCACAGACATTAGCTCAGGGCCAATCTTCCTCACCAAAAAACAAAAAGCCAAAGTGGATCCCTGGTCCTCCTGCTCAGTTCCAACAGTGTTTCCTGGTAGAGTGGCTCATTGCCACCAAAATCACCTTCCTCCAGCTTGGCCCAGACATCACAGCTGGTTGTGAGAGAGAAGTCATGCATCAGCCTGAGGGAGGCCCCTTAGGCACTCCATGGATGGCCCAGAAGGCAGGCCGAGATGGTAGTGAAAACAGCATGCTCTGGAAATCCACGGGTATTGCACAACATCAGCTGCTTCTGTGGACCGTTGCAAAGCAGCGGTCCATACCCTCACTTGGTTTTCACTCCCTGTCTCCAATTCTGAAGAGATCCCTTTGGGGGGGTCACTGAGTCATAGAAGTTGGCCCTGGAAGGAGTCTTCAAGATGGTCTAAATCCCCTCAGACTCTGAGGCCCAGAGAGGTGAAGTAATCCACCCAAGGGTGGCTCAGCACACAGTGGCCTACATGTTGCTAGAACTCAGTTTCCCTCATTCCCAACTGGGTACCTTTCTGCTCAGCCCCCACCTGTCCTTGTAGCGGGCAGGTGTGGTGGCCGGCACAGGGGACTGCGGTTCTCAGATTGTCCCAGCACCAGGAGATATGGTCGCTTCTCCCCCTGGCTGTAAACAGTACAGTTTCTCATGACCTTAGTGACACTGGCACAAAGTGGGAGGAGAATCTCCCTCCCAGTACTGCTGGCCCCAGCCCCCAGCCCAGCATCCCTGCTCCCTGCTCCAGGATGTGCACAGGCCCTGTTTTGGGTGCTGGCATGCCCGAGGAGACCAAGATGCGGACCTGTCCCCAGAAGCTCCTAGACTAGTGTAAAAGAAGGAGCAACACAGCTCTCGCGGGACGGCCTGGTCTTCCCATGAGAAAGAGCTGGTCAGAGTCCCATGTTGACACCAACTGACCTCGTGGCCTTGAATAAGAGACTTCACCTGTCTGGGGATGAGTTTCCTTCTTTCTGTAAAGTGGGGCTCATAGCACCTCTTCACGGGGTACAGTGGAGATTAAGTGAGCCACAATTAAGTCTAAGTGTGCAGTGCCGTCGAAGGCGTCGTTCCATTATTTCTACTTAACCAGCCATGATTTTGTCGTTCCTGCGGCGGGCCAGGTTCACCTCCCTTCGCTGGTTTCCTCGGAAGCCCAGAAAGATATAGCTAGAGTGGAGAAGGAAGAGGAGAAGCGAGGGAAGCCGGAGGAGGACGCTCCTGCCTCGAAGCGAGGGGAGCCGGCAAGGATCAAAATCTTCGAAGGAGGGTAAGAATCACGTTTGGTTGGCAGTGTCTGCCTCTCGCGCCCCGCCGGTGGGCTGGGGATGCTGCCGGCTGTGTTCAGAGGCCCTGAGCGTCTCAGCCGGCAGGGCTGTGTTCACAGGCGCCCTGGGGTTCCAGCCGTGCCTTCCAGCAGACGCCACCTTTGTGTGACTCGCAGGCCACCTCTAAGAATGCTGGGCTCCTTGATGGTGGACGGGGGATGCTGGGTGTATTCTGAGGACTGGAGCCATCTAGGTCTTTGTCTGGCCCATCTTTCCTCAGATGCTGGCCAGGTTTCTACTCCTTGCATTGGGTTGACAGTAAGTCTCCCAGGTCTTTTCTGGCCTGCCACTTACCTTGGTGTATGTTCCCGAAAAGTCACCTGTGTCCTGCCTAAGCAGCCACCTTGGCATGCCTGGTGTCCTACGGGGGACCCGGGCTCTGCCGACTAGGCTGTTAGCAGGGCTGATGGCACACTGCACAGACCAGCTGTTTACACTGGTCTCCATGCTGACTAGCCGGGGTCCAGGACTCATTGGTTGGTAAATATTTAGAGCATCACCCCTGGTGTTTCACCTTTGGTGCTTGTCTTTGGAAACCTAAGGATCTAAGCGTCTCGGAACTCACAACTGCGGGGCCCTGGGCTCCAGAAGGGCCCTTGTTTCAGACTTGCTCTGTGGAAGTTTCGTGCAAGCTGTGTTCTATGTGACCACGTGTTTGCTCCCTGGGCTGTGATGTCTGTAAGCAGGTCGCGTGGTGTCTGTCTCAGGGTCCTGTGTCTGTGTCCCCAGTTTGATCCATGCAGCCCTTGTCCTACCCTGTCCTGAGGGATGACAGCACGGAGGAAAACCTACCTCCCAAAGAGGACAATCCCCTTGAGCACCTGCCAACACGGGATGTCACGGGGGCCCGCGATTCTCCAGCACCTGCAGGTGCACCACTGCCAGGGTCAAAGTGGGAGGTGCTGGGTTCCTCTGTAAAGCTGGGAAGAGCAGAGACTACCAAGCTCCCGAAGGCCGCTAGTGGGTGGCACTGACCAGCAGGGGCTCTCAGGAGAGGGGGTATCTGGAAACAAAACATGGGGACTTGGGTTGTCACAGTGACAGGGAGGGACAGGGATGGTAAACATCCTGCAGTGGTGGGGACACCTTTCCCTAGGGGAGAAGCATTCTGCCCAGAGTTCCAGTAGTGGCTCCACTGAGAAACACATGCCAAAGGTTTTCAAAAACCTGACCCTCTTTGCTTTTAGAGGGTGGACCGCTTTCTTCTCCTGCTATTTGGTTAGAGCGCCCTCTTGTGTCTCTGTTCTCCTATCATTGGGTCCTTTCAAGGCCACATAAGACTTCCTCCAAGGATGGTGCATCTGTTCACAGCGACGTGCCTTCTTCCCTCTTGCTTCAAGGACTGTCTCTGGGGCCCCCCGGGGAGCTGCTGAGTGTCAGCTGGGGCATGAAGAGGTTTGCTTCGGATGCCCCGGAGGCATCGCCTCCAGACTGGAGTTCCGGTTCCCTGAGGGGGCTCCCCACTGCCCCCATTCCCCTGGGGAGCCTGAGCTCCGGAAGGGCAGCTGACAGGAGCCCGTCCCCATCCCGGTCAGTTCACGGCTCCAGCTGCCTGCTGGAGTCCCTGCCACGTGGTCTGCCCTAGCTGGAAGGGAAAGGTTACCCCTGAGTGCCCTTCTCGTCTTCCTGCAGCTTAGACATCAGTGCCCACTCCTGCCCCACTCCACCCTCCCCTCGCCCCGTCCCATCCAGACTGTCACTTAGTCCTACCTGAGCTCCCTCTCCTTCAAGGTCCGCCCCCCTGCCCCAGAGCAGCTCTCCCACTTGCCTCTGATCCACTCAGACAGTCCCCTCCCTGCTCCAGCCCTGCTTCCTCATCTGTAAAAGGGGACGGTGGCATAGTTTGTGGATTGTCGGAGGATCCTGCGTGACCCTGTTTGTAAAGGTCAAAGTTCCTGGTGCTGACCCGTGGGCATCGGAGCATTTTATCACTACTGTCTCCATCTCTTTTCTCTCGCCCCAGGATAACCTCACTCTGTTCTGTTGGCTGTGAAAAATACTATCCTCACTCTCTCAACTTGTCACATCCAATTGGAACACTCCGGGGGGTCGTGTAGTGTTGCTAGTTAGATCCTCTTCTCCCGCAGCCCAGCTGTCCCATCAGGGCATCTGCTATGCCTCCCGCCCCCACTTCTGGGGACCCCTCTACGTCATGGTTCTCTTGGGGCTGGTGTCACCCCTGGAGTGTTTGGAAATGTGGGGCTGAGAGTGTTTTGGTTGTCACATAATTGAGGACACCTCTGGCGTTTCATGGATGGGGCCAAGGATGTGACCATCCATATGACCACAGAACCATGAATCCCACCCAAAAAAGCCAATGGTGCCCCCCACCAGAAACACTGAATATATCCTTCAGGTACCCACCTGAGGTCACCAAGGCTTTGCTTGAGACTCATTTCTTCGTTTTGTTCTTTTTTTTTTAACACAGCAAGCATTTATATTCACTCCAGTACGTGTTTGATGAGCGTCTGCAATAGGGTTCTGTTCCTAGGAGACCCTGAGAGATCGAGGCCGACGGAGGCCAAGAGAGAAATAAGGGAAAATGGTGAATTGTGCTCTGGATCTTAAAGCTTCTGCTTCCATGTTATTAGCCAGAGCAAGCTGTGTGGCCTCACCTGCCTTCATGATAGTGGGGTAGTGCAGCCCTACTATGTGCTTGGGAGAACCAGCGATGTTTGGCGGACAGCACCGACTACTCCAGTGGGTCTAACATGCACCTGCCACTTGTTATTTTTCACTCAGCAATGTTTTTGCGTTGTGTCGATGTTGATCCGTGTAGATCTAATTCATAGCGATGAGTCAGTGAGCGAGACAGAGAGTGGATGCTGTCTGAGTCCAACCCTCATGCGTCTTTTCATCACTAGTCAAGCTGCTCTCCCCGTGTCCTACTCTTCTTCTTGACCTCCAGCCCAGCAGTCGATCAATTAATCGATCCATCAAGGAGGAGCTATGTTGTCAGTGCCTTATGGGTGCTCTGTACTAGAAGATACCATAAGCTGCGGGGTAAACCCTGGTCCTGCCCTCAGGGGCTGGGGGACTAGTTCAGCTGCCAGCACAAGGCCCGGGGCTGAGGTGTGGACTGCCAGTGTGGACGTGCTCACAGCAGGCAGGGACCCCTGGGGCTGGAGTAACCAGAAGGGCTTCCTGGAGGAGGTGAGGCTAGGCCTGGAAGCGTGAGTGAAACTGGGACAGGCAGAGAGGAAAGGTAGGTTGGTCAGCAGTCAGGGTGTTATGGCGACTCATGTACCAGGTCAGTCGGACTGATTTCTTCTGGCCTCGAATGTTCTCCCTTGTCGACGTTGTCCATCTCCTTGGCTTCAAACCTCGTCTCTGTGCCCATGACACTAAATCTGGGTCTCCAGCTGGGACCTCGCTCCTGAGATATGGACCCTTGTGTCTGATGCCTCCTGGGCACCTTAACCTGGGAGACCCTGGGCACCTCAAACTCAGCATGTGCCAACCAATCCCTCCAGTTGCCACCAACAGCATCTCCTTCCACATCCAGGTCTCAGATGATGCCCCTAGCCCATCACCCTCAAAACCTGAGTGTCGTCTTGGATGCCTTCTTCTCCCCTGATACTCCCCCTTCCAATTGGTCCCCAAATTGTGGTGTCCACACAGAGTGGTCTGTGACTGAGATGTGGCCTCAGTTCACCCACGTTGCCACAGCTCTGGTCTCCCTCTCTCCGGGCCCCCATGTTGGTGCCATTGAGTGTCCTTGATTGTGGTTCTGCCTGTGTCGCGCCTCTGTTCCAGAGCCTTCTGTGGCTGCCTTACCCATGGGATCCTGTTAAAATTCTGGATCTTCCCAGCCCCGCGGCCTGACCTGCCCCTGCTGCACTTCACCTTCTGTGCCTACTGGGCTCTTCCCATGGCCAAGTCCAGCCAGCCTTCAAAGGGCAGTGCGCAACCCTCTCCTCTAAGCAACCCCTCGGATCCCTCCAGACGCCCTCATTCTGCGTGTTGCTTCTGGAATAACGCTGGTGTTGAAATCCATTCCTGTTTCCCACCACGTCCGCTCCTGACTTGGGTCCTAGGGCCAGGCTTTGCACACGCGATGCATCGATTCCTGTGTGTGGCACTGATCTCCTGGCACGCAGCCCCCTCCCTGACGTCCCCATCACCTCCATCCTGAACAGAGCCTGCGTTTTCCCTGCGGCCTCCGGGAGTGCCCGTCAGTAATGCGTTGGCTCTCTCACCCAGCACCTGTGCATTTGCCGTGGTTGTTTTAGAAGCGCTCTTTTGTTCAAGAACGTTGCTTTCACAACTACAAGGTTCTGTTGTTCACTGAGGGTGATGCCTATATTGTCCTAATGCTAGTTCACTTGTTACAAGGAGAGCCGGGAGCTCAGCCCAAAGGGCTGATGTGGAAAAGGGAGAGACTGGAATTGATAGGAACTACTCGGATCCTGAAAGTGGCCCTCCACACCCAGCTGGGAAGGAGGGGTGTCACTGCTTGGGTCCGAAGGGGGTGATGAGCTCAGATGGTGCCACCCAGGGAGGCCAGGCCCAGCTGGCTGGGGGTTCTCAGAAAGGTGGCCATGGGCACAGGGCAAGGGGTGGGTTGAATTTAGGGGGCAGCCCAACCTCGACTTGTCTCTGGGATACAGGGCAGGGGAGCAGAAGCCCAGCTGCGTACTGGGCTGGTGAGGGTGGGGTCGGTGGACTCATGGGCATGGGGTTGCACGGGGCTGGCCCGTAGCCTGTCAGGCCTTGAGCAGAAGGAGTCCATGCCAGACCCTGCCAACTGGAGGACTTAGCTGCTGATCTGAGGGAAGACCATCTGTGCTCTGTCTGAGGGCATTGGATCCCCCCTCTTCCCACCTACCCCCAAACACCCCAATACATCACTCCAGCCGTTGCCTCACTCCTGGCCCGTTCAATTCAGCATATCCAGACTTCAAGGTTCCCACCTTAAAAACTCTCCTTTGACTGGAGGGCTTATACTACCAGATTTTTCTGCTTCCCTTTAAAGAAAAACTCGAGAAAGCTTTGACTATACTTGCTCACCTCCGTGTCTTCCCTCCCTTCCTCTCTCACACCCGTTCCAGGTGGGCCTTTGGGCTCATCACACCTCAGAAGCTGCTCTTCTCAAGGCCAACAGTGACCTCCACCCCGCAGAATTCCAGGGTCCCTTCTCACTTCTAACCTTTCCTGATCCATCGGCAGCATTTGACAGAGTTGATCCCTCCAGCCTCCTTGAAACACATGGTCCACTTGGTTTCCAGGGCGCCATCTTTCTTGATCGCCCTCTTCCTTTGCCAGTGGCACTTTCTTGTTGTCTTTTGTGATTTCCCATCATCTCCTGGTCGCTAAACATTAGGGCCCCCAGGGCTCAGTCCCTGGGCTTCCCCTTTTCTCTGTTAAACTCACTCCCAAGGTGACTCTGTATACCAACTATAGGCTGATGACCCTGGACTCGTATCTCCAGGTGGACTTGTCCCCAGAGCTCCGTGCCAGGTCTCCAGCCATGTGTGTGACGGTCCACCTGGGCGTCCAGTGAACTCACCCCTAGAACCCGGAACAACAGGCGGTGAAGAACCACAGTGACTCCCAGGGCTCCTGGTACATTTGTTAAAGAAGTTATTTTAAAAGTTTACCTAATTCAGTATTGTCCCACTTGATGGAGTTACATCTTTAACAGATGTGCTTTTCTCTCTCATGTACTTTTATTTCTAATAGCTGGACTTATTTTTATTCAGATCTCAGAGTTTATGCAGTATATCCAACACGTGTTGTTTATGGTGTACCTGTATTTTAAAAGCCTGTGTGTATGTGTGTGTGTGTGTCTATGTGCGCATGTGTGTATTCCTGAAATAGTAGCTTGGAGAGAATAGTTTTAAATTTGTTCAATTTAAAGGTTATTTTCTTTTCTAATAATTTTTCACAAACCCATTTCTTCTTGCACTTTAAAACCTAGACGTGTAGCATATTTTTCATGCTAAATTTCTAAATTTCTACTCTGTCAAGCCCCATCTTACTGTGAACTCCTGATTAAGGATGATGTTGAATAATGTCTCTAATGGTATCTGCTACCTCTGTATATTTATTGGGGAACAAATTGACTAAATTATGAATTAAATAAATAGTGATTAGTTGGAGCTTTTGGGGTAGGTGTAAAAAATAAACTCCTCAGATAAACCACTCTAAAAATTCAAACTGGAAGAGAAAATGCATGTGTCTAAAGGTTGGTCGTGGAAAGGTTATGAGAGAGGCAGAGAAACTGTGCCCGTCTCCACACACTTGTTAAACGTCTCTTTGAAAGTCTTTTAAGTGGCCAAAGGAAGAAAGGGTGTGTTTGGGGGCCGGCCTGGTGGTGCAGTGGTTAAGTTCACACATTCCGCTTCAGCGGCCTGGGGTTTGCAGGTTCGGATCCCGTGCACAGACCTAGCAGCGCTTGGCAAGCCACGCTGTGGCGGCATCCCACATAAAATAGAGGAAGACTGGCACAGATGTTAGGTCAGCAACAATCTTCCTCAAGCAAAAAGAGGAGGATTGGCAACAGATGTTAGCTCAGGGCCAATCTTCCTCACCAAAAAAAAAAAAGAAAGAAAGAAAAGAAAGAGCGTCTTTTGAGAGAGAGAAGCAAATCACTTGTTCAAATTCTGCACCGGCAGCTTCCTTTCTCCGGACGTTCAGGCCCAAAACTGCTCTACCTCGCTTCCATTAGCAAATCCTGTCATCTCAACCTTTGAACCCATATCCAGAATCTGCCCCTTTTTTCCCACCTCCTGGGTCAAGCCCCTGCCATCTCTCATCTGGATTATCACAGCCTTCTCCTATAATCTCTGGCTTCTGGCCTTTCCCAGTACAGTGTATTCTCAACCCCACAACCAGAGTGATCCTGTTAAACGTCAGCAGACCCTGTCACTCCTGCTCTACACCCTCCAAAGCCCTCGAGTGCTGGCCCCCGCTCCTCCCTGACCTCCGCCTGCCATTCTACTCCTCACTCCCTGCCCTCCATCCAGTGGTCTCCTTGCTCTTTGTCAGACATGCTTCTGCCTCAGGGCCTTTGCACTTGCTGTGCTCTCTGCCTGGAACACTTCTTCCAGAGAGGGCCATGGCTCCCTCACTTCCTTCAGTGAAGCCTTTCCAGACCACCCACCCACTCTCCCCTCCTCTGGCATTTCTGATCTGCCTTTCCCTTCCCTGCTTTATTTTTCTCCATATGTTTACTAGTTTGTTTCTATTCCCTCCACCAGAACATAAATATTGTGAGAGGGCAGGAATTGTGTCTTGTTCACTGCTGCATCCCCACTGCTGAGAATAGCGCCTGGCACCTGGGCCCTGCTGGAGAATGTTTCTTAACTGAAAGAACTCCCTCCAAATGGTCAGGATTAGCTGAGACCTCAGGTGAGGGGGCAGGTCCCTGGACTCAGCAGCTCTTGGAATGTGAGCAGGACGGAAGCCCTGGGTCTCAGGAAGGAGCAGGGACAAAGTCAGGGCTGAAGTGGCTGGACAGGACCAACCCACCAACCAGAGTCAGGCTTAGTCTGGGAAGATGATGTCAGGCCGCCTCAGTTAGGGGGCACGTGCCTGGGGTTGGAGCCAAGGTCGTTAGCTTGCTGACCTGCCCTGCAAGGGTTAAAGGTAAAAATGAAACATGGGATGCCAAAAAAGGCTGGCGCATGGACTGCCTGCTCCCAGCCAGTGCCTGCTCTGGGCAGGGCCCTTGTTCTAGGGCTGGAGAGGAAGGGTGCTGGGTGCCCAGCGCTGGACGGGGGGCTGCTCTTCTTCCTGGGTGAGTCCAGGCTGCCAGAGCCCTGTCTTCTTCCTGAGAAAGACCCAACGGCTTGATCTCTCTCTCTGCCCCTCAGACTTCTCCCTGGAAGTATAGACGCGAAGCTCTGAGTGTGGCCCCAGTGGCTGGGGAGTGAATTGTCCAACCCTCATCACATGTGCCGACGCTGGGTTTTGTTCTCTTTCTTTATCCCCCAAATCCTGTTGCCCCATCTCTCCTGGGGAGTATGACCTGGACTTGGGGAAGGGGTAGTGGCTGTGGGCGCAGCAGGGAGCGCAGGATGTTACGGAGTCCAGGCGAGTCGTCTGGTGGCTTAGAGCAGGGAGAGGGCAGTGAAGGTGGGGAATGGCTCTATAGGACTGTGATGGATTGAATATGGAGGGTGAGAAAGAGAAGCTGGGATCGAGATGACTACCACGTTTCTGGCTCAAGTCACAGCTGGGTGGATGGTGGTGCCCTTTACTGAGACGGACGGGGGTGAGAGAGGAGAGTAAGAAAGAAGTTTGAGGAAGTGGGGATCAAAACTTGGTGGACATGTTAATTTTGAGATGCCATTCCTACATCCGGGTGCTCAGGGCAGCGTTTGGGAACTGGGTGTATGAGCCTGGCATTCAAAGGCCAGACCTGGGCTGGAAATACACGTTTTGGAATGTGCATTTGTCGATGCAGAGATGCTATTTAGGGGGATAGGACTGGATGGGGTCACCTGGGGAGATGGGGAAGAGAGAAAAGAAAAGGGCATCCAGGACTGAGCCCGGATACCCCAGCAGTTAGAGGGCAGGTAGAGACGGGGCTGCAAAAGAGTTGAGCAGGAAAAGCCTGAGGAATAGGAGGGACCCAGCAGAGCAGCAAGTCCTCAAAGCCAAGAGCAGAGGGTGTTCTAGAAGGAGGGAGTGGTCAGCTGTGCTGAGTGCTGCTCAGAGGCCCAGGAAGGTGAGGACAGGCCTGTGTCCATGGGATGTGGCCACAGGGAGTCACTGGTCCCCTTGATGGGAGCTGTTTGGGTGGAGATGGACTCTGATGGCGTGAAGTGAGACGTGGAGGTGGTGCGTGTCAACCTGTGTCCTGAGAGGCTGGCTATGGAGGGAAGCAGATAAGATGGGGAGTGAGGGGTAGGACCTGGAGGGAGCATGAGGTCGAGCAGGTGGGCGTTTCAACTGAGAGATCCTCGTGCGTGTGCACATGCTCCTAGGAATGATTGACAGCCAGGGGCAGATGATGAGGCCAGGAGAGAAGGGGGGCCGAGTGCAAGGCAGGGGCCTAGCGAAGGTGCGAGGGGGCGGGGCCGGAGCTGCGATGAGAAGGGGGCGCTTGTCCTGTCCTGTAGTAACAGGAGGAGAGAAAGATGCTGGTTGCCATGCAAGCAGAGTTGATGGTTTGGGGGTAGGTAGTGGGGAGGGGTCTTTGAGCCCCAATCCGGGCCTCTTTTCACAGTTCCAGGCCACCTATGGGCTCGAGATCTTCACCAACAATAGATTTGTGAAATAGCTATTTTGAAAACAGGAGCAGGAAATTTCTGTTCCCAAGAAGCCACTTAGATTCTTGAGAAAGTTATTCCTTTGTGAAGATTATCCCCCGAATGAAAATATCAGCTGTTAAATAGTCTGGGTCTACTGTCTGTCCCGGCCTGGCGTCTTTCTCCTGAGTACTCAAAGGACTTCCCAGGGAACACTCCCTCCAGGCATCAGAGAAAACTCATTATGTCACTACTAAACCCATGTCACGGGCAGTAAAAGAAGACAGTGTGCAAAGCAAAATGGAAAAGAAAAAAGACATATTGATTGTGGGGCAGACTGAGCGTCTGAGTGTGCTAGGCCAGAGTCCCCGGGGCCCTGAGGACTGTCAGGGAAGACCTAAATGTATCCTATTAAAATTTAAAACAGAATCCATTTCTCAAGCCTGGTCCAGTATGGGGCTAAGGCAGCAGGGGCTCAGCCTGAGGGGGAGGGGGTGAGGCTGGAGTCTTCACCCCAGCACGTGATGGCTCTGGGGGCTGCAGGTGCAGCCAGGACCCAGCATCCTCTGAGCCTGGATGGCATCTGCCTGAGTCCTGGCCTCCGTCCTGTCCTGGGGCATCAGGCCGGTGCCCAGGAGGAAGCTGGCTCCTCCCTGTCTCTGCTGTGGGAGGAGCAGCCCCTTTGGGAATGGTGGGACGTGTGTGCTTGTTCTCTCTCTCTTTCTTTCAGTTTTTATTTTTATCAAAGTTACACATGCACAGAGTTTAAAGAGCCAAACAGTTCCATACATTTCATTATGGAAAGCAGCAATACCCTTTCTCAGCAACACACACCCCCTCAGAAGCACTAACTTTCATCTCTTTTAGCTGATTATCTTGGTTTACCTCCATCTCTCTAAATAACGGGCCTGGGTTGCTACTATTGGACTTTTCAGCGTTAGGCATTATAACTAGTGTCCCAAGAGCCTTTCCACTCTCCACATACGTCCCCCATCCCCCATCCTTTCATCAGAGGTGTACGATATGTAGTTCACAGCTAAGTCATATCATGAACTGGGGTTACTTTTTCTCTCCTATACAACTTTTCTGTTTTCTCTGTGGATAAAAAGCATGTGTGTGTGTGTGTGTTTTAACTTCACTTAGTTTTCTATATATTTATTACTAATTCAACCCCCGAATTCTCACCTCATCAAATGTCCCCTCAAGCCATTCAGAGGCCTCAGGGGACGCTGTCAATTCCGTCTTGCTGACTCAGGCCCCTCCCTGAGTCATCCAGCTGGCTCCAGGCTGCCTGGTGCACAGCCACCAGCCCAGGGTCTCCCTGCCCCCCGACCCTGCAGATTCTCCTGCCTCCTCTATGGGATCTCCTCTGTTTTGAACATGGGGCGCTGCCACAGCATGGCTTGCTGAACAGGTGTGTAGGTTCACACTCAGGATTCAAACCCACAAAGCCTGGGCCGCTGAAGGGGAGCACGACAACTTAACCACTATGCTGCGAGGCTGGCGCCCCACCATCTTTAATAACAGACTAATAGTAGGGTGGTTTTTAAATATGTTTTATCCATGGAACTCATTCTTCCAAAGAACTCTTCCAGGAGATCAAGCTCTCAGCCTCCCCCGTAGGCCCCAAGGGCCCCTGTGGCGCCTCCCTGAACTTCTTGGACTCAGAGGAGCACAGGGGAAGATGTCAGTGTTCCAGAAAGTCTACAAAGTCTTTGGGTTTTGGACTGAGACAGAGTCAGATTCTAGCCCTGCCTCCAGCAATTACTGGCCAGTCCTTAAGAATAGGGACGATGGTATCTACTTTCCAGGCTCCTTTTGAGTGCTGAGTAGTGAGATAATACAGGCTGCTTATTATTATTGTATATTACAGACCTGGCATACAGGAAGCACTCAACAAAGATGCTGCTTCCTTCCTTGCTTCCTGCCTCCTTCATTGTTCCTCGCTTCCTTCCATCTTCCTTTCTTCCCTCCCACCTTCCTCCACCAGCATGATTCTGGTCTTCTGCCCAAGCAGGAGAGAGCTGCTGAGGGCGGTAAGCCAGGCTGTGACTTTGACGGCACCTGGGTTGTTGAGCAGGTGGAGTGTCTGACAATGGGCTTGAGTGTGGGTCCACTTGAACTCTAACAACTGCAAAGTGCCGGAAGCTTTCACCGTTTCCGTCTTTGGGCATTGTTTGAAACAGGCCAGGAGGGAGGGAGGTAATGTGGTGTGAGCCCTGGAGCTGGAGACTTGGGCAAGTTTCCTCTCTGGAGCTCGGTTTCCTCGTTTGTAACTGGAGGCTGTGGGAAGGGGTGTGGGTCTTGGGGTCCAGGGCTGGGGTCGGAGTCCTCACTCTGCCGTTGTTATCGCTGAGCTCTTGGGCAGTGCCTTCGCTCTTTCTCATCGGAAGAACGAATGGTCCCATGTGGTTTGAGTGAACCATCTCTGGCTATCATGATGTGGCGTGGAGGATCTTTCCAACTCTTGTCGGCCCATGAGTTGTGTCAGCTCTGCACTCCCTACTGGGAGAGGATGTTGCTCAGAGAGTCTGCAGGGAAAGGCCTGAACAAGGGGTCTGTGCATGCTATTGCAAGCCCTTGTCTCTCCCCAGGGAGAAGCTGGCCTTCTCTGAAGGTCAGAGAATCTCATCCTTCTCTGGCAGGAGCCTTTGGCAGCGTGCCCCAGCCTAAGATGAGCCATCTGTTGGAAAGAACTTCCTTTCCGAGTCAGAGCTGGGTCTTGAGTATTGCCTTGCCTGAACACACCCAGGGGAGGGGACGAGGAGGGCAGAGGAGATGCTGAGTCTCTAGAGGGTCTTCTGGCCCCACAGCTTAGAAAAGTGGAAAGAAAGTTGCTCTACCTGCCATGGTCTGGAATCTCTTCGAGGAAGGGTCCCGACTGTGGTCTGTTCCCCCCAAGTATCGGAGCTCCTTGCTGGCCACAGGGCAGAGGCCTGGCCCCAGGAGACCCTGACATCCTAAGCCAGCCGTCTCCTGAGCCCTGCGCTTGCCCACCTCGGTGCCCTCAGTCACGCTCTCTGGGTGCCTCTCTCCACCCTGGAGATAGAGGTGCCACCCTGGGCTGTTGTGAATGTTACATAGAATCAGACACATGAAACACTCGCCCGGAGCCCACACCCTCCATCCCACCCCGTTGCCAATCAGAGAGAATGAGTGGCATCCTTCGCTCCCTGCCCTCTGAGTGGAGTCCTTAGCTCAGTTTAGTAGTAGAGCGTGGTGACGAGAGCATGGCTTTGGCATCAGCCAGACTGGGTTTGAATCCTGGCTCTGCCACTGATTAGAAAGTCACTCACCCCTCCTATGGCTCAGTCTTCTCACCTGGAAAATGAGAAGAATAATAGTACCTATTCATCCAAGTTGTTGAGAATCAAAGGAAATGGTGTGTGATGTAATGTACCTGGCACAGTTCCTGGCACGTGGTAAGGTGACCTCTTATTCGGCCAGGAATTATCAATATTTACTAATATGATTGTGTCGCCAAGAAAAGGGTAAATCCCTGGTGTGTCTCCCATTTCTACCAGCACTTCGTGGTAGAGTGTCAGCTCTGGATCCTGGATCCATCAGAGTGACCATCTGCTCTTAAGTAAGTTATGTAACTGCTCAGTGCCTCAGTTTCCTCATCTGTGAGACGGAGATGACAACAGTGATTCCATCTCGAAGGGTCTGAATGAGGATTAAGTAAGACACTACATCTAAAGAGCTTACGGTACTTAATAATAAGTGTTCGATCAAAGTCCCCAGTGATTATGATCATGAAAAGGTCCCTGGAAATCATTTCATCCAAATTCCTCGCTTCACCCAGGAGGAAACTGTGGCCCAGAGAGGCATTCACACAGCATGTTAATGACAGAAGCCAGCCTCTTGGCCCCCATTCAAAACATGCCAACAGGATGAGAGGAAGGACGATGCGGTAGGCTGTGTTTGAGTGCATGAGGACACGCGCCACTTTGCTGTGGCTGCGTTGATGGCAGGGAGATGACATGGTGGTGAGAACAGGTTGGAAACCTAAAGTGCCTTCAGCTCCCGGGAAGAGAGATGTTCAATCCAGAGGATTCCTTTGGTTCAACAGATAACGTAGGGTGGCCTGGTTGGGGGGCCACCACCCAAGCAGGCTGAGGAGGGCACCCCCAGGGGGTGGACCGTGCATGGGGAGTCAGAGCCTGTCCCGGCAGAGGCCTGGCGTGGCCTTGGATGGAAGAGCACACGCTGAGGGATTCAGGGGTGATGGGACATAGGCTTCGCGACTTGCTCTTAAACGGTTTCGGAAAAAAGAAATTTTTTTCACTACCCTTTCAACTTTTCTGTATGTTTGTGATTGCTTCAAAAAAAAAATACTTAAAAAAGAGAGAGAACCAGTTTGGCTCAGAAGAAAGGAGACCAAGGAAGCCAGGAATCAAGGAAAGAGTTTAAAAGGGACAGAGGCCGTCCTGGGCCACTGGGCAGGTTTCTGCACAAGTGGAGTCAGCCGAGGCCAAGAGAGGGAGCTGAAGACATCAGACCAACGGAGAAGCAGGGCCTGAACTCCAAGCAGGATTTTGGATCTGTGATGTGGACGGGTGTCATCTGTCACCATGAGTGGCTTGCAAACCGAGGAAGGATGGGCCCAGCTGGCGGGAGGCCTGAGGGAGGGGTGTCCTGGGCCATAGCAGCCAGCAGAAGACAGATTGGGCTGGGAGCAGGGCAGCAGGGGCCGGGCGTGCTGGGCAGGCAGGCTCCCAGGAACACAGTGGCAGCAGACAGGGACAGACACAAGAGCCAAAATGAGCCCAAGGCAGCCAGGGAGAAGCCAGGCTGTGAGCGAGGCCTTATGACATGCTGGCGAGTGTGGCCGGCAGACTGGGGCCAGAAGGCGGCGGCCAGCCAGGGGCTGGTCAGGGCTTCCAGGGCCTGGAGCCAGGAGCAGGCAGGGCACCTCCCCAGGGAAGGCAGAGAGGAGTGGAGGCGGCCGGCAGGGCCTGGAGGGCAGAGGAGGCTTGTCCACAGGCTGTGCTGGTCAGCCCGCGGCCGGGCCCTCAGAGGCCAGGGAGGAAAGTGCGTTCGCCCGGGGAGCCAGGTGGGGCACAGGCTGATTCAGAAGGAAGGGGAGCCATTCCCTAGCAAGGAGGAGGAGGCCAGTTCCCGCAGACTGTCAAAACGTCAGCAGATCTAGCAGCTGGGCTGCCTCAAATGCATCTCTCAGAAGTTTCTGGGACTCTCAGCTTGCAAGCTCAGGACCTGACTCAGAACTGTGATTTTCCTGAGGTTGGTGACCTCCGGTGGAGGTATTCTGGTACCTCTGGTCTTTTGCCATCGTGCTGAGCGGTCAGACTCTGCCAGTGACCAGGGCAGCTGGGGACTTGCATCCTCCTCTGCGGTCGACAGTGGGGAGGAATGAGCCCCAGGGAGCAGAGCAGGAGGTGGTGGCTTGAATGGGTCTGGACCAGGGAAACGCAGTTCCCCCTGGGGAGCCAGCCACAGGCTGAGCAGCAACCCAGACGCTCTCACTGGGGCTGGAAGCTGGCAGCAGTAGCATGGACATGAGCCAGCTGCGGCCCCCACGGGGCAGGGCCCCCACTGCCCACCCAGACTCCAGCAGGGTATCTGTAGGGTCTGGTGGCTACAGGAAAAATCAGAGTAGTGACCCACAGATGCCCCGACGCTGGTCCAGGCTCTCTTCCTTCCCCTCCCAGAGGCCAGTATGCCTTTAGTCTGCCCCACGTCCTGATGGACCCCTGAATGTCGGCCCTCACCTGAGGTGGGGGAGAGGCTGCTGTGGACACAGTGGGGCTCCAGCAAGGACAGGGTGGGCTCAAGGCCTCCCCAGAGAGGGGTGCCCGTCCCCTCTCTCCCCTGGGCCTCTTCTGCCCAGCATTCAGGGAGGGCCTTCCTGCTGGAGACAACACACTGGAGGCAGCAGGCTAGGCCCCCCAGGTTCCCCGGCATCAGGTGAGCACTGGCAGGATGAGCCCAGGCTACTCACTCTTCTCTCTAGAACAAGGAGACATCTGGACAGGGTCAAGTGCTCGGTCTCCGCGGGAAGGAGCGAGGAGGCAGTTGGGGTTCCAGCAGGCTCTGTAGACCGGCCCGGCTGTCCACACTCTCCAAACCCCACCTGCTGGCTGTCCTGGGGACACGGTCCCTCTCCTCTTGTGGGATGACAGTGCATGAGCACATCCCATGCTTGGAACATTGCTTCGTTCTTCCAGGAGCTCCTCCTGTGTCTCTTTCCCTCCCTGGCCTCCTGGGCACTGGGCTCCTGCCCGCCTCGGCCCACTTCGCAGCGGGATCTCATGTCTGCTGCTGTGTGAGTGAGAGCCCCCCAGGCTGAGATGCAAACCGTGCCGGTGATTCTAGGTGGCATCTGGACAAATGCTCTTTATTTCATTTGTCACATTTTATTTTCATGCATGTTGGAAAACTGTAACCAACACGTGAAACCTGCGAATTCGCGTGTGAGTACTGGGGTGCAGCTGCGGTGGGGGAACCGCACGAGCGTCACTGAGGGCCGTTAAGCCATTCGTGGGAAAGCCACTTCCAGGGAGTCAGGCAGGGCGTGGCAACAATGGGAGGGGCCGCCAGCGATGGGGATTAGTACCCTGGTCCGGGGAAGTTTACTGTGTCTGCAGTACTGGAGACCTGGAAGTGGCCTTGGCTCTGCCCTGATGGGCTGTGTGACTTGGGGCAAGCTCTTAGCCCATCTGTGCAAGTCGCTTCTCACCTGGAGGGTGACACAACAGTGCTGCCTCCCAAGGGTGAGGGGAGGCTAAAATAAGACAGCCTTGAAGGTGCAGTCCCAGCAGCGTGGAACCAGCATCTCTCTGGAGACGGAGTAGTAGAGCCCCTGGGAGGAAGCAGGCAGGATCAAGGCAGGAAGGGGTGGGGCCAGCCGTGTGGCCTCTGGAGCCGGCCCATCTGGGTTTGAGTCCTTGCTCCATCACCTGCTGGCTGTGTGACCTTGGGCGGTTTCCTTAGCCCCTCTGTGCCTCCCTTTCTCTTCTGCAAAGTGGGGAGAGTACTGGTGACCGGGGGCAGGGCTGTCCTGAGGATGAACAAGCTGCTGCAGGTGCTCGCTCGGCATGCACCTGGTACCTGCGATGCACCATAAACGTCGGCTCGTGCACACCCTACAGCTCCACTTCTGGCACCTCCTGAATGGCTTTGCAATGTGGCGATTGAACAGGACTCTGGGCAAGGCTCGGGAAGCACCTCTGAGGATGCAGCAATCGAGCTGAGTCTGAGGATGAGGCACAGTTAACAAAGGCATGGGGAGGGGAGGGGGGCAGATTGTTCCAGTTGGATAGACCAACTGGCAAATGCAAGGCCTGAGGCTGGAGGACGAGGGTGCTGGTGAGGCTGGAGTGGGGAAGCAAGTGGCAGTGAGTGGGGGGTGCCCGAGAGGATGGGGAGAGGTGGGTAGGCCGGGGAGGGGCTGTGACCGTGTCACAGGTGTCAGTGGTGGATGGGGAAGGACCTGTCCCTTTTCTACCAAATGGCAGTGGCCGTAGCATTATCTCATTTCTGTGAGGGGAGAGTGGGAATGAACGAATGAAAATTACTGTAAATTGTAAATCTCCGTGCATTTGGGGCTGTTTTTAAATCCTGAAAGCCTAGGGTTCTTCTAACTCCACCACGCAGATGGCCTAGGGCCTGGCTCAGAAGGAGCCTTTGCCGGACGCCCGGTTCCCTCCAGCACACCCCAGCCTGTATCAGGCCCAGACCACCTCCTCAAGCTCCTGTCTGTGCCCCGTCGGAACTGTCCCCTCTGTCCGTCCCATGCTTCTCTGCCTCGGTGCCTTTGCCCGTGCTGTTCCCTCACCAGGAGGGCCCTCGGCTCCTCTTCCTCTCCAAATCCCACAGTCAACCTGTCCTTCAGAGCCGGGGTCAAACGGCCCCCGGGCCCCCTGACTTCCCCACCCCGATGCTGCCTGCTGGACCTCCTCTCTCCCTCCGAACCCCCAGGACCTATCTTACCTTATCTTGATATTTATTATTTTTTCTTTGGTTCAGACAAATGGATGCTTCCCCTGATGGCCCACCTTAGAGCCCACAGGCAGGCGAAAGCCATTTGATAAAACCCATGTATAGTTTAAAACATGTAAGTTAAAAGATGTAGACATTGGGCCCCATCCGAATGATCTTTGGCATGATACGGTGCCACTTACTAGCTGTGTGGCTGAGGGCAAGTTCACTGTGCCTCTCTGAGCTCAGTGTCTCCATCTCCGGAACAGACATGCCAGTCTCTCCTCACAGGCTGTTGTGGAGTCAGGAGGCTGGAGGACACCGTGGCGTCCGCCCCACTCTCAGCAAACCCCCGTGCAGATCTGCCAGAAACGTCCGTGGGCTCTGTTCCCTTTTAGCCATTTAGGCTGACTCTGCGTCTCGTCTGGACGTCCTTCCAGCCGCAGGGCTGCCTGCTTGCTGACGGCGGCTCTGAAAAGCCCTGCACACGCTGTCAGCAACAGCCATAAGCGACGCTTTGTCCAAGCGGGGCTGGTGCTCCTGGACAGTGGCCGCGGGCTTTCCGGAGGTGCTGTGTGTTGACTCAGTTCTCTACTGGGCGCGGGCCTGGTTCAGGGAAGCACGTGGGGAGCGAGTGGTCGTCTGTTACGAGGTCACAGCCAGTCACGTCATCCCCACGTTGGGAGGCAGGAGGCTTGGGTCGTAGTCCTGGCTCTGCTGTCAGTGTCTGTGTGACCTTGGGCAAGGCCCTCCCCCTCTCTGGGCTTCAGCTACCTTGTTGACCCTGCAAGGCCTCGAGGCTTCGGAGGGTGAGTGCAGGCCTTCCAAAGCCTGGGCTCTCCTTACTTCCAGCCTTTCTGGGTGCTCTGCTGAGAAGGTAGCCAGACCAGTTCTGTCTCTGGAATGCCTCTCCCTCGGCTCCCTGCTTGCTTGCTTTTCTTGGCCCTGATTGCTGTTTTCAGACCTGGAGGTAGCCTGGTTCTGACCCAGAGAGTGGAGGGCGGCAGCTCCCCGCTCACCCGAGGTGCTTCCCCCCATGTGCCTTCTCCCCAGCAGCCCCCGCTCTGCTCACCCAGGAGGGACCCCAGGCACCTTAACCTCTGGTGACGCTGACTGAGGTGCAGTGCAGGGCCCCTGGACTGAGCCCTCTTCCTTCCGGCCGTCAACTTGCCCTGCTGCCCCCCGTCCACCTCCCTCTGTAGTGACAGCACCGTCATGCATGGGGGGGCACACTGTGTCCCAGGTGCAGAACTAAGCAGGAAGCACTTCTCAGATAGAGTTTCTGGTCCTCCTCCCCACCTGCTAGTACACGCACACGTGTCTATGTCTATACACACACACAGAACCACCTACAGACGAGCGGGTTGAGGCTCAGAGAGGCGAAGGGACTTGTCCGTGGTCAGAGAGGAGCAGAACTGGGATTGAAACCCAGCACTATTTGGCTCCAAATCATGTGTTCTTTCCTTCACAGCCCACTTCTGCTAACTGGGGCACCCTATTTGCTGCATCCTCTGACTCTTAGCCTCCTGCAGGGCAAGCCCCTGGTGAGACCCAGTTCCTGCCCTCCATGTGCCCAGGGCCCGGCCCCGAGTAGACCCCACTGAATGCCTGTGGTTGAGAGATGATGATGGCATTTCTCTAGGGCCTGTCACAAGGGATGGAGTTTGCAGTGGGGAGGCATCCCCTCCCCTTTCCTGCTATCTTTCCATGCTCTGGAGAACATTCCTCCCATCAGCAGCATCTTCTCCAGCCTTGAGAGCGAGAGGGATATGTAATCTAGAGAGGAGCGCTGGGGAATTGGTGCCCTTCCTCTGCTGCTCACTGGCTGTGTGACCTTGAGCAAGTTACCTTACCTCTCTGAACCTCCATTTCATCACCTGAAAAAGGGGAATGGCATTCCCCACCTTACTCATCTCTAGTAAGGGATAAATGAGCTCCTGTAATAAGGAAGATGTCTTGTAAGTGCTAAAGGATTGCAGATGTTTGGTTTGATTGTTATTACTGCTGTTGTCTGTCCAGTGTAGAAAATGGCTGAACAGTTGAGTTCAGTAGCCACAGGCAGAGGCATCATGGGCACTCCCGTCAGAATGGAGACCTTCCTCTTCATCTTGACCATAAAGGTGGCAGGGGGCTGTGTTCAGCGAAGGCGTTGCTTCATTCCCCAGCAGAAAATGAAGACAATCCTTGGAGGCTGGGTCAGCAGCCGTCATCCTTTGAGGTGTGCAGCCCCAGGGTGAGCCCCGGAATTAACAGAAGCAAAGTAACCGGCTCCCAGAGATGACCGCTGTGGGGTGCCCGAGGAGAAGGGAGCAGAGGAGGCCGGGCAGGAGAGGGACGACTGCGTGACGCCCAGTTTCCAATCAATGAGATGCTTCTTCAGGGAGCTTAAGAAGCTTCCATTTCCCCTTCACTTACATTTGAGGAGTCCGAAAGGGCCGTGTCCGGGGGCCAGCCCGGTGGCGCAGTGGTTAAGTTCGCACGTTCTGCTTCGGCGGCCCGGGGTTCACCAGTCCGGATCCTGGGTGCAGACATGGCACTGCTTGTCAAGCCATGCTGTGGTAGGCGTCCCACATATAAAGCAGAGGAAAGCATAGATGTTAGCTCAGGGCCAGTCTTCCTCAGCAAAAAGAGGAGAATTGGCAGTGGATGTTAGCTCAGGGCTAATCTTCCTCACAAAAAAAGAAAAAGAAAGAAAAGGAGACCATGTCCACAGCAGCCTCCACCTTGTTTCGTGCTCTGGGCTTGGTTCTCACTGGAAGCTCCTGGTCAGCTTCCAGTGCTGGGAACAGACAAAGTGTTCTCTGCTCCCCAGTCAGTGC
Organism: Equus caballus; assembly: GCF_041296265.1. Classification (NCBI taxonomy): domain Eukaryota; kingdom Metazoa; phylum Chordata; class Mammalia; order Perissodactyla; family Equidae; genus Equus; species Equus caballus. The sequence continues at coordinate 16,712,466 of NC_091685.1, forward strand.
ACCTTTTAGTCTCTGACAAGATTTCCTAGAAATGGCATTTCTGAAGGATAGCCGAGCCAGCGGTGGTATGAGTTCTGGAAGCTTTCAATAGCCACGTTTCTCATCCTGCCTCCCTCTGAGCCACGGGTCCCTTCCTTCTGTCGTGCTAAGAACTGTCCAGAGCATTCAGAGCTTTTAACTGAAGGGAGGATGAGAATGACCAGCACACAGGGCCTCAAACCATCTGTGACCACACCTGCTGGTGGCTGCGCCCTGACCGCTCCACCCCACGCTCCGCTACTGCGGATGCTCATTGGGCCGCAGCTTTGAGTGGTCAGACATTTAAGGTGATGGGTTAGTGAAAGGTGAAAGGCTACATGTAAATTTACGGCTTGTGTGGTCCAGGCCACCAGCCCGGCAGGGGAGTCCTGTCTTGTGTTTTGCAAATGCAAATAACCCAATCCTTTTATTCTCCAACTTGGAATTTCTTCGCAAGCCCTTACCCACCCCTCTACCATCCTGATAGAAATCTAACGGTTTGGCGTGTGTGCTCGCAGGAACTGAAGCTGCCCTCAGCCGCGTAGTCAGCACCACTTTGGAAGCTGGAAGGCTTCACATTCCGAGTCAGCACTTCCATCTTCATCCTGGGATTGGTTCCTCTCTACTGTCCCCTTGCTGGGGTCTTGGAGGGCTTATGAGGGCATCAGCATCCCCACCAGCGTGTAGTGGATTCCTTTACAAACCTGGCCATGGCTGCGGAGGAAAGGGAGATGGCGCACCACCGTCACGACTCCTTACTCTGTCAGCCGGTCCATCCAGGCCGGGGATGAACCATTCTACCAGCAATTTAGCACCAAACCATTGGCTTCACTTTTGAGTTGGGCAAGGGGCACATCCCCAGGCTTCTCAATCTATCCCAAACTGGGGCGCTTGGTTTTCCTTACATTGGTGAAGAATAGCTCCAAGTCAACGGGGGCTTTCAAGGCCAAGTTTGGAGAGAGCAAACCTTCATTGAGCCCCTGCTACAGCGAGGCTCTGTTCCAAGCACATCACCCGTATTAACGAAATTATCCTCACAACCTCACAACCCTGTGAGTATATATAATTATTTTCTAGTAATTTTTAAATTGAAACGTCCCATACATACAAAAAACAATCCAAGTCATAAGTATACAGTCCATGAGCTGTTACAAAATGAATACACCCCTGTAAAGATGCTCAGTTATCCACAAGTCAAGAAATAGGACATTATGACCATTTTACAGACGAAGAAACTGAGGCGCAGAGAGGTTAAGTAACCTGCCCAACATCGCAAAGCTAATAAGGGGCAGAACCTGGTTTCAGCCTTGGGAATTCCAGCTCCTAAGCCCATCAGGCTCTCGAAAGGACTCTTCCTCCACAGAAGGGCTCACAGCAGCCACCCCTAACTGGCCTGTCACACTGAAAGCCTGCTCTGCCGTGGGAAGATCACACTGCCCTCAAAAGGCTTAGAGAAATGGGGCTTTTGTGGAAGGAGTGGCTCAGTCTTGGAGTAATAGCTGGGACGTGTCATCAAGAAACCGCAGCCCAGCCACAGCCCAGCGAGCTGCTCTGGGTCGTCAGCTGCAGCCCCACCATGGGGCAGGTGCGTGCCCAGGGTCACCCAGCTGTAGGAATGAGGCAGGATTTGAACCCGGGTATTCTGACCCCATCACCCCCACCCCCGTGCCTAGTCCCTGTACTCTGCAGCATGCCCATCAGACCAGTGGGTTCTAACTTCACCACATGGTGCTGTGTGACCTCAGACAGGTCCTCTCCCTCTCTGAGCAATGACCACACCCTTCCTTCCTCCCTGTTTTCTCACCCTATCACCTCCAGGCTGTCTGTGGCCGGAGCACCAGGGCAGGTGCTATGTCCATTTAGATGCCAACTAGACCCACCAGACCTTGACTCCAGCTCCCCTCCTAGCATAGGAATCTGTTTTGCCCCAAACCTGAGAGGTCATTTAGCCTGTGCTTGAACACTGCCCCTGGTGGGGAGCTCACTACCACTCAAGCTTGCTTTTCTCCAAGTTTGTAGCTCTAGGATTGGAAAATTCTCCTTTTAAATGAGCCCAGATCTTCCTCCCTGTCCTGGTTCTGCCTGTGGCCTGAGCTACCTCCCAGGAGGCTGACAGTGGTGGCATCTGTGGCTTGAGGTATCCATGAGGTCTTCCACAAACCGGGTTTCTCCTCTGCTCCCAGATGGTGGGGAGCAGATGTGCTCAGGGCAGAGGCCAAGAAGGTGTCTGCGTTCGTGTGATGGTTGGAAGGGCCTCTCTGTCCTTCTCCCTTTAAGATGTGAGTCTGCAGGTCTGGGACCTGGACACCCAGCCCCGCCATGTGCTCTTTAGGTTTCAGTGGCAGGGGATTGCGCCAGCCCTGTCGTGAGAAAGGGTCTGATCTGCCCGCCGTGGTCACCCCAGAGCCTTCAGATGTTCGGGAAAGCTTTGACAGTCCCTAAATCGCAGCCGTTTCCCGGCACAGCCTTGACTCGTGGCTTTTGTTGCTGGATCTTGATACGGTTCACAGCCTCTTCTCGTCGCATTTGCATCTCAGCGCGCATGTATCTCCGTGCTGCAGGAAACACTGAGGTTTCACAGGCCAAGGCAGGCACTGATCAGGCCCCTAGTGTATACACGTATTCGTCAGCTGCTGCTAGAGACAGGTTAGTCACTGTCCCCTCTCGCAGCCCCAGAGCGGGTGCTTCCAGAACACAGCTCTTACTGAACACCTTCCCCATCCCCCACTGCCTGCGAGACACAGGCCATCTGAGGCTTTCCTAAGCCAGTCTCAACATGACCCACCAGCCTCAATTCCTGCTGCTCATCATATCGAATTGTGCCAAGGCTCCCACAATAGAATTCCTGTAAAAAACGTAGACCACAGAGTGAGTGCTCAACAAATGATGGCTGTTTCTTTTTCCATTGATAAGATTACAACTCTGGCTGACTATTTTTGAGTGCTTTTTAGTAAAGAATAAGATATGTATTCAATCTCCAGGATCTGGTCACTGCCCCATTCTGAGCCTGTTTCCTACCTGGGGAATAAGGAAGTGAAGCTAGAAGAACTAAGAGATGATAGTCCTGCTTCGGGCTGGGCTGGATCCAGCCCCACCTAAGGGTGTCTGGGTGCTATGGGCCATTCCATCTTCAAAAGGACAACCTGGAGGGGTCTGGAAGAGTCTGGGGGAGAATCTGGAATCCATCCTGAGTGGAATTGTTCGAGGATATGGAAGTGGTAGGCCTGGAGGAAAAGATTCTTGAGTAGACTGGCAACTTTGGAGACTGTCCTGTGAAAGAGCAGTTACACTAGCCAGAGGTCAGACGATTGGGGGAGCACAGGTTGACAACTTAGCTTAAGAAGGGGAGAGCTGCCAAAGGTGGGAGGCACTGCCTGGGAAACCGTGAGACCCCAGGTGCCAGAGGTGTTTGCACCTGTGGGAGGGTGTGGATGGGACCCGCCTGAAAATGACCACATCAGAGGATGCACACGAGATCCCTCCCACCCCGGAAGTTGGAGGTTTTAAGCTCCTTCTAAGCATGGATGTTCTTTAACAGTAATTTTCAAATAATTTTTAAGGTCACAGAACTCTTTTTACAAAGTTTGGTTTACATAGATGCCTACTCTGAAAAACAGCTTGATGTGGTGGGAGAGGAGGGGGCCCAAACTCCGATGCTCAGCCTGCCCCCTCCATGAATCCTGGGCACAGTTTGAAAGTCATTGTTCTAGAACCCTGCGGGCCAGGGCCTGCTGACGGCTACAGCAGCTCCAAACAATGTGCACATTTCAGGAGTCCACTCCTCCTGGGCAGTTTCACTTCTTTGGGCCCGAGAGGCCCGGCTTCTGGCTTCCTGCTTCCCTCGCTCATCTCGCCAGCTGGTCGGAAACAGGGCCTTGGCTGCATTCTTCGGGCCCGAGCTGGCTTCACCCGAGGCGTGGTGCCTGCTCGGTGGTTCTTAGGCATCTGCACTTGATCGTTCACTCTACAGCATCTCCGCGTAGGGTACCAGTTTCTTTAGAATAAAAGGCACCTGCTATTCTTAGAGCTGTGCTGGGCCTCAGATCCCTGAGCCGCTGCTGTCTTCCTGCAGCTGATGCTGTTAGCTGATGTTGTCCTAGAATGAAAAATCACAACAGCAAAACCAAGGAAGTGGCCCAAAGGGTACAAATGCAAGCCTGCAAAATGGACGCCAGCTTGCCTGGGTGGTGGGAGTCCTTCTGGAAGGTGTCAAAGGAAGCTCCTTGACCTGCTGTCCCCTCCTGCCTCTGTCGGGCCACCCGACCTCTCAAATCTGTGTCCTCTTTCCTCCTGCCCTCGCCTCTGCCCCGGCCAGGGCTCCAAATAGTTACAACACCTCTCCCGGCCGCCAGGCCTCCGGGCCCACACCATCCTCCACCTGCACCAGACAGGGGCGCACAAAACAGCAGTGTCACAGGTCAGCCCCGACTCACCCACAGAGACCCAGATGAAAGGCATTTGTTCTGCAAAAGCCGCTCAAGACCCACCCTGCTGGTCCTCCTCTGATCATCCATGGCACTTCGCACATTGTCTGTGTACCTTTTCTATCTCTGTTTTACCATCTTTTAAGTGCCTCTTATACACTTGAGACCAAGGTCATAGTCTTATTTCACTTTGTGTTTCTGGCCCAGCCCCGGGCTCAGACCAGGCCTTAGTACGCATTGTTGAGTAAATGTACAGAATACTGCTTAAAAGAGACTCTCCACGGTGGGCTCTGTGCTGTGTCTGGGTTACGTTTGTGCTATGGAATTCCTGGCACAGCAGGCCCGTCCCTGGACGGTGCATTAAATACCCCCACCCCGGGCATTGGGATGTGATGTAATTTATGCAGAACCCTGACGAAAGGCAAATCTACTCAGCATGAATGTCCCCTGTGACCCACAGCTCAGCCTCCCCATTTCATTTTTCACCAACGGGTGTGTTTCCTACCTCTTGGCTACTGAATATTTTTAGCAGCTACACAGTTCGGTAGGCTGTGCCACCTGGCACTTGCTCTTCCCACAGACATCCCTTCCCTTTTGAGCTTTATTGGGAGAGCAGCATGTCACCGCCGACAAGCTGGCCAGCTCGCCGTGGCCGGACCTCCCAGGGCACAGTGACCACTGGGAACCGACCCTGAGCCTCCCTTCACGGGACATAGGCCGCCCGTGGAATGGGCCTCGGAGCGGCAGCATGTGCATTTCTGATCACACCTTCCTCTTGCTTTGTGTGATTGTACCCGAGTTGTTGTACCCCTGGGGGAGAAGCATATTTGGCAATGAGATCATAGTAGAATTAGAAGTTTGGCAAACCTTTAAAATATCCAGATTTGGAGGAGAGGTGAGAGTTTCATGATACAATAGTAATAATATAAGGAAAAGTCAATACCATACGTGCAGAATAGGCTCACAGACTCTCAGACGAGGAAGGGAACTGGAGGCCCTTGAGTTCATCCCCTCGTTTAAGGGAAAAATGCAGCTCGGTGGAGAGAAAAGTTGTGAGCTGAAGGTCAGACGTGCCCCTACAAGCTGCGTGGCCTGGCGGAAATTACTCTGAGCCAGAAGTTTAGGTCTGGGCTGGATCTGCCTCTCCTTCTATTTGATTTGCCTTACACTGTGTTTTTTAAAACAGGCGATTTCAAGCCTTAGAATTGTATACCAGTTAATCACCTGAACTTTGTAAAAGGCAACCTGGGTTCAAGTTCTGACTTTGTTAACTTACTGGCTGTGTGACCTTGGGCAGGTTACTCAACCTCTCTGTGACTCCGTTTTCTCATGTGTAGATGGGGACGGTTGGAAACTCCGTCTCATAGGGCTGCCGTGCGGTTTAAATGAGGTAATGCATGCAAAGCGTTGAAAATAGTGTTTGGCATCCAGGAAGAGCTGGATAAGGGTATGCTAACATTATTAGTTTAGAAAAAATCTCGATCTGTGGTTTTCTTGAAAACCTGGAAGATCTGACAACCGCATGCAACACTTGGCTGGAAAGGCGTAGCCACTGTCCGTTTAGAGAGGGCCTGTGCCCTGCCTTCCAGCTCACTTCAGTCCCCACCATGTCCCCCTCGTTACGCCTCTTCTGCCTTGCTCAGTCATGTTGCCAGTCTACCCTCATCTGGTGCCCTGAGCCTCTATTTGGTCAGGAATAAATATCCTATTTAAATTTATTGGAATAAACATGGAATATTTAACAGATAAATATTTTACAGCATCGTTGTGGGCGTAAAGCTAACCCAGCTAAAGCCCCTTGTGTCTCCGTGCTGCGGTAACCATAATTCCCTCCTACTCCGGGGTCTCCCAGCCTGTTCATCTGGCCTCTGAGTGAAAGTGCTAGTGACGGGGGGCTCAGTACCTCGCAGAGCAGCTTCACTGCTGAGTCTTTGTCATAGGCAGAGTCCCAGAACATCAGCTCACCCATCGCCTTGCCTGAAATGCCGTTTGATTTCCACCACATCCCCTCTTCTGGCCTCTGGAGCATCGGGCTGTGCCGTCTCCTTTGGGAGCTGTGCACTGAGTTCCCATGTGCTTGGTGGAAGCTGCAGGTTTCAGAAATGCCTCCAAAGAGTCTAGAGCCACAACCCCAGCTGTCATGTGCTGAAAGTTCACGGTCAGGCAGCTCAGCCTCACCGGTTGTGGGATTGGAGGAGAAGTTGCCAAAGGTGGGAGGCCATACTGTGTCCTGCCTGAGACCACTGGGGTCAGCTCTGGGTTCCAGTCCTTGTTTTGCCACTTTCTAGCCGCCTTGTAACTTTGGGCAAGATGCTACACCTTCTGTTTCTGTTTCCTTCTCCACTGGATGAAGATGGTAAGACCCTCCTGATCAAGGCGTTGTTTAAGATTCTTTCTTTTCCTTTGAGTCTGCGCATCTTAGAGCTACAGCATGAGGGTAAAGACAGATCCAGAAGATCCTAGCAAGTCCATGCCCCTCCTGGCAGCCTCGCTCATCTCCTGACCCCAGGCAGCTAAATAGAAAAGGGGCTTTCAGGTGGGGGTCTGGAACCCTTGGTGCCACAGCCATGGTCAGAAGACCCAAGCTCCAGCCCTGCTCTGCAGAGTCCCCTTGCTGCGTGGCCTCGGGCTGTCCAGATGTCTGGTCTCAGGTCCCTCTAACTAAGACATTCTGGAATCCACAGAAACGGCTCTTTTCCTTTTTTCTTTCTTTCTTTTTTTCGTGAGGAAGATTGGCCCTGAGCTAACATCTGTTGCCAGTCTTCCTCTATTTTGTATGTGTGATGCCTCCATAACGTGGTTAGACAGTGGCGTGTAGGCCCGTGCCTGGGATCCAAACCTGTGAGCCCTTGGTTGCCAAAGTGGAGCGCGTAAACTTAACCACTATGCCACTGGGCCGGCCCTGGCTCTTTTTCTTTAAGAACAAAACCAAACATTTTCCAGATTGGCTGACACCCCTGGCTTGTCAGGGCAACAGAAGACAGGCAGGTGGTGGGGCTCAGAGAAATGGCTCCCTGTCCTGGGAGCCGTGAGTCCGCTGCACCCAGACCTGGCAGACAGGGACTGTCTTGCAGCCTTGAAACAGGCAGGGGGGTCGGTCACTTCTCCCCCTGGGCAAGGGGCAGCCTTTGGGGAGGGGAGAGGAGCCAGCAGACCTGGGAGGCAGGACCTTGCCCCTGGGGCCCCACCATGGTTTTCTGGTTTCCTGCGCCGGCTCTTTCAGGGCATTTTCCTGCAGCTGTCAACACCTGTGGGTCCCGCCCAGAGCTGGCGGCCTTTCAGGAAGGGATGGGTGGAGAACGATGCTGCTCTCGTTTGCTGTGGTGTTACAGGCCCTGGGAATCCTGGAGAAGGAAGGGGTGCAGGAAGCCTGGGTCAGCATCGTCTGAAGGTACTCATGCAGCAAGTCCGCGCAGGGCCAGGGAGCGAAGGGGCAAGATCGCTCACTGGGTGATCTTGGCCACGTCACTTGAACTCTTTGGGCCTCTGTTCCCTTTTCTGGGGACAATGGTAAAGTGTTGATGGGAGCACTGAATAAGGTCAGGCATGTGACAGTGCTTTGGTATATCTGAGAGCAATGAAGATGGACCATCTACAAGGAAGGGGAAGTGACTTGCAAGGTCACCCAGCAAGTTCCAGCAGGATCCAGAACTCAGACACAGGTCTCCTGCAGACCTACCATATGAGCAAAGTAGCTCCTAAAGACAGTGGGCCTTGTTCAGCCAGTCCATCGTGGTTAGGAGGGACCAGCTGTGTGTGGCAACCTTACGGAGCACACAGCATCAGGTTGAACTTGTGGAGTTGTGCTCAGGCACTCATGGAGTGGGAACATCAAGGCTGAGAGTCTGGTTATAGCAGATGCGAGGAAAGAAGGCCGTGGCTTGGCTTTCTCGTGTGCGTCGGATGAGTATTTACTGAGCACCGGCTGGGTCTCAGGTGCTGTGTTAGGCCCTCGGGATTCACCAGCGAATGAGGTAGATGCAGTCCCTCCCTCATGGGGATAATGTGGACACTTGTGAAAAGACCATTACAGTACACACAGCTGGACAAGTGCCATGCAGGAGGAGTGGGTGGGACACCCCAGGCCCAGAGGTGTGGGAGAGGGCTCCACAGGAGGGGGCCTTTTGGCAAAGGAGCAGAGGAGCTGGTTACATGAAAGCAGGTGGTGCTGGGGCAGGCGGAAGGCCAGAGGAAGGGGCCTCAGAGGCACCGGATGGCGTTTGATGTGGTTGTTGAGGAATGCGGCAGGGAGGGGCGATCAGAGAGACCTGATGAGAGACAAGCTGGAGAGGTGGCTGGGCCAGGTGGTGCCCGGGGCCTTCCGTGTCCTCCGAGTGAAGGGGCAGGGCTCTATGCCGAGAGCAAGGACAGGAGCGTTGAGTGGGGCTCCCAGGCTGGGAGGAGTGGCAGGACCGCATGTGTCCTGGGAAAGCTCCCACAGGCTGTTTTGTGAAGAAAGGATGCAGCACTGTAAGAGGGAGGATAATGGCCCCGGCTGGTGGGGGCAGGGAGGTGGACCTCCTTGGAGCTTATGTTGGCCGTAGCATTGACGGGTTGTGGGGATGGATTGAATATGAAGGGGAAAGGAAACGGAGGCACAGAGGATGGAGCCCAGGCAGCTGGCCTGGCCAGTCAAGGAGGTGTGCGTGCCATTTACTGAGAGGGGGACCCAGGAGGAACTCATACAGGTCGGGGGACATGGAAACATGGTTCTGGGCACATGGGGGGTGAGGTGCCAAAAGACCACCAGGGGAGATGCCGAGGGGGCAGTTGGATGTGGAGCAGAGAGGTCAGAGCTGGAGAGAGATGGGGGAGCCGTCAACATCCAGGGGGAAAGTCAGGCCACGTAGCCTGGAAGCACCGGCATGGGAAAGGGAGGCAAAGAGGGAGCCTGCGGAGCAGACCCAGTGGGAGAGAATGGGGTCACCAAGCCAAGCAGGCCCCTCCAGAGGCGGGCAAGAGGACAGACAGCATGAAACAGCTGTCCTTCGGATTTAGCAGCTTGTGACCTTGGCGGAGCTGGGCTGCAGTGGGCTCAGGAGTGGGGGTGGTAAGGAGGCCAGGACAGCCCTTTCCAGGCTGGGGTTGAGAAGGGAAGCAGAGGGAGCAGTAGCTGGAGCGGGTTGGGGTCTGAGGAGGCTTTGGGGCTGGTTGGTTGGTGCTGAGAGAGAGAACTACTGAGCTTGTGTCGTGGTGGTGGAAGTGGTGGAATGTACCAGAAGAGGGAGGCCTGGAAGCTGCTAGGTATCAGCTGCTGATCCTGAGCTGGTTGGGGGTTGGCCTCAGGCGGGAGGAGGGTCCAGCCCACACTGACTGCTGTCCCATGCCTGTCCCTGGACTGGGCCCTTTGGGAACCACAAAGCATGCTCGGACTCTAAGTCCACCCTCTTCCAGACCATTCCCCATGGTGCCAGGGCAGTATCTTCTCTTCGAGACTTTATGTTTGTCTTTAAGACAACTTTGATCAAGTCTAGACTCCTTAGGGTGGCATTCAAGGCCAGAGGTGGTCCAGCCTCTCCCGCCTGTCTGGGCTCATCTGCTCTCACCCACCAAACATTCCAGGCCTTGAACACTCCTGCCTTTGCTCCTGGGGTCCCCCCTCTGGAGTCCTGCCTTCCTTCTCCATCTCTGATGGTCCTCCCTGCCCCCTCCCAAGCCAGGCTCCTCCCTTATGCTCCCCAGCTGGCTGTGCACACCTTCCCTGGTGTGTGACCAAGTGTTGTATGGGGTTGCATATATGCCTCCCCTACCCGACTCCTCCAAGTCAAGGCACCGCCCTTGAAGTCTCAGCGTCCTTTCTCGGTGTGTGTGTGTGTCTCTCTTCGGGAAGACCACATGTGGTTTAAGCTCACTGTGGAGGAAGAAGTGAAGGGTCTGGGAGCAGCTGTGATGGATGCACCCTAGTGCGTGCTGCTGACTTGGCTTGGGCATAGAGTGAAGCCCAGAGATGGCAGAAGTCCGAGTGGCTGTGGGCCTGTGTGAGAGAGCCCGCACAGCGCCCCCACAGTAGGGGTACAGGGAAGGGGCACACTGGAGGACGCCGTTGTGGTTGGGAGTCGGAGGGGAGGAGAGGTCATGGACCCGCCGAGCAGGGCCAGTGGAGGTTGATGTCCAGGAGGTGGCAGAGCCTCCAGCGCTAAGAGGAGACCAAGCCGTTCTCACCTCTTTCCTCTCTTGCTGGGGAAAGGGCGCCCCATCTCAGACTGGGCCCCAGGGGAACCCGGCAACACGGGAATTAAAATCCAGGTGTGGGTAGCTGGTTTGGGTCCAGGAGGCTTGCTGCATGGGGTGAGCCGCTGTCCCTGGGAGGCAGACACCGGTGTTTGCCCGTAGAGTGCTCTTCCTAAGGGCAAAACCAGTCATTTCTCCCGCCGGCCCCGTGGTCTTCACTTCCTCCCCATGAACACGAGCTGGTGCTTTGCCCTAGATCAGGGGAAGAGTGGGCCCTCCCTACCTGAGGACTGCGCCCTGAAACTGCCCTGTCAGGGCCCGTGAGGGGAAGAAAGGGCGGTTTTAGACAACTTGAGAGGCCTCAGTTGGCTAAAGCTGAGGGAAAAAAAAAAGCAGGCTCCGCCTGTACTCATGGACAGTAGTCCGTATGTGAGTGTGTGTGTGAGAGTAGGGGGGAAGTGTGCTTGTCACTGTGTGGGTGGGGGGTTGGTGAGTGTGTGTGTGTGTGAGTATATGAGTGTGAGTATGTGTGTATGTCAAGGTGTGTGTGTGAGTGTGTCAGTATGTGAGTGTGGGTATATGTGAGAGAGTGTGTGTTTGAGTATGAGAGTGGAGAGGTGGTATGTGTGTGTGAGAGTGTGTGTGTGAGTGTGTGAGGGTGATCACTCTGCTGCTGGCTGCCAGCCCCCGCTTAGAGTCCCCTCTTTCAAGCCCATCCTTGTGATGTCCTCTCAGCTGTAAGCTGATCACCCCACTGGAGCAGGATTGAGTCGCAGCTGCTGTCTCTGCCTCACCTCTACCCAACCACCTCCCCGCCCCCCAGAGTTCGGGTGTGGAGCCCCCCCGGACAGAGGCGTGTTGTGCAGGGTGGGCATTGGAGGCGTGCTTAGCAGGCCCAGAGGCCGTACATGCCCCAAGGCCCCCTCATGGGACCTCCAGGCTTCATGAATCAGAAAGCTCTCCTGGAATTATGCCAGGACCCCCTGCCTGGCCCATTGCCCATGGCAGCCTTCGCTGCCCTCATCGGGGGACTTGCACATCTATAGCATTAGACCAAGAAGGCAATTTGATGAGGATTGTGCTGAGTGAGCTTGTGGGGGTCGAGCGCGTTTCCTTCTAAGTGGAAATAAGAGCATTCTGATTCGGCTCCAAGAGCGTCATGGCCCTGAGGCCCAGCAGGTGAGCCGGCCACCCCAGGAGGCTCCTGAAAGCTGTTGGCACTTCCCACTGTGACCTCAAGTGATCCCTGGGGGCCCCGTGAGAGGCGAGGGGGCTGGAGCCTGGGTCCTGAGAGCTTCCAGCCCTGCTGGAGATGAGGGAGTGCAGGCCTCCTGCTTTCAAACCGAAGACAGGGGAGTGACGGCCGTCCCTCGTGCCTCCCCGCACACGGCGGCATCTGGGCGGCTTCCTAGCAGACTGCTTTAGCACTTGCTGCCCCTCGTGGGAGGTGGACAGGCAGGTTCAGGGCCTAGTTCTGCCCCTTTCTGGCTGAGGGAGCCTCGGGCTCGCAAGGGCTCCTGTCGGTGACCATGACTGAATTCGGGTGAAGGGCCAGCGCGCAGGGAGCACTTGGTAAACGACCGACCGCTGTTGGAGCTGGGGTTGTTATCTCTTCTACTCTCTTTGTGACTGGTGGCCCAGAGTGGCTGGGCTCTGTGAGCAGAAGCTGGTGCTGAGGCTCAGGAACAGAGGCCTCCCTGCAGACCTGTGGCTTCATCCCCGGCAGGAAGCGCCAGGCCCTGCTGCCCCTGCAGGGAAAGGAGGGGCAGGGCCCGGGCCGGGGTCCCTGGCAGATCCCGCGGCGATCGATCGCCCCCACCCCATGCTGTGCTCTGGTTCCGCGTCCTGCTCTCCCGATGTCCGTCCTGGGCTGCATGCAGCTAGGAAGCGCGTGCGCCTTCTGAGGTGGGAAGCTGCCTCTTCTCCTCCTTTTGTTTTTCCTTTACCATGACGCCTGTTGCTCATAGGTACAAATCAAACGAAGAGTATGTTTATGTGCGAGGCCGCGGCCGAGGGAAATATGTTTGTGAGGAGTGTGGAATTCGCTGCAAGAAGCCCAGCATGCTGAAGAAGCACATCCGCACCCACACTGACGTCCGGCCCTATGTGTGCAAGCACTGTCACTTTGCTTTTAAAACCAAAGGTAAGAGACAGTCAGCTGGGGCACAGCCCCTGCCCACAGCAGGGGCTCCCCTCAGGGAGCCCCAACACAGAGCCCAGAGGCCCAGACCTCTCTGCCTGGGGCCTGGGACCCCCCCACTTCCTGGGTTCCCCACTGGCAGAGCAGCCGGCCACAGACCGGGCAGTGGCGCCCTGGCTGCCCCCGCCCATCCTCTTGGATCCCACCCGGCCGGGCGGCGCTCTTGTGCCCAGTCCCTGGTTTTGCTTTGACCTCATCCCCCCTTCCTTCTGCATGTCTCCTTAGCCCTCTGTCCACCGAGCCGATGAGCTCCAGCATCCGCACTCGTCACTGCCACTCTCGCGTTTGGAAATCCATTCCACTCCCAGCCACTTAACACACTTCGCATGGTCACTTCTCATGCCAGAGTTCACCCCTGCCTCCACCCGCCTCGCCACTCGGACCACGTTCCTGCTCCGCCCAGCTTCTCTGCAGCTCTCAGCACAGGGCCCGGCTCTCCCCACACCCAGAGCGGCAGGCCTGTCCTTCCTGCCCCTGCCACACTCCACAGCAGGGTCAGCCCAGGCTCTGGCGGTCACCTGGGAAAGGAAGGAGGACTGGCCGGTGAGGGTGTGCAGCCAGAGAGCTGTGATGGGAGGCAGTGGTGGCCTGGCCTGCTGCAGCCCCCCCAGCGCCTGGCGTGGACGAGTGGGGCTGGGTCCCTGGGCCTCGGATCGAGCTCTTCCCTGCTCATTCAGGCAGGGAGGACATTGCAGCGTGTTCCTTGCTTCCTGGTAGCTGAGCAGACGAAGGTGCCTCAGAGGGAGGCCTGGGGCTCCCGACACTCTGGTGGCTTCAGCCTCTTGTGTTCTGCAGATTCTTGGCCAGGGTCTGGGCATCAGGGTCCTGCCTTCTCCTTAAGCAAGCTGGGGGCCTCCACGCCAGCCCTGGCTCGAGCCATGTGGTTTGCAGTGGATGGACCTGGAGAGCAGATTCAGCTCTGCCACTTGTTGACCTTCCTCCTGTTGGTAAAGCTGCTTCCAGCAAGAGAGGTTGAGCGGCAGCTCCGAGGAGGGCCTCACCGAGTCTCAGCCCTCCTCACTTCCTCCACCTCTTGCTGGCCCCTCTGTTCTCTCTGTGCTAAGTCAGGGGGCAGTTTATCACATCCCTGGCTCATGGCCTCCTCTCGGACCAGGTACCTGTCTCTGGTCTCCTAACCCTGTTAACCAACCCCCTGCCCGCCTCTGTGCTCTAGCCATCGTTCTCAAGTGGAGCTCAAACTTTCCCACGAAGATTTTGGGGTGAATGGAGGCGCCCACCCTCCTACTTCCCATCTCTGGCCCTCTTCTCTCTTGATGGCTCGTAAACAGTGTCCCAAAGGGCTCCCGGAGAGGGCAGATAGGCCTGGAGCCCTGACATGTCCAGGGCGGCTCACCCAGGGTGACTCAGCCCTGGTGGGGGGGCTCTGTCCCCAATGTGTCCCCCACAATCCCACTTCCCCTGGCCTTAGGTGGCCAGTTGGGACTTTATGGAGGAGAGAGATGGGAATAATTGGCTGACGGTTTAAATAACAGTCTTTGATTCTGAACGCCAGAAACCTCTTGTCTAAGCCCCCCTTGAAAGAAAAGAAAGTGGCTCCCCCAAAATGGAAGTGACTGTTAAAGCTAGAGCTGTAACTAGAACCCAGGACCCCTGCCTCCTGGCATCACCCCCATCATCTTCCTCTGTGAGCAGTGTTCCCCATTTTCTGGAAGAAATGGTAAAACCAGGTGGCCAAACAGGTGGCCTCCAGCATGGATCCCAGCTGCTGCCCCTGCTCCCAGGGGGTGTCCAGGGGACCACACGGTGCCATTCACAGCATGAGGAGCCTAGTCCTTAGAGCGCCTCCCAGCCCCAGGCTGCACAGAGCTGCCCACCACCCCAGGGAGCCATCACCCAGCCACGGCCCATCCGGCTGAGTTCCCAGCCAGAGCCCAGCGGTCTCTGTTCCATTCCCACTGCCTTTGTGGAGAGAAAAGCCCTGGTGTTTCTTTGCCTGAGAGAGGCCTGCATCCTTGGTAGGAACATAGCTTTTTACCAAGGAGATGCCTGACTTGGAAGCCATACCAGGCCCCTCTGAGCCAGGACAGAGTCCTGGGGGTTGAGAGTGCGGAACCTTGGGGAGGGGCTGCAGATTCTCTGCATGCCCTGGCCCTGGAGCCCCAGGATGTGGAGCCAGATTGTGCGGGCTCTCCCGTGCTGCCCCGAAGGCCTGGCTCTCCACCAGCCATCAGGAGGTGTGCTGCGCTCTCCTCAAATGCTCCCAGAGGCTTCTGGAAGACAGTACCTTCCAGAGCAGAAGCAGTGAGCAGATCTGAAACAGTGGATCTCACACTCAATGACCGCAGAGAGGGGCCGGTTGGGGGGCCGCAGGGTAAAGCCGAGAAGGCTGGCTCTTGGCTGTCTCTGCACTCAGGACAGTGAGGGAAGCAGCCGGCACTGAGGTTCCTCTTCCTTCTAGGCCACGAGCCATGTGTCTTCCTGGAGTGGTGGGCCCTTCAGCCATCACTCAGATACCACATGCCCCTCCTCTCGCGGCTCCCAGCCCCCATCAGGCTGCCTCCATTTCCTCCCAACCTTCAGACCCTTGGGCTCTGGCCCAGCCAGGCTGTGTGAGGGCTGAGGCTGGGCCTGGTGGTCCTGGGGGCCCTCCATCACCACCCCCTGGCTGCGCCCGGGCCCAGAGAGTCCTTCTTGTCCGTCTCTGTCTGCCTGTCTATGTCTCTGTCTCCATGTTAGATGTTGTGGTGGCAGCTCCGGCCCCTGGGCACTATCTGAGGGGTGTCGCAGTGGGTGGGGCCGGGAAAGGCCTGCCAGGATGTCCCTGTGGAGATCTGGGGCTCCTTCTCTCAGACGGTTCCCAGAGGCCAGCAGAGTGGCTTTGCCATGTACAGGCCCTTGCGCCGATCGCCTCGGGGGACACAGATGGCAGTTGTGGGTGGGCCTCACGTCCACCAGGCCGCGGGGACAGAGGGAGGGCAGTTGGTCAAAGCCAAACGAGGCAGACAGGGTCATTGGCTGATTTTATCAGCAGAAGTTTCACCTCTCTTCCAGATGTCCATCATTTTCCTTCCACTTGCCTTTCCTCCTTCATTCCAGTTCTGTCTGGCTTTTGGTGGGGGCCTGGGACAACTATGAGAGGCTGTGGGTGCTGCTTGGCAAGCCGGGGTTCTGCCCCTTGACAGGGAAACGGTGCCCAGGCCAAAAATGACACCTGTGGCCATTTGGTACACTTCCTTCCGTTCACAGAGGAGGAGACAGGCCCAGGGAGGGCAAGTCTGGGAGGGCGCCGGCTAACGCTCAAGGCTGCTGGTTCAGCTCCTGTGACCCACATGTCCTGTCCAGGCAAAGTTGCCTCAGACTCCTCCCTGCAGCCTCCAGGGGCAGGGACAGAGGAGAAGCAGGCCTCAGGGGGCTGCCTGGTGCCTTCTCCTGGGAACCCTGAGCCCAGACTGAAGTAAAGCCATTTGCATCACAAGCATCATCTCAGCATCCCTCTCCTCCACACACAGCAGAGGTGGCAGAGTCCCCCGTGCTCAATAAAGAGTGACTATCTTGGGAGGGAGGCTGCACATGGTGTGAGAAGGAGGGAGATTGCACGTGGTGGGCATCTGCTCTCTGCCAGGCACACTCTGCTGCCATTTTATGGGTGTTTTCTCATCAACGCTTCCGGGTGTCGCTGAGAGGTAGGTATTTCTTTACAGTTGCAGAAAGGAGGGCTCAGAAGGTTAAGAAACTTGCCGGAGAACACACAGCTAGCAAGTGGTAGAGCCCGAATTCAAACCCACGACCCTCAAGCTCCTAGACCATCCTGGTTCCATTCTGCTAGTATAGAGTCCTGAGGCCATTGGAGTCCTGAGACCTGGTTCCAGACGGGGCTCTGTGCTAATGAGCAGTGTGGCCTTGGCTGGCTGTTTCACCGTGTTGGTCAAGAGGAGCCCTCCCACACATCCCAGCCAATCCTCTTCTCTAATAGCACCTGGACCTGGAGTTAGAGCAGAGCAGGAAAACCCCAGGCCTGGTGGGGGTTGGGTTCATGGTCTGTGAGGTTCCTTCCAACACTTTACCTCCGTGATGAGAAAAGCATTTCCCACGCAGGGTTATTATGCACCATTGTCCACTCAGCATCTGACTTGGTTGAATAGAGACCCAAACCTTCCAGGCAAAACATGTACAACAAATAATGTCATAGCCAGAATGAGCAGTATTCATAGTCCTCTATGTCTGGGGTAGTCAAGGGACAGTGGGCTGGTTCCAGAATCTTAGGGCACAGTTAGTGTCTCTGGCCCATGGAAAACTCCAGCTGCCTTTACCACCCCTTGACATCCTACTCAGGCTCTGCCTCCTCACCACAGTGATGGCAGAGGCCCTTGATGTTGGATTGGGACCTTTGGGGACCCGCTGGCTGCAGGATGACTCTGGAAGTTATGACTCTGCTCCCCCTTTGGCCAGAAGTAGAAGATCCAGTTTTCTGTCCAGTTATAGGAGAAAAATTTGAGTTGGGAAGGATACAGCCATGGACCAGGACTAACGGGAGGAAGGAAAGGGCTCCCCTTCCACCCCTGCTGCCCTTGACCTCCACACCCCAGGGAATCCCAACTTAGGGTTCCCATTCCCCTCTCAGCAAAACCCTAAAGTTTCCCTAAAATTCTCAGAATGATTTAGAAGCTCCCTTTGTTTCATCCGTGGGCTCTCTCTCCCTATTCACCTACCCATCTATCCATCATCCATCCATCGATCCATCCATCCTCCTGTTTATCTATTTCTCCCATCCCCTCATCTAATTGTCTTCCTATCCATTTGTCTTCCCATTTATTTTCATCCTCTTTGTTCCTCCCATTCATCCTCCCACCAATCCATCCTTCCGTCCACCTTCCCATTCTCTTATCCTCCTGTCTGCCTGCCCTCCTGGGCATATATTGTGCATACATCCATTCGTCCATCCAACCAGCCATTCTCCCATTCATCCCATGTCTCTTCCTATCCACTGCTCCATTTTCCGATCTGTTTATTGACTATCTTTCCTTCCATTTTTTTCATTTAATCATCTATCCCCATCTGTCTATCCATGTGCCTATCTAATCCAGTGTCCAATCCGTCTGTCCATCTTCTTCCTGTTCTTCCTTCACTCCATATTTCCTCTTACCCACTGATCCATCTATCCATCCATCCATCCACCCATCCACCCACCAATCTCTCTATGTGACTGTTCCAGGAGTCCATTCTTCTCTCTTCCATCCATCCATTCAAACTCGCCAATTAAGATTAATGAGATAGAGTACCTGATTCAGGGAGCTTATTATTTATTGTATGAATGACCGTATGGAAACACAGCAATCTGCAGAGCAACAGTGAACATGTCATAGTTTGGAGGTGCCTGCTGGGCCCAGAGGAACATCCTGAGGCGTCTGTGCTGCGTCCTCCTGGGGCAAGCTGGGGGTGCTCTGCCTCTCCCTCACAGAGCACTCCTGCCGCAGAGCTTTGTGCCTGGGAAGTGCTAGGCACACGTGGAGGAGAAGGGAAGCTGTTGGTGCCTTTCCCCTGATTCCACAGAGCTCCTGCCACTGTTCATCAGTCTGTGGAGCTGGACTGACCACTTGGGGCAGAGTCAGCCACCCCCCAAGGGCTTTGTAGGCATGGAGCTGGGCACCCCACCTGTGACTGCATGCACAGTGACCTGTGTCAAGGAAGTCAAGGCTTGGGCTCCAGCCTTGTGGCTCCCAGGTCCCTGTCCAGCAGACTTCCTTACACCTTCTGCCCTCTCTCCATTTCTAGCAGCAACTTTGTCCTGGTTTCTCTTCCCAAACCCTAAGATTCTTCCCTGTAGTCTGCCCAGAAGTGTGCTCCGCTGGAAGGGCATCCTCAGTACCCACCCACCATGTTGGTTAATGGGAACCCCGCTGTCATCCCAGCATTTGAGATGGCCAATAATCCTGTTTGATGAGTGTCACTCATCAGGAAAAGCAGGAAAAACCTATTACACATGAGTTGTCTTTTAATTTCCTTTTTGTTTGTTTTTTTAACCAGCATCTCACTTCCTCATTATACCCTCTGTGCCCTCACAGCCCCACACCCACCCTACCCCATCTCCTGGGTACTGCCTCGAATGGCGGCTCTGGCTGCACATCCCAGCCTAAGCACCTGGACAGAGGGATGCCTGGGCCCCTGCCCAGCCCCTGCAGCTGGCAGGGCCTCGACTGGTCTGAGAAGCTAGGCAGGTGCTGCCTCTGTGAGCCCCGGGCCCACCCTGGCCCCCTGCCCTCCAGCCAAACCTGAGTCCGTTCTCATTCCTTTCCAGGGAATCTGACTAAGCACATGAAGTCGAAGGCCCACAGCAAAAAGTGCCAAGAGACGGGGGTGCTGGAGGAGCTGGAAGCCGAAGAAGGTACCGAGTCGCCAACTTCCTCCTCTCCCTCTTCCTCTCCCCTGCCCCCCCCCCCTCTTCCTCCCCTCCCTGAGCCATGCCCTCTCCTCCGGTTTTCCCAGCTACTGGGAGACGAAGGTTAAACTCACAGCATGATCACCCCCACTCTCTGTACACTTACAGTACGTGCTGTGCAGCCGTAGCTACTGTGCATTCCTCTCTGCCATGTGGTGGAGCACCTGGCGCCCCATGGGTGCTCAGTGAATGTATATTGAATAAATTGATACATGGGTAATTACAGTCAACACTGACCGCACACCATGGTGTGTCAGGCATGTTCTAAACACACGCCGTGAGTGATCTCAGCAAATCCTCACAATGACACTGATGGCTCACACCCACACTCACACCTACACGCTCTGGGCCTGGGCCTCACACTGGGCCTTTTAAAGCCAGAGGCTTTCAGGAAAGCCAAAGCCAGAACTTGTCACCTCCCAACCCTATCCCGCATCCCAGCCCTGTACACCAGCAAGAGGCATGTGAGAGTCAGTTTCTGAGAAGAAGGGCAGAGGAGAAGGTGAGTGTAAGGCAGTGGGTCTAGCTGGGTACTGCCCAGCCTCAGCATCCTGGGAGGAGGCCGGAGGGGCTTTGGCAGGTGGACGGACAGGCAGTCCCCCCAGCAGGGGGAGGCCAGAGGTATTCCTCCTGCACCAGGCAAACCTTTGACCAGATTCCCTAAAACCAGAATCAGGACAAAGCGTGACAAAGAAGGGGGGGTGTGTGTGTGTGTGTGTGTGTGTGTGTGTGTGTGTGTGTTTCTGCTTTTGTTTTTCTGATTGGGGGATATATTTGCAGTCTTACAAAAGAGTTAGATCATATTTCCTTTTAGGTGAAATAAATCACCTTTAATGAACAGAACACCATAAACTTGGGGCTATTCCCTCCAAAACAAGGATGTGCGATTACCATGCTTATCGAGAATGTCCACCAGGCCATTTACAGATGTCTCACTGAGGCTTCATAGCTGGTGGTAGAAACGTGTTTAAGGCAAGTAAAGCTCAGACAGGTAAAGGCAGGTGCCCAAGTTCACACAAAAATGCAGGCTCCACGCCACCCGTGCCTGGCGGGCTGGGCAGGGGAGGCTGTGCCCTCCCTGGGTGGGAGTCAGGAGGTTATGACTGGCTGCACACCAAGGTCCTCTGACGGACCCTGGGCTTGTCCCTGCCCCTCTCCCAGCCTCATTTTTCCAATGAGGCAAAAAAGGATGACCACACCCACCTTATTCGAGGACAAAATCAATGCATTCATTCCAGAAATAATTTCTGAGCACCAGTCCTGTTCCAGGCTGTTCTAGGTGCTGGAGATTCCACAGCGAATAGAACATAGTTCCTGTCCTCAGGAAGCCCACATTCTATGGCAATGAACAAATGCGGAATAGGGCAGGGGCGAGTGTGAAGCAAAAAATCAAAGCGAGGGGCTGGGAAGTGTGGGGAGGGGCCTTTGTTAGCGTGGTATGAGCAGAGGGCATGAAGCCCGCGGTCAGGAAATTCAGGTGAGGTCTGTGGAAAGGCTCTCCCGCACGCAGTAGGAACAGCACAGCCCCTGAGGGCCAGAGTCGGGGGAGATGAGGTCAGAGAGAGCTAGGGCCCTGAAGGTCAGGGGGCGGACTTGGCTGTCCCCTGGAGTGACGTCTCTGATGCTCCTAGATCTGACTGCGTGCAGAGGACGGCCGGTAGGAGGCGCGGCTGGAGAGAGTGATCCAGGCTGAGCGCGCCTTGGCCTGGACCGGGTGGACTGAGTGGAGGCGGAAGTGATGGGGTTCTGGAGACACTCTGCCGGTAGACCCGACAGGTTTTGTTGACACACGGACGGCAGGGGGCGAGGCATGAGAAAAAAGGAGCCTAGGCTGATTCGGAGGTTTATGGCCTAAGAAACTGGAAGGATGGAGTTGCCACTTGCCGCGATGAGGAAGTTTCCAGGAGGAACATGCCTGTTAGAAGCGGCGATCAGGAGCATGGCCCGGAAGGGACGACTGCCTCCCGGTGGCCAGGCCAGCGCCGCAGCCCCGCCCCTGACGGTGAGGCCGTTGGGCACCAGCGCCACCGTGTGGCCAGACCCCCTCGGCGCCCTCCTTCCGTCTCCGCGGTCCCAGTCTGGGGCAGGCAGGGCTTGGTGGAGCCTTGGCGGCGATCCCTGCAGTGGCCAGCAGCTCCAGGAGGGGCTTTGGGAATGGGCCATCCGGGCAGGGGCATCTCAGAGCCCTGCAGGAGCCCAGATGTGGGGGGCCTAGCAAACCCCGCGCTGGGCAGGGGACCCTTGGCTTCCATCATTCCTGCACTTGGTACCTCGGGCGGGCCACCGCACTTCTCTGGGCCTCAAAGGGCCCAGAGGGTCTTTAGGAGCCTTCCCCGCTGGGTATCAGGAGATGCTGGTCTCCCCGACTCTCCCTCGCTAGTAGCTCTACCCTCTGACCTTCAACTGTGAAATGCTCACAATGCTGCCTGTCTGCTGAGGTCGTGGGGTACTGGAGATGATGATAGCTAAGGTTCATTGGGTAAATACTATGTGTCAGACCCTCATAATCCTCCCAACAGCTTCATGTGGTGGCTTTTATGACTCTTACCCCCATTTTACAGATAAGGAAACTGAACAGAGAGAGAGAGTAAATTATCCAACATCACACAGCAAGGCAGGGGTGGAGCTGGGATTCAAACCCAGACCGTTTCCTGCTTCTCAAAGCATAAAGTCATTTTTAAACTGGCAGTGTAATAATGCAAGGGTTGTAAACCTTGGTCCTGACTCAGCCACTACTCCCTTTGTTATCTTGGGGCAGCGTTTGCCCCCTCTGGGCCTGGATTTCCCCATATGTAAATGAGGAATGAGACAGGTGAACTCCTGGGGCTGAAGTGGCCCCCCCTGAGTCCTAGGCAGGGAAGTAAATGCTGGGGCAAAGCTCTGAAGTCTGTTTTGCACCCCACATCCCCATGCCTACTCGCTTTCCAAGCCCTGGCCCCTGGCCCTTTTTCATCGCTGCTCCCAGCTGCCAGGAGACCCTGCCCTTGGCCCCACAGACCTCCCTCCACCTGCCAGCCTGAGCTCCATCCCATAGTTTTCGACCTACATCCTCCTGAATGCCCTCTGCTGTCCATCTCGTGCATCTGTCTGCTGCATGCTGAGTTATTGGAAGCGGGAATGCTGGCTTTTTGGCCCCGGGGCAGCTTGGCAAGATGCGGCTTGGAAGCCTGGTTGCACTAGTGACCTGAGTCAGCTTGTGTGTCTGGCCCTCTTGGTCAGTAATGGAATGGGTGCTGGTGTGTCTGAGTGAGGTGGTGGGGCTGGCAATGAACCTGGCGATGGGCCCACAGGACACCAACCCTCAGGAACCTGGCAGGTGGGCCAGGTGTTAGCAGAGCTCTCCTCAGAGTCCCGATGGCTGCCCATTTCAGAGATGGCCAAACTAGACCTGTGGCATGTTCGAGGTGCCCAGGACTGGGTGGGGCTGCCGCACCAGAAGCTAGACCAGGAGATTGGCATTTCAGAGCTCCACTCCCCCACCCTGGCTGGGGGCAGCAGGGGTCCTGCAAGGGCAGCACCTCCCCTGGAGAAGAGCAGCCGGGATGGAGCATGCTTGGCCAAGGCCAGCTTAGCCAAACCTCCACAGGGGCCAGGGCCTGCCACCTGCCAGGTGCCCTACCAGCCTGCAGGAACCCTGCCACGGTGGCAGGTGTGTGTTTAGACTGAGCACGGCCCAGTGCTGCTGGACCAGCCAGCATGGCTGCTGGGTGCCGGAAAAATAGATTTCTTCAGGAGTGTGTTAAGAGTGACCATAATTATCTGAGCCCTTGCTTTGTGCCAAGTGTGCATTTACTCCTCCTTGCAAACCCATAAGTTGAGACCGTCACATTCATTCGACAAAGGGGAAGACTGCAGCACAACAAGGTGCCTTAACTTGCCCATAGAGGAGCCAGCACTGAAATACTGTTAAAAAAAACCAGGAAGCCTGTTTTATTTGCTGTAGTTCAGTCCTAGCCCTACACTTACCTTACTTGAGCAAGTCACTGAATCTTTCTTACCTTAGTTTCCTCCTCTGTAACATGATGATAAGAATAGTGCCAACCTCATCAGATTATTTGAGGACTAAATGAATTAATGCACACGAAGCCCTTAGAAATGAACCTGGTGCAGGGCAGATACAAAGTAATTTTTGTCACTGTGATTGTTTACCAAGTGTCCCCCTGTCACATCCTTGTTCACTGTGATTGTTTACAAAGTATCCCCCTGTCACATCCCTCATCCTCTCAACAATCTTGTGCTGTTGTTATGACTCTCAGGCCCAGCTTGCAGACGAGGTCATGGGGGCTTAGAGAGGAGGAGGCCTGGGGCCAGCTGTGACCCTGGCTCTCCTGTGTTCGCCCCTCAGGAACCAGTGACGACCCGTTCCAGGACTCGGAAGGGCGAGAGGGCTCAGAGGCCGTGGCAGAGCACCAGTTTTCAGACCTGGAGGACTCGGACTCAGACTCGGACCTGGATGAAGACGAGGATGAGGACGAGGAGGAGAGCCAGGATGAGCCATCAGGACCGTCCTCGGAGGCACCCCCGCCCGGCCCACCGGCCACCCTACCGGCAGACTCCTCGCCCGTTCAGGGCCCTCCCACCCCAGAGGCCACGTTTGGCAACCAGGCCCCACGGGGCAGCTCAGTCTCGGAAGCCGAGCCCTTGGCAGCCAGCAGTTGCTCCACGTCCAGCCAAAGCATCCTGTGCCTCCCCCGGCTGGGACCAGCCCCTTCGGGCCCCATGGAGAAGGACACAGGCTCAGCCCTGAGCTCCAAGGCCATGTCCCCGAGAAGGCCGTGGTCCCCAAGCAAAGAAGCAGGCAGCCGCCCACTGCTCGCCCACAAATACTCACTAACCAAAAGCGACTCGTCTCCCCAGCGACATTCACCGGCCCGAGAGCCACAGGCCTCAGCCTCCAGTCCGCCTGGTCCCCAGATGGGCCCTCTCCCTTGCGGGTCTCCAAGACTTGAGCTGTCTCCTCTCACCCCCCGCCCCCTGGGACGGGAGCTGCCCCCTCGAGCGCATCTGCCTCCAGAACGCGAAGGCGCCACAGACCCAGGCCCCTCCAGACACTCACCCACCAGGAGACGGCCTCCAGGCCAGGCCGAGTCACCACCACGGTCAGCACTGCCCGGGAAGTGGGCCTCGGTGGGGCCCGGCAGCCCCTCGGCGGGCGAGCGTGGCCCAGGCTCGGGGCTGGCCCCGCGGGCTCTCTACCCGCCCGCGCCTCTACCTCACAAGCTTCTCGGCAGAAGCCCCGAGACCTGCACCTCCACGTGGGTGAGTTCCTGCCCCGGGGGGGCTGGGCCACTTCTCCCTGGTGGGTGTGGGGCTGCAAGTTCATTCCACCCTCAGACGTCACTCCTAGAGTCAACAGTCCTGCCAGCTCAGTGGTTCCTACGAACTTAGCAAATGTTTATTGGGTACCTCCTATGCCAGGCACCAGGCTGGGTGCCTGAAACCAGTTGATTTAGCCTCAGAAGCAGCAGAGCACAGACTCTGGAGCTGGACTCCCCAGGATTAAATCCGGGTTCTGTGACTCACAAGTGGTGTGGTCTTGGACGTGCGTGTAAATACTTCTGCCATTTCCTCCCACCCCATCCCCATGTATTCTTTGCACAGATGGCACAGCTTAACCACAACCAGCACATCTCCAGCATCCCTGGCACCGGAGCCCTCAGACACACCACAGCCAACACCATCCCTGCCAAAGCATCAGTGACATCGCTGTCTCCATCGCCAACGCTATCTCTGCCATCCTTACACTCCAACACACCATTCCTGCCACCCCATCAGCCTGATGAGTGTTGTCATATCATCAGCACAGTCACCATCACTGTTGTCACCACCCTCCCTGTCACTGCCATCACATCCAATACCATCCCTGTCAACACCGCTGTCATGACCTCCAGCACTGACACCACTATCATGATCAACTTACCTTCACCTTCCGACACCTTTTCTGTCACCATATTGTCATGACCCAACACCACCGGCCACCATCAGCAGCATTGACACCATCACTCAGAGATTCAAGCTCCTAGAGGAGCATGATCTAGGAATCTTTCCTTGATTTTTAAGTTTGGGGTCACATTAAAATTCCTGGTGGTGGGAGAAGGCCAAGAGCCTTGAGTGGGAAATCATGTCCAAGGGTGAAGTTGGTTCAAGACCATTTTAGGAACAGGAGAGGCAGCAGAACCAAGATAGAGGGCCCCCTCGCCGGAGCACCCCCGTCCTCCACAGACAGGCATGCTGGCCAGATGCCTGGAGACTATGGGGCCTGAGAGTGCACACGGTCCCTGGAGGACTGGGGATGGCCCGTTCCAGAGAGGGCACCGGCATAGGGCGTCACCATGGGCAGGGAGTCAGAACTCGGTTCTGACTCAGTCGAGACTTGCTCTGTGATCTCAG
This sequence comes from Equus caballus, assembly GCF_041296265.1. Taxonomy (NCBI): domain Eukaryota; kingdom Metazoa; phylum Chordata; class Mammalia; order Perissodactyla; family Equidae; genus Equus; species Equus caballus. The sequence continues at coordinate 16,738,066 of NC_091685.1, forward strand.
GTGGCCCACCTCCTCGCTGCAAGGGCTCGGGGTCTCCCTGGGCCCAGCATGGAACCCTTGCCTCACCCTGTCTTGTTTTCTGACCCCAGCAGAAGGCCGAGTCCCGAAGTCCCTCCTGCTCACCTGGCCCTGCTCATCCTCTCTTCTCCCGACCCTTCTCCGCCCCCCATGACTTCCACGGCCACCTCCCGGCCCGGACAGAGGAGAACATCTTCAGCCACCTCCCTCTGCACTCCCAGCACTTGACTCGCGCCCCATGCCCCCTGATTCCCATCGGTGGGATCCAGATGGTGCAGGCCCGGCCGGGGGCCCACCCCACCCTGCTGCCAGGGCCCACAATGGCCTGGGTCAGCGGCTTCTCGGGGGGCGGCAGCGACCTGACAGGGGCCCGGGAGGCCCAGGAGCGAGGCCGCTGGAGTCCCACTGAGAGTTCGTCAGCCTCCGTGTCCCCCGTGGCAAAGGTCTCCAAGTTCACACTCTCCTCGGAGCTGGAGGGCAGGGACTACCCCAAGGAGAGGGAGAGGACGAGTGGGGGCCTGGGCAGACCTCCCGACTGGGAGCCCCGTGTGGCTAAGGTGCCCGCAGAGCCCGCACCCACGCACTGCCCCCGCACCCCACCCGAGGCCTCGCCTCGGCCACCCCACGGCCACCGAGCAGAGCCCCGGAGCCCCCGCTTGGAGTCCCCACGCACACTGGCCAACCCTGCGGCCTCTGCCGCCCCGCCACTGGACCGCAGCAGTTCGGTGGGCTGCCTGGCAGAGGCCTCCGCTCGCTTCCCAGCTCGGAGGAGGAACCTCTCTGGGGAACCCAGGACCAGTCAGGGCTCCCCGGAGCCCTCAGGAAGTGGGGGGCCCGGGGCACCTCCACACCAGCCCGAGGACAGGGGCCCCCCAGGCACTTAGCCTCTCTCCGACCGCTTCTGCATCTGGCTTCCGGTGTTCGGCAACAGACGTTTCCAGCCAACTTCCTCGAATCATCTCGCTCTCATGGGCTCCCTCTCCCGTCTGTCCGTCTGTCCAGGCAGCTTCTGCCCAGCCCTGATCTGTTCTATCTTCCCACGTATGCAGTTACCTGTGCCTTCTTCTATATCTTTTGTTGCTTGAAAAGAAACAAACACAACACACACACATAAAAAAAAAACCCACGAGGAGGTTGAGGCTGTGAATATTTTGTGCTTTTCCGAGAAAGGGTGTAGGTGGGGCTTCACCCTGGGCCGCTGCGCTCGGCAGCCACCCCCCAGGTTGGCAAGAGGTGGCTATTTGCTGAGGGAAAAGGGATGCCTGGAAGGAGAAGAAAAACCAAGGAACTTTTAAAAATATATAATTAAATGTAAAAGTAAGCACTCCTATGTACAGACATTCATGTTTCCTATTTATTGCCGCTTCGTCCACCCCAGCGAGTGGCCACCCCTCTCTGCCAGCAGAATGGCCAGCGGCCTGAGGCAGAGGGACACAGACAGAGGCAGGGAGACCCCACTCAGCCTCCACGTGCAGGCCTGGAAAACTCCAACTTTCTTTTCCCCAAGAAAAAGAAAATGTTACTTTTCCTAGGATTTCAACACAAAATAATAGGAACAGGTAGAAGGTGAGAGCTGGTAGGTTCCATCCCAGGCTCCAAGATACCCAGGTGGTCTGAGTCATGGGCCCAGCCTGGCATTTGACCCATGGAAATCCCCCTGCCCACCCCCCTCTCGGCCCCCCAGCATCCCCCCTCTGTGCCCCCACCCCCAGCCCCTGGGCTGAGAGAGGAGCCCTGACGCTCCATCTCCCGGCTCCTGAGCACCTGACCTAGGCCTTGCTCTCAGGGCCCCGGCCACAGCCCTCCTTCCTTGTTCTAGAAACTACCCGCAAGGCTGAAGTGGCAGGCCCCAGACCTCACAGGTCAAGATCCAAGGTGCATAGCCTCGCCATTCCTGAGGCCAGGGCTGAGGCTTCCTGTCACGTTTGGTCCCTGGGGTACAAAGGGCCCTGTTTCCTCCACGGCGGGGCCGTTCCAGTGCTCGGCAACTGGACGTTTGCAGAGCCCCATTTCTGGACCTTTTGAAGCAGGACTGTTCCCTCGTCCCTGCCCCACACCCTGTCAGGCCTCCCTTACGCCCAGGAAGTACCCAAACCGTGCCTGGCGGGAACAGCCCAGACCTGTTTTTTGGCTTAAATCTCGTTTAAAAAATTAAATTAAAAAAAATAATAATAATATATATATGTAAATCTAGAAAGAGAGGCTGGTGTTTGACACTTTTTCCAGCCTCCTCAGATTCTCTTGGCTTAAGAGGATTTTTCAGTTGTCCTAAGTCATTTGAATTCTTCCCCAAAGCAATCAGTACTAGCCAGTGCCTCCTTCCTTGTCCCCATTTCCTCCTTCAAGAAGCTGCCCTGCATTTCCTGGGGCAAAAACTTGCTTTGTAAGAAAACTAATGTGACCAGAAATGAAAATCCCAAGTTGAAATATGAAACTTGACTCTAGTCCTGGAGAGGTGGGTTTTTCCCAAAATTATTCCCCAAATTGTTTCCTTTAGTTACAAGGGGGAGAAAGGCTAGGGACCACAGTCATGGGCCACCCAGGCTGGTGCTGACAGATCTGGGACCTCCCAGGGCTGTCCCCGGTCCTCAGCCAGGCCTCATGAATCCTGTGCCTGTAGGGGCTCCTAGCTGTTGAGGTTGTTTAGACAAGACATCCCAATTGGGGAGCGTTGAGGCCCTTCAGCGAGTGCCCCGCGCTCGGCCATAGTTCCCTCTTCCGCCAGTTCAGGACCTTCCCTGCTTGGCCCCTGCTGGGTGGACAAACCAGCCACAGGTCCAGCCTCCAGCCAGACCACCTTGTTCATTTCCCTTTGTCCTGTCTCAGAGCTAAGACACAAAGGGGACAATAGGGAAAGGGCCTCCCCAGGGTTCCACTGGGCTCCAGGGTGCTGGGGGTATGGTTATCAAGCAGTTCCCAGCTGCCCGACCCAGAGTCTGGTGCTCTCGCCAACAAGCCAGGCCTTGACCACATTGGCACTGATTTGGCCTGGCAGGAAGTGGCAAGGAGCCCAGGCCCCAATCACAGCCCACGTCGGAGGCCAAGGCCCTCCTCACCCTCGTCTTTCCACCCTACCCCGTGGGGCTGCCCCAGGACTGGAGCCTTCAAGCACTGAGGCCTGGGAGCTGGATGAAGGGCATTGCTTGAGCCCAGGTTTGACATCTTCCCAGGCAAGATCTTCCAGCCCCAGATCTCCAAAACAGCAGACTGGGGCTCTGCAGGACTAGCCCTGGGAGTGGCCATGCCCTTCCACCCGCCCTGCACCCCCAGCTCTCCTGGGCGTCGTTCCCCCTGTACTCAGCCCACCCACCAAGATTTCCTCCCTGGGAGATCTAGTCGTGGACGGTGTGGCCAGGAGGGGAGAGTCCTCAAAGCCACTTGGGCCCACAGGCACAGGCAGAGGGGACGGAGGCCAGGAGTCACTGACGACCCCTTTCTCAATGATGGGGACATGATGCACAAATGCAATGTGGCCGAAAGGCTACTGCCCCCACACAGGTGCCCAGAGGGACAGAATCAATGCCATCAGCCTGGGTCACGTGTCACTGGACACAGCCCTAATCCCCTCTGCCAGACTCTATACCCCCTCCCCAGAGCACAGAGCCCCCAGCCCACACACACACCTTCATAATTTGGAAAAGGACTTTCACTCTGTGTCCTTCCCTAGGGCCTCCTGCCCTGTTCCCAACCACTTGCGCATTTCCAGTTCACCTGTGATGTTATTGTCCCTGTTAAGGGACGCGGTGGAGAAAGCAGAGCTGACTTGTTGGCAGGGACACCTATCACGTGCTCTGTTGAAACGTGCAGGATGGCCATTCCTTGGTCCAGGCCCGCTCTGGTCCTTGGGGGTTGGCAGTGGCGGGGGAACAAATTTGCCAAGGTTTCAGAGCTAATACTTGCCTTCTGTTGGGGATTCCAAGCCACTTGGCCCCCAGGCCTACCCTCCAGGATGCCCCGCACCCTCGGCAAGCTCAGGGTCATTCTGGGTACTAACCTTGCTCCTCTCTGAGGCTCCTTTCCCCGGGCCTGTGCCCCCCACCACCCCCACCCATGGCTTACACTCTGATCCCAACTACTGAGACCCTCCAGGAGGCCAACAGCAGTGACGTCCCCACTCTCCCACCTCCATCACCTCCAACTTCCAGGCCCAGAAGTCCTTCCACCTCCCGTGCAGGAAAAAGTCTGGAAGAATTCGCTTCCAGATCTCTCTGGCCCCTGCTCCATCCTCACCCCACCGTTTTTGAATAGGAGCAAGCAATATAGCTGATCTGAGCTGCTCTCTAGTCCTTTCTCCAGACAGATCCTTCTTAGAGCAAAGTCCTGCCCAGACAGCCATCCTCAGAGACAGATCTGCAGCACTGACCAAGGGGAAAAGGTTCTCGAAGGTCTGTTCCACAAATTCTGCTTCCATGTCGTGGCTCCAGTCCGCTTTTCATTAGAAGCCCGCTTCGGCACTTACGATCACTTTACTAAACCTAGTGTTAAAACAAGAAGAGAAACGGAAAAAAAGAAACGTGTAGGCAGATGTAAGATACACGCTCTCTGTAAGATAAATATTTGCCTTTTTTTCTAAAAGGTATATGTATTCTGTACGTGAAATTGTCTGTAGAGAGTTCAATGTTTTAAATGGCAATACATTCCAAAAATCGTACTGTAGATATGTACAGCCACCACACTGGATGGGGTAGTTTTGCCTGTAATTTTATTTAAACTCCAGTTTCTACACTTGCATCTTGCAATGTTCATATGGTATATATCAGTGCAAAAGAAAAAAAAAACTCAACAAAAAATCCACGCAGGTCTAAAGCACAGAGTCTGATGTACAAAAGGAAGACAATGCTCAGTATTGATGTGTGTGACCTTTGTTGTAAATTACATCTGTACTGTGAATGAGAAGTTTTTACAAGTATAATAATTGCCTTTATTACAGCTCTGGCTGAGCGTTCAGCCTGAGGATATTTTTTAAAAAAAAAACAGCACGTTGGAATAAATTTGAAAATCCCAACATAGCTCTGCTTGCCTGGCTCATGGTTTTTCTTGAGGGTTGTAGAATGTCAGAGTTGGAGGGACACTTGGTGTCCTTAGGACTTGTTTTACTACAGAGCAATCAGGCCCGGAGAAGGTGAGTGACTGGCTCATAGTCACACAGCCTGGGACTCCTGTGGCCCCCTCGCTCCTAGGCCTGGTGAGGAGGCACCAGATACATCGCCATGTGTTTTGGAGTCTGTATTAGTTTCCTAGAGCTGCTATAACAAATTATCACAAGCGAGGTGGCTTGAAACCACAGAAATTTATTCTCTCACAGTTCTAGAGGCCAGAAGTCTGAAATCAAGGTGTCAGCAGGCTTGGTTCCTTCTGGGGCTCTGAGGGAGAGTCTGTTCCACGCCTCGTCCTAGCTTCTGGTGGCTGCAGGCAATCCTCGGCCTTCTTCGGTTTGTAGCTGTATCACTCCCGTCTCAGCCTCTGCCTTCACATGGCTCCCGTCTGTCTGTCTGTCTCTTCTCCTCTCTCCTAAGGACACTTGTCATTGGATTTGGGGCCCACCCTAATCCAGGATGATCTGATCTTGAGATCCTTAAGTTAATTACATCTGCAAAGATGCTTCTTCCAAATTCAGGTCACACTCACCAGTTCCAGAGATCAGTACACAGGCTTAACTTTGGAGGCCCACCATTCACTGCTCTGCAGAGTAAGACCTGGCATCAGATCATGGCACAGCCACTTACTGCCTGTGTGACCTTGGGCAGGTTACACAATCCCTCTGGGCCTCCCTTTCCTAATCTGTAAAGCGGAGTCTGTTGTGAGGGTTAAATGAGACGGTATACACAGGGTGGCTGACAGAGCCTTGAACACACTAAGCCTTCAACAAATATCCTCTGAGCAGACCGTGATGGGTGCTGGGGTTCAAGGATGGAAAAGAGAGGCTTGAGTGCCCACCTTTTGCATCCAACAACAATTTGCTGAGTGTCCGTGAGGAAAACAGACAGTCCCATCCTCGAAGAGCTTCCCTTCTAACAGGAGAGGCTGTCCTTAAACAAATAATGACATCATTAATGACTCAAAGGCAGTGGCCATAACTGCTATGGCGGAGAGCCCCAAAGCTTTAGTGCAGAGTCTGAGTTATGCTGGAGACCTTTCCTGGGACACTCCTGAGGGCCAGGCGGAGGTGGATGAGCAATGGGGGTCCTCGTGGTAAATGCTCCCTGGAAGTTTAGCACTAAGAACCTAGGACGGTCTCTTCATTTCAGTGACAACGGCATCATCGCTGACTTAGGGAGGAGCCAGCCTAGCACAGTGCCCTATGCATAAGGGGCCCTTCGTAGACACTGCAGGGCAGGTGGTGGTGGTTGGAGAGCGAGAAGGTGGGGAGGTGGCGACAGCAGATCCGGACACCTCCCCAGGGGCCCGGGGTGGGGGGCAGGGGATTGCTGGGGCAACAGCTGAGGGGGCCTGGGGTCCAGGGAAGAACGACTTGAGTGTGCCGGGGGAACTGATGGGAAGGAGATGGTGGGAATCCAGCCACTTGGCCAGGAGGAGGTGCAGACGCCTCTCCCACGGTGACCCAAGGGAAGAGGCACAGGGCAGTCAGTGTGTTTGATTGGTGACAGGAAGTGAAGGGCATTGCTGCCCAGGAATTTTCCCTGTGAAATGGAGTGAGGCCACCTGCTGAGTGGGGAGGAAGAAGTGGCAGGGTGAAAAGTTTGGAGACTTGAGAAGGTGCGCATGACTTTTGCGGGGGCTCCCGGGGGCACTGAGGGCCGGGTGCTGCTTCTGCTCCACCGGGCGGTTTCTCCAGCAGGACTCAGCAGCCATGCCCTGGGCATGGATAAGGCTGCCAGGGAGATTCATCCAGAGGGGCAGGGAGGGTGAGGTTGGACCAGCCATGGGACAGACAGACAGTGGGGTACAGGAGGTGACAGTCTTGGCGAATGAAGAGGTAAGGTTATGGACCACTGCATTCACGGGCTGGGAAGGGAGCAAACGGGGGTGGCTGACACAGAGAAAGGCCAGTGGTCAAGTGACAGGGGATTTGGATGAAAACAGAAAAGAAACAGTTGTGAGTGGTCTTAGCTCATTATTGCAGAGCGAGAGAGCTGTGGATGAAGACGGTGTCAGCCACAGGTGTGAGCACTGAGGGGAAGTGGAGGAGAAGGCCACTGGAGACAAAGAGGCCAGGAAGCGAGCGTCCGGGGTGCTGAGTCGGCGGTGCAGGTGGCAAGTGAGGTCATCTCTGATCGCCGCAGGGCTGGGCTGGAGACGCGGGCTGTGAGCCAGGGTTTATCAGTGGGGATAGGTGCTGTCAAGCAGCAGAGACAAGCAACCTAGGAACTCAGGGGCTGAATGCAACACAACTTTATTTTTTCCCAGGCCATATGTTCAGTGTGGCCGGCAGGGCAGTTCCACTCATCCAGGTCACTTGGAGATGCAGGCTGATAGAGGCTCTGTCTCTGTGCTCAGAGGCAGATAAAAAGACAGAGCTGTGGTACCTTGCACTGACAACCAAACGCTTCCAGCTGGAAACCACAAACATCCCTCCATTCACATTTCCTCGGCCAAAGCAAGTCATATGGCCAGGCCTAATGGAAGAGACTGGGAATATGTAAACAGCCCTAATGACGACCACGCGAGGCTCGGATCTCTCAGAGTCACAAGTGTCCAGGAGATGAGCAGACATCAACGATGCTCTCGGCCTCAAAGGTGCCGGATTTTTATAGGCAGTGAAAAAAATATGGTCTGGCAGAGTTCCCAGAGTGTGAAGATGGCACCTGGCACTAGAATCATGGGGTGCGGGAGGATGAGGAGCGGGCAACAGAGCAGCTGCCTGGGAGCAAGGCCTTGGGGAGAGCCCTGGTCAGCCTAGGCCAGTGGGAAAGTGGCCCAAACAGTCCCAGGAGAAGAAGAGCATAGGATGCGCCAGGCCCCATATCCAGCATTTTACAAACCTGATTTGTAGTCCTTACAACAACCCAGGAAGATGAGAGTCACTGTCCCCATTTTTAGAGGAGAAAACAGAAGTCCCAAAGGGCCTCCACCAGCCAAAGGCACACAGCTAGTTAGAGGGAGTGTGAGGACTGAGCCTAGTAGGACTCTGACGCAGCTCCTCAGGGAACCCTGAGTCCCGCCCTCCTCCTCTTTGCCCTGTGCTCTGGCCCCGGGGGAGCCCTGGGTCTCAGGCTGCTTGCCCCCTTCTGCCCAGGGACCCGTGGGACGAGGCAGGCCCAGGCTGGGGCTTCTCCCCAGCAGCTGCCTGGCTTCTCAGCAGTGCCGTCTGACAGCCACGTGGTGTCCCCGTGCCTGAAGCTGTAGGCGCAAAGACCCAACAGCAGATGCCAGGGCTTAAATTCCTGTACTTGAGAGCATAAAAGTGCATGGGAATTCTCTGAAGGACCAGCCGCCTGTCCTCTCCCACCTGCTGCAGGGCCCAAGGTCCCCAGTCATCCACACATCTCTGCCACCAGATCTCCCACGGATGCTCTCTCGAGGTCATGAGGCTCTTTCCATCTTAGAGAAAAAGGCAGGATGGGGCACACACCCCCATTTCACAGTCGAAGGGTGGACCTCAAGATCACACCCTGGCAAGTGGCAAGGCCAATGACTGCAGCTCCACCTGACCCAGAGCATCAGGAGGGCTTCTGGAGTGTCTGCAGCCACTGAGGCCTCAGCTGAGCTTTGCCTGACTCCCAATCCAGGGTTGGGCTGGGCCTGAAGGACTCGGAGATCCTGTCCTCACCCCTCGGCCTGGACCCTCTCTGAGCTCAGGAGTTAGAGACCACACTCTGTCCTAGGGACTCCCAGGGCCAGGCTGCTGCAGGCAGAACAGCCTCAGAAGGCCCAGCCTGAGATGGGCATGAGCGGAGAGAAGCAGAAAGAAGAGTCAGGGAAGGGCAGGGGGCCGCTGAGGTGGGAGCAGCCTGGGGCTGCACTGCAGGGGGCTCACCCTGGGCTCCTGAGCCCCTGGGGGTGGGGGGGTTATCATCTCATCACCTTTACAGAGGAGGAACACTGGGGCTCAGACAGGTGACACTGCTTCCCAAGGCCACAGTGCTAAGGGGCAGGGCCGGGATTTAAACCTGGGTCCCCATATTCGGGAAGTGGTTGACTTCCTGTGGGAAGAGAATCTGGGCCTTTTTGCTACTGAGCAGCCCTCCAACCCAGGTCGGAGTTGGGGGACCCCAGTATACCTATCCCCCAATCCAGTCAAAGCCTCAGCCACTTCAGGAAGACCCAGCTGCCAACTTCCCCCTTTTGTAGACGAGAAAACTGATGTCCAGAGCCGGGAAGAGCTCGGCCTGAGGCCAGGGCTGGGATTCCTGAACCCTGGGCAGAGCCACCTGCACCACCCGCCCACCTCTCCTCTACCCGAGGTCATCTTCCCGCCTCTCCTGCCCGGCTCTGCCTTTTTAGGAAAGGAAAAGAGCAGCCCTGGTGGCAGGCGGGCGGGCGGGCAGGCGGCCATGCTAATCCACCAGCTCCCGGCGGCTCTGGTTACCGTGGTTTGGGGCCTGGGCAGCCCCAGCTGGGAGTGCCGGCCCAGCCAATGGGTGCCGCCGGCCGAGCCACCCTGCCAGAGCCATACAAGGCCTTGCTGCAGCCCAGTCCCAAGCCAGCATAGGGCAGCCCCAGCGCTGGCACCCGCCCCGCCCGTGAGCCTGCCAGCCCGGCACGTCCTCGGACTCTGCCTAATCCAGCCTGGGAGCGGGCAGGGCTGCAGTGCACGTGCACCAGGCCCAGGGTTCCCCAAGGTCAGGAAGGTGGCACTGCCAGGGCAGAGGCTAGAATCAGGGCAAGGCCCTAGCCAGCAAAGAGGATCCGAGCTGGGGTCAGATCGATGGAGTACAGGCATGGTCCAGGCTGAGCCATGACTCAATGAGATGCCCTTCCATTCCCATCATCCCTTTTGCCTGACCGGCCACCTGTCCTGCCTCTTCCACCTCCAGGAAGGGTCTCCGCAAAGTTAATATCTGGTCTCTACTCCTTCTTGAGTCTCCCCAGGGTCTAAGCCCCAACTGATGGAATCCATCCTGGGGCTAAGGCTGCATGCACCTCTCAGAATGAGGGGTGTCCATTAGCGTGTGCATGTTGTGAGAGTCGTGTACATACATGACCCCGGTGGGCCTCATGTGTGCCCACTGTCACTGCTGTGGGTCTGGGCCTGGGGTAGTGGAAGTAGGTGAAGACAGGCAGGCCCTCCCCAGCAGAGCCCATCCCATCTGCCAGATCAGAGTACCTCTAAGTTGATGCTCCCAAGATCCCTGGAAAGCAGGACATATTGGCCCCATTTGACAAGCAAGCAAATTGATCAGAGAGGTTATTTGCCTAGGATTCAACCCCAGAACAGTCTGACCCTAGACCCCTGTCCCACGCAGACTTCTCTTCCTCTGGGAATTTCAGATCCCGGAGAGACATAGGGCTGCCATTCAGACCAAAGTATGAATGGAGGAGTGAAAGGCATCATCTGCCATAAGAGGACCCTTTGGTCCTGAGTGGGGGAGGGCCTTTCCAGGTCCCTGATGCGCCACCATTGCCCAGGCCATGGCGACGGCTGCCCATGTGTGCAGTGGCCCACGTGGAGCCTCCCCAGCCACCACCGACAATTAGATTCGTCACGGACGCCACTGGGTTCGAGGAGCCTTGTGTGTCCTACGTGGGCCAAGCTGAGTTTGGGGCCAAGACTGTGGTACTCTCCAGAGCCACCCGGCAGGTGAGGGAAACGTGCCGGCACGGGAGGTGGCGGGCTGGGCTGGCACTGGGCTCTGTTTGCTTACCCAAGAAAGGAAGCGATAAATATAGACATAGAATTACTCAGACCTGGCCTGGGAAAACCGGCTCCGAGCCTCGACTTCAGCTCCGGCCCAGTCTCACTGTCACTTGCCCGCCCAGTCCACGCCTGCTGCCAGGCTGCCCCGCCTCCTCCCAGGACTCCCCACCTGAAAACTTCGGGATAGCCCTTCTTCCCCGCTCTCTGAGGGTGGGGCAGAAACTAAGGCCCTGCCCAGAGGGAGCAGGGTGCTTGCCTCAAGTCCCACAGCAAGTTAGAAGCAGGCAAAAGCAAGGGCTGCGCCTGGCATTAGGAGCCATCTTTTCAGGCCCAGGCAGTGCATCAGTCCAGACTCAGTGTCCCCACCTGTGAGAGGGGGGCCCGGTGCCCTCACCCTTCACTTTCCTTGGGCCTGCATGTTGGATGGAGTTAGAGACCAGCCAGCAGAAAGGGGGTGAGGCTGGGGTCTCCTGCACAAGGAGATGCTGGCCCAGCTGCACGTGTACAAATGGCTTGGGCCTCCGGACTCTGGGCCAGCTGCATGGGCTCAAATCCCAGCTGGGCCAGTTTTCAGCTGTGGGACTTTGGGCAAATTACTTAACACATTTATGCCTCGGTTTCCTCACCTTTAAAATGAGGATAATAATTGTTATGTTATAATATAAATATTACATATTGTATAATATATGTTATACACATGGAGTATAATAATAACAGCCTGATAATGGCACCGGCCTCCTAGAGTGTTAGGGAGGATTAGATGAGCTACTCCATGCCAAGTAGTCACACCAGGGCCTGGCACCGAGCGATGGCTCTACAGAGTGATGTTTATTATGATTATTCAGCCGAAGCAGGGGGTGGGGAGGGAGCAGGAACAAGGGGCCTGGTGGGCAGCTCCAAGGCTCCCACCCTGCCAGGAAACAGCCTGGCCCCGACTGTACAGCGCACAGATCTCTGCTGTGCTGGGGCCCCCACAGCAGCTGCCCTCCCTCCCTGCCCTGCCTGACAGCTTCTAGAGTCAGGCAGACATGGGTATGAATGCTGGCTCCACCACTTACAGCTTGTGTGAGCTCAGGAAGTGACAGGCTCTCTCCAAGCCTCAAATCCTGCTTTCATCCCTCCTGGGATTGGTATGACGGAGTATCAGGGAACAGGCAGGAAACATCCAGCTCAGCCAGGCAGATGGGGTCTCCATTCTTGATCTCGTCCTGACCCCCTTCTCTTGCTTCCTTCAGCTTCCTCCAGTGGCTATGAGCTCGGCCCGAGAGAGGCCACACCCAGGTGCACGACCCTCACACATGCAAGGGCTCTCGGGTATGGGAAAAATGCACCAGCCCCCACGTTGTGCATGAGCAGAGGTCCCTGCCTACAGGCCCGTGGGACCCCTGGGGATCCATAAGTTCCCTCCTGCACAATAGCCCCCCCTGCATCCCTCATGTACTCATGCATGTCCACACTGGTGCCCATGACCCCCAGTGCACACCTGCACACATCCATACACATACAGACACATAGGGCACAGCCATGCTCATGTATGCACACCCACGCAGAGGCACAGAGAGAAAGGTACCCGCAGGTGAGTCCCTGCACATCCTCACCAGCACGCACACTCCCACACTCAGGGGTGTCCTAGCCAGGCCCAGCCCTAAGGTGGCCGTCTTCATGGTAGAGGAATGCAGACAGGGGATGCTCTGCCAGCGGACGTGAGGGAGAGGCCCAGGAGAAACCACACGGGCAGGAATCTGGGCAGGCGTGCCAGGCTGAGGCGGGGCCCTTGGGTGCCAGGAACTGTGCCGGGGGGTATGTGCAGACACTCGCTCACTCCAGTCTCTCCCATCACCCTGTGTCCTCAGAGCCTCTGGGACTCGGAGGCCAAAGTGTCTCACAGACCATCCTCCTCCACCCGAGGCAGCAGCAGGTTCTACCTGCCAGTCTTACTGTGAGCCAGGGCCCTGTCTCTCTCTTGGCTGCAGTGGCCTGGTCTGAGCTGTGAGGGGCCACACCGGGTGGCCTTCCTCACTAGGGAACCAGGAGAACCTATGACCACAGAGATCTACAGGATTAGGAGTGTTGTCATTAACTCAAGTCAAAGGAGACGATGGAGACCATGTGGAAGTCACTAGAACTCTGCAGGTGAGGCTCATGCTGACCCAACAGGCACTGTGTGCTAGGTCCTTTGCATCTATTAACGCCCTGAATGCTCACAAAAGGGACCCTACTCCCATTTACAGGTGTGGAATCTGCGGTGCAGAAGTGGAGTGACCGACCCAGGCCCCAGAGCTGGCTGACTCCAGAGTATCTGACCACTGTGTGTGTGGCCTCTGCCACTGGCCACATTTCACACTCTGGTAGGAGGTTTACAGGTGAGGCCTAAGCACTGCTGCCCGCATGAAAGGCACTGTCCCAAACGCAGGGATGTCTGGCCCCAGGTGGCAGGGAGGCCTTCCCGGGCCCCTGCAGCATCAACCTTCTCCACGCTGCAGCCGTGCTCCCTGTGAGTAAGACCACCACATAGGGGGCTCTCGGCCTCTTCTGCCAGTGACCATTACTGGGGACCCGCTGAGGCTGGGTGGGGACGACATCGGACCAAGAAAGGACAGTCCCCAAGGTAGGAACAAGGCCTCTGCAAGGTCAGCCCTGAGGTGGGGAGAGGTCGTTCCCCATCTCCCCAGGATAGAACATATGGCCTCAGAGGGACAGAAGCCAAAGAGTTCCAGAACAGACTGAGCAGGGGGAGGGTTGGCAAGGAGCTCAATGAGGACCTGTCCGATTGCAGAGCTCCTGAGGCCAGAGCTGATGCTGGCGGCCTTCTGTGAAAAGCCCCCAGACCAACTGGGACCCCATGCTCCGGCCCCATCTGTTTGCTGGGTGGGACTAGCGGGGGCAAGATGCCAGGTCTCCAGGACCTTGTGGATGAGGGAAGTGGGGACGGAGGAGGGCATGAAAAATTTCCCCTCCAGAAGATCACCCCTAGACCTGTTGACCATGCTGCCTGCCCCCTGTAGGTTCTACCACAGACTTGGCCATTTAGTTCCTGGGGAAGCCGGAGTGGGAAAATGACAGTGCAGTCATGGGAGGACTCAGGAAGCAAGTGACACGCCCAAGGCCACCCAGGGTAGGAGGGGTTCTGACTCCAGCCACCGCTGTTCCTTCTGAGGACAGCGCCAAATGCAGGCTCGGGACTGGCCAGGGCTGGCCACGTCAGCAGCACCCTGCAGCCTGGGGCGCCCAGCCTGTCCCTCCAGCCCAGGGGAAGGACCTACACCCTTCAGGAAAAAGGGGGTCCCAGTCGCACTGCCCCGGGGTTCCTACCCCATCTGACCGTACCACAGTGTGGCCTGGGCGGATGACTTCACCTCTCTGAGCCTCAGTTTCCACACCCAGCAGTTGCCCCCTCTCAGGGTTGCTCTGACCATTAGAGGGCATCCCACAGCCTGGTGCACAGAAGACCTCACCACGGGCATCGTATTTCCAAAGACTTCTCAAGTTCCCTGCACTCCTTCCCAAGGCACTGCTAGGCTTCAGATCTCACCACCCAGCACAGGACTCCGGGGAACAGCAAGAGAGCCAGTGTCACCCCACCTGCCAGCTGGACAGATGAGGCCCAGAGAGGGGGAGTGACTTGGGGGACACACACAGCAAGCTGGAGGGAAGGCTTAGAGGGCTCGGGCTCTGCTTCCTTCTCCCACGCCAGCCTCGATGTGGAGAAGGGGCCACAGGGCCCCAAACAGAGAACCCAGGGGAGCCTTAGAGTCTTGCTGTGGCTGTGAGACCTCTCGATTCCACCTCCTGGCCCTTCCAGAGCAACTGCCTTCCTTCTCCTGGGCAGTCTTACCCCCACTTGCTTCCCTGTGACCCGGGCAGGGGACTGGAGCTGCCAGGGCCATTCAGGGCCAGACCGCTGAGGCTCGGGGAGGGGGCCGGGTCTCCTGAGGTCTCCTGGAGTCCCCAGAGGGGCAGCTGAGACCTGGGCCCCGGACCGCGGCGGGGGTGGCGCACGTGGCCGCGCTGCCCGCACGGTGATGTCAGGTCCCGCCGCGCCCCGGTCCCAGCACGTCCGTCCGCCGCCGAGCGGGGAACAAAGCGTCCTGCGCATTCCTGCGCGCTGACTCACGGCCGGCACGTAGCGCGCCGCCGCCGCCGCCGCTTTGCCCAAAATTGGTCGGGAGGCGAGGGCGGGCCGAGCGCGGCTCCGGCGGGTCCTCCGCGCGCTCTCCCGCTGTGCGTTCGACCCCCAGCCCAGGACTTCCCAAAACAGGCAGGAGAGGGAGAGGCAGCGGGGGTCCCCGGCTCCGCGAAGGCCGGGGAGTCAGGCCGCGGGGCCACCGCGTGCGGTGGGAGGATGAGCAGGGCGCAGGCGCGGGCTGGGGGGGAATCCCTGCTGGAGGGCACAGCTAGTCTTTGAGCCTCAGTTTCCCCATCGCCAAATGGGGATGTGCCAGACACAGTTATGAGCACTTGGTATGTATTATCTTACCTCATTCTTACACCAACCCTATGAGGAAGGTCCTATTATTATCACCATTTACAGATAGGGAAACAGAGGCACCGACTTGATTTGCTTGAGGTCACGTTCTAGAATCTGCCTGTCACCTGTATGCTGAAGTGCGCAACGCAGCATCTGGCAGGCAGTGGTGTCATCCCCGCTCCCTGCCCCTTGGTGGTTGAGACCACGTGCCTTACTTCACCTCACTAAACCTCTATTCCGTCTCCTAGAAAATGAGTGACTGCGGAAGGGCGCCCTCCGGGGGTTGCCGGGGAAACTACAAGTGAGATTCCAAGTATGGTGGAAGGAGGAGGAAAAGGCAGATTTGGTTCAACAAACTTTCCTTCCCCTCCCTGGTGCCCCGTGGTCTTCTGGGCCAACGCCCAAGTGCAGCCCAGTGGCATAGTGGTTAAGTTCTCGTGCTCTGCTTTGGCAGCCCCCTGGTTCGTGGGTTTGGATCCAGGCCCAGACCTACACACCATTCATCAAGCTGTGCTGTGGTGGTGTCCTACACACAAAATAGAGGAAGAGTGGCACAGGTGTTGGCTCAGTGACAATCTTCCTCACCAAAAAAACCCAAAGTACAGAGAGGAGCCCAGCTCAGCCAGAGTCACCAGCCAAGCCAAGCCACACCGGGATGGGCCTCCTTAGGGCAGCCAGGAGACTGGGGAGCATTGAGCTGCCTGACTGGGAAAATGAGGCAGAGGGAGGGTCCCCACTGTGATCCCTCTGCCAGCCTGGCCTCTTTCCCCATTGCAGCCTGGTTTCAGAGAAGGTGGAGCTCTTTGGAGCTGTGAAGTTCAGAGGTCAGAGGCCTGCCCTGAGTTTGCAGGAGGTGGCCAACAGGTCCCTTATTCTCAGGTGCCAAGAGAGACTGAGCAGCTCCTCCCCAGGCTCTGGTGTCACCCACCTGGGACTCGTCTGAGAGTCCAGGGAAGGCCCTGGAAGGAAGTCACCCCCATCCACCTGGCCTGGGCCTCCACAGCACAGATGTGAGCTGACTCCACTTTGACCTCAGGAAAAGGCCAGCTCCTGGCTGGGCCTGGGGTGTGGGGCCTGTGCTCTGGCCTCCGAGCTCCTCTCTCATCCATGAGTCCCTCACACTGTTCAATCCAGTCCTAGGACATGGGTGCTCTTCCAGCCCTACCCGCCCTTACCCAGGCTGTTCCCTCTGCCTTTCTCCACCTGCACGGCCTCCTTCAGATGTCTCTTCCTCGGGAAAGCCCTCCTGATCCTCCGAGCAGAGGCGGGCGCTCCCTCCTCTGGGGTCCTGTCTTTGTGTCCTTCCCTCTTGACCAACACAGAGCACGCACTGGTCCTCAGGCCCAGAGCCTTCATCACGTGCCCACCACACTCCCAGGTCCCTATCCCAGGCAAATCGCAGCTGGGCCAGAGACCCACACCCCCAGGTCTGACACAGAGCAGGCTCAGCACGTTTGCTGCATGATGGCAGAAGAGATGACCTGGGGGCCTGAAGACCCTTCCCTTCTGCCCCTGTGTGACCTCGGGCAGTTTATGCAGCCTCTCTGAACCTCACTCCCAGGCACTGCCCTGCCTGCTTCCCAGGCCTGTTGGGAGGATCAAATGAATGAAGGCAGAGAGAATGCTTGGCACGTGGGCACAGCTCCCTACCCAGCTGTCATTATCACCAGGTCGTTATCACAGACCTGCCTCGTGCCCTAGGCCCAGGTTCCGAGGCTGCGCGGCAGGCGGCAGGCAGGCAGTGAACTCAGAAGCAGCAGCTGCCCCTGGCTGACTCAAGCTGAGGGGGCGCGGAGAGAAGCGGCTGCTCTGTGGTCAGTCTGAGCCAGCCCAGCTCTGACCCTCCTCGACCCACCCCCAGATTCACCCAAATCTGAGGCCGCAAGGCCTTCCAGCCCCATTCAGGACCTCTTATCTGGGGAGATAAAGGCCCCTTCCCCTTGGATGGTGGATCCATTCAGCTGGCTGCTGTGTGACCTTGGCTACCCTCACCCTCTCTGGACCAGCCTTGGGGAGTGCTGGGTAGGGGGCAGGCAGCGGCCTCACAAGTCTCCCAGGCGTGTTTTCCGGGCAGGAATTTGGGGGGACTCCCCCACTGCTTCTGGGCCCTGGAGGAATGGGTCCTGCTCTCCTCCTCCCCAATATCTGGCCCAAGGTGGTGGTGGGAGCTCTCAGGAATCCTGTGACATCATCCTCCTGAGAGTCGGGGGTTATCATTTTTATTTGACACATGGGGAAACTGAGGCCCAGAGACCAGAAGACTCTCACCTCAGGCTACGCAGCCAATAGCCAGGACACTGGTATGTGGCTCTGCAGCCGGGGTAGTGAGGGCCTGTGTGCTCCAGGCTTCTGTTGTCTTGTGGGCTCCTGGCTGGAGATGGTCGCCTCCCACCCCCAAGACACCGACTGTGTCAGCCCTTGGACAAGAGTCACCAGCTTATGCGATCCTCACATGAACTCACAGGACCAAGGAGGAAGTCAAAGCTCAGAGAGCTGGAATTGCTTGGCCTAGGTCACACAGCATCAGAGGTGGAGCAAGATTCTGTCCCCTGTATCCCTGCTGTGTGCCCTCTACCAGCTGCTTCCCCCATCTGGCAAGGGTTCAGGGTTCTAGCAACACCAGGCCTCACAGAACCTGCGGGGAGACCCTCTGTGGCACAGACACCCCCTGACTATGGATGGCCAAAGAAGGGGTGTGCCCATCCTGACAGGGTGGGCCTCCCAGGCCTGCCTGGGCCCAAGGCTCCTTGCCAGGCTCAGACAAAAGCGTGAGGTCATTGGGCCATCTCAGCGCCCTGTCCGATCTCGCTGCTGTGACTCAGCCGTGCTTTACCCAAACCTCCTCCTCCAGGGGACCCCAGTGATGGCCTGGCCGGAGCTGCCCCTTCTCCCCGCCCGCCCCCTCAGGGCCTCCCCACCCTGAGTCACGGCTCACCTCACCACCCGCAAACTGCTCACTGCGTAATCAGCCTCCTCCTCTCCCCCAAGCTTCCAGAGTTCCTGCTCCCAGAAGCCAGGCTGAGGGATGCGGGCCTTGCCTGCTGCCCTCAGACTCAGACCCAGGACCTGCTTTTGGGGACCCTCTGGCCCTGATAGAAGAGTCCAGAATTGAAGTTGAGAGCTCAGGCCAAGGGCTCAGACTGAGCTAGATGGCTCCTTCCCGGCTAGATGGGTGACCTCGGACAAGATTACTCAGTTTCCCCATCTGAAAAAGGAGGAAAATCAGAAGCTGTATCCCTGAGGATTCTGTATGAGATCACACATGCCAGGGTCGTGCTTAAGAATGCAGGCCGGGAGGCAGGCAGATCTACATTCAAATGGCTGTGTGACCTTGCACAAGCCACTGCACCTCTCTCAGCCTCAGGCCCCTCGATTGTGCAGTGAGCATGGTAAGAAGAGGGCGGGCCCTCCTGCTATGATGATTCCACGTGACAATAGATGTCAGGGATTCGTGCAGTGTCTGGCAGCTGGCGCCCGACACAGACAAATGTTTACATGGGTAAACGGTAGCTATGATCAGTTCTTAGAGTGCCAGGCACGTAGTCAGCCCAGGATGGTTTCAAGGAATGACGGGCAGATGGAGAGTAGCTGGTCTGGCTCTTCCTTTGATGCTGGAGAGGCATCTGGGAACGGCTCCCCAGGCACTGAAGCTCCACAGTACCTTCTGCCGGCTGAGCCCCAGACTTCCCTGGGTGGGTCCAGAAGGCTCTCGGAAGAGGTCTTTCTGGGTGCAACTGACCTCAGGCTTTATAGTCTCCTGGGCACCCACAGAGCCCCCTCATTTCCTGGAGGATGAAGCTGGTGCTCGGACAGGAGAAGGCACTCGCCTGCAGCCACTCAGCTGGAAGCTGAACCCCAGCCTGCAATTTCGTGTCCCCCTCTTCCTAGCTTGGGAGCCGCCTCCCTGGGACCAGGACCCGCTCCCCTCCCAGTCTCAGAGACGGCCCTCTGGGAAACTCTCAGAGCTGGCTGCTCACTGGATGCTCTTGGACGCCCTGGTGGAAACCCAGTTTCCCAAACTCATTTGGCAATGAGTCCCCGCTGCGAGCAGTGTTTTCCTTGGAGCGTGCCACAGGAACTGCCGAGCTGTGCCCCCTCAGCCCGTGTTGTCTTTGTCTCATTCTGTTTATGCTCCAGAGGCAGTTCCCCGAGCTGCGGGCACCCAGCAAGGTTGGGCTGGCCCAGGCGAGGAAGGGTGGACCCAAGAAGAGACTCCTCTGACTTCCACATTTCCGATTCAACAGGTGTTTATTGAGCGTATGATCTGGACCAGGGAACAGAGGGGCAGAGGGCAGGCGGAGTAGAAATAGCCCTGATCCAGCAGCCGGAGAGACCTGAGTTTGAACCCCGACCATTACAGGTCAAGCCATCCAACCTCTCAGAGTCTCAGAATGGATGCACTGACTTCCCTTGAAGGATTGTGCTGTAGGGTTTAAGTGAGAATAAGAATGTGACAGAGCTCTCTAATTAGCTGTCATCAGTAATAACAATGGCTACCACTGACAGTGCTCTTTTACTCCTAACCACAGCCACATTACCATGATTATACCCATTTTGTAGATGAGGAATTGGGCTCGAAGAAGGAGGAGAGGGCACGGGTAATCAGAGGTGGGCCTCGGGTACAAACCTGGCTCAGCCTGACACCAGAATCAGAGCGCCCTCAGCCACTAGCTTGCCCTCAGAGACACAAGATCAGGCCTAGCCAGAGGTGGCTGTCAATGAGAACCATGTGGATATTCAGAGGAGGGTTAGATCTCATGTCTTAGATGGAGTTGAGAAGGCTTCCTAGGGGAGGTGGCATTTGTGATGGGCCTTGAAGGTTGGGCAGAATAAATCAAGCAAGAATGGAAGGAGGCTGGGAGGCCCCAGTTTGCACAGAGGCATGGAGGCAAGAAAGTCTGCCGTTCATCCAGGAGCTGACAGGCCTTGTGGTCTGGTGGGCTAAAGCCTTGGGCACCCAGATCAGCATTGGTGGTGTGAGGAATGAAAGATGGCGCAGGGTCAGACCCCAAGCAGGCCCGATGCCAGGGTGGGTGTTTGGGCTTGGCGAGACGCTTTGCCCTGAGGCCAGGCGGCATCCTGGCTGCAGACTTCCAGCTGAAGCCTGGTTTTCATAGGAAGGCAGCTTTGGCCCAAATCTCAACATACTTCTTGTTTGGTGTGGCATTGTGTGGTGTGCCAAAGCAAATGTGGGTGAGTGGGGCAAGCCAGGGTGGCCGCGTGCCCTGGAAAGACTATGTGACCCAGGGAGGTGGAGGGGCCACTCCACAGACCCGGGGGATCTGGCTCACAGCCTGCAGTAACCACTCCCCACACCAACACATATACCCCTCCTTTCCAGGAGTGTGTCCACACCGAGAGGCCTACATGCACCCTGCAGCCCAGGGTGAGGAAGGGAGGACAGAGGCTGGTCCACAGAGCCCTCCTGTGTCAGGCAACAGGCCAAACCTTCCATCGGCTCTGCCACAAAACTCCCAGCAGCCTTGAGGGGAGATTTTTCTTATTAGATGCCTTTGACAGATGTGGCCTCTGACACTCAGGAGGGTTAAATTGTGGTGTGGTCTCGTGGCTACTGAGCAATAGAACCAGACCCCAGACTGGCCGACCCTTGCCCTGCACTCCCTCTGGTCTGACACAGTGCTGGGCACTTGTCCATGGGGGACAGGGGCGGAGTTTAAGCCTGAGTCACAGGGCTTTGAAGCTGGCGGCCAGATCCGTCAGAGGTTCCAGGGGTGGGCTGGCCCCTGACTCACCTCCACTCCCCAAGCCAGCCTTGGGCAGCGGCTTCAGCTCCTGACTGCCCTCCTGCCTGCCAGAGCCCAGCTGTGCCCCTCCTGGGTCATTCATGGCCAGGAGCCGAGTGGGAAGGCCAAAGCCTTTAGGCAAGGAGATATCCTCGGCACACCTCTGCTCAGGAATGTTGGACTGGAATCACAGCGGGAACCCCGCACCGCGCTGCCTGCCGGGCACCAAGCTACCCTGATGATACAGGCACCAGGCACTTATTTTTAGTTGATGTTTAATTCTAGAATGAAGCACTGTACTTCTGCATGGTCCAGGCTCCTGGTGGCTCACCTCTTCCCAGAGGGGAAAGACAGCCCTGGTGGGGCGCTGGGTGCGCCTTGGAAAACATGAGTGTGACTCTGAAAAACGACCGGCTGCATGTCTTGGCTGGTGGCGGCGGTGGGATGGAGGAGAATGCTGGGGTTCCAGCCCCTCCAAGTGTGGGGGCCTCAGAGAAGAGTCCAGACATTTGGGGTTTCTAGGATCCAGGCGTGGCAGGGCCACCTCTGGTGGGCTGCTCTTCCTCCATGCACCTTGGTTTCCTCATCTAGGTATAGACCAAGCGTCCTTCCCTCTCTGGCTACCTATCTGATTTTTTTTCTTAAAGATCATGTCAAGTCTCCATCATTAGAGCATTTGGAAGATGATATCAGGTAGGAAAAGGCACCTAAGTTTCCCTCATCAGAAGGGGCAGCTATGCAAAGACAGGCTTTATCCAGTGAGACAAAGCCATCTTGTGCATTCCATTTCACTCCAGCTTTGGGCACAGACCATGTGCCCCAGGCTGTGCTAGGCCTTAGGGTGGGGATTCCAGAGAAGACCATGACTCAATGAGCTCATCGTCTCAGTGAGGAGACACACCTCTCCCCAGGAAATAACCAAATGTTTCCAAGACAAGTGTAAGCTTTCTTCAAGCTTTGACCCTTTTAATCTCTCTAACACATCTGTCATGAAGGAGGATGGATGCATGGGAGACTGGTTGTGTAGATGTATGAATGGAAGGATGGATAAAAGATTAGATAATGGATGAATGGATGGATAGATAGAAGGAAGGATGGATGGAAGGATGGATGGATGGATGGATGCATGAATGGTTGGATGGATAGATGGATGTGAACATGAGAGGTTGAACTGATGGATGGATGGATGGATGGATGGACAAGTAGGTAGGAGAATAGATGGGAGGATCATTGGATGTATGTGATATAGGCTGTTGGTTCCATAGAAGATGAGTATCAGAGAAACATTCCAGCTCTACCTCTTGTGTATTATATGACCCTGAGTAAGTCACTTCCTCTTGTAAAGTGAGACTCTTCTCTGGAAAGACCTCATCTATAAAGTGAGAATCATGAGCCCAGCCGGCCTCCCAGGTCTATTGTGGGTATCCTGTGAAATAGCAATGGACCGCCCATGCCTACCTCATGGAGGGGACCAGGCCTCAGCCACTGGCTTCGTAGGCACGGGCTACATGCTATGTTTTTGCTGTGGGTGTGAGGCTCCCCCCATGGATGCAGGCAGGTGGCTACCTCTGCTCCTGGGCTCCCCACTTTCCCTACTTGGTAAGAGCAGAGAGGTGACCCCTGGAGAGGAGTTGCTGCAGGAGGGCTGCCCACGGACTGGGAGGTGGAAAAGCACACTGAGGGTACACAGGGCTCAGGGGTGGAGCTTTGTTCTTGCACAGACCTGCTTTCCAATCTTGGCTCTGCCACTTTCCAGCAGTCTGACGTGGGCAAGTCATGAGCCTCAGTTTCCTCACGTATAAAATAGGGACTCATTACATACCCACCCCACAGGTATGTTATGGCAGTTAATGGAGACAATGTTCGTAAATCCCTTAGCAAGCGTTTGGGATATATTAAATCCTCACTCAATGCATGTTACCCCTCACCCCTAAGATACTAAGTGGGGAGCTGGGCCCTGAGCACTTTGGAGGGAACTCATAAACTTTGGGTCCAGAGGTTTCCATCCTGGAAGCTGAGTCCCTGACCAGCAGGATGCACACAGCCTCTTGCCTTGACTGAACAGCATCTGCTTTTGGCCAGAATTTCAGTAGTTCCACGGGCCTCGCTGACCCTGTTCTGATTACTCATAGATTAAAAACAAACAGGGCACATGAATTATTCCTTTAAGAGTACAGTTTATGTGGGAGATATAAATCTTCCCAAATGGGCTGAGGTGGAGGAAAGAGGAGAGCCAGTAAGGGGGTGTCCTCCGAGGGAAGCCGTGGAGACCAGGGGAGCTGGTCCTGCAGGGCTGAGGCTGCCCTTGTGGGGCCACAGCGTGGGCACAATGGAGTGGGCGGGGGCAGGCCCTGCTGGCTCATGGTAAGCTGTGGCCGATGGCAGGAGGCCCAGACCACCCACCAGAAAGGCCCTGAGGCTGAGTGGCCCGAGGCCCAAGTAGAGGCAGCCCTAAGCCACAGCCTTGGGGACATCACTTGGGGACAAGTGGTGATGGGAATATCTGAACCCCCTGAGGCCCTAGATCCGCAACCCAGGCAGCTCCAGGGCCAACCCCTCCCCAACCACCATTCCCTGGGGATCCAGACTTCTCCCCCACCGCCAGCCTCATCTTCCCAGCTGCTCTCTCTGCTAAGTCACCTGCACGGTGTGTGCCGGCAATCAAGACACTGTGTCCTTTCCATCGGGGCTGCAAACAGAACTGCCGGAAACCTGGTGGGGCCAGGTGGCAATCGGGAAGTGACCGGTTTTGCAGAGGTGGGAGAGCAGAGGGTCCCAAGCTGGGAGCAAGAGCGATGCAGTCAGTCTGCAGGGCTTATGTTTGGGGAGCTGAGAGCGCACCTCGCGGTCGGTGAGAAGGTGGAAAAGCTTTCCAGGGAAGCCAAGAGGGGCAGGACTTGCCCAAGGCCACACAGTAGAAATAGCAGAGCTGGAACAAAAGCCTGTTGCTCCTGCAGCAACACCAGGCACCCGCTCTAGCCCATGCCTGCCCTGTCGGACATCCTCACCAGAATTTAATCCTCACTCCTATGCATCCTTCATCCCATACAGTGTCCACGGCTGCTGGACAGCTGCTTGATGGGACCATATTTACTTAGTGCACGGGATAGAGAGAGAGCTTTGGGGTGCACAGGAAGATGGCCCAGCCTTGTCCCAGAGCCTAGGCCTTCCTGCCAGTGGGGTCCTTCCTGGCAGCCCTTCGCAAACAGACCCAGAGTCTTGGGCTCAGCTTGGACCCCTGGGAGCTTCACTGATGTCCAGGAAAGAGTGGGGCTGGATTAGTAACCAAGAGAACACGTCTGGCCCATCACTGTCTTGAGCAAGTTGCTCCTCCTCTTGGACCTCAGTTATCACATCCAGCAAATGGGAGTGGAGGCTGGAGAGGATTTCTAGAAGGCAGTTTCTAGCACAGCATCTCACCCTGAAATATGCCTCAACTGCCCCCTTCTGCCAACCTGCCCTCCCCACAAATCTCTCCTTCTTGGATTGGGCCGGTACCACACATACAGGCAACAAATTATTTTGTGTGCAAAATAATTCCCTCCAGATCCTGACAGGGTGAGCTTCAATGAATCTCTGCCCCTCCACCTGCAGCCGTTCCCAGTGAGGCAGGTGGCGGGACCAGGTCAAGTTGAGGCAGTGCAGCAAGGCAGCTGGCTGGGGCAGTTGGTAGGGGCCAGAGCAGCGGGTTGGGGGGACCGTACAGCCAGGCCAGCCGGGAGGGGCCGAGGTGACTGTCAGGGCCCAGGCTAAGAGTCCTAGGGGGCTGGAGCTGGCTATTTTTAACTCAGCCTAATTTTCTCTACCTGGAACCCAACTCCTGCCAATGGGGTAGCACTGTTCCCGGAATGCTATCACCCCCTAAGACCCGGGCTTGCTCAGGTTCCCTGGCCAGGCCTCTCCATTTCACAGGATCCCTGTTTGCCCAGCTCGAGCTGAGGGCAGGAAAGGAGAGAAACTGGAGTCGGGCACAGCTCCCCACGCTGAGCCTGCACGGCCAGCCCCTGCCCTGTCGTCATTCTCCTTTCACACCAGAGAGGGATCCTGTCTCCTGGTCCGTTTAATTCTTCTATTATGTTTCCAGACTCAGAGCCTCTGGTTCCCTATTGTCCTGAGCAGGCTCTTTGCATTTGTGTAAAGATTAGACACGTGAAAACCTTCGCTCTTGCTCCCGATGGTCTTTCTCTTTTACTTTCTCAAATCCGAGTTCTTTTTTTCTACTACGCTCCGCTTCCTTGTCCTGCCTCTCTCCCTACCTGTCTTTATCTGCCTCCCTGTTTGTTTTCCTCCCTTCCCTGACCCCCTCCTTCTCCCCGCTGACCTGCTTTTTCTTCTTTCTTCTCTTCACGGTTCAGTAGTTTGAATTCTCTCTCCACCCTTACCTCCACCCTAGCCCTGCTTAATTCTGTATTTATATTCTCTTGGAGGCTAATAGGAATGACTGGGAGTATTGCTCACCTCATTCCAGAAATACTCCTCTAAATTCTTAGAGAGGCGCCTTCGGGGGTGGGATGGCGGGGGTTGGAGGGGCATGGAGCACTGCATGGGGAGTCACTGTGCTTTGCAGGAGGGACCAAGATCCAGGTTCCAGAGTCAGCTCCACATGACCAGCTGTGTGACCTCGGCCAGGCCGGGCTCCTCTCTGAGTTTCAACTTTCTCCTGGACAGTAGTGGAGCAGATCCCCAGATGCTACGAGCCGCCTCCCGGGGCTGTGATGGAGAGAAGCTGAAAGTGCTCTGAGCACACAGTATGTGCTCAGAAATGTTTGTTCCTGCTTCCACTGCCATCTGACCTGGGCTGTGGGAGGGAAGATTGCTCTGAAGGTATCTCCCTCCTTCAGTTCTTCTCAGCTCTCCCAGGATCGCACACACACAGACACGCACACACACGTGCATGCCCTGGACATGCCCCAGGAAGAAGCAAAATTGTCTGTTTCTTTGTGGTCATCTCTTTCCCCTTCATAAATGTCTGATGACAAAATTGCTGCTGAACGCAGGAACTAGAAATTGGGCAGCCTGGGTTCCTGAGTACCTAATTCTGTAGTTCACAGTCAGGCATTTGTTCATTCATTCCCCCCTCCCTCAGAGGGCTCCTACTGTGTGCCAGGCAGGCTCCAGGGCCTGCCTTCTCTGGAGTTCTGACCTCGAGATGGCTGGGGAGACAAGCCCCAGGTCCTGAGAAATGAGAGGGCCTTTCCTGCTGTGCCTGGCGACAGGGTCCCTGAGAAGACGATGCAGGAGGTGAACCCTGAGCTGGGCCTGGGTAGGAACAGAGGGCCACTGCCAGCTTGACTCAGCTCCAGACCATCCCTGTTCTTGTCTCTGGCAAGGCCCGGCTTCTGAGCCAGCACAGGGGCAGGTCAGAATGCCAGCCCCAGGGAGGACCACAGCCACCTTGCCTTTGTTGCAGAAAGAAGCTGCTGAGCTGAGCCAAGACATCCTGTCACGTCCAACACGGGAGACCTTTCAAGGCGTCGCTTTGAGTGTGCACCCACAGAACCATCTTTCTGGAAAGGGCTCTGAAGCTCCCTTCTTAGTCTCAAGACAGCCTGTGAGCCAAACAGGTTAAGAACTTCCCTTTTTGCCTTTGCTTTCCAAACAAGGAAACTGAGGCCCAGGAGGGATGTCTTTGGCTATGGCTGCACAGCTGAACAGGTTCCGGAAGAGACCAGAACTCCCATCCCCAGGCCCTGGATGGGGAGGGGAAGGGAAGGAGGAAGAAGGACACTTCCTGGGAGAGGTAGGGATGAGGCAGCTCAAGGCTGGTCAGAGGTCAGGGGTGAGCTGTGTCCTCCACTGAGGGAAGCAGGCCCAGAGAGGGCTCTGACTTGCCCAAGGCTACACAGCCTTGAGCAGGACTTTCACCTCCCACACAACAGAAGGGGCATCCTCAGCCTGGTTGGCAGTAGGCAGGCAGGAAGCTAGGGTCTCCTCCAAGCAGAGGGAGGGTTTCGCTCATGGGACCTGCCACTCCAAACTCTTAGCTCTGGGCAAACCTGTAGAACAGTCACCGAGAGTGGGGGAGGGGCTCAGGCACTTTGGGGATGTCTTGAGGCAGTGCAGCAGGACTGGGAGGGGTCCCTGGGGACGGCAGGGGAGCCTTAGGACTCCGAGGTGCTCCAGGCACACAGGGAGGAGTGGGGCCTTCCCTCTCCCCTCCTCCCTTCCCCATCCCTCGCACCGCGCGGAGGCTGGGGCCCCGGGAGGAGGCGGTGTCCCTGGCTCTGAGCCTGCTGTGCGGGCTGGCCGGGCAGGGGCGGGGCAGTGCCTGGTATTATAAGAGGCCGCCAGGGCACCGAGGCAATGAGCTATCAGCTCGGCTTGGCAGCAGGACGCTGGCAACAGGCGCGCTCCCTGCCTCCCTGCTCCAGGCCAGCCCGTGCGCTCCACCGCTGCTATGGTCGCCATGCCCCCGGCCTGGTGCTCCGTTGCTCTAGCCCTGCTCGTGGCCCTACATGAAGGTGAGCTGCCCTGGCCTCGCCTGCTGCAGCAGCTCGCTGGTCTGCTCATCCGTGTCTCCCTCCAGGGCCTCGGTGCCCCCCAAACCTGCTGGGGGCCTACAGGGGCGGGAGCCCCGCAGTGGCGGCTGCAGGGGGGTCTGCAAGTGCAGAGGTGCTGCAGGCACAGGGCAACTGCTCGCTGTTCCCCCGGGGGCTGCAGGGGCTTCCCTGGGCCGCCCGGAGCTCCTGAGCTGTAAGTGCCAACTTCCTCAATTATGCAAGAGGAGGAGCCGGCAGGTCCCCCACCCCAGCTGTGCCAGGCGCCCTGACCCACCTCTCCGCCTCTCTCTCCCTCCTGTGCATGCAGGCGAGGGCCAGGCCACTGCCACCCCAGAGCAGCCAGTGCCCTCGCCCCGTGCCCAAGGCTCCCACCTGCGACCTCGGCGTTGCTCCTGCAGCTCCTGGCTGGACAAGGAATGCGTCTACTTCTGCCACCTGGACATCATCTGGGTGAACACTCCCGGGTAAGCTGCTCTGGGGATCCAGGCGGGGCTGCTGCAAGCAAGCGGGAGCAGGGGGCAGGGGTGGGGGGCTCCTGACACGCGGGGAACCTCCGGCACAGTCCAGGTCTCCCTGGGCCTCTGGATGGGAGCATTGGGCTAATATCAATAGTTCCCAGCTTTTGTTTCAACTCCCACGTGGGGCTGCCTGAGAAATATAGAGGGCCGTCTCATGAGAATTCTCACTAGAGTCCAGTAAGACAGTATTGGCTCTATTTTCCAGAACAGGGTATTGAGGCTCAGAGAGGTTAGGTGCCTTCCCTAAGATCACACAGGAACGAGTAAGCGGTAGATGGAGGCTCCAGCGTAGGTCCCTGGATGCCACAGTTCACACCCGCTCTGCCATGCTCCCTCTGCATGATCTTCCAAGACTAACAAGATGAATGACAGCCCCCGTATCTTGACTGTGCCAGGCCCTCTGCCAGACACTGCCCAGGCATTATCATCTCATGAACCCCCATCCTCCCCGTGAGGCAGGTACTGCCGTTGTCCCCAAATGACAGATGAGAACCTGTCCTGTGTCACCTGGCGGAGCCGGGGTGGGGTCCCCGCGCTATCTGCTCTGTCTGCACCCGCACTGCCTCCGGGCCGCTGCATACTTCAAGTTTAAGTTTCTGTGTGTTTGTGTGGTTTTTTTTTCCCTTTCCCCAATTGCAAAAGGCAGGAGAAGCCTGGCACGTAAGCGTGTGTGGAGCTAATCCGAGTGCAAACCGTCGCTCAGGGCGGGAACCCGGCCAGTCCCTGCGTGCCGGGTCTACCTGGAGTCAGAACAACTCCAACCACATCGGCTAAAATTAGCTCTCGCACCTGAAGGTGCTGGTCCGACCGGCCACAGGGCCCCTGCCCTGCCCCTGGCCCGCTGTGGCCAGACTCTGCATCTGAAAGCAATCCCATCTGAGCTCGCACACGGGTGCACACACATGCACATGCACACACACGTGCACACGCTTTGTTCCAAAGTCAAAGCTCTAAGACACATTTGCCACCCCTCCAGGCAAGTGGTGACCAGGTGGGGGCAGCTTAGCTGTGAGCCTGTGTGTTTACTTGTCCAAGATGGCGTTTCCTCCCCTCCTCCAGGCAAGCTGAGAACAGGGGGACGAGCCTGGCTCCATCAGCTCAAGTTCCTGTCTG
This sequence comes from Equus caballus, assembly GCF_041296265.1. NCBI lineage: Eukaryota > Metazoa > Chordata > Mammalia > Perissodactyla > Equidae > Equus > Equus caballus. The sequence continues at coordinate 16,767,186 of NC_091685.1, forward strand.
GGAGCCAAGGGCGAGGGGGCTGGGAGGACTCCCCATTTCTTGACTTAGGGAGGGAACACAGTTTCCACCCCCTCCTCCCCATGCTGGGCAGGGCCAGGGAAGTGGGGGTGAGGAGAGAGGGGAGAGAGGAAGGGTCTTGTCCAGGGCTACCTGGCACCTAGGGAGGAGCCTCTGGTGGGACTTCTTGAGGTCGGGGGTTGGTCACCATGTGCTACCACCCTGGTGGCATGGGTGGCCATCCCAGTGCACAGTATGGACAGTCCTGCTTGCCAATGGTCGTGGTTTGTCTAATTGTCTCTGTCTCCCTCTCCCTCTTTCTCTCTCTCTCCACCCTACACCACTACCTTGCTGGCTGCCCGCCCACAGACAGACAGCTCCTTACGGCCTGGGAAACCCGCCAAGACGTCGGCGCCGCTCCCTGCCAAGGCGCTGTGAATGTTCCAGCGCCAGGGACCCCGCCTGTGCCACCTTCTGCCATCGAAGGCCTTGGTAAGTGGGCACCCAGCCTGCAGGGGCCCGGGGTGGCTGCTTGCCTGGACTTGTGCTGGAGAGCAGGCTGTATGGGAGACCAGCAGAGGAGCAGGGTCCTAGGGGCCCACAGGCCACCCTGGTCCATGGGCAGCACCCCTCCCTACGAGGAGCCAGTCACTCCTGAGTCCCTCCCGCTACGCAGCTCTAGGGGCTTCTGAGAGCATCACGTCCCCACACCTGAGCCGGAGGGATTCTCCCAGGTGACAGCTGAGGCAGCTCAGGCCCGGAGAGGGGACAGGACTGGTCCCGTCAGGCCACACAGCTCGCCAGCAGGAGAGCTGGGCCTTCAGCCGTGGTCTGCCTGACCAAGTCCACCGGGATTCAGGTTCGGCCTTGAGGCTCAGAGCACGGCCGAGCCTTCTCAGTGGCCTCCCTCTGGCGCTGGGAGGCCATGGCCCCATCCCAGGCTGTCACAGGGTTGCGTGGGGGCTTTTGCCAAGTCTCTGAATGATCTGGGCCTCAGTTTTCCCATCTGTGAAAGGAATGGGAGACTTTGTTCCTCTCTCCTCCACCTGGAGCATCTGCGGAAAGCGGACACTGGCTTCACAGTTCCGAGCCTCCTGTTCCCATGATGGTTTAGGAGACACTCCTCCTCTGGGACTCAAGTTGTGGCTCCACCCCTCCCTCAGTTTCCCCTGCCAGAGGGCCACGCCCAGCTGCAGGCGGCCGGATTCTGGGAAGGCCGGCCACCCAGCTGCCTCTGTCTGAGGCTAAGAACACATTCCCGGTAGCTCAGTTTTCCTCGGTCCCCACCCCACCTGGGAAAGGAAAGATGCCAGGTGCACAGGGCAGAAATGGATCTGCTCCTGAGGGCGGGGGTGAGGGGTTGGGCCTGCAGCCAAGTGGCCTCTGTCCCTGGACAACCCCTCACCTGGACCCTAATGCTCTCCATTCAGGGCTGACGCTGTGGCGGTCCCAGGCAGTGACTCCCCTGAAGACACGTTCCAGGCTGGCAAGACATGGACCACTGCAGGAGAGCTCCTCCAGCAGCTGAGGTGAGGGGCCCCTGCACTGATTGAGTGCTTCCTGCATGCCTGGCACATTTCCCTTGTTCTCCATGCAAGGCAGGACTGGGTCTCCACTGGGTAGCCAAGAGAACTGAGGCTCAGAGTGGTGAAGGCACTTGCCCAAGGTCACACAGCAGTCACCGGCATCTGGCTGACTCCAGAACCTGTGCTCTTAACCACTACACTCTTTATTACCATCGGGCTGGAAGTGCACTTTTTTAGAGGGTTTGATGGCTCATGACTGTGGAAGGACCACAGGTGTTCATCCAGGCTGTGTCTGAATCAAGCATCTCCCACATGCTGGAGTCCCACGGAGCCGACTACCTAGCGTGCTCCCTCCCCTGTGCCCCAGACTGGATCCCTCCCTGGTGGCTTCAGCATGGCTCAGCTCAAGGCCTGGCACACAGGAGGGTCTCAAGAATGACTGTCTAACCAAACCGACTTGAGAACAGAAGTCCCACATCTAGCCGTGCAGCCAAGTGGCTAAAGGAGCCGCTTCTGAGCCAGGACTGCCTGATCTGAACCCTAGCCGTGCCACAGACAAGCTTTGTGACCTTGGGCTTGTCACTTAACTTCTCTGTGCTTCAGCTTCCTAATCCCGAAACAGGGACGACAGTGCTCTCCATCCCATGGTGTTGTGGTGAGGCTGGATGAGATGGCATACATCATGCGCCTCAAGCAGGGCCTGGCCCCCTGGGGAGCTCTGGGGGTGTCCATCATTCCTACCTCTGTCCCTGATGGCTCCTTGGGGCCATCCAGTATGGGGGCCCAGCACGGCCCCTCAGGGGTTTCCATCTTTGGGAGGAGGCAGAAACAGAGGAGAAAAGACAGGATGGTGGGACGGGCAGGACCAGCATATACTCAGGAACCATCTTAGGATACAAAAGTCAAGATAAGACTTGGCACGTGTGGGCACTTCATCGCGGGCGGAGGGCTTGCTTTGCTGACCTGTGCTTGTCCTCACCCCTGGCCAGGCCTGTTTCGTGTCACAGACCAAGAAAGGGGCTCAGAGAGGTTGACACCTTATCCAAGTTCCCACAGCTGGGAATCGAAGCCGGCCTCCTAACTCCCAGGCCAGAACGCTTCGAGCCAGGACGAGGCCACCCAGATGACACCAGAGTCCTCACCAGGGTCTCAGCCAGGTTCAAAAGGCAGCTAGAACCCATATTTGTCTGGGTTGGACCGCCTTGAGCTGGACCTCAGAGAATGGGAATTTGCACAGGTCGTGTTTGAGTGAGCGGATGGTACAGCCTGGAAGAAACGGCATGAGCAAAGGTGTGGATGTGGAAGGCAGGTCCCGGGGATACCTGGGCTGGTCTTGGCTGTCCGGTCACTCTGGCAGCACTTGATGCTAAACATCAGCTTTGTCAAAGCCTCTGAGGGCAGAGAAGCTTCTAGGCCCGGTCTGGCCTATCCTTGAGGCGCAGACCTTGTTTTCAGGGTCACCGGTGGCCGCCCTCTGACCTTGGGGCAACCGTGATCCAGGGTCCAGACCCTATGATCCTGCCTCTCACAGGGAACTCTTGGGCGGTCCATATCTCCTGAGATGCTAAACTGACCCTTCTCCATTCCAGGGGCATTTCTGCAGCCAACATCCGCTTTGCTAGGAGACAGCAGGAGGCAATTAGAGCGCCCAGGCCTACACCCTCCAGGCGGAGGAAGAGATAGCGCCGGGAGCTGGAGGAACACGGCGAAGGAAGCCTGCGTGGACAGGGGAGGAGACTGGCGGCCCAGGGCTGGGAGACCCTCCACCTGTTTTCTCGGCCAGGAAACCCACCTGCTGGGATTGGCACAGCTCCGGCCTCCTCGCCCGGGCGAGGGAAGCTCCCTCGAGGCAGCCCCGTGCCCTCACACTGCCCAGGAAAGCCTTCAGCCCCCCGGCTGTGGAGCGGCCCCCACGCTGGCCCGGGCCCCGCAGCCCTGCTGGAAGGAACTGCGTGGGGGCTGCAGTAGCCTGGAGGCCACGTCCTCAGAGGCGTCCTGTCTGGTGGCTGCAAGCCAGGAGGGATGAACTGTGGTGGCAACTCACACCTAAGCCAGGCCTGGAGACCGGACAGGGCGGCCCAAGGGCCGGCGTCCTGGCTGGTCCCCATCTGTCCCTTCTGGCTCTCCCTTCCCAGAGTCCTTGTCCCCTCATACCCTGGGACGCTCCCGGTGAGGAGGGCCTGGTCTGCTTTACCTGTCTGTATATAACTTATTTGCTCTGGGAAATTTGAGAATTCCAATTATTTATTTTAATGTATTTTTTTAGACTCTCAATTATTTACCTGCAAACCTGTGTTTGTAATAAACAATGAAATGACACTCTGGTGTTTTGTCTTGGCTGAGGCAGGGTGGGGGGGCCACTCTCAAGAAGGGGCTGCTTGGAAGTTAGGGCCACACAGGAAGGGGGAGAAAGGGCCTGGGCAGGGTGCCAGAGCCCGGAGTTCCGCTGCATGCACCCTTGCTGGGCGTCTCTGACTGCTAACCCACTCTCTCTGGGCTTTTACCTATCATGTGCCTGGGAAGCCATTTGTGGCTTTGACATCCAGGATTCCAGGATCTGCATTCCCATCAGGTCAGTAAGTGAGAGCCAGGCCTTTCCCAAGAGCAGGTTTGGAAGAAGCCAAGACTACGAGGACGTCAAGGCACACTTCTGCTCCCCCTGCCCTGTGCCGCCAGGGGTGGCTGCGAGGCCCAGAGCAGATCTGTCCAGTGAGGGCTGGGCCGGATGGACGCCAAGGCAGTGTGCAGCCCCAGCGGCCAGTGCTGGGTGCTATGGTGGAGCCACAGCCTGGCCCTGGCCTTGCCCTCACCCGAGGCCTGGAGCTCTGGAAGTGGGTTGGCCGATCCCGCCAAAGCCCAAGAAGCAGGCCAGCTAAGTCCCAGGGACAGCTAGCAGCCAGGGCCACCCCTACTGGCAGCCACCTGGACCCTGGACCCATTTCTGCCAGATCCCCTTGTGAGCAAGGTGTTCCCTTTCATCCTGGCTAGCCTGTGCCGGGAGTGGCAGGTTGCGGCCTGAGCCAACTATTGAAAAATAATTATTTACACACGGCTTTAGTCCTGCCTTGTCCATGAAGCCAGCCCCGACACCCTCATGGAAGAATAACATGTTGACACATTGAACTCCCACTGGATACTGGCACGTTACCCAGATTAACTCATTTCATCCTCACAACCCTACATCATAGGTACTTTATTATCCCCATTGCACAGATAAGGAAACTGATGCACAGAGAAGGCAATTGACTTGCCTAAGGTCACACAGCGAGTAAGTGGTGGCATCAGGATTTGAACCCAGAGTCTATAGTACAGACATACATATGCACTAGTTTAATGAATATTTGTTGATAGAATTCATGGATCACCACTGCAGTGTGACCTTGAACAAATTTCTTTCTCTTTCGGAGCCTCAGGTTTTTTATCTATAAAATGGGAAAAATAGCCCCTACCTTGTAGGGCTGGTGTGAACACTGAGCGGATCAGTTACGGCACTGGGCTCAGCCCTGGGCCTCACAAGAGGCAGGGGCTGCTTGTCAGGCCGTCAGTGGAGGCGATGTAGTGAGTGAAACAGGCACAGCGCTAAAGGACTTGAGGGGAGGGAGAGATCGAGGCTGTCTGTGGCGGAAAGGGGCGGTCAGAGAAAGGCTCCTAGACGAGGGTTCCTCCTATAGCCTTACAAGATGAGTAAGACTCAGACAAACAGCAGGAACCTCTGGAGAGAACTCCAGACGGAGGGAGCAGGAAGAGGAAGGGGGCAGTGGGAGTGACAAAGGAGTTCCCACGGAGGACTCCATGCAACTGGAGTGTAATGAGGGGAGAAGAGAAGGAGGAGAGCCAGAGGGGCCTTGAGGCCAAAATGAGGAGACTAGACTTTCTCGTGGGCCATGGGAGCCACGAAAGGTCTGGGAGCGGCAGAAGAGCTGGTGAGAGCTGGGCTCTGGAAATATGCCACTGGAGGGCTGCCCAGGGCAAGAGGGGATGAAGGGAGAGGAGGCAGAGCGGCAAATTCCACACCAGCCCTTAGGGGTCCACAGTACCACTTAGATCGTGAGGGTGGTGTAATGGGATCGGCCCAGTCACTTACCTGCTACCACAGGCCAGGGCCAGAGCCACCTCTCAAATCTCAGCCGAGCCTGATAGCATGGTATTCTCACTCCCTCCAGCCCAGCATCCCATTCAAAAGACGCTGTGCCTTGGAAACCCAAAAGCAACAGCCGATGGCCGGGGCAGCCAGGTAGGACAACCCCAGGAGGGCAGGTGCAATGGAGGCTGGCAGAGGGATGATGAGATGCTAGTTGAGGGTGTGGCGGGGGCCCCAGGGAAGCAGGCATTCACTGCCCTTGGCACAGGCCAGAGTTCAGAGAACAGCGACCAAATGATTAAGTAAGAGAGATGATTAAAGGGAGGAGACGAGGCCCAGAAGGAAGGGAAGGCAAGGTGACCCCGCAGCCCCTTGGATCCTTCTTCCTGGGAAATGGGGGCCACTGGCTTGGGTCCTGCACTTCCTGGGGTCCTGCTCTGGGCCTCCTGCAGTCACCACTCTCTACAGGATGAAAAGTTTGCAGGGCCCAGGGGCCATGTGCCCCCCGAGTCTGTGCATGCTGCCAGACCACATTCCGGGTAGCTGGGGCCCCAGAAGTACAGGCAAAGGTGGCCTGGCGCTTGGGAAGGAGCAGAGGACCACTGGGGAGCAGCTTTCAAGTCAAACGGAACCCTGGGAAGAAGGGTGTCCACAGTTTAGGAAGTTTGTCTGGATTTTATGGGCCCAAATCTTCCCTTTTCCTGCCTTTTCTGCCTTTTCCATATGCTTACGTCTTGTCAAGGTTTTCTGAGTCAAATCTGTGTGCCTGTTGACTGCAACACCAGGCAGAGACAGGCCAGAAGGGGGCACAGGAGGACCCAGATTTATTCGGGTTACAGGCCAGGTGGAAGCTGGGGCGGAGGCGAGTCCAGTCCCGTGTCCAGGGCTCTGCGGCCTGACACACACGCGGGCTGCCCACGGCCCCTTTCCCTCGCCAGGCTGCCCCCTCCCCGGAGCCCCCTCACTCAGGAAAGAACCCCACGGAATTAGTCTCTCTCTCTCTCTCTCTCTCTCTGATTAAAAACAGAGACCAAGGTGCTGGGTTGTTAGTTCAGAAAAGTCATTTGCCTATCAGCACAATAAATCGTTGGAACGCAGCCATCCACTCATTCAACAAATATGAATAATCACCTCTCTTGTGAGCAAGACAGACACAGCCCCTGCCCTCACAGGCCAAGAGCAGCGCTCTCCAAGAAAACACTGTTAACTATGAAGATAAAACAATCGCTAGCCTTTCCTGAGCACTCACTGGGCGCTTTCTGCGTGTGAATCCCCCACCTCCTTACAGCAGCCTTGTGCAGCGGGTTCTCATGACTGTCCCGTCTTAGGGCAGAGGAAAGTGAGAGGTTAAGTCACCTGCTCAAAGCCACACAGCTAGTATGTGGCTGAGGCGGGATTTAGTCCCCAAGCTCCAAACTTCTATGCTGTCCTGCCTTTCCAATAGGCGGCATCCACACTGTGGTAGAGCCCCTGCGGTGGGGGAGCCCAGGGTGGCTTCCTGGAGGAGGTGACGTCTAGGTCAAGCTTGAGGAAATCAGTGAAGTGAAGGAGGAGGGTGGAGAAGACTGTTCCAGGCAGAGGGAACAGCAGAGGTGAAGGCTCTGCAAGGAAGGGAGCTGTTCTCAGCCCGTTTCTGGGAGCAAAAGAAGGAGGGGGCCTGGGGAAGGCTGGAGGGGGGCAGGTGAGAACGGGCAGTGCCCTCCTGAGCACCTGGCAAGGGGGATGGGGCTACAAGCAGGGAGCTCTACGGCAGCTGTCACCCCCCACCAGGGCCTCAGACTGTGTCTCCTAGGAAAATACCACCATGCCTGAAACGCACTCCATTCATGCTTCGAGCCTTAGCACCAACACACTTGCTGCCCTCACGGGTCTCACAGGCTGGCAGGGAAGATAGACCATGGCAAAGTGAAGCGACAGGAGGTGGAGTATGTTCTGGGCTGCCCTTCCAGCTGGTGGACGGGGAGGGAAGGAAGGGTTTGGAGAATGGATAGAGTGTGCACACGCTGGGAGGGGGGAGAGGGCATTCCAGTTGCGGGACAGGGTGACACGTGTCTGGCGGGAGCATGGAAGAATCCAGAGAGAGGCAGCTGGCCTGATCGGCAGGGGCCAGGCTGGGAATGACATCAGTGCCAGGAACTGCATCTTGAGTGATGGGGAGGCAGTGAAGGTGGCTAGGCAGAGGAGAGCCAGGACAGGAGCTGGCCTTGGGCTGCTGGCTTGTCCTTGGCCCCTCCCTGTCCAATGCTTTCACCTCGCAAAGGCCCTCCCAGCCCCGCTCAAGGGAGAGCAGAGTGTGGGCCTCGCCTCAGCCTGCCAGGGACCTGAGCCAAGAGCCCTCAGCAGCTCGGAAGGGGGCCGTGTGCGGGCCCGCAGGGAGCCCTGGAAGAGGAATGTGGCCTAATTAATTCTCTGAAGCTCAGAGGGCCTCGCCTTGTGAGAGCAGCTGCCAGGACAGGCCTGCCAGGACGCCACCAGCCCCGCCTGTCGATCACTCAGGGCTGAAGAGAGCAAGAGCATGGGGGACAGCAGGCAGGGAGCTGGGAGTCGGGCTCAGGGGGCCAGCCGCTTGCCTCCAGGCACACCCATGTCCCGGCCCTTCACAGCTAATAAATCAATAAAGGTAATAGTATCAACCAACAGGCCTTGAGGGATCACCATGTGTCAGACTCTGCAAAGCCTGCTGCACCCACGTCTCATCTATTCCTGACAAGGACCAGCGAGGTGGGTCCTGTTATTATCTCCATTTTGCAGATGAGGAAGCTGAGGCTCAGCGAGGTGACCTTGCCTGCCCAGGATCATGCAAGCAGAAAGCACAAGCAGCGAAGCTGGGATTCGGACCTGGGCAGCCTGGGCGCCAGGAGCACACTGTCATAACCAGTGCGCTGGGTTGGCTCAGCAGGGGAAATGGAGCCCCGGGAGTCAGGCTGCCTCTCCCAAGGACAGTGGGCTGAAAGGGTCCCCGGGAGAGTGAATGGAACAGGGACCTGCAGGGGGAAAACCGCACCCCCAGGCTGACCTCTGCTTGAATAGTGTCCTCCCCAGGTTTCCCATGGGGCTCTTCCTCCCCGTCCTGCAGGTCACCCTCAGAGACATGTGGCTCACTATTCCAAGCAGGTGGGGCTGGAGGAAGCCGTCCTGTCTCCCTGGGGTCTCCACCCACTTGGTCCGGGTTCTGCCACCTGGGCCCTGTCGCAGAGGCCCTGTAACAGCACCGCCAGCTGGGCTCTTCCCAGCGACCCTATGCCCCGCTCCACAGCGGGCCACAGGGGCCAAGGGAGGCTCAGAGATGAGCAGGGATGGGTTGGACCCGGGCCTTACGGCTGGAAAGTGGCAGAGCCAGGACGGGCCCAGACGGCCTGTAGCCAAGACTCTGCCCTTTCCTGAGAGCAGACAGAAGGAAGGCAGTGCAGCCACATCACCGCGCCTCTCCGAGCCTCAGTTTCCCCATCGGCCATGAGGGTGAAAGGACTGACCTCACAGGCTTTCCTGTGGTTCATTAATATCAGCGCACACTGAGTACTTCATGTCCCAGACACAGTCCTCAGTACTTTATTTAATTCTTAAAAATTTTCCAAAATAAGATTTGATTCATGGCTACATGACAGACCATCATAAGGCTGCACCTTAATGCTTTTGTTACCGCATAGGTGTGTATTTCAATTCATCCAGTTTCCCACCAACAAAATAACACAGTGTGCTACGTTTGTGCATAAATTTTATATTTATTCCTAATTCTTTTTTGCTACATAAGTTTTTATTGAGACATAATTCATATACCATAAAATCCACTCTTTGAAAGTGCACAGTTCAGTGGCTTTTAGTACATTCACAAAGTTATACAACCATCACCACTGTCTAATTCCAGAACATTTTCATCACCCCAAAAAGAAATGCCGCGCCCTTTAGCAGGCACTCACCACATCCCGCTCCCCCCAGGCGCTGAAGGTTACTAATCTACCTTCTGTCTCTGTGGATTGTCTGTTCTGGACGTTTCATATAAATGGACTCGCACAGTATGCAGTCTTTGGTGTCTGGCTCCTTTCACTCAGCATAATGTTTTCAAGGTTCATCCACGCAGTAGCACGTGTCGGCACTCCATTCTTTTCCATGACTGAATAATATTCCATGTAGGGATGGACCACACTTTGTTTATCCGTTCATCCACTGACGGACATTTTGGGTTGTTTCCACTTTGTGGCCAAAGCCCTTTACTTTAGCCCTTAACAGCCCTACAGGGAGGAGCTACTGAGTCATCATTTGGACAAAGAGACTGAGGTCCAGAGAGGTTAAAGAGCTCACTCCAGGCCACTGACCTAGTGAGCAGCAGCGGGAGACTTTCCTCCAGGAGTCTGGCTGTGCATACAATAGCCTTAATCATTGGACCACACTGCCTCCTCAGCCAAAGTACGATAGCGTAGGTCAGCACCCAAAGCAAACTGCACCAGAGGTGGCACCCGATGGGCACTTAGCAAAGAGTAGCATTTCTTAGCAGCATTTCTGAAGGTGGGCGAGCCAGATTCTTGCCGAGTAGGAGCCCAAGTCAGGACACCCAATGATAAAGAGTCACTCTTTCGGCACACAGGTGATTCTCTGGGGAAAAGGGACATCTCTCCCCACCCATTGGGCCTGCTCCCTCTGCTGAGCATCAGTGGCCTGTAACCCAGAGCCCATTTCTCTGCCCATCCCACCTGGGGAGGCTTGGCTCTTCTCCTGGTCCCAAGGCCCTGCCACTGGCAGCACAAGAGGGCTCCTTGGGTGGGGTCAAGGTCAGGGCTGTGGTCAAGGCCATGCGTCACTTTGGGTGGTTCTCTGCCTCCTTGGGGCCTCCATCTATTAAATAATGGGACAAGAAATCTTAATGCTTTCTTTCTTTAATCACAAAGGCAAGACAATATATACACAAAAGCTTGTGGCTAAAAAAAACCCAAACAAACAAAAATTGAAAAGAATATAGGAGCGTCTAGAATAAAACATCAGTCTTCTCCCTGCCTCCCACCCCGAAGTAACCACTCCGAGAGGGGGTATGTAGCCTTTTTCTGTGGATTCAGGTATTTGTTTTATGTCTAACTTTTTAGGGGTATTTAAAATAAGAAATGGAGACATAAATCTTCCTGCTCTGCAACCTGGTTTCCCCACTCCATAGGCATCGTTCCAGACCGGTGCGCATGGATCTACCCCAGTCTTACTTTTAACAGCTGCACGGTGCTCCCTGGCACAGACAGACTGTTGCTTACTTAACCATTTGCCTGCCAACACCTTTCGGATGGCCTCCATTTATTGTTTGCATAAACACGCTGCAGTTAACACCTTGTTTATACATCTTTGTCCTCAAAGGACAGATTTTTAGACATGAAATTGCTGGGTCAAAGGACATGCACATTTTAAATATTCTGCCAAAAATGAGATTCCAATTTGCACTCCTGCTCCCACTGGGTGCACGTGCCCTTTTCCTCACATCCCTTCCAGCACTGGCGGCTCGGATGTAGAAACCATTTCTTCACAAGGAATCTGATGTGCAAAAGAGATAAAACAGATGCTGCCTGGGCCGAGGAGGGCGAGGGTCTGGAGATGCCCTGATGTCCCAGCCCTCCCAGCGGAACAGAGGGTCCCTCCAGGGTCTTCCAGGGCTGGGATTGGATCCTGTTGGGCTGCAGGACTGTCCCTCTGTGGCTGGCATTAGCCCCCAGCCTCTCAGGTGGCCCCCCAGGGAGCTTGGGGATGGACAAGAGGCTGTCCAATCTTCTTCTGCAGCTGAACCCACCATCCCCTAATGACTGTGCCTTTGGGTAGGGCCCTTCTGGGGACAGCATCTTCATTGGAAAGGCTGTGCAATGGGAGACTTTAGGTACCTAAACCTGCAGGTGTTTTCTTGAAGAGAGGGAGCCTGGGGCATCCTGGTTCCCTCTCAGCCTGTGACCCGTACTGGCCTTTTCGAGAAAACTGGATCCTGGTCTCGCCTCTGCCCAGGCCTCCCTCTGTAGACCCAGGCAGGCTGCTGGGCTCCAGGCTCCCAGATGCCAGGCTGGGGAGATCCCTCCCATGGAGCAGGTGCAGAATCTGCTCCCTCCAGAGGCTCCACACTTGCCATGCGCGTTAATCACTCCCAAGGTGGAGGGAGGGCTCCTCCTGGGAGGCGGCAGACTGGGGGCAGGGTAGGGGCAGGGAGGGCAGAGGAGGGGAGCGTGGCCAGTCCCCTTCAGGCCCAGCATCTGAGGCTCCCTCCCTGTGACTTTGATGCGGCCTAGTGAACTTGGTACACAGGAGTCCCACCTGCTTAATCTGAGACCATGTGAGCACGCAAACACCCAAGAGTACACCTACGTGTAAAACGTATTCCTGTATGTTCAACCGGGGATACTTATGCATATCTACACGAATTTGAATTTGTGCCTCGTGGTTACAGGTGTTCACGCACAATGCACATGGATGCATGTTCCTGTGCATATCAACATGTACAAGCATGTGTGACTGTGAGTGCCCCTGAGCGTGTAAGTCTTTGCCTGGTGGCAGCTGCATAGATGTGTGTGCATATGTGCACCTCTATAGGTGTGCATATATGTGGATGCAAGTGTGCCTGCATCCGTGATTATGGATTATGGGCGTGTGGGTGCATGAGTGACACGAGCACACACACAGGCAAGTGCGTGTAAGAACATGCGCATAAGGCATATAGAAGGGGAGACTAACTGTACACATTGGTGTGCACACACATGTGGATTAGAGGTGCTTCAGTGTGCCTGTGATTTTTGAACAAAAATCCTGAAAGTGGAGGATTTCCCACCCCCAACCTCCACGCCCTGTTGGGGGTCTGAGAGGGCTGTGTTGGAAAAGGGGACACAGGGGTCAGGAAGGGAAGGTGAGGGAGGAGCCAGAGCAGAGAACCCCTGCCTCAGTTTCTAAAGCTGCCCACCCTGAGCTCCAACCCCACCCCACGCCCAGGGAGACTATTGTCCTGGGCCCAGCGGACCCAGGTCTGGCTCAAGCGGGGGTGAGGCAGGGGGGAGTCAGACAGAGCCCAGGCCAGCCCCCGCTCTGACAGCACCTGGGCAAGGCACGTCCCCTCTCAGCCTCCATTTCCTCATCTGTAACCCAAGGGTTATAATACCTGGGGCTTCCACTGCAAGGAAGCTCAAAATACCAGCTCAGATCCCACCTTCCCGTGGTCACCTCCCAGAACAATTTCCATCCCTCCTCCCCACTCCACCCCAGCTCCTGCAGCTCCTCCCTCTGCCTGTGCTGGCTCCCTGCCTGACCTAAAAACTTCTACCCACCTGTCAAAGCCCACGCCCATGTCACCACCTGGCCACACATTTGTCAGTCTTCCCTGCTGGACTGTGAACTCCCAGGGCAGGGACCAGCTCAGGCAGTCCTGGGCTCCCCAGAGCACACCCTCACCTGCACAGCATAGATAATCAGTCACTATTTGATTTTAAAAGTTGAAGATAAGGAGAGAAGGGGAAGGAGGGGCCGGGCTGTGGGAGCAGCAATGTTTGGTACAAACGCAGGCCGCTGTGTACCCCCAGACCTGATGAGTCAGCCTGACCCTCGCCCTTGAGCAGGAAGGGAAAGCACCAGTTATCAGGGGACACAGATGCCGGCACCAGCCTTATCACACTTGACCCCACCGCACATGTCCAAGGTAAGCAGTATTTTCATTCCCATTTGATAGATGCAGAAACTGACCCTTGGAGAAGATGAGTCAGCAGAGCTGGGTCTCAAATCCTCCTGACTCCAAGGCCTTCTCCAGGCTCCCCTCCCCACTAGGTTCCTTCTCCCCTTTTACAAGCCCTGCCCACAGTCCCTGGGCACTTAGGTGTCTGTGCCTGTGTTCCAGGGGCTACTCAAGGGGCCCACAGCGGGCGCCCTCAGGAGCAGCTCTTGATGGTGAAGCACAGGGCTGGTGGACAGATGCCCTAGCTCCCTTGCCTCTTTGGTGGGGCAACTCTGAGGCTGGTTCTCCACCATTTCCAGGAGATCCCACAGTGCCGAGCCCGAGTCTCCCACTTTCCCGGCTTGGCTGCCCTCCCTGTCTCCCTTCCCACATCCTTCATGACTTCCTAGAAACTCCTCCCACATAAACTCCATGCCCTTGACTGCTAGTTCAGGTCTGCTTCTGGGGGCCCCAACCCAAGCGCCCAGGCAGCCAAGAGAAGCTTGCTCCACGGGGGGCCCCCATCCGAGCAGCCATGAGGTTTGTGCAGGGTCGGAAGTGCCCAGTGGAGGTTCCAGGGCCACCTGGGGCGCCAGACTGGGGGAGTGGCTGGCCCAGCTGCAGCCCCAAGCCTGTAAACAGCGTCAGGCGGAGGCCCGGGGCAGCGCGCACACGGATTTGAGGGGCATGGGTGTGAGCACGGCAGTTGACAGGAGGCAGGGCTTATCTCAGGGCCCAAGACCACACCCGCGCCTCCCTCCCTTCTGCAGAAGTGTGCCTCAGACCCTGAGCCCTCCCCTGCTCGGCCCCCAGGGAAGCTGCCTGGGGGAGGGCCCTTGACGTGAGTCTGAGCAACTCACTGCCCTGCGCTGGGCCTCGTCAAGTGGTGCAGGGTCTGGGCGGGAGTGAGGAAGTGAATGAAATGCTCTTAGCACTCCTTGGAGGGCTCCTGTTCCCCAGTTCTGCCAGGCAATCACTTGCACATGCACATTAGATGTGCCGTATCTTGCCCCTCATCCCTACATGCTCTTGGAAGAGAGTGTTACTTAACCCAGAGGAATAAAGTTCTAAGGGTGGAAACTCAAGCACTGGAAGAGACATAGCTTGATTTTGGGGGCTGGCCTCCCTTAAACCCCTCAAATCACACCATGTGAGCCCCCAGCCACATGATGCCAAAAGAGCACGGGTTTTAGAACCAAACTTGGGCTCAGATCCTGTGGCACTCAGAAACACCTTAACCTCTCTGAGCTTCGGCTTCCTTGGCTATGAAATGGGCTGACAACGTCCCACTGGCCCCAGGTAAGCACCTGCAATCTCCTTTAATCCTCAACCTGGTAAGAAAGCACCTCTGGTCCCTGGTTGACAGAAGAGGCAATAGAGGCCAGAGGAGAGCAGCAGGTGCTAAGGAGGCCAGTCCCTGCTCGGGTGGGCACAGAGGGGTCTGGGACCTGCCTGCCGCCCTAGGCCGGGGCTGTGCCCTGTCCATTGCAGCCTTCCCTCACCTGGCCCAGCTCGGCCCTGACCGGAGACTCACCCACTGCCCGATTCCTGCACCTGGCCGGTGACTTGTGGTATCTGCCCTCCTCTGGGGTACCTTTGGCCTCAGTAATGCTGGGAGCTGGGCCAGGAGGTCAAAGGGCCCATATCCGGATCCTACTCCCTCAAGAAGCTCTTAGAGCCTCATGGTGCCCGGAGTAGGCAGGCATGCCCCAGCCACAGGGTAAACTGAGGTCCACTGACTTCAACCAGGAGGGCAAATCAGAGGCCTCCTTGGTTATCCTAAGTGGGAATCAAGACAGCAGAAGATGAAAAGTGAAATAAAAACACGCAATGAATTGGCAATTCCACTTCTAGGTGTGTAGCCCAAAGGAACACCTAGCACTGGTCACCAAAAGATGTGTCCTAGACCGTTCATACAGCACTAGGTATGACAGTCCCAAATCGGAAGCCACTCAAAAGGCCAGCAATAGTAGAATGAACAAACAAACGGAACTACAATGCACGAAACAACACGGACGATCTCACAAACAAAATGCGCAAAACGAAACAGTGCATCTCATAAGATTATGTTTATAAACAGTTTTAATGGTGCTGGAAATCTCCAAGGTGGATTCCCTGGGGCAGGGCAGGGACTGAAAGGGGACAGAAGCGGGGCTTCTGAGAAAGCAGCCGTGTTCCATTTCTTGATCTAGCTGCAAGCTTCATGGGTGTCCTCAGTTTGTGAAAATTCGTCAAGTTGTACATTTCTGATTTGTACCCTTTTCTGTATGAATAGCACAGCCTTGAACTTTACCTTAAGTCAAATCTTATGATGTGTACTCTGGTGTCTGGCCTCTTTTGTGCAACATCATGTTTTTGACATTCATCCGTGTTGTTACATGTAACAGTAATTTCTTCTTTTTCTTTGCTATATAGTATTCCATGTCATGAATAGACCACGACTTGTTTATCCCTTCTGCAGTTAAGGAATGGAAGTTGGGCTGTTTCCTCAGGTTTGTTTTGACCATTTTCATACCTGACTTTTGGCGAACGTACGTATGTATTTCTGTTGGGTGTATACCTAGGGATGGGTCTTCAGCTTTATTAAACGCTGACAAACAGTTTTCCAAAACAGTTTACCACTTGGCACCTTCATCAGCTGTATGTGGCAGCTTCATGTCCTCACGAGCACCAGTACGGTCAGACTGTTTCCCTGGAGCCAATCCAGTGGGTGTGAAACGGTATCACGCTGTAGTTTTTCTGCATTTCCCTGATGCCTCATGAAGGGGAGCACCTGTATTTGTTTGGGTTTCCTAGGAGCAGACCCTGAGACAAGGATTCGTGAGCAAGTGGTTTATTTGGCAGGCGTGTTAGTCTGCGAGGGCCGCCATAACAAAATACCACAGACCGGGTGGCCAAAGCAACAGACATTTGTTTTCTGACAGTTCTGGAGGATGGACGTCCAAGATCAAGGTGCCATCAGGGTTCGTTTCTCTCTTCCTGCCTTGTAGACAGCTGCCTTCTAGCTGTGTCCTCACCTGGCCTCTTCTCTGTGAGCACATGGAGAGAGCTCTCTGGTGTCTCTTCCTCTTCCTATAAGGACACCAACCCTATCACATTAGGGCACCACCCTTACGACCTCATTTAACCTTTATTAGCTCCCTAAAGGCTCTGTCTCCAAATACTGTCACCTTGGAGGTTAGGGGAACACAATCCAGTCCTTAACAGCAGGTGATCCTAGAAAAACCCGTAAGGGAGTGAGGAAGTGAGGGCCGAGGAGGAAACTACTGAAGTGTGTGTTAACAGCAAGTGACCCCCCTGGGCACCTGGAGTTTAATCCCACAGGGAGACTCTGGGAAACTGTGTAAACCACACACCCGAGAGTTATCCCACTCAGGGAGCGAGGGAGCTGGACTTTTATACGCCAGCTCCTGCCAGTCATTGGTCGGGGAAATTTCAAGGTAGGGGAGGGTGTTAACTCCTTGGCTCTTGTAGCAGTGCAGCCTCCCCAGGCTCCACAGAAGCCCCGAGGCTCAGAGCTGCAGGAGCTGGCCCGTGGAAGGAGCACAGACACAGCACATCTTCACACGCTGGTAACAGCCGGATTCTCACCTGCGCGAAGTGGCTACTCGAACGCAGCTGGGTTTTGAAGGATGCGTCTTGATTGACTGGCAGGAGAAGGTATTCCTGCAGGGGAAACAGCACGGACAAAGCCTAGAGGGACGAACTGGGGCTATGTAGGGAAGAGGCGGGATACAAAACTGCGGTGGGGACAGCAGAGACCCCACCACAAAGGTCAAATAAGAAGGTTGCTCCTTGAAGACTCTGGAGAGGGCAGGTACCCCATCTATATGCCTGTCTGCTCAGAAACCCAAGCCGGGCTACGTTCCTAAGACCATCTCAGAACGCTGTCTTCCAGTGCCCCCGAGTCGTCTGACTGCCCCAGTCCAGCCCCCAGCAGGACAAGCACTCCCAAATCCAAGAATGCCTCCCCTAGCCAGGAGACACAGACACCACTCCCAGCAGAGAGGCTGCGAGCCAGGCCTGGGTCCTGGTCGGACAGTGAGGACAAAGGGGCCAGGCTTCCCAGGGTGGCAGAGGCCCCAGCCACAGTCTGGGAATCAGAGGAATCAACGTCTGACCTCAAGGCTGGCCCTGGACGTGGGACCTGTTGCTAAGAGGGTTGACTTAGTATTTAACCTCATACCACCTGAATTCAGGCTCTGCTGCTCCTCTGGAATCTTCTCACAGGTCAGGAAAGCTGTGTTTGTTTCACTGTCTGCAGAGCCTGCATGAGAGTCAGAGGAAGCCTGGGCCCGGGGCTGTGGGCTTGGATGGCCTGAGGGGGCCTGGAGAGAAGGAAGCTAAGTTGCACAGGCCCGAGCAGGGTCTGACTGCTCTGCACAGCTATCGGTTTGGAGTCCAGCCATATCCAATTCTGTATCCGAATAACAAGCACTTTCTCTACAGACAGAGTGTAACCATGATGGAGGCCAGGTGTCATGGACACCTGTTTGTCAGTCCAGCCTTTCTTTGGCAAGCCACATCTCCCCCATTAATCCTGCTCTGTCTGTGCGGCTCAGGGGGGCAGCCTCCCCACACACCCAGGCAAGGGGATTCATGAACCATGCCTGGTCAAACAGAGCACCCACCCCCAGGCACCATGATTGACTCCAGGACAAACACAAGACCCAAGCCAGGCCAATCAGCATCTTCCCTGAGACTATTGCTAGAGCTTTCTGGAAACTCTTCTGAGATTGTGAGCTATGGATATGAGATTGTAGCAGCGGGTGGACACCTTGCATCACATGATGAAAATCTACCCAGAAAAAAAAAAAGGCAAAGACAGGCAGGCCCAGCGGAGAGCTAGAAAGAGAGAGAATCTTCATGGTGTCAGCTAAACACCTGGATGCAGCTCATCTGAAGTCCTCAGGCTTCTTATTTACATGAGGCAGTACCCGTCCTGCTCCACTTACATTTCATCAGGGCTTCTGTCACTCACAGTCTAAAGGATTCTGATTAAAACACGAGGTGAGAACACAGCCAAGCTCCTTGTGCACCTTCAGATCCAGGGAGACACAGGGATACGCAGGAAGTCTCTTTTCAAAGGGCGACTGCAGCTGGGATGTTGCAATGAGGCAAAGATCCATGTCCTATTGCCCTTCTTTAGGAAGCGGCAATTGACTAACCCAAAGGAGAGCAAACACTGCCAGCAGTTTATGTTCAAGTTCAGAATATTACTCAGGCTGGAAGGGTTGCATTCTGGCAAGCAGCCGTCCATCGGACTTCCCAGAGAGCTCTGGGAGGTGGCGTTGGAGGGGAGCTGTGGTGCGTGTTTCTGATCAACAGTTCCGGGGCCATTTAATTACTTTTTTCATTTGCTGAAATGTGGGGGCCAGAGCCATATAGATTTAGGAGAAAGGGAAGAAAATATTGCATTTTTGCAAGCCCAGCGTGAAGGGGTATCGCTCAACAGATTCACTTGTGAATTCAATTAAGTTCAACAAACCACCTCAATGTCCCTCCACAGGGGTCTGGTTAAAGGACGATAGTACATGGATTTTAAAAGAAGTAAGGTAGCTCTAAAATATGCTGTCATAGAAATATGCCTGTAATGCATGAAGTGTTAAGAGCAATTTGCACAATCATACCTCAATAAAGTGGTATTTTTAAAATTTACAGAATAATATGTAGCCTATATGCCCATTTAAAAAAAGTTAGACCTAGCAGTCCTATCATTTGCAGGAGGCTCATCATTTATCCACTCAGATGTGGGGAAAAAAGCAAAAGAAACTTTTTGCCATTAAAGGTAACATTCTGTCCGGGGATTCAATTGGTACAAACTTCAGTTCCCTATCAGAGCCATCTCTCCATCACAAGGAGTCTCCCTCCCAAGATGAGTTCTGAGCTGGAAGCTTGGGTGTCCTCATGGCATCAGGGAAGGTCCCCTCCCTGGCCTCATGCCACCCCTCTGTTAGAGCGTCTCATCCTAACAGTCCTGAGCCCCGGTTCCTGTCCCCGCTGCCACGACTGTGCAGCACATGGAACCAGCGTCTATTCTGGGCAAAGAGCGGTGGAAGCTCCAGAGGAGCTGGGCTGACCAGGATCCACAGGGGTGAATCCCCTGGGGTCTGCCTGGGACTTCAGAGTCCTCGTGTCCCTGTCCAGGGTCCTGACTGGCAAGTGACCCACCAGAGCTCTCAGGGGCCTTCTGTGACCTCCCATTGTCAGGGTGCCGAGAAATTGGGGCGTCTCTTCCACACCACACAGGAGACAAGCGTGACCAGGGGCACTGTCCCTGGTCTTCTCTCTGCCTGAACACCCTCTAGTGGGTTGAACGCTGGCCCCCTAAAAGCTATGTCTACATCCTGACCCCCAGAACTTGTGAATGTGATTTGGCAAAAGGGTCTTTGCAGCCATAAGTTAAGGGTCTCAATGTGAAATCATCCCGGATATCTAGGTGGGCCCTCAATCCAGTGCCAAGTGCCCTCATAAGGACAATCAGAGGGAGATTTGACCCAGAAGATGAGGTGACTCAGACAGAGAGGAGAAAGCCACTTGAAGACAGAGGCAGAGACTGGAGCGATGCCTCCAGAAGAATGCCAGCAGCCGCCAGAAGCTGGGAGAGGTAAGGAACAGACTGTCCCCAGAGCCTTCGGAGGGAGCACAGCCCTGCCGACACCACGATTTCAGACTTCCGGCTTCCAGAATTGTCAAAAAATACATTTCTGTGGTTTTAACCACCAAGTTTGTGGTAATTTGCTACAGGAACCCAAGAAACTAATATACACCTGTTTCCCTTTCTATTGCACCATGGGTATGGACCAGACATCCCTCAAGACAGCGTCCGACAGAGTTCTAGAAGTGAGCAGAAGCCACCATCTGGGGTTTCTACCTTCTCCACAGCCCCTCCCCAGGCTGGGGCTCAGGGAGAAAGTGAGGCCCTGGGTCCCTCAAGCAACCTCTTCGTCTCCCTCTGGCTTCTTCCAAATCTGTTTTTCCAGCTCTCTGGTGGCTCCTCTGAGAAATGGAGGCACAGCCCACTTCCTCCCGAGCTGGGTAGGAGTTTCCCTCACACCACACTGTAAACTCTCTCTCCCTGTGCCTTTGAGTGAAACCCCGTGCTCAGTCCTCCAAGACTGGCTCTTGACATCTGCAGGAAACTTCTAGGACAGAGAAATCTGCTTTCTCTCTCATAGTAGGCAGCCTTGACTCTCTACCCATCTTCCAGTTCCCTGCCCCTCTTCCAGAAAATACCCTAATTTTCATTCTGGAATCCACCTTGTCCTCACAGCACCCATGTGCTTCCGGGGAAGATCACCCCAACTTCAGTCCCAGGGGCAGTTCTAACTGGTGTCATGGGATCTTATCCCACTTGCCATGGTGATGGTCCAGAAATCCAGGCCTAAGCACCAGTACCGGGCACACTCCCGGCCTCAAGAACCTAGCCAATATGAAAGGGGAGACTTGCTGGGGGCTTCTGGGAAAGATGTTTCCTTGCTCTTAAGAAAGATTCACCAGAAGAGACAGTCTCTTTCTTCCTTTAAGTGACATGGTGGTGAGTGTGTAGCCTAGCCATTTGGCTTTATGAGGGAAGCCAGCCCATGGATGAAGCCATCGGACAGAGGAGGGCACAGCCAAGGGACTGCAGAGCAATGGGCTGGAGTTGCTGGATTATACCAGCCCTGAAGCCCACTTTACCTCTGGAGTTTGGTTACCCGAGCCAACACATCTCATTGTTGAAGCCAGTTTGTGTTGGATTTTCTGCTACCTGTAGCGCAAAGCATCCTAACCAATGTGTCTCTCACCAAAGCCAGTTTTTAAGACTTTCATCTCATTTGGGGTTTTGAGATTCTATTTTAGGAGTCAAAAGCTAACTAAGAATTGTTCTTTATTCCTCTTTATATTACTGTTCTAATTATTTTAATCCTCCCTGAGGCAAATGGATGCCTCTGGCTAAATAGGAGGAAAATCTCACACAAGGAAGTATGAGAAAAAACACACATTATTATATTTCAAAGAAATTATCCACATTACCCTAACATTCACATAAAAATCTGGGGGAAGAATTGCTGAACTGTTAACAGTGATCACCTCTGGGGAAGAGGATTTTGGGGAAACGGGTCTCCCTTTCTAGGTTGGTATTACTGTAGTGTTTGGATTTTTAGAGTAAACACAAATTACATTTGTAATTTAAAATCCTGAGGATTAAAAAGTAATTGAAGGCATCCAGCATTCCCTTGGAAGCCTGTTATGGCTCAACTGTCAATTATGTAGGAAGTGTGTCTGCTGAACAAACCAATGACTCGAGAAGGGGAGTAACAACATTTCTTTAACATTTAGAGTTAGGTTTTTGACAACTTGCACCAGCCTGAGCGTCACCGAGTGAACGTCCCCAGCGACAGGAAGACCTCAGCCAAAGCTTTGCCTGACGGTGGTCTGCAGGACTTTGGCATCTCCTGGGGGTGGAGAGTTGGGCTGTGGCTCTATTGCCCAAGGTCTGGCCCTCCTTCCCTCCCTCCCATCCCAGTCTCAGGGCACAAGGCACCTGCCTCTGTCTGAAGTCTGCATGTCCTCCTCGCAAACTCCCAGCTTGGGCTCACACCCTTCCTGCAGAAGCGGTGCTGGATTCTCCTCAGCATCTCCACAGGAGTCTCCAGGCTCTGGGGACCAGAAGCCACAGCCCAGACCCTAGAGTCCCTGGTGCCCCCTGCTTTGCCCCAGGGTCCCCATCACTCCCTAAAGCCCTGGCTTCCCTATCCTCCTCCCAGCTTAGTCCTCATGCAGCGTCCAAGCCCAGCGGGCCAATCTCTGACATTCTTCCAGACTGGGGAAGCCAGGAGCCTCTGCTCAGGCCAGGAGAAATCCTAAGGCTGACCCCATACCCACCAGCAAGGCTGGAGAGGCTGGGCTCTGGGCTCAGAGCTTAGGGAGGGAGGAAGAAAGATGAAGAGCTGGAGAAGAGACAGCTTCCCCAGGACCTGTTCACCTTCTGCCCGCTGCCCTCTCCTCCCTGGACCTCATCCCTCTCCTTGGTCCCTGGACTCTGTCTCTCTCCAGAGCCTCTGGCTCCAGGATCAGAGAAAGCCTCAGTCTGGACCCCTACAGGGTGCCACGTGGACCCCATTTCTAGAATCTCCACTCTAGAAAAGCCAAAACATGCCCCTCCTACTCCTGCCTTGGAGTGGCAGTGGCTCTGAATTTCCCCCATGCTCACCTCCCCCATGAAGGACTGGGCTCCCGCTAAAAGACACCCTGTCCACCATGGGTGCCCAGACCCCTCCAGACCCCCTAAACCTCTTTATCCCCCCTGACCCCTGCCTGGATGGGTAGCAGCTGTCCCTGAGTCTCCTGCCCTATTCTGACTCCTGTGTGGCTTTCTGGTTCCTGGGGAGCCACGTGTGCCAGGTCCCGTGCTGGGCATCGGGTGCAGAGATGAAGGTCTCGTCCCTGCCCCAGGGCTGCCTGGTACAGCGGGTGGACGGATGCCCAGATGAAGGCATCAGCCATGGCTGCCATGGGCTCCACAGCTGCTCAGCCCCATGCCGGCTGGGCTGTGATGTTGAACCGATGCCAGTCCCTGCCCTCAACAAGCAGGTCAAGTGCCCAGCAGGGATCGGCGTGGACACCCTCCCCAGATGCAGCATGGCTCGCAAGTGTTGCCTTCTCAAAGAGGGCCTCCCTGCACACAATCTCCAACAAGCACCCCGGGCCACAGCCTGTAAAGCATGGGTCACCCGTCCAGCTTTACACGCTGGATTTGTTTTTCCGGTTATCTGTCTCCCCGCACTGGAACGTAAGCTCTTTGAGGCGGGTGTCTGCGCTGTCCTTTCACCTCCAGCCCCTGGGGCACTGGCGCACAGCAGGCACTGACTGTGTATTTGTGGATTCAGTCTATCTGGATGACGGACGGGGTTTGAACCCAATTCTTGTCCCTCCTTCTCCCTCACCAGTCACTGAGCCAAGAAGCTGGCCAGTCCTACAGAAAGCATCGCTTCCGCTGCTCTGTCATCTTTCCTCCTCCCCCTCCCCAAGCTCCAGGCCCACCCTCCAGCTCTTACTTGCTATTTCTTAATCCCCAAGGCTAAGCTTGAATGCCACCTCCTCTGTGAAGCCAGCCCAGATTCCTCCACAGTCACATTGCCAATTACTTGATTATAGCAGTCATTTGTTTATAAGTCTGTGTCGCCCCCACCCCACACCCCCAGCTGCCACCACTCCTGCATAGAAGGTCTTTGGAGCTGGGCTGAGGCCAGTGTCTCTCTGCATGTCCGGGGCATGTACAGAGGGCAGCACTGGGTGTACTATCAGAGCTCAGGAAATGTTTGTTGGATGAATAAAGGAGGGAGTAAAGAAGTGAATGAATGAGCTGCCCCATGGGTGAATGGGTACGCAAAGGAGCAGGTAGATGCATGAATGAAGGAGAGAAGTTACTGAGTGAATGAGTCCGCCACTGAGGGAGAAGGTGGGAGGGAGAGATGGTGAGCGAGGCTGTGAAGGGAGGAGAGCCAAGAAGGGCTCCCAGTCTCCTACAGCAGCCCTGGCACCAGTAAGGCCCTGCCACCCCTGGGCCTGTGCTCCATGCCAACCAG
This sequence comes from Equus caballus, assembly GCF_041296265.1. Classification (NCBI taxonomy): domain Eukaryota; kingdom Metazoa; phylum Chordata; class Mammalia; order Perissodactyla; family Equidae; genus Equus; species Equus caballus. The sequence goes on from NC_091685.1 coordinate 16,791,012, forward strand.
ACCTCACGATGCCTCCTCCCAGAGCCAGTTCACGTCAGCGCTGCTCTGCACACGCTCCCTGATGCTGGCCAGACCCGCACCAGGCCATGAATCAGACAGGGACGTGCCCTGGGGCTCCCGGGACCGGGGGCAGACAGACAGCCTCATAAATAAACTCGATGCCATGCTGGGCAGACATGTGTTCCAGCGGAGCGGTGAGCTCAGGGCTGGCTCTGGAGCCTGGGGCAGGGCAGAGCCTGACGGAGCAATCTGGGAGAGCCTCAGGAGGAGGGACCTCAGAGCTGGGCCTGGAAGGGGGTGAGTGGAGAAAGGGCACTCAGGGCCGGGGGGACAGGGCCAGCAGAGGCACAGCAGCTGGAAGATGCAGAACGCTCGCTCAGGGAAGCACAGGGGGAGGGCATGGAGGGAGATGACTTTGGTGAGTGCTGGGCCTGGGCCGAGGAGTTGGGCTCAGCAGAGCCAGAGAGGGGACACAGCAGGACATAGAGCAGGGCTATGGGCTGGTGGCCCTGGGTGCTCCAGGAGGAAGATGGAAATCTCCAGGGAAACGCTACAGGGAATGCTCCAAGGAGTTTCCAGCACACTCAGGGCTGGGTCCTGCTGCAGCTTTTGCATAATTTAGCTTCTGGTTTCTCTCCATGAAGAAGCTGCCATCAACCTCGCAGCCTTAACACTCACCACCAGCAGCCCGAAGCATTTGGGGCCCCCGACTGGGGGGGTTATTTTGACGGGGATGGGACATTAGACGTGGGTGTTTATAAGGCAGGGGTGTTTTACGATGACTCAGATCGTGGGGGAGGCTCTGGGGTCCCTGTAGCAAATAGGAATATTTCAGATTTTGACAGGAAACCTTGAAATGGGTCCGTGAAAGTCAGGGAAGCTGCTGAACAGCCTACAATGCACAGGCTGGCCGGCCCTCCAAACACAGTGTGACCCAGCCCGAAATGTCGGTAGTGCCAAAGTCAGGGACTCCCCCTTGAACAGGCGAGAGGACTGAGGACACGGGTCAAAAGGGGACCCACCACAATTATGGCAGCTCTTCACATGCGCCAGGAGCTCTGCTGAGCATTACCCCCATTCACTCACGTAACCTATTCCTGATTTAAGGACGAGGAAACTGAGGATTAAGGAGGTGTGGGAGTTGCCCAAGGTCACAGGGCTGGTGGGTGATGGAGGCAGGATTCCAGCCCAAGCAGTCTGACTCCAGAGGCCACGCTCTTGGTCATGACATCCCACGGCCTCCCACATCACCCAGTGGTTGGAGCAGAGGACCTGGACCCAGGACCCCACTCTCCAGGACAAATGCTCCTTCACTCTGCTCTGTGCGCCTGGTTCACGTGGGAGACTTGGGCTCCTCCACTGGAGAAGTGGAGCTTGGCAGCCAGGACCTCGGTTTGTCAGGATGCATGGGGTGGACAGGAGGCAGATTCCAGGGACAGAGGGTCTTTGTCTGCCTGTGGAGGGGCTGGCAGGCCTGGGCCGTGCGGCCTGGCCCAGAGGCCCAGTCGGCTGCAAACTCATTAGACGGCTGCTGAGGCTGCCAAGGAGACGGGAGCAATTAGAAGGCCCAGCTCAAGCCGGGACGTGGAAGCTGCCCCGTGGGAGCTGCTGGGCTGTCCTGCCCTCTGCCATGGGCCCGACTTCCTGGGAGGGGCCTGCAAAGTTCATCTTCAAGATGGTAACAGCAGGTCCATCCTTACTGAGTGAACCTACTCTGTGCTGGGCTGGGCACATTACACATCTTGTCTCCTTGCATCTCTAAATGCCCTTAAGAGTTGGAATTATTAACTCCATTGCATCCACTTATTCATCCATCCATTCAATCAACAAATCTTCACGGAGTGCCTACTATGTGCCAGCACTGGGCTGGGTCCCGGAGAAGTGGCAGGGAACAAGACAGACAAAGCCCCTCTCTCACGGAGCATACATTCTGGAAGGGGGAGACAGACAACAGAAAAGGAAGCATTAGCTGCAATGTGTGACCAGCGCTATGGAAGAAATGAAGGGGTGGATGGGAGGGAAGCTGGGGAAGGCCACTTTGGATAAAGTAGTCAAGGAAGGCCTTTCTGAGGAGGTGTCAGTTCACAGGGGAGGAACTGAGGCTCAGAGAGCAGAGGTGACTTGTCCAAGATTGCACAGCTGGTAAGCGGAGGAGCTGGGACTTGGCCCAGGCCTGCCCGACTCCAGACCTGACCCGGCCACCTGTCTCCTGTGAGCCCCGTCCCCACGGGGGCCCGTGGCCACCGTCGCACTCAGTGCAATTGGCACAGTGTCCTCAATCCTTCCTCACACCTGCCTCCAGAAGGAGGTGGGCTTCTCACCTCCATTTTACGAGTGGAGAACGACACCTAGAGAAGGGCCCTAACAAGCCCAAGGTCCCAGCGAAGGAGGGATAGAGAGGGGACTTGAACCTGAGTCTTTTGATCCCCAAACCCGTGTTCCTTCTGCCACACCTTGACCCTTCCTGACCAAGCACGCAGCCGCACTAGGCACCATGCAGGTATGTGAGAAACGGGTTAACGGACAGACCATGTGGCTGTGGACAAGTTCTTCTGCCTTTGCAGCTTCCATTTCTCCATTAGAAAATTTGAATTGGTCCAGACCAGCTGGGAAATGCCCAAGCTCATTCTATTCAATCAACATTCCTTGAGGAGTGCTGAGCCCGGGGAGACAGAAATGAGGGAGGCTCTACCCCATCACTGTCCAGTGGGGGAGAAGGCCATGCGACTTGAGGCAGGTGGGCCGGGAAGAGCATTCTGGGCAGAGCAAACCACAGAGCAAAAGTGTGGCCACGGAAAAGGAAATTTCGAGAGGTCAGTAGGCATCATTTAAGGCCAGGAAAGCCTTCTGGAACTTTCATCCAACCATCTCCTTCCCTTCCCCATTTTCCCAACACCTGCTCCTTGCATAGGGTCTCAGCCACCCCTGCTTCCTGCATTAGGTCTCAGCCACCCCTGCTTCCTGCATTAGGTCTCAGCCACCCCTGCTCCCTGCATAAGGTCTCAGGCCACCACAGCTTCTGCCTCTTCTCAATTCTAGCCCTGGCGGGGGTCCCGGAGAGTCTCCCAGAGGAGGGGCAGAAACAAGCCCCAAATATTTCTGGGCCACCATCTGTACACAGACCATGTGACCTCAGTCAGCAGCTCTTCCCCTCACTCAGCTGGGTTTTCCTATGGATTGACTGGTGCAGAGAGCTCAGAGCCAGACGGCAGCACAATAAAAGGCAGGGTTTATGAGCATTCTCTTCCTGTCGGGTGGCAATCTCCTGGGACCGGCACTGTCACTACCCTGATGGACAGATAAGAGATCTGAGGCGGACAGAGGTGAAGTCACTTGCCCAAGCCCACACACAAGGAAACGGCTCAGGTGTTTGTACCCAGTCCATAAGGCTCCAGACCTCTGCTCCCAACCAAGAGCTTCTACTGTGCGCAAGCGTCTGTGCACTTTGATCCGTGTAACAGCCAATCCCCAGACTTGACCTGTAGGAAACAATCTTAGAGAGCCCGAAGGACGTTCCCTGCAGCCATGCTTACAGGACGGTGGATAACTGGAAGCCACGTGCGCACCCAACCACGGGGCCCTGTTCCTTTAGAGATTAGGCAGCTTCAGGTGAGCCGTGGTTTGCTGAGCACCAGCACCTTGCCAGGACCCTCTCTGCTGTGACCCCTACACCAAGCCTCTGAAGGGGGTGTTGCTTTCCCCATTCCCAGACAAGGCCTCAAAGCTCAGAGAGGGTGAGGGATGTGCCGAGGGCACACAGCTAGTGACAGCCATGGGCCCTAGCGGTGCTGCCAGGTGTGTTCACAGCCACCCCCAAGGTAGGAATGGGTAGCTCTGTTCTACGGAATGAAGCTAAGACTTAGAGAGGGCAAGTGATCCCCCCAACACCACACAGCTGATGAGCAGAGAACTGGGCTTTGATCTCCGGTGCTGAGACCACTTCCCCATACTGCCCGCTACTGACCGGGAGACTGCAGGAGAGTCATTGGGCCTCTCCGAGCCTCCTCAGTTCCTCATCTGTACAATGGGGATAAGAACGTCTGTTGCATATAACAGTTGTAGGAAGGATTAATTGAGTGCCCGGCCAAAAGTAGTGTCACCACAAAAGCAGTGACAGCAATAATAATGATGGCAATACAAGTAATAATAACGATAACAGTAATAATAATGGTCGATACCTATGAGACAACATCGTGCTGCAGAAGGAAGCCTGGCCTGGAAGTTAGGAGGACTGGCTTCAAATCTCAGCTCAGATACAGCCCTCCCATCTCTGGGCCTCAGTTTCTTCACCTGTAAAATGGGGGCAGGGCAGACTTGAAGACGTTCCCTGCTCTGAGGGTCTCTGAGGCAGGGACCCTGTTGTCTCAGGTCATCCCTGTGCAGGATGCAAGCTTGGGCTCTGCCTGCTAGTCCCTTGCCACAGCTGGTCTCAGGGGATGGGGTGGGCCTGGGCCTGAGGACACTCAGAGACCTGCACTGAAGGAGGCCCTGAGGCCCCTGGGCAAGGGAAACAAGGACTAAGGCAGGAGGCCCCTACCTGCTGTCCCCCCACCACAGCCCGTGGCTCCTGGCCGAGGGCTACCTAGGATAGAGCATCCATTCTGGGGCCCCCCGTACCTTCAGTGGATGGGGTGTGCCTCTGCCCTCGGCCTCCATCTCTCCCCTCCCCACCGGACCTCTGAGGAGATCCTGAGCCTGGGTGAAGAGGAAGCAGAGGAAGGCAGAGACAGAAAGGCTGGAAGGGCAAGAGTCGCGTGACAGAGCAACGTGCACAACAGGAGATAGAAGGGCCAGGAGCAAGAGAGAGAAAACGCCAGGCCGGGCAGGGGAAGAGGGCGGTTTGAGGCAATGGCAGGGGTGGGGGTGAAAGAGGGACTTGGGACAGGTGAGAATTGAGGACAAAAGAGGCCATGAGAGGGGTCTGGGGGTCTCTGTGATGTTTTTCAGAAGCCAGGCTGACAGGTGCCAATCCCCTTACTAACCCTGGCGGCCTTTTGGATGCTGGCTCTTTGTGTCCAGCGACTGGACCCTATGCACCAGGCCTTTCATATGGGTCACACTGACCCAAGGACATCTGCCATAGTGGCCTGAGCCCCCAGCACGCCTGGCCATAGAAAGGGCCAAGGAACTTTGCTGAAGAAAGGATTCAGTTCAGTCTTCTGTAGGCTCTCAGACTTGAACGGAATGCAAACAGCATCTCATCCAGCCTTTCCTCTCCTGCACTCCCGAGGGAGGACGGACTTGTTCAGGGTTACACAGTGAAGGACACCAGAGCCAGAACTGGAAGCCAGGTGGTCCTGTGTCTCTGGCCTTTTCCAGCTCAGCCCTTTAGGGTCTCTCAGCCCTGAGCAGGAGCAGGAGGAGCCCCCGCCTCTGGTTCTGGTTTTGTAACTGCTCCGAGACCTGGGTCGGGGCCTAAGGCCCAACCACTGACCTTCCCACGTTGGAGGAGCGTTAAGTGGGATAATCACAGGTGTGAAAGTGCCCGGAAAGAAAAGCTGTATCAATGTGCGGTGAGGTGTCCTCGGTGATGCACAGCTCTGACTCCCGAGTGGTGAGGGTGGTGGCAGAGAACACACTCATGTGGCAAGGGAGATGGGGGGCTCCAGGGAGCCTGAACCCAGAACAAGCCTCTACTGGGGTCTGAGTTGCCCCAGGCCCTGGAGGAACGGTGGCAGGGAGGCAGGCAGGGCCCTTGGAGCTGCAGCTTGGCCATAGATGGAGGGGAGGCCAGGTGACCCACCAAGGTACCCGAGAGGCAGTGAGACAAGAGACGCCTGAGGCCAAGCCAGCAACAGGTTAGGGCTTTCCCAGGCTCCCAGTTGCAGGCAAAGGTAGGAGATCAGTTTGTAAACAAACAACAAAATCCCTCTGAGACAAACAGCCTCAGATGTGTCCCAACCCATCTCTCTAATGGGCTCAGGGCCAGAGCTGGCCTGCTCAGATTCCCTGCCCCTTTCCAAGGAAATGGGCAGCCTAGCCTTGGTCCTGGAGAGGCCAACACCTCCCTCAGGCCAGTCCTTCTGTTCCTTCGCCTTCCAAACTTACCAACCCCTCTGGGTCTATGACTCGCCCTCTTCCTTGCTGGGTTCCATGCTCATCCACACCCGTCTGACATGGATCCTGCCATCAGTTTGCAAATCTTCCGTGGCTCCCATCTCTACAGGGTCCAGTTCAGACCCCTCGATGCGGCACTCAACATCTCCACGATCTGGTCTCTGACCTCGGTCTCCACCGATCCCTCCTCGGCCCCAGCCATGACCCTCCATCTTGGGATGCTCTCCCCATCTGGCCCACTCATCCCGACCTGGATTTGGTCTGACAGGTCTAGTTGGCCTGTGCCCACGCACAGCCTTGTGGTCCAAAGAAGGATCCAAGCTAGTGGGCATGCCTTCCTCTGAAGGACAGGTGGCCTGTGTGTCTCCCCAGTCAGAGGAGCCATGGTATGACAGAATCCCAGCCCTGCCACTTCCTGGAAGTGTGGCCCTGGGGAAGTGAGCCTTGGTTTCAAAGCTCCTGGCACAGTGAAGATCACAGAGATGGTACCCAGTCCACGTTACCTATTACTGTCATGACCTGTGCTATGTTACTTCATGCAGTCCCATGCTGCAAACATATCAAGCCACCAGCAGGAAGCAAGGTTGTCAAACTACTTCACAAGAAAATATTAGAAACACTCACCTCCAGCCCAACTTGAATATGGGAAGCTGAGGCCCAGGGCCCCAAAGCCAGTTAAGGGACCAGCCAGACCAGGAGCCAGATCTCCTCTTTTCCGAGCCTGAACTCTTCCCATACAAGCTGCCATGGCTAAGAGTCAAGTTCAAACACCAAACTTTAAATAGGATAGTCCCAAAGCATACAGAAAGAAAACCTTAGCTGCGCAGAAGAATCTTTATTATTTGTTCTCACTTTGCGCTCCTCCCCACCCCTGAATATACCTGCAGAGAACGCTTCTCTCTCATCCTCCTAGCAAAGCTCACTCTCTCTCCCCCCAACTTTTCTCCCCTCTCCATCCCTCAGGAGGCCTTTCTCTGACCTTCCCTGGCGGAGCCAAAGGGCAATTGCTGGCTTGCCTTTTTGCTACTCAGCTAAAAAGCTAAATTCCTTTTCTCCCAGGGCGCTTGTGGGCTTTTGTGGTTGCTTTTCTTAGCCTCAAGGGTCTAGTCTGTGAAAAAACCCAGAACCTCCCTCTCCACCTCACCTGAAACATCCTCCCAGCCTAAACCCACGCAGACAAAGCAAACCTTCTTCCACTCTCTTCTCCTTCCACCCAGCCCGTTCCTTCTCCTTCAGCCCCATTCCTCGTGGTGACCTGATGTCCCCAGGTCCTGTCTCCTCAGCCTCACCTCCTACTCCCCAACCCACACGGCTGCCTCTGCTCCCTCTCCACCTCCACCCGAACTGCTCCTGCTCAAGTCACTGGTCACTCCATTTCCCTAAATGCAACGGGCCCTGTGTAGCCTTCAACCCGCCTGATCTTTCTGTGTCGGTTCCCCTGTCGACCACTCCCTCCTAGGGGCTTTCTGAGACCCCTCTTGGTTTTCCCCCACTGCTCTGCCAGCAGCTTCTCAACCTCCTTTGTCAGCTCCTCCTTCAACCAAGCGTTGACGTTCTATCTTGGGCCCTCTCCTCTTCCCATGCTCTTTCCTTTGGCATTCCCACGGGTTGAATTTCCATCTCTAGCCAATGATTCCCAGATCCACATCTCCAGCCCAGACCTGTCTCCTGAGCCCCGGGCCTGGGCACCCAACTGTCTCCACTGGGTGTCTCAAAGACAACTCAAACCGAGCAAGTCTAGAACCATCTCATGATTCTATCTCTCAAAACCCACTCCTCCCCCAAGTCCCCATCTCTGTAAACAGCCCCACCATGCACCTTGTCATGCAAGTGGAAGACCTGGGAGCCTCTGGCCTTTCTTCTTCCTCACCCCCACACCCAGTCAGTCACCAAATCCTGCTGAGGCTACCTTCCAAATGCCTGTACAATCCATCCCAACCTCCTGATTCCAGAACCATGACCTCAGTCCAGGACTCTTCCACCCTTCCCCTGGGGGGAAGTCCTAACTGGTCTCTCAAAGCCACACTTACCCCGCATTCCATTCTCCTTACAGCAGCCAGAGGGATCTTTCTAGAGCACAGAGATTTTTATGTCATTTCTCTGCTTAAAGCTCATTGCCTTCTTCCAGTTGTTCTCCAGTAAAACCCCAAAAGGTTTGGCACCTATGCCACCCTCGCCCTAGCTCTCTGAGCTCCAGCCACCCTGACCTTGTAGATTTTCTTTCCATTCACCGTATTTCTTCCCATCTCCGAGGCTTTGCTCTTGCTGTTTTCTCTGCCTGGAATGCTTTTCCTTCTCCCCCCAACCCATCCCCAAGAGATCAGGCCAAGGGCTGCTTCCCACATTTCCCACCAGCCCGCATTTCCCCCAGGGCCCTGGGGTTTCACCAGCTGGCAGGCTGTTTGCACTCACCCATGGGTGCCTGTGGTTGCCTGATTCATGTCTGTCTCGGCTCCTGGACTGTAAATCCCGTGAAGGCCAGGGGCCATGTCTGTCTTGCTCATCCCACAGCCACACTATGCCTGGCATATAGCATCCCAGAGCCCCACCTGCCCGGGCCATGCCCCTGTCCACACAGGCAGCGCTGAATGCCCCAGGGACAAACTCTAGTATGGAATTCAGGGACTTACTTTTCCAGTGCTCCCGGTCCTTAACTCTCTACACACACCTTCCCCCATCCTCACTAGGGAGGCTCCCCCTCCTCCCCTTGGCCCCCTCCATCTCCCCCTCCTCCCCTTGGCTCCCTCCATCTCCCCCTCCTCCCCTTGGCTCCCTCCATCTCCCCCTCCTCCTCTTGGCTCCCTCCATCTCCCCCTCCTCCCCTTAGCTCCCCAAATCTCCCCCCGCCCCGTTCTCTCTTTCTCTAATGCGATTCATCCAATGATAGCCAGCTCAAGCTTCCATCCTCAATGATGCTTCTGTTCCCTAACCAGAGCCATCTTCCTCTGGATTGATGGAACACCTACTGGCCATCTCTGTGAGCATCCCTCACTAGGTCCAGGGTGAAATCACAAGGCCTTGGGGGCTTTCCACAATCCAGCCGCAGCCTACATCCTGAGCTCCCCACCATGCACACATCCAACACCCTGCTCTATGGCACGAGAGGACTTGGCCTTTAAAGCTTTGTTTCCGGATCCATGTCCTGCCTCCACCTCTTACAAGCTTCAGGATCTGGGGCAAGTTAGAACCTTTGCTAAGCCTCAGTTCCCTCACATATAAAATGGGAGCAGTAATAGTCCCACCTCATTGAATTTTGTAGGGGTTGAATAAGAAAATCCACGAGAAGTACTCAGCCCCATGCTTGGCATGACTGCGTGCTACCACAGGCCTCCGAACTTCTTTCCTCCACCTTGGCCTTGATTGGTTAGCAAGCCCATCCTTCCTACTGGTCCTGTGTTAAGAGCGGAGCCTGGGTCCCTTTCATCTCAGTATCCCCCTTGCCTAGCCCAGGGCCTGGTCCCAGGAAGACTCAATAGGTGCTTATTAATGAGTAGAGAGACCACACACTTGGCACAAACTATCTTATTGTTCCTTCACTTTCGCGTGTATAAAGCTTATCTCTCCTAACAGGATTTGAGCTCCAGGGTGTGGGGGAGGTGGTGCAGCGGGGAGAAAGCTGGGGTGTCTTCATGTCAGAGCATTCAGACCTGGGAGGGATCTCTGAGCTCCTGACATCCCTCTACCCCCCACAGTGCCCAGCCCAGAGAAGGGAGCCAAGGAGGCCTTGTTGACAGCTGGGCCGCCATCTTCCCCCAAGAAGAAGGCAAGTTTCCCCCCTGAGATATCGCCCTAATTACTCCCTGGTCCCTCCCCTCCACACACACATCTGCTTTCTTAGGCAAGAGCCTGCTTGACTTACTCACACGGAGTTCTTTTGGCTGGTGGTTCCAAGCCAGCTTGGCCAGTTTCTTCAGAGACTACAGCAGAAAGAGAAGAAAAGTTTTCTTAAAGCCACAGAGCACAAAACCAGAACAAGGATGGATCAATTCTCATCCTCAAAAGACCAGCAACGGCCTAGCATTGGCTAGCTCATCTCCACAGTGTCCAAAAGACAGACCCGGATGGCACAGAAGGGTTAAGCATATCAGACTTTGCACTCTGAGTCTCGGCTTGGAATCCAGGCTTTGCCCCTAACCCGCCGCATGACGTCGGGCAATTCACTTATCTTTCCTAAGCTCAGTTTCCTTGTCTATGAAATGGGGATAATATTAGTACTCGCTCAGGAGATTTAATTAGATGAGTGCTCAGAAAGTTGGTTGTTATTATTTTTCTTATTATTATTCCATTGAATATCAGATCCAGAAAGGAGGACCAGAGGACACTGCAGGCCGCAGAGGTGGCCTGACTTGGCTAAGACATACAGCAAACTGATGCTTCTCTCTCTACCCCTTCTCACGACATCCCTCAGAGAACCAAGAGGAGTTTGCTCACTTACTCCTGGGCTCAGAGAAGGTCACCCACCTTGAAGCATTCAGATTTGGGGACTTTGAAGGGGACTTGCAGGGGTGTCCATGCCAACATCAGACATTATCAGGAGGCCATTTGTTCATGGGTGCGCCCCCTCCAGTTGGGGTTGGCACTGCCCACCGATGATGCCACAGCCACAGGGTGGATCATGGCCTCTGCTTGCTGTCCATCCGGAAGGCAGGGACTGAGGCTAGGTTCACTGTGGACACAGCCTGGACCTTGCAGGGAGGAGGACCTTGCTGCCAAGTAGGCAAGGCACTGCGTACTCCCCCTTCTCCAGCTGGGCTCAGCAATCTGGCCTCTCCTCAGCCCAGCCCGGGGGCTCCGCCTGCCCACCTGGCTGCCAGATGGAATGCCTGCTTCTACAGGCCCCAGATGCATTTTCCCTGATGCCCTTCACTCTCCCTGATGCTGGGGAAGACCTGGCCGGCCCATCTGGAGGGTGCAGGCGAGCACTGGGCAGGGGGATAGGGCACGGCCTCTCAACCACAGCTCAGGGACGCCTTAAAGGCTGCTCTTTTCTCACACTGGGGAGGGGGCTGCGTCAAGTCAAGAAGGCAGGCCCCAAGCAATCTTTAAGCGAGGGGTCTAAGATGTGTTTTCAGCGTTGAAAGGGAGCCCAAACTGCATTCAGAGAATAACAGCAACAGTAACACCTGTCGTTCATTAAGTAGCCCCCTCTTCTCGGCCCAAATCATACATCATTCCAGGCACTCCTTGCAACAGCTCCTCCTGCACTGGGCAGTTGGCGAGGATGGAATGGGAAGCCGCATCATAGCAGAGGACCTGGGAAGGAGGAGTTTACATTAGGGTTCGGGGGTACAAGAAGCTGCCAGCTAGTTCTCTGCCTAAGTACGAATGGAGGTGCCCCTTGCAACAGGCCTTCCTTGTTCAGGAACTTTTCCCTTGGCCGGAGCAGGGGAAGCATCTCCTTCTCAGCTCTGCAAACACAAAGCCAGAAGGCCCCTGTGGTCCTGGGGAGGGGTGTGGCAGGACTTGCTATGGCCTGACAAAGGCTTATCCCCCTTCCCTTGGCGGGCAGAGCTGGCCTCTGAGATGTTGGTAGGAAAATCTGCAAGGGACCAGAATCCCCCATGTTTAGTGCTATGTCTTGAAGGTGGGGATAACCCATCGCCCAGAAAAGACACCAAGGACTGCCCCACTCCCCATGGGTGAGGGGAGGGTCTGAAATGATCACCGGGCTTGGCACAGGGCCTGGGAGACCGGTAGGACGGCTGGTTCTGGTTCCCCATGTGGCCGAGGCTAGAAGCCCTTCTTGGCCTGGGATGGTGGTTTGCTTCAGGGCCGATGGCCACACGTGTGAACGCAAGTCTAAGGAAGCTGTAACCTTGGAGCCAACCCCCGGAGATCACAGGAGCGCAGGCTCCACCACCAGGGAGGCCAGGGGTCCACGAGGCTGCGCAGAACATCTCTTCAACAGCGCCCGGACATGGCAGCAGCAGGAGCAGTAACACTGATGGCCTGAGGAGGACTCGTTGTTCCCTTCCTAGGATTGGAAGCAGGATTCTCTCTCTGGACAGAGAACCTCCTGGGCCCGTTTGGACAAGGGCAGGCAATGGCTCCAATCCAGGTGTACTGGACCCCCATTAAGTTGAACATGTTGATACTGAGCAATTAACTGGAAAATGAAGAGGCTTGTGACCCATACTCCCATACCAGTGCAGAGGGTGATTCTGGTTACAATGTAGAAGCTGCCTACCTCCTTGGTCCCTTCTAACAGCTCTTCAGGCATAATTATGCACATCAAACATATGAGGAAATTGAGGCGTCAGGAAGTCAAGAACATGTGCAAGTTCACACAGCGGGTCAGCGTTGGACCTGGGACCGCTATCACCTCTTCTCGGTGCCCCACGAGATAAGAGCAGTAACCCGAGGCCACGCAAGGGCCAGCTCTTCTCCTACTGGCTCTTCCTTGTCCTTCAGATCACGACTTAAACAGCCCTTCTTCAAAGAGGACTCTGAGCCACACAGCCTAGTGGGTTTCACCCCATCATTTTCTACACATCAGGACAATATTTCTTTCTTTCTTAGAATATTATCCAACATGTTGTAACATTATTTTTATTCATATTTTTACAATTCCCTTTGGTCTCTGAGGAGGACAGATGCCCCACGAACACCACACTGTGTGTTAGGCTCCCTGTTGAGGCCCAGAGCTCAGCACAGTGCTGAGCACATAGTGGGGACCCAACGGATGTTTGTTGAATGAACGATTGAATAGATGAATAATGAGAATTTGAGGCATGTCCTCTTTGCACGGGGTAAAATTCGGGAGACGGTCACGAGGGAGAGGCGAGGACTCAGGGAAGATACAGGCCCTGTCTCCAAATCCTAAAGGGCTGTCCTGGAGCAATAGGAGCAGGTGGGGTGGGAGGCACGAACTTAGAGTCACTTCAAAGCAGGACTCTCCGTGGTGGGGGGACCTGGGCCCCTTGGGTGGTGGTGAGCTCCCTGTCCCTGTGCGTACAAGCAGGCCCTGACTACCCGTCCCTGCCCCTCCCTGAGCAGGTTCAGAGAAGCCTCCAGCTGTGGGTAGTGGAGGCCTGTCAGGCCTGGGTCGTGGCTACTCAGGGACTCAAAGCAAAGCAGCTGAGGGGGCTCCCAGGAGGAGGTGAGGTTGCGGGGTTTCCTAGGGGATTATCAGGAGCAGGGATCTTAGGCAGACACAGGGGTCTGTCTGCTGAAACTTGCTCAGAGCAGCTTCCTGGCTTCCTGGCCAGATAACCGAAAACAAAATAGACTGGGGCCTGGGCCACTGCTACAACCCCTTTCTACAAAGAGGGATGGGGCACGCAGGAGCAGGCCCCAGGGCCCTGAGTCATAGAGGGAACCCGTCACATTCAGAATGGTGAAGATTCTGGCCTCGGAACCTTTCCGCGTGACGCCTGTCTCTGGCCTCAGGCTTCTCATCTGCAGACTGAGAGCCCGCTGGGCGTCCCCACCGTCCCTGGCCAGTACTGGGGAGAAGGGGCCATCGACACACCGCCTGGAGGGAAGACACGCTCTGGACCCAGCCGCACCAACTGACACATACTAGCTCAGACCTGGGCGGGGCGCGGTAGGGAGAGATCAGCAGGTGCTTCAGGGAGGCAGGTGGGGGGGTCCAAGCTCTGAGCTCTTCCTCTGCCCTGATTGGGGAAACTGACCACCTAGACGGGGTGGGAAGGCAGCCAAGAAGGGCCCAGCCTGAGGTGCTGCGAGACTGGCCAGCGGCACCTGGGACTCTGATGTCTGGGTTTCCTGGAGGAAGTGTGCGTTTATGCTGTGCTCTTGTGCATCTGCATGTACATATATATGTGGATCACCCATCTGTGTGTTTGTGGATGTGAATCTCTACACTCGCTTGTGTGTGTGTATGTTTCTAACTAGTGCCATCTCGTATACGTCTAGGCATGTGTGTGCCCTTATGTGTGTGTTTGTGTTTCTAGGTGTACATGGAAGTGCAAGCGATTGCGTGAGTTACATACATTCATTCATTCATTCCACAAATATTTATAGAGTGCCTACTATGCGTCTCATGTTGTCCTAGGTGCTGGGAATAGAAAGATGACATTCAAGGTCTCTTTCCTCATGCAATTTACATGTAGTTAAGAGACGGAATAAATGAGTGAAGAAACAATCTCAGATAGTGATCACTGCCATGAAGGAAAAAAAGCAGGGTAATTAGAAAGGGAGTGACTTGGGAAGGGTTACTTTATACAAAGACGTCAGGAAAAACTGCTCAGAAATGCCCATTCTCAGGCCTCAACCCAGACATCCTAATTCAGAATCTGCGTTTTTAACAAGACTCTCCAGGTGATTTGTATGCTTATCAGAGATTAAGAATCACTGGTTAAAATATACCTGACGTGGAAGAAAAAAGGGATCTATAGGTAAATGCTACAGATCTTCTTCTGCTACTTGTCTTGAAAAAATAGTTGGTCTTTATCAATTTCCTCCTTCCCTGGGCAGATTCTTTACCCACTAAGCTCACCCAGTCATTCCTATCTGAGACCTTGGAGGTCCTGCCCACCCGGGGCTGCGGTGGTCTTCAGTTAACTTTTAGCCTAAGACAGTTTCCATCCCTATTACTCCCTGCTCCCCTGAGTATGAGAAAGCTGATCTCCTCCTGAAAGTCAGAATCACTAACCCCAGTCGAATTGTAACCCTTGTCTGCTTGTTTGCCCGGGGACGTACGGAGTTTTCAGTGGTGAGCTGGCATCCTCAATTTCCACTTGAGTCCTTTGGTGGGAGCATTCCTTCCTTGGACACTAACACTTCTAAACCCCAAGTTTGGGGAGAGAGTCATAGGTGGAATCATGAATGGCGCCACCTCTGCTTCTGCTCTTTGGTTCCCCTAGCCACTCATTCTAGCTCTGGGAGAAATAGCACCACGTATAGTTAAGAGTGTATATGGCATCCTATAGGATGGGCCCCTGACATCACAGTGTTTTTTAATTCCATTTGGCTCTGGAACTAAGTTCTTCATGAGGTCACCCCATAATTCTATAGGGCCATCTGCTTCTGGGCATTGGGGTACCTGGTATGATCAATGGATTCAACTAGCTTCAGTCCATTGGCTTAATCTCTCTCTGTAAAATAAATCCCCGGTCTATAGCAATGTCATATGGGACACTATGACAATGGATGAGGTGCTCAGTGAGTCTACAGATGGTCTTGCTGGCAGAATTATGGCAGACAGGGAAAGCAAATCCAAATCCAGAATAGCTATTCCAATGAGGAAAAATTGCTGTTCCCTTCCATGAAGGAAGGAATCCGATGTCACCTGTCTCCCACCAGGTGACATCCATGGCTGCTTCGTCATTAAGCCCTTTGAGCAGGCACTGGGGTGACCAAGGAAAGAGACTAATTGGCATCCACAATGAGGTCATCCTGTCCACCTGTTCATTAAGGCCCTCCCTTCCAGAGTCTTCAGGAACTTTCGGTGAGTGCTCCCATAGGACATAGTATCCTTATGATGCTGGATCCACTCTGAGAGTCCAAACACATGCCCCTTCCCCAAGCTCCCCTTTTGCCAATTCTTCAGTCTTGTCTCTTCCAAGTCCCTGTCCATCTGGCTGAATCATTTGCCACTTACTGTGAATCACTGTAGAACTTAGGCCTTCTGTTCTTCCAGACCAAGACAGTGAGATACACCAAAGTGCTGCTCACTGGGAGGATGTCCCTATTCTGTCCTTCAAGGATACATGTAAGTGGGGCTATAACATCACAGCATCCCACTTCCAGCTGGTGCCGGCATGACGCACAGAGCCATTTGTTAACCAGGCTCAGAATGTTTTCTCCTCAACGAACTGGCCTTAGGGAATTCCTATGAGAGCACTAAGTGTAGGCTGAGAAAGAAATAGCGAACCACCTGCCTAGGCAACATACTTGTGCTTTCAGGACCTGCCTGAGTCCAGACCCATTTACACCATCTCCATCAGATGAAGGGGCATTCTTGGGCATGCTCAATTTAATGACTAGGCGGACCAGAGAACATGGCAGGTATCTTGGACTAAATAATTACCTCATAGTCTGTGGTCAGGTGTTCAGTTTGCCAAGGGGCAAGCAAAGAACTGTTTCTCCAAAGGTGAATAGTCATTTGCCAGAGAAGACATGGCCTTGCTCCAAAAACGAAGGGGCTCTAACTTCTCCTATCCAGTCTTGCCAAAGACTCCACACAGCATCGCAATCTGCCACAGACACTTCAAGCACCATTGAATCTGATGTATCCTAAAAGCTTGGCTTGAACTCAACCCAGATCCCATTGAAAGCTTTTCTGATCACCCAGGAGATGGCTTGAAGTAGATCCAGAAATGTAGTATATGTTACCTCTAAAATCCAATCAGCCCACCGAATGAGGGGCCCCTTTCCTACAATCAGGGATGCGAAGTTTAAGAATCTAGGCTTCGTTTTGAAGGGGGCATAGTGAATTTCTGAGGCTACTATTTTCCCAGAAGTTTCACTGGGCTCCCTGTAGTTTCTCAGGCTCTTCTGCCCCCTGCCTCCCCAACTCCTGGAACACAATTGTATTTCAAGATACCCGCCATTTTCTGATCTCTAGGTCCTATCAGCCTGATGTCACCAATGTACTAAACTAGTGTGATGTCCTAAGGGATGATGAAATGATCGAGGTCCCGTGAACTAACTTGCTAGAGAGGTAGACGTAAGGTTGGAGAGCTGACACAGCACTGAGGCAAGATGGAAGGTGGACTGCTGTCCGCGCCATGAGAAATCTAAGTACTTCTGGTGTTCTCTGATTACTAGGATAGAGGAGGGGAAATATTCTCCGGGTGTCAGATATGTATTAATTTGTTCCAGTTGTGAGATCCCACTTGGAACATTGTGGAACTGTAATTGGAATCGCCACCTGATTAATTACAATAATCCACTTTCATTTTTTAAGATCCATCTTATACACGGGCCAAACTAGAAAGTCAAATGAAATCACTACCCCTGCACCTTTCTTTAACAGTAGCTTTCATCTTTATGATTCCACCCAAGAAGTGTTGTTGCTCTGACTTACTATTTTGATGTGGTGTGGGAACCTACAGTGACTTTCATTTGGCCGGTCCACGCTCCGTGGATCAGGGAGCCAGTGTAGTAAATCTGCCAATCCTGAGGGTATCTAGTCTAACAATGCACTCAGAACCTGGGTAAGTAACCACAGATAGTACTGCTGTCTGTCATGGAGCAGACTTGTCAACATTCCATGTATCATCTGATCCCTGTAGACCCCCACCCTAATTGGTACATCTCAGGAGCAATCTGGGTCTTTAGGAATTAGCATCAGTTCAGGGCTAGTGTCTACTAATTATCAAAAGATTCAGGATCTTTGCAAGTACTCTGTTACTCTGAAAGATGGCCACAGACCCCTTTGGGGAAGGACAAGGAAAGCTTTAAGGAATTAAATTATTATTTAATTTCTTCATATTGCAGAGTGTTTCCTCAAGGGGCCCATTCCTCCTTCATTCCACAGACTCCGGTCCTGCCTATTGACTGGGCGGGGTGCTGATAAGTTTTTACCGTAATGGCTCAAGTCATTTTCTATTCATGAGATGCACATCTTTTTTATCACGTGAATCAGTGTCGGACCTTAGTGGGCTCCCCATCTCTTTTGGTCTTAAACCCATGATCATTAACCATGTCCAAAAAAATCCTATAGTTTGGGCCATTCTGCTCTGCTCCCCCTGACGGTCACCACACCACCCAACCTCTGACCTTCAAGTGCTACCACATGGCCTCTGTCACGCTAAGATCCTCCTATTTCCATCAAAATCAAGGGCCCATTCAACTATGGCGCTTCCACCAGCATGCCTGGCCCACAGAGAGCCGCCATTGGAGGGGTTTTTCAAAGAGGTTGCCACTTCCCTCATCAATGACTTTTTTCCAAGGTTTTCATGAAGGGAAGCTTTTCCGGGCTCTCTTAGGGGTCTGAGTTTGGGTGGGAAGACACTTCTTTCTTCTGAATTTCTTACATCAATACCTTTCTTTCAACCCCTCAAACCACAGCATTGAATCCAGAGCTCAGGCAGGCTCATCCACATTAGGAAATTCATCCAGATTTAAAATGATATTCCTCTGGGAATTCACCCCGAAATGGACTCTCTAGAATGTTGCTGAGATGAATTAGCAAAACCTTGTGATTCTGTCAGTGAATAAACTTTCTCCTCCAAGGTTTGACACATCATTGGTCTCCAGGAACATGCTGGAAACCGATCCTGTCATAAGCCTGAGGGACAATGAGGAATTCTGGTTTCCCTTTGCGAGAGAACACCGTTAGGCAGGACAGCCTCGTCTGATGGGGAAGCAGGGCCAGTCTGGCCAACATGGTCGACTCTATAGGGTTTGGGAGTCTGGACTACCGAGTCTGTCATCCTCGTGTGCACTCCCATTTTGATTCTCAATTCTCACCCTATCTGGATTAATTCCTTAAATTTTATGTAAGAACCCTGCAAAAGTTGAGAATTTAACAAACCTAATTTAGCAATCCACCGCAGCAAACCAAGCATCTGGTTTTGCACTGTTTCTGCCCTGTCTTGATAAGAGATGAGATTCTTGTTCCTGAGTCATAGGAAGTTCCTTAGTTTCAGTCCGTGCCCTGAGCTAAGGCTCTAGAGATTGTTGGTCATTATTTTCTTTCTTAAGCTATCCAGTGCCATAAACGACATTCCATCCCACAGTCCTTCAACTCCTCCTGCCCTTTATTCTGCTCTATGGCACCGCTCCTTCAGGCGTCGAACTCCTCCCTTCGCTGGATCCTTCATTTTAGATGACCATGGGACACTTTAATTAGCTGTTTCAGCACTGGGTACCACGAGCTTCGGGGTCCCAGCCCTTGTACTAGCTGCTATTTCTCTGCCTTCAGCCCTAACTAGGGCAGTAACTAATCCAAGATTCCCATGGTCCCCTCAGGGTCTCTGCCTGCACCCCAATTTTGGCACCAGTATCTGTACCAATCAGAGTCCCTGTTTGCAAACAACAGAAAGAAACTCTGGTTGACTTATGCTGAAAATAAACGTATCGGACAGGCATCAGGGAGTCCCAGACCCTGTGTGGAAGCGGGAGGACCAGGCAGGAGCCAGAAGAGAGAGCCGAGCCCCTCCTGAGGGAACAACAGACTCAGGAGCCATTCCGGTGCCATCGCCACCAGCCTTGCTGTTCTACAGCAACAGTCCTCGCTGACCCTGCTCCGTAGGTCACTCTTTCTGTCAAGGAGTCACATCTGTGTGTGTGTGTGTGTGTCTGCAGGTGGGAAGCAGGAGGAGTCTGGTGAGCTGCTCTCTCTTATGGGTTTTGTGGGATAATGGAACCAGCACTAAATTAGAAGTGACCGACCCCAGGCTAGAGTCCCAGCTCCATCACCTGACTCGACCCAGCTATGTGACCTTGAGCAAATCACTGAACTTCTCTAGGTGGGTCTCAGTTTCCTCACCTGCAAAATGGGGACAATATCCATTCTTCCAGCCTCACTGAGGTGTGGTGCTCCCGCGGCATCCCTTCTTACACTGAGGACTTAGCTCAACGGGTAGTGAGGCGTTTATTTGTGAATTATACCAACGACGTCTGTTCCTCCAATAAACCGTAAGCTCTCTGGGGTCAAGGACTCCTCCACCTGCTCAGTGCTGTTTACGCAATGCCTAGAAAATGCAGGAAATGTACTGTGGGCCCAAAAAACCTTTGTTGAATGAGAGAATGAATAAGCTAAGGGGTTAGGAAGGGCTTTGTAAACTGTCAAGGGCTGTGCACGTGTAAGTTGCAGTGCTTTGGAGCCAGAGACACCTCAATTCAATCCCACTGTCGTGGGACGCCAGGGTCTAGCTGAGTGACCTCAGTGACAAGGGGCCCAGCCCTGTGCGAGCATGGAGTCGGCATGGCAGGCAGCCAGGAGGCTGGATTCTGGCCCCAGCTCTGCCCTCTGTCCTCTGGGCAGGGAGGGTGTGGCCAGTGACCATGAGGTCCCTCCCAAGACAGACACTCAGGGTCTCTCAGATGCCACCACTGAGCATCCTACAAAAAGGAGGCTGTTGTGTGTGCTAATGTGTGGGGACAAAGACAGCAAAGCCTGAGGCCAGACTCCCAGCCTCACACCCGACAGCCACAGAGGACGGTCTGGTCTGCGCGGGAACTGGGAAGACAGGGACGCTGATGGGCTTGTGACCCTGGGCGGGCCTTTTCCCTCTCTGGGCCTCAGTTTCCCACCTGTAACATTAAGACTGTTGGGGATTGAATAAGACACCCACAGCAGTGTGTGTATAGTGTACACTCGGTAAACGTTAACCATGGCTATTATTATTGTTGTCGTTGTTGTTGTCACTATAGCCCCTGGATTATACATATTCACACAAACTAACTATCTTTTAGTGCAAAACATACGCCTTCTCCTCTCTCCGTCTGTCTCTGCCTGAGATGTTCTTTTCCTTTCTCTCTCCCTCACTTTTTTTTTTTTTTTTAAAGATTGGCACCTGGGCTAACAACTGTCGCCAATCTTCCTTTTTTTTTTTCTGCTTTATCTCCCCAAACCCCCCCTGTACACAGTTGTATAGCTTAGTTGCATGTCCTTCTGGTTGTGAGATATAGGATGCCGTCTCAACATGGCCTGACGAGCGGTGCCACGTCCGCGCCCAGGATCTCAACCCTGGGCCGCCGCAGCGGAGCGCGCGAACTTAACCACTTGGCCACGGAGCCGGCCCCTCCCTCACTCTTGTTCAGTGTCCTCTCATCTTTCTGGACTCAACTCAGGGAAAGCCACCCAGGGTCCCCTGTGAGCCCCCACTGTCCCCTGCACACCAGCCTCAGGAGTGTACCCCAATTTTGGCACCAGTAACTGTACCAATCAGAGTCCAGAGACAGGTCTCCAGCTGTCTGGGAGTTGTCTGCCCCGTCCCTACCCTCCAACTCCTCCAGGGCGGGAGCCGCGCCTTCTCATCTGTAACCTCAGGACCCACCCAAGGCCCAGCACACAGTAGGTGCTTAGGAAATGAATGAATGAATGAATATCTGTTTTCAAAACTATAAAACTGATCTATGTCTTTGTCTATTTGAGGACAGAGTCTGAAGAAATGAGCTCGACCAGAAATGCAGAAAGGCTGGGTTAAATGCCTTTGCCATGAGCTCCTGCCAGCCTGGGGCCTCTTCTTTGGGCCCTTTTCTTGGTTCATCGTTGAACATAGCTTCAAGCGATCCTGTGGAAGGTCCTCTACCCCAATAGATGGCCAGCTCCCTGAGGGCAGGGCCACATCTCTGTCTGCTTTCCACAGCATCTGTGGTCCCTAGCACAGAATCTAGAATTCAGTAGATGCCAGATAAGTAGGATCGTGGATCCTTGAACCCTCTGTGGCCCTCGTCTGTGTGCTGGGTTTTGCATATGATGATGCTCAGGCTGATTGTGGGTTAATGAGCTCATGGTGTGATGGAAAGAACCTAGTCTGAGATTCAGGAGTCTCAAGTTCTAGTCTTGGTTCTGCTGTGTGACCTTGGGCAAATTATTGCCCTCTCTGAATTGGTTTCCTCACCATAATAGGAAGGGACTGTATTATGAGAGGTCAGAGCAGGTTCTTCCCACAGGACTGGTCCAGGAAAACTTCCTGGAAGAGATGGGACCTGTACAGGTTCTGATGGAACAGCAGGACTGAGTGAAGTAGAGTGAATGGGAAGGCATTCCAGGTGCAAAGAACGGCAGGAGCAAAGACAGGAATGAGCAGAGCCTGTGAACCACATGTGTGGCTGGACAGAGGGTGGGGGACGGGGCCCAGGGCAGACAGGAGGGTAGAGAGAAGGAATGGTGGAGAGCGGGGACTAATTCCCCCTCTCAAGTCAACCTGAGTAGGATCTTCGGTCCCTTTCCTGAGAACACTGGCCCAGCTTGAAGGCACCTTAATTGTAGGCCCCTTAACTACCCGCCTGCTCAGTGCCGCCTACCTCCGTCGCGGTGGGTTGATCTCCCGCTTGCTCCAGGAGCTGTCCTGTTCACAGTCTGGCCTGCCTGTAACCAACAGCTCCCTCATCAGATAGCAGTGAGGACGAGTCCTGTGGGGATCCGAGGCCCCTGCCGCCGCCCGCCACCCTCCGTTGCTGGGAAGATGCTATCACCACCCAGGAACGCAGAGCCCAGACCCCTGCCCCGTTCCCAGCATCTTTATCTAGTCTGGGATCTTGTGTCTGGCTGTGCCATCTCCTGCCCTGTGCCATCCCTTGCCACCCCCAGCCCCACATACCGTCCTCCAGAGCCGGCTCCTCGGGCCTAAAGGGCTGTCAGGCTTGGCGACTGGAGCCCCTTGGGGCTGATGCTGGGATCTTGGCCAAGGGATGGGCGGAGAGGCTGGGGTGCACAAGAAGGATGCAGCAGGCAGAGTTTGCAGAGCTAAGACTGAGTTGGGCTGGAACCTGCTGCCAGAAAGAACCAGGATCCCTAGAGCAGTGGGGTCTGAGGGGCAGGGAGTGAAGGTCTCAGCCTCAACACTCAGCCTGCCCAGGAGGCCCAGCGTCCAAGCAGTGGGGAGAGAACGGGGCAGGTGAGGCCAGCCAGGTATGGGGCACCCTCCCCCTTCCTCCGTACACTTCAGCCACATTGGCTTCCTTTGGCTTTCTCCTTAATTCCCAGTTCATTCCTGCCTCAGGGTCTTTGCACTTGCTCTTCCCTCTACCTGGAACCCTCTTCACCCTGCTCTTTGCGTGACTAGTGTCTTTACTTCTTTCAGACCTCGGCTCACACATCATTTCCTCAGAGAGACTGTCCCTGACCACCCACCCCCAGTCACTCTCCACTGTGTCACCAGTTTTTATTATTTATAGCACGTGTCTGAAATGATTGCCCTCACTTATTTGTTTCTCTCTCTTTTATCTCTCTCCCCTGCTAGATTACAAATTCCCTGAGAGCAAGGACTGTGTGTGTCCTGTTTGCAGGGTGGCCCCAGGTCCTAGCCCGGGGCCTGGCACATAGTCTGTGCTCAGTAAATATTGGGGCCCCATGTTCTGGCCCTAAAAGTCAAGACAATTTGTCTCTTTTCAAATACGTAGGGTGCTTCCCGGCTCCATGCCTTGGCATATGCCATTCTTCCTGCCTGGAGTGCCCTTCCCTTGGCTTTTACCTGAGAAGATGGCTTCAGCACCCAGTTCGAATGGACAGGGGAGAAGGCGGTTCCCCTAGGGGTCCTCCCATAGCGCAGGTGTCTTATAAAGACAAACCTCTTGTCGAGTCTGTCCACATCTCCACCGTCAAGGAGCGTATTACCTACTGAGCTAACTTGCTCCATTATTTGACAAGCGCCATTAGAAAGCACTGTCTTCTTTCGTGAGTGGTGGCATGCTTCCTGCTGACTGCGAGGTCACAGCCTCCCGAGAGAGGGGGAAGTGGGAGAGGTGAGGCACGGGGATCAGAGACACAAGAACTGAGTGGACCCTAGTTGCTGCAGGAAGTTGGTGACAGAGGAAGCTGGCCCAGGGGGTAATGAGCTCCCCGTCAGTGGAGGTATTCCTTCCCAACTGTCTCACTTTCCCTACCTAGGCCCCAGCTTCTCTCTAGGAAGAAGGGAAGCATGCCTTCTCCCCAGGTCCCTCCTCTGCTGGGTTTAGTAAATAAGCCTGCAGGGAAGTTTCTGTCTGGGTCTAACGTCAACACATCTTTCTGTGCCCGGGCTGCGATCTGGAGAGCAGGAAGGCAGGAGCAAGGTGATGAGGTGACGTGGGGAAGAGCATTCTAGAGTGGGGAATGGCATGTGCAAAGGCCAGCAGAGGAAGTCCAGGATGGCTGGAGTGCAGAGTGAGAGGAAGGTGGCCTGTGAGGGAGGTCACAGGGCCCAGCCGCTGCAGGGGCTCCAGCTGAGGCACTTGATCTGTACCCTAAAGCACAAGGGAGCCTCTGCAGGGTTTCCAGGAGGAAAGGGCACGAGGGTCTGGTCCACATCACTGGTTTCGGTGTTGGGAAAAGGTTGGAAGGGAGCCAGGGGAATGTGGGACCTGCCAGGAGGCTCCTGTCCCAGTCCGGGTAATGGTGGCATGGACCAGCATGGTGCCAGCGGGTAGTCAAGGAAGGAGAGGCAGGAAAGGGATGTGTGAGGATGGAGTCTCCTGGGTAGCACTGGGACGTCAGGGTCAGGCTGGGAAACGGGGTGAGGGAGAGGTGGGGCAGCCACTGAGATGCTGCACTGTGTGTCAGCAGGGCGGCCAAGGGGCTGAGCTTGAGGTTCTTTTGAGACACTGCAGCTCAGAGAGCTGGAGACCCAGAGGGGAGGGGGTTGTGAGGTGCAACCCAGACTGTGTGTGGCTGCAGGCACGAGGCACCCCCTCTGAGCTGTACCTGCCCTATAGCTCCTTTAACACAGCAGGTGTCATTGCTCCCATTTTCCAGAAGAGGAAACTGACGCTCACACTGGAAAACAGTTGCCCAGGCTTCCACGATGAGGACAGCAGAACCAAGGTTAGAACCAGATCTGCCCTCCCCGAGTTTTACCCACTTCAAGCTGCCCCAGGACGCCTCCACGGCTAGAGCCCAGGGGAGACAGCAGGACCCCCACATACACAGATGGGGCTGCAGGGAGCTTGTTAGCATCTGATGGGCACTTGGCGGGAACTGCCCTCTGCAGAGGAGAAAAGGACAAGGAAGGCAGCCAGGAGGGGAGCAGGGGCCTGCACCTTGCAGTCAAGGCCACCGACCTCACAGTCCTTCTGTGCACCACACAAAAGGGTATGGCCCCAACTTTGCACTAAGCCCTCTGCTGGACCCTTCAGACACAAGAAGGGGTGCTACTGCCCCATTTTACAGCTGAGGAAAGAGAGGCCCAGAGAGAGGACAGTCACAAGGTGAGTCAGTGGCAGAGTGCAGAAAGGACCCAGGAAGGTCTGACTCCAGAATCCCAGCTTGCCATCTCCAAGAGCTGGAGGGGTTCAGTGAGTGGCTGATGGAGGCAACCAGGGCGAAGCCCTGGGCTCAGGGGCCACTCCTTCTATCCCTATCACGCCCTCAGTGGGCCCCTCCTTCTATCCCCCATCACCCCCTCAGTGGGCCCCTCTTTCCTCTATCTCTCATCACCCTCTCAGTGGGCCCCTCCTTCTATCCCCCATCACCCCTCAGTGGGCCCCTCCTTCTATCCCCCATCACCCCCTCAGTGGGCCCCTCCTTCTATCTCTCATCACCCTCTCAGTGGGCCCCTCCTTCTATTCCCCATCACCCTGTCAGTGGGCCCCTCCTTCTATCTCCCATCACCCCCTCAGTGGGCCCCTCCTTCTATCTCCCGTCACCCTCTCAGTGGGCCCCTCTTTCCTTCCATCCTCCATCACCCCCTCAGTGGGCCCCTCTTTCCTCTATCTCTCATCACCCTCTCAGTGGGCTCCTCTTTCCTTCCATCCCCCATCACCCCCACAGTGGGCAGTGAGCCTCTAGGGCACAGGCCCCAGGGGAGGGCAAGAAAGGAGGGGAGATGGGTCAGCTAGGAATCTTCTGAGAGCCTTTGGGGCCTCCTAGTGTCCACATCAGCCTCCCTTCACTCTCCCTCTTGCCACCTAGAGCCCGAGGCAGCCTCCTGTGCCAGGCTGTGGAGGGAGGAGGCGACAGAACCCTCCGCCGCGTCAGAACTGTCTCCTCAGGTCCTCTGTGGGGCCTCATTGGGGCAGTCCAGCCAGCGCTGGGTCCCATGGTCCCCTTGTTCAGAAGAGACCTGAACGAAGGGGCCTGAGTCCCACAGCAGCAGTTGCCATGTCAGGGAGGGAGGGGACGGGAACCCTGTGGTCGCGGAAGGGTGAGCGCTGGTCCCAGCCTGGAGAAGCCTAGCCCCGTCCCGAGAATCCTCGGATCTGGGAGTGCAGGGGACAATCTGGCCGGCCGTACAGAAGCGGCTGCTGCCCTGCAGACCCCAGAGGATGGCAGGGAGGGGGCAGGGCTTGGAGAGCCAAACTGGGGGTCGGGGCGGGGACAAAGCAGAAGCGGTCCCGGCCAGCAGGGGGCGCTGGCGCAGCAGAATTCCAGCCAGGAGGCCCACAGGGAGCCTGCCCACCCCCGAGAGGGGTCTGGAGGCTTCCCAGCCTAGGACATGACCTTGGAGCAGGGAGGAAAAGGCACCGGCTGGTCACACCTGGTTGTGGAGGCACGACCCTGGCACAAGGGACCCAGTATGGCGTCATGAATAAGAGCACAGGCTTCAGAATCCACAAGGACCAGCTTGAGTTGGAATCCTGGTTGTCACTCTCTGTGTGACCTTGGGCAGGTCTTCTCCCCTCTGCTCTTCAGATTCCGCCTCTGTAAAATGAAGATGCTAGGAGCACCTCCCCGTGGGGCTGCTGGGAGGCAACAATGAGAGCACGCTGGGGAGGCCTGGCACCTGGCACGCAGTGAGTGCTCAACAAATGAACAGAGTCCTTCATAAGGAACAAAGGACGTGTCAGACATCAGGACCAGCTTGGCGGCTGTCCATGGCCCCGGAGCCACTGACCCAGGGTCCTTTATCTTCCCATACAGGTTGGCACAGCTGCCCAGCTGAGGCCAGCGCTGAGTCCTCAGAGCAGGAGGGCGCTTCCAGCACAGGAGGAGAAGCGCTGCGGGGCAGGGAGCCAGGCAAAGGGCAGGGATGGGCCGGGACCTCGGCCACCTGCCCAGCTTGCTGCATTCGCTCAGTCAATCAAGCACGCCCCACCTGCCTCACGTCAGGCCCTGTGTCAGACACAGAGGCTTCAGCGGAGAAGACACACTTGTCCTGCCCTAGGAACCCAGGCAGGGGACGCCTCCTGCTGACCACAGCCAGAGGGAGCTGGAGGCTGCCTGTCCCAGGGTTCACACTGAGGCCAGGTCCATGGCTTGACCACACAAGGCCCCATTACTGCCGCAGGTAAGGTCAGCCGTAGCTCAGCAAGTGGAGGCCCCTGGAGGCCCAAGGGTAGGGAGGGGGCCAGGGCAGAGCCAGGCCAGCTGCATCCCTCCCACTTTCTTCCTTGCAGAGGCCATGGCTTTCAGAGACTCTGGAGCGAACAAGACTCAGGTGCACATCAGAGCTTTGCTCCTTAGTAACTTGGTGATCTTGGGGAAGCTGTTTCCACTCTCTTAGCCCCAGGTTCCTCACTAATGAAAAGGACCCCTAGGCCTGCTGGGAGAATCCAAGGAACCCTTTTCATGGTTTATTATCTGGTTTATCCTTCCCTTTCATAAAGAAAGCTCCTCAGCTACAAACTAATCCTGTGAGGTTGGTATTGGTTCCGCCTACAGCGAAGGCAAGGCTCAGAGAGGTTAAATGACTTGCCCAATGTCACACAGTATAAATCAGCTCCATCTGACTCCAAAGCCTGTGCTCTTTCTAGAGGACATACTACCTCAGGGCAGATTGATTGTTCCTTCTCTATAATGGGCCCAGCTGAGACCAAAGAGTCCTCTGGAAGAACAGTTCACAGGGAGATCTCAGTGCTGAGAGCCCCTCTGGGGGTCCCCTCCACGGGAAGCCAAATGTCTTGGGTAATATTCCTGGCTGTGCCACAGACTGGATGACCTTGGACAAGTCTCATATATCAAGCCTCAGTCTCCCCCCCTGAAAATGAGGGTAGGAGCTGATGAAGCGTGGGTCGTGGGCCAACCTCTGCCTTCTCTGCTTCTCACCTCCGCCTGCTCCATTGCAGAGACCCTCCCCTAGGATTCCCTCTCCAGGGACCCCCCCCCCCCAAACAGGGCCAGAAGCTGCTGTGCAGAAGGGGCCTCCCGCTTCTCAGAAGCCCCGTCACCATCCGGGGTAGGGCTGTAGGAGCCCAGCTGTGATGCCCTCTTGATGCTCCGGGTTTTCCCTGAGGACTTCCCGCATGCCCTCGGAACCGTCACCCCGGCTAAGGGCACTCTGCGTCTGGGGGCACAGGAGAGCCAGGAGCAGGGGCTGGGGAGGCAGAAGCAGTGGGATGGATGCTCCGGCCTTGGTCTCTGGCCCTTCTGGGTTCCTCTAGGCCTGGGGGACTTTGGAGGCCCAGCCTGACTTGGAAGAGGCCCTCAGGCCTGGGATGCCCAAATTGTCACTGGATTTCCTGGTCAAGCCATCACATGGACTGCATTGCCTTCACAGGAATGTGGACATCAGGCAGCTGAAATGCCCCATTCACGGCCCACCTTTCCTAGCCCACACGGAAGATGCTGCAGGGGGATCGGGCCTCCGTCAGAAAGGCTCCTGCGCCTTGGAGAGAACGCAAAGGGTCATCTGCGGAGAGAACGGCCAAGACACCTATGGCCAAGCCTGAGGTCAGACTGCAAGGCTGTGGAACCATTGCTGGCAAGCCTGGCACCTCGTGTTTCACCAAGATGTCCCGCGTTCCTCAGAGAAGGCGGCGGGAGGGAGTTCCTCGTCCCTCTGCCTGGCAGGACCCAGACGCAGAGACCCGTGCTCCAGAGTCGGGCACTGGCCCATCCTGGTTGCATAAAATGACGGTCTCTCTGTGCATTTTCCCCCATTATAAAATTAATACTCATTAAATAGATTTGAAAACTACAACAACAAAAAAGCACCAGGAAGCAAAACCACACAGGCCTGTGTCACCACAAGTTCTTGCAGCTTTCTCCTGACCTCCTTTTGTCCCCGTTCTTGGCGCTCTGTGGTCTCCCGCAGCACAGGTAAGACCACTGGAGCATTCCCCTGGCGCTCTGAGCCCCTTCTCTGCCCAGAAGCCGCTCCTCGGTTCACAGTCTATGGCGGTTTCCATTTTCTGCTATTTTAAACAAAGCTGCCACGAATACCCGTGTGCCAGTAGCTTTCCCGGATCCTGAAATATCTCCTTGGCACTGACTGGTGTTCAGAAGCTGTGGCGGCTCAGACAGAGAAGAGAGTCGAAGGCTCTCCAGCCAAAGACTCTGTAAACGGCGCGTCATTGCGCCTGTGAGAGGCGGAGGGCGCGCCCCTCCACCTGCACAGTCTTTGTCCCCAAAATGGCCAGAGGAGATCCCTGAGGAGACTTTCCCTTCTGCTCAAGGCCCACGAGGAAGGGGTGTCACCCCTGTAGCCCTGGAAAGAGGGCTGGGGCTCCTGAGGAGTCAGAGGTTGGTGTTAGCTTCATCTGCAAAGAAGCAGCCCATCAGCTGGAGACTTCTCGCTAGGGCTCACAGTCAGATGCATGGGTGTCATGCTGTCTCCGTCGCTGACCAGCTGTGTGACTTTGGGCAAGTTACTTAACCTCTCTGTGACTGTTTCCTCATCTGGAGAACGGAGATGATCATCACGGCACCTGCTCTCCTCGGGTGGTTGATGGCATTAAATGAGGTGATGTGTGTCAGACTTTCAGCCCAGCACTGGCCCCAGCTCCATAAGCAGCCGACACAGCAGGACCACAGCGATGGCCACTTTAGCTGCAGATCCCAGGCGGTCTGAAAGGCTTCCTCTGACTTCTCCGAGTCTTCCTTTCTTCAAGGAAAATGGAGCTGAGAATGATTCTTGCCCCCTAGAGTTTTCAAGGACCAAATGAACCTACAAGGATGTGAGGCAACACCTTGTAAACTGCAGAGGGCTTTGTGGTCATTTACTTTGCATGTTGTTGCTATCCTTGTGTCAGGGAGCTCACTACCTTTGGATTAGGCCTCAGGGGCAGCTCTGGCTGACACGGCCTCTTCCTCAGGGAAGCCAAAGCCTGTTTCTGGCTCTACACAACAAGCTGGCTCCAACGTCCATGAACCCCTCCCATTCCAACCCGCAGGATCTGGGGTCGCACAGCACTGAGGTCCAGCCCCAGATTCATCTTTCCCAGCTGTGTGTCCTTGGACACTGGCCTCTCTGAACCTCAGTTTCCTCATCTGTAAAGTGGGGGCTCCAGTCCTGCCTCACAGGGTTAGGAAGAGCCAAGGAACCCACCGGGCACACAGTAGGTGCTTGTTATATGTACGCTTCCTTTTCCCTGCGGATCCTGGAGGGGGCGCTGTGGATGGGGGGAGAGTCTATATTGATGGGAGAATGAGAAAGATTTGAGAGTCAGACACTAATTTGGGGGAAGACCAAGAATTGGGCTTGAGTTGTGCGGGTCAGCTTTCTCAGCCCTGCCTTCTTCCATCTCAGAGGCTCCTGGGAAAGGACCGATCACATCCTAGGATCAGACCCAGAGCCTGCGAGACCCCGGAGGCCGAGCACAGCACTGCAAGGATGGGGTCGGGGATGCCTTCATCGACCCCCCATTTACCAGGCCTGTTAGAGCCGCAGAGTGAAGACAAGGACCCCGCTCCCACAGGCCTTGCATTCCAGGGAGGGCTGAAAGTGAAGACCACAAATTAAAGAATATGATGAGATGAGGTAGTGGTAAGTGAGGGAAACAAACAGGGGGACTCGACAGAACGAGGGGAGGCGGCTGAGTTCATCTGAAGAGGTGACCTGTGTGCAGAGATGTGACAGATGGGGGGAGCCGCCGACACTGGGGCCCAGGGAACAGGCAGCGCAAAGGGGCAGAGCGGGGAATCGAGTGTGACGCGTCCAAGGAGCAGCAAAGGAGCCAGTGGGCAGGGCTGTGGTACCCAGGCAGGTGGGCAGCAGCCAGATCTCCATCCTCAACCCAGAGCAGCAGGGAGTTCCCATGAACAGATGTCATGGCGAGGAGAGCAGGTCTGCTCTGTGTGGCTCATGGGGGCAGAGAGGAGCCATGAGGCCAGACTTCTGGACAGACAGATTCATCTAAAGGTGGAAATTGATTCTTCATAAGGGAGTGAGCTCCCCATAGCTGGAGGCATGCAAGCAGGGGTGAGCAGATTGCTTGAAAGAGTGCTTTGGGTTGCATTGTCCTGTAGGCATTCATTTAGTCAGTCACTCAATGGACAGTGGATAGTCACAGATGCTCTGTGACCAGCCGCGTGGAGGGTGCTGGGGTGGCTGAAATACATCAGCCACGGGCCCAGCTCTTGTGAAGGTCATGTCCTATGGGGAAGACAAGATGTGTGAACAGGGTAGAAAGGGCTCTGGATCACCTAACGGGACAGAGAAAGTCTGAGGTCAGCAGGGGAGAGAAGGAGAGAGGAGGGAGGGAGAGCTGGGGGAGGAAGGGAGTTAGGAAACACTTCTGACTAGACAAAAGAGAAGGCTTTGTGGCAGAAGTGAGGGAAGGCTGGGTGTGGGAGGATGGGTTTGGACATTAGGATGTGGAGGGCACAGCTTCCAGGCAGAAGAAGGGCATGGACCGAGACACGTCCGTGATGATGCAAGGTTCTCAACCGGCGCCGTCCAGTGCAATAGCCAGCAGACCCCTGTGGTTACTGAACTCTTGAAATGGGGCCAGTGTGACTGAAAATTGGGATTTTTCATTTTATTTCATTTGAATTAGATTTAAATCACCACATGTGGCTAGTGGCTCTGAAATCGGGCAGCACGGGTCTCGAGGCAGGAACAGGGGATCCATGAGAAGATCCAGAGAGAAGAGGGTGGAAGGAGCGATGGGGAGCTGGTCCAGGCCACCTTAAACTGATCCCGAAGCAGTGGGAGCCACTGAGGGGTTCCTTGGATTCAAAGACCCTCCGGAAAGGAGGAGGGATGCTTGGAGGGCCTGAGGCTGGAGGCAGGGAGGTGGGTGGAGGCCCCTGCGCTGCGGCAGAGGCTGCAGGAGGGAGGCCTGAAGGAGCTAGCCCAGGACACAGCCCTGGGAGAGGGCACAGAGGGATGTCAGGAGACTGCATGCCATTGCCCCGGTCCCGGGGGTGATGAATGGGGGAGTCCAGTGGAGGCGAAGTCATAGGTCTGTGTAGTCGAAGGACCCTGGTTAAGTACCTGAGTCTCTGGTGCCCCATCTGTGAAATGGGGCATTAACCTTTGGCAAAGGAGGGGCTGTCTCTAAAGGGTTTGGAGAATTGTTTCCTGGGGTGTTTGGGGGAAGTACATGCGCGTGTCAGGGTGGAGGGAGGGATACACGGGGGGCTGCTGGGGGGCTGAAGAGACAGAGACAGGTGGAGCCCGGCATCTGCGCATCCCCACATCCCATCCTGTGAACAGGGGGAGTTTCCTAAATGTGGCTCAGAGCAGGGGCGGGAGCACTGGACAGACAGTCAGAAGTCTTGAGTGTGAGTCCCACGTCTGCTCCCGAGGGAGAATGCAAGAGAAAGGGTGCACCTACTGTGAGAAGTTGAGCACCTACTGTGTGCATGAAGTGTCTTGTCCCCGGGGCCAGTGGCGTCCCTTCGCCTCTCTGAACCTGAGCTTCCTCGCTGTGGGGTGAGGCAGAGGCACGCCGGCATTCAGTGAACTCCTACCGTGTGCTCTACCTGCAACATCTTCCTTGATCTTCCCCAGGTGGGTACGATCATTGCTCACATTTTACAAACGAGAAATGCTCAGAGGGGTGGTCACTCGCCCAAGGTCATACAGCTGATAAGATTGCTGGCTCCGGAGGCTACAGGGACCCCTCCCCAAGGCACCTCAGTGTGTCTGGAATCATGGGGCACATTTCTGGCGCTCCTGCCACGCTGCCTTGTGTGACCAGGGCGAGGGCTGGTCTGGTCTGTGAGGGTCAGAGGCAGTGCTGGCCATGAGTGGGCTTGGGGGTCCACGGAGAGGGGGAGGGCAGACGGGGGAACCCAGCCGTCTGCCAGCTTGCCAGAGCCGGCCCCAGGGGAAGGTACAGACAGGATGAGAGAGAGCCCAGGGCAAGCACCCGGCCGCCCCAGGAATGGGCCGGTTCAGGTGCCAGGGGCGTTTCTGCGCATGCATGAGTGCGCTCGTGGTGGAAGAGTGGGCGGGGGGGGCATGTGTGTAGGTGTACAGGATGACAGGGAGGTGTCAAGCGGTCCCCTGTGTGGACACGTGAGTGGCTGCAGGCATGAGTGTGTGATTGTAAAGCCATATGCAGTTGGGAATGTTCAGGGCGTTGAGGGCTGTGTGACAGGTGTGGACAGTTGCCTCTGGGGGCAGGTGTGAAGGTAGGGGAGGGTTATGGAGGAGGGTGCTGCCAGTGAGGCTGCTGTGCAGATGTGGGCAGTACCTGGACACAGAGTGGGTGTCTCCCTGGATCCCTGAGAAGCCCGCTCCCTGACACTGCCCTTGGCCGTGGCTGCGCAGCCCCTGCCAGGAGCTGGACCGGGTGGGTGGGAGGAGCTCTGCCATCACAGCGGCCACCCGCCCAGGCTCCCTCACAAGGTTCCTCCCTGCTCCTGGGTCCCGGCCCCTGCCCCCCACCATCTCACCAGAGTCGAGCTGAGGCCCTGGGAGTGTGGCCAGGTGCGCTCCCCCAGCCCAGGTAGGGTCCAAGCAGCCAGGTGTGACAGGAGGCAGGAAACACTGGGCGCTGATTGGCTGGGCGGTGCTGTTCACAGCCACCTCCTCCTGGCCTGGGGGCTGCCGTATTTAAAACCTCAGAACGACCTTCCAAGGTAGGTATCACCATCACCCCCATTTTACAGAAGAGGAACCTGAGGCCCAGAGGAGACAGAAGCCACCTTCCAAGCCAGTGCGGGCCCTAGATCCCCATCTGCTGCTTGGGTGTGGCATGCAGAGGCCCCAACCACGTCTGCCATGGGCCGGCTTGCAGGGCCGCGTGCCCACCCCTCCTCGACCCGCCCTGTCGGTCTGGTGGCTTGGGCTCCTGGTCTGTTACATGGGAACAAGATGGCCGGGCACATGTCCCTCTCAGAGTGGAGCTGGCTGTGGCAAGCAAGGGCTCACACTTATATTGCTGTTGAGGATTCCCAGGAATGTTGGAAAACCACCCCAGCCGTCCCCTGGTGGGGGGTGGGGGCGGCTCGGCATGGGGGGGGTTCCCTGTAGGGAAGTCTCCAGGATGGCCCCTCTAGGAGCTGTCCAGGAGTCTCAGCTTTGACCCCAGAAGGAGAGCCACCGCTCGCCCCTTCCTGCCCAGGAGGGCAGCGGGGTGGGCTCTAGGATGTGAGACAGGACATCAGGCCCCTGCCTGGCGTGAGCAGGTGCCCAGTCGAACGCAGCTCCCACTGCTCGCTGCTCAGTCCTGAAAGGGAGGCTGGGGCTCAGTGGCATTTCCGGAGCTGCTGGGCGCCAGGGTGGGGGACGGGGGCTGGCACCGATCGCAGCCCACAGCCAATTGCTCGTTAATCCACCCTCCACAGCCGCTCCAAAATAACTTAATTGGCCTAGAAGAGCTGCTGGCAGCCTGCCCAGGAGGGGCCCCAGAGGAGGGGCCCGCACAGCCTCCTGATGCGTGGCCCCCCACACTGCAGGGAGGGACCCTGGGAGGAGGACACAAGGCCCCTGCCCCCGACTCTGAGGAATGTGCTCTTTCCTTGTCACAGGGACCTCGCCACCATGGCTCTGCCAGGTGGGGGCCACCATTGGACAGCTGGGGAAACTGAGGCTCAGAGGGGGCCTGGATGGCCCAACAAATCAGATGGGAGCCCCTGTGCAGTGCTCAGGAGAGAGGGACACTTAGAAAGTGGGGTGTCACCAGCTGGGAGGCGGAGAGAGCTCAGCCCTTGGAAAAGCCGGCAGGGGTTTCCCAAGCGGGAGAAACTGAGGTGCCAGCACTTACGACCCAGCCAGAGTTGACACAGGAGGGACAAGGCAAGATAAAGTCCCCCGGCCTTCCAGACTCTTCTGACTCTTCTCCATCGGTGCCAGGCTGGGTGCTGGCCCAGGCACACAGGGGGAGGATGGGCACATGTGCACATGCCTGTGTCAGCTCAGAGAGGGACACAGGACACCCGGTGAGCCGGAGCTCTGCCCCACGTGTCAGGTCCAAGGCTGAGCTCACCGCCTCCCCCTCAGAGAATGTTCTGCATCAACCACCCAGGCTCCCAAGGCAGACACTTGCTGACTCCCTCCTACTCACCCTCATGTCCAGCCTAACACCCAGTCCTTCCCGAGCCACCTCCCAAACTCTCAGGACCCGCCCATTTCTCAACCCCCATCCCACCTGAATCCAGGCCCCCATCATTGCCCCCTGGATTACTGCTCTGTATGCTCCTGCCACCACCACCACCACACACACACACACACACACACACGTACGTACCCCATCAGCTGTCAAGGGGATCTTTCCAGAACTCAACTCTGACCACGTGCCCCTGCATTGCCCTCCATAACGTGGACTTTGAGGCCACCGGGCCTTGGCCTGCTCACCTCATGGAGTCCTGAGGAACAGAATAGTTTAAAACACAGGCCCCAGATCAGCCAGATCTGGGCCCGCATCCTGGGTGGGCCATTTGGTGATTGTGATCTTGGACGAGTCACGCCACCTCTCCGAGCTCTCTCCTCGCCTGGGAAATGAGCTTGCTAACGGCCTGCACAATGAAGGACTAGTGAGGTAGCAGGGGGACGCCGCAGCAAGGCGCCTGGCTCTCAGTGGCTGCACCGCATGGCCCTGGCTGGCCTAGCTCAGCCCACTTGCCGCTCAGCACTCACCTGGGATGCCCCAGGCCCTCCAGAGCCTGCCGCTGCTCCTTCCTCTGGGCTCCCACACCCCCCTCAGCACCCTGCTCTCCCTCTGTCTGTTCTCTGGCCTGTCTCCTCCTGTGGGCGGGAAAAGGGCCTGGGACAGATGTGAATTATGTTTGATGAACGGATGAATGATGTATGAATCCCTGTAGATGGACATGGTCACATGGAGAAGCCCGCACACACAGGCACACGGCACCCTCTTTGCCATCTGTGGCCCAAATGGGCTAAGGGTCGGAAGGGAGCCCCAGGTTGATCCATCTTCACACGGGAGTTTCCTCCACTCCCTCCCTGGCACAGCCCAACTCAGCCTGAGCCTAAGAAGAAAGCTCAGGACTACGTTTCTGAGGCTCCAGGAGGGTGTGTGTCCTGCCACCGTCTCTGGGCACCAGAGCCTCAGACACCGGGCCTGCGGGGGTCAGGGTGGGCAGCGCAGGGGGCCGCCGAGGCCGCTGGGCAGGGCAGCCTACAGCGTGGGGCAGAGCTGGGGGCTGCCAGCTGGCGAGCGCCTCAGCCTGGCAGGGCGGCCACACGCCCCCGCAGCAGCCGGGAGCTTCCAGGGCCTGCCCACAGGCGGGCGGGCATGCCGGGCCCAGGCCGCCCTGGGCTGTCCTGCCTGGAGGAGGCGGCCTCGGAGGGTGGCCTGGGAGGCGAGAGGAGGGGGTGGGCCCGCTTCCACCTCCCATCCCCCACCCCCACCCCAAGGTAAGGACGCCAGGCGGGAGGCCAGGGCCACCCTCAACTCGCATTGTGGCCTGGGACAAGCTGCAGCGCTCTAAGGCCTCACTGCCTCTTCTGCACCATCCGTGGGGGCCCAGGGCTGGGGAATTTGGTCCTCGGCGCAGGGCGGCGTGTGGAGGGCTGTGGCCACAAGAGGGCGCCCAAGCCCCACCCCGCGGGGAGCCAGGCAAGGGGGCCGCCGGGGGGGCGGGGCTCAGGTCCGGGTGGGGTCTGAAGCCCGGGCTTGAATCTTGGGGGATGCGGCGCACATACTGCGTCCGTCCCCAGGCGGCGCTTATCCACACTTTAGGTCTTTTCATCCGAGGGCAACACTACCTGGCTTCAGTCAATGTTTTCTGAGCAAACACAGGAATGAATGCATTGAACGAGGTATTATTGTTACAGGTATTTCACAGGTGGGAGAGTAGCTCAGAGTGGTTCCGTGATTGGCCTAAGTCACACAGCTAGTAGGCAGGGAGCAGCTTATTCTCCCTCCCTCGTTCTGGCTGCTGGCAGAGCTTTGGAGAAAGTGCTGGAACCAACCCATGGGGGGTTACCAGCGCTCAAGCCTTCAAAGCAGGGACGAACCCTGGTCCTGGCGCCCTCAAGGGCCCCCTCTGCCAAAGGCCAGACCCTTCTCTGGCCGGCCCCAAGGGATCACGATTCAGAAGGCACCACCGTGAGCCCTTTACACCCTACAACAGATCATTGTCGTCTGACCTACAGGGGAAGGAGGAAGGCACCGGGAGAGGAGAACTTGCCAGAGGCCACACAGCCATTACTTCCAGCACTTTGGCCCCGGAATCCACACTCCCCTCACCGTGCCATGTCTCTGGGGAGCTTCTGGCCACCTCCCCCTACCACCCTATTCACCCAACGCCATTTCCCACCTGCTCGGCTGGGGAAGAGGTGACTTGACCCCATAGACCTTGCCCTGGAGGGGAGACAGACAAGGGAATGTATGACTCATTCAGCGGGGAGGGGCCACGCTCAGGAGGCCCCCTAACCAGTCAGAGTGTCCAGGGGGTTCTGAAGGGAGATCCCTCCTGAGCTTAGGCTTGAAGGAAAAGGCAAAGGAAAAGGAACCAAGGGGTGGGCATCCCAGGCAGGGAAACCCATGTGTGCAAAGGCCCTGGGGCCTGTGTGTGGTATGGTGGGGACTTGGGGGCAGCCAGGCCCACCAGCTCCAGAAGCCGTGTCAGGGGGCCAAGCCTCGTCCTGAACCAACAGACACTCTGCAGAGGAGAGGGTTAGAAGGATCTGGGGGTGGGTCCCACGGAGGGACACACCCACCATGGCCCTCACAAGTCTCCCACCCCAGTCTCCAAAGGCCCCTGCTTGGGCCGGACCCACAGCCCTTCTCTGAGGCCCACCCTCTCCTGCCTCATCCATTCTGCCTTCTTCACTCTCTCCTTCCCCTCCAGCAGCAAACGTGCTCGCCTCTTGTTAACAGCTCTTTATGGAGGTATAAGTGACATATGTTACTGATGTGTTCATATGTGATTCGGGGCAGATCAGCATAATGATTCGCTATTTGTATTGTTAACAATTTTTGAAACCCCTCCCTTAGCCCCACAGGCGTCTCCCACGGGGCCCCATCATGCTCCCCCCTCCCTGCTGGCCCTCCTCAAGCAGATCCTTTGTGCAGTCTCCCCTCCACAGCCCACCGCAGTCCACCCCATATTCCCCCCAACCTGGTCTTACTGACTCACTCGTGACATCATTGCTGCATCTGTTTGCCTCACGCCGACCTCGAGGCTGGCAGCCCCGGCGCCCTGCTGGCCACTCTCTTGTCTGCACCGTCTCAGCTCTGGGCCTCCATGACCCACACCCTGGGGAGTGTCTGCTCCTCACTCCCCGTGCAGGCCCCTCTGCCACTCCACATGGCAAAGGACCCGGCTGCCCTTCTTGTTCATGCTGCGCCCTCTTCCCCCGCACAGGTGCTGCCAACCCCACCGTCGCCAGGCTCCATGCCCAGGTGTCCAATTGCCTCCTAAATGTCAGCCAACCGCACCCATGTAACTCATTTAATCCAGAACCAGCCCCACGAGGGAGGTACTATGCTCATTTTGCAGATGGGGTACTGGAGCACAGAGAGGTTAACTGAGTAGCTAAGGGTGGAACAGCTGATAAGAATCCAAGCCAAGCTCTCCCTCCTGGATATCCCAAGGGAACCTCAAACTTGCCTCATCAGCTCTGCCCTGAAATGCGTATTCCTGGCCAAGCCGGCCTTTAAATCAGATAATTCGTGGTGGCTGGGCCTCGGGCAATTTTACTCAATGCCCGTGAACTGCTTAGCACAGAGTCGACGCACAGGCAGCGGCCCTGCCCTCTCTGAACCTCGGCTGCTTCATCTATAGATGGGGCTGTTGGGGAAGGGCCAGGCCCGGGGCTCAGCCACACGGGGAGAGCTGCGGCCCCGGCCACTCGCTCGGCGCGCTGGCCTGACTGCACTTAATAAATCAGAGCAGCATCGATTTATAACTCTGCATGTTGGACACAAATGCACTATTTTTCAGAAGCCAAAATAAAACTCCAAGAAGCTGTGAGAAGCCAGGAGTCTGGAAGGTTTCCTGCAGGTCAGGCAGGGTGAATTAGAAGTCCCAGGTGGGATCGCCCCAACCACGTCCTGACAACCTGGGTGGGTGCACATCGGATGCTAACGAGGCGGCTGCTGAGCCTTCTGTCCTGCAGGCCCGGTGAGGAGGGACAGCCGTGTGGGGTGAGGAGGGTGGGGGCCTCTGCCCCCCGCGCCGTGTGACTCAGGGCAAGCCCAGGCCCGGCTCCAGGCTGCGGTTTCTTCACCTGCAGATGAGGGTGCTGTGCATTACTCAGGTGGGGGTAAGTTCAGGGCCTTGGTGGGACTTCAGGTGATGCACACAGCCATTTCATCCCTTGACCAGAGAGCTCAGGATCTGTAATAGTGGCTGCAGGAAAAATCCACCAATTTGGGGCGAAATTCACCAACATTTGCTGTGTGTGTAACTGTCTCCATAAAGCAGGGTCAGGCTCCACCTCAAAGGACCAACCCAGGAGGCCTTGCTTTGGGCCGAGGAGCGTGAGGGAGCGGGATTCAGGCCCAGGCCCTGCGCCTTTCCCTCCTCACTGCCCCCAGGCTTGGGTACCACTTTCCCCATTCTAAGATCAGGAGCCCGAGGCCTGAGGCCTGACTCCCAAACCAGGGTCTTCACTTCCGTTCTGTACTGCATGTGACCCAGGGAGCTAGTGCCTGCAAAGACCACAGACCCTGGAGCCCGAAAGCTCAGCTCTGCACTTGCATCTGGGAGACAGGAACCAGCCTGTGCCATCTCCCTGAACCTCAGTTTCCCTGTCTATAAAGTGGGGGTGATGATGACATCGGCCCCTGGAAGTTAAGGAAGATACTCATGTAAGCCACACACATGGTGCCTGGCACAGCGTGTCAGACCCATGGGAGATGGTTTAAAGATCCTCACGGCCCATTCATGAGAGAGGATCTATTACCCCCATTTTGCAGATAAGTAAACAGAGACTCAGAGAGGTTTAGCAACTTGTCCAAGGTCACAGAGCTGTAGGGGGCAGGGGGAGAGTGTGAGGGGGTCAGGAACTGAGGCTCAAACCAGATGTGCTTGTCTCCAAAGGGGTCAGGATGGAAGGGAGTGGGCCAGGCCAGGGCCCCCCCACCCCCGAGGGGAAGGAATTGGGAGGGTGGAGAAGGGAAGGAAGAGAGGAAAGGGAGGGAGGGCTCCAGGGAGAGGTGAGGCCGGGTGCAGGCAACTGCCTTGGGCAGAGGGCCAAGGCCAACCGGGGTCAGTGGGAGAGGTGCCTGGCTGGCGGTGGGCGCCCTTACCCCAGCTCTGTTCTCCGGTGACCGGTGACCTTGACAGCTCAGCCTGCCTGCGCCACTCGAATCCTAATGAGGCCCCGTGGGCAGGGGTTTGGGGGTGGCACTCCCACGTGACAGAGCTTGGCAGAGCCTCCCACTGCTAGGGCCACAGCCAGGGTTCTGCCCCCTCCCCTGGTGGCCAGGAGTGCCTCCCAGGGGCTCCATTCTGGGCTGCAGGGGCAGGAGGTAAGCAGGAGCTCGGAGCAGCTCACCTGGAGACCTGGGGCACCTGCAGGGTGGGGAGGGCCCACCCACAGCTGCCTGGCTCCCTGCACCCGCCCGCAGTCCCCACCCATCTCTCCCAAGGCCCCGGACAGCTGGGAATTCCTGCCGCATGACCAAGTCGGCCTCTAGGGGCTGGGAAGCTGGCCCAGCCACCCAGACAGGGTTCCAGTTACAGCTCAGGCTGCAAGCTGGCTGTGAGGCCAGGGCAAGTGACTTGCCCTCTCTGGGACTCGGCTTCTGCCCGGTCGAAGGAGAGATGAGCAGCAAGCTAAAAGAACTTTTCAAAACCAGAGAATCTCAGGATCTGGAAGCCCAGAAGCCAAGGGTTGGAAAGAACCTCGGGCTATGATTTTCTAATACTGGTCTGCAGCCTGACAAAGTCTGGGTCACCTGGGGAACCTGTGACCGTGGGTACGGGGGCTCCTTTCCCCCCAGCACAGCAGTAGAAGGGGGTCTGGACATCTGTGGATTTAAGCATCCGAGAGCCGAGCCTTCAGGGGGCTTCTGCCACTCTGACTCCTGCGGTTGGGGAGGTTCTTCACAGACAGGATGCCCAGCGATCCGCACGCCTCCCCACATCCTTGAGGCTCCATGCCCCGGGCCTCCTCAGATCCGCTGCCCGGAGCTGGGTTCCAGCATTCACTCACATCAGCCACTCCTCCATAGAGTTCTCCTCCAGCTTCTCTCTGTCCGGGTCCTCTCCCTCCAGGAGAGGCCACACCTACTGGCCCTTCCACCTTCCCTCCCACCCAGCAGGGGCCTACTTTCGTGTCTTCTTCTAAGATTGCATAAAGTGCACTGGTTTTAAGTGAAGGGCTCAGTGCCCTTCTCCCTGTGTGTCCCCTGTGTAACTTCCACCTTGTCAAGCTCTAGAACGTTTCCCTCACCCCAGGGAGCTCCCGGTCAAGACCTCTGCGTCTCCCCTGCCCCCTCAGCTCACCTCTATCGTCCTCTGCGTCTCCCCTGCCCCCTCAGCTCACCTCTATCGCCCCAGAGTAGATGGGAGAGGCCTCTTTCTAAGGGGACCTCTTGCGCTCATCAGGCGAGCAGGTGCTCGGGGAAACCTGCGAGAGGAATGACAAGATGGCTGGAGGCTGCGCCCCTGCTCCAGCTGCTGCCATGATGAGGTCCAGGCTCCTTGGCCCGGCGTTCAAGGCTTCCTCCAATGTCTACCACCCCTGTCAGCCCTCCCCGCCACCTCCAGCAAGCCAGAGCAGGCAGGTGCAGACACGCCCACCTGTCCCAGCCACGCGCATGTCCACGCTCAGACTCCTCTTTCCTGCCAGGGCCCCCTCCCTGCCTTTGCTCCAGCGGTTGCCTCCTGGAATTTGGGGATTGCAAATATGCAGAATGCCAGGATCTGCCACTTTCTTTGCAGTACCCCCGGCCCTCCCCACTGTGGCCTTACTCACCTTGGAAGGCCACATTGTCCCTTCTCCCTGTCCCAACACGGCCTCAGCCTGCACGGTGACCTGGAGCTGCCACACTGAGCTAAGCTTGGAAAGCCAGCTCTCCCCCCCCCCCCCCACCCCATGTGTGACTTTGGGACAGTCACTCTCCCTCTCTGGGCCTCAGTTTCCCCATCTGTAAAATGGCACAGTCAGGCTAGGTGGATTCCGTGGGCTCCCTGGCTCTGATGTTTCCTGCAGGGCACTGTCCACAGTAGGTGTAAATACATATTTGTTAGACAAATAAATAGCCCAAAGAACAAATCGTCATTGATGGAGTTGTGGCTGGGTGCTGCAGAGGGTTTAGAGGCAGAATCCCAAGGGCGGTGGTCAAGTCTGCGGTCAGACTGCCTGGGTTTGAAAGCCTGGTCTCAACTTTCTCATCTGTAAGATGGAGATAATAGTACGGCAGGGCGAGAATCAATTGAGAGAGTGCACAGAAGCAGCTGAAAGACGGCGTGGCGCAGACCCAGGGTTCAGCAGAGCTGCGCAGGGCTGGCCAGGGACCAGCGGGCGGAGCGCAGTGTGGCCGCAGTGTCTACCTAGTACCACCAGAGGGCGCCATGATGCAGCCGAAGCCGCCAAGGTGCGCCC
The DNA here is from genome assembly GCF_041296265.1 of Equus caballus. Taxonomy (NCBI): domain Eukaryota; kingdom Metazoa; phylum Chordata; class Mammalia; order Perissodactyla; family Equidae; genus Equus; species Equus caballus. Next base: position 16,833,203 of record NC_091685.1, read on the forward strand.
CGGCCTCCTGACTCCTCCTGCCCGGTAAGACGGCTCGCGGGAGGAGGACGTGCCAGGCAGGGGCTGCCAGCGCGGAGGGTGAGGGCAGGACCCCGGAGACCTGTGCGGTCCTCTCTCCAGAAGACGCCCCACAGCACCCTGACTTGAAATTCTGTCCATTTCTATCATAGTCTGTGCCCACCTAGACCTTCCCACCATGGCCATTAGACCCACTTAACAGATGGGGAAACCGAGGCCCCAGAGCAGGAGAGGACAGCTCCAGGTCATGAGGCGAATTCTAGCCTCCCTGCTCAGACTGCCTTCCCGGCACATCCCACTAAAGACCCCATGGTGTGACCCCGCCTCCCAGCCAATGTTGGGAGCCGGCACCCACGCCCGCCCATCCTGGGTGGGGGGACACGTCAGCGAAAGAAACACATGCAACGGTGGGGAGCCCTGGAGAGTTGGGGGATGGAGAGAGTGCCGGGGTGCACAGAGAGAGACAAAGACATATGAGGGGAATCTGGGTGGGGGGCATGGAAGAGAGAGAGATGTGGGAGAGACATTTGAAAGAGACATGAGAGAAAATGCATGGGATAAAAAGAGAGAGAGAAATAGAATCCTGAGGGAGAACTGAGAGGGGGAAGGAGAGAGAGAGATGCCGAAGCAGAAAGATGGAGATAGAGAAAGAAGGGAGACGGCTCCCAAAAGGCAGAGAGAGTGGTGTAGGAAAAGTGGGATGGAGACAAGGGAAGGAGACAGGGAGGGACAGGAGGCAGACACAGAGAGAGCTGGGGGGCAGGGAGGCGGAGAGCCAGCCCTCCCCCAGGCCACCCTGCAGCTGCTTGGTCCTGGGTTGGGGCAAAGGGAGCCCCCATTCCCCCTTCCTTTAGCCCTGGCCCCTCTGTCCCACCCCCCCACCCAGCAAGACTTGCCAGCCAGACACCCCCTCTTGGGGGGTGGTTGAGCCAGGCTCCCTGGGGCACCTAAGGCAGACAGGCAGGGTCCCTGGGGCTGTGTTGCTAGGAGAGAGGGCCCAGGGCCTCAGCCTGTCTCCAGAGCCTCTCCTGGGGTGGGGCTTGGCACTCACCTGGGGGCTCACCTGGGGCCCGGGTCGCCCCAGCTCCCACTCCAGCCAGCCATGGCAGCCCTCTGCCCTACATCCTCTGGGCCACTGTGCAGTGAGCAAGGAGGTGGTGAAGACAGAGGCAGCTTATACTTGGTGAGCACCCGCTGTTGGCCAAGGCTCCCCAGCTCCTGGCCCAGGCCCTGGGGCCTGGTGTGCTCCAGGCTCCATCAGGCCGCAGAGGGCTCATCCAGATTCTAGCCTGCCTTCCACCTGCTGCATCTGCTTGGGCGAGTCCCTTCCCACTCAGAGTCTCAGCACCTTATCTTTAAACAAGGGTGAGAACAGTGTCCATTTCGTAGGGTCATCCAGAGGAGGAAGAGCCATACTGGGGACACAGAGAAGGGATGGGGGGCTAGTTTCACACCGTGTCCCTGAGCCTACAGGGACTGCAGCTGGGAGCACCTCCCTGCAGCCCCCCAGTGGGTCCTGCCTGGCTCCCCTTGGGCTCACCCAGCAGCCTCCAGTGAAGGAGCAGCCCTAACCCCTCCCCCAGACACTCAGACAGACACCAAGAGGCACAAACCTGGGGCACAGGCACAGCCACACCCATGTCCCTATGTGCAGCTTTGGGGCCTCCCTTAAGAGCTGCTAAGCTCCCCAGCACTGTTCTGCGCCCCTTATCAAACCAGGGCCTGTACACAGATACCACTGTCATCCCCATTTTACAGATGAAGAAACAGAGGCACAGAGCTCTGCCTTGGTCCAGGCCCCCACGACCATGGGGGAGCAGGCGGCTTCCAGAGCTTCGCTCTTAACCCCTAGCCCAGGGTCAGGTGAGCCCAGAGACTCCCAGCAGGAAGGGAGATGGAGACAAAGGCTCTGGGCCTGGCTGGGGCAGGTTGGTGAGGAAGTCTTGCAGGCAGCCAGGAGGGCCGGTGGAGGCCAGGCTGCAGCTTGGGCCTCCAGCTTTGATTTACTGGCCCTGCCTGCAGGCTGCATGCTCACCTCAGCCATAAATCTCCAGCTGCAGGGCTGGCAGGCCCCTGGTGGCCTGCAGGGGTGGCTTTGGGCAGCTTCAGAGCAGGCCACACAGAGGAGGTACCCCCAGCCTGCCCCGGAGCTGCCTCTTGGGGTAGAGCTAAGAACCACATCGTGCCCACCACCCACCCCCAGCTAAGGTCTGGCATCACCAGGATATTCCAGGGCTCCAGGACTTGTGGCCGTGCATGGGGCGTCCAGCGCAAAGCCCCTACACCGGCCGCTGGCACCTGCATCACCTGCTCATCACCGCAGGCATCAGCAGGGTCATCCTGGGGCAGTGTGTGGGTTGGGGCTGCTGTTGGTGGCTGTGCCAGGTCCACTCCTGGCTCTCTGCCTTCCCAGCCAGGTCCATGGCTTTGTGGAGATGGACACCTGAGGTCAAGGCCAGCCCTCTCCCACCCTGGCCCCAGGAACCCCGCAAGCCCCTTGACCTTTCACTTAAAAAGGTAATGAGAGGAAAGAAGCCAGAATGGAGCCAGGCACCCAGCAGCTGCCCCTCCACAGGTGCCGGCTCCTTCCATCCCCCTCTATCTCGCCGTGGGCACCAGGCACCGAGTCAAGCTGGTGAGGAGCCTTCTGGGTTCTTTTCCAGGGGCACCAGGCCCTTGGCCAGATGCCCTGCCTGGGCCTCGGGGGATGGGTCCAGGGAGCTGAAAGAAAAGACAACCAGAGGGGACATGGGGTGGGATGTGCAGGAGGAGTGCCACCTGGCGGGGATGGTGGAGCATTTGCCAGCCACGGTCTGGGCATTGGTGCCTTGAGTGGTTCCGGGTGTTGCTTTCTACGAGCGTCGGCCATCCTACCTCTCCCCGCTGTGTGGCCCTTTGGGGGCTCCTGGATTCGCCCTACACCACTTTGTCTCCCCCCACACACAGGCACTCCCTCCAAAATGAGTTCAAATCCTCGCTCAGGCCCTTTCCAGCTGAGCGACATTGTGCAGGTCACAGGGCTGAGGGCATGACCAACGTAAGAAGAAGGAGCATCTGAGATACAGTTGTGGCCTGGAGACCCAGGAGGCCTCGAGTCTCAGGCTGTGCATGAGAGACTGTGGGAGAGTGTGGGAGAGCACGGGAGGGTGTGACCAGGCCAGCTGGGGTGAGGGGACGTGAGTGTGCACATGTGCATGTGTGCTCACACATGTCTCTGCACACGTGTGTGCTGTGTGCTTGTGCATTACTCGAGTGTATACTGATGAATATGCCTGTGTGCGTGCTCGTGTCTTCACATAGATGCACTCGTGTGTGCTGTGTGTGCAAGTGTGTGTGCTTGCATACACTCATGTGTGCATGTGTGTACATGCATGTGCACTCCTGTGTGTGCATTGTGGGCACACATGCATGCACATGTATACACTCCTGCATGCTGTGTACGCTGCATGTGTATGTGCACATATTTGTGTGCATGTGCACGAACATGTGGATGGGGCAGCAGGTGGGTCTTCCGAGCTCCTCTGAATCCCTCCCTGTTGTGATTCCGGGCCTCCTCCTCCCTCTGTCCTTCTTCCTCGGCCTCTGCCACTCTCTGCTTCCTTCCGGACTGGACCCTGAGGCCCCTTGCAGGGCCCAGACAGCCCGAGGCAGTGGAGAGCGGGAGCTGATCACGCTGTGCGCTCACGAGGACCCTCTAATCCTCTTAGCTCCCACTTAACCTCCAGCCCCTGGCGGAAGCAGCCCCTGCCCACACTCAGCTGGCCTGGGGGCCCCGTGGCAGAGGGCTGATGGGCTCCCAAGCCAGCCTTCACCAGGCTCGTTAGGAGTGATGAACCCCGCATCCTGGCTGGGGGTGGAGGGACACTGCTCCATCAATTCGGCCTTTCCCTAAACCTGACGCCTTTGGGTCCTGACAGTTGCCTGTGAGGCGGGGATTTTAATCGCACTTCTCACAGTGAAGGGCACAGAGGGCTTAGAGAGGGAGGAGGGGCTTTCTTGAGGTCACACAGCTGATTAGCTCAGGCTGCTCCCACACCTGAAGCCACAGGGAAGCGCACTGGAGCACTCCCAGGGCGAGACTCGGAGGCCTAGGGCTCCGACATCTTGGGGGTCTCCCCCTTACCAGAGGGCTAGTTGGCTCCTGGGGCCCCAAACCCCCTGGCAGCCTCCTCTCCTTGCCTCCTGCCTCCGCCCACCATCCCGAGGGTCCTGGCAGCAGCCTCCAGCAGACTCACCTTGCCCACACCCTTCACAGCACCGCAGGACCATCCTTTGGAACTGCTCAGGTCCTGCTCAGGACCACCTTGGTGACAGTCCAGCCTGCATGCCAGTCCCCCACATTTTGCCTTTCCAGAGCCACCCTGGCTTGTTCGTTACGCAGCTGTCAGGTTGATGTTAGTCCGCTCTCGCAACTGTCATCCCCGGGCGAGCCTGGACGGCCAGCCCCACCTGCCCTGGCCCTGCCTTCTCTGTCCCCATCAGCACTGTCTCCCTTCTCTTCGCTCATGGCTCTCACCTCCCATGCTTTCTTCCCTTCCTGAATTCCCATCACTCCCACGTGTCTCCCCTCCTTGCAGACTTTGCACACTCTGGTCCCTTTGCTTGGAATGACCTTTCCCTAAATTTTTTGCCTGCCTGACCCCCTCTGCTCTAGACCTAAATGTCACTGCCTCAGAGGATCTTCCCTGACTGTCTCATCCACACTAAGTGCCGTGCTGTTCTTCTCCAAGGCACATTTCATAACTGTATGAGTATCGCCCTTTAGGGCTTTATTCGCTTCCTGTTGGTCTCCCCCGCTGGACCATAAGCCTCATGCCTGAGGTCAAGGTAACATGGATGTCCATGTACGTCCAACACGAGTCATAGCAATGCCAGGCACAGAGCAGGGTTTGGGTAAATCTGTGTTGAATAAATGAATGGTAGAGAGATGACCAAGCAACCTGGGCCTCCCACAGGCCTGCGTGAATGAAGAGACGGGTGGTGGAGAGGGTGGGAGCCTGCCGCGGGCTGGCAGAAGCAGCCTTGGTTTATTACTCACACTCCAGGCGGAGGCAGAGGAGGGGGTTCCACCCTCTAGCCAGTTCTCAGGGGGTTGGCCAGCCCACTGGCTCTGGGTGCCTGGCATCTGCCTCCTGAGGGCCTCTCCTCTTCCCTCCAGGCTTGCAAGGGACAAGGCTCCTTTCCCCTAGGCCAACGTAGACTGCTTCTAGCTGGGGCCCAAACTTGCTGTGTGGCCCTGGGCAAGTCCCTGCCCCTCTCAGCCTCAGCTTCTTCATCCATAAAACAGGCGAGTTGAAAGGATGCTCTCTCTCTGTGGCAGCCAGCTTCCAAGGGGACCCCCAGTCATCAGCTCCTGGTGGTCACACCGCTGTGTAGTCATCGAAGAGGCTGGATCTGTGTAAATAACCAAATGGCACGAGAATGACAGAGTGTGGCTCCTGAGGCTGGGGCACAAAAAGACGAGGCTCTGCCTTGCTCTTTCTTGAGTCACTCTGTCTGGAGAAACCAGTCACCAAGGTATGAGGACACTCAAGTGGCCCGATGGAGAGGAACCGAGGTGTCCTGCCAACAACCAGCACCACCTGGCCAGGCCTGTGAGCCAGTCACCTTGGCAGCAGATCCTTCAACGCCACGAGAACCAGCAGGTGACCCCAGCCAGGCCTAGCTCTTGGCTGCAAGAGACCGTGAGCCAGAACCACCCAGCCAAGCCAGTCCCAGACTCCTGGTCCACTGAAGCTCTGTGATAACAGATGTTGATTATTTTAAGCCACAAAGCATCAGAGCAACTTGTCACACAGAAATAAGTAACGAATCCACCTCCCATCTTCCACCCCAGCTTGTACCCCATGGTCTGACTCGCTGGCCTTTCCAAAGAGCCTCAGGTGAGGTCCCAAATGTCAAACTCGCCTGAGTTCAATGGGGAGCTCACCATAGCCCCCGTGTCTCCATTTGCACACTTAGCCACTGCCGCCCTGCCTCCCCCGGAATCAAAGACAGACATGTGGGTGTCCCTTAGCTCCTTCTTTATCCCCAGCATCCAGTCACTGACAAAACCTGGTCCATTTTATCTCCTGCTTGTCCCTGGAATCCTCTCTCTTGGCCACAGCCATGTGTGGTGCCCCAGCTCAGGCCACGCTCCCTCTCACCTCTTGTGGCAGCCCCTCCCTGGTTCCCCTGCCTCCATCCTTGTTGCCCCTACCTCCCATCTGTCCTCCACACTGGCCGCTGGAAGGAGGGACTTTCTAAAACATAGATCTGACCATGTTGCTCACCTGCTCCGTAACCTTTGATGGCTCCCCTGTTTCCTATAGGATAAGATGCAAACTCCTTAGGCTGGCATTTAAGGCCTTTTATCATCTGTCCCCAGGTTACTTCTCCAGCCTCATCTCTAGTGTTTTTCTGTCTCAAAACTAATGCTCTGCTGACACTGAACCACCTGCAATTCTTGGAACACGAGAGTTTCATGCCTCCATGCCTTTGCTCACACTAATCTCTCTACCTGAATTGCTTTCCTCTTCTTTGCCTGGAAAGCTCCTACGAATCTGTCAAGACCCAGCCATTCTCATCCTCCATGAAGAGCTGGTCTCTCTCTCGGCCCCATTGCGTCTTGTTGATTACAATGATCAGTTTGTACGTCTTGTCCCCCACGAGATGATGACTTCAAAAGCAGGATGTGTCTTTTTCATCTCTACGTTCCCCGCATCTTGCTCAGTGACCACCATGCAAAGTCCATAAAAGTTCTTAAAATGAAAGACCTTTAGGTTGACTTTTAAGGTCAACGCATTTAAAACCACTTTTGGATGGAAATATGTCTGAAAGGCATTACAGACTCCCCTGCCTTTTTAAAACGGTATACAGGACACAACTGAACCTCGCTTTGAATGTACGATGTATGTCAACACAGACACGGAGTTTTTCAGAAGGAGCCTTGGGATCATCCAGCAGAGGAGGGACCTCAGGTCTGGAGAGATCAAGCGACTTGCCTACATCAGGCAGCTTGTGTGATGAATGTTAATTAATGTCTGGGCTGCAGGACAGGGACCTCCTTGCTTTCTGAAGGATGACAGCCCTTGGCATGCCCCTGTGCTAAATGGCTCCAAAGTCTGTGTCCTTGGAGTCTGTCCATGTTTTCATAATCTTCCCACTGCAGCATGCTACTGTCCCAGCATACCTGCTCCTGCCTTACCCTTCTAATTTGTCACTTCTGATCCACCGGAGGCAGGAAAGCCAGATACCCAAGCTTGAAGGAGCCGCATGAAAAGGAAGTTACAATTCTGGACTGAGACCCGGGAGTGCCTCAGCCCCGGGAGCTGGCACAGGCTTTACGCAGGGGCTTGGCGAGCCCTCCTGTCTCTGCTGGGCTCAGATATGACAGCTGGCGAGATGAGAGACTGAAGGAGCTGGTGTGGTTCTGGCTGGGTGAAAAGTCAGTGTAACTGAGAGATCCTGCGGGAGACCCCACCCATGGGCAGGCAACTCCCTCCACGGGGCAGGAGTAGGGGGTGGCCCCTAGAACCACGGGCTCCACCGAAAGCAACCTCCCCTGCCCACCCCCCCATCAGAGGCAAAGGGAAGAGGACCACAAGCTGGGGGCAGGGGGAATGTGGCTCCATCTCCTGTATCCTGAGAGCAAATGGATGGGGCCAGGTTGGGCAGCCATGAACTGAGAGACATGAATTCTAGTTCCAGCTCCACCATTAACTGGCTGCATGTCAAGGGGCAACTCAACCAATCCCCCAAGTGTCAGTTCCAGAATCCTCTGTGAAATGGGGATATTCCCAACATCATGGGGCTGTAGTCAGATAAATATATATAGTAAATTCTAAAGTGCTGCTCAAGGCAATGTGACCTTCATTCATTCATTCAACAAACACCACTGATCACCCACGATGTGCCAGGCAGTGTTCTAGGAACTGGGATAGGGAGTGAACGGGACAAAGCCCCTGTTCCCCAGGAGCTGACATTCTAGGGAGAGAGACACGTAAATGAGTAACAATGTATCACGTGACACATCAGTCAGCATGGGCAAAGTTAAGCTGCCACCAGTGGTTAAAGCCACTAAGAATTATTTCTCACTCACACTACACGTTCTTGGAGGAGTTCCTGCAGGGGCTCAGCTCTTCCTTGTCCTCATTTGGGGATGCAGGCTGAAGGAGGCGCCATCTCCAGCTTCCACAAAAGGGAACATGGCAGATTGCACAACAGTTCCCGAGGCCCCCAGCCCAGGCCTGGGAGTGATGCACAGCACTTCTGTCCTGTTTCACTTCCCAGCAGCAAGTCACAGGCCACATTCATCTTCTCCGAGGCATGGGGACGTGCCGTCCTACCTGCTACCCAGAAGGTGGAAGTGTGTATTTGGTGAAAAGCACTAGTGCCCACTATGGACAGATTCATGGATAAAAAAGAAAAATAAAATAAAGATGTATAAGAAAAATAAAGTGCCATAAGGAGATGGGGTGTGTGGGTATGAGAGAGCCCTGGTAAGGCCCTCTGAGGAGGTGACATTAGAGCAGAGATGTCAACGAATACAGGGAGCAATCCTGTAGGAACAGCACAGAGTATGGGGTGGGACGGGCAAAGACCCTGGGGCAGGTGGAGAGAAGCAGACCAGGAGCTGGAGCAGCGAGCCAGGGGCAGGGTAGGAGAGAGAAAGGCAGTCAGAGAAGAAGCAGATCATACGGGCGCTTTGCCTGCCACAGCAGGGTGGCGCTTTTCTTGAGGGAGACAGGATGCTGTCACAGGGTGCCTGTGGGTGAGCAGGACCCTTAGTGGACTATAACACACTGTCCCTAGAGCTGGGACTTAAACTCAGGTCTGAGGCCAAGACCCAGCTCCACTGCCTACTAGCCGTATCACCTTGGACAAGTCCCTTGACCTCTCTGAGCCTCAGCTTCCTCTTTATAAATTGGGGGTAATAAGAGGTCCTACCCGCCAGGTCCTTGTGATGATAAAGTGCTTAGAAGAGGGCCCAGCGTTTGGGAGCACTATAGAAGCACCCACCAGCTTCTATTGCAGTCACTTTCTGCCTCTGCCTGGGGAAGTCCCTCCTCCCACTCTTCCCCCTTTCCTGGTCACCACCAGCGCCCATCTCTGAGACGCCAGTTCTGGATCTTATCTTCCTTCTCTTGAGTCCCAGAGCCTGAGAGACCTGAGTCCCTCTCCACCTCTCGCTCCTGGTGCTCCTCAGCAAGTCTCAGCTTCCACATCCGCTAAATGGGACCAAGCCTCTCCACTTGTCCAGGCTCATAGGTGAGCACAGCCTCTCCAGGGCCTGCCCCGAAGCATGTGGGAGCTCCCTGCATGGCTGCCTGATGGATTCCCAGACGCCTACGCTCTCCTCCCCTTCCCCAGGGGCTGGGGAGACTGGATCCCTCCTCTACAGTCGCCCCCCACCCCAACTCTGGCCGCCGAGCTTTCTCCTCGGCATGAGCTGGCACCTCACCCAGGAGGGGAGAGCAGCTGCGGAGATGGTGGGAGAATTCCTCCCGCTGCTGGATTTGTAAAACAATTGATTAAAGACAATGCAATTAATTATTCCTTGATGAAATAATGGAAATTACCCAAGAAAATGAAGATTTCAGCAGCAGAACATTAAATCCCTCTAATTATGTCATTTCTGAAAAACGGGGAGGGGGATAAAAAGGAAGGAAGTGGTGGGACGGAGGGAGGAAAAGAAGTGTAAAAATAGATGGGGTGACCCTGGGCCTCCATGCGGGTTGAGCAGTGGGGGATGGATGGGGCCACCGCCCTGGCCTTGACCACATTGTCCAAAAGGAAAGTGTAAGGTAACAGGACGCTCTGCGGGGGGCGGGAGGCAGCCTAGCGGGGTAGACACTGGAATCCGTGCCTTGTGTGCATTAGCTCTTTATCCTCGCACTGAATCTCAGGGCCTCATTCCCCTTCACATATGAGAGAACCAGGCTTGGAGAGGTCATGTGACCCATCCAAGTCTACTAATTAATACAGGCAGGACCTGTGCTCAGGTCTAACTCCAGCACGTGCACTTGTTCAACCCCACCCGCTGGAGTCTACAGTAAGCACTGCTCATGCCTTGGGAGAAGCTACTCTGCCTGCCAGCTCCCCGAGGGTCTCAGAGGCCCACTGAATCCAGGGCTGGGTGTGGGGGAATGAGTAGCTACCAGGTGTTGACATCTCTGTCCATCCGAATTGGGCCTGAGGTCTTCTGGGAAGAGAACTTTCTAGCCCTCCATCCTCTCTGGATGTGGCTTTGCAGGCCAGCGAGGGGTGGCAAGTGGGACCTGCCATGGGCCTGGCTCGGTCGTCTCTCCTTGGGAGCCCCAGGTGCTCCGCTGAGCCCAGGACGAGGGCGCTAACGGCCTAGATTCTAACCTGGCTCTGCCAAGGGTTGCTGTATGGCCTTGGGCAAGTTCCTTGCCTTCTTGAGCCCCAGTGATAGAGTTTCCCAATCTGTAACAGGGGATATGGGACTAGTGGATATATTGGTCCATTTGAGGATACTGGGCCCAGCCCTGCCCCAGCTCCAATGGAGAACTCAGTCCCGAGAAGCCAACATCAGCTCTAGGGTGGGCAGGGGGAGAAGAGGATGAGGCAGGTCCCAGAGCCGGCAGACGAGGGGCTGTGCTGGCAGGAACAAGGGGGAGTAAGGGGAGCCCTGCAGGGGCAGCTGGCGGGAAGAAACAACCTCCCGCCCAAAACCCCTCCCAGTGTAGCCTGGGTCCCGGGAGAGAATGGGGGTGGGGCAGGAGGAGGGAGGAAGAGGGGCTGGAATGGACTCAGCCCACCTTGCAGCTCAGGACACCCATCAAGGGAACCATGTGCTGCCCCTGCCGGGCCCGGTAGGGCCTGGAGCAGAAGATGCTTGACTCTCTCAGCACTGCTGAGAGTCCACTTCCAAGCTTGCGCTGGGGTTTCCCTGCTCCTGGACCACATCTGGGGCATATCCCATAATTTTTCTGGACACTATCAGTCTCCTTTTTTTGTGAATTAAAATTTCCAATCTAATCTAGCATCAAAAGTTCAATTTGTCATTCAGTCTAAAGATTCATCCTGTCCCCCTCTAGCTCAGGCTGGACCCAGGCTAAGGAACCCGCGATGTGGATGGGAGGCCTGGGCCCCCAGCAAGGTAGGGGCTAGCAGGTCCTCTCTGTGGAGCATTTCCTGTGGGTCTTTGGAGCCCCCCTCCCCAGGGTCCTTCAGCTGGTATTTCCCTGACATGGGCAATGATGTCTGCTGCTGATAGCTCAACACTGTCCCCAGCTCTTGTTTCTGACGGTTCCCTCACTCAGTCTCCAAGAGGTCACTCCACCTCGGCAGACAGAGCTTCTGTGCAGAGGGCTTTGCTGGGGCCCCTCCAACCCCCAGGGGAAACCGGGCTTGCCAGCCTCTGCCCCGCCATACACAGTTGCAAGTCACCACTCCCTTCTAGAGTCTTGTCAAGCCAGGGTCAGGCCTCGGTCACTGTGCCTGCCCCAATTCTAGGGGACCCACGTCAGCTTTTCCAAATGCTTCTCCTAAAGCATCACCACCTCACCCAATTAAGGTGGGAGCAGGGGGCACATGCCACCCGCCCCTTCAAAGGAATCCTCATTGCCCACCTCCCCCTGTCCCACCCTCAACACTCTCACCTCCTTTCTGGACCTTGGAAGTGGGTACCAGGGGTCACAGAACCAGCTTGGGGTCACCAACCTTGTAAGGCCTGAAGACAGCTACATCTGGATTTAAAATGTGGGGATTCTTGGCACCCATTACTCTCAGATGCAATTCCAAGTGAGCAATGACCCATTTGGACACCCCGTTATGAAAGCAAGCCCCTGCTCCTCTAGCTAGCTCCAACTCCTTTGGCCACATCCCCATCCCTGTCACCTGTCCCAGGCCCAGCCCCAACCCTCTCCCTGGGGCAGGACACAATAGCCTCATGTCTGCTGTCAAGAAGCACCTTCAGGGGCCCGCCCCGTGGCCGAGTGGTTAAGTTCGCGTGCTCTGATGCGGCGGCCCAGGGTTTCCTCGGTTTGGATCCTGGGCGCGGACATGGCACTGCTCATCAGGCCACATTGAGGTGGCCTCCCACATGCCACAGCTAGAAGGACCTGCAACTAAGATATACAACTATGTACCTGGGGGGATTTGGAGGAGATAAAGTAGAAAAAAAAAAAGAAAGAAAAAAGATCGGCAACAGTTGTTAGCTCAGATGTCAATCTTTAAAAAAAAAAAAAAGGAAGCACCTTCACTCCACGCATCCTGCAGTGCCTGGAGTCATTGACAAGCTGATTAATGCAGGGACGAATCCCCTCCCCTCTGAGGTAGCAGCAAGGGTTCCTGCAAGAGCAAGATGGGGAGCCAGCTGGACCTGGGTTTAAAGCCTGGTGCTCCCACTTTCCAGCAGGCTGACTTGAGGCAAGTCACCTCACATTTCTGAGCCTCAGTTTTCCCCTCTGCAAAAGGGGTCTGATACTGCTGGACACAGGGGTTTGCTGGGAAGAGAGACTGAGATAAGATCCATGCCAGGTGCTGGCACAAAGCAGGTTTGTTCCCTCAGGACCCTTCTCTTGAAATCAGGACACCAGGGTTCTACTCCAAGCCCAGAGACCACTTTTTTGGCTGAACTGGGTCTTGAACTTCACATTTGTGTCAAGGGGAGAAAGGCTGTGGTGTGGTGAGGCAGACGGTGGCCTGAGGGGCTAAGGAGTGGGCCCTGGAAGTCAGGCTTTAGAACTTGGGGAAGGGCTGGTCCTCCCACCCATCTGCTCCCGGCCCCTCCCACCAGGGATGGCACTCTAGCCCCTCCCCCAGCTCCTAGCACAGATGGCAGGAAGGAAATGCCAAGGCATGGAGGCAGGGAGGGGCCAGCCAGTCCCCGGAGGCTCTAGCCCTTGCCAAGCTTCCCACAGGAGGAGGAAAGAAGCCCCCTCCCCCGCCATGGCACTGGCCTCAGAGAGCCACAGCCCACTGATGCCCTGGTGCCTTGCATCCTGTTGTCATGGTAACCAGGACTAGCTGACATGCCGACAGGCAGACCAGGAGCCGCTGCCACATGAATCACTTGAACTTGATGTGACAGACACAGGCGGGTGGCCTGCATAGGGGTGGAGGGAGGTGGTGCCCCCACGGACAGGGCTCAGGCTGAATCCCTCAGGCTGTGACAGGTTTAGGGGCCCCAGAAGCCTGTGAGACCCCAGAGATCCCTATTGAAGACAGAACCCCTTGGACCAGCCAGGAGTCCTCTCCATGCGCCCATTTCCTCCTTTATAAAATTGGGAGAATGGACTGGGTGGCAAGGCTCAAATAAAATAATGAGCATGGGGCTGCTTTGTAAGTTCACAAATGTCGGCTGTTTGGGAAAGCTCAAAGGCTCTGTCCTCACACAGACTTGGGCTTCAGTCCCCATTCTGCCACTTGCTGGCTCTGTGCCAGCCCCAACTTTCTGTTCTGAGAATGGGGAAAATACTGCCTCCTTCACTGGATTCTTCAACTTTTCACGCAGTCACTTACTCAATATTTATCAAACCCATCTATGTGTCAAGGACCGTGTTAGGTCCTAGGGACACGAGAGTGAACGAGGCAGCCCCATTCCCCGACCTCACTGAGTTACATCCTAGTGGGAGGGGCAGACCCAAAACAAATCCACAGACAAACAAGATACCCCAGGTTTCCATGACACTGTGAAGAATGCAAATGCGGGACCAGGATGCAGAGTAACTGGGCGGAGGGCTTATTTTAGGAAGGATCATCAGGATGGGCTTTCTGAGAAGGTGCCACCTCGCCTGAGACCTAAGTGATGAGAAAGAGCTGGGCTCTTGAGTGACAGTGAGGGAGCTCCGGAAAGGGCAGGGCAAGCATCCTGGGATGTGCCTGAAGCCCAGGAGGAAGACCACTGTGGCTAGGGCAGGGCAAACAGGCATGTGTGAGCCGCGATTTTATTCCAAATGCAACGGGCAGTGGAAAGCCTTGGAGCTTTAAGTAAAGAAGTGATGTGATTTGATTTCCACGTACATGCTAAGGATGCTTTTGCTGCTGTGGGGAGAATGGGCCTTCTGGGACCAGCCCAGGTAGCAGCTAATTGCAGAGGCCAGAGCAGAGAGGATGATGGTGTGAACACAGTGGGTAGCCATAGAGGTGGAGAGAAATGCTCAGATTCGAGATAATTTGGGGAGCTAGAATGACGAGGACTTGCTCATGGTCTAGATATGAGGAGCGAGGGAGAGAGGAGAAAGAGGGTCTCATCCGGGTATATGGATGATTGGTGGTGCCAGTTTCTAAGATCAGGAAAACCTTTACTTCGTGAATCATCTGTAAAGACGAGGCTTAAGTCCATGGGGACTGAAGTTCTCTCTCCAAGGGAGAAACCACACTTGTAACGGAGCAGCCTTCAGGACATGCCCCTGCCCCTCCCCCGGTCCCCAGGGGGCTGCCCCAGCCTCTCTGGAAGAAGTGTGTGGAGAGGCCACATGGCAAGGGGCCTCGGTAAGAACTCTGCTTTGTAAGTGACAGAAATGTAACTCCGACTCCCACAGGCACAAAGAGGGAGTAAGTGACTTGCAGAATCCAAGGAATTAAGCCCCGGGAATGGCCGGGAGCAGCTGGGCCTGAGGAGCCACTGGCTCTGCTCTGCTCTCTGCTTCTCTCCGCACGTCAGCTCATCCATTCCGCTTCTTCCCGGAGGCAGGAAACACTGAACCCTCCAGATTTTTTAAAAAGAGGAATCAACTTTTATCTTTAATTCTCTTCTCTTCAATAGGCCACCTTTGGTCTCAAAATATGAAGAAATATGATCATGGAGTTTGCGAAGAGAGAAAAGATCACTCCAAAGGTACACTTATTTAAAAAAAAAAAAAAAAGATTTACTATTCCAAAAAGTGTTCAGACACAAAAACAATGAAATTAGTCAAAAACAGGAAAAATAAAATATGAAAAAAATTCATAGTAGCATCATCGCAATTTTGATATCCTATAATTTCCAAGAAAGAATGACTCTCTTTCATTTCCAGTTGAAAAACTTAGAGAAGAACTTTAATTGGCTAGGTCTGAATTATATGCCACCCTTGGGCCACTCAACCTCCGCCAGGGGCGGGGCTCCTATAAGAACATGGCAGCTCACGAGGTGGCCACAGGGTCACTGGGGCTAGGAAGGGCTGAGACGCCCAGGAGAAGAGAAGGATGCTGGGCAGATAATATTCCCAATGTCCCTCGCACAGAGTGAGTGTCTGCTGAATTCCTGACGAGAGAGATGGAAGGAACCATGAGAACAAGGGAAAATTTGCAAAAGGTTGGAAAATTGAGTCGTTGTCGCTTAGAGGCCCAGGAGGGGCAGCCAGAGAAAACCCATGGCCCCAAAGGCGTCACCCAGAGCAGAGGATCAAAACCATTGTCCTGACAGAGCAAAGGATAAGGCTTCTGACAGGGTCTGTGTGTGTGTGTGTGAGGCCAGAGGCACAGTGTCCAGGTTCCCAGAGGGGCTGGGCGGGGATCTAACTGGGTGTAACTGGAACATCTGATAAAAGTGTGAGAAAGGCCCTCAAATCCCCAGAGGCCGGGGTTGCCCGGAAAGAGCCTGCAGATGGAAGCTGAACCGGCAAAGCAGACGGAAGCCCAAGGTAGTCAATTACTTTCTTTCTTTTTTTTTTTTTTTTGAGGAAGATTAGCCCTGAGCTAACTACTGCCAATCCTCCTCTTTTTGCTAAGGAAGACTGGCCCTGAGCTAACATCCATGCCCATCTTCCTTTACTTTACATGTGGAACGCCTACCACAGCATGGCTTTTGCCAAGCAGTGCCATGTCCATACCCGGGATCTGAACCTGCAAACCCTGGGCTGCCGAGAAGCAGAACGTGTGCACTTAACAACTGTACCACCAGGCCGGCCCCTCAATTGCTTTCTAACAAGTTAGAGGCTCTGAAGCCACTCACGAGCTGTGCGGCCTTGGGTAAATTCCATTTCATGACTCTGAGCCTCAGTTTGCTGGGATGTGAAAGGGTGAATGTGTAAAATGCAATAATGTATAAAGGAGAGTGTCTCTCTCATAAGGTGAAGTGAAGATTAAATGAGGTCATGCATGTAAATTACCTGCTACAGAGCCTGGCACAGCGTTCATGCTCAATAATGTCATCTATTGTTTTCATTATTACTACAGAGGAGGTGTGTGGAGGGGGTAGCTCAGAGAGAGTTCCCGTAAATTTGAGTGCCTATGAGAGAACGCTGTCAAATGCAAAAGGCTTTAATTTATGGTCAGTGACCCCACCCTGGGCAACAGTAATAGAAGCTTTACTTTCTGATTACCTGCTCTGTGCCACGCATTCTGTTGGGTACTTTACTTACATTATCTCATCTTTGTCCCCACAGCAATGATTCGAGAGAGTGTATTAGTTAGCTTTTGCCGCATAATAAATCACCCCAACATTAATGGCTTAAAACAACAATCACTTATTAAGCTCGTGATTCTGTGGTTGGAAATTCAGCTGGGCCGTTCTTCTGGTCATGGCTGGGCTCACCCATGCGTCTGCACTCAGCCCCTAGTCAGTTAAGTGGCTCTACTTCTGGGAGTTGCCTGGCTGTCATCTGGGTGATGGGGGTGACTGAGCCATGTCTCTCTTCATCCAGCAGGATAGCCCAAGGTTTTTCACGCAGCAGCTGGGCAAGGCTCCAAGAGAGCCAATGAGAGCGTGCAAGACCTCAGGTCCAGAACTGGCCCTGGCACTTCCACCACATTCTGGTGGCCAAAGTAAGTCGCAAGGCCAACTCAGATTCAAGGAGATGGAGAAGCTGCAAAGGTATATTGCCATGGGGCAGGCTCAGGGAGGGGTGGCAAATTGCGGCCACTTTTGCAATCTACCACAGATAGGCACTCGCATTACTGCCACTTTACAGATGAGAAAATTGAGACTCAGAGAGATACAAATGTCTTGCCTAAATTATGCAGCTAGTAAGTGGAAGAGCCAGGATTTCACCTCAGGGGTCTCCATGCGCGACTGCATTGTGACATTCAAACTCCATTCCCTTGGGGGACACTGGCAAGGCCCTCGTCTGGCACCATCCAAAACAGCCCACTCGAACAGGCAGCAGCGAGCTTGGCTGAAACGAGGCGAGGCAGGAACAGATAAAAAGGTGAGTCTGAAGCAGGCAGGACCAGGGGATGCA
Organism: Equus caballus; assembly: GCF_041296265.1. Taxonomy (NCBI): domain Eukaryota; kingdom Metazoa; phylum Chordata; class Mammalia; order Perissodactyla; family Equidae; genus Equus; species Equus caballus. Next base: position 16,850,332 of record NC_091685.1, read on the forward strand.
GACGGAGCCTGTGGCCATGACAAGGATGCCAGTTTGTGATATGGACTTGAGCCTGCCTCATGAAGCCACAGAACTCAGCTGGACAGGCCAGAGCTGACCTCTTCCAGACAGAAAGCGTGCCTGGGCCCCATGCTGGCAGAGGCCCATCGTGGGCCTACAGTGAGGGAGTGGCTTCTGGGATCTGCTACTGAGCTCCGGGACCATGGGTGGCCACTGTGCCAGCCAAAGGATAGAAGAGGTGTCACAAAAAAGATAGAAGAGGTGAAAGAAAAGATCTGTCCTCCACTGTGACCAGCTCCTCCTGTACTGAGGTGAGCAGAGGCACTGGGCCTGCCCCACCTCCTCACCTCCGCTGTGACCGGCTCCTCCCCCCAACAGAGACACCAGAGCCAGGAGCACAGCTGTGCCCAGCCAAGCTGCCGGGTGCCAAGCCGGGCCTGGCGGGCTCGCTCTCATCTGTCTCTCTTTAGCAGGAACAAATGGGAATGAGGGAATCAATTAACAAGGCTCCTTAGCCAAATGACTGCTGCTCCCTCCTTCCCCAGCCTGTTAACTCTTTGCTTCCAAGGCTGGGAAGGGCTGCCCTGGCTTGCCGACCACCCTCGCCCCTGGAGCCCCCAGCTGGCTGCTGTGCTCCTGCCTTGTCTGTGCCAAATGCCAGAGGCAGCTGCCAAGCCGGGGAACCAGAGCCAGAAACCCAGACACCTCCGTTCCACCTCGGGGATTTTCTCAAAGGGGACCCGGGGGCTGCGCCGGCACACGGGGCAGGCCGGGCCTTCTCTTCTCTCTCCAGGGACCTGGGGCCCTCTCCTGGATCAAAAATCCCAGAATAGAAGGAACAGGCCTAACAGCAGCCTTCAGACTGGATGGTGGGTCTCGGCCAAGCCCCACCTGGGCCCCCACTGGGTCGGGGAAAGGAAGGGGCCCAGGGGACGGGGCAGGATGCAGCAGGCCACATTCAGGAAGCCCTGACAACTCTGATGTCAGAAGCGAATGGTGAGTGCTGAGAATTCTGTCCGAGGAATTCAGAAAGGCACCCATGGGGGCCCACTTGTCAGGAGTCCCAGCTCAACAGCTGACATGGCCTGATGACATTTTGGATGATTAATTAACGATCTCCCACCCACCCTCACCACATGTCTTCACTCGTTCTCCAAGGGTCTTTCCCAGCTTGGCACTTGGGCTTCAGTCTTGAGCTGCCGCATTACACAGCTCAGGGGGCGCCACTCACAGCTGGTCCACCATCTACAGTGACACTGGGGTCACCCCTACTTTTGACAAGAGAAACAAAGGTGTGTACTCTTGGCCTTTTACATTCAAAAGGTCCTCTCCTAAGGTAAGCCCCCACGACTGGATGCAGCTTGCATGAGAGAGCCACCCACCCCCACCCCCTGGACTGCGTAAAAGACCCAAAGGCTGGGTGGGGGCGGTGAAAGGGACCAGAGAGGACAGGTGAGCAGGGAGGCACACCCACCATAGTCCCACCCTGGCGAGTGAGCTCTGGGCCCAGCCAGGGCCTGAGACATGGGTCAGTTCATCCATCTGTTTGTTCATTTCACAAATGGACAGTGAGTGCCTGCTGTATGCCAGAACCTGTTCTGGGCACAGTGAATAAGAAACAAAGGCCCTGGCCTCAGACAGTGTGAGGGTGAGGACCCCTCCATGACGACCCTCAGCCTTTCACCCATGACTGTCCAGGAGTGAGGCTGGCTGCGCCCTGAGTCTTATCTCAGCACCCCCTGGGATGTCCAATGGGCAGGGACCCCTCCGGCCTGCCTTCCATCCACCCAGACATCTGTTGTGAGAACCCTGGGTGACAGTGGGCCCTAGACAAGCAGAGGTGATGTGAGGATGGAGGAGGGGTGCAAGGTGGAGCTAGTGGAACCAGCTGGAGACTGCCCAGTAAGCCGAGGGCATGCCGAAGCCCCCAGATGCCCCGTGACATGCAGGTTATAGTCAGACTCCTTCACTCTCCCACTGCACAAGGGAATCTAGGCTGCTGAAAACTCGAGAGTCTCATCTTGGCCCCAAGTTTAAAATGCTCAAGCCAGTGCTCTGATTGGCCCAGGTTGAATCATGTGTCCATCCCTGAGCCAATCAACAATGCCCATGAGGGTGGGCTCTTCAAAGATGGCAGCTCCCATTCCAAAAGCAGGGTTAGCCTGGGGAAACTGGTTCCCTGAAGATGGAACCACGCATGGCCACCAGACTGACCTTGGGCCTGTGGAGATACACTGAGCCCCACTTGTGTGACCTGTAAAATGGAGTGCCAACCTCACTGGGCTGTCTCGAGGATCCAAGAAGAGCCCTCAGATGAGATGCTTAGCACGCAGCGGGGACTGAAGAAATGGGCATCAAGTTTTCGACCTCTCTGGCCTCAGTCACCCCCTCTCTACAATGCGGGGTGTCTGGTTGATCTCCCCAGCCCTGATGCCCCAGGATCCCACAGCCCAGAGCCTCCACGACAGGTGTGAGTGAGCAGAGATCCTCCCTTCCGAGGTCCAGAGCCCCCTTCTGTTCCTCAGGCCTGGACAATCCTCCTGCTGCCCTTGCCCTCCCCTCCTCTGTTCCCCCACCCCCTCTGACTGCCCCCCAACCCTCTGAGTCTCTGCCTGGTGTCCCGCGGAAGAGCACGTGCTGGGCTGTGGAGAGCTGGACCACTAGCGTTCAGATCCCAGTTCTGTCTGTCGCTTATAGGCTGGGTGGTCTTGGTCAGGCTCCTTAACGCCTCCATGCCTCAGTTTCCTCATCTGTAACAATGGGGTATAAGAATAGGCACTCCCTCGTGGGGTGGTTGTGTATGTGGCCAGGCCACAGAAGTATTAGCTCTTTGGGTTATTATCGCTGCTGGCTCCTGCTCCGCCCTGCTGCGGAAACAACGCAAGGGTAGGAGTGACCTGAGCACTGGGGACCGAGCAGCACACCAGACTGACTGACGCCGCCCCGGCCTCCTGCAGCTCCCGCCCGGTGGAGGCAGACGCATCAACAGGCAATTTCAGTGCAGCGTGACCAGGGCCACTCTCTAGGGAAGCCTGGGGACCGTGTGGCCACAGGAGGGGCCCGACCCCACAGAGGGAGGCCGGGGCAGGCTGCAGGGCAGGTGACGACTAGAAGACAGTGCAAGTGGGCTGGTGAAGGAGGTTCAGGGCGGGGGGTGGGGTTTGTCTGAGCAGAGGGGCCAGCGGTGCAAGTAACTCAGCCAGGAGGGTGGGCTGGGAGACCTGCTGGTCTCAGTCAGTTCCGGTGGAGGGAACGTGCCACAGGATGGGTGGGAGGGACCCAGGGGACGGCCGCACTCTGGGGCAGACTGTGGAGGCTCAGAGCCTGCCTCTCACTGGACTGTTTGCCTAGGTGTGACTTTGTGTGATTGACTAGGACTCTCTATGTATGTGTGTTTCTGGGGGGAACTGTGTGTGTGAGAGTATGGAATAGTGTATGTTTGAAAAGGAGGGGAGCTTGCCTGTTTGAGACCATTTAGGGTCTGTCCACTGTGGGTGAGGTTGTGTGTGTGTGATTGTGTGTCCATGGATGTCCCTAAGTAGTAGATATGTGGCTGGCTGGCTGTGACCAGGAGTGTCTATATGTCTGATGTGCATATATATGTACATATATGGCATATGTGTGTCTGTGTGTATATGTACTATGTGTGTCTTTGTGTAGGTATGTGCTTATAAGTGTGTGTATAAGTGAGACGCCTGTATACTGCTGTCTGTGGAGTCCAGGGCAATGAGAGCCAATCCCCCCTCTTCAAACTCTGCTGCCTGCCGGCAACACACACACACACACACACATACACACACTCTGGGGCTGGGAGGGGTGGCTGCCCATCGCTGCCACAGCCAGTCAGAACTTGCTAATTTGCATGTTAATGAAGCTCGGGAGCTCTCCAGCCTGCGACTGACAGGAGCCCCCGGCGCCCCCCCATATCCTTCCTGACAAGCCTGGGAGGAGGGGGTGGGGGGACTGAGAACCAGCAGAGGGAAGAAGAAGTGGAGGAGGCGCTGGGCTGAAGCTCCCCTTTCTCTCACTCTTTTCTCGCTCTGCCACCCCTGTGCAGGCCCTAGGCCCCTGCCACATGGCTGCCTGCCCCTCAGTCCCCCTGCACTCTCCCTCCTGGCCTGGCTCAGGGGCAGGGGGCTTGGGCAGAGGAGGCTGCTCAGGGGTCCCCATGAGGTGAGGCTGGGCTGCCCGCCCCCTGCACCTGTGTGGAGCATCCAGCAAGCCCCCCACAGGCACCCACCCTGGGGCAGACACCCTGGAATGGGCCTCTGAGAGCAGATTGGTGCCAACACAGCCAACAGGCCCTCCCTCCTGCCCCCTCTGGGAAAGGGGACCCCTGTGAGCTCTTCAGCCTACACCCCAAGAAAGCGGGCTCAACCCCACCCAGCCCGCGGGAGATCAGGGCTTCTGCACCAGGAGGGAGAGAGGGGATCAGGGTGGGGCACAGGGATGGGGTTGGAGACCGGAGACAAGATGTGTGGGGAGATTGGGCTAGAAATGGAGGGTGTCTGCCTCCAGAGAGCTGTGCTCCCAGGGAGGGGAGGGAAGGGGGTGGGTGGAGGGTGGGAGAGCGGAGCCCTCACAGCTTTGATCAACAGGTCAGTGCCCGGTTGTATGGCTGTCTCATGCTCAGTCCTGTCCCCATCCACATTCTCCTTTTGGTCCCTGGATCCTTCACGCTTCCCACCCCGGCACACCCCTCCGGTCCCATCCCCTCCTCCCCTCCTTCCCTTCTTAATCAGCCACATCCCACAGGAGGCCGGGCCCTCTGGGGAGCCCTCAGCAGCCGTCTCCTCAAAACACTGTCTGGTTTTGTCTCAGAGGTGTGTCCCTGCCTTGGCAGAGACAGGGTCTGGGCTGGGGGTCCTGGCTCCTGCCTCCTCAGCCTGGCCCCCATTGGGCATTTTCTTCCCTCCTTGGCTTCCCTTCTTCCCTCTCTCTCTGCCCTGAGTCTGGCCTGCTGCCCCCATCTCTCCCTGGGTCTGGGCCTGCGTCTCTCCCTCCTTTTCCCCAAATGCACAAATATTCATATTCTCCCTCTCTCTGTCCCAGCTCCCTTGCCCTGTAGGTCCCTTGGCACCTGCCCCCGCCCCATCCCCGCTGCGGCCAGGCCTCGGCCCCAGATGTGCTCTGGCCAAAGCCGGGAGGCAGAGAGGTGAGGGCACCTCAGCCCTGGGTCTCGCCTCAGCAGGTGAGAGGAGAGCCAGGCAGTTGCTAGTGTTAATTGCAGGGAGGATGTCTGGCAGAAATAAGGTGGTTTTTCTGCTTCAGTGACGACTGTTACAATCAAATTGTCCACAGACAATTAGCGGAGTGGGAGAAATAAGAATTAGATTTCTAATTATTTTCCCAGTAAAAGCCGCCCTGGACCCCGTGGGTGAGGGGGAAGGGCTTTTCAGTGGAGCCAACAGGCGCTCTCGTGGGTCTAGCTCCCCTGGGCGGGGGTGGGGGGGGACCCCAAGCAGGAGTGTCCACGGGGGAAGGAAGGTGCAAACCTCGCTGAATCTCGGGTGCTGGAAAGAGCTGGGGATCTGGACACTTGGACCCCACAACTAGCCTTGAGGCTAACTTGCCGTCACTTCCCATTTTTGAGTCTGGGAGGCTCATTCCAACTCCCGGGTCATAGAGCTGCTGTGAGGAGTGAAGGAGAGGAGGCGGCAAGAGCACCGACAGACCCCGGCACAGGGCAGGGCGTCCCGCGGGCCCTGGCCCCAAGCCCACACGCCTGTGGGCATGTGCAAGCTCACACACACTCAAGCACAGGAAGCCTCTCCTTCCACACCCCCCTGCCTCCCTGGTTGGCCAGGTCTGTGTCAGTGACAGAGGGAGGGGACTCAGCGAAAGGAGGGAGACGGAACCCAGTGAAGCCCCACTCTGAAGAGGACGCCTCTCCCTGATCTGTGTGAGCCTCAGCCTCCACGTCTTGCAAATGAGGCTGAGGGTGCCACCTGCCTGGGGTCGAAGCAAGGGTTCAGTGACACACATGTCCAGGGCGTGCCTCAGGCCCGGCACACAGCGTTTGTGCTCAGTAAATACCATTCACAGCCCAAGTGCCATCCCAGGCATCCAGCCCAGGCCTGTGAGGCTGCAGAGGGAGGGGAGGGGGCGTTTCTGGAGGGAACCCAGTTAGGCAGCTGAAGGAAGGGATGAATAAGGACTTCTCAACCCCTACCAAGCACAAGGGCTCTGGTCTGAGTATCGTGAGCCCACCAGACCCAGCCTTCGTCGGGGGCCCCAGACACTCAGAAGGACAGAGGACGGAGCAGAGAAGGACCCACTGAGGTGAGTAGGACGGTCCTGGGTTCGCGTCTGGGCAGTGCCCCTTCCTAGCTAGTCAGGCCACTGCCACTTCCCCTCTCTGGGCCTGTTTTCTTCTCTGTAAAGTGGGGAGAATATCAGTGGCTTCCTCGCGGAGTTGTTTTGAGGCTGTGACAGGGCTCTGCTCCTGGAGCGTGCTTTTAGGGGCGGGAGGGGCTGCTGGCACCACCTCCCTGACTTGAACACCAGTGCTCCATGTGCCTGCACACAGACTCGAGGTCCGCAGGTGGGAGCCTCCGGGCCACACCGAGCGGAGGGAAGACCGAGCTTACTGATGTCCTCCGAGTGCCCAGGGCTAGTGCAGCTGACGCACCTGCACCCAGAAGACCCCATGCCGGTGCTGCATGTGATCATGCTCTTGCTGTCACATTCGTACACGCACCACACACACCCTTCCTGGGGCAGCCAGAATGTCCCCAAGTGAACTGAGGGGAAGCTCACGGCCGCACCCACCAGGGCTGTGCTGGGGAAGCAGCTGGAGCCCAGCTGTGGGGTCTGGGGTGGGATGAGGGGAGCTGCTCGGAGACCCAGCTGGGAGCCAGGCTGGAGGGGACTCAGCTGCATCTTGGGGCTGCAGGCCACCTTCCTACCTCCCTGCAGGGCCAGCTGGCTGGGCTTGGCAGGGCGGAGGTCACCTGCCTGGAGGTGGCAAGATCCTACCTGTATTGATCTCCCTCCTCCCCCCGCCCCCGCTCCTTCGTTAGCAGAAGTGACTGGGACCCTGTGGACTGCGCCTGCCCGCTTTCGCCCACCTTCTATGCCACGTCTTTCCTTCTGCCCCACCCCCAGCTCTCTGTCATCTCTCTGACTCCCTCTCTCCTTGGGCCCCTGGATCCTTGTCTCTCTGGGCCTGGGTCTCCCCACCCGGTGCTGGGCTATGTAAATGTGGTATTTCCCGTCTCATCAGCAGGGCTGCCTGCTTGGCTCACATTTAATTTGATCCGTGGCAGCGCCTCTGCGGAGCCACTCATCAAAGCGGGAAGACAATTAGGTGAATGTCAGGGTGGCCTAGGCCCCATGGGGCGACCAGGGCCTGGGGCTGGGGCCATGAGGGCTGGCGGCAGGGGCCTGGCTGCAACCTTCGTCTCCCTCACAGCCTGTCCATACTTGGGGGCCAATGCCTGTGGGGTGGCCAGAGGCCTGGACTGCCCCAGTGAAGACCAGGCTGCCCTCTGCCCAGGACCAGGCATTGAGGGGCATGGCCGGTCCCTGCAATGCAGGAAGGGCTTGGCAGACACCCTCCCCACACCCGGGTCCTGGAAAGCAAGGGGCCTGGGCATCTGCATGGATACAGTTAGGTGGACTCCTGGGCTGGGCGCCAGTCGGGTTTGAGAGAGGATCCGAGCTCTGGCTCAGGATCCCCTGAGAAAAGCATACATTCTTTCCTCAGGCACTCCCGGGCCCGCCCATGCTCACTCTGAGGGGCCTCTCCTGAGGGGTCTCTCCTGAGGGGTCCTCTCCTGAGCCTCAGCCTGGCCTTTCAGCCTCCCCTCTCTGTTTCTCTTCTTCTCCCTCTGTGTCTTCATTTCTCCGATTCTCTCTCTCTCTCTGTCTCCCACCTCTCTCTGCCTCTTTTTCCAACTCATCCCTTTACCCCAAACCTCTCCCTTTTCCTGGGTCTTACACCCACACCCCCACCCACCACGTTCTCGGTCTCCCTGGGGCCCTCGAGCCTCAGCTACTTGTCTGTCATTCCCCATCTCCCTCTCCATGGCTTCCACAGGGGTGACCCTGCCCCAACGGCCCACCGATGGCTGACCTTCTAGGCGAATCCCAACCCCCGACCCCCGTCCTGGATTCCTCCCCACTGCCCCGCACTCCCCAGGGATCCCCTGAATCTCCAGTATCTCCCTCCCTGCTGGCTCCTTCCTGTCAGCTGTCAACACATTCAAGTCTCTCCTTTCTTAAAAAACAATAATAATGATAAAATAATTTTAAGAAATACTCTCCCTTGACAGCCCAACCTCTTCGACCGCAGCCATCTCTCCCCTCTAGGGAAGCTTCTGGGACTTGTCTACACTTGCTCTTTGACCCACTTCAGGCTGGCTTCTGTACCCCTCACGCCCTAGAAACAATCCTCGCCAAGGTCACCACCACCAGTGACCATGGGTCACGAAGCCCACAGCCGCGCTCATCTGGATGAGGGGACAGCATCAGGCACAATTGACTTATCTTCTCTTCTTGGCTCTCCTTTGCTCCCACGATGCCTCCTGGCTTTGCCCCCACCCCTCTGGCTGTTACCTTCTTGACTCCACCCCTGCCCTTCTCACAAGGCTGCTCTCCAGAGCTCTGTCCCGGGTCCCCTTCTCCATTCACCCTTCGCGTGACCCCTGGGTAATGTAATCCATGCCCAAGGTTTCAGTCACCGTCTGTGTGCCTACACCTCTGATCTTCTGCTCCAGCCCAGCTCTTTCCCCTGAGCTTGGGACCCGACCATCCAGTGCCTCCCGGCCCCTCCCTGTGTGTTCCATGGCTATCTCAACCCCAAGGTGGCCCAAACCAAGCTTTCTCTCTGACCTACACCCCACTCCTCCTCTTGGATCCCCCAACTTGATGACTGGCACCTTCCTCTCCCAGTTTCCCAAGACAGAAACCTGGCAATTAAACCAGAGCCCCTCCTCCCACCGCATCCACACAGGGTTGATAATGGACTGCAGATTCATCAATTCTGCCTCCAAAATATTTCTCTTTCTCTAAGGCCTTGAAAGTCCACCATCGCCTTCCCCATCCTCCCTAGACAGACCGCTCAAAGCGGGATGTTCTTATTGTTCCTTGGAGGCATCTTATGCTTTCCCACCTCCAGGTGATTACTCTCTCTTTGTCCCCACGTGGAACGTGCTCTTCCTCGTCTTTGCCTAATTCCTGCCAAATCCATCTTGCCCCCTCTTCAAAGCCCAGCTCCATCCCCTGTCCTCTCTGCCCCATTTGGCAGGACTTCCTCTCCCTCTAAGCTCCCTGGCCTTCTTGTCTGGTCCACACCTGGACACACAGAGTCACCTCCCCGCTTCTCCTGCATACACATACGCCTACATTTCCCAGGCTCCTTCTCAGTCAGTGGGTCATGTGACTGCTCCTGGCCAATGAGCTGTGGATGGAAGTGAAATAGTCACTTCCTGGCCAAAGCATACAAAAGCTGATTCGTGACCTTCCAGCTGCTGCAGCAACCAAGAAAGCGGCTTTTGAGATGATGGATCCTCAAGATCAAAGCGGCATGGAGAGCTGAGTCACCCCATGAAGGACAGCAGCCCAGAAAGATGCCTGGACCTGCGGGAGATTTTGCATAAGCCAACAATAAGCTTTTGTTATGTTTCTCCACTGAGATTTAGGGGCTGTTTGTTACCGCAGCATAGCCTGTCCTGTCCTGACTAATACAGCCCTCTCTGAGTGTAATTGCCCTGTCTTTAATCTGAGGACAACCATCTGGGTGGCGGTGAGGATGAACTGTTAAAAGGTCTGCACCCGGCTCCTGAGTGCCTACTGCATGCCAGGCTCACTGTAAGTCCCTGACCACGAGATGCCCTGGCTGGGCAGATGCTATGACTCAGTGTCTGTGTGCCCCAAATGCATATGTTGAAGCCCCAACCCCCCATGTGATGGTGTTTGGAGGTGGAGTCCTTTGGGGGCCTAGGTTTAGATGAGGTCATAAGGGTGGAGCTCCCACAGCAGTAATAGTGCCCTTATGAGAAGAGGAAGAGACCAGAGCACTCTCTCTCTGCATGGGAGGAAACAGCGAGAAGGCGGCCGTCTGCAAGCCTGGAAGGGTCCTTACCAGGAACCAAATCTGCCAGCACCTTGAGCTTGGACTTGCCAGCCTCCATATCTGTGAGAAATAAATGTTTGCTGTTTAAGCCGCCCAGTCTGTGGTACTTTGTTATAGCGATCCAAGCAGAGTAAGACAGCAGGGCTCCATTTATCAGAGAGAAAAGAAAGAGATAGCTGCATTCAGCTGCTCAGGTTGGGTACTGAACAATTCCAGGGGGGAGGGACGCTGACAAAGTTTATAATGTGGAAGTCACCCCTTAGAGCTGTGAACTGTAGTAACCCTGTCGTACTCCCACTCCCAGTTCGGTTTGGAACCCACTGATAAATATGGAGACTGATTTTGTTATTAGAAGAGTAAGAATTGGGGAGGAGAGTCTGAAAAGGGCACTGGAGAAACAGGAACAATGGTTATAATATTAATATCATCATAATAATATCAGGAAACATCCACATCGTGCTGCTCTGTGCTAGGTACCGCTCCAAGCACTTTACTAATGTTTACTTATTTATTTCTCACAACGGCAGCCCTATGAGTAGGTAACATCACCCCCATTTCACAGATGAGGAGACTGAGGCAGAGATAAGGTAAGTTACTCAACATCGTGTGGCTTGTAAATAGCAAAGCCCGGATGTGAATCTGGGCAGTTTGGCTTCAGAACGCTTAACCCCTCCACTGTATGGGCTCCTGGAATGCTGGCTGTGTGAGCCCCTCCCCAGCCCAGGCCATGGCCTGGATTTCAGCTCCAGGGTCAGGGTGAGGACAGAAGCTGAAGAAACTGATTTCATGAGAGTGTCTGAGAGATGATAAGCACAACCCCAGTTCTTTGGGGACCAGATGACAAGGCCCAGAGCTGAGCAGGAACACAGCCCCCTCCACCCCTTACCCCTTGTGCCCCCCATCTTCACCCTGCTGCCCTGGCCTGGATGAAGATCCCAGAACCGCTAGGGCATCCAGAGGACAGAGGGTCAGGGGGACATCCAGAGGCCACCCCTTTGACCTGGTATTGATATTTCCGGTGGGAGGAATGGTGGGGAGGATCCGTCAAACAGGTTCAAGGGTGGCAGATGTCCATAAACAGGAGTGTGGGCAGGACCAGGATGGAAGAATGGGTGGGCTCCTGTCGTGAAAGATAGGTTTGTGGGCCCCTGTGTGACCCCACCTCTGGAGCCTGCCAGAAATGGTGGAAACTGAGGCGGGTGGCCTGAGGCCCTGCAGTGAGAGGGGGGGAACCAGAGCCTTAATCATTTGGGCATTCCCAATAAATGCAAATGTGACCTCACGCGTGCTCATAGGTTCTTCAGCTCTGTGACACATCATGCACCAGACAGGAACTCATTTAATTCTGACATCAGCCCATTTTACAGATGAAGAAACCAAGGGTCAGAGAAGCTGGTTGCCCAAAGCCATTCAGCCATCAGGGAGCAGAGCCTGGCAGACCCCGGGGCTGTCCACATCCCCAGCTGCCCCCAGAAGTGCCACCCTCCTGAGAGAACTCTCCACGTCCCCAAGGATACCTGCTACTGGGAACCAGGTTATCCAGGTCTCCTGCAGCCTGGCAGAGGTCTGCCTACCAGGGGGAGCCTCTGCCTCACCCGCCCACCCGTGTGCCAGGGACAGAAGGGGACTTTATGTGCAATCTGCCCGACTCTCCAGAAAGCACTTAGGTTTACGATGTGCATGAAATTGATCGCCAGTTGGCGCAGCCCCCGCTCGCTCAGTGCCAGCCCAGAGCTGGCAGGAGGCTGCCCCTCCCACCCCCCGCTTTCAAGGAGCATCAAAGCCGCCTGCCAAGGCCCCTCGTGAGGGTCCTTCTCCTCTAACAAGTGCAGAGTGGAGGAGGGAGCTCTGCCCAAAGGACTTTCCACAGCACACAGACCCCCCACCCCACGAGAGTTAAATAGCTCCGTGTTTTATGCCAATTCCAGCCTTTTCTGCTTCTCTTCTAACAAGCTGATGCTTTCAAAGGCCCCACTAATTGGTGTTTGCACCTCGCACACCACGACACTTCGATAGTCACTTAGGACGTGGGTCCATCCATCACACCCACGGTACAAGAGGTGCTCACCTCACTGCACCAGGGTGCCTGGGCCTGTGTGCCCCTGTGCCTGTGTGCACATGTGAGAGCAGCCACGTGCCTTGCTTCACATGTGGAGGACACGTGTCTGCACAGGCACACATATGTGCACCCGTATATAAATGCTCCTTTGAGGATATTTCTCGTGTACCTATGTGTTTGGATGTCAGTGCCTGTGCACGGGTGAACACCACCATCTGTGTACCCCGGGGGTGTGCATTTGTGTGTGCACACTTTCCTGGGTGAGTGTGTTTGAGTGCATATGTGATAGAACTTGTGTGGGTTTATGCATGCTCTCGTGTGCCTTGCATGTTGGTGGGTGGACGTCCGCTTGCAGGCAGGCATGTACATGTGAATTTTTGCAAGTCTTGTAATAAGATACCTGTTCATGTCCAAGTGCATCTGTGGGTGTGTGGGTTTATATGCCTAAGCGCAGGGGAGGACAGATGTGCGTTTGTGTGCATGCAGGTGGGATGTGGAGACGAGAGACTCCCTGGTTGGGGACATATGTGCATGTGGCATGCGTGTCCATGGGCATATGTATATGACTCATGGAGGAAAGGTGTAACTTAGTAGTCAAGGGCCCACAGGCTTTGGGTTTGAGGTCTGGCTCTGACATTTTCTAGCTGTGTGACTTTAGGATAATCACTTAACCTCTCTAATCATCAGTTTTCTCATCTGTAAAATGCAGATAATCAAAGCATCTACCACATGTTGTGGTTGCAAGGATCAAATGGGACAACACATTTAGAGGGCTAGCAGGAATGTGCAAGAGGCAGAGGTGTGTGCCTACGTGCAGGAGGGGGCCCTTCACACCCTCCCAGCCCCCCCTCCTCCCCGGGAACACCCGCAGTATAGACACTTTTCCCTGGCCTCAACATGGAGCTAACCGCCTGGAAGAGATCTGTGAGCACCTGGGGAGAGAACTGATCAGGCCCAGGTCATATAGTAACAGCGACAGCCTCTGAGATCTTTGTCGCATCCAAAGTGAGTTCATACTTTTATTACCTACCTTTGACAGGTGGGAAACTGAGGTGCAGAAGTAGATGCCAGCCAGTGGCAGAGCAGGAACTTGCTGTCAGAGGATGCCACCTACACCCAGGCTGTGGGAAGCCAGGGTGTCCCTCCATTCCTGAGGGTGGAGTAACGCACACCTTCACACCTCAGGCACACATACACAAACCCGGAGCAAATGGGATTCCTCACCTGTCCCCAGCTTGGGGTGTCAGCCTCAGGGGAGGGTCCCTGATGGGGACCAGGCTGAGTATGGACAGTCCTTAAGGAGCCCAGCCCTGTCCCTTCTGTAAACACAGCTCTAGTCTAACCCTATCATTTACTCACCGAGAAACCGAGGCCCAGAGAAGGAAGGGAGCTTGTTCAAGGCCACAGGACAGAAAAAGCTAGAACAAGTGCTAGGCCCTGGCACCCAGACATGCCTCTCACCCCCTTGCTCTTCTCATTCTCCACATTGCCACGCAGCTGGCACTGACCAAGCTGGTGAGTCACGGGGCAGGGGCCTCCCCATGGGCAGGTCCTAGGGCTTTCAAGCCCACCTGGTAGTCAGCCGGAAGGGTCCATTGCCTCCCTATTTGGGGGAACATGACCTCTAGACCTGGGCTCCTGGACTGCCCCCACCTAAGACTGCAAACAGTATGTGTTACTTTTATTTCCCTCCTATTGTGCAGGTTAGTTTTTTATGTTACTTTTTTAATTTAAAAGAATTAAAACTTTAAAAATCACAACCAGCAGCAGCATTGAAACCTTGCCAGTTGACACTGCCAACTATCATTAGTGCCACCATCCCCAGAGTCATCACCAATGCCAGCCCCGGGGTAGGACTGTGCCCCCCCCCCCACCAATTCCCACCCCTTAAGCTGCTGTTACCCCGGCCCGTAATGAAAGTCTTTGACACGGAATCAAGCAGAAATGGTCTTCCTCCACCATTTGCATTTCACTTCTCCTCCCACCCCGAAGCTCATTCCAGGGTCACATGACCCAGAGCCCGCCCCAAATCAGCATCCCTCTCTGCTCCCAAGGGCTCCTGGCCTAGCCTGTCCTGCAGAAGCTGTGGGCTGGACTTTGGCCCTGACGTCCTCGCTGGAGGCTGGCAGCCAGCAAGGGAGCCAGGGGGGCAAGAAGGGCGAGCGGCCCCCTCCTCAACCTGGTCCCCCACCCACCCAGCCGGCGGCCTGTCTGCCTTCCTGAGCTCATTAACTGCAGGTCACCGTTCAGCAGGAAAGACAAGGCGTGGGTTCTGCGGGCGTTCATTAGCCGTGAGAGGAACAGTGTGTGTGAAATTAGCAGTCACCTGAGGACCTCGATAATTTCATAATTAGGAGGCCTAATGGCTCCAGCTCTGGATGCCAAATGACTTAACCCCTTGCCTGCTGGGCACCAAACCCCTAGCCCAAGGCTGCAGGGGAGGGCCTGCAGTAGCCCCCTGCTCCAGGGCCCCTCCTATGGCCCTATTATGCTCATTTTTGCCACCCAGCACCCAGCACCAGGGCTGGCACAGAGTTGTGGCAAATAGAAAGTTTATGGAGTGAATGAATGAATGAACAAACATGGATCCGAACGGGGAAAGGGTTTCAGCCCCCACTGCAGGTGCTCAGGGATGAACAACTCTCCATCTGCGTGCGTAGGTGTGGCTGTGCACATGCACGTGCGAGCGGGAGGGCACACACACGTGTGGGTCTGTGATGTCTGCTTCTAAAAACCTTGTGTGTGTCCATGTCCACGCTCACACCTGTGCTACTCATTCTGCTGCCTCCTGTCTGAAAACAGGGGGAGCTCTATGATGGGGCCCCAAGAACCTCCCTTGATGCCAGCTTCTTTGGGCACTGCCTAATAGTGGCTCCAGATGTTCTCTATAGGGGCACACCTGAGGGTTATAGGGGGCTGAGGGACTTTGCCTTGAACCTGCATTTGCATAGCAAGTGCACCTTAGACTGAACGTCTAATTTTTTTTTAGACTGAATGTTTATTTGGGAGGCTGGTAATAATAATGGGAGCTAAAGTCACAGCCTTTAGCATAGGGGGAGCTGGTTATGACAGCCCCCCCAGCCTGCTCCCCCTCCTCCCAACCTTCCCCTTGTCCTGAAGAGGTGAGGAGGTGAGCGCTGCGGTGGAGGGGTAGGTGCCCTGGGCTCCAGGCCTGTGTAGGCCTTCCCCAGTCTGGGACAATTGGTTCTGAGCCCCCACCCCCCACCCCTGCCCCATGACCCTGCCTCATTCCCCTAATTGTAGAGCGGATGCGGAGAGGTGAGTTGGGTGAGAAGCAAGGAGGATGGAGAAATGGGAGAAAAGGAGGATGGAGAAATGGGAGAAAAGGAGGCATAAGGAGAACAATAAGGGAAAGGAGAGGGGGAACTGGAGGGGAAGGGGGAAGAAGGGGTGGAGGAGAAAGGATGCGAAGTCCCAAGGAGGTGAGAGAGAAGATAAGAGGAGAGAGGAGAGGGAGGGGAGGGGAGAGGAGGCGAGGCAAGGAGGCTGAGAGCATTATCAGCACTTAAAAAGCCAGCAGCTCAGTTCTTCTTTGGCACAAATAATAGCTTTTTATGAATAAATCATGTGTCAGACGCCTCCCAGGGAGTGGGCATGGAGGGGGGCGCGTCTGCTGGGCTCCAAGGCTGGCAGGGAAGGGCCAGTTGCCGACCCCCAGCTGCAGGGGTGTTGCCTCCCTTCCTCCTGATGCGGCCCAGCAGGACAGAAGCTCTCTCTGGAATTTCCACTGGCCTGAGCCTGGCAGAGCTCAGTCATTGCTCTGAGGTGGTCTCGCTGCTCCCTGCTCCTGAGCCTGGCCGGATCCCAGGGTTGGGAGTGTCCCTCTGTCCCCCTCCCCTCTCTCAGCAGAGCAGCCCAGAAGACACGCCTGGCAGGGGAACACCAGCTCCAGTGCACCAGAGAGAGGGATGCGCCGAGACAGGCAGACACTCAGAGAGGAAGGCATGTAGCCCACACAACTCACACAGGCATGGACTCCACAGCCCCAGGCGCACATGTGGGCCTACGGGGAGATGGAGACACTGTCATTCCCAACACACACACACACACCCTCAGGCATGTGCACACTCAGATAGGGAGACCCTGACCATCACTCAGCCTGCCCCCCTCCCAGCACACCTACACACACACAGGCCCACACAAAAGATGCACATGGAGCACAGACACACACAGACCTGCACATGCACACCAGCAGCCCACCCTCCGTCAGCCTAGGGTGGGGGCAGCTTTGCAGCCCATATGGAGCCCAGGCCTAGCTGGGCTGTCCCGGAGTCTGGTATGGGGTGGGGGTGGGGCATCTGTCACAAGGGAGGATCTGTCAGCTTCTATGTCCTCCCCACCCACAGGGACAGCTACCACACCCCACAGGGAGGTTTCGCCCCTCACCTCGAAGCCCAGAACCTGTCCAGGTCCTGCTGACTCAGAGCTCCTCTGCTCCTCTGCTCACAGCCACCTCCCCAGAGGCACTGGGGGCTGCAGGAGAGCCCCGGCATTGAGGCCCACAGTCTGGGCAGGACTCCGGCTCTGTTCCTTGCCAGGAGTGTGACCTTAGAGAATAATTCCAATCTTATCTGCTCTTCCAAACAAATCTGAGACAGGTGCTACTGCCCAATCTTCCAGACCAAGAAAGTGAGGCTCTGAGGGGTAAGAGTACTGGGCATTCCTTCCGAGGATGGCGCTCTTTCCACAGATTCCACAGATTCCAGATTCCTGGTTTTCCTCCTCCTCTCCCGCTGGCTGCTCGTCTCAACCAGTGGGCTCCTCGTCCAGTGCCAAGGTGTTTTAAGGTGTCCATCCAAGCAGACCTGGGTCCCCTGCTCTTTCCATTCTGCACCACCCCCCAGGCCACTCCCAATATCTCCCTGACAGCCTCTGTGCCCTTGGTTCTCTGACTCTCTCCAGCCCAGACACCTTCCTGGGCTCCTGACCCCACTATCCAGCTAGACATCTCCAGGCTACCATGTCGCCCAATGCCAGGGAATGCCATTCACACAGTATACATGCTCCCGAACATCCCTCCCCAAGCCCAACGGTTCCCATGGTACGTAACTCAAACTGAGCCTGTCTGAGACTGAGCACACCATCTTCCCCAGGGTTCCTCCTGCCACGATGTTCCCCATCTCAGGGAATGGTCCTGTGTTCCCAGGTGCCCAACTGGAAACCAGGCATCACTGACTCTTCCTTCTCCCTCATCCCCCATGTCCGATCCAAAACCAAGTCCCAGTGACCCCACATCCAAACTATATGTGACCTCATCCTTTCCCCTCCAACCCCACTGCCCTCCCCACTCCCTCATGGTTTGAGTCACCACCAGCACCTCTGGCCTGGCCACGGGCCCTCTCTCGCTGTTGCCCCCTCCAGCCCATTTGCCTTCATGTCATCAGTAACCTTTCTGTCTCTGAGTTTTGGCCACACTAAACTGCCTTTAGTTCTGGAACCCACACGCCCCCTTGACTCTGGGCCTCTGAACTTGCAGTTCCCCTGTCTGAATCCCTCCCCCTCCCAAGGCCAACTCACCCTTCAAGGCTCAGCTGAGGCAGCAACCCCTCCAGGCACTTTCCCTGACTCCTCAAGCCTGGGATGGGTGCAGCGTGTCCTTCATTTCCACAACAGCCCCCTGGCTCCTCCATTCATTCCAGCTCTTACCTATAATCACCTGTTTACTCATCTGTGTCCCCCTCAAGCCTCTAAGTTCCTTGAGGGCAGAGTTGTGCCTGTGATGTTCTCTGTGGCAGCCCCAGTGCTTGGTACAAGACCTGGCACATAACAGGTGCTCACTAAATCTCCCGTGGATGAGTGAATGAACGAGGGCAGGACCTCTGCTGAGCACATTACATACCTTTTCCCGGTTACTGCTCAGGAGAAATCCGTGCGATGGGTACTACTATCCTGTGATCTATTCTAGGAAAGCAAGGCTACAGAGGTTGAAAACATGCCCATGGTCACACAGCTGGTAAACCACCAGGAATGGATCCAAATAGAATTCTGGCGCCTTCAAGGCCTCCTTTCCACTCCCACCCTGCCTTCCCAAGCCATTTTCCCTCTCTGATCATCTGTATATCAGGAACAAAAATGGCACTTAATACAGAACCTGACACTAATAGCTTCTCAGTAAATATGTCTGCCTTCTCTTCCAATCTCTGAGGCTTCCTCAGGACAGAATCTCCCCAAACCAGGAACTTCCTGCAGGCACACGTTCACGGAAACAGGTGCAGAGCTCCACACAGGCACCCGTCCAGAGTCCGGAACTCAGTAGGCGCTTCACCAGTGTGTTGAGCAGACAGACATGAGTGAATGCTGACACATCCTCAGACACAAAGCCCCAACAGGGGCTCAGGCACTGGGACACCCCCACCCCCACGATCTCTACCAATGCTCCGCCGCCGCCGCCACGCCCCCTCCTAGCCAAAGGCGCGGGAAATATTTAAAACAATTTTATTCATGAAAATATGCTGTACAATGCACTCTACACGGCCTCGACACGGCACACACGCACACGCACACGCTGACGGCACGGCCACGGTACACTGCCTACGATATGCGCCGGGGACGCCGCGCCCACAGCCCGCCCCGACAGGACGCTTATAAATACGGGAGAGAGGAGCCAGGACTGGCACGGAGAAAGGGTTGTCGGTTGCTGGCTCTCTGGAGAGGCTGAGACCAGCACTGGGGGGTGATGGGGAGGTTGGAAAACGGAATTGACTCCGACAGAGAAGGGGAGAAGCTAGGGCCGGCAAGGATGGGCGAGAGGCGCTGAACTGTGGGGGTGGGGGTGGAAGGATGGTGTAGGGCTGAAGGCGGACAGCTCAAGGGGAACAGCCAGTAGGTAGGTGTGAGTGTGTTTTCGGGAGGGGATTGCTGGCTTGGGGTGGGTGAGGCTAAGACCAGTGGGAAAGTGTCACTTGGGAACTAGAGCGCAGTTTGGGGTGGGCAATTCGTCATGGTGAGGGCCCCGCAAATGAAACTGAAGATTCGGAGACCCCCGCCCCATCTCCGGGTTGGCTTCCCAGACCGGCGCGGCCGCTTGCTCCTCCGCATTCCACCCAGCCCGGAATTCAGCCTCCACTCCCAGGCTTCCTGCCCAGGGAGGAGGAGGAGTGGGTCTCAGGAGTTTGGGCAGGAGTGGCGGGGTGCCCAAGCCCCTCCCCACCACTTCCCTCGGTGGTCAGCTTCGGAGGGACGTCTCTAGCTGGGCTGGGGCTGCCTCCTGGATCCTCCCGTGGAGCTGGAGTCGGGGGTGGGGATCCGGGGATCAGGATGGGAAGACACAGGCCCCTCGGGGGCGGGGCCGGCACCCAGGGCGCGGGAGGCGGCCCTCAGCCCGGTACCCAGCTCTGATTGGGGGGCGGGGCCCCGGCCAGGCCGGGCGGCGGCGGAGGCAGGGCCGAGTCGAAGTTGAAGTCCATTTCGTCGCTGTCCATGAAGTCGTTGAGGATGATGGACTCGACGTCGCACTCGAGGCTCCCGCTGAACATGTCGAGGTCCAGGTCTGCCGGGAAGCGGTCGGGCGCGGCACCCAGCGGCCCGGCGGCAGCGGCCGCATACGGCCCGGGCAGCGCGTCCAGCAGGAGGCCGCCGGGCGGGGCCCCGAAGGCGGCCGCGTGGCCCGGCGGCGCCAGGCCCGGGGCGCCCGCCTCGCCGGGCAGCGTCATAAGGCTGATGGGGTGGGCTAAGGCACTGCGCGAGGGCACCGGCGGCGCGTACGGGGCCGCCCCCTTGCCGGGGTAGGCGGCTGCCGCGCCCGCCAGCGCCAGCTCCCCGGGCGCGCCCAGCACCGGGCCGGGCCTGGGCGCGGGCGGCGGCGGCGGCGGCAGCAGCGCGGGCAGCGCCCCGGGCCGGAAGGGCGCGGCGGCCGGCGCGAAGCTGGCCTGCTTGTTCTCCTGGATGGTCTGCATGGGCAGGCGGCGCAGCGCGCCCAGCGCCGGCGGCCCGAAGCCCCCGCCCCCGCCGTAGGCGCCGCCCTTGCAGCCCCCGAAGTAGGCGGGCGTCCCGGCGCGGGCCCGTGGCCCGTACGCGTCCTGCGCGCCGTCCAGCAGGCCCTCGGGCAGCCCCGCGCCGCCGCCGCCGTGCAACCCCAGCGGGCCCCCCAGCTCGGCCAGGCGGGGCAGCTCCCCGGGGCAACGCGCACCCAGCGCGGGTGACAGCGCGCTCGCCGGGCTCGGGTACATGAGCGGCGAGGACGGCGCCAGGGCCTCCAGGGCCTCGTCGTCCTCCAATTCAGCCGCCTCCCCGAGCAGGGGTCTCCCGCCGCCGCGGAAGTCGGCCCACGCCTCGTAGTCGTCGCTGGCGTGCGAGGCCGGGCTGGTGGCCCACTTGGCAGGCAAGGGCCCCGGGGCTGCTGCGCCCGGGGGGCTATGGTCGGGGCTCCGCTCAGGTGCCTGCAGCTGTTTCTTCTTGCTCGCCTTGCCCTTGATGCGCAGGAACTTGGCCCCGTTGTCCATGGACACGGCCCTGCGCCGCGGGGTCTTGCCCGTCTTGCCGCCCTCGGGGTTCAGCATCCACCACGAGCTCTTGCCAGTGCCTTCGTTCTGCACGCGGATGAAACGGGTGTGCAGCGACAGGTTGTGCCGGATGGAGTTCTGTGGCCGGAGACAAGGACGTGGGTGGGGGAGTGGGAAGTGAGGAGGCCATGAGGAAAGGGGGGACGGGAAAGAATAGGGAAAGAGGCGAGAGGATAAGAGAAAGGAAAGAGCCAGAAAGGGGAAGGGGATAAAGAGGTTGGGGGAACAGGTGTTAGTACCAAGTGGGACAAATCCGGAAGACCCATCCTCTGCCCCGCCCCCCACAGGCAATGCCCAGAGGGTGGGGCCCGAGCTTTGGGCCTGGCCTTTCCGGAAGCATCGCCGAACCTGAGGGCGACTCTTAAGGGGCCTGCAGCAGGGGAGCAGGACCCGTCTCCCCAGCCCCGCCCCGCCCTGCCCCGCCCCGCCCCGCCCATAGCTAGCCAGCCTGCCAGGCCCCCAGCAGATTATGTAAGGGCTCCTGCCGCCGCGGCTCATTTGTCTGCCCCCCTCCCTCCCCAGCCTGGCATGGCGCCAGGAGCCCGAAAACCCAGGGCTCCAGAAATCAATCTCGCGGTGACTGATTAAGCCCTGTTTAGAACTAATTGCTCTTTCGTGTGTGGGGAGAATAAATTACCTGCTTTAATTTCGTGTCTTTAAAATGCAACTGCAGGTAGAGAAGGCTGTTAACCCTTTGCTGGCGAGGCCTGGCCAGGGAAGGCGGAATAGGCTGGGGTCCCCAAGGTGGGTATAGGCCCGAGACTTTTCAGAGATTTCCCCCAACTCCTCTGAGCTCCCGGGAACTCCACAGAGGCCTTGGATCCCAGCAAGCCCCTCAAAGCACATCCTCTGGCCATGGAGACCTCAGACCCCACCTCTGCTTGGTGCCCACCGTCAGGCCAGCCCAGCTCTCCAGCCTGCCCTTTCGGCCACAGCCCACCCTCCCCTCCTGACCCACCTGGAGCAGAGGAGTTCTGCCCTCACAGCCCCTTCGGTGGAACCTTCACAAGATCCCCACAAAGCAGGTGGCACAATCCCCCTTTACAGACGAGAAGACCAAGCCTCAGGAGGTGACGTGGCTTGCCCAACGCTACGTGGCCCTTTCTGCTGTCCCTCCGTACCTCCCTGGGCTTCCCCTTTGCCACCCCTGCATATCCCCTTCTGAATGTCTGCTGTGCCAGTCTCTAGCGATGCCCCTGTCGCTGCCTGCTTTTGCCAAGAAGACAGGGGAGCCCACAGCTCCACTGGCCTGGCTCCCCTCAGGAACCTGGAGGAACAGAACTTCTGCTGGGCCTCCCACCTGGTGTCCTTGACCTCCTGGCTCAGCAACTGCTGTGCAAACAGCATGGGCTTGGGTGTCAGAAGGGCCGGGCAGGATGCCTGGCTCTGTTCAGCCACCTAGCTATGTGACCATGGGCTGTTGGCTCAACCTCTGTGAGCCTTAGTGAAGTCGTCTGAAAAAAATGGGCCACATTGAGTAAGCACTTAGAAGGCTGTTAGGTCACTGCCTGAGATAATGTGTGTGGGTGAGCGCTTGGTGAACCCACCAGGTGCTCATCAACGTTGGTTCAATCCCTCACTCTGGCCAGAGGACCTCGCCTCTTAGGTCACACAACAGACCTGCTCTGTCTCTACCTCCTTAATACCATCCTGAGCATGACTGTGCTGGGCACTAACAACCCTGGAAAGCCAGCATTACCACGTCTCATGGACCAGGGAGCAGAGGCCCAGGGGCGTGATGTGACTTGCCCATGGTCCCACAGGCTGCAATGCCAGGTACCACTCCATCCAGATCTGCCCAGCTCACGGACCTGCTCTTAACTCATTAATCCACTGAGCCCAGTAAGCACTGATCCGTGAGGGCTCTCCCGCCCCGGCCTCCCTCCCACCAGTCTCCAGGAGGAGGAGTCCTTCCTGCTGCCCAGGGTTCGCTCCCACCCCTCGCCTCCAGCTCCAGGTACCGCCCTGACTCTTCAGGGCCCCAGGCTCCCTATCTCGAGCACTTTCTGGTCTTTGGAGGTAACAGCTGGGGCTCCAACGCCCCTCCCAGAGTTGCGCTGCCTGGCTTCTCCTGGGGCCCTGAGAGGAGGGGAGCTGGACCCCTAGAGAGTGGTGCTCTCTCAAGTAGATACCCCCTTCCCACTCCTGCCCCTGCACCTGGCGCCCCAGCCCCTCCCCCACACCTGTGTTCAGGGGCCTGGAGGCCTTGGTTCTCTTCCCCTGTGGAACTCTCTGGCTCACCAAAAGCTCCACCTCCCAGCTTCTGCAGCTGGAGGTCAGTACGGCAACACCTGTTTATCAATGTCACTATGTGCCAGCCTGGTTCTGAGTGCTGGGGGTCGGGGGAGAAGGAAGGAAGGACATTGCCAGGTACCAGCATCTGCTCAGAACCTGCCTGTTCAGACCTATAAGCGTTATAAGTACTTTATCTCACGCAGTCGTTCTGTCAAACTCCATACAAGTCAGGGATTGGGATCCCTATCTCAGGATGAGGAGAGTGAGGCTCAGAGAGGTTAAGTAAGTTGCCAAGGTCACACAGTTTTAAGTGGCAGAGCCAGGTATTGATTTCAGTTAATCTCACCCATGAGTCTAAAGGACATCGCATTCCACCAGGGGAGAGAGAAAGGAGTCAGAGAATTTCCAAAGAATCTTAGGAAGCCAGTACTCCAGTGCTTCTCAAACTTTCCATGTAAACTCTCTCTAGAAGCTGGTAGCATAGGAAGACTGGGGGCACGTTGCAAGGTCAAAATTTCCTATAAGACTTGTGCTTTGTTTTTAGAGTTCAAGGGGATTTTGCATTGTAATTCCTAATACGTCCAGATTTTCTGAATGTAAAAATAATGTTTTAGATTCTGTTTACCAAGAGCACATGTTCCAAGCCTCTGAAGGTTTGCGTCCTTCCCTGCTCTGTTCCCTGTCCAGCCAGGTACCCCTGGGAGCTTGAGCCCCAGCTGAAACCACGGCTGGTCCAACCTGGAAAGAAGAAAGGTCTTGCCCAAGGTCACCAGGACCTGGTGGTAGAGCAGGGATTCCGGCCCAAGCCTCCCGAGCCCCAGCCTGAGGCTTTACCCACGCCACCAAGGCTGACCTGGAGCAAGTCCCTCCTTCTCTCCAGCCTCAGTTTCCCTACTGGGAAACTGATGAGATGGGCCAACTGTACTCTGGGGACCTTTTCGATTTGATACTGAAAGTTCTTAGAATCATCTAGTCCAGAAGTTTTCAAACTTTTTTTTAAAGTACTGGAACTCTTTGAGTAAATGGAATCTAACACAAAACCTGAGTGTTGCACACTGAGGCCCTCCGGGAGTGGGGGTGGGGGCACCCGGGGCACCTGGGGCCCTGCCTGCTCAGCCCCCTCCCTTGCATTCTCACAGAAAACCAGGCCCCTGGGGAGGGATTCTGCTGGCCAGATGGATGGCGCAGTTGAGGCCTGGGGGGGCCATACCTTGCCCAGGGTCACCCGGGGAGGTGGCCCAGAGCTGTGCAAGGACCTAGGCCCTGACTGCCGAGGCCAGGCTCTGCACCAGGTGTGCACCACGGCTGTGCCCCAGGAGGGAAGCCCAGGCCCTGCAGCCCCGTCTGGCTCCTCAGGGCCCAGCCACCTGGTACCAATCAGAGCTCCTGGCCAAGATCCAGTGGCAAGCGCCGATCACAACTCACCCACGAGGCCTCCTGGGAGGCCAGAGGCCACAGAGGTGGTGAGGGAGGCCGAGGAGGGAGCCGCCTCTGCCAGGGCAGCAGTAACCAGGGCTCCCTCTCGGAGTCACCTAGCAACCTGCCACCACAGCCACGGCCCCGGCATGCCTGGGCTCCCCTGGTGCCCAGAGCTGGGCCAGGCTTCTGGGGCCTCACATCTCCCATACCTCCATGCAGGCCCGGGGCAGGTTCCCAGGGGAGACAGACCTCCCTAATTCAGGGCCTCAGGAGACCATCAGGGGGCAGAGGGAAGGGAGAGTGGGATACATTCCATGCCCATCTCCCTCTCTTTCAGAACCTGGGCCAGGGAGGCCAGCCTCTGGGGCCTCACCCACCAGGGAGGGGAGGCTGGCACAGGGCAAAGCGCATGGGCTCTGGGGTTGGATCTGGATTCCAGTTTGGGCTCCAATACCCACAAGCAGTGCGACCCTGGGGCACGATGCTTTGAACCTCCATTTCCTCACATAGCCACCCTGCTCCCCTGCAGCCCTCCTCCACGCAGACGCCAGCCAGAGGGGTCCTTCCGATAACCCCCATCCCGTCCAGTGCTGCCCACAAGCCTCTGATGCCCCCATCTCACTCTGAGTAAAGACGGGAGGCCTTGACGCAGCCCACAGCCCCTCCACGACCTCTCAGACTCCTCCCCTAACGCGGTCCTGCTGGATCCCTCCCTCCTGCTCCTCAACCCTGCCAGGCAGCGTCCCGCCTTGGGGCCCCTGTCTCAGAGAAACGCCGTGCTCCCAGAACCAGATACATCCATCTCTCGTCTCCTTCAGGTCTTTCTTCAGATGTCACCTTTTGCAGCAAGGCCCACCCTGACCACTCTTGTAACAAGTGCTCCTCTTCCCTGCCATTTCTTGGCCCCCTTACCTTGCTCTAAATTTTTCTAAAGCAATTATTGCTTTCTAAATGAATATTTAATTTATATATATAAACTAATAAGTGTTATATATAAATATACAATTTATATTCTATATTATTTATTGTCTGGTTTCCCTATTTCATGAGTGATTTTTGTCCGGTTTTTACTGTACCCTCTGTGTTTGATACATACTAGGCATTTAATAAATGTCAGATGAATGAATGAGAGAGACTAAAGGGGGAATACTGTGTCACAGGGAGAATTCAGGAGACTAGGCAGAGTAGCTGGCACATGATACAAGCTCCTCCAGACTGGGCTGAGAGAAGGGAACATACAAGGAAAGACAAGCACGGGGTGGAGGAAATCAGGAACAGTGTGACCCACAGAGGGAACCGCAGAGAGGAGTAAGGGCTCCCACGAGAGGTGAAGAAGGCCCCACAAGGTGCACAGTGCAGCCCTGACCCTGATGCCCAGATAGACTTGAGTAGCCCAGGGCTTGCTGGGGCCAAGGTTTCTCACAGCCTGTACCACCTGCGCCAGAAGACACTCCAGGAGTCCCACTGGGAACAGAAGAACCTTGTCCTTGCTGACGGTGCCTCCCTCATGGACAGGGTCTGATCCATTTGGTGGCAGGAGCTCATCTATCCAGCAGGACAACCTCATCTATTCCCAGGACACCCTTCGCCCACGAGCAGTAATGCATTCCTCTGACAGCACAACCCCATTTATCCAGCACACCAGTCCCATTTATCCAGCAAGTACAACCTCATTTGCTAACAGCACTCCATTCACCTGACGGGCCCCCTCATTTATCCAGCAGGACACCCTCATTTATCCTCCGAGTGGAAGGCTCTCCTTCCTCCTGTGGTGTGGCTGTGTTCTCTGACAGTGTGACCCGACTGATCCAGCAGGACGTCATCTCTCCTACAAGTACACTTCATCCCCTGACAGTACAACCTCATTTATCTAATAATGCAGCCTCACCTTGCCTCCAAGTACCACCTCATTCCCTGACAGTACAACCTCGTTTATCTTCCACTACAACCTCATTTCTCCTCCCAGCACAGCTTCATTCTCTGATAGCTCAGCCTCATCCGATCTTACTTTTCCAGCCAGAGCCCACCAGATTTCTGAGTGGGGAGGGGGGAGGATGGAGAGAAAAGGGGTTCCACCATTTGCTGTCCCCTGCCTACAGAGAGCTGCCTGGTGCTGTCACTATGTCCAGTCCCCCCCAGGCCCAAAAAGGCCCATGGACTGAGTCCTAGGTTGCCTGGCCCAGCCAGCGCTCCACCATTGCCCTGTCTCCTGTTTTGTCCCCTCTAGGGCTAAAGAGGGCCCACAGGATGGATTTCCTCCAGCTTTCCAGGATTTGATTTGTAGCTTTGGCTGATTTCTGTGGCATGGATACTCCCATCATAGCCAATTTTAAGCTGCCAGCATGACGTTACTGAGTGCAGAACGGGAAGAAGTGTGCCCGATCGGCTCTCGTGAGCCCGCGGAAGCCAGCTCCAGCACACCACTGCCACGTGCTTCCAATCCCGAGGCAGGAGAAGGGCACCGCCTACGACATGCCAGACCCAGGCTAGGGTCTTTGATGCAGTTCTTCCTCTGATCCTGATAACCACCGAAATAGCAAGGAGGTAGTGCTATTTTACCAAGGACGGAACTGAGCCTCAGGCAGATTAAATGACTCCCGAGGCCACGAAGCTGGGAAGTGATGGAGCCAGGTCTGGGTCTCAGGGCTGTTGGATTCCAAAGGCAGGGCTCTTCCCATCCTCACCCCCAGTGTGACGGGGGACACTGCCCTGCTGCCCACCTCAGGGGCCATCCCTGCCTTGGTTCTCAAGCCCAAGGTTCTTCGCTTTCATCAGAAACAGGAGACCCAAGTCTGGTGCCCCCCACCCACCATGAGCCCTGTGCTACCACCTGGCCTCCCTGGCACCTGGGGGTTCCAGGACCCACCCAGTTCAGTCCTGGGTCTTGTGTCCATCCATCCAAGCCCGAAGCCAGGTATGGACACCTCTCCAGGTACCATCACTGTCCAAGCTTCAGCCCAGCCCCTCCCCTCAGGAAGCCGACCCTGCCTACCAGAGGGGGTGATGACCCAGCTCCTCCCTTTAATGCTTCCCTGAGCAGACACCACCTGTGGGGCTGAGTGAGCGCTCCATCCCCACCGTGACTCCCATTTCCTCTCTGCCTCCTTCCTTCCCACCCTTCCTGCAGGAAGAAAGGTCAAGGGCAAGGGTTGGAATCCCAACTTCACCCATGTGACCTTGGGCCTCCCCTGTAAAAGAGGGTAGCAATCCCAACATCCACGGATGAGATCCCACATGGCAAGAACCTCATCCCCTCCCTGTCTCAGAGCCCCAGGAGTAGCTCCTGTCCCAAGCCTTGCCCCCCACCCCACTGTGCGGCCCCAGTCTGACCCAGGAACACACATCTGTCTCAGACAGAGCCACAGACTCTCTGGGGGTCACTTGCTCTGCTGCCTGAGATGAAGCTGTGGCTGGCGCTCAGTCCAGGCAGGCTTCCTGGCAGAAGGGGTGACCTGGATGACCTCTGGGGCCTGAGGCCACGTGCAAATCCTTGGCAGTAGGGTCTGTAGTGGAGGAGGGGTAGAAGGGCAGGTGGGGGCATCAGGGCCACAGGTGTCAACAGGTGAGTGGGCTTGGGGTCAGCGGTGGAACAGAAGTGGGCAGCCAGGGGCCAGGAGGAATCAAATGTCCAAAGCAAGGCATGAGGTCAAAGGACAGGCCCTGGCATCCCCCACGGCCACCCCAGAGACAGCAGAGCCCACACACCAGCAGCAGAAGCTCAAGCTCCGCCCCTCAAAAGCCCATGGCTCCTCATCCCCCCGGGCTTGGGTCCAACTCCAGACTGCTATTCAAGAGCTCTCTGATGCTCTCCAGCCTCATCACCTCCATTCCCTTAAGCCCATCGGGGGCTCCAGACACCCTGGATGCCTCACACCTCCATGCCTTTGCACATTCTGGTCCCTTTGCCCTTCCCTCTCTCTGCTTGACCAGTTCCTGCAGCTCCATCAAGACCTGCTCTGTGGCATCTTCCTAGTCGCCTCCACAAGCTCCAAGAATAGCTGCTCCCACCTCAGTGCTCCTGCAGAAATCTAACTGCAAACTGGAGTATAATTGTGTATGAGTCGGCCTCCCCACTTGAACTTTCTGGGGCAATGTCTGGCTCACAGTAAGTCCACACATAGGATGGAGCTCTCAGCAGCCACGAACCACTCAGGCCTGGCAGTTCTGCGCAGTTTCTGTCCAGCAAAACCTCAGGCCGGAGCCCCAGGCCTCGCCTCCTCCCTCCTGGTTTCCCCTCCCTCCCGTTCCTGTGGCCTCTGCCACCTCCCTTCCTTTCCTCAGCACTTCCTGGCTCCTCAGGAGAATTTAGCAAAGGAAAGAAACGACCATTTACTGAACATTCACCAGGTGCAATGCACCGTGCTGGCACTCAGCGATTAAAATCCTATTGAGTCTTTGTGACAACCCTCTGAGCTGGTTCATCATCCTTGTTTTAGAGATGAGCAACTGAGGCTCCAAGAGACAAACTGACCTGCCCGAGGTCACATGGGTGTTGTAAGCAGCAGTGCAGGAATTCACACCCAGGGCCCTCCCTCACTTTTCCTCCCACCCTGAGATGCCTCTAGGGAGGGGCCCATGCCAGGCAGAAGCTCCAGAGTGGGCCTGGGGTGGGGGTGGGGGCTGTCCACACTGGCTTAGCAACCCCTCCACACTCTTTCCTCCTTCATCCAGGATTAAAGGGGATCCCGGAATGCAAAGCCATTCAGGCTTCTCCCTGTGTCCATTCAGTCTGAGCCCCCTCCATCCCTCCCTCCCTCTGCATGCAGCACCTCCCCACACCCCTGCCCCAGGCCCTGGGAGCAGCTGCGGTGACCTCACCCAGCCCTGCCCTGGGCCTGGCTCTGGGGAGGGCCCAGCAGCTGTGCCCCAGCCCTGCAGGCTGGCTCCTAAGGGGAAAAGAGGAGGAATGGGCATGGTGCCAAGAGAACCATCTGCTCTCCCAGGGGCACGGCCACCCGCACAGACACCGGCCTCGCCCCCAGGGGCCGCCCTTGGCCCTCTGTCCCCACGCCAAGGGGCTCCAGAAGCCCAGGGCAGCCCACCCAGACCGGGGCAGCAGCCGTCATCTGCCATCTGTCTTCTGGATACTGAGAGGTCCTTGCAGGACATGTTGGAGCATGAATGTCCGCTGAAAATGAACAAGTGCTCAGGGTAAGTTCTGGGTGCAGAGGCCAGAGGCCCGGGCTAGGTGTGCTGACCACTGCCTGCCCCAGCCCAGGCCTGCTGGGCCAAGAGTCTGAGATCCCCTTGGGGGGGCGGTTAGGGCTCCATCCCCTCACATCTGCTCAGCTGGCAGGTGCCTCTGGCAGAGGGCAAGCCCCTTCCCCCACAGCCAGAGCTCAGGTTACAGAGGAGGCAAGGCCAGCTGAGGACAGGGGGAGGGGACATGAGGGGTGGAGGAGGCATCACAGCTTCCCAGAGTGTTGGGGGAGGGGAATTCAGATCTCGAGATTGGACTCAGCCAGAGAGGGAAGGGCTGTGCCCAAGGTCACACAGCCTTGAAGTGGGCAAAGAGGAGCAGGCATCCCGGGACAAGAGCCCTGGGTTCAAGGGTGACCTTGAGCAAATCATTGCCTTTATCTGTAAAAATACAGAGCCTCAAACCTGCACGCTTCCCTCCCAAGGCCATGGGGAAGGCTCTGGAGGCTAGAAAGTAGTGGGTCAACCTAAGGGCAGGACGAAGCTTGGACATCCTGAATATCTGACACCTTTGGGACAGAAAAGAAGGCATTAGAGGAAGGACACCACTCCCCCAACATGCACAAGTCAGTGTCCCTCAGGGATCAGGGCCCAGGGCCCCCCACTCGACACAGCAGTGGGAGGGGGGTCCTTTCCGTCACAGAGCAATGGATAACAGTCGTGATATTTGCCGATTTCTTGGGGACTTTACATGTATCCCTCCTGTATTTCTCACAATACAACTTGGGCATAAGTCCTATTATTATCCCATTTTGTGGAGGAGGAAACTGAGGCTCAGTTGCCCAAGGCCACATAGAGGGTGAGTGACGGAGCTCCGGTCAGCTCCTCCCTCCGGCCTCCAAGACCCATAAGCACACCTCTGCGCCTCACCTCCGAGATCCTCGAGGCACTGAAGGGTACTGAATGGCACGTCAGGCCTGGCATCTTGGACTCTTTGGGCTCCATCCCCCTCAGGCTCATCTCCCCAGACCCCAGTCCCAGGCCCACACTGGGTGCTGGAGCCCGTCTCTCCCCTCATCCACCTGCCACACCACCCACAAGTGATTATTCTGCCAGGGTCATTCCCCATCCCCCACAGCTTGGAGTGCCAGCTGCCCAGCTTGGCATTCAAGGCCACTAACCATCAGGCCTTGGCTTGCTTCTCCAGCCTCAAGTCCTACTGGGCTCTGGCCAACACAGCCAGACCCTGCCCGGCTCCTAAAGAGGCCTGGGGGTTGCACCTCCTTTACCTGGTTCCCCTCCCCCACCTCCAAACACCTATGGCTCATTATCTGGCCCTCCATCATGACCCCGGGCAGTCTTTATCCTGAATCAAAATCAGGAGTCCTCATCTTCTCTCCCCAGCTTCACCCGTGGACACCTCAAAGTCAGGCAGCCAGTCCAGCGCCCCTGAGCAGCACTGCACAGTCGGTGCCGGGTGGCTGTAGGAGCAGAGGGAGGAAGCTGCCATCAACCTTGGTGCCTGCAGATGGGGAGGGTGGGGTATGGACAACATCAGGCTGGTCAGGCCCTGTCCTCAGGGAGCTCTCTGTCTGAGAAAAGGAGCCAGCGACCCCAGAGCCATCCTCCAGGCTGGAAGCCCC
The DNA here is from genome assembly GCF_041296265.1 of Equus caballus. Classification (NCBI taxonomy): domain Eukaryota; kingdom Metazoa; phylum Chordata; class Mammalia; order Perissodactyla; family Equidae; genus Equus; species Equus caballus. The sequence continues at coordinate 16,881,427 of NC_091685.1, forward strand.
AGGGCCAAACTCCTAGGGAGAGCAGAGAGGCAATGACAGGGGCCTGGACAGGGGTGGAGGGGGAGGCCAGTTTGGAATGTCCTAGCCAGAGCAATGGGCTAGGGAGGAGTGGGCCCTGGGGAGTTTCCTTTCTGTCTCTTACAGTGGGATACTATGAAAGCCACTTTAATTCTCTGCCTTAGTTTCCTCATCTGCAAAACGGGGACAGTAACAGGACCAGCCTCACAGTGTTGCTGTGAGAATTAAAGGAAAGCATGTATGTAATGGCACAAGGCAATTGAATCCTGAGCTGGAAGAGTTCACTGTGGCTACAGCAAGGGCCAGAAGCTGGTGAGTGATGTGGCTGGAGAGCTCACTGGGGCCAGGTGGCCAAGGCCTTGAGTGTCATGCTGAGCCCACTGGACTGGCTCCTGTAGGAACAGCACCGTGTGGTACACATGCTCTCGTCCCCTCCACCAGATGGGGAGCTCTCAGAGAGCAGGCGCTGCGCTGCTCAGTTTCCTCACTTTTCTGGGTCCAGAGAGACCTCCTGAGTATTCACACCAACCCTGGCCCCGCCTCCTGCAGCCAAAGCTCTGAGTGGCACAGTGCATCGGCCCTGGCTGCTCGCTGCATTCTCTCCATCCGTGTTCTATACAGCGCGACTGCTAAGACATGAGGGATGAGCGAACGTGTTGGAGATGGGGGGTCAGGCCCTTCGGGCTGACTGCATGGGGTTCAGTTCTCTGGAGGACCCAGAAAAAGTGAGGAGGAGAGGAGTGGGCTCACCCTGGACAGCCTGCTTGGAGGAGAAGCTGGTCCACACCAGGGCAGAAGAAAGGAGGGAGAAGCAGGAACCCGGGAACCACCATCTAAGGCATTGCTTCAGAATCAGACCTGTCACTAGACAGATCTGTTAAAATATAGGTTCCATGGGCCCCCCACTGAGAGCCTGCTAGAGATGGTGTGAGATGGGGACTGGAAACCTGTATTACCTCAAAGCTTCTGGGTGACTCTGATCATCAGCCAGGTTTGCCAACAACTAAGGATTTAAGGCAGGAATTCTCAGGGGGACGCAGTGGGTTCCAGAATCACCTGGGAGGCGGGTCTTTGTTCAAACCACTCAAGCACCCCGCCTAGTTTCGGAGGAGTGTCCCAAGGGATCAGTCCATGAGTCGGTAGCTACCTTGTGAGCACGTGACAATGGCAGTGGGTGTGTGTTGAGAACTCCAGTGGCAGGTGTAAAGGCGGCAATGTGAGGGTGGCCTGAGATCAGAGGCAGGAAGGACAGCGGGAGGGAAGGCAAGGTCTGGACAAGGCCAGCAGAGGGCCCAGGGGTCCAAATAGAGTAGTTTGGGCTTGGTTGGCTCCCAGGGGAACGGAGGAGCCCCAGAGGGTTCTGGAGCATGAGCGAGCCTTGGAGCAGAAGGGCTGGCAGGCATGTGGGGCTGAGACGGCACCGGCACTGGGAGATGGTGAAACATGGTAGAAACAGACAAGTCTGTGTCTAAATCCAGGCTGAGCCTCATCCCAGCTATGCTGCCTTGGCCAAGTGACTTCATCTTTCTTGGCCTCCATTTCCTCAACTGCAAAATGGGGCTATTAACACACAGCTGGCAGGACCCAGGGAGGATGAAACGAGAGCATTTATGTGAAATGCCCAACTGACTGCCTAACACCCAGACGTTAACTCTCTTAATTTGTGTTCCCCTTCCCACAAGAGGCACCCCCCCCTTAGAGACCAGAGATGTTTCTCTGCAAAGAGGGAGGCCCTGGGGGGAGGGTGTGGGAGGCCCCTCCCCCACATGCCACCTGGCCCCCCTCCCACCTCCACATATGGGTTGGGGGGTGGGGAATGGCAGCAAACAGCCAAACCCTCCCAAACAGGAGTTGGTTTCCATGGTAACCATGGTGCCAGGAGGAAGGGGGGCACTCCAGATCCAGCTGTCCCCCTGAGCGCCCTACCCAGACCTCAGAGCCTCAGTTAATGCCCACCCAACACCCTGCACCCCCCCATCTGCCAGCTCTGGGGGCCAACCTGCGCTCCCTTCATTGTGCCCAGAGTACATCTGCCACCTGGGTACTGCCAGGGGCAGGGAGGCATCTCCGAGCAGGAGTCCCAAGTTCAAGTCCATCCACACCTGCGCTCACATACTTCCTCCCGTGAGAAGTCCTATTGGTATTTTGTGCCCTCGGTGCCAACTAACCCCTCCTGGTTCCTAGAACCAGAGCGTCTGTCAGTCACAGCGCCAAAAGGACCAGAGACCCAGTGAAGGCCCTTTGGACATCCAGGAGAATACTGAGGCCCAGAATCCACACACCTGGCTCAAGTTCCTACAGGTGCTCAGTCCACCCCCTCACCCACTCCCAACTCCATAACTCCAACTGACCCCAAAGAGCTGAACGAGGACACCCTGAGCCATGCTCCAGGGCGACGGGCCACAGCAGGAGAAGGAAGGAAGTCTTCACAACTTTAAGACCCATCTAGCAATACAATGGGCAGTCCCTGTCACTGGGAGTGTGTGAGAAGGGATTGAGCTGAGGAAGGAAGCGTGGTTCCCCTAGAGACCCAAAGTCTGATTCGGAGGTGGAAGGAGTGGGCACCAGTGTGTACCTGCTTCCCAGGTACCACCCCCAAGTTAGGAGGCAGGCCCAGAGGCTGCAAACAGGGAAAGGGTGCTGGTGAGTCAGCCACGAGGTAAGGGAGACAGTGAGGTGCCAAGAGGGCTCCCACTGCTATAGCTGGTGCACCCATATCCCAGGGGCTCACATCCATACACGGAGTCCATGACCACGCCCTCCCCTCACAGGACACAGACAGAGGGGCTTCCAAGGCCCCAGGACCCCATGTGGTGGCCACCACCAGCTACCACTCAAAGACAGGAGAAGGTGGGCTTTCAAACCCAAACACAAGACGCCCCCTCCAGCCCCCATAGTCTAGAAAAAGCTTGAGTATGGGGGTCATAAAGGGGTTCAACTCCCAGGCCTGCTACTTTCTAGGGATGTGACCCCAGGGCAAGTCACTTCTCCACCTGGGAAACGGGGATGCTAATACCCACCTGGAAGGACGGTGGCCAGGACTTGATGGGATGTGCCCTGGGCTAGTGGGCGTCTCTTTCCCAGCCCTCCCTCCTGTCTGGCAGCGGTCCCCCAAGCCAGTCAGTCTTGCAGCTGGAGTCCTCAGGGTGCGCACAGAAGGGGGCCCCAACCCGCAGAAAGTGGGGGCTGGGGGTGCTGAACTTTCGAACCCGCAAACCCCCCGCGCCGTTCATTACCTTAACACGAGTTAAAAATAACCGTCTCATCTCTTTAAATTAGTCTGTCTGCAATTACCGCCTGGCACGGCGCTGCCCGCCATCGTCCCGCTGGAGCGGCGCCAGGTGGCAGGCGGGGCCCTCACCCTGTCTGTCGGTCTGTCTGTCTGCCTGCCTCCTGGTCTCCCCCCTCCCCCGCCACCGCAGCACAGCTACCCCAGGGGCCTCCCGAGGCCCCACCTCCTGAGCTCCCCGAGTTGCACGGGGAGGGGGCAGGGCGGTGGGTGGTGGGAGCGAGGGGGCCCGGGTGCGCAGAGGCCTGGGGTGGGGGCTCCAGAGCACAGCAGCGGAGGAGGGGCGCCGGGAGGCCCGCGAAGCCGGAAGGGCCCGCAGCGCGCCAGCGCTCGTGGGTGGGTGTGAGCAGGTGGCCGTGGGAGTCTGCCGGGCGTGCCAGCAACTGTGCCAGGAGCGGCTGGCACGGGCTCGTGCCCAGGAGGCGGGCAGCTGCCAGCCCCCCGCTCGTGCAGTGCGGGGGGTGAGGACACCCCCAACCCGGGCTCACACCGCCTCCTCCCGCACCCCCACCAGCCCTTGGGGCTGGGGATCCCCGGAGGACAAAGGAGGAGGAGGGAGCCCTCCTGGAGCAGGCTGGGGGGAGGACGAGAGGGGGAGCCCTCTGCACTCACAACCACCGCTCAGCCCGCTCAGCCCGGCGGCAGCAGGACCCTCCTCCTGGCCTCTCAGATCAGGCCCTCCTGCTAGGCTCCATCCCACCTAGGACCTACTGGCCAGCCTGGCCAGATGGGGGTAGCGCCACCCCTCCCGATCCCACCCCCCAGCAGCTAGGCTGTTCCAGCCCTGAGGGAGAAGGGAAGTCCCCATCCACTGCACTCCTCCCCCACCAGGCCTGGGGACAGGAATGGGAGGTGCCCAGGCCTGGCCTGGGAGCTCCCAGGGGAGCTGGCAGCCAGGAAACACAAAAGCAGGCAGAACAACTCCAGGGGCGCTAAGTGGAAGGAGCGCCAGGACCCGGAGCAGCCTGGAAGGCTTCCGGGAGGAGTCCAGCGCTAGGGAAGGGGGGTCAGCCGCCTCTGAGAGGAAGTGGGAGGCTCTACCTGGATGGCGGATACCCACACTTCTGGGACACTGCAAAGGGATGGGGAGCTCCTGTCCAGGCCCTGTCCCAGGCCTGGAGACCCTCTGCCCTGAGGGGAACACTACCAGCCTCTCCGGTGGAGATCCTAGCACCAAGCCTGGCCTCTCCTCAGGCTGCAGCCCGTGGGGTGTCCTGTGCCTGCTGCTGGTCCTGCCTCCTCCAGTTCCTCTCCGCAGCACACCACAGGTGGAACCACAGGGCAAAGGAGGCACATCGGCCCCTCCTGACCTGGCCCACTCTGCCTTTCCCATGCCACCTCCCTGCCATCCCTACCAGCCGTCGGCTCCAGCCTGGCACGCCCCACCGTCTCCCAAACCCAACACGTACAATTCCACCTCCTTGCCTTTGCACGTGCAGTCAACATGCCCTGCAAGACCCTCCCAAATTCTAACCCCCCAATGAAGGCAGCTCAGATCAAGTGTCACCTTCTGTGAGGGCCTGCCTGGCTCCCCAGGGTTCTAGCCCACCTTTCGTACAGCCCCCAACCCGGCCCTTCCTGCCTGTAAAACACAGGGCCTGCGTGTGGAACTGGCTGAGCTCTGGTGTGTCCTGAAGTCAGGTCCAGTGCCTTCCCCTTTGGTCCCCCCACTCCACCTAACACAGGGTGTGGTACACCCCTGGGGTTCAAGTGCAACACTTATGTGGGGGATGGGAGGAAGGAAGGAACAATGGGCCTGGGCCCCAGCCCTGGCACCTGAGGTGTCACACAGCCCCTGCTAACCAGAGGTTGGCTGGGAGTGGGGCATGGCCCCCCCACCAGGCTGCTTGGGGGACTGACTGGGAATGGAGGAATAGGTAGCAGGGGGGGCAGAATAAGGAGAAGGAGGCTCCCTGGGGAGCTGGATGAGGTGGGGTAGAAGGGGGACAGCCACGGAGAAGATGAGATGGGAAAGGCCAGAGGCCCCTCCGGACAGCCCTCCTCCAGGGCCTGGGTGGTCTCTGCCAGGGCCCAGGTCAGGAGCCCCAGCCTGAGGCTCCCTCTGCCATGCCCCAGCCCAGGACGAGCCTTCCAGGGCTCCTTCCTTCCTGAGCCCAGGCACAGAGAGGACCAGTGTGTCCCCAGCAGCGTGGCACAGTGGAAACCGCATCCAGTGGGCAGGCGGGAGACCTGGGCCATCATCCAGGACCTGCCGCTCATGGCTCGCGGACGACCTGAGAAGAGGCCCACCCCCTTCCGGGGCCTCAGTCTCACGGTCTGAGAAATGAACGCGTGGGACTAAACTATCTCCAAGCACAATTCCAACCACGTTCCAGGATTCAGACCTGCCCCAGTGTCCCCCTCCCATGGCCAGTGCCAGCAGAATACTATTCCGGAGGCTCTGCGGGGCCTGGGAGGGACAGGCACCTGGACTGGAGTCCAGCTTTCCCATCTACTGACTGTGTAACCTTGTGCAGTTCAGTCCTCCACTCGGCGCCTCAGTGCCCAGTTCTGTAAATGGTGACAGTAAAACCCTCCTCAGGGACTGGTGACAGCATCAAAAGAGACACCTGGCACCAATGCCTGAAGGTGTCTGGCACAGGGCTTGGCCCTGAAACCCTCAATGAACTACAGTTCTCGCCCAGCTTCCAGCCTCACGTCCCCTCTTGCCATCTTCCCCCATCATCCCTAATCCATCAGCCCAGCTGGAGCTCCACCTCCTGCAGGAAGCCCTCCTGGCTTACCCTGGCCCACAGTACCCTCCCTGGCCTCAGCATCCTCCGCACCATCCACCCATTTTTTCACTCATTCACCAGACATGCACGGGTGGCTCCTCGGTGCCAGGCTCTACGCTGGGTGCTGTGGGCACAGAGATTGCTCCAACACTGCCACTGTCTTCCAAAGGCAGGGTGGGGAAGGGAAATGAGACCTATGCAGGCAGGCAGAAGGCCACAGAAGAGGGAGTCCTGAGCTAGCTAAAAAGGGTTATGGAAGGCTTCCTGGAAGAGGCATCTGAACTCTGTGTCCTTGAGGACAGGGATTATATCCACAGGGAGAAGTGAAAGGTGGGACAGTGCATGGGGAGCAGGGAGGGAGGAGGGAGCAAGGCCCAAGAGCAGGACCCAGTTGGGAGGAATAAATGTTCTGGTGGGCGCTGAGCCCAAGAGGACCAGAGAGAGGATGGGGAAGGAAACTCACGTCTGCTCCTCCAGCCTGTGCCTCCAGCCCCTAGAGGCCACAGAGAGACAGAGAAGCTGCCAGCACGGAGCCTGAGACCCTGGGCTCCCAGGTCAGAGCACCCCGTGGCCCCTAAAAAGCAACCTCTGGGCATGTAGAGCTGCCCATGTCCACAAGCCTCCCCTCCTCCACTGGCACGCCTCCTTCCTCTGACCCTGTCTGCAGCCACCACCAGGCACAGCCCCCTCCCTCCATGGAGGCATGACTCCTTTGCAGAGACCCCGTCTCCCATAGGGAGCCTGACAGCTCACAGGCCCTAGGCACAGAGCCCCCCACCCCAAACTCCTCTCTCCCAAAGGCATTGACCATACCCATTCCCCAACAAGATGGCCAGAGGAGGGTCTGGAGGCCACAATCCAGTCAAGCCCCTGTCCCCTCCCAAGATGGCTCCCCCGTTTCCACTCCCTGGAAGGGAGGCCTCCCTGGGGTGCCCCTGCCCCTCCCCCCACTGCCAAATGCATCTGGGCTCAGAAAGCCAGGAAGTGGAAGACTGACAGCCTGAGGTGGGCAGGGAGAGATCCCCAGCCCTCAATAGGCTGCCCTTACACCAGCGGAGGTCATCACCAGCCCACCATGCTGGTCCAGGCAAGGGGGCAGCAGCTGCCCCATGGAGAACTCAGATCCCAGGTCACCTGACCCCTTCCCCCCCAAGGCTGGTTGGTGCCCTAGGGTGAACTCCTGGCACCACAGGAAGAACTGTGGGCCCAGGGTGGCACCCCTCACCCTAGGGCCAGCTCCAGGGAGGGCAGTAGGAAAGATCTGGGGGGAAAAAACCACTAGCCCCAAGTCATTACTGTAGCTGTTTAAGGAGGGTGCCTTGATGGAGAGGGTACAAGAGTAGCACAAAGCAGAGTCCCGGGGACAAGAGGGGCCCTGTGTCTGAGGCCTGGGAATAGGTTCCTCAGCTATGCTCCCAAGGACGGGGTGGGGTGCTCCTCGGGAGTGCCTCAAAGTGGCAGTCCCTTGTCACCTCACCAGACCTCCCACCCCGCATCCAGGGCACGCACACAGCTGCTCCCAGCACGCCCCCGCCTGTCTGCTGGCCGACCCAACGCCCTAGGCACACACTCCATGACCCCTGGGGGTGCCCCATGGTCTCCCTCCCGACCGCCCGTCTATCCGGAGCCTGGACGCACCTAGCAGCCCCTGGAAGCCCCAGCCGGCGACCCCAGCCCCCTCCACAGCTAGACGCCCCCACCTTCCAGCCGGCCGAGCTGTTGCTGTCGCCTTTATCCTTGAAGTAGGGCACGTAACGGACCATCCAGTCGTAGATCTGCGAGAGCGTGAGCCGCTTGTCCGGGGCGCTCTCGATGGCTTTGGTGATGAGGTCGGCGTAGGACAGGTTCCCCCACGCGTTCCGCCGGGAGCTCTTCGCTTTCCGCAGCGGTCCGACCTCCGCGCCCAGCGGCGGCGCTGGGGCCATCGCCGGGGCCGTCGCCCGGCGCTCCGGCCCACAGTCCTCGGCGCCCTCAGCCAACCCTGAACCCAGCGCTCCGTCCTCGTCGCCGGCCAAGTCGGGCTGCGGCAGGGGCCAGGTACACGAGCGCGGCCGGCTCTGCGGCGCGAAGTCCGGGTCCACGTCCACCTGATGCGCTCGCAGCTTCGCAGCCATGGTCCCGCCCGGCTCGGGCGAGGAGAGGAGGGAGGCTCCGCGGAGGGTGGGCGGGCGGCTCCGGGATCTGCGCGCCCCGGGGAGGCCCGCGGGAGGGGTCCCTGGCGGCGCCGGCTCAACCGCGGGGCGCCATGGGCTGGGGCGCGGAGACAGGGGGCTGGACGCGCTGGGAAGCCCAAAGGGAGGGAAAGATCAGGGCAGCGAGGGGGCGGCGGCCCCGGAGCCCAGCGGGCACACACCTCGCCCAGCCCGGCTTCTAGCACCTGCCGCCTGCCTGCGCCTGCAGCCACCGCCGCCACCGTCGCTGCCGCCGCTCCCCCGGCGCCGGCCCCGCGCGCGGGCCCCGCTCTCCCGGGACGAGGCCGGACTGCACCATGCCGGAGCCCGAGCCCGTGCCGGAGCCCGCGCCGCCGCCGCCGCCCCGTGAATGCCGCCGCCGCCGCCGCTCCGGCTCCAGCGCCCGCTCCCGCGCCTGCCGCGCTCAGCGCCGGCTGCACCTCCGGACGGGCGGGGGACGGGGAGGGGGCGGGCCCGGCGCGGGAGGGGGCGGGGCGTGCCCGCCCGCAGCCGCGGAATCCTCGGCCTGCCCGGGTGCCCCGCCCGCGGCTCGGGGTGGAGGCGCGGGGCTCCCGGCTCGGGGCGACCCCGCCGCAGCCCCTGTGCGCAATAGCGCCGCCTACGGGGCAGGGGAGGAGCGGCGGGCGCGACCCCGCCCCCTACTCGGCTCTGGGGGTGGGGGGCGCGGGGGCGGGGCCCGAGCGCTCCCGTTGGTCCGCAGCAGGGCTATCCCGCCCACGGACTCGGCAGGATCCCTCCCAGCAGCGCGTCAGCGGGTTATTGTTACAACCCGGGGTTTCCCGGGGCAACGGGGATGGGGCGGGGCTCAGGGCACTTGGCCCCGCCTTCTACTCGCAGGCGGAGTGCCCCGCCCCGTTTCTAGACCCTTGGCGTTTCCGTCTTGGCAACCTGATGGGGAGGATGATCAAGCTCTCCTTTGTGCCCTGGACTGGGCTGGGGAAAGGGAAAGGGTCAAGAATACCCGGGTTCGGGACTAGGCTTTGCAACAATTCTAGCTTGCAGATGGGTTCTTCATGGGCTCTTAGGGTGCCTGCGAACATAGTTTCAGAGCCTGGGTTCTCAAAGTTTGACGTGTAGCAGAATCAGCCTGGAGAGCTTGTTAAAGATATTGCTGGGCCTCAGCCCTGTAAGTCTGGGTTGGGGCTCCAGACTCTGCATTTCTAACAAGTTCCCAGGTGATGCACCTGGACCACACTCTGCAAACCACTGTTTTAGAGGCTGTGGGAGGCTCTGGCAGGGGCCGTTGGAAGAAGCTCTCGCCCCAAAGTTCATCCTGTTTGGAGGGAAGTTTCTCATTCATTTAACAGGTATTTATTGAGCACCTCTGATGCACCAGGCACTCTTCGTGCCACTGTGGGGAGAGCAGTGACAGACAGGTGAGGTCGCTACCACACAGGCTAGCAGAGGAGGCAGATGCTAATCGGGTATCAATGGCCTCAGAAGGGAGAGGCTGGCTGAGAAGTTGGGCAGCCCATGACCTCATCCCACAGAGCCCTAGGCTAGGTTTCCAGCTACCACTCCACCTGCCAGCCTTTGCTCAGGGTATCCCCTCTGCCCAGAATGCCCTTCCCCCACCTCAAGGCCCTCATCAGAGATTCTCCCATTCCTCAGAGCGCAGCTCAAATGTCAGCTCACCCCTGACACCTTCCCCGACCCCAACTCCCAACACTCGTCTCTGTTCCTCGCTTGCCCACACCACTTGCTGCTCTGCCAGCAACACCTTATTTCCCTTTAGTACAATATTTCTTTGTTCCCAATAGGGAAACTGAGGCCCAGAGTGGGGAGGTGACTTGCACAGATGGCATGGCCAGGACTAGAATCCCAAGCTCACCAGCCGGTAGTACCACACTCCTGGGGAGGCTGGAGGCTGCGACTTGCAGAGTTCTCTGAGCAGTGGGAGGGCTGGGCCCAGGCCACGAGACAGCCCTCTCAAAAATTCCTTCCTTCCAACTTAGGTCCCTAGTTGAGGAGCAGGGCCAAGGGTGAGGGTGGGAGTGGGGCTAGGGGGGCCCCCCTCATCCCCCAGTGTGGGAGCAGGCCCAGCTTGCAAATGCCTGGAGTGGCATCTGACTGAGTCACATCCCAAAGGCAAGGGTGGGCATGGAACCGCTGGCTGCCCCCTCCCCATACACACACACCCACCAGGTGGTTCTGTTTAGAGCCACGAGGGGCCTGAAATCACTGCTGGACCCCCTCCCACAGTTCTCATATGCCCTCCCTGCCTGGGGAGCCCACACTGGGCGCTGCTCACTCAGGTATCCTGGAGGCCGAGCAGGCCACTTGCCAGTCTTCAGCCCTGGCCCAGCCTGCTCTGTGAGATGGGGGCCTGCCGGGGGCCAGACCAGAGCGGGGAGGACCCTTCGCTGGGGACCCTGGCACACGCTGCCACTGCGGGACCGGGAAGCCAGGTTGGCAGAGACGCCCTAGAGGCTGACTCAGGCTCTGCTCGGGCCCCTGCCCTGCCCAGTGTCCACAGCTGCTGCCAGGACTCTCCTCTGGGACCCACGTCTGGCACACACAGCCCCCTGCCCTCCCCACATGCTCAAACTCACACCTGCCATGCACACTGACACTCATCCTTCTTTACTCACAACTTGGCCACTGCTCACGCATCCATTATGAGGCAGTATAACATAGTGATTAAGAGTATGGGCAAGTTAATTAAATCCTCAAAGCCACTATTTCCTAATCTATAAGTGAGTACCATCAGAACACTAACTTCCTCGGATATTTGAAGAATTCGATAAGATCACGAATGTCAGTGCCAGGCTCAGAGTAAGTGCTCAGTCAATGCTAGCTGTTTTTATTACTGTTGATGTTTATGATCCTACATATCTTTCCTTGCCGCTTGTCCCAGCTCACACGGTCCCACCTGCTCTCACCATGCATACACTTGCATCCACTCACAAGCACCAGCTCCCTCACATGCACATTTGCACATGTCCGTTACACTTGCATCCCAATTACACAGACCCACACCTCCCCCCAGGTCTCCCAGGCCCCCACCCCTCCCCCGCGCTTGCTCTCAAGCTCCCATTCACCCTCCTACCACTCCCACATTCATTCCTGCTCACAAACAAGCCCCCACTTGCCTACCCTTGCATTCCTCCCCCTTCCACACACAGGCACCTCCCCATGCCCTTAAACACACTCGCATTCCAGTGCATGCATGCTCGCTTGCTCGCTCACTTACAGACGTGAGCTTTCCTCATTCGACTCGTACTTGGATCACAAAACTTGTACATGTCCACCCAGACAATCCCAGTCCGCGCCTCAGTACCTGTGCAGTCCATCCCCTCCCAGTGAAGAGCATGCACCATGCAGCTCTCCCAACGCACACAGCCCTTGGCAGACACCCTCCCCGGGCCACAGGGACACTCCCTCACCCTCGCAGGACTGTCTGCTCCCCGGCTGCTTCCCTCCTCCAGTCTCAGCTCCCCAGCCCCTCCCAGCTCTCAGAATAGCCCCTGCCGCTGAGGCCACTGCCACCTCCGCTGCTGCCACTGCTGAGCTGTCAGGGCCCGCCACAGCCCGCTTCCCCAGTGCTCGGTGCCAGCTGTCCCGGCTCACTCAGGGCAAGTGAGGACAGGAGGACAGGCTCCTTTGAGGTCTGATGGGCGTAGCTGCTCTGCACCCCCAAGAACCCCCTTCCAGAGCCCGCTTAGAAGAAGGTCAGCTCTCCAAGGAGTCCCCTGCCACTTGCCCAGCCTTTTCCCAGTCCCCGAAAGGCTGTTCCTATGGCCCCTGATCCTCATGCCACCAGGTGAAGGCAGAGAGGGCTGCCTTCCCTTCGTGGTTCAGAGAAGCCAAGGTCTGGGGAGGAAGAGGATTACTCAAGGCAGCGCAGTGAGTCGAGAGCAGAGCCAGACCAGGGCCAGCCATTCCTCGCCCCTCATGTGTGCCTGGAAAGGACCTTCCTCTAAACCACATGGTTACCAAGAGCCACCCCTCTGCCCCCACCTGCAGTGCCGAGCAGAGCCTGGTTGACATTCGATGCCACAGTTGTCAGGAAAAAAAGAACAGCACAGGGGGTGATGTCTGGGGACGCCCCTGTCGGGGAGGGGCTGGTGCCCAGACCAGGGAGGGCTCCAGGAGTGGAAAGGGGGAGCGTCTGCAGAAGCCAGAGGGGACATCAGGACAGCTGGGAGAGCCTCCAGGGCAGGCTCAGGCCTGGCCCAGGGAAAGTGTCAGGGAGTGGGTGGGGCTGAGCTGACACTGTGTGTCTAAGGGGGGACAGTGCAGCTGAGGAGGGCCCTCATGACAAGACCCGGGCTCCTTCAGCTGCCTCCACAGTCCAGGCCCGGAGCAGAGAGTTCTGTGGCTTTGGGGAGGTAGGTTGGACCAGCAACTGCTGGGTGCCCATGAATAGGGCGCCCAGGCCGAAAGGACCTTGTGTCCTCCTGGGCCAAGAGGCTATCCTACCACTGACAGTGGTAGAGAATTAGCACTAAAGGGAGCTTCTCACACAGGACAAGCCCGTTCCACATACTGTACCCTTCCATCTATAGTCTTATCCCCATAAGTTTTTATTGAGCACTGGCTAAGAGTCAGCCCCTGCAGAGCACCTGGCAGGCATTATCCAGAAGCACCTACCTCCTTGGGAGCAAGAACTTTGCCGGTCTTGTCCACTGCTGTGTACCCAGGACCTAGAGCAGGGGCTGGCACGGAGACCTTCACTATGTGTTGAATGACAGGGTGAACGCATTTCATTCCCAACCACTTGAGAGGCAAATACTATTATTCCCATTTTCTAGATGAGGAAATTGAGGCTCGGAGAAAAGAAGTAAGTTGCCCGCCTGCCTAGGTCTCCAGCTGGAGTCCGGTTTTGCTTCTTGCACAGCACCTAGAGGCAGGGGGAAATGAGCTTAGGGGCAAATCACTTCCCTTCTCTGAGCCTCAGTTTCCTCATCTGTGAAATGAGAATGGCTATATTTGCCTGTGGGGCATGAGGGAGACCACGTGTGTAGGTGCCCCGCTCAGAGTACACCTCAGGCAGATGTATGTTCCCTTCCTCCTGCTCCGCCTTGGCTTTGCCCTGATATTCTAAACTTCAACACAACCCCGCCTGCGATCCGTGATGCCTGTAAGTCAGCCCCCTTTCTGTGCTGCGGGAAGGAGGCGTATTCATTTGCTAGGGCTGCTGTGACAAGTACCAAAGAGGCTTAAAACAACAGGAGTTCATTGTCTCACAGTTCTGGAGGCTAGCAGTCCAAAATCAGGGCGTTGGCAGGGCCATGCTCTCTCTGAGGGCTGGAGGGGCAAATCCTCCCTCGCCTCCTCTCGCTTCTGGTGGTTGCTGGCAATCCTGGCATCCCTTGCCTTGCAGACACGTCACTGTAGTCTCTGCCTCCTCACACGGTGTTCTTCCTTGTCTCTTCTTCGTGTCTTCACAGGGCATTCTCTCTGTGCCTCTCCTCTTCTTCTAAGGGCACCAGCCATCTTGGATTCAGGGCCCACTCTACTCCACTAGGATCTAATCTAACTAATTACATCTGCAAAGACTATTTCAGAATAAGGTCACATTCTGAGCTTCCAGGCAAGGTGTGAATGTTGGGCGTGGGGACACACACACACATACACACACACTCTTCAACTCAGTACAAGAAGCGTGATGGAAAAGGTGTAGGATTTGGGGATGGCAGGACCAGGTTTGAATTCTGCCTCCTCTGCTGGGAAGCGTTTTGACTTTGGACTTTTCTGTGTCTTGTTTGTTACCCTAAAGTGAGGACAACACCCCTGACCTCCCAGGAATGTGGAAGGGAAAAACAAAGTAAAGACTTGACAGCAGAGCCTTGGCAGAAGACCTAGCCTCTCGCCGTGGCCTCCCTGCCCTGCCCTGCCCATGTGACCTCTCCTCTGCATTGTCCTGACCCCAGCCTGTCATCTCCCTGATCCAATGATGCTATCAGAACACTGGGCTACAATGTTTTGCACTGGTCCTCCTCTTGGCTAAGTCACTTCTCCATTCCTCAGGGACTCTGTTCTCTAATCAGTCAAATAGGTGGGAGGCCTGGGGCAGGTGATCCCAAAGTTTCAATCTGAGGCTGATGTTTGCAAAGCCCTGAGACCTCTTTGCAAACTACTAAAGTAGTTTGGAATTTTAAAGAGCCACGACTGTTAGGAGAAGGAGTCCTAGCAATGGGAGTGAGGTTTCCAGGAGAAGCTTGCCTCTTCCAGCTGGCCTCCTCTAGCCAGGTCCCCCCAGGCCCACCAGGCCATGGAGGCAGCAGACTTTCTCAAGCCAGTGAGCCCGAGTCTGTGAGGAGCCCTCGGACCCCCGCCCACAGTTCCGTGAGTTTGCAGCTTCTCCCCTCTGCAGGCCCAGCCCCAGTGCTGGACGGCAGGTAGCTATGGAGGGAGCCAGCCCCATCAACCCAGCTATGAGACCCTGGACTGGTCACATACCTCAGTTTCTCTGTCTGCAAAATGGAGCTCACAACACCTACCCCAGAGCGGGCAGGAGAATGAAAGGAGATAACCTGGTGGAGAAGGAGCTACGTAACTTCTGAGCAATTGTAAGTATTTCTCTGGTCCGCGGCTTGGCCTTGCCCTGTGTCCCCTGGGCAGACATCAGCACCTCCTCGGCCTGACTCTCAGTCTCAGGACCCTACAGCATCAGGAATCTTGATAAGAGAGGCTGTGGACCCCCTGTGAATTAGGATGCTCAGAGCAACCAGCCCGACAGAGGCAGCTGACAGAAGGAGGGAGGAGGCCAACCGTGCAGGAGGTCTCCTGGGTGCCAGGCTCCGTGCTGCATGCTCCCTCTCATTTCATCCTGAAAGCCACACTCTGGAGTTGTCAGTACTATCCCCATTTTGCAGATGGGGAAACTGAGGCGGCATCTGCTGAGGGAGCCTCACAGGGTTGTTATGAGAATGATAATAATAATAATAACATACAATATCTATCGAGCGCTTACGAAGTGCGGCCTTTATGCTAGGTGAATTCGTGTTTCTCTCTTGATCCTTAATTAACGCTGAGAGGTTGGTATTATTTTAGAGAGGGCAGCAGAGCCTCAGAGAAGTAAAATGACTTTCCCTAGGTCACAGAGCCAGGAGCTAAGCCCGAGTTTTCCAACCCCAAATCTGGAGCTTTCACCGCTGCAATTGCTTTCTCTTAGCTGGTTGCTGCCTGCACTGGTGGGTGATGCCAAATATGGGTGGCCCAGACTGCCCAGGCCAAGTGCAGCTGACCGGGAAGCAGGGAGACAGTATGGCACCTTCTCCCCTCCGTGTATGGGGAAACACACTCAGCCCACTCTTCACTTCTACTTTTTAATTGCAATTAATATTTGAGTTAGACTAAGTGAGGACAAGCCAAAAATGTGGTCCATGCAAATGATGTCATCCCACCCTTCCTAATCTCTCATCACCCAGGTGCCAAGAGATGGCCCTCTCAGGTGGCCTGGCCATGCCCAGTGCCCTGGGACCGGGGTCCAGCCCTAACCTGCTTTGCAGGCGCTTCTCTGCTAGTCCTTTGGGTGCTAAGTGTGACCCCACTACATGACTGCAACTCTAGCTACACAACCCAGGCCAGCTGTGTGCATCCAAGCTCTCTCTGCAGATGCTGTTCAGAGGCCCCCTCACCCAGTGGAGGGACCTAATGCCATCTGCACCCACCCCAAGGCTGGCTGCCTTCTGCACACTTATCCCGAGCCTTCATTTTATCTCCTGGCATCCATTCTTCAACGTGGAAAGAGCACAGGAATTGAGCCCACCAGGCCTGCGTTAGCTTCCTGGCTCTAACTCTGGGACTGTGGGCACTTCTTCTCCCTGAGCCTCAGCTCCTTAGCCATCAAGCAGCACTGGCAGTCCCTACTTCACAGGACCGTGGTGAGGATGCTGCTAATAATGATAGAGATCATAACAGAAATACTTATCAAGTACAAACTCGATGCTGCGCAGTCCATGGCTTTCACTGATCCTTAATTAATCTGGAGAGGTTGCTATTATTTTATCATCATCCCCATTTCACAGATGAAGATGTGGTAACAGAAGTTCTTAGCACATAGTAGGCACTTGACGAGTGCTGGTTCTTTCTTACAACTTTTGGGGTTTCAACAGTATAAATTTATGAATGAAATAGGCTGTGCTCAAGCCAAGCCGGGGTGCACAGCAGTTGTTCCCACCTGGACCCCGGCTTGCTCTGTGACTCCAGCTTGGCAACTGGACGCCCAATCTGGTTCCTTGTTCTGAGATGTCTCATCCTTGGATGCCTCCCGGCTGAACTCGTGGAGAGGCTGTGCTGGGGTCAGGAGATGTGGCCGTGGGGCCAGCACTGCCGATGTTTCGCTTGATTCCTCTGAGCCTCAGTTTCTCTGCTGTTTATACTCAGAGTAGGGTGGTTGTAAAGAGTGGCACATAGTAGGTGCTCCCAAAATGTTGGCTCCACAGCCTCCCCATCCAATTTAGTCAGATAAATGAGAAAGAATTAAAGATCAATTCAAAATACTGATCAGCTCAGTACACGAGGGAGCCACAAACACAGAGAACAAACTGATGGTCAATGTGACGAGGAGGGTACTTGGGTCTACTTGGGGGGCTGGACCAGCCCTTTGTCCCCACGGCACAGCAGGTACAACCCTTCTTGTCTGCTGGGAAGCCTTGAGGTAATTCTTGTATTCGATGGCAGCCACTATCCTCAGTTGAGGTTTATGGTTCATTCTCTTCTATTTTATTACAAAACTCTTACTTCTTTTCCTTACTTAACGGTCCTATTGTTATTGTATGTGTCATTTAATAAACATTAGAATCTACCCCAAGTCCCTTTTTTGGAAGTAGATGTGGCATGAATGATGGATGACGGTGAGAAGCACAGATGGGGGAAGTCACACGCAGGGTAAAGACAGAACCGAGGTGTCGCCCCCACGTACCTGACAAACTCCTAGCATCTTTTGAAACAGCTTAGCTGTCACCTCCTCCGAGAGGCCTCCCGGACCCCTGTGGATATACCAGTCCTTCCTCCTCTGTTCCTGGAGCGCGTTTCTCATTCTCCTCACTCTCAGCTGCAATTATCTGCTCCCACATCTGTTACTCTGCTAGTCTGTGAGGTCCTCTAGCTCTGGGTCTTTGTCTTACTCATTCCTCAGGACCTAAACGAGGAGCAGGGGAGGCGGGGAAGGGAACACGAGAGGCTTCACAGAGCCGAAACGGTTGAGCTGGGTCTTCCAATGACTTCCTGAGCAACTATTAGATGCCAAGAGAGGCATCCAAGAATAAGAATGACATATCCACCAAAACATGTACACAGAGGGCCTCCTCCAGTGACAGGCACATGACAGGCACTCAAGGAGCGACAGCCACAGTTGTACTAGGAAAACTCTGGAGGCCATCTGGAGGAGATTATGTTACGGCACAAGCACACAGAGGAAAACTGTGCAGCTCTTAAAAAGAATGAGTAGACCCCCGTGTGCTAACACAGGGAGATGGCCATAATGTAACATTAAGTGAAGAAGGATGACAGGAAAGCAAAGTGCCTACTATGTGCCAGGCACCACGTGTAATATGATTCTATTTCTGTCAGTACTGCACATGGGCATTATGCTGAGTGTGTGTATGCACATATATTCAAAGTCCTGTATATATAAGAAGGAATCCCCAAGACTGTTAGGACTAGCTAGTTCCAATCAAGAGACATGTTGAGAGTTGGGGAGAGCCTCCCCTTTTACTTTATGTAGTTTTATATTTAATATTTTTATAACAAATTAAAAATAATGAAGGGAAAAAGAAGAGAGTTGCTAGAATGCCTGTCCTCCAGTAATACTTGAATGAATGAATGAATGAATGAATGAATGCCCCTAGAAGAGTCCAGCTAAGAAGCTCATTGACTTGGTGAAGCGGGGCCAGCAGCCCGATCTCTTTGCCTCCATGGCCCGAGGACAGTCCTGATGAGTGCAGAGGGTATGAAGACATGGAGTCTAATGGGGAGGGCCTTGGGAAGGGTTCCAGGAACCCAGGGAAACCAGAGTTGGGTGAATTGGTCTCCAGTGAGGAGGGACGTGACTAGTGACCCCTCTGGAGACACAGGAGCTGTCCCAGCTCAGCCCCAAGCTCAGCATCAGCCCCAAGCTCAGGAGGCTGGTCCTCTGCCGGAGCTCGGGTCTGTTCTCTCTGTGGGCCTTGAGACAGAGTCATGAGGAGAGGACCCCATGCTCTCAGACCAGGAAGGAGCCTTAGAAACCATCAAGGCCACTGCCTGGATGGGAACAGAGTCCCCGGGTTGCTGTGAGCCACCTGGGCCGAGGCAGAGCTGGCCAGCATGATTCTAAGGGGGAGATTTTCCAGGCTCCCCAGGGCCTCCCAGTTGGAAGGAGAGGAAAGAGGCTGGGTCTTAGAGACACAGAGATCTGGATTTGGACCTTGATGCCCACCCTGTGAGACCCTAGAGCCTCAAGTGCCAGGAAAATGGGGACGACACTGCCTCCCTTGAGGGTAATTGTGAAAATTGGAGATAAGGTACAGAAATGGCCAAGGAAGCCCCCGGGTTTAGCAGGACTTGATCCCTGCTGTCAGATCGGGGTGAGTGGTGTCTTTAAGCAGGGTAGGGATTTATGGAAAGGGGACCAGCGTAGTTGGAGATTTGGACTCTGGCCTGATAAACCTTAGAGAGTGAAATCAATGCCAAATCTAAGCAAGGAAAAGTGGGGAAGGGGTAGCAGATAAGAACTCAGGTCTGGGGTCAGTCCCGGATGCAAATTCCAGTTTCCTTGCTTCTAATTGTGTGACCTCTCTAGCTCTCAAATTCTTCATCGTAAAAGTGGGGATAATAGTAGTTCCTGGCTCTCAGGCTCGTCATGAGGAAGAAATGAAGAAAGCCATGTAAATTGCCTAGTGCAGGGCCTGGCACTATTAGGGGTTATAAGGCAGAGAGGCTCAAGTCTTTCTACCTGAGAGAAAAGCATCCGGAGTTCCTAATGGACCTCAGGCTATGGCTGGGAGGAGAGACTCTCAGAAGGAGGAGGTGTGTGGCTCTGACAACCACACTGTGGAGTGATACCCTGGTCAAAGGCCTAAGAGTCAGATAAATTCAAGCCGAATACCAGCATCACTGCTTTCTAGCTGTGTAACTTCACGCAAGTTACTGTACCTCTCTAAGCCTCGGTTTCCTCGTCCAGGGAAATGGATTGCTGTGCATGTTTCTGCTCTACCGCCATACGTTAGAGTAAAACTCCAGACATCACCTTGCCCGGGGTCCCCTCCCTTCATCTGCTTCCTCCCCAGCTCCTCGCTCCTGACCACACTTTCATGGGAGAATGGAGCACTGAGCTTGGAGTCTCAAAGACTTGCTTTTCAATCCCAGAGCGTCACCTGTCACCTGTGTGACTGAGCAAATCACTGCATTGGACCGAATCTCAGTTTCCGTGTCTGGGATAAGGGAGAATCCCCCTTCTTCACAAGGTTGGTGGGAGAAACAACTGAGACAGTATAAGTGACCCTGCCTCACCCAGTCCTTTAAATAAATGTTTATTGTGACTGAATCCTTACAGTATTTTTTTCCTTTGATGCCTACATTTTACAAGTCATTTTCAGAACAACTGAATCTTAGTCTCCTTAACCAAACGATAACCTTCAAACTGAACATGGAAAGAACAGACACATGGAGCCCCACAGGCCTGGTTTAGGTCTGGCTCTATCTCTGTAGCCTTGGGCGAGTCACTTCATCTCCCTGAACTCCAGGTTTCTTAGCTATAAAGAAACATTGAATTTATCCAAAGGAAACCAAATCACTATCTTGAAGAGATAGCTGCACCCCCATGTTCACTGCAGCATTATTCACAACAGCCAAGACATGGAAGCATCGTAAGTGTCCATTGATGGATGAATGGATAAAGAAATTACAGTATATGTATGCAATGGAGTATTATCCAGCCATCAAAAAGGAAATCCTGTCATTTGCAACAACGTGGATGGACCTTGAGGGCATTATGCTAAATGAAATAAGTCAGAGAGAGAAAGAAAAATATTGTAGAATCTCACTTATGTGTAGAATCTAAAAAAAACCCGAACTCATAGATATAGAGGACAGGGAGGCAGGCAGTAGGGGGTGGGCGGGATGAGTGAAAGGGAGTCAAAAGGTACAAACTTCCAGTTATAAGATGAATAAGTCCTGGGAATGTAACATACAGCATGGTAACAATAGTTCCCTACAACAGAGTTAACTCTACAATAGAGTTGACAATACTTTATTGTATTTGAAAGTTGCTAAGAGAGTACATCTCAAAAGTTATCATCACAAGAAAAAAAAATGTGTAATATGTGAGGTGACAGATGCTAACTAAACTTATTGTGGTGACCATTTTGCAATCTATATGTATATCAAATCATTCTGCTGTATACCTAAGACTACTACAATGTTATATGTCAATTATATCTCACTTTTAAAAAGAGGAATTGATGATATCTACTTCACAGGGTTCTTGTGAAGATGATAATGATACTAACAACAGACATGGGGAGGGGCCCGGACCTGGCCTCACAGCCACTCACCATGGTAGGACAGCTCTGGAGAGGCAAACCAGATACCCAGGCAGACGGAGGGGGTTCCCATCCGCACACCACCATCTGCAAACACACCTAAACACATTGCCATTGCCTGCCCTTTGGCTGTTACTCGGAGTGAGAAAGGGGGCAGGTTTAGGGGCTAAATACCTGAAATTGGGCTCGTGAGTAATTCTGCACAGCAGCTGCCTCTTGAGGCAAGGTCTGGATTTGGGCCGGAGGGATCCAACAATGACATATCTCAGAATAGGACTCAGCCTGGACGTCCAGTTTGTCGGGCTGGAGTCACAAAGCAAGCTAGACACCTGCACATGTCCCAGGTGGGAACAACCGCTGTGTACCCCACCTTGGCTTGAGCAAGGCCAATTTAATCTATGAATTTAGACTGCTGAAAACCCAAAAAGCCATAAGAAAGAGCCAGCACTTGCTAAGCGCCTACTATGTGCCAGGAACTGCTATTACCGCATCTTCATCTGTGAAATGGGGATGATGATAAAATAAAATAATAGCAACTTCTCTGGGTTGGTTGAGGATCAGCAGGAGCCATGGATCGCTTAGCGTGAGTCTGTACTCTAAAAGCCCCTGAGGTCGGGGGAGGGATTCACTGAGCCCCTCAGAGATCACAAGGGGAGGTGTGAGCTTCAGAGGAAGATGATGGACTCAGTCTGGGGGAGCTGAGTTTGAGGTGCCTGTGGGACAGCCAGAAAAGACGTCCATTGGGCAGGCATTGATATGCCTAGAGCTGGAGGCATCAATAGGCCAGCCTGGAGCTCTGGGAAGAGTTGTGGACAGCAGACGTGAATTTGGGAGTCCTTGGCACAGAAACGGGGAAACCATCAGAGGGACTGAGACTCTGGGAATGATGTGAAGCAAGATGTGAAGAGAGCAGAGAGCCAAAGGAGGATGCTGAAGGACACCAGCACATTAGGGGGAGCAGAGCAAGGGCAGGCTGCAAAGGGTTCTGGGAAGGAGCAGCCAGAGAGCTCAGAAAGAGGGGACTCATGGAAGCCAAGAGAAGAGAGCGGTTGAAGAAGAAGGAACTAGTAAATAGTGCAAATGTCATAGACAGACCAAGAAAGCAAAGCTTAAAAGCATGTGCTATAGCATATACATTCTCAGACCAGTGCAGGCCAAAAAGTGAGGCAGCAGCTGCCCCCTGTATATACCACCAGCCCCCACAAGGGAATGGCCAACACCTAAACCTCATGTAACAACTCCTACTCAGTTGGGAGCCCTTAAAGTGGAGCCCGAAGGCCACCAGGAGGCAATGTGAAGGTGGGGAGGGGCTGAACCCCTCTGCATGAGGCCCTGCCAAGTCTCTCAACATCTCTGAGCCTCAGTTTCTTCATTTGTGAAAAGAGGATAATATCCAAACTTTGTATCCAGATGGTGTAAGAGCTGGATGACATCATTTTAAATGAAGATTATTTTTTTTATTTTTTTTTTTAAAGATTTTATTTTTTCCTTTTTCTCCCCAAAGCCCCCCCAGTACATAGTTGTGTATTCTTCGTTGTGGGTTCCTCTAGTTGTGGCATGTGGGACGCTGCCTCAGCGTGGTCTGATGAGCAGTGCCATGTCCGCGCCCAGGATTCGAACCGACGAAACACTGGGCCGCCTGCAGCGGAGCGCGCGAACTTAACCACTCGGCCACGGGGCCAGCCCCTGGATGACATCATTTTATAAGATACCCACTATACAGTGGGCACTCTCACTGTGCTCTCACTCTTTATATTAGCAGAAAGATATCCATCCCTGATGAAGATCCTGAATCAAAAAGAAGTTAAATTCAGGTCACGTATCCTCTTTTGGGGAACACAGGGAAAGGTGTAATATACTTTAGAAAAGGTTCACAATAGAAGTGATGTCTGTCATTTTCGAAGATGGTTGAGCTTGGTGATAGGGTACCATCATGATTGCCAGCTGTGATTGCCAAGCTCCCCTCCAGCCCCACCATCCTATGCTCTCCCCAAGAGAAGTGGTCATCTGCGGATGATCTTTCCATTCGGAGGACAGCAGGGAGCCTGCCCGAGAAGGCCCAGATGGCTGGGGGACATGGAAGAAAGCCGTGCAGAGAGTAAAAGGGGAGCCCAGGTGAGGTTCAGTTTAGAAGAGTAAAGCTAAGCGGTTCTTAAAATGAGTTGTGAAGATTCGGTCACAATGAACATTTATAGAAAGTACTGAGCGAGGCACGTGCACAAATACTGTCTCGGTTGTTATTCCCACCAACCTCGTGAGGAAGGGGGAATTCTCCCCTATCTCAGACATGGAAATGGAGATTCTGTCAAATAGAGTCGTTTGTCAAAGTCACACAGGTGACAGATGACGGGCTCTGGGATTGAAGGGAGGTCTATGGTCATCAGCTGGATGAGAGGAGCTAGGAAGGAAGCAGCTGAAGGGAGCTTCCTTGGGCAATGTGATGAGTGGGTTTCACTCTATTGTGTCCTGGTGGAGCAGGAACAAGCGCAGGCTGGGCCCAGGACCTGGCCTCATTCACCGCGGTGGCAGCTTTGCAGAGACAGACCCCCTGAACAGATGGAGGCAGTTCCATCTAACAGACCACCACCTGCACGCACACCTCAAAACACTGCCATCTCCGGTCCTGTGTCTTTATTTTTTTTTTTTTTTTTTTGAGAAAGAGTCACAACAAGGAAGGGGACAGTGTTGGGGGCTGCCTGTCTGAAACTGAGCCCCACTGGTATCCAGGGTGGCCAGGAAGGCAGGAGCAACCAGCCCCCCAGCCAGGTGAATCCACAGCCCCTGGGGTGGGGAAGGAGTCAGATCCGAGCTTCAGTTTCCTCACCTGGGAAACGGGGAGAAGAAAACCCACATCACGGGGCTTTCCTGAGGAACACAGGGGAGAAGGCACGAAGAACCCCCCGGAGAGTTCCTGGCATAGAGCAGGTGCTTCTCTTTCCTCTCACCTCCTGTTTGCTAGGTGGGGAAACTGAAGCTCGGAGAGGGGCGGTGACTTGTCCACGGTCACATGTACAGGGAGCTGGTTAAAACCAAGACCGGAACCTAGACCTCCTCGCAGCCAGAGGCCCCAACCCTCGGGCCCGAGACTATTCTTTCCTCCTGAATCAGAGGATGTGCTGGCCAGAACACCAAAGCCAGTTCAGACCATGTTAATAGAAGCAGAGTCTAGAAGAGCCCCTCCCCGGTCCAACACTGTAGCCACTGGTCACACGTGGTTATCGAGTAGTTGAAACGCGGCTGGTCCCAAATGGGATGTTCTGTAAGTGTGAAAACACACCAGATTTTGAAGATGTTATATGAAAAAAAGTTTAGGGTATTAATGATTTTTATATCGATTGTACATTGAAACGATAGTATTTTGGGTATATTGGGTTAAACAAAATATAGCTTTAAGTTACTGTTACTTATTTCCTTTTACTTTGAAGGTGGCTACTAGAAAATTTAAAATCACACAAGTGGCTCACATTCTACGGCAACTGGACAGCGCAGGTCTCAAATGAGGGAGGAGACAGGGCTGCCCTACACTGTGCAGAGGAGGACTGAGTTCAATTCTGGACCACACATCGTAACAGGCCTGCAGGCAGGGAGGAGCACGTGCAGAGCGAGTGAGGATGGTGGGGACAGGACTCAGAACGAGGCCACAGCACTGCACAACTCCGGGGGCACCGCTGACATCATGGTCCAGTGTATTCAGTGACCCCACGAACTATGCCACGGAAGGGACAGTTGAAGGGCCTGGACTGGTTCCACCTGGAGGGAGGACTTGGAGAGGGGACGTCACTGCCTCCAAATAGCAAAGGATGGTCACGGGGCCAAGGGAGCAGATGTGTTCCGTGTGGCCTCGAAGAGGAGAGCTGGAATTGAGAGAGTGCTCCGGGGGAGCAGACTTGCCCTCAAGGGCAGGCCAGGACTGTCCCCGACAGGCTCTGCTGCCTCCTCTGGGAGCGCCAAGGGTGAAGGGAGCCCGGCCGATTTGCCATAGGAGGGGTCAAGCATCGAAGGAAGAAACGTTTTTAGATCACCTACGGGGGGACAGGCCCTCACACCTGGAGCCTCCGGAGCACCTCTGGGCTGGGGGGCTGCCCCAGGGAGGTCAGGATGAGGGCGTCCCTGAGGTTCCAGTCTAATAATAACACTACAATAACCACTTATTGAGCATCTCCTGCGCACCCCCACAATAAGGGACTTTACAGCTATTATTACTATTCCTCTCACCCACCCCGATGAGGTGGCTACTATTTCCCTCATTAGGTGAGAAGGGAAACTGAGGCTCAGAGAGGAGGAGTGCACAAGGAGCCTTGTCCGAGCTCACACTGCCAGCACGAGCCGGGATTTGAACCAGGTCTGGCCGATACCAGTGCTCACAGGCGTGGGGCAGCCTCCTCAGGGAGCCAGAGGGGCAAGGGCCAGCTGGAGCCCTGGGGGACTGGCTCGTTCTTCCCGGGAAGCCAGGGCCCCACTGGGCTCTCCAATTAGCGAGAGCAGAGAAATCAGAGGCAGCAACAAGCTCTGCTAATGAGCTGCCACATTAAACAATGAGTCACACTTCCATACGGTGCCGCTCCAGCCCTAACCCGGAACAAACAAGCTGTGAGAAACAGTTTACAAAACAGCGAGGTGTGACTGTCTCCCTGCCGCCCGCCGCCGCCGCCACTGCCACCGGCACTGCAGCCACCACGCGCCCGCCGCTGCCGCCGCCACCGCCACCCGCACTGCAGCCACCACCGCCCGCCGGCCCCGGGTCAGGCACAGGTGCAGGCAAGCTTGGGAGGGGCTCCAGAGCCAGCCCTGCCTTCTGAGCTCAGGGGAGGCCCCACCTCCCGAGTCACCCCAGGACAGACCCCAAGTTGTGGCTTCCACTGCCATTTTAGCCATCTTCTGAGACTCGGGGCTGTGTCACTTGGTCACTCTGTGACCTAGGACAAGGGACTTGATCTTCTCTGAGTCTCAGTTCCCTTATCTGTATTACAGGAATAATAATCATATCTGGCTCATTTTTCAATTGTGATGACACAATGTGATCATCTCATAAACTGCCTATCACAGTGCCTGGCACACAGTAGGTATGCAGTAAATGGTGAATCCCTCTCTCCTCCTTCCCTGTGTAGGAAATCCAGCTTGGAGTCAGTCTCATAGAAGGTTCCCAACAATACTGTTTCCTTTTCCTGTGCTATATTATACTTATTTGTGCCCCTGGCTTACCCCCTTACTGAACTGTGGGATCCTGCAGGCAGAGACCGTCTTATTTATCTCCATACTTCCAGGCCCAGCACTAGGAAGCAGAGGGGTGAAGTGGGAAGAGCAACAGACTTCGGGGGGACAGCTCATGCCTCTGGCAGTTATTAGCTGAGGGATCCTGGCATCTATGGTAAAAACAATTTACTGAACGCTACCCAGTGCCAGACAGTGCGCCAAGTGCTTCACGTGCATTATCTCATTTCACCCAATGAGGGGTATTATTATCCCATTTCACGGATGAGGAACTAGATTCTCGTAGCAGTTAAGTAGCATGGTATGGTGGCTTTGCAATGTGTCAGCTCAGCTCAGCTGAACTACGTTTCCCAGAATTCCCTTTTCTGTATGACTTTAGTTAGAATCTCCTAGGGGTTCTCCTTCTCTAACTGAATGCTGACTGATACGTATGGTAAAGTTTCCACAGTAAGTTAGTAATGGAACTGGAATTCAAAATGAGTCTGCCTGTCACTCAGCTCTACATTTTTTTACCTATTCTACCCCAATAATAATAGGTAATAGTTACATAGTAATTATGTGCCAGTTACATATTAACTCATTTAATTCTCATAACAATCCTATAATTATTATTATCATTCCATTCTTACAGGTGAGGAGACTGAGGCATAATGAGGTTAAATAGTTTGTCCACGGTCACATAACTAATAAATGGGGAATCTGAGAGTCAAACCCAGAAGTTAGGCTATTCAGTCCATCTTTTTATCTGTTACATTATTCTGTCTCTCTACTGTACTATACTATAACTCATTCTCTAAGCTTCAATTCTCCTCATCTGTAAAATGGGGATAATCATTCCTAATATATAAGATTATAGTGATAATTAAATGTGAAAATGTGGTTATAAGGCTTCTGGAAAGATGAAATAACAGGCAGGGGATTTATCCTCTGTCCTGAGCAACTGAAAACCTAGATAAAACATATGAAACAACAGCTTTCAGACAATGAACAGCAGGCAGCACAAAATAGCAATCTCTGAGAGAGGAGAAACTAATGAGGTGAGCCCTACAATCGCCAGCTTCTGCCTGGGGAAAGTTTCCAGGCTGCAGCACAGGGAGCAGACTCCCAGCTGTCTCCCTGAGTTGAGGAGACAGAGCAGGGAG
The DNA here is from genome assembly GCF_041296265.1 of Equus caballus. NCBI lineage: Eukaryota > Metazoa > Chordata > Mammalia > Perissodactyla > Equidae > Equus > Equus caballus. Next base: position 16,908,487 of record NC_091685.1, read on the forward strand.
TCCAGAAAGGCCAAAGCACCTAGAGTTCACAGAGCAGAGAATTGTAGAGAAGAGAGCTTCACACAGACAGAGCTTCAAAGATCTGCAGAGTTTCCCTCAAGCCTTCAGCTGAATACTGAACAGCACTTGTATGTGAGGAAACTGCCCAAGTTTGAGGAAAGAGCATCCCAAGGAGCAGAGGAAACAATTTCCAACGTACACACAAGACCTGGGATGGTTTGTATTCCTAGCGACAAGTGAGAAACCTCACAGATCATGGGGCATCAAGCTGATTCCTTAAGGGGATTGCTTCAGTGGTGGGGACAAAAAAGGTGTGGTCCTGCCTAATAAACTTGAAAAGCAAGCCTCAACAGAATCAAACTCTTGTCAAGTAACTTGACTGCATCCTACAACAAAGCTCAAGAATATTTATAGAAATACCAAAATGGCCAGCATACAACAAGGTGAAATTCACAATGTCTTCCATCTAACCAAAAACTACCATGCATGCAAAAAAGCAGGAAAATACAACCCATAATGAGGAGAGAAGTTAATCAATAGGCACAGGCCTAAATTAACACAGAAGGTAGAATTAGTACACAAGGACATTAAAACGACATAACTATATTTCATATGCTCAAGAAGCTAAAGATTGATCATGTTAAGTACAGACTAGGGGGAAAAAGGCCCAAATTGAACTTCCAGAGATGAAAAACTACAATGTCTGAGATGAAAAATACACTGGATGGGATTAAAAGCAGATTTTATAACACAGAAAAAATGATTAGTAAATTTGAAGACGTAGCAATAGAAAGTATCCAAAATGAAATATATAGCAAAAAATATATTTTTTTAAATGGGCAGATCATCAATTAGATGTAAGACAACTCCAGGCAGCCTAATATATGTGTGATTGGAATCCCCAAAGGAGGAGAGGAGCAGGAAAATATTTGAAGAAATAATAGTCAAAAAATTTCTAAACTTAATAAAAACTATAAACCATAGATTCAAAAATTTCAATGAACACCAAGCACAAGAAACGTGAATAAAACTTCACCAAGGCAAGTTTATAAAGAGAAAATCTGAAAAGCAGCCAGAGGAAAAGAGATATATTAAGTACAAAGGAATAAAGATAAAAATTACAGCAGACTTCTTGTTGGAAGCAATTCAAGTCAGAAAACAGTGGGACAACATCTTTAAAGTACAGAATGTAAAAAACAAAACAAAACCAAAAGAACCCATCAATCTAGAATTCTATACCCGGTGAAAATATATTTCAAAACAAAGGTGAAATAGACTTTTTCCAAAACAAAAAAAGCTGAAATAATTAATCACCAGCAGATGGGCACTATAAGAAAGGTTATAGGAAGTCCTTGAGACAGAAGGAAAAGTAATATCAGACGGAAATCTGGATCGACACAAAACAAAGAAGACCTCTAGAAATAGTAACTATGTGGGAAAATATTAAATACTTTTTTCTTATTAAAAATTATCCTTAAAAGATAATTTTTGGTTAAAGCAAAAATAAATAAATAAATACTCTGGGTTTATAATGTATGTAGAAGTAAAATGTTTGACAACAATAGCAAAAAAGGCTGGAAGGGGGAAATGGAAGCATACTGTTGTAAGACTCTTATTCTATACATGAAGTGGTATAATGTTACTTGAAGGTCGACTTGGTTAAGTTAGAAATGTATATATGAACACAAAGGTAACCACTAAAAAAGAATTATAGCTAAATAATCCAATAAAGGAGGTAAAATGAAATCACAAAAATACCCAATCCAAAAAAGAAAGAAAAGGGAACAAAGAACACATAGGACAAATAGAAAACAAATAGCAAGAAAGTAGATTTAAACCCAATCATATCAATAATCACATGAAATGTAAATGGTCTAAAAACTGCAATTAAAAGGCCGAGATTGTCAGACTATCTATTCAAACTGTACATTGCCTGTTAGAGACCCACTTTAAATATAAAGATTTAAATATAAATTTAAATTCTACCAATCACCGATAGAATTGTAAGGATAAATGGGAAAACCCACAATTATAGTCAGAGATATTTCAATATCCCTTTCTCAACAATCGATAGAACAAGCAGGCAGAAAATTGGCAAGGATGTGGTGGAGTCGAATGACACTCTCAACCAACTTGACCTAATTGAAATTTATAAAACACTTCACCCAACAACAGTAGAATACACATTTTTAAATGCAAATAAAAAATATACCAAGATAGATCATATTCTGACCATAACACATGTTTAAATAAACAAGTTTTAATAAATTTAAAATTAGGCCAAGTAAGTTCTCTGACCACAATGGAATTGTTAGAAAAAATAACAAAAATATTTCTGAAAAATCCCCCAAATATGTGGAAACTAAATTAGATACTTCTAAATAACACATGGAGCCAAAGAAGAAATCAGAAGGTACATTAGAGAGTATTTGAACTGAATGAAAATGAAAATACAATATATCAGAATTTGTGGAATGACACTAAAACAGTACTTAGGGGACCACTTATAGAACTAAACATCTATATTAGAGAAGAAGGTCTCAAATCAGTGTCATCAGCTTCTGCCTTAAGAACTAGAAAAAGAAGAGTAAATTGAACCCAACTCAGCAGAAGAAAATAAATAACAAATATCAGAACATAAATCAATGAAACAGAAAACAGAAAAATAATAGAGAAAATAAATGCAATCAAAAGCTGTTGTTGTGGGGTTTTTTTTTTTAGAAGATCAAATGGCTGTTGGAAAAATACCAAACGAATAGGATGCAACAGAGTACCACCTTCAGATTTTGACAGAAAAAATTTCAGTTATAGCTTAGATATTATTAATTATGTGACTGTGAATTGTTCATGCCCTAGTTTCCTCATTTAAAATGGAGACAACAGTACCTGCCTTGCACTTTTATGTATTATTGGTGGGAGTGAAAAATATAATCACTGCATAGAGACAAATTTATCAATTTTTTAAACTTAATTCCTTTTTTTTTGCAGAGAAAGTTTCACTCTGAGCTAGCATCTGTTACCAGTCTTCCTCTTTTTTTCCTCCCCAAAGCCCTAGTGCATAGTTGCAGATTCTAGTTGTAAGTCCTTCTAGATCATCTATGTGAGCCGCCACCACAGCACCGCAACTGACAGACGGATGGTGTGGTTCTGCAACTGGGAAGCAAACCTGGGCCACCGAAGCAGTGAGAGCGCTGAATTGTAACCACTATGCCATCAGGGCTGGCTCAATATTTATCCGTTTTAAATGCATTTACTCTTTTGCCCAACAGTCTCAGTTCTGGGGCTCCACTTTTTCTTTAACAGATCTTTTGAGATATAATTCCCAAACAACGCAATTCGTCCATTTAAAGTGTAAAATTCAATGACTTTTAGTTTATTCCTAGAGTTGTGCAAGCATTACCATAATCTATTTTAAAAGAATTTCATCTCCCCAAAAAGGAACTCTGTATCTATTAGCAGTCACTCCCACTTCCCACCAATTCTCTCAACTATAGACAACCACTAATCCAATCTCTCTATATAAAGATTTGCCTATTCTGGACATTTCATATAAATGGAATCAAAGAATATGTGATCCTTTATGACTGACTTCTTCCACGCAGCATAATGCTTTCAAGGTTCATCCATGTTATAGTATATTTCAGTACTGCACTGTTTTTTATTGCTGAATAATATTCCATTGTATGGCTAGACCACATGTTTATCCATTCATCATTTGACAGACATTTGGATCATTTCTAATTTTTGGCTATTACAAATAATGCTGCCGTGCACATTCATATAGAAGTCTCCGTGTGGACATATGTTCTCATTTCTCTTGGGCATATACATAGGAGTAGAATTTCTGGGTCAAACGATAACTATGTTTAACATTTTGAAGAACTGTCAAACTGTTTTCCACGCTGGCTGCTCCATTCTGCATTCCCGCCAGCACTGCTCCAGTTTCTCCACTTTCTCACCAACTGTTGTGGACTGAATATTTGTTACCCCCTCAACTTCATTTGTTGAAGCCTTAAGCCCCAGCGTGACTATATTTGGACAGGGTTTGTGAGGAGGTAAAAGGTTAAATGAGGTCATAAGGGTGGGGCCCTAATCTGATAGGGCTGTCGCCCGAAGAAGAAGAAGAAGAAGAAGAAGAAGAAGAAGAAGAAGAAGAAGAAGAAGAAGAGACACCGGAGCTCTCTCTCACTCGCTCTCTCCCTCCCTCTCTCCCTCCCTCTCTCTCTGCACATGCACAAAGAAGAGGCCATATGAGCACACAGCAAGATGGCAGCTGCATAGAAGGCAGGAAGAGAGCTCTCGCCAGAAACCAAACTGACCAGAACCTTCCTCTTGGACTTCCCAGCCTCCAGAACGGTGACTTGTTTAAACCTACTAGTCTGTGGCGTTTTGTAATAGCAGCCTAAGACACTAAGACACCAATGTTTGTTTTTGTCTGTCTTTCTGCCTTTCGCTGTCCTAGTGCATGTGAAATGGTATTTCCCTGTAGCTTTGATTTGCAGTTTTCTAATGGCTGCTGATGGTGGGCATCTTCTCGTATGCATATCAGCCGTTTGTATATCTTCTTTAGAGAAATATTTATTCAAATACTTTGCCCGTTTTTTTCAGTTGGTTTACCTTTTTATCATTAGGCCTACAGATACTCTAGTACTCGTGTTACATGATGCATGTAAAGCCTGCTCATTACAACTTTGTTTATAATGACAAACAGATAAGAAATAACCCTGGTGTTCATTATTAGGAACTGTGTAGCTCATCCACACAATGGAATATTATGCATCTGTAAAAAAAGAGAGAGAGAAAGATCACAGAGTACGTAATGGAAATTACCCCAGGGTATATTATTAAGCAAAAATAAGCAAAGCATGGAACAGGATATGTGTGTGTATCTATCTATCTATCTATCTATCCATCTATCTGTCTATCCATCTATCTATATAGTGGTTTTCTTTCTTTTCTTGGTGAGGAAGCTTGGCCCTGACCTAACATCTGTGCCAATCTTCCTCTATTTCGTATGTGGGATGCTGCCACAGCATGGCTTGATGAACAGTGCATAGGTCCCTGCCCAGGATCCAAACCTGTGAACACCAGGCCACTGATGCAAAGCATACGAACTTAACCATTATGCCACCAGGACAGCCCCTATAGGTATAATATTCTTTCTTCAAGAAAAATACATAAGGGGCTTACATCATTCTGGTTCCCAGAGGAAAGAGAAGCATTTTCTCCCCTAACCTTCATAGATAAAAATCTCAAGGGAGGACTCTGATGGGCTCTGCTTGAGTCACATGCTCCCTGTGGCAAGAAGACGGACTGTAATTTGATGCCCCATCAGAACCACAGGGAGTGAGGGTGTCATTTCTTCAAAATGAGAAAGATGCTATTATCAGAGGGGCAAAGTATGCTGTACAGATCAAAACAAAACAACAGGCACCTACCCCAGCAGGGGAGAAAGGCATTAACAAGACAATTCCTAGAGTGTGGTGCATGCCATGGCATAGCTGGGCACAGTGCACTGTGGGGGCCCAGGGAGGCAGCAGTCTAGCCAGGAAGGCTTCTTGGAGGCAGTGATGCTCTGGCCGAGTTTTAGATGAGAAGTAAGAGGTCTTCAGGGCCAGGGACGAGAGAATGTGGACAGTGTTCCAGGCAGAGAGAAAGGCAACATGAGCAAAGACCCAGAGAAGGAAGGCAGTCTTATGGGCTGAAGTGTGTCACCCCAAAATGTCTATGTCAAAGCCCTAAACCCCAGCACCTCAGCATGCAGCTGTATTTGGAGACAGGACCTTTAAAAAGGAAATTAGGTTAGATGAGGCCACGAGGGCAGGCTCTAATCCAGTCCGATGGGATCTTTCTAAGAAGAGGGAATTTGGACAAACAGAGACCCCAGGGATGCATGTGCACAGAGGAATGACCATGTGAGGACGCAGCAAGAAGGCAGTCGTCTGCGCACCAGGGAGAGAGGCCTCAGGAGAAACCGAATCTGCCACCGCTTATTGTTGATCTTGGCCTTCCAGCCTCCAGAAATGTGAGGAAATGTTTCCATTGTTGAAGGCCCCATGCCTGTGGTCTGTTATGGCAGCCCCAGCTGAGCAGTGCAGGCAGCAGGACGCATGCAAGGATTTCTGGCTGCTCCCCTTGCCAGTCTGCGAGGTGTGAGGCAGGAGTGAGAGGTTCTCGGGCAGGGCCGTTATAAGCACAGCTCCGATCGGCAGAAGCATGTAGTTTAGCGGAAATAAAAACACCTCTTGTTTCCTGAGTGTCTATTCTGCCAGACATTGTGCTCAGTTCTTTACATGCATTCACTGGTTGAATTCTCACCACAGTCTTCTAAGTGCTGTTGTCATTTCCTCAGTACAATAAAGAAAACTGGGGCACAGAGAGGTTAAGTGACTTGCCCAAGATCACACAGCTGACAAGTGATGAAGCTGGGCGTGGAACCCAGGTCCATCTGATTCCAGCTGTAAGGGAGAAAGAAGTATGCTTAGAATCCAGTGGCTGCCTGGAAGTGGTGGGTGGTGGAGGGGGCTGCAGACCGTGACTGAGGTTTTGAGCATGGATGCCTGGCATATGGTGGTGCCACAACTTCAGAAACCTGGCAGAGGGTGGGCTTGAGACTCAGGAGGCAAAGTAACATAAATGGGTCAGCATGTGAGACTTGAAGCCAAAAACCTGGGTTCAAATGCCAGCGCTGTTTCTATACGTGGCTTTGGGTAAGTGCCTTCATCTTTCTGAACCTCAATTTCCTCCTGTGGGAATAATGTATTTCTCTCAAAATACTCAGTAAATGATAGCTAATATAATACTGGTATTTTTCTGAGAATGCTCAATAACCATAGCGACCGTTGCCGTTACAGTCACGGGGAGGGGTGGGAGGTCATGTGCTCCTTTGGATGTGCTTTTGACCTCCAAACACACCTGCTGCTCCCTGGAGCGCTTGCCCCGAGTCCCCGTCGCTGTGGCCGTCCTTGCATGCTCCAGGCTCGCTTCCTCCTGGAAGCCCTCCCCACTGTCGCTGCTCAGGGTCCTCTGATGCTTCTGTAACACGTCTGAGGAACCGTTCTGTCCCCGTGGGGTAGCTGATGCAGGGAATAGGAGGGACTCCATTCATGCCATGGTCTCTCTCCCATCCTTGCTTCCTTCCCTCCTTCCTTGTCATTCTTCCTCTAGAAGTCCATGCCATCCTTGCCATCAGTCCCCTGCAAAGTTACCACCTGGGAGACCAGAGACCCCAGTCCTCATTTCCAAGTACCTTCGCTTACCTGAAACCCAGCAACAAACTGGGGTGAGGTAAAGCGATGGGTATCAGAGGTGGGCCTCTGAGACCTTGGACGGGGCACAGGAGCCCCACTCCCTCACGTCTGATGACCCGTCAGCCCTCTCGGCCTTAGCTCGGTCCCCTTGCCATTGCTTCCTTCGTTTCTGGGGCCTGGCCTCTGACCCATGGGAGCTCTCATTTCCTCCACGTGAGATTAGCGGAGTAAGGACCAGACTGGTCCAATGTACAGACGTCTCCTAGGGTCTGCCTCGCCCGCTGCTGAGGAATAGGGACTGGTTAGGCACCTACTGAGTGCTGAGCCCTGTGCTAAGCACAGCCAGGAGAAATGGGAGGGATCAGGCAGCCCTCTGTCCCAGGAGGAAGACAGCCCATCCCTGGCGGCTGAGCGCAGGGCAGGGAGGTGAGCTGGGAACCCAGGGACCAGCCTGCTCCCTCCTCCTGCCAGTCTCCATGTGGGGAGGGGCTAAGAGGTTGCTTCCAACCCAAGGCCTGGTTCAAAGCCGCCTGGAGGTGGCCCTGTTAGGGTGGGGGCAAGGGAATACACACCAGGGGCTTCCGGACAGCAGCCTCCTGCACCCCACACCCCCACCCTTCTCCGCCTGGTCTCTCTCACCCTCTCACACGCTGTCACACTTATTAAATGAGATAATCTGAGTAAAGCATTTAGCATCCTGCCCAGCCAACAGTGAGTGCTTGATAAATGTGAGCTTGTAGCCACACCCCTCCCCCCACACTGTCACACCCGGGCTGTCCTGCACACACCTCATACATCAGCCCTTTCAGCGGCTCTCTGACATCTGCGCACCACTTACTCAGGGATACACCTCTCATCCTCCAACTTAGACACACAAACACGCACTCACAGGGGCATCCTCTTCACACCCAGGTAAACCCTCCCACCTGACCCCATTTTCACTCTGTGCTGACCCTCTCCCCTCCCTGTGCAGGCTCCTGGGCCTGGACCAAGAGGCTGGCAGGAGGGGTGAGCCAGGCTTACCTCAGTCTGCTCACAGGGGTAGTGAGAAGTCTGGAGCCTGAGATCAGCCTCTGAAAGAGCCACCCGGGGTGGGGATGGAGGAGGGGGCAGAGAGGCATCCTGAGCTCTACAGGACCAAGCCAAGCTGGGAACAGGGGTCTGGAAGGGCCACCCTGAGCCACAAGGCCTCTGCCACCTCAGGTCAGAACAGGACCCTGAGCCTGAGGGGCTCAAGGCTGACAAGGGCCTGGGAGGGTGAGAGGGGAGGAGGGGGGCTCGAGGCCTTTCCCTCCCCTCATCTCCACCCCTAAGTGGCATGTGCAAGAGCCGTGATCCTTGGGCAGAGTCAGGGACAGACAGGCCTGGGACTGACAGACAACATATGAAAACAAACAGGAATTGCGGGCTGGGCATCAGAAGAGCAGGGGAGGTGAGGGGCTGAGCTCTGGGCTCCCACACATTCAATAGCGTCAACACACACTCGAGAGGGACTCCCTACACAGATATTTACACAGAGACACAACCCAGGCTCAGCAGACGCAACCTAAGGACATGCAGACACAAGCCTAGCCACACAGTATAGACACCTCTCACCTGGCTCACACACCCACATACACACAACACGTGCACACACAACAGTGTCACACTTGCAGCAGCAGCACACAGAGCACCCGAAGACACGCTGGACACCCAGCCCAACCAAAGCCCGGCACGGCCTGGAATGCTTTCCCTACTCCAGCTGTCAGTGGTTCTTCTATTTTTGAATTTCATGGACCAGTTAAAAACTTCAAAAGAAAGTTTGGGGAATGACAGAAGGTTGCCAAGTTTTCATTTTGTTAGTAAGAATATTTAAAATATAACTATCATCCTCGATGCACCATCATTTCATAAAAAGAACACTTTAATACCAACAAAGTAGGAAGGACATAATCTCAGGATAGAGGGTAATCCTTTACGTTGAGCACATTTAGCTTTACGTAAAATCCCTTGCATTGTCCTTTTTTTTCTCATTTCGCCCACGAGCCACTGGAAACTTCATCACAGATCGTGTTTGGAACCACTGAGTCCTCAGGTCACACTGCACCTCCTCCAGGAAGCCTGCCCGCCCCTCACACTCTCACCCACAGACATCCGTTGTCCTCTGTACATAGAGCCACAATCGTCATTGTTTATTGAGGGCCTTCTCAGTTAAGAAGGTGCTTAACATGGATTATCTTATTTTATCCTCATAACCCTGAAAGGTGAACATTTTACAGATGAGAAACCAGTAAGTGTCTTCCCCCCTCCTGCACCCCTGCTGGAGGCGCTGACAGAAGGTGGCAGCATGAGGCGCTGGAAAGAGCTGCAAAGATGGTCTGGCTGCAGATCCAGGCTCTCTGCTTCCTGGATGTATGCTTGGGGGAAGTCACTTCATCAGTCTGAGTCTCAGTTTTATCATCCACGAAATAGGGCCATAATACCTACTTCACGGTGTTGTCCTGAGGGAGTGCATGTAAAGTTGCTAAGACAGTGCCTGGTACACGGAAGATGCTGGGCAGTGTGAGTTACTCCCCTCCCATGTCCCACCGTCCCCCCTCCCTGACACCTGTGGCTTTCCCTATACCTCATTTTCCTGTTTGTCTTCCCACCTCTCTTTCCAGGATCCTGTGTTAGACCCTATTGCTTCTCTTCCCTCTGAAAGTGGGAGTACTCCAGGGAACCCCTTTGGTCCTCTTCTCTCTTCTGTCTACTCTCCCTCACTAGTGACCTCATCCAGTCCCGTGGCTTTATATATCATCTATACACTGACTCCAAAATGTATATCTCCAGTTCTGATCTCTCCCCAGAATTCTAAACCTATACATTCAACAGCCTACTTGACACCTCCCCGTATGGACCTCAAGGGTCTTTCAAACTTAATACATATACAACAGAGACTCGATTCTTCTCCTCCGAATCCATTCCTTCAACAATTTTCCCATATTGGTAAGTCATACCGTTGTTACCCAGTTGCTCAAGCCAAAGTCACCATTGATTCTTCTCTTTGTCACCCCTCCCCTACAATCAGCAGCAAATCTCGCTGCCTCTATCTCCAAAATACAGCCCAAGCCCTCCATTTCTCTCCATCTCCATCACTCTCACCAGAGTCAAATGTTAATCACCTCTCATCTGGTTCTCACCAAAAACATCCTAACTGGTCTCTCGGCACCTACTTTCACTCCTTTAAAAGACTACTTTTAAAGTACATCATTAGATCAGCCAGGGGGAGTCATTCAACTTGGTTCTTTCTCAAAATTGTCTTGGCTCCTCTAAATTCCTTTGCATGTCCCCATAAACTTTACAATGAGCTTGTCATTTTAACAACAAAAAAAAAACTTGCTGAGGTTTTGATTGAGATTGCTTTAAACCTGCAGATCAATTTAGACATAACAGCCATCTTAACAATATTGAGTTGTCCAATTGATGAATATAGTCTATCAATCCATTTATTTAGGTTTTCTTTATTTCAACACTGTCTTATAGTGTTCTGTGTAGAGGTCTTACATGTCTTTTTCTAAATCTATTTCTAAGTATTTTATACTTTTTAAGCCATTGTAAATAAGTTTTTTAAATGTCCCTGTTCCAATTGCTTCCTGTTAATATACAGAAATACAATTGATTTTTGTATATTGACATTGTATCCTGAAAATATGTTAAATTCTCTTAGTTGTGAGAATCCCTTAGGATATAGAAATAAGAACAGTTTTACTTTTTCCTTTCCAGTCTTTATACCTTTTATTTCCTTTTCTTGCCTTATTACACCAGCTAGAATTTCCAGTACAATGTTGAATAGAAGTAATGAGAGCAAGCATCTTTACCCTACTCCCAAAGAGGAGAAAAGCATTCAGTCTTTCACTAAGTATGGTATTAAGTGTAGTTTTTTTCTAGATGTCCTTTATCAGGCTGAGAAAGTTCTCTTCTTTTTCTAGTTTCTTGAGAGATTTTTTGTTTGTTTTCTAAACAATCATGAATGGGTGTTGAATTTTGTCAAACACTCTTTTTCTGCATCTATTGAGATGATCTTACGGTTTCTCTCCTTTATTATGTTAACGTGGTAAATTAAATTGACTGGTTTTTTAAATGTTAAACTTTGCATTTCTAGAATAAACCCCACTTAGTAATAATGTATTCTCTCTTTATATATTGTTAGACTTGCTTTGATAATATTTTGTTAAGGATTTTTGCATCTTTGTTCATGAGTGATATAGAGCTATAATTTTCTCCTCTTAGAAATGTCTTTGTCAGGTTTTGGCATCAGAGGTGTGTTAGACTAAAGATTGCTGCAAATTCTTTGCTACTTTCCATTGAGAGGTGGAGTCCAATTCTCTTCTGTTTGAATCTTGGCTGCCTTAATGACTTGCTTGTCCAATAGACATGCCCTTCCAAAGCTAGGTCATAAGAAGCTTTGCAGCTTCTTCCCAGGCCTCTTAGAATACTCAACACTTAGAGCCCCAAGCTTCCATGTAGGAAACCCAACTGCCCTGAGGCCACCATGCTGGAGGGACCTCAGCTAACCCAGAGGGCATGTGGGAACACCCCTAGCCAGCTTCCCATTGTTACAGTCCCCAGACATTGAGTCACCCCAGTTGAGGCCTCAGATATTGTAGAGCACAAATAAGCCATCCCCAGTGTGGCCTGTCCAAATTCCTCACCCTAGAATCATGAGATAGAATAATAATAAATTATTGTTTTAAGCCACTACCTTTTAGGATAATTGTGCAGAAATAAATAACCAGCAGAAGGATTATGCAGGGCTCATAAAACGAGTTGGGGTACATTCGCTTCTCTTCTATTTTTTGAAAGACTTTGTGTAAGATTGGTTTTATTTATTCCTTAAATATTTGATAGAATTTACCAGTGAAACCATCTGGGTGGGAAATATTTTTATTATAAATTCAATTTCTTTAATTGATATAGAGCTATCCAGATTTTCCATCTTTTCTTATAGGATGCTCTTTTAAAATGTCAATAAATCATATAACTCCCCTTATGAAAACCCCTAAAGGTTTCCCCTTGCACTAAAAAGAAAATCGAAATTCCCTTCCGTAACCTATAAGGCCCTTTGTGATTTGACTCCTGCCTGCCTTTCAGATCTCACCTGGAGCCACGTTCCTGTATTTCCAGGGATGACTCTTTACTGTCATTTAGATTTTCAGCCCAAGTATCGCCCACTTAGGGAGGTCTTTTTGATCAACAAGTCAAAATAATCTCCTCCATCGCTCTATATCGTAGTATCCATCTAAAATTTTCATAGCATTATCACTATTTAGACATTATCCTTTATCATTAGTTAACTCATTTTTTATTTCTACGTGGTCACCACACCTTTCTAGAATTTCAGGTCCATGTGGCAGTGACCTTGTTGGTCTTAGTCACAGCTGTGTCCCTAAAGCCAAGGACAACTTGTTATCCAAGGTGGTAAATATATATTCACTAAATTGTTGACTTGTTGCCCTGGGACCCCCAGCCCTGACCTGGGTGTATATGTTGAGAAAATGCTGGAAAAAAGGAGCTGAAGAGTCTTGGCCTCTACTCTGATTGGTCCCAGAAGTGGTCAGCAGCATGTACAAGAACAGGCAGTTTCCAGTGGCCACACCCGCCCACAGGTTTTTTCTATGAGGTCTGAGTCCTGTCTCTCCTTCCATCACCAGCAGCTGGGAGGTAGCTTAGAGGCCAGGTCAGGGAAGTAATCCACGTGCAGCACTTGGGAGCAAAGACATGGCTACTAGTTCTAGTTCAGAAGATCCCCCAGTCCACGTGTCTGAAAAAATCACTTCCTCCCTCTGGCTTTCACCCAACGCACTGTAGATGCTCAACCTTTCTTGAATAAAGATCCATGCCTACACTTCTACGATTCTATCTTACCCCCACACTCTTGCTACGGATGAGGAAACTGAGACACGGAGACGCTAAGGGACTCCACAGAGTAAGTTACTGGAGGCGCTGGAGCTCATAGATTTTCCTGTCGATTTATGATCCTACCAACAAGGGCATCAATTTCAGAGATTAACAGCTGCAAATGATGGCATCAAGTCGGCCGCCCCAGCAGCTCTCCGAAGCGCATCTCCAATTCAGGTTTATCTTCATTAAGCAAGTAATTCATTACCAGGAGGTAAGCATTCACATCAGAGTGAGAATATTAAAAAAGTAATTATATTTTTCACAGTGCAGCTTTCTGGGTAAATTGTATGCAAATTGCCATCTAAATCAGGCTGGCAGATCCCGTGCGGGTCTTGGCACTATTGGGGGGATATTTTGGAGGCTAGACTAGTCACCCTCTGCTCACCTCAGTGAGCATCCAGCACGTGGTCTTGCATTCAGTCAAGGAAGGCTCGAAAATAGTATCCATAATTATTTCTTAACTCCATCAAGCCTCAGTTTCTTCATCTGTAAAATGGGGCTCCTACTAGGACGAAATAAGGGAATAGAAGGACAGTATCATGCACAGTACCTGCCAGGCATGGTCCTGGGAGGCATGTGACTTCAGGAAATGGCAAGACAGCTTCAGGGAGGACCACAGGGTTGTATCAATGAGGCACTGACACCTACAGGCCCAGAGAGAGGGTGGGGTCAGCCGCTGGCGTGGGGCGAGGGGCACTGGTAAGGGGTCAGGGGGCCTCATTTCTTTCCCATCCTGGCTCTGCTGCCAGTTCACTGTGTGACCCCAAGTTCACTGCTTCTCCCCTCTGGGCTATGCTTAACCCCCAGCCATAATTAAGCCCTGGGTAACAGAACACCCAGCAGGTGCACACAGCCCCCCAGATCGCACTGACCTCCAGCCTCTGGGAGCGAGAAGGTCCATGCCGGAACAGCTGCCTTGAAGAGCAAATGCATCAATTCTCTCTGTTTACAGATGAGAAAAAGAAGCCCAGAGAAGGGCATGAATGACTCAAGGTCACACATCAGGTGAGCGATGGAGCCAGGGCCGGAATCCAGGCCACGGCAGCTCTAACAAGGACTGTTAATACTTCTCTGTCAAATGGTCACTTGAAGGCCTGTGCTGGGAACTGTAACGTACAGCTTTGCACATTTGGTATCATCAGCTTTCCCTCAGGGTTGGGACAGCATCCTGGCATTGGATCTGGGGCAGGTGACTTCCTGTCTGAGCCTCAGTTTCTCCATTTGTCAAATGAGGCTGTTGGAAGAGATATCTCCATGGACCCCTCCCATGAGACTCAGTAGGGAGGATTTCAATGACGTCCTTTCCCTTCCCCCGGGCACAAACTCTGAGAGAAGCCCTGGGACTGCCCAGGGACCTAGACGCAGAGGCAGCTGGGCCTGCCCAAGGGGTCTCGGTGCCCGGTCCCAGCCTACCCTGCCCACATCCTGGAAACCAGCTGGTGGTGATGGTTTAGGAAAATACACCATGTCCCCTTGTGATGGGGGGCCACCTGCTGTGGAGCCCCAGCAGCCCAGAGCCCCTGCCATAGGGCCAAGACGCCCCCAGAGACAGACTCAAACAGGGCCACACAAGTCCATGCAAATATGGCTACAGGGGGGCCCAGAGCTACACTGGGGGCCATGGCTGTGCCTGGAGCTATGTTCACTCAAAACACAGCCACCTCCAGGCGCACTCAGGCTGGCACACACAGCTACACCCATGGGACCCTCAGGTGTCCACACCAGCCTGGCCAGATATAGCTACACCTGGTAATACTTTCACACAGGGTGTTACACTCAATAATACCCGGCCATAACTAAGCCCCAGGTGGTGGACACCCAGCAGGGCACACCCAGGCACAGGCTTTCTCTAACTCCTCCTTCCAAAAGAAGCTCAAGGCTCCCCCGAAAGCCCTTCATGACGGTGCCTGGAGGTACCACCCCTGGATATAGACATGGTCAAGCCTTGACCCAGGGTCATACTCCTGGTTCCTGTACTAATGTGCTGAGTGACCATGGGCCCATCTCTTCGTCTCTCTGGGCCTCAGTTTCTCCTTCACTATGGGGGTGGATGGGGTGGGGTGGAATGAGGAAGATAGCATTGACACAGCTTGAAAGGTCCCTCCAGACTCGCATTTCTAAGACTCTGCTTTCCCCAAGGGCCAGGCTAGTGATGGAGGCAGCCAGACCAGGCCCCAGTCTCCTGACACCTGCTCTGATATTCTTCCCCGACTCCGGGCTGCTGACCCCGGACCCGCTGGTGGAAGCAGAGCGGAGCAGTGGAAAAGCAGTGACACAGAATGAGAGAGAGCTGTGGGCATGCACTGTGTGTGCATCCTGAGCACATGGACTGTGGTTTGAGTCTGTAGCTTCTTCCACAAGGCCTGGCATGCGGGAGTCACTGAAATATTTGCTAAATTGAATCCACTCCGTCCTCAATGGGTGGCCTTGGGCAGACAACTTCGTGTCTCTGGGCTTCACTGCAAGATGGGGATAACTACTTGCTCCTGGTTACAGGTGACGATGAGAATCCTGCGAGGCACCACATGAGAAGGGACCAGCACAGCGCCTGACCCAGCGGGGACCCCCACAACACGCATCTCTGCCCCCCTTCCCCTTCAAGCCTCCACTCTCGAGGAGTGGGACTGCCTGCTCGGCTTAGGGAGGAAAGGCTTGCCGCAGAAACGGGATGGGGAGAGAAGACAAAGGAGGGGCCACACCGGTCGGCATCCTGGCAAAGAGCTTGGCCTGCAGGAGCAGCTTGCTCATTCTTGCCACACTGAGGGCACGCATAGCCCGGAGCAGGCAGCTGGGCTGGGAAATGAGAGGGAGATAAATACTCTCACCAGCTCTCCCACAGATACAGGGAATCCTGGCCCCAGAGGTCACCAGTCATGAAGTGTCCACCAAGGAAAGGCCCCCCTCCATATCAGCCCCAGCAGCCTTGCCGGGGACAGGTTGCTCACTGCCTCCCTGGGCTTCCCGTTCCGTGGCCGGAAGCATGCTGAGCTAAGCCGGCCTCCCTGGGGATTCCCTCTGTGGGTCCAGCTCGGCCCTCCAAGGCTGCATGAAAGCATCTGCTCCCCCTGCCCCAGGACAGCCCCAGGACCTGCAGACCAACCCGGTGCCCCACCCCGACCCTTTCACTGCCTAGAGGTTCTTTCCAGGCCAGACAGCAATTCAGCTGTTGCTTTTATAATGTGGATCTGGATCCTCTCACCTGCTCAGGCACATCCCTGTGTATCTAGGCATGTGCTTACATATGCTCACGCATACAGGCACTCGCACTGGGCCGCCTCCCAGGATCCCATCCATCCCAGAAGGGCACATCAACCCTCTCCTGCCCAGAAGCTGCTCCCCGCACCCCCCACCTCCCGAAGCCCCAGTGCTGCAGCTAGAACTGCCCTGGAAGACGAGGAGCTGGGAAAGATGGAGGGGGCCTGAGAGGACACATCTCCTACCGGGAGCTTTTTCTCTCCCCCACCCCCAGCCTCCTGCCACTTTCCTATGTCAGGGCCATGCTGATGACACCGGAGAATCCATCAAATGCCACCCCCGTGTCAGGTCATGTCACAACATAATTAAAGCATTAGATCTTCGTGATGAAGCCGTTGCCATCAATTCTGAGAGTGACTGATCCAATCTACAGAAAGGGGAAATTTCTCTCCGCCCGCCACAACTGCCACGGCTGCCTTCCCTCCCCAACAAGGGAGACAGCACTGCTTGTTCTATTTAGGGCTCTGGACCTCAGCTGGGAGTCAGGAGCCGAGCCACATGGGAGGAGGTTCTGGCCTTGGGGTGTGTGCCCCTCCTGCCTCTGGGTCCGCTGGGGGACAGCAGAGCCTGTAACCTGGGGACTCCTCGGGGCTCAGTCACTAAGTCACTCTATGACCTTGGAGAAGACACTCCCCACTTCTGGATTTCACTGACGTCTTCTGTAAATGAGATATGGGGGTTGGGAGGGTAGGGAGGAAGATGCCTTGATCTCTAAGGATCATGGATGGAAGTAGAAGAAGCAAGAGAACTGGGCTCGGAAGACGTAGGGTCAAATCCTCACTAGCTGTGTAGCTGCGGCCAAGTGAGTTCTCTCGTCTCCCCGCCCTCACCTGTAGGAGGGGAAATGATTCCTGCCTCACAGGATTACTGTGAAGGTCAACGGAGATGCGGACTGTAAGGGCCTAGCATAGCGCAAAAGAAATGTTCCAGCTTCTCAAGGCCCCCACCCCTGTGCTCTCGGATTCAAGGTACTGGTCAAGGGCTGGGATTTAGGCCTGGTCTTTCTTTGCTCAGGGCTGCTAAGTGTGGGCACAAAGATACCGGGACTGCAGTGATACAGGGCAGATGGAAAAGATGGAGCAGGCAGGAACAGAAGAGTCGTCTCTGTCGCTTCTCAGATGATGTCACCATCCAGAAGTCTGAACGAGTGTGAACAGGGAGCCAAGCTAATGGGAACAAGATGACACAGGGGAGAGGGAGAGGCACTGAGGGGTCAAGGCCATCACTCTGTGGTTGGAATGTTCAGGAGATGGGGTAGGGAGGAACCAGGCTTGTGGCTGGGGCAAAGGCAGAAGCAGGGAGGCCAGCCTGCGGCCACTGCAGTAATCTAAGCAAGAGCTGAGGGTGGCTCTGACTGAGTTTGAGCAGGGGTAGAGGGATGACCCCAAGGCCTTTGGTCTGAGCCCTGGCAGAGTCACCATTTATCAAGTTTGAGTAGATCGTGCTGGGAGAAGGTTGGAGGTGGTAATAAGGAGTTTGTCTAAAGTCTGAGATGCCTAATAGACCTCCAGGTGGAAATGTTGAGGAAACAGGTAGGTAGGTACACAGGTCTGGAATTCAGGAAAGATATCCGGGCTGAAGAAATACACTTGAGACTTGAGAGTCATCAGCAGATAGACAGGACATAAACCATGAACTTGGAGAAGATCCCTTGGGAAGTGAGGGTAGGCAAAGAGAAGAGGTACAAGGCTTGATCCTGGAGGGCTATAACATTAAGAAGCTGGGGAGATGGAGGAACCAACAATGGAGCCAGGCCAGGCCAGGTGGTACCCCAGAAGGTGAAGGAAAAAAGTGTCTCAAGGAGCAAGAAGTAATCATCTGCCTTAGATACTGACAGCTCAGGTAAGATGAAGATGGAGAACTGACCAATGACAATATGGAATAAATGTTTGTTGGATGAATACACAGGAAATAAACTGAAATTCCTTCAACAGAACTGTGATGTTAGATGGGTTCTGGGATTGGACCCGGCCTCGTGGACAACGAATGAGGTGATGCCACTTCCGCACAGCCAAGGAGGCTTGGGGTCAAGCATCCAAATGCCAGGTTGGAGGCCCTAAACCCTTCCAGCGTCAGGTCAGGCAGGACAGGTCCTGGGAGCTGGGAAGAAACCCACCGCAGGTAGATCTGGTGATGGCAGCTGTGGGGGGAGGGGCTTCAGAGGCCAAGCATGGCCTTAAGGTCAAATCTAGACCATGGATTCAGAAGCAGAGGCAGAATTCAAATGCCACAAAAGCCTAGTGAGAAGCGGTTCTGTGCAAAGCACAGAGGGGAGAGCCCAAAGGTATATAAAACATGTTCCTTCCTGGAAAGACTCCCACCTAACGGAGGAGGGACACAAGCGGACAGATACCCAGCTGCACAATAGACGGGGGTAAATGCCAACCTTTCACGGTTGCTTTAAGTGCCCAGACAAGCTCCTGGAACCCAGATCCTACCAAGAAAAGAAGACCACCTTCTGAAAGGCCCTTTGGGTCATCTAGGTTTTGAGTTTCCGGTTTCTAACCTCGCTTCTTAATTCTGTTGTCCTTGGTATCTGGAATGTGCCCCTTGGGGTCCACTTAAGCCCTCACCATTGAGGCAGCCATCCACACAGGGCTCTAAAGGTGGGCTGCAGACCCCAATAGAGCTCTTAGCACGTTTCCTAGACACCTCTGGCTTATTCTGAACCTGTTCCCACACGAGTTCTGTTCCAGTCCTGCTTCCTTTGTGTGTCTCAGGATCCTGACTTTTTGGGCCACATAACAAGCTCCTCCACTTCAGGCAACCTCAGCCGGACCCCACACTAGCCAGCCCCTTCAGGTTCAATCCCCAGGCCCCCAGTCACAACAAAGTTGAATCCAAGAGTCTTTTTCCCAGCTGTGCCCTTGGCTCTGCTCGACAAGAAGCTGGTTCTCCTTCCTGGCTGCCAGGCCTGTCCACTCAGTCTGGTCCCTCCCGCCCCCACCCCTTTGAGCAGCATGCCCACTCTGCCTGACCCTGCCCTTGGGTGGAAGACAGATGGTATGTGTTCTAGCAGGGGAAAAACGATGGCTGTGGGAGCAAAGAACGGGGGCAGGATTGATTCTAGCCCCAGAGGTTCTGAGGCTGCTGCCCGAATATGGTGCATTCGGCTTGGCGGGTGGGTTTTGGACAATATCCACGTCGGGGCAAAGGGAAGACGTCCTGGATGGAGGGGTGAGCACAGCAAAAGCACGAGGTGTGAGGGGAGCATCTGCCTTGGGGAAAAGGTGTGGTGAGATGCCCTCCAGGGTGAGGATGGGCGCCCAGGGAGAGGAGGCCGGAAGGGGGTGGGTTACAGCCACCAGCTGCAATCCGGAGGCTGCCAAGCGCAGCTTTAGGCGGAAGGCCCCTAGGCTCCTCCCAAAGGCTGCCTTGGGACTGATCGGCCACCTAGTAAAGATCCTTCTAGCTGCCCAGGTGGCTCCGTGACCCAGCATCTTCCATCCAGGACACACTCAAGTTAGTCTCCAAGGCCCTGCTGGGTCCCTCGGGGTAAGATGGAGGTTGAGTCTCTGAATAATTCCCCAGCTTACTGTGCCCGCACCTCCCCCTGAGCTAGACCCGAGGTCTCAGAGGTTCAGAGAAAGAGATTGAAATCATCAGCTTAAAGGTGATCTTAGAAGAGAAATCACATGAAGGGAGAGAAGCAGGTCAGGACTCCTGGCTTCTCCTCTCTGGAGAGGCGGAGTGGAGGAAGGGAGTCACTGATGGGACAGGGGATGGTGGGAGAGGACACACAGAACCTTGGGCGCAGGGCCACCCGGTGGTGTAGCAGTTAAGTTCACGCACTCTGCTTCGGCGGCCCAGGGTTTGCTGGTTCGGATCTCGGGAGCAGACCTACACACTGCTTAGCAAGCCATGCTGTGGCAAGCATTCCACATTAAAATACAGGAAGATGGGCACAGATGTTAGCTCAGGGCCAATCTTCCGCAGCAAAAATAGGAGGGTTGGTGGTGGATGTTAGCTCAGGGCTAATCTTCCTCAAAAAAAAAAAATCCTTGGGCACAGATTCAGGATTGGAATGAACCTTCAGGACATCTCGTTCACCCCTGTGCAATGCCAGAGTCCCTGCTTATCATCTTCGCCAAGTGGCTGTCCAGCCTCCACTGATGAAGTGCTCACTACTTCCTTAAGAAGCCATTTTATCCTCAGACAGCTCTAAGTTTTCCTAAGTCTAGATCAGCAGTTCAACTCAAGGTCAGAGCTCTATACTCTTTGACCCCACAGAAACCATTCCATTTCCCACTTCATGCTACAGCCTTGCAGGCACTGGAGAAGGGAGACGCAGTGCCCGCCCCCTGCGGATGTTCTTTCTCATGAGGCCTGTGAACCAGCTCAGGGGCCATCCTTTGGGCTTGGAGTCAAGTCTTGTATCTTGGGTCACTGTCTGAGGGTCTGCAGAGCAGCATCTATGCCTGTGGGTGTGCCCAGATGTATTTGTGACTTGTATGGTTGGGACACTGGTGGCTGGGGGTTTTCAGGGGTGCACTAGCTCCGTGTCTGTGTGCAGGAAAAAGCATCACTTCCACACGTCCATGCCCAGGTTGTGGTCGTGTGTGAGCATGTGACCAGGTGTGAGTATTTATGACTGCTGCCCCGTGTGGGTAGGAGTGCTCCCGATGGTCTGTCAATGAAGGGCTGTGTGTATACAACTAACTGTGACCACAAGTGTGATTCTGCACATGAAGGACTTGCTGGGGCTCTATGTGGACGTGACCTACCAGGGATGTGCGGGTCTGTCACTCTGGTTAGATTGTCTCTGAGCATCTGGTTGTGACTCTGAAGAGCGTGTGTGTGACAGGTTGCAATTTAATGCATATGTGAGACTGTGTTTGTGACAGGCTGCAATTTAATGTGTGTGAGAGACTGGCTGAGGCCTTGAGTGTGTGAGAGACTGTTCCCTGAGTGCCTGTGCACGAGGATGTGGTTGTGTGTACGTGCTTGGAGGCATCCGCGTAGCTGTGTGTCAGCGCCGATGGCTGCGTGCGCGGCTGTGGCTGTGTGTGTGCTGATGATGCAATGTGTGTTTGTGACTCTAGTCTGTGTGTGTGTGTGTGCGTGTGAATGGCTGTGGCTAAGTGCACATGAAGGTGCCCGTGTGTGGAGGTGCAGGTGGAAAGGGTGAGGACAGTGCAGGATAAAAAGGGGACTTGCTCGAAAAGGTCTCCCCAACCCCATTTTAATCAGAAACGGAGCAGCTGTTAGTCTGAATAGAGACTGCACAACGGCAGACGTCTTAATCTCTTCTGCATTGTGATTCACTCGGCGAAGCCCTATTACTCAGCTTTTGATAGGAGCTTACTTGTCTCAAGTGTTTTCATTATTGCCCTAATACTCTCGATTAACATACTGGAGGGAGCTCGCTGCTGTCTGGAGCTGGCATCGCTGGGCTTTTAAAGATTATGGGCCTTGCAAATACATAACATTTTACTGCCTTGCAGACGTAATTCATTGGGGAAAAAAAAGGCCCACGTAAATAGATAGGTAAATAGATAACCGAGGAGGGAGCCAGGGCGCTGGAGGGAGAAGAAAAATCTATGATCCAAACCCGGCTGTCATCTCCAGCTCAAATAATCGCCTTTTGGGAGGGGGGGCCAGACAGACATCTGTCTCGTTTGGGGCAAATCTGGCCTCAAATTTTTCATCTCTGGGTATCCCGGGGTGGGGGTGCTACCTGGGCCCCCTGCAGACAGTAAGACCCTGGGCGTCTCTGAGGGGTGCTTTGAGGTGCACACTGGGGCAAGAAGCAGGGAAGTGTGTGGGGGAAAGATTGCAGGATTAGGTGTCAGGAGGCTCAGGTACGAACCCCAGTTCTGCTGCAGATGTGCGGGGTGACCTTTGTTCCCATATCTGTGCCTCGTTTCTTTAACTGCAAAATGAGGAGTCTGAACTAGACCATCGAAAAAGCCAGCTCCGGAGGGCTCAGTCCTTGACCCAACAGGTGCTTGAGTCACAACTATCAGCATTAACGCACCACCCCGGATTCCTGAGGAAGAAGAGACTGGAGTGACAGCATCTCCAAGATCTCAGAACTGGCAAAAAGCAAAGCTGTCCTCTGGTCGAACCACCCCTTCTCTTCAGCATTCCTGTCGTGTGAGTGCACACGCGCAGTGATAGGAATCTCACTACTTTCTTTCCCTTTTTACAAAATGAGTATACCTTAAACTTTTTTTGCTTGTTCTTGTGGTTCAAGATGGTGTTTGAAGAACATACAAACCCTGCCTTCCTTCATCAAATTTCATGGAAATAATGGAAAGATACATCAAAAGAGTGTATCCATATCAGCCCGAGAAAACTAGAAATCATGGCATCAATAGGTCAGAAAAATCTGAAGATAGAAGAAGCAGATAGAATCTGATTTATGGAGAAAACCAGAGTGGTTAAATCAGCACAGGAGAAACTGGCTAAAGAGATGTAAACTGTTCTCTCCGCCTTGGAGAGACTCCAAGTACAGGACGCAGGCAGCAGGCTGCGGGACAACCATCAGGTAAAGAACTGTTGGAAAAGCAAACAGCCAGCCAGCCCCTTCCTCTCCCAATACATATACAATGGTTGGCTGTGGCTTTTGCTCCTGATCTGAAAGCCTGGTGGACTGCTTTCTAGACAAAATGAAAGACCTGCCTTAGGAGGTGTGGTAAACTGTCACATCCATGGCAATGAACCACACCCCTCAGTATTCACATCCTTGTAGAGTTCCCTACACATTGACTTTGGACTTGCAAATGCAACTTGCTTTGGTCAATCAGCAATTGCTGATTTGGACATCAGCAAGCATGATGCAATCATTGGGGCTTGTCTGCTTGGAATACTCCCTCTTGGAACCCAGTCATCACTCTGTAAGGAAGTCCACCCTATCCACCTGGAGGAAGAGGCTCTGGAAGATATAAAACCATGAGGAAAAAAAGGCCATCTGGTGGAGAAACTAGGTGCTTCAGCAGACAGTCAGCACCTAGGCCCTAGACAGGAGAGTGAAGTCTTCTTAGGCTTTCCAACCCAGCCCAGTTCCCAGCTGGATGCAGCAACATGAGTGAGTCCAGCCAACGCCATGTGGAGCAGAAGAATGAGCCCAGGCAACCCATAGAATCATGAGAAATAACAAATTCATCATTGTTTTAAGGCACTAAGTGGTGGAATGTTTTGTTATGTGGCACTAGATAACTGATACAGGAGGGATAATTATGTAGATATTGAGACTAGAGAAGCAGAACAGAACTAAATCTCTGCAATGAGCATGGGAAGGGAAAAAAAAGAAAAGACAGTGATACAGTCCTGCTGAGGAACAAAAAATATTAACATACTTCACACACAGAATAAAGTCTTCCTTACTTCAGCAATCATGAAGGTCCCCACCCTGCCTATGTGACGTCCCCTCACTCTTCCTAAAGGGAATCCTATAGTGATCAAGTTCCTCCCACTCTGTCATTTACACAGAGCTGCAGACAGCCTCTCTTCAAGGAAAAGACCCATCCCAGAAGCAAGTCTACACAACCATGAAAGAAGCTCACACCAGTCTCCTGAATCTATTAATTAGCCTACATTTAAATTATAAATCGGAAATGGATCACCAGATATTTGAGAAAAACTAAGAGTACGAGAAAGAACAAGATGAAAACCCAAAACAATTCATCCTAGAGGAATTGCAGATCATGTAGGAGACAGAAGGGAACTTTAAAAGAATTCTAGCTTGTATCCTCAGAGAGATCAAAAAAAATTTGTTTTTGTAAAATAAGAGTGGATTTCTGGAAATGAAGCAATCAATGAAAAATAAATCTTTTTTGAAAATTATTAGATTTTCAAGATAAAGTCAAGGAAATCTCCTAGAAGGTAGAGTGAAAACACAAAGAGATACAAAATATGAGGAAATGCAAGACCTAATTTTTATCTTGTAAGAGTTCTAGACTGAGATAACAAGAGATTAGAGGTGGTGAAATAATTAAAGACACAATTTTTAAATATTTTCCAGAGCTAGAGAAAGATCTGAGTCCTCAAGCTATAAAAAGGCCACCAAAAAACCCAAAAAAAGACCCACGAAGTAGTAAGCAAAAAACACTAAAAAAGACACACATCCTGATGACATTTCTAAATTACAAAATAAAAACAAAATTCTCAATGTTTCTGGATTATTTGGAACCTGCAATTCTATACTGGCAAAATTATCAAGCATGAAAGCAAATCCAAGATATTTTCAGGTAACAAAGGACAAAGAAAATTTACTACCCATTCACTCCTTCTAAAGAAATAATTATGTACTAGAGAAAAAAAATTTTAAAAAGAGAATGTCATAGAATTTTTAAAAATTAAGAAAAGAAACCAGTAAGTGTCTAAGAGTCTGAATAATAAGTGAAAGTGAATCTATAAAACTTCATACAGGTGCTGGCCTGGTGGTGTAGTAGTTAAGTTCATGCGCTCCTCTTCAGCAGCCCAGGGTTCGCCGGTTCAGATCCTGGGCATGCATCTATGCACCACTCATCAAGCCATTCTGTGGCAGCATCCCAAACAGAAGAACTAGAAGGACCTACAACTAGGATATACAACTATGTACTGGGGCTTTGGGGAGGGAAAAAAATAGGAAGACTGGCAACAGATATTAGCTCAGGCCAATCTTCCTCACCAAAAAAAAAAGGGGTGGGGGAATTTAACATCAATACTTTAAAAAAAAACCTTCCTACAATTTTTAAGAAATGTAAATTATTTCTTAATCACTTAATCACTTAAAAGTATAGAAATAAAGTAAAATAACACTTGGAACTAAAAGTTTTGACAAAATGTGAGAAGTAGGAGGAGGTTTAAGACACTGGAAGAAAAGTGTTTAAATAAGTTTATTAAAAATTTAGAGCACTAGAAAAATAGAAATAGTACATATAACTTGCCAAGAAATAGAGAAAAAATAGAAATAAAGAAAACTTGATCAATCAAACAGGGGGCAGGGGAGAAATACAAACATATCAAAATCACAATAAATGTTAATGGGTTAAACTCTTTCATTAAACAACAGAGGCTCTCAGAATGGGTGAAAGAAATCTCAACCACATACACAAATACATATTTTACACACGTGTACACATAATGCAGTTATTTTTAAAAGTCACATTTAAAACAATATAATACAAAAAGGACTAAAAATAAGAGAATGGAAAATGAATATATACTAACAAAACAAAAATGAAAGCATAAAAATATTAGTATCAGGTTAAATAGCATTCAAAATAAAAGCACCTATAAAAGGTACAATCACCCAAGAAGATGTGACAATCAAGTAAATTTTGTACTGAACAACTACTAAAATGTAGAAAGAGTTTTAGAACTACAAAGAGAAGCTTTCTCTAATAATACTTGCAATGTAATGATACTTGGTTTTTATATGCCTTTCCAGAAATTAATAGATTGGGTAAACAAAAAGTAAAGCTACAGGAAAATTTGAATAGTACAATTCAAAAGTTTCATTTGAGATTTATATACGAAAATTTACTGAGCTGAGAATACACATTTATACTTTCTTTTTAATGTCTATGATACATTTACAAAAATTGAGTATTTATTAAAATTGGCTATAAGAAAAATCTTAATTACAAAAAGAAGTCCTATAGACTATATTTTCTGACTTCAGTGTTAAAAAACTAGAGTCAAGGACAAAAAGGTAACAAACCAATATAACAAAAATTCAGCAACTTGAAAATTTAAAAATGCTATTCTATATAACTTGCAGGTTAAAAAGAAACTCAAAATTGAAATGACTGATTATTTATAAATGAATGACGTTGAGAGCACGATATAATGAAATGGGTTGTCAAGGCCAATGCAATATTTACAGAAAAACATATAGCCTTGAACACGTTTATCAGGAAACAGGAAAAAGAATTGAATCTGAGCATACGGAAAAAGGAAAACTAGGAGGAAAAAAAGAAAACCTCTATAGAAATAAGGAATTAATAGAGATAAAATATGCAGAAATTAATGAAATGGGAAACAAATGTATACTTGATAAATAAAACCAAATGGTGCTTCTTTCATTTATTTGTTCCCTTAATGGCTCAAGAAGAGGTAAAAATCCTAACATAGATATAAGAAATCAGATCCTCAAAGATACACTTCTCAAAATGGCACTGGGCCCAGAAAGGATTTAACAGGGAGTTATAACAAACCTTCAAGGAACAAATAACTTCTATTATTTAGATGGTTGCAGAGCATAAAATCAAGATGGAAAACTTCCCAATCCATTCTGTAGGTGTGTATTGTTTTTGCTCCTCAGTGTTCACTCATCCTTCTAGAAACCACACACCAATTTCCTTGGAGCAGCCTTCTCCACTCTATTCTATGTCCACGTGCTTCCGGGGCAGGGGACCCCATCCCTAGTTCCAGGGCTGGGCCCACAAACTTCACCAAGCTTTGCTTTTCCCCAGTCACTGTGAATGACTTGGGGACGGCCATGTGATCCCCTGAAGGACAGTGAAACCCAAGAGACTTTTCAGCGACTTCTGGGAGGAAGTTGCCCTTGGCACTCAGGCTGTGGACCCTGGAGCAGCCATTTGCCTGCCATGTGCAGCCTGGGCCTAAAGCTGATGCGTGGGGGAAGCAGAACCAGGACACGCAGAGAAAATGAGCATTGATTACAGCATTTGAGCCCTGGAGGCAGCCAGCCTTCAGGCATGCCCTCCCCGGACCCTTCGGCTCTCTGAACCAATGTTTAACTCAGCTAAGGTGGAATCGCCTGTCATTTTCAAGTGAAGCTACTAGCCCGGACATACCAAAGCTGAACAAAGATAACACACCAAAGAAAGTACAGCCCAGTCCCAATGCCATAGATATAAAACTCATAAATAAAATGGGAGCAAATTTAATCTAGCTATACGTTATAAAACCAATAAATCATGACCAAATAGGTTTTAGCCCAAGAATCAAGCATAGATTTTAACATTGCCAACTAAACCTTATTTTTTTAATTCACTATAGTGGTACATTAAGAAAGAAAACTAAATGACCATCTCTATAAGATGACAAAAATTTGTAATAAGCTTTCTTAACCAGTTAAAGGATCCTGGAAAGATCAGTTCTATGTGTCTGCTCGGCTAGGCTGTGGTCCTGTTAATTTAATCAAACACTAATCCAGGTGTTGCCGAGAAGGTGTTTTGTAGCTGTGATTGAACTCTGTAATCAGGTGACTTTAATTAAGGGAGATTATTCTAGCTAATCTGGGTGGGCCTGATTCAATCAGTTGAAAGTCTTTAAGAGCAGAACCGAGAATCCAGAAGAAGAAATTCTACCTGTGGGCCACAGCTTCCACTCATCTGTGAGAATTCCAGCCTATAGAGCCTAAATCCAATCGATTTTGGACTTGCCTAGCCAGCCCCCACAATCACATAAACCAATTCCTTGCAATAAATCTTTTTTTTTTAAGATTTTATTTTATTTTTTTTCCTTTTTCTCCCCAAAGCCCCCCAGTACATAGTTGTATATTCTTCGTTGTGGGTCCTTCTAGTTGTGGCGTGTGGGACGCCACCTCAGCGTGGTTTGATGAGCAGTCCCATGTCCGCGCCCAGGATTCGAACCAACGGAACACTGGGCCGCCTGCAGTGGAGCACATGAACTTAACCACCCAGCCACGGGGCCAGCCCCGCAATAAATCTTTTAATATCTATTTCCCAGTGGTTCTGTTTCTCTGGTGGAGCCCTGGCGGATACAGGTTTTTAACTGCAGCAAACATCATACATACCTGTGGACCACGGGAAACATTCCTTCTCAGGCAGGGAAAGACAGGATGCCCACATGACCAACATTTTAAAAGGATGATGAGGGAAGGTCTTCCTGGGAAGATGTGGTAGGCGGGATAATGCCCCTTCCCCCTAAAGATATTCAGGTCCTCATCCCAGAGCTTGTGACTAGGTCAGGTTACATCGCAACAGGGACTTTGCTGGTATGATTGAGTTACGGATCCTGAGGGAGGAGGTGATTCTGGCGGGTCCAACATAATCATAAGGGTCCTCAGAAGGGAAAAGAAACAGGCAGGAGATTAAAGTCAGAGAAGCAGATGTGAGTGATGTGGCCATGAGCCAAGGAATGTAGGCGGCCTCTGGAAATTGAAAAAGGCAAGAAAATGGATTCTCCTTTAGAGCCTCCGGAAAGAATGCAGCCCTCACAACCTGTTTCGGACTGCGAACCTCCAGAACGGAAGGATAAGATCTGTGTCATTTTAAGCCACTAGGTTTGTGATCGCTTGTTACAGCCGCAATAGGAAACTAATACAAAAGGTAATATTTGAACAAAGACCTGGAGGAAGAGAGGGTGTGAAACAAGCATGGGTCTGGGAGAATCAAGTTTCAGATAGAGGGGAAAGCGAGAGCAAGGCCTTGCTCTGTGGCGGGAATGCTGGAGGAACAGCAAAAAGCCAGGGCATGTGGAGCAGCAGGAGCCAGAGTCAGGGGACCAGGAGACGGGTAGCGAGCCGTGGCGGGGCCTTGGAAGGTGTAGTAAGGACCTTGCCTTTTACTCTGAATGAGATGTAGAGCCTTTTGAGCTTCCAGCACAGAGAGGTCCACAGTTCAGCTCACACTTTGAAATGACCATTCTGTCTGCTGTGGGTGACCAGGAATGTGGTCAAGGTGACCAGCTTTACCATAAAGCTAAGGAAGCTCAAACTTCAGACTCTACGCCTGCATAGGCCCTTCCCAGACCCCAGCAACTCCTTCACGTGATCATGTGCTATGTAAAATTTGCAAAAGTAACATATTGTAACCACGATTGGTTAAGATCACTTGATCTCTCTCTCTCTCTCTCTTTTTTTTTTTTTTTTGGTGAGGAAGATTGACCCTGAGCTAACATCTGTTGCCAATATTCCTCTTTTTTTTTTCTCCCCAAAGCCCCAATACATAGCTGTATATCCTAGTTATAAGTCCTTCTAGCTCTTCTCTGTGGGATGCCATGACAACATGGCTTAATGAGCGGTGTGTAGGTCCACGCCCAGGATCCAAATGGGTGAACCCTGGGCCGCCGAAGCGAGTGTGCAAACTAAACCACTCGGCCAGAAGGCCAGTCTCTTTGATCTCTTTCTTGAATTTTCTACCGTATCAACTCTCAGAGCTGGAATGGCCACAGGCATTTTTGGGATCCAGCTGGGGAATATTGAATTGGGGATACCTTTAGTATGAGTTTCGTGGGATATAGTTGTGTGGTTCACAGTTCTTTCCATGTTATCGGAAGCTATTGCCAGTTGTCCTGGAGCAAGAATGGCTTCTAGGAGTCCGCCTACCACCCACTGTGGGGTCTTACCCAGGATCGTGATCTGAGAGCTTCAACTGAGTGTTGTCAGCCCACAGAATTTTTAAAACTTAGTCACTGCACAAGAAAATCTGGAAGACCCAGAAATTGTACAGTTCATATGTAAAAGAAACTTGGTAGAACTTTCCCAAATTTGACAATTCTAAAAGTTTACTCTACTTTACCAATAACAAGTTGTGAAAGTGGAGGAAGCTTTCCTAAACTGTTAATAATTTTTAAAAATCAAATTTAATCAACCATAATAGAGAGGACTTTCATTTTCTTTCTACGAAAAAAATCTTGTCATGAAAAGGCATGACAAAGAATATAAAGCCAAAAAAATATAGGGGAAAAAGTAAGACAGAGGTATGCCAGGCAATTAATTAGTAAAAAAGATCATGCTATTTTTCTGAATTATGTCAAATGTTTGTGGTACTTATCTGCCTTTTAAAAATTTGTAACTTGCTGTGATTGCTTTTTTCATCTAAATAAATATTTACTTTCATTCCTAATTTAGCATTTTTCACCTTTTAACTTTTTCTTAATGATGGCGCCCCAAATTGCACATGCTCTAGGCCCCACGAGACCTAGACCTGTCCTGGAGGTGAATAGATGTCCTTGGCGTCTTGGTCTCAGATCCGTTTCTCGCCCTCCCCGTGCTCTACTCTCTCTGGCAGGGGAGTGACCCTGCAGGCCGTTTCCAGGTATCCTGTGTCAGCTGCCTTCTGGCAGGATCTGGCCAATAAGAGGCCTCGTGGAAGGTTAGGATGCCTCTGGAAGCATCACTAGCCTCTGCTCTGGCCCTCTAGCTCCTTCCAAACAGGCCAACCTTGGTGACAGCTCCTTTCAAAGTAACTCTGGCCCCCGGGGGTGGGTACCACCTTTTCCTGTTATCTCCACAGTCTACAGGTGGTCACAGCTTCCTGCTGCTGATAATCTCTGGGCCGCCTTCTGGGACCCTGGATGCCTTCTCAGCTCTTCCATCACCTCGTAACCAGTTTCCCGTGCTACCTTCCTTCATGGGGTGGTTTCTGTTGTCCTGGGTGCATACTGCCCTAAAGGAGGTAAGGACAGAAACAGGGAGACCTTTAGAGTGCTCACGGAATGATCCAATTGAGAAATAAAGGTGGCTTGCTCCCAAGTAACAGCTTTGGAGGTGATGAAAAGTGACGGAGACAAATGATGTGCTTACAGCTGGGATGGAGGAAGCAAGAGAGAGAGGAGTCGAAGATTACAGCAAGGTACTGGACCTGAGCACTGGGAAGAGCAGGCTTCTCACTTTGTGAGGAGGTGCAGACTGAAGGGATGGGAGGAGATGAGGAGTCTGGGGATGCGTTAAGTTTGAGATGTCCATTAAACATCCAAGGGAATATATCAAGTTGGCAGATGGATATAGGAGGCCTCTCAGGAAAGAGATCCAAGATGCAGGTATAGATTGGGGCGTCATCAGTGTATAGAAGAAAAAGCTGAGAAACTCATCAATGGATGCCAAAGGGGTGAGTGTAGATAGAGAGGAGAAGAGGTCCGCAAACCAAACCCTGGAGCCCACCAGTGTGTACAGAGAGATGAGGAAGGACCGGCAAAGGAGTCAGAAGAGTGTCCAGAGAGCTCAGAGCACCAGCAGAGCAGCATCCTGGAAGTCAGAGAAGAAGGTCTGCCTCGGAGAAGGGTCAGATGTGTCGCGTTCTGCCGTCAGGTCAAGTGCAACGAGGTCTGAGACTGACCATTGCATTTTGCAATATGGATGTCATGGGTGATCCTAACAAGAGCAATTTCAGGAGAATGTTGGGGTTAAAAACTTGGAGACCATAAACATAAACAATTTTTTTGAGTTTTGCTGTGACGTGAGGGAGAAAAATGGTGTAATAGCTGGAAATGAAAGTGAAGTCAAGAGAGGAATACAAATACATACATTTATATATATATATATTTATCTATACACACACACATATATACACACACGTACACATGCACACATATATAATAACTTTCTAAGTGGTTAAAGTAGAACATACATAGAAAGGAGTGCACAAATCGTGAGTGTAAAATTCAGTAGGTTTTCACAAGTTCATTTATCCATGTAACTCCTACCAAGATCAGGAAAGAGAACTCGGCCCCCACCCCGGAAGGCCCCTCATGCCCAGTCATTACCTGCCCCTTCTTCCCCAAGGTAACCACTCTTCTACCATAAGTTAATTCTGCCGTTTTGAAAACTTACATGGTAGAATCACACAGTATGACTTCTTTCACTCAGCGTTGTTTGTGAGATGTTGACTGTAGCAACAGTCCGCTTACTTTCACTGACATGCAGTGCGCCCTTGTAGGGCTGCTCCACAATCTCTGCATCCATTCTACTCTTGACGGACGGGCACTTGGATTCTTCACTATTTGTGCTATTATACTTTTTTCTGGCAGGGAAGGATTCACCCTGAGCTAACATCTGTTGCCAGTTTTCTCTTTTTTTTTTTCTCCCCAAATCCCCAGTGCATAGTTGTATATCCTAGTTGTAAGTCTTTCTATTTCTTCTATGTGAGCTGCCACCACAGCATGGCAACTGACAGACGGTGGTGTGGTTCCATGACCTGGAAGCGAGTCTGAGCCACCGAAGCAGCGAGAGCACCAAACCTTAACCACTAGACCATCAGGGCTGGCTCTGTGCTACTATACTTCATGTCACTGTGAACATGCTTGAGCACGTCTTTTGGTGCACAATATATACATTCTGCTTGGTATATACAATAGGTATGGAATTGCTGGGGAAGCGTAAGTTGAGCTTCAATAGATATTTCCAAGTCGTTTTCCAAAGTGGTTGTACCAGTTTATACTCTCACCAGCAGGGCGACCCAGTTGTTCCACATCCTTGTCAATACTCGGTACTGTCATAGATCTTTTTAACTTGAGCCATTCTGACAGGTGTGTCATGGTGCCTTACCAAGGTTTTAATTTTCGTTCTCTTGATGACTAATGAGGTTGAGCACTTTTTCCTACCTTTAATGGCCATTTGGATATTTTCCTTTATAAAGTGGCTCTTCAAGTATTTCGAAGAGAGATGAGAAGGTGTTAAGTGGGAGAATAGGAGAGTGAATGGATTAGGACATCCACCTTTACTTGCAACACCAAGAGTCCACTTGAACTTAGTGGCCATGAATTTTAAGTGAGACTGGTCAGCACATCTTGTGTTTTTCTCCAGACTCATTCAATTGCACAGGAAAAACAGGGAGCGTGTGGAGAGCTGGGTGAGTCAGGGTGTGGGGTTGCCCTAGAGAGTGAGGGGTGAGGGAGTTGAAGGAGTTACGGTGATGAACATGGGCTCCAAGTTGGATAATGTGGAAAGTAAGGGCAGTGAAAATATAGAAGGGCCAATAGATTGGAGGTCCTGGTGGGTTGAAGAACTATTAGAGCAGAAGTACAAGAGGAATGAGCTGGAAAGTTCAGAGGTGGTGATCAGAGAGGTGAATTGCTTACATTGGGTCATGGAGACATCAGAATTGGTGGTCATGATCAAGTCTACGGCATGACCACAGCCATGAGTGGATGAGGTAGGGTGGAGGACCAGATCATAGTAGAAATCAAGGAACCAAGAGACTGACATATCAGAAAAATGATCTATTTGATTGTTGAAGTCACCAAGAATTATGACGGGATTAGAGTCAGAGAGAAGCTATTATAATTTACCAGTAGAAAGTGTTAGCAGAGGAGTAAACATAGAGCAAAGGGCTCAATTAGAGTTGAGAAATAGGCCTATTTATACAAGAGAACTTACTATCTAAGTCAGATATCTCAACTTAG
Organism: Equus caballus; assembly: GCF_041296265.1. Lineage (NCBI taxonomy): Eukaryota > Metazoa > Chordata > Mammalia > Perissodactyla > Equidae > Equus > Equus caballus. The sequence goes on from NC_091685.1 coordinate 16,941,957, forward strand.
AGCAGAAAAGATGGGTTACGCCACAAATAATATTGGAACGACTGTGTATCCACTGGGAAAAAATAATATTCTACCCCTGCCTCACACCATCTAGAAGAGTAACTTTAGACCTTTTAACTTTTTTTTTTTTAAAGATTTTATTTTTCCTTTTTCTCCCAAAGCCCCCTCCGGTACATAGTTGTGTATTTTCAGTTGTGGGTCCTTCTAGTTGTGGCATGTGGAATGCCGCCTCAGTGTGGCCTGAAGAGCGGTGCCATGTCCGCGCCCAGGATTCGAACCGGTGAAACCCTGGGCCGCCGAAGCAGAGCGCGCAAACTTAACCACTCGGCCACGGGGCCGGCCCCAAGACCTTTTAACTCTTAAGTAACTTTTAAGACTTAAACATTAAAAAGCATAATTTCTAGAAGAAAATAAAGGAGAATATTTTTATAGTATTGGAATGGAGAAGATTTTCCTAAGATATGAGATCCCAAACAATGGTAATAGTTAATAGTTATCTCATGGTGTCCTGTGGTAGTTACCGTTCTAAAAACTTTTAATGCGTATTAATTCATTTAATCCTCACAACATCCCTATGCAGTAGGTACTCTGAGCCTCATTTTACATATGAAAACTGAGGCACAGAAAGGTTAGGTAACTTGCTTAAGTCACACAGCTGAGATAACTTCAGAAAAGAATATAAATAATTGACACATTAAACTCTTATATGACAAAAAAGTAAATAAAGTCTAAAGAAAAAGGACAACTGGGAGAAAATATATTACTACTTATATGACTTTCTTTTTTAAACAGCCTTGTTGAGGTATGATTGACATACAATAAACTGCACATATTTAAAGTGTGCAACTTGATGAGTTTTGACATAAGTATACACCTGTGAAACCATCACCACAATCAAGAATGAACATATCCATCACCCCAAAAGTTATTTATAACTTTCAAACTGATTATTTCCATATCATACATACACAAGGAGTTCCTACAAGTCAAGAAGACAAAAACATACAACCCCGTAAAATGGGCAAAAGATAAAATCTGGAATTCACAGTATGAGACATACAAAGAGCTAATAATCATATGAAAATACGCACAACCTCATTAATAATGCAGGAAATGTAAATTTCAATGATGAGAGCGTATTTTAACCTGAGTGGCAAAAATTGGCAAGGTTGATGCTACCCAGAGCTGGTGAGGGTGTGGACACCTGGGTTCTTTCGTAGACTGTGGTCACAATATGTATCTGCATACATCTTTTCAGAATAGGGTGGACATTCTCTTCACCTAAAATACACACAACTTCTTCGTAACAGCTCAAATTTCTAGGAATCCATCCTTCAGCAATACTCACACATATGTGCAAATGTTCAATGTGGCATTTTAAACATGGAAACACAGAGATACGGGGAGAGGGGGAATCTCTAAATGCCCATTAGTGACAAAATTATGTTTAAAATGGTATGACCATACTCTGGAATATTACATAGCTATTAAAAGGAATGAGTGAGATTTCTACGTACCAACAGGGAAAGGTAGAACCTTATTTTTATTTTTAAACTCTGTGTGTACATAAAAGACTTTCACCTTTTACTCTATGTACTTTTGAATTATTTCAATTCTTAATAAGTAGTTTAAAAATGCATGAAAATGAAAAAAGTAGTGCATGCTTGTGGGAAAACAAATTCATGCCATATGGAACTATAGAGGATGATGTGAACGTCCTCCCCACGTTTATTAATTCATGAAAACAAACTTCGTGCTAATTAAGCGTCAAAGATGAATAAAACATTGCCCCTGCCCTCATGGAGCTTACTTTCTGTTAAAGAAGGAAGAGCAAATGCATGATCTACAAGAAAAAAGGGATACCTAATTTAGATTGGAGAGGGGGAGAAGGCCTTGTTGGGAAAGTGAGATTTTGCTGGAAGCTTGAAGGATAAATAAGAGTTATCCAGGCCATGAGTAGGTAAAGAGTGCCCATGAAGAGACGCGGAGGTGGCGGGATATTATTGGTGTGTAGCGCACCGGCACCGGAAACAGGCCCGGGGAAGGGCTTGGCCACTGGTTGCACAGGACGGGGACATGCAGGAGAAAGAGTCCTCTCTGCATTTTCAAACTGTTAGTCTCAGGACTGCAAGATTTATGTTCAGGAAAATTCACCCTCTTTAGGATACAGGTTGATGAGTTTTGACAAATGTGTATAGTCGTGTAACCACCACCACCATCAAGTCAAGTGAAAACTTCCTTCACCCGCAAAATCCCCTTGTGCCCCTTTGTACTCAACCCCTCTCCCCCACCGTCAGGCCCTGGCAACCACTGCTCTGCTTTCCATCACTATAGTTTTGCCTTTTCCGGATCATCATAAAGGGATCATTCCATATATAGCCTTTCTGGCTGCTTTCTTTTACTCAGCATAATTCTCTGAGATTCATCCATGAAGTTGTATGTATCAGTAGTTCATTCTGTCTTATTATTGAGAGGTATTCCGTTGTCTGAATGTACCACAATTCGTTTATTCAATCACAAATTGATGGACGTTTAAGTTTTGGGTTTTTTTGCCTGGTTTGGGGCGATTATGAAGAAAGCTGCTGGAAATATCCGTGTCCAGGTCTTTGTATGGTTTGTATGCGTCTATCTTTCTATTTTTCTAGGGTAAATACCCGCAGGTGGAATTGCTGAATTCATACCAATTTCTTAACTTCATAAGAAACTGCCAAGCTGTTTTCCAAAGCGTCTGTACCATTTGCATTTCCACCAGCAATGTGTATGAATTTCAGATGGTCTCATTCTTGCCAGCACTTGATAGTATCAGCTTTTTAAAGTTATTATGACTTTAGCCATTCCAATAGGTGTGTGGTACTATCTAATTGTGGTTTTATTGTGCCTTTCCCTAATGATTAATGTTGTTGAGCATATTTCCACATGCTTATTTATCATCTGTATCTCTTTTTTGGCAAGTGAGCCTCAGAACTTTTAATTTACATTAAATTCTTTGAGAAAGTCCAAAATATTAAATAATAAATAAATATTAAATACTAAAGTTGGGAGCCAGGAGCCCCAGCTGCCCAGTTTCCTTCACTGCTGGCTCCCTTGTCCCCACTCCCAAGCCCTGACCTTTGAGAGGGCTCCCCGGGGCAGGGTTCCAATCCAGACTACAGTCTTGCTAGCCAGTCTCCAAGGATGTCTCCCCAAGGAGGCACACCTTCCAGTGTCCAGGCCGTGGTGTACTCCCCTCCCATGCCGAATCTAGCCAGCCCTGTAACCAATAAAATGCAACTAAAGTGATGCCTCATGACATCGACGGCTAGGGCAGAAGATGCCATAAAGCTCCCGCCTTGGTCCTTTAGAACGGTCACTCTGGAAGAAGCCAGCCGCCATGTAAAAAGTCTAACAATACCAAGACCACTATGCTCTGAGAAAGCCCAAGGTAGCCATGAAGAGCAGCTGCATGGAGAGAGAGACGCCTGGCCAGCCCCCAGCTGTCCCAGCCATTCCAACCCAGGCACCAGACGTGTGAGTGAAGGAAGCCATCTTGGATGTCCCGTCCACTCAAGCTTTCTGATGACTCCAGCCCCAGCTGCCATCTGACTACAACCCCACTAGAGTCCGCAAGTTAGAACTCCCTATTCAAACCAACCCTCAGCACCATGAGAGATAATAAATTGACTTTTTAAGTCACTAAGTATTGGAGTGGTTTGTTACACAGCAATAGCTAACTGGAACATGGATGATGCCCAGGTTTGGGGTCTGACTGACTTGGAAAGGTGGTGGGGTCATCCTTGCATTAGAGAACAAGAAAGACGGCTGCTGGTTGTTGTCATGTTCCTTTTTTTTTCCTTCTACATTCAGGCTCCCTGAATCTCATCTTACATCCTTACGCTGTCAATGCCAGAATCGTGGGTGGCTACGAGAAAACGGAGACTGAGCAAGAAACAGGAACTGGGAAAGTCGGAGCAGATGCCAGGCCCAGGAACGAGCCCAACTCCAGAAAAATAATTAGAACAGTAATTCCTTACATGTTCACAGCCCTTTACAGTTGCTAAAGCACCCTCAAGTGTGTTATCTTATTTGACCTTCACGCCAGCTAGGTGAGGGGGGCCCTTATTACTCCCATTTGACTGGACAAAGAAACAGAGTCTCGGGACAGTTAAGCATGGTAGAAAGCACAGCCCTCGTGCCTCCATGCTGGGAGTTTTTGTTGGGATGAGAAAGACAACAAGGACTAATTCAGAACTGGCTTGGGATGGGAAAGGGGGACAATACATCATTTACCATAAGAAGGCAGTAAAGGCAAAGTCAAGGCTTAATTATTTACAAAGTCCCTAATGGCACTAGACTAAGTTCATGCCACACCTCGTCTCATTTACTCTTCCTAAGAACCTGCAAGGTAAATCAAATTACCATCCTCATGTTGAACCAGGTCTCTGGCACCACCATTCAGAGCTATGGCCCCCAACAGTCACCACTCCAACCTGAGTTGTGTCTATAATGTCATTACCCATTCACCGGACGCTGGTTCCGTGGCTGGAGCTTGTACCTGAGTGATGAGTACAAGGTCCTGACTGGCCTCCTTACCCATCCTGTGCACACTGGTGTCCTCCCCGCCCTTGAGCCCATGGTGGTCATGCCATTTCTGTGCTCAGATACCATCTGGGGCTTCTAGTAGAGCAGGCTCCTCATCAATCCTCCATTCATACATTCAACAAATATTTATCAAATGTCTACTATGTGCCAAGCACTGTGTTAGGGAGGAGAGCAGAGTGTACAATAAGATAGATACCTTCCTTGACCACAAGGAGCCTGCAGTCTAGCAGGGTAAACAGACAAGTTCCCTCAGACCACCAACGAGATTTGTAGAGAACTATGGGAATATATTGAAGAGGGAGTGACCCAACCTGAGAATGAAGTGAAGGAGGTAGAGGAATGAAAGAGAAAAAGTTGAGGGAGAGCAGCATGTGCAAAGGCCCTGAGGTAGAAAGGAGCACTGTATGTGAAAGGAGAGGAGAGGAACTCCAGATGGGGCTTAAAAAGCAGACTAGATCATGTAGGGCTTTGCAGGCCTTATGAGGGATTTTGGTTTTGAAGTGAGTATGGGCCGTGTTGGAACAGAGATAGTGATGAGGAGTTTTTGATGAGTAGCTTGGCCTGTCTGCTGATTCTGATTGGATACAAGGCCCCATCTCAAATAACTGGTTTCTCAATTTGGTCTCCCAGTGTGGAGCTCTTGCCTTGACAATTTCCCTGCACCTCCGCCTTGCACCCATTATCCTGTTGTACTGGCGGAGGCCTAGTGGAAGGAGATAATTCATTGCCTACCCACCCCCACCCCCTTGTTCCTAACAGAAGTCTGGTTGTGTTCAGGAGTTCTCTTTCCTATGTGGGGCCTGTGCTTCACAGCAGCTGGCCCCAGCCACAGGGGAGCATCTTGACTGGCATGAGTATTGGCAATCCTGCCCCTGCCAGTGATTGGTTTAGGCACAAGCATGTAAGGAGGAGCCAGATCCAGGGCTTCTGGAAAAGGCTTCTCACTCAGAGACACCAGGAGGAGTGTCTTTTCTTCCACTGGACATTGCACTGTCTGAATGGAGTGTCTGGATCTGGGGCAGCCCTTTTGTGACCATGAGGAAAGCCATCCTGAGGACAAAATCAACACACTCAGGGTAGCAGTAAAGACAGAAAGAACCTGGGTCCTTGATGATGTCATTGAGCCACCCTATAGGAGCTCATTCTCCCTCTCTGGAGGGAGTTCCTATGGGAGATAATGCATTTTCTCATCATTTAAGGCTGCTGAGTTTGAGATCTTCTGTTACTACTGTCCAAAAGCATGCTGTGCTTCTGGTCGCAGGCACCCCCCACTCACAGTCTCTGCCTCTGAGACTGACCCCGTCCACAGACATCTGCGCAGACCCCAGAGTCTGAGATTCCCTCTCGCAGCACTCGTCTTACCTACCAGGACACTCACCTTGTTGGCAATTGTTTTTGGCACCACAGCCCTCTTTCCCTCAATGTCTTGAGCCTTGGCTCCCTCAGATATAACTTGTACCCTTATGTGTTGCACCCACGTCCTTATAACTGAGGATACAAGGCTCTTCACAAGTCCTGGGTGTTCAGTAGCCAAGCTGCCCTTTGTCTGGCCCCCTGGTGTATTCAGCAAGAGATCAGACAAAAGCTGTTCCCCAGGTTGAGCCTGGCAAGACTGTGATCAGGAAACTGAGTCAAGATCAGAGCTTGAGAGGATCAGGAAGCAATGAGGAGGGGGAATGCAAGATAGTGCTGTAGGACCAAGAGCTGGAGAGGCAGGTCATGGAAGAAGAGAGGGTGCAGAGGCCCATTTGGATAAAAAATGGTGCACAGTGCGGAGGCAGGTCTGCCAGGTTGATGGAGGGGGGCAGGGCTGGGCGCCCCCTTCAGATACCTAGCACCGCCTTCCCCCTGCCCTCAGTCCTCACCCAGCGTCTTGTGTAGATTTCAAAGTTCCCTTTCAGTAAACTGCGTGGACTCTCCCTAGTTATAGTGGTTCAGACTTTGACTCCAAGTCAACTCAACACACAGACTGCCTACTCCAGCGCTAGGCGCTAGAAATACCACGATGAATAAACAGCAGCCCCTGCCTTCCAGGAGCTCGTTGCCGTCAAAATGGCTTACAGTATCTTTTCAAATACCATGTCTACTCAGGCAAGAGAGACAAAAGAAAAAATAAACAAATGGGACTATATCAGATTAAAAAGCTTCTGCAAAGCAAAGGAAACCATCCACAAAATGAAAAGACAACCCACCAACTGGGAGAAAATATTTGCAAATCATATATCTGACAAGGGGTTAATTTCCAAAATATATAAAGAACTCATGTAACTCAACAACAATAAAAAAATGAACGACCCGATCAAAAAATGGGCAGATGATATGAACGGACATTTTTCCAAAGAAGATATACAGATGGCCAACAGGCATATAAAAAGGTGTCCAACATCACTAATTACTGGAGAAATACAAATCAAAACTTCAATGAGATATCACCTTATACCCATCAGAATGGATATAATTAATAGCACAAGAAATAACAAATGTTGGAGAGGATGTGGAGAAAAGGGCGCCCTCGTACGCTGCTGGTGGGAGTGCAAACTGGTGCAGCCACTATGGAAAACAGTTTGGAAGTTTCTCAAAAAACTAAAAGTAGAAATACCATATGATCCAGCTATTCCACTACTGGGTATTTATCCAAAGAATAAGAAATCAACAATTCAAAAAGATTTATGCACCCCTATGTTCATCACAGCACTATTCACAATAGCCAAGACATGGAAGCAATCCAACCGCCCATCAACAGATGAATGGATAAAAATGTGGTATGTATATACAACGGAATACTACTCAGCCATAAAAAAGACAAAATCATGCCATTTGCAACAACATGGATGGATCTTGAGGATATTATGCTAAGCGAAAGAAGTCAGACAGAGAAAAACAAATACCATATGATTTCATTCATATATGGGAGATAAACACATGGATAAGAAGAACAGATTAGTCATTACTGGAGGAAAAGAGGGTCGGGGAGAGCAAAAGGAGTAAAGGGGTACATGTGCACGGTGACGGATAAAAGCTGGACTATTGATGGTAAACACAATGCAGTCTATGTGGAAACTGATATCTAATAATGTACACCTGAAATGTACACAATGTCGGAAGCTTATATGACCTCAATAAAAGAAAATAAAATGAAAAAAAAAAGGTTTGCTATCCCTGCCCCAAGTCTTGCAGAATTTGTCCCTCTCCCCTCTCCCTAGAACCAGAACATTTATGCTCTTCCCTCTGCATTCCCTCTTCCTTACGATTCCACTGAATAGTCACCTCTGCCAGGAAGTTTTCCCTGACTCTCCCCACTGGGTGCAATTTATGCCATTCCATCAACCCTTGGAAATTTCCTATTGAACTCTGTCCAGCTGGGATTAACGCAGAATGTATCCTTTTGGCCTTCAGAGGTAGGTGTGTGTGTGTGTGTTCACCTCATTCTAGCCAAATGCCACATCTCCCAGTGCATTGTCATCTGAACTCATTTGGAAGGAAGCCTGAGCGAAGGCCCTCCTGCCCTTCCCTGTCCCCTGAGCCCGGGTCCTGCTTGTCTAGATGTCTCCTCCTGAAGTTCTGCCAAGACCTCAGACTCATCACACCGAGAACCATCCTTCCCAGCCTGCTTTCCTCCTAGTTCTCCATTCTCGGTTTGTAGCCACATCAGCCACCCAGGCACACCGACTCAAGAGCCCCCGACTCGTTCTCCAACAGACGCATGCACGCTGCTGTCCAGCCACAGACAAAACTCACAGCCTCCCCAGCTGCACAAGGTCTTCACCCTTGTGAACAGCTCCCTCAGTCACATACCACGAAACTCACTCCCCTACAAAGCTCATGCAGGACTCAGAGGCACGGTCAGTCACACAGAAATGAAATCAGAACCATGCAGAGAGTTATGCAGAAACTCACCCTCGTGCACAGTCACCGCAAGTCCTGGACAATGATAAATACACGCACACGCTCACACATGCACAGTCCTGGGTGACAAGCTTTTCACCAGGAGCATTCTGGGGAAATGAAACACTATAAAGCCCAATCGTCTTGAACCCAGACCCAGGCCCTGAGCCCATCAATCCTGCTAGGGAGGAGGGCACACGTTGCCTTTCCCCTGTTCCCGACAGCCTCTTGATTTGTGCCTGCTCCACGGGCCCTGGGGCCGTAATTCACCCTCAGTGCCCAGAAGATGACTGCCCAGGCTGGCGTCTTGCCTGCCTTAAACTCCAGGCCTGCCCATACCCGTTCTCCTGGCCCCAGAGCCAAGCTGCGTCCACGAGCTGAGGATGAGAGTGGGGAACGGAGGTCACAGAAGGGCTCTGTCTCCCAGGAAAGAGGACCACAAGATATTTCTATCCCCCCTACATCTTTCAGGATCCCCTGTGCTGAGCACTTGAGCAGAGACTCCAGGACAAACACCTTTCTTTGCCCAGACCACAGTCAAATGCAAGCTGCCTTAAACTGGCAAAGAGTGTCGCAGCAGCCGGAGCTCAGGGTGTAGGCACCGATGGTGACACTCTAGACTTCTTGCTGCACAGGTGACCTGGAAGCTACTGCTCCCGTCACCCCGCCTCCCTTTCCCCCACCTCCAGACACACACACAGACGGCCCTTGCTCGGGGGCTGCCTTCCCCAGGACAGGTGGTTCCTAAGCCATCCCTTGGGCGGATGCTCACCGCTAGGGCAGTGGCAGTGTGGACGGAGAAGATGGGGTGAATTACTCATATATTAATGTGGTGGTGTGGAGGAGCCGGGTGAGTGGCTGGAGTGAATGATGGGGGCGATATAATAGGAAGGGAGGCTGACAAAGATCTGACATCACAAGGCAACTTACCATTGACTCCAAAACAGGAAGAACAGAGTTTTTTTTCTTAATTGCTGAGAGCCAGGAACAAGGCTGTCCTACACACATGGAGCTTTCTGGAAAGGGTTCTGACAATACTGCAGGATCTGGCTCAGCCCCTCTAACATCCTGCCTCTGCCCATCAAGAGTGACAGGACCACAGTGAAGAGGGATTCCCCAGGGGTTAGGTGCTGGCAGACTCTGGGGAATCTTGCCCAGAACTGCTCTTTTGACCTATTGGCATCTCTTTCTGTCTTGGAACATTATTTATTTACCCTCGGTCCCTCTCTGGTCCTCACTGGGGGAAAAATCAAATAATCAAATATTGTTGGGATAACTGACCATTTGGAAAACAATAAAGCTGGAATCATACTTCACTTTTCACACAAAAATTAATTCAAAGGGATAAAAACATGGAATGTAAAAATTGAAACCACACAAGTACTGAAGCAAAGTGTGAATTTTTGTATTATTTAAAGGAAAAATGACCTTCCTAATCATGACATGAAATACAAAAGCTATTTAAAAAAAAAAAAAAAAGCCTGGCAGACTGAACTACGTAAAAATCAAGTACCTATGAAAGACAAAAAATTAAATAAGATTGAAAGTCAGGATGAAGTGGAAAAACATTAGGAATATTATCTCTAATATATAAAAGAGCTCCCACAAATGCAAAAAAAGATAAATATTCCAACAGAGAAATGGGCAAAGAACATGATCAGACAACTCAAAAATGAAATAGGAATGCCCACTAAGAACTCTGTATATGTTCCAGTTCAATACAGATCAAAGAAATGCAAATAAAAAAGAGGTATCGATTGTCACCCATCAAGTGGGTAAGAGTTTTTTAAAAACTGACAAAGGTGTCTATCATTGGCGACAGTGTGAGAAAAGAGGCTGTCTCCCACACTGTGTTCACGGATTGGAAACTTAATATTGTTAAGATGGCAACACTGCCCAAAGAAATCCACAGATTCAATTCAATCCCTATTAAAATCCCAATGGCTTTTTTTTGAAGAAATAGAAAACCCATCCCAAAATTCATATGGAATCTCAACGGATCCCATATAGCCGAAACAATCTTGAAAAAGAAGAACAAAGCCGGAGGACTCACACTTCCTGATTTCAAAACTCATTCCAAAACTAGAGTAATCAAAACAGTGTGGTACTGGCATAAAGAACGACATATAGACCAATGGAATAGAATAAAAAGCCTAGAAATAAACCCTCGTATATATGGTCAAATGATTTTTGACAAGGGTGCCAAGACCATTCATGGGGGAAAGGACGTTCTTTTTAACAAATGGTGCTGGGAAAACTGGATAGTCATATGCAAAAGAATGAAATTGGTCCCTTATCTAACATCATATACAAAAATTAACTCAAAATGGACCAAAGACCTAAATGTAAGACCTAAAACTATAAAACTCTTAGAAGAGAACATAGGGCAAAAGCGTCACAACATTGGATTTAGCAATGATTTCTTGGATATGATGCCAAAGGCACAGGTGAAGAAAGAAAAAATGTAAATTGGACTTCATGAACATTTAAAAATTTTGTAGACAAAAGACAAATCAACAGAGTGAAAATGGCAACCCACAGACTAGGACAAAATATTTGCAAATTGTACATCTGATAAGGGATTAATATCCAGAATACATAGAGAACTCCTAAAACTCAACAACAAAAAAACAAATAACCTAATTCAAAAGTGGGCAAAGGACTTGAATAGACATTTCTTCAAAGAACATATATAGGTGGCCAACAAGTACGTGAAAAGATGCTCAACATCGCTAATCACTAGGGAAATGCAAATCAAAACTTCAAAGAGATACCACCTCACACCCTTTAGGATGGCTATCCAAAAAACAGAAAATAACAAGTATTGACAAGGATATGGATAAATTGGAGTCCTTGTGTTCTGTTGACGGGAATGCAAAATGATACAGCTGCTGGGGAAAACAGTAAGGTGTTTCCTCAAAAAATTAAAAATAAAAAACGATCCAGCAATTCCACTTCTGGGATATACACAAAATAATTGAAAGCAGGGTCTCAAACAGACATTTGTACACCCATATTCACAGCAGCATTATTCACAATAGCTAAAACATGGAAACAACCCAAGTGTCCATTGATGGACGAATGAATAAGCAAAATGTGGTAAACACATACAATGGAATATTATTCAACCTGAAAAAGGAAGGAAAACCTGACATATGCTCCAACATGAGTGAAATGTGAGGAGACTATGCTAAGTGCAACAAGCTGGTCACAAAAAGACAAATCTTATATGATTCCACTTAAATGAGGTACCTAGAGTAGTCAAATTCATAGAGACAGAAAGTGGAATGATGGTTGCAGGGGCTGGGGGCCGGGGCATGGGGAGTCGGTGTTTAACGGGTATGGAGTTTCAGTTTTACAAGATGAAAAGAGGTCTGGAGATGAACGAAAATGAGGGTTGCACAACAGCGTGAATGTACTAAATGCCACAGAACTGTAGAGTTAAAAATGGTTAGGATGGTAAACTTTGTTATATATATTTTACCACAATAAAAAATTGAGGGAAAAAAATTTTAAAAAGCCAACCTGACAAGGGAGTCTGTCATTGGTGTAAGGAAAGGCGGTCTCTCCCACGCTGCTGGTGGGAAAGATGTGGACAGGTTCAGTGTTTCTGGAGGCCAGTGGGCCAGTGTACCTGTAGCAGGAGCCAGCACTACAGGCCAAGTGTCGTTCTAAGTGCTCTGCATGTAACAACTTATTTAATCCAAACAGCAATCCCACAAAGTAAATCCTCTTATTATCCCCACTTTCCAGATGAGAAGACTGAGGCCCAGAGAGGCTGAGCCATTTGTCCGTGGTCCGTTTGCCAGAAATTGACAAAACTGGTACTGAATCCCAGGCATCAGAACTACGATGCAACATTCTACCAAAATGTTAATTGTGCAAACCCTTTGTCCTAGAAATTCCACTCCTGGGAATCGCTCTTAAGGAGTTAATTAGGCAAGTGCTCAGAGATGTATATGCAAGGATGTGGCTCTCGGCGTCGAATATATCAGAGGAAAAATGGGGGCAATATAAATGCCCATCAGTAGGAGATCCATTGACTGAATTATGTTACTCCCATAAAACAGAATGCTATGCAACCATTAAAAAGTATGATGTATATTTATATTCACTGATACAGAAGGATTTCGACAACATATTGTCGCGTGGAAAAGCAGGTTGCAAAACAGCATGCGTTGTAGGATCCATTTAGGTAAAATTATATATATACCACTCAAGATCGAAGAGGATGCTCCCCCAAATGCAAAAGGTTATTATCCTGAGACGGTGGGGAGTTGAGGAAACTTTTATTTTCTCCTTTCTTCCTTGCTTACGTTGTTAGGATTTTGTAGCGTGAGCATATATTATCTTTGTAAACAGAAAAGTCAATTTGAGAAAAACAAGCTTCCTGGAATTGGTGTCCTTATTTGTATCTCTCTACAATGTGTTCAGTTAACCTATAAGGGAACCTACTATGTGTTGGGCCCCAGATTGGAAGGAAAAAGAGAGAAATGGGCACGGAGAAGGTATCAGGGGCAAAGACAAGGCCACGGTGGGAATCAAGGGAGACAGACGCATGCATTCTGCTTGCGTGAGGCTGAAACCTACGGGGCCAGGAGCAGAAAGGCACCCAGAAGATGCCTCGGTGAGGAGGAAGGATGCGAAGGTGCAGACACAGGTACTTGGTATGGGCGCCATGTCTCACTCCCAGGTTGCCTAATGCTGTCCCGTTAATGAAGTGAGTGATTAATAGCCAAGGGGATAGAGAGCTGGTGTATGAGATTAATCCCAGTTAATGAATCCATTGTTAACAGCATTAAATAGCAACGGGGGGTAGGGGACAGCTTCCTCTCCAGCACACCAGGCCTGGGCTGGTTCGGCAACCGCCAGAGAGGGAGGCTTCGGAGGGAGGTGGGGAGACAGTGGAGAGAAGGAGGGTGAGAGATGAGCGTGTATCACGTCCCTCCTGTAAATCTGGTCCTTTCTCACACGCTCTTTTGTGCTGGTCCCTGTTGAGCCTCCGGCAGGCAGTGTCAGCATCCCCATTTAACTGAGCTGTGGAGATGACAGCTTGCCCCTGTCCCTGACTGCTGTGTCCTCATCGGCCTGACTCCAGGCCCGGCTCTGGCTGACAGGCCACGCTCCCTTTCAGGGGAAGCTGAGTGACAAGGTCCAGGGAGGTGGGTGGAGGGTGAGGAGAAGCGGTCACTGGTCACTGGAGACAGGAGGAAATGAAGGGACAAGAGGAGCTCCCAAGAACCAGGGCAGGAAGGGCCCTCAGGGAGCAGAGAACAAGTAGATGGCAGGAGAGCACGGAGGACAGCAGAGTGCGGGGCGAGGGGGCCTTGCCGTGCGCTGCCTCTCTTCGGAGGGTCTCAGCCCTCAGGACTGTCCTCAGCAAGGCATCAGCATGGAGAAGCTATCTCTCTAGGCTGCCTCCCGCCTACTTCCATGGACCACCCAGACCATCTGAGTGGGGGAGCCCCAGGCTCCCTCTGCCCGCCCCACTGCTTCCTGGGCATAGAGATAACATTCCTGAACCCCAGCTTTCTAGGCCTGATGCCAGATGCTGAAAACGTGCTAAGTTGTTTGACCTTCACAATAACCCTGAGTAATAGCTGTGATGGTTCCCCTTTGCAGATAAGGATACTGAGGCTCAGGGACAGATGCCCAAGCAAGTTAGCGATAGAGCCCGGATTTGAAATCGGGTCTACCTGGCTCCAAAATTTATGCTCTTGCTGCAACTCTTCCCTCCCCTAAACGAGCAGTCCTCAAAGGGCCGTCTGCACACCAGCAGCAGCAGGAGTGGCATCACCCAGTGACTTGTCCGAAATGCAATTCTTGGGCCCCACCCCAAACCACTGCAGGCGGGCCCAGCGTCTGTGTTTTAACAAGCCCAAATGATTCCTAGAGCCACCGCCCTAGATGGGGCTTCCTCCTGGAACAGGGGAGTAGCTCTTCCAGGGCGATTCTGAGTCCTCCTCTGCCAGCCCTGCAAATGCTGACGCGCGGGAGCCCTGCTCTCCCCTATCTACACTCTCTGAATGATCGCCTCCCAGCCCCTGGTTTGACAACAAACATACGCTGACAGCTTCCCAGTTTATATCTTCATTCCCGACACCTCTTGGACTCCCATCTAATACATCCAGCTCCCCGCCTGACATCCCGATTTGGAAGTCTCCAGGCATCTTGAAATCAAAGTGAATTCGGATTGTCCCAAACCTGCTCCTCCCCCATCTGTCCCAACTCAGGAAACGGCACTAGCATTGATCCAGTCGCTCAGGCCCAAGCGTCTCAGAGTCATCCTTTATTTCTCTCTTTATCTCATAGCCCACATCCACTCCAACGGGAAACCCTGTGGGTTCTACTGTTTAAACATATTTCAAATCTGACTGCTGTTTACCACCTCCACATCCAAACTGTCTTTCTCTTCTCACCTGGACTTGTATAATCGCTTCCTAATGAACCCCTCTGCTCCCTCTCTTGCCTCCTACAGTCTTGTCTACACTCAATGGCTAGAGTGATCCTTTTGAAACATAAATCTGATATTATGTCACTTTTCCTTCCAGTGGCTTCCTAACACACGTAGAAATAAATCATAGTTCCTGCTTGACCCCCGAAGCCCCATACAATCTATACCCCCACATCCCTCACTTCTCTCCAACCCCATCCTCTCTCTCACCACACCTGCCCTCCACACCACAACTGCCCCTGCCTTCTTGCCCTCCCTTGGTTATCACAAGCATGCTCCCACCTCAGGGCCTTTGCACAGGCTTTTGCCTCTGCTTGGAATGTTCATACAATTGCTTCATTCAATTCTCTGCTTAAAAGTCAGAGTGAACTGCCTGCCACTTGCTGATGCTTGCTCTGCTTCTTTAATTCTGCACGGCACTCAGTATCACCTGACATTGTGTCGTAGATTGATTTGTTTTATTCTCTATCTCCCCCATCAGGCTGTAAGCTCCATGGGGACAGGAACTTTCCATCCACTCAGCACCTAGAACGGTGTCTCCCATGAGAGCTGCTCAACCAGTATTTGCTGAATAAATGAATGAACGAATTTCTCGGAACTTTTGTCTTCCCCACCTGTAAAAATAAGCGTGCTCACTTCGCAAAGTACCCATGACGACTGAATAAATCCGTTAAAACATACAGCTCATGGTTGACATAATGTGGCTCCTAAATAAAGAAAGATGGTAGCTTTGGGGCCGGCTGACATGGGAATCACCCCTGGTCGTATGAATGGCTGACTCCCCTGCTCTTTCTCCTCCTTCAGGCTTCCTTGCCCGGTAGCCTACACCCTCGCTTCCTACCTTTCACTCGCTGCTGGACTACCCTCCTCTCTGCTCCAACTCTCAGTTCTGCTCTTGCTCCAAGATCCAGTTCACCATCCTCCTCCTCCTGGAAGCCCTCCTGACATTCCCACTCTCCTCCAGGCATGTCTAGTACTGGATTCTGTACCCTCTTGCCCTGTTCTCTGATTGTCCCCTGTGTGTTTTCTCTCTTCAACTGTAATAACAATAGTGACACATCCTATTCAAATTACATTTGCTAAATAGGCAAGCAGATCAGAGAAATATGGAGGAAAAAGGCAAATTTTCCTTCACTGCCCCTCCCCAAGCCCACTCCTACTTGGGGCGACCCCTGCCAACAGTCTGGCCCCACCGTTCACGGCCCCTTCCAGGCTCTTACACACCAACACTTGTCACATGCTAACAACAGTGCTTAATGGCTGGGATCACACTGCACCTACTCTTCTACTTGATTTTTTGGACTTAGCCACATGTCTTAGTGACGGCGCCCCGTCAGCACTCAGAGACTCCCTTTGAAGAGCAGTACAACTGTGGATGCACCATGATTTATTTAACCACTTCTCTGTTGACGGATGCTGGAGTTGTTTCCGATTTTGCACGATTAGAGAGCACGCTGCACGGAGCAGCCTTGTGTGCACCTCTCTGAGCACGCGCGCGTTTCCAGGAGGGAGAACTGGCAGTGGAGTCGCTGGAGAAGGCTGTCCTTTGAAGAGGCTGGGACAATGGCTACTCCACGGTGGCCCCACACTGACCCTGCACTCAGCATGACAAAGCCCTTCCACAAGCACCAATTTATCTGCTCCTCACAAGAACCCTGAGAGGTACTACCCTTAGTACCATTTTGCAGGCGAAGGCTGGAACGCAGCCCCATCCTGTCACTCTCCGGAGCTCTGCTCAGATCCGGTCCTGTACAGACAAGACAGGTCCCCAGACCCTGGGAGAGGTGGCAGGGGCGTGTGTGCGCTTCAGGAGTCCCAGTGGGATCATGGGCACCAGGAGAACAAGGGGGCACCCGGGGTGGGAAGGGTAGAGGTGAGGCACTTTGGGGGGGCTCCAAAGCCTGAGGAAGGGCGTTCTTCCCACTCCTTCCATGGCTCAGAGGAGCTGGGCTCAGGCTGAGAAGCAGGGCTGCTATGTTGCCATGGAAACAGAGGGTTCCTCTCTCCCTCACAGCAGGAATCTCAGTGATTGGGGGGTGGGGGGTGGAGGAGGATGTTTCCCTGGTAGCACCAAGGGTTGGGGCTAGGAGGCCGGTCACTCCCTCCCTTCCTCCCTTCCTCCCTTCTCCTCCCCACTCCACTGTTGAGGCCAGCAGCCAGCAGGAGGCGTCAGTGGGAGTGCTGGGGGCGCTGGGAGAGACCAGGAAAGGAGACACAGTTGGTGGGGGTGGGGTGAAGTGGGGAGTCAGGGGCTCCCGCAGGAAGCTGCATAAGGTCCCTCCTTTTAGACATTTCATGTATCAGAGGCACCCTTAGACCCCGAGCCCGGCTCAGGTAATCTTACAGGATGGACCTCCTCTCACACTCCCTCAGGGAGCCACAGTGTCAACGCCACTCTCCAGCCCAGCACGCCCATGCTGACCCAGGGCACACGTGCGTATGAACTTCTTACACACACGCACACTGCAAACCACTCTCACGCAGAGTCACGCACTGATACGCTCATACGTCGACGGCTTTGCACACTCATTCATATACAGTCACACATGCGAACCACGTGCACCTGCTACCTCATGCACACGTGTGGTCACATATTCATGCACGTGTGCAAACACACATCCTCTCTCTGCCTCCGTGACTGATTATCAGTCCCAGAAGAGCCTCTCCTTCCTCCTCATATCTCCTCCTGCTCACGCCTCCTCTTCTCTGTCTCTCCTCCTCTCCCTGCAGCCCTCAGCCTGTCCTTGGCGGGAGCCCTGCCCTCTGCGCTCAGCCCTGGAAGGAGCTGCTGTCATTTCCAAAGGAGCAGATTCGCAGACACAGACAAGACTCAGCCTTGAAAAAGCAGGAAGGGCTGGGGCCACGGTGGGGCGGGGGGTTGTGATAACCCACCCACCTCTCTCCCCTTCCAGAAGGATACTCCTGCCTGGTCCTGCCTGGATTTAAGGCCAGCAAAAGCTACCCCCCTCTCCAAACAAAATGAACAAACAAAAACCTCTCACAAGCTTGTAGTAAATAAAATTGTGGATACCCGAATAACCACGGTTAATAACAATAGGCAGCTAAGTGGCTATTTATTGAGGGCTTGAGTACCAGGTACTATGCTAAGTTTGTGGTCCCACTTATTCCTCATATCAACCTCCAAGGCAGAGAATATTGTATCCATTTCACAGAGAAGGAAACTGAAGCTTAGAGAGTGCATGTGACTTCCAAGTGACAGAGCTGGGCCTCAGACTCAGGTCTGGCAGGCTCCAGCCATCCCTGACCAATGGACCGCCACCTTGCATGGCCGAGGTTCCATGCGTTGAGCTCCCACACTGTGTGAGGGCACTGCGGGGGGAGACCTAGGCTGCCCACAGGATGACTGGCACAGGAAAGCAGACACCTGCTGGCAGACACTGATCACCAGCCCTCCCTCTCCTGTGGGTCCTTTGGTCATCCTCCACCTCCCACCTGGGGAACTTTCACGGGTCATCTCTGGGACTCCCATGCCCACCCCGTGTCTGGACTACTCCCGTCAGCCTCTCCTCTTCATGTCACTGGCTTGTTCATCCTTCCTAGCCCACAACAGCAAATCACTTCTTTTGCAGAGAATTATTCTCGTTCCATTTCCCTTCGGGCCCACTCCAGCCAGGCCCAGAGAACTATGAGGTCTGACTACAATGGCTCATCAAGGTGTTAGGCTAACATAACTTGGTTAATTCCTAAGAGGAATTCTGTTCTGTTACTATTTTTTTCCTCCCTGCTACACCAATGTTGTTTCCTCCTAGTTTTTGAAGGCAAAATGTTCTTTTATTTTTTTAAACAGCCTTACTTGGCAAAATTTTAAGTTGCCAAATTCCATGGATTCCCCAATTTTTTTTAAATAAAAGAGTCTGAAAACTACTGATTGCCTACAAATGTAATCCCACCCCTAATTTTCGCAGACTGGAAAAACGAATCCAAGAGAAGGGGCTCGACTTGTCAAAAAATCAACTTTATTTGTGAGCTGCACAGACTCTAGAGTCAAAAGATCTGGTTCAAAGGCAGCCCAGTGACTAGGTGACCACAAACGGATGAGTCACTCAACCTCTGTGAACCTCAGTTTCCTCATCTGTGCAATGGGCTGATCTGAGAACAAAATAAGATGCTGTATGGTTATCACTTGGAAACCACAAAACGCAACCAAGCGTTAGCCATCACATACCCTTCCTCTGCAGTGCCGGAGCCAGAACCCAGCTCCCTGCCCCCTGTTCTGTGGCTCCTCCTGCCTCGGTGTGTTCAGGTGGGACCAGGGCGGGCTGTGGAGTCGGAGACCTGGATCAAACCCCAGCTCTGCCATTCACTCGCTGTGCAACTGTGGGAAAAGTAACTCGTGTCCGAAATGGTTCTTCGTCTGAAAACAGGGGATTATAATACTGAAGTTGTGGTTGATGGGATTAAATGAGTTAATACACGGGAAGGGGCCAGCCGAGTGCCCAGCACATGGCTGGCTGACAATAAGTGGGTTTCTCCCCTTCCCCTCAGACTCTTTCCTCCCGCTGTTGTTCTCTGAATTCCTTCAGTGGTGACTATCTCCTGCTTCCTTGGAAGGAAGATTTCATTTTGGAAGGAGCCCAAGGTCACTGAGAGGCACGTCTGGCCTGGGCAGCAGACGGCTAGTAATCAGGCCCAGGAAGGAGCACCCTCTGCGTGTGCAGCTGGGTTTCAGCTCTCTGAGGGGGAGGAAGACCTCCTCCTCCACCCCAGCTCCAAAGGAGGCCTGTCTTGCTGGGGCCCCGCAGCTCCACTTTGCAGGGCCCCTTCTGGAGGCCACCGAGGGCAGCAGGTCTGCACCCCCCGGGAGGGGGCACTCATCATGTGTTGGCAGCTCAGAGGGGACGGCTCCGGCCTCTGCCACTGCCTCTCATCCTCGCCAAGCCAGATGTCAGAGGCAGAATGACACATCACCTAGTCCACTCCCCCGTGTTTTTTAAACGAGAGAACCGAAGCTCTTCCCTCCCCCACCTGTTCCCCGATGGACAGAAGTGAGGCTTGAAGTGCAACTCAGAATGTCGAGCCAGAAACTGACCTTGGGGATATCCAGCCCAGCCCTCTCCTCCTTACCCACCTGCTTTACAGATAAGGACGCGGCAGGCAGGGAGAGAAGAGCCATGTGCCCAAGGCATGTGTTCCCAAGGTGGTGACAGAGCTGCTCAGACACCCAAGTCTCCCGCCCCCGGCCAGCGTGTGGCTGCCCAGAGAGACAGCTCTTTACATGAGGAGCAAATGCTGCTCTCCCGGCCTTTCCTGAGAGCATCTGCAGGGTGGAGGGAGGAGGGCCAGCCCAAGAAGAAGCACGAGGAGTAGGGGAGGCCACCCAAGGGGATGACACTCATGTTTTCATCAAGGGTCCTGCCAGGGTCAGCAGCTCTGTCCCTGACTTCCAGGGTGGCCAGGGAAGCCCCCTCCTCTCCAGCCTTCGGCTTCCTCATCTGGAAAACAGAATGGATGCTGCACTGCATACAACCCTGGCCCTTCATGCCACGACCCCAAGGACTATAACCCTAGGGTCCCACAGCAACATCTGATGGCCAGGTGGTCGGGGTACCCTGCCCCCTGACTTCCACGGTGCCCACTGGAGGAACAGCAGGGATCACTGGCTGCAGAATTCTGCCTCAAACTCCCACTTCATTGGTTATCAGTATCATCTTTGCCCCTCAGTCTCCCCCAAGTCATCCAACCCACTTTGGCAGCAGCCGCTGGAGGACCAGCCTGGGAAAACTGCGCCACCTAGGGGCACTTGGCCTCCACTGCAGCTTGGTAGAGGGAGGAAGGATCCTGGCTCCTGACCCTTATCTTTCTCCTCTGTCCTCACTACCACCTTGAGAAGGGAGGTCAGGGATTTTGAAGAGGAGGAAACTGAGAAGGTCAAGCAACAACAATGTGGCAGAGTCCAAACCATATCTTAGACCTCCTGATTCTAGCGAGTTTTTTCTGCCTTTTTTTTTTTCTATTCCAAGGGCATCTCTGGGTGGAGCGACAGTTAACACATAAGAGATGAGTAAGTCTTCAACAACCGCCCTTTAGTGGGGCAGAAATAATCTTAAATCGCCGTGAAACTTACTTTGTTTGTTTCAACAAGGATTTAGGGTGGAGGAGGGTCTGGCCATGGGCAGTGGAGTGGCCTAGCGGAAACACCTGGGGCTCAGACAGACTGGGGGTCAAGTCTCCGCTCCATCAAAGGACTCGGCTGGGCCATCCCGGTCCCCCATCTGGGAGAAGTCTCTGAACCACTTGCAAAGCGGGATTAATTTTTTTACTGGGTTCTTGGGAGGATTAGCGATAAAGTAAGAGAAACACCTGGCACGTGGCTGGTCTCAGAGAGTCTGTCGGAGCAATCCTGGCACTCCTCCACCCAGAAGCCACCACTGGCCTCCAGTGAGTCTTTCTCAGCCCAGAGAAAGAGCTGAAGTCAAACACCAGCCCTGAGGCCACTTGGGATCTGCCTCTCCTCACCTCCCGCGCCGCACCCCTCCATCTCCACCCCTAACCTCACTTCCCCATCCCAGCCCCACCCCACCCTATCCCCCGACCCCCTACCTGGGACTCCTTGCTGTTCCTAAGCACCCTGGGTGTGGTGTTCGAGGCTCCCTCTGTCTGGAATGACGCCAGCATAACCTGCTCCCTCACTGCCTTTGGGTTTTCACTCAAATGTCACCTTCCAGAGGGCCTTCCTACCTAAAATTTCAACACCCCACCTCTCTGCACCATTTTGGTTTTCCTCCTTTCACATTTGTTACCGTCTAACATCCTATTCATACCCAACTTACTTCTCTTGTTGTCTTTCTCCCATTCCATGTATTCACTACTGAGTTCTTGGCATACAGTCGGGGCTCAATAAATATTTGTTCAATGTGTGCGTGACTATTCAAGTAATTTTTAAAAGAGAGAAAAAAGCAGAAAACTGACCTCTCCATGCTTGGAAACTCAGAAAGTAATTAACATGTATAAGGTTTTTCTATCAAACCTTTTCCTATGAAATATTAAATGTCACCCCCAGGACACCGTGAGGACCCTGGCAGTGGTGGCCGTGCCCACCTTATAGATCAGGAAGCAGAGGCTCTGCAGAACCAAGGGCTTGTGTCTGGTCCCAGCCGGTCTCCAGGCTCGGCGGCTGCAGCGCTTTCTCCTTCCCACGCTGCGGCGGCCTCGGTGGCGCAGGGGACCTGGAAGTACTTATACTGAAGCACTTGGTTGAAGGACTGTTCTTAGCATAAGCACAGTACTTAAGTGGCCACCCAGTCAGCTCTCAGAGGGCCATCCCAGGGGATGAGCAGAGCCTTTCTCAACATGCGTGAAAGCTTATTGGGTACCAACTCTATGGTAAGACCAGGAGACCAGCCCGGGGCGGAGGAAGCCAGACTGCTCGAACCAGTGTGGCCACTTCCCAGACCAGCAGCCACTTCTGTGTGGGAGCCCAGGGAGTGGACGGACGCGGAGGGGAGCAGTGAAGTGTCCAGGAGGGAGGCACTGGAGCAGCCCACAGGAACGCCGGGCTGGCATCCTCATGCCCCTGGGAACCTGCTGCACCTCCTTGGCCGTGCCACCATTGAGTCCAGTTTCGCAGAAGCCTCTTCTGTCTTCCACAAGGCACTGTGCTCACCTCTGGCCCAGCACTCGGCAGGCACACTGTACTGATATGTCAGCCTCCCCTTCTCTCCAGGACACTGGTTCCCAACCAGGGGGACTTTGCCCCTCAGGAGACATTTGACAATGTCTGGAGATATTTTCGGTTGTCTCAATTGGGGAGATGTTACTGGCATCCAGTGAGGAGAGGCCAGAGATGCTGGTACCCATCCTACACTGCACGGCCTCCCACAAGAGTTACCTGGCCCCAAGAGTGAAGAAGGCCAAGGTGGAGAAGGCCTGTTCGAGACTCTGAGCTCCGGGAGGAGTAAGAAGCGTCAGATTATTCTCTGCACAGCCAGCACCAAAGGTGGCACAAGTAAAGCCATCCATAAGCATTTGCTTGATTGATGAGGACCAGACTGGAAACCTCTGGGTCCTCCTGACTCTGGGACTGTATGATTAAAACCCCTGACTCTACCCTGCAGGCCCATCCTGCTCATTGGCAGGGCTGATGGACCTGGGGTTGGAGGTCAGACGTGTCCCCAGGAGAAGGGGGCTCCCATCACCCTTGCCTGTGGTGCCACATCTCCCTTAGGTTCACAGTCCGCAGCTCTGTCCCCAAGTCATGCCTGTCTCAGAGCTAGCACTGGGCTTTAGAATCAGACCAAGATGAGTCCAAGTCTTGGCTCTCCACTCACTCACTCTCTGTGCCCTGGGGCGAGTCACCTCTCCTCCTTTCCTCATCTGTAAACCAGGAGCGCCATCCCTGCCCTGCCCCTACTGGGCTTTTGTGAATATGTGTAAAGTGCTGAAAAAAATCTTCCAATTGAAGGTGACAGTTGGCTGGTTCCAGCTGAGTCCTGAGTTTCAAGGGTCTGGCTGGAGAGGATGGCTTCCTGCACAGTCTCTGCTTACCATGGCCCCAGTCAAGATACAGCCAGCAGGGATGCCCCGGGGGCAGGATCTGGCCCAAATCAGCCACAAGCCAGCCCTAACATGACACTTCGAGAAGAGGTGCAGGGTAAAGAAGCAGCCCTTGAGAGCAGGGCAGTGTCTGCGGTGTTCGCCGGCACAAGCCCGGGGCTCACCATAAGCTCTGGCACCTAGTAGGCTGTCAGTGAACACTGGTGGAACAAATGCACATTCACTGCTGCTCCTGAGGGCGCCCCTACTGTGTCTGTGCCCTGTCCCAGCCTGGTACACAATCCCATTTAATCCTCTAACGGCCCTACAGGGAGGAGCTACATCCTGTATTCGCAAAGGGGTCGAGGCTCACAGAGCGAGGCATCGTGCCCGGGGTCACAGAGCTCGTAGGCAGCATCTCTGGGATTTGAGTTCAGATCAATCTCTTAGCAAAGCCCATACCCTTTCCACCAAACCCCTCTGCTTCCCCTCTATCCAGGGGTCAGAAGCTCTTTTGAGAAGCAGTTCTAGGAGAAGGCCCCTCCAGCCCAAAGGAACTCTACTTTGCACTGTGGAGAGCAACCAGGAGCCAGCAGGATTCTCACTTCCCCACCCCACCCGCAGCCCCCTACTTTGTCCTAGCCAGTGGGGGGGGGGGGGTGCCCTGGAGCCGGGAGAGACCTTAGCAAGCATCTATCACCATTCCTAGCAAAGCCTCTGGAATCAAGGTCCAGGAATCTTCCCTTCTCACCAGCAACCTCTGAACTCTGTTCCAGAACCTCCGATAGGGTTTAAACCCCTTCGCTAAACTCTCAGGATGCACAAAATAGGGCATTCAGGGCTGTGTGCCTCCACCCAAAATCTCCTCTTCTGTCTCCTGCCAATCTCTTCAAATACCTAGTGGCCCACCTCACAGGATGATGGGCTCTTGCTAGAACGTACTGGCACCCTCAAGCCTCCGTGCCTTTGCACATGCTGCTGTCTCTACCTGGGAGTGCTTTTCCCCGTCTTCTTGGCCAAGCAAATTCCTGCTTAACCTGGGCTGGCTTATCTGTTAGGAATAGCAGGCACGGCGCCTCGACCTGCCACACTTTGAGGGGCCCATGAAAATGTTCTTTTAAAATCAGAAGAAAAAAATGAGCTTTTAGGTAAAAAAAAAAAAAAAAAAGTTTTAATCCCTAATATGGATAGTTTGGCTTGATACCAGTGAGGTTGTAAAATAGACTTTTTAATTGTGTGTGTGTATCATTTAGTTTTAATAATGCTTATTTGCCTGTGCGTGTGTGTGGAGAGAGAGAGGCCCATGAAGACAAAAAGGTCTAGGACCCACAAAAGTCATAATGTGGTCCTGTCCTCCACCTTCAAACCCAGCTGTTGAGTCGCTTCCTCGAAGCAGTTGTACCCTGAACACGCCCGCAACAGAACTGTCTCTTCTCTGTGTCCCACTACCCGTTTTTGTGCTTAGCTCACGGTATGATCATCTTTTGCTGAGCTGTCTTTCCATTAGACAGTGAGCTTCGTAAGGGAAGGGACCTTATCTTATACATCCCCGCGTCCCCAGCACCTAGCTGGGGGCTGGCACACGGCAGGTACTTGGCAGATATTACCCAATGCAGTTGAAGCTCCTCCACACCAATAAGGCACAGAGGGTTCACAGGTCACCCGATAACCTACAGAGCAGAGCTGTCTCTGATCACGTATTCAATCAGATATGCCCACTCCGAGCCGGCACTATCCTAGGCAGCAAGAATCAGTCAGCCATAAAGAAAACACACATGGTCCTGCCCTCGCGGAGCTTACATCTGACGGCTCCTCCCGCCAGTCGCTACTCTTACTCTCTCATCCTTTCCTCATCCTGCCCACTGATGTTCCCCCAGCGCCGGGGCCAGGAGAGAAAGCACTGATCCTGCCACCCTCCTTCACCTGCTGCAGCCCCGCGGGCCCCACACCTCTCCCAAAGGGACTGCATTTCTCCTTCTCCGCCCTCCTGAAAGGTGACGCCTCCAGCTCCGGAGCAGCTCATTAATTTCACGCTTCGGCTCCCGCGTGACTGACCTACTTTCTGCTCTTTCCCCACGTGGCTGCCCAGCAGCGCTGGGTCTCTCCCACACCTGGGGCTGGGCTTCCCTCAGCCTCTCCCTCTCCCTGCAACCGGGTGTCCCCTCTGAGGCCTCAGCCCTCCCCGCCCCGACCCTGGAGCTGAGGCTTCCCCGGCCTGGGGAAGCGGGGAGCCGAGGTCCCTGTGGACTGCGCAGCCCCGGATTCAAATCTCAGCTCCATCCCTCCCAGGCGCAGCGTCTCCCGCAAATTGTGACCCAATCTGATCCTCGTCTATACGCGAATCTACCCGGCAGGGTGGTTGTGAGAAGGTGGCATCTGTACATGGACGGGCGTTGCAAGTATGGGTTCAAAAATACCCCTCGTCCCAGCCCCACCCATGGACCCCGTGCCCCAGCTGGAATGCCACCATTTCTAAAGAAGCCTGGCACATCCCCCTCCGCTCACAGCGCGCCACTGTCCTTCAAGGGCAAGCCCCTGTGGTCGCCTCCTGCCCTCCTTCAAAGCCAAGCCTAAACCCCACTCCCTGCTCTCCCCTCCCCCACCGCTCCCCTTGGCGCGGCGGCTGGTACTTCCTCATACCCGCCCCGCTCGGGAACAGATTGGAGGCAGGGCTTTTAATTGGTAATCCTCATTTGGCTTTCATCACAAAGACTTACATCTGGGCTTTCCTGGGAGGGCCCCAGTGTCAAATATCCTGCTTCTCTTTCCCATGAACGCTGCTGGGGGATGAGTAATGGCTAACATTCACTGTGGGCGGCTTCCAGAAGGCCCTGCTCCCAGCTTTACCCCCATCACCTTCTCTCATCCGCGCAATGACTCCATGAAGTAGGCACAGTTATTACCCCTGCTTTTCAGTTGAGGAAACTGAGGCACAGAGAGGGGAAGAAACTTGTCCACGGTGGGGGAGCCAGGATTAGAACCAACGCAGAGTGGCTCCAGGCACAGCTCCCCGCCATTACTGCCGCAGCCGGACCACAGACTGTCCCTTGCACCCAGGACTGGCTCAAAAATCCCTTTGTCAAAAAAGTGTGCCCCAGACACTACCTAACTTTGCATCCAGTGAAGGGACTGACTGTCTTCTCGCGGGTTCTCTTCTCTCAGGCATCAGTGAATGGCAGCATTGAGGCTTCTAGAACTCTGTGCTCTTTCTAGTACCCTGGGCCAGAACCAGGGAGCTCTGGGTTCCGGGCGTACATCTGGAAGGCTGGTGCTGGTGCCAGCTCCCAGCAGGTCAGTCTGTGTGGCTGCTGTGTGTGAAGGCTGCGTGCTGGGCACACGGGGGCACAGCGATGGCCTAGTCCACGTTGAGGCTGTGAGGAGGACCAAGGACCCTGCATCAGGGGAGTGGGGCAGAACCTGGTATGAGAAGTGCTGTGCAGAGACGCAGACATCAGGCAGGACCCGGGCACTCTGCAAACTCCGTCTGAAAACACGGCCAGGGCGTCAGGAACAGGGCAGCCACACAGTTGCAATGCACAGCATGGCTTTCCACCCACCTGGCAGAGGAGCGGGGGCCTGAGCTCAAGGAAGGGGTCGGCACAGGGGTCTGCCCTCCCGGTGGAGCTCCGGTGGGAGGAGAATGCTGAATCCCTCCGCCACCAGATGAAGGAGAGCTGTAGAAATGCCTTGTATCCAGCAGAGTTGATTTAGTTTTACTAATGTGTATTTGTTTCTGATTATAAAGATAAAATGTGCTTATTGCAAACATTAAAAAAAAATTTTAAGTCATCTATAATCCCACAGTCCAGAAATAAGAACTGTTAACATCTTGGAGCCTTTTCTCTAAGCCATTTTTCCATGCCTATGTATTTTTATGTCATTAGGATTCTAACAGTTTATCGTGGGTATTTTCCTATTCTGAAAACCCTCCAAATCATGACTGTTAATGACTTTGTAATGTTTGATCCTACCTCATGATATATTTAACTATTCTCTTCTTGTTGGATATTTAGGTTACTTTCTATCAACCTCATTTCACAACTGTAATGGCTGTTGGAGCAAGAAGCTATACTTCCCAGACATAGTGAATAAAAGAATAAATGAATGAATAGGGTTGGTCCAGATGTTTAAGGCTCTGAACAGCCCGAGAGGGGAGTTTGGACCTGATCCTGTGGTCGCCAGTGGGATGGAAGGTCTTGAGCTAGCCAAGAAAATGCTCTTGAACTCTTCCAAGGCAGACGCTGCAGCCAGAGCCTTGGCCCCCTCCTGAGCTGGTAAAGGGGCACTCTCGCCCCCAGGACTGGCCTAAGGGACAAAACGCTGCAGGCACCTCGGGGAGCTTGCCAACCAGGCTTCCCTGGTGGTACAGGACTGAAAGAGGCACTCACTCTACTTTTCACAGCATTCAAAGGCAGAGCTGTCAAAAGCTGGCCCCCAAATGCTCGTATTATGTGGGAGAAAGTCTTGGGGAGAAAATGAGGAAGGAGGGGAATTATGCAATTGAAAACATGTACGAATCCAGACAGAATAATGAAGCACAGACACAAGATTTTGCACTCAATGGAAATTGCATTTAGCCATGTTTTGTGGTTTGAGAAAAAGAGAGAGACTGACTCAGAGAGACAGATGGAGACACACGGGGCGAGGAGAAAGAGAGGGGAAAAAAGAAGAGCCAGGGATGCAAAGAGAGAGTCAACAGCAGCCAGATGGAGTCCCACAGAGGAGAGGGAACAGTGGGGCCTGGGGCAACCGCTTCGTCACCGCCGACCCTGCTCATCTCTCCTGACTTTGCCCCTGGGTCTGCAGAGGGTCGGTCCGCAAGTCCCAGGGCTGAAGCCAGTCCTGATCTGAGCGAGAAGAAAACCAGGAGACCTCCACCCCCCATCTGGGGGCTTGGGATTTTTTCCCCCATATTTTTCTGTATGTTTTTTGTATTGCCAAGTTTTTACAAAATGGAGCACTCACGAAATACTACTTCACAATCAAAAGGAACCCGCTCTGGCTCCATGCAACAGCCTGGATAACCTCGAGGGCTTTAGGCTGAGTGAAAAAGTCAATCTCGAGAAGTTACAGACTGTATGATTCCATTTATGTGACATTCTAGACATGACGAAAATTGTGGAAATGGGGAGAAGATTCGTGATTGCCAGGGGTTGAGGAGAGTGGGAGGAAAATGGGTGGGTGTGACTTTCCGGGCCAGCACAAGGGAGCTCTTTGTGGTGATGGAAACGTTCTGTGTCTTGATTGCATGGTTACACAAATCTACACAAGTGATAAAATGACAAGAACTATATGCACACATTGCACCAACATCAGCTTCCTGGTTTTGATGTGGTTCCATCGGGGGACACTGGGGAAAGGGTCATGTGACCTCTCTATACTATTTTTGCAACTTCTTGTGAATGTATAATTATTTTAAAGTAAAAAGTTACCCCCCAAAAGTAAAAAAAAAGAAACCCCTCCACCAGATCACGTATGATTCTTATCATCAGAAAAGTTATCCCAAAATGCTAAGTGCCACAAAGATGAAACCTAAAAGTCATGACAATATGTCATTCCCTAAGGTTTATAATCCACATAGAAATTCCTATTTATGCAGAAATCCTCGCTGAGAATAGAAGGCTGAACAAAAACCAGCTGGAGGATTTGCAGAGAGTTTAACTGAGAGAGCAGTGCCTTCTGCTTCATCCCGGCTGTGTGAATTTGGGCTAGTCACTTCACCTCTCTGGGCCCAGATTCCTCATCTGTAAAATGGGTTCCTATACAGATTAAAAGAGATGGGACTGACTTGTGAAGCACACAGCGCTCAGTAAGTATGAAGTCCCTTCCTTCCTTGTGGCAGGCATCAGCCATGCCCAGGAAGGAAGGCTAGCACTGAAGGAGCCCTTAGGGGAATCCATAATATGCCACCAGTCATCCTATAAAAGCCCCCATATGTTCCCAATCATGCTATAAAAGTTTTTGAGCTCCACCACAGTTGGGGTAAAAATACCCATTTTTCCCTGAGAAGGTCTTTCTAAGATTGTATTTCTCTTTCAGCGTAAGTTTTAAGGGCATCACAAATGTGGTAGCATTGAGAGAAAAATGCTGTGGCTTTAAAACGCAAACAGAAACAGTCATGCCGTTAGTCTTCTTAAATTGCAAAAGATGGAGATCAATCTTTGCCTCTGGTAACGGTAAAACATGAAAGATAACGCAGGCTTTGAAGTGCAATCAGACCGGCAGGTGGGGTCACCTGTTCAGAACGGGTCACACAGCTGTAGACATGCGTGGGGCGGACTGAGGGGGCTGAGTTCTCGGGAGCAGTGGGGAAGACCCCATCACCTGGGCTCTGAGATCTGCTCGTGGAGCCTCTGAGAACCACTAGGTTTGAGTCCAACTCTTTTATTCACAGATAAGACCCAAAAAAGGGGAACCATGTGCCCAACTCTCAGAGCTCTTGAGTGGCAGTGGAGGACATGCTTCTGGAAATGCATCAGTGTGGGGAGTGAGGCTGGCTCTCAGAGAGCAGTGTATCCTCTTAGAAGAGTAATAACATTTAGTGATGCTTTTCTGGAGCCGTTTCCTTTGCTGCCCCCAGAATCCTCCCTCCTGCTTGAAGACGCCCTCCTTCCCGTCCGGGGCCCCGCCCGGCACCCAGCCGGAGGTCGGCCGTCTGCACTTGAGTTCCCCCAGTGACAGCAGCCCACGCCTCGTTGGACAGCTCCTGTCCGCAGAAAGTTCTCCCCGCCAGCCAGGTGTGATGTCTCTGACCCAGCCAATCGACCCCACACACAGCCTGTCATTCCACTATTTGAATTCCATTCCTGTACATTTTAAAGATGAAAACATCTTTATGAGTCCCTTGTTGAAATTCAAATATGGCCGTGAACACCTAAAGCCCTGCGTCAGTGAAGACCTTTGAGGTGGAGTGTTGGCAGGAAGCCCAGTGACGGAATGACTTAGGTGAGTTGGGGCTCAATGAGCGGGGAGGCTGGGAGGCCAGGAGGCCCAAATACACTTTATTCAGGGGGCTATTTGGGTCCTCCAGGGCCTGTGTCTTCTTGGGGAAGAAAACAGGAGCATCCAAAGGGCATATTCCTTCCTTTCCCAGATCCGCATGCCTGGCTGCTGGAATCAGTCCTATGGACAGGCAGAGTGGCTCCACTCTGGGGAGATTCAAAGTGTCCAGAAACTTCTGGTCAAGATGGTATTATAAGTTCGTGTTTTGAATTCCACCTCCATGCACTAAACTCATAGCAATGATATAAAAAGATAAATTCAGGGGCCGTCCTGGTGGCACAGTGGTTGAATTTGCACGCTTTGCTTCTGTGGCCCAGGGTTTGTGGGTTCAGATCCTAGGTGCGGACCTACACACTGCTCATCAAGTCATGTTGTGGAGGCGTCCCATATATAAAGTAGAAGAAGATTGGCACAGATGTTAGCTCAAGGCCAATCTTCCTCACCAAAAAAAAAAGATAAATTCAGAACAGAATAAACATCTGTGAGGACCAGAAATGCAAGACACACAAAAGGTTACATAGCAAGGAAGCTGGGGGTCTGGGTTCAGAAGTAGGGTGAGCAGCCAGGAATTTGACTTCCTCTGGTTTAAGGGGCTAAATGAGCCCCACATGAGGCCAGGGCTGAGCCTCACACTGGCTCACTGACTAAATGTGAAACCCCCACCAGCATCACAGGATGAGAGCCTTGAGTCCTCAGCACGAAACCTGGTTCTGGACGGGGTCCCAGGAGTCCGGGACTCCTTTGTAGTAGCTTCCACGTTTCCTCGTTACCCTTGGTATGCTGCCATTTCGCTATAGCGTGTCTAGCTATGAAGTGACTTTTACTTGTTCTGTTCAGCACTGAGTATGCCCTTTGAATCGAGCTCTTGTGTCTTTAATTCTAGAAAATGCTCAGCCCTTATTTCTTTAATTGGCTTCTTCTGCATTCCCTCTGTTCTCTTGGAATTCCTGTCTGTCAGCCTATACTCCATGTCTCTGAACTGCTTGGGGCATAGAATGCCAGTTGACCCCTCGGATCTATTTTCCTTGTTTCGTAGTAATTAGAGTCTCTGACTTTTAATTAGGCGTATGGTCACTGGGAACAAAGGCTACACTTCTCAGTCTTCCTTTTAGCTGCATATGGACATATGACCGAGTTCTGGACAATGGGTATAACTATGAGTCTTGTGGAACTTCCTTGAAATGTCTTTAAAGCAAGGGAGTGTGCTATTCTTTGATCTGTCTTTCTTCCTGCTATCTGGAAAATGCACAAGATGGCCAAAGCTGGTGCAGCCATATTGGATCATACGGTAGAAGTCAGTTGGAAGGAAATGGTGTCTCAGTGACTTTATGAGGTTGCCCTCTTAGCCCTAAACTTCCTGATGCTGGAGCATTACTCCATGAGAGAGAAATGAGCTTGTGTCTTGTTTAAGCCATGGTCATTTTCCTATCTATCATGAGACAGAGAAGGGAGAAAAGTCAATAAAGGATTTGATCATGAGCAGGTTACTGTTGGGGGCATCTAAGGCTCTATCCCACTGTGGGACCTGTGAGAGACTCTGTGAAACAGTCTGCATAACTGTCCCCCCAAGGGGCAAGGAAACTGGAGCACTTATCCATGAACTAATGTCCCCTGCTGGTTGAGGGTCTTTCCTGGGGCTAACTCCCCTGGTACTCTGCTGCCCCTGTGCAAGCTAAGCCTGTTCCTGCAGCCAGCAAATACACTCAGAGGGAGATGCAGGAAGCTGTCATGCTGTGCAGAGCTGTTTTAAGGTGACTGCTGGGGTCAGACAAGGGAATGTGGGCTGGGCACCAACAGTGTCTGCGAGCTGTCTATTGCATTGGAAATTCTCTAACTTCTACACTGCTCTTTCCCATAGTTTATCTCTTTATCACTTGCTCCATCCTGGGTGAAATCCCCAGTTCTCTCTTCCAAATAATCCTTTATTCTAACATGTCCAATCTCGATTTATTCTGTCTCTTCAGCTTAGTGCATAAACTATATTTCTCATCCCAGAGTTTCTAAATGGTTTTGTTTCATTTCTGCCAATTTTTAATTTATAATTGATCCTTCTCTTTTTATGGATGGACATTATTCCTGATTTTATTGATTGCTTTTCCTCGTGTGTTTTGGAATTCTAGTTTGTAGGCTCTACTTAAGAGGGATTAATTTTTCTCTGCATATTCTCCCTGCCCGGTGCTTTGATGGTTTCTCCCTGGACTCCTGGGACCCTTCCCGAACCAGGTTTTATACTGATGACTCAAGGTTCTCATCCTGTGATGCTGTGGGCATTTCACATGTCCAGTAACTGAACCAGCATGAGGCTTGGTCCTGGCCTCACGTGGGGCTCATTACATGTAGAGGAAAGGCACTTACTCATTTATTAACCCAATAAATATTTATTGAGTGCCTTCTTTGAGTCAGGCCTGTTCTAGGGGTGGGAATACAATGATGAACTAGACAAATAAATGTAAGTAAGTCTACCATTTACTATCAGATAGTGAGTGGCACCCTTAGTGCAAAATAAAGCAGAGCAAGGGAGTAAAAGTGATGAAGGGTGGGGTTCAGTATATCTTAGGCAAGTTGTTCATGAAAGGCCTCTCTGTAACATCTGAGTAGAGAACTGAATGGAGTGATGCAGCAAGTTATGCACAGATCTGGGGGAACAGCCTCTCAAAGAGAGAGAAAGAGCAAGTGCCAAGGCGCTGAGGTGGAAGTGTGCTTGTTGTGGTCAATAAACAGCAAGAAACCTAAATATGTAAGCAAATATTAACAGACCTAAAGGGAGAAACTGATAGTAATACAATTACAGTAGAGGACTTTAAAACCCCCACTTACATCAATGGATAGATCATCCAGACAGAAAATCAATGAGAAAACATCAGCCTTAAACAACACATTAGACCAGATGGACTTAAGATATTTACAGAACATTCCATCCAAAAGCAACAGAATACACATTCTTCTCAAGTGCACATGGAATGGTCTCCAGGGTGGATCACATGTTAGGCCACAAAACAAGTCTTAATAAATTTAAGAAGATTGAAATCATATCTAGCATCTTTTGTAAACCACAATGGTATGAAACTAGAAATCAATTACAAAAAGAAAACTGGAAAAATCACAAATATGTGGAGCTTAAACAACATCCTACTGAACAACCAATGAGTCAAAGAAGAAATTGAAAAACCCCTTGAGGCAAATGAGAATGGAAATATAGCACACCAAAATCTACTGGATGCAACAAAAGCAGTTCTAAGCAGGAAGTTTATAGCAGTACTGGCTTACCTTAAGAAAAAATAAAAATCTCAAATAAACCATCTAACTTTACACTAAAGGAACTAGAAAAATAAGAACAAATGAAGCCTAAAGTTAGTAGAAGGAAGGAAATGATAAAGATCGGAACACAAATGCAGAAATAAATGCAATAGAGGCTAAAAAGACAATAGAAAAGATTGATGAAACCAAGAGTTGGTTCTTTGAAAAGATAAACAAAACTCACAAACTTTTAGCTAGACTCACTAAGAAAAAAAGGGAAAGGACTCAAATAAATAAAATCAGATATGAAAGAAGAGAAATTACAACTGATACCAAAGAAATACAAAGTAGCATAAGACATTAATACAAACAGTTATACACCAACCAATTGGACAACCTAGAAGAAATGGATAAATTCCTAGAAACTTACAATCTTCCAAGATTGAATCATGAAGAAATAGAAAATCTGAATGGATCGATTACTAGTAAGGAGTTTGAATCAGTAATCAAAAACCTCCCAAAAAACAAGTCCAGGGCCAGATGGCTACACTAGTGAATTCTACCAAAGATTCAGAGAAAATTCCGTTCTTTTCCTTCTCAAAATCCTCCCAAGCTCATTTTACAAGGCCAGCATTAGCCTGGTGCCCAAACTAGACAAAGACACGATAAAAAAAATTACAGGCCAATATCCCTGATGAAGATAACGTAAAAATCCTCCACAAAATATTAGCAAACCGAATTCAACAATACATTAAAAGGATCATACACCCTGATCAAATGGGATTTATTTCCAGGGATGCAAGGATGGTTCAACATTTGCAAATCAATCAGCATGATACACCACATTCACAAAACGAAGGATAAAAATCATAGGATCATCTCAATAGATGCAGAAAAAGCATTTGACAAAATTCAACATCCATTTATGATAGAAACTCTCAACAAAGTGGGAATAGATGAAACATGCCTCAACATAATAATCTCCGTATATGAGAAGCCCACAGGTAATATTATACTCAACGATAAAAAACTTGGAAGTTTTTCCCTTAAGATCAGAAACAAGACAAGGATGTCCACTCTTGCCACTTTTATTCAACATAGTATTGGAAGTTCTAGCCTGAGCAATTAGGCAGGAAAAAGAAATAAAAGTCCTCCAAACTGGAAAGTAAGAAGTAAAAGCGTCACTATTTGCAGATGACATGTTTTTTTTTTTAAAGATTGGCACCTGAGCTATCATCTGTTGTCAATCTTTTTTTTCTGTTTTCTTCTCCCCAAAGCCCCCCGGTACATAATTGTATATTCTAGCTGTGAGTGCCTCTGGTTGTGCCACGTGGGATGCCACCTAAGCACAGCTTGATTAGTGGTCCCATGTCTGTGCCCAGGATCCGAACTGGTGAAACCCTGGGCCACCAAAGCAAAGCACACAAACTTAACCATTCGGCCATAGGGCCAGCCCCACAGATGACATGATATTATATATAGAAAACACTAAAGACTCCAACAAAAATTTATTAGAACTAATAAATGAATTCAGTAAAGTTGTAGGGTACAAAACCAACACGCAAAAATCTATTTCATTTTTATGCATTAACAATGAACCACCCGAGAAAGAAATTAAGAAAACTATCCCAAAGAGCCAAAGCAATCCTGAGAAAGAAGAACACAGCTTGAGGTATTACACTCCCTGATTTCAAACTATATTACAAAGCTATAGTAATCAATACAGTATGGAACTGGCATAAAAACAGACACACAGATCAATGGAACAAAAGAGAAAGCCCAGAAATGAACCCATGCTTACATCGTCAATTAATCTACAACAAAGTAGGCAAGAATATACAATGCGGAAAGGACAGTCTCTTCAATAAATGGCGTTGGGAAAACTTGACAGCCACATGCAAAAGAATGAGACGGGACCACTTTCTTACACCATACATAAAAATTAACTCAAAATGGATTAAAGACTTGAATATAAGACCAGAAAACATAAAATTCCTAGAAGAAAACATAGTCAGTAAGCTCTTTGACATTGGTCTTGGCAATATTTTTTTGGGCTCTAACTCCAAAGGCGACGGCAACAAAAGAAAAAATAAACAAATGAGACTACATTCAACTAAAAACTTCTGCATGGCAAAGGAAACCATCAACAAAACAAAAACGCAATCTACTGAATGGGAGAAGATGTTTGCAAAGCATACATCTGATAAAGACTTAATATCCAAAATATGTAAAGAACCTATACAAGTCAATAACAAAAAAATCAAACAATCCGATAAAAAAATGGGCAAAGGATCTGTATAGACATTTTTCCAAAGAAGATACACAGATGGCCAACAGGCACGTGAAAAGATGCTCAAAATTACTAATCATCAGGGAAATGCAAATCAAAACCACAATGAGATATCACCTCACACCTGTCAGAATGGCTATTATCAAAAGGACAAGAAATAACAAGTGTTGGCGAGGATGTGGAGAAAAGGAAACCCTTGTGCACTGTTGGTGGGAGTGTAAATTGATGCAGCCACTATGGAAAACAGTATGGAGGTTCCTCAAAAAATTAAAAATGGAACTACCATATGATCCAGCACTTCCACTTCTGGGTATTCATACAAAGAATACAAAAACATGCACACCTATGTTCACTGCAGCAGTACTTACAATAGCCAAGATATGGAAACAACTTAAGTGCCCATCCATGGGCGAATGGATGAAGAAGATGTGGTATATACACACAATGGAATACTACTCAGCCGTAAAAAAGAATGAAATCTTGACATTTGTGACAACACGGATGGGACAGATGTTAAGGGTGTTATGCTAAGTGAAACAAGTCAGAGAAAGACAAATATCGTATGATTTCACTTTTATATGGAATCTAAAAAAACCCAACGGACAAACAAAACAAAACGTATAGATATAAAGAACAGATTGGTGGTTGCCAGAGGAAAGTGGGGTGGAGGGTGGGAGAAATGGGTGAAGGGGGCCAAGAAATACAAACTTCCAGTTATAAAATAAATAAGTCATGTGGATGTAATATACAGCATGGTGACCGTAGTCAATAATATTGAATTGCAAATTTGAAGGTTGGTAAGAAAGTAAATCTTAAAAGTTCTCATCAAAGAAAAAAAAATTTGTAAGTTTGTATGGTGACAGATGGTAACGAGACTTACTGTGATCATTTTCCAGTGTATGAAAATGTCAAATTATTAGGTTGTACACCTGAAACTAATATAATGTTGTATGTCAATTCTACTTCAATTTAAAAAAAGAAATGAAACAAAAAGAAAGGGTGAGAAGGCCAGAGATCCAGCTGAGTGAGCAGGGGGAGAGGAATAAACAGTCTGGAGAAGCAGTCTGGGGCCAGATCCTGCTGTGTGGACCCGGGAGCAGCGGCATGCTGGAGCCCATTCAGACTAGCTCCGGAGCGCTTATCGTTCAGTGATGTCCTGTTGGAAGTTAGAAATTGGCCATGGAGAGAGAAGGTACACCACAACTGGCAAATGCTACAAAGCAGGGCTCCCCATGCTCCAGAGCCGGTTGTTAAGCAAGTACCAGCACACTGCTACTTGTAGGGGTGGTGAGAAATTTGGAACAGGAAGCCATCGGAGGGTTTTGAACTGGGGAATAATGTGATGTGGTTTCATTTTAACAAGCTCGTTGTGGAGAACAGACCCCAGGGTGCGAGAATGCAAGCGGGGAAATGATTAGGAAGCCATTGCAATGGACCAGGTGAGGAGGGATGGGGAAGTGCCCAGAGAGGTTGTTGGGGGTGGGGGAGATGTTTTCATTCTGTGCTTTATCTTCTGGCCTCACCTCCCTTAATGTACTGTTTAGCCTCTGTCAACAGAGCAATTCTACTCGCTGAGAGCAATATGTCTTCCTAGAAGGAATGAGGGCTCTGCAATCAGTGGGCCTGGATCCACTTCCTTTTTTGGGGGTGAGGAAGACTGGCCCTGAGCTAACATCTGTGCCCATCTTCCTCTATTTTATGTGGGATGCCACCACAGAGTGGCTTGACCAGTGGTGCCTAATCCGTGCTGCCATTTGAACCTGCAAACCCCAGGCGGAAGGGGAGCGCCAGAACTTAACCACTATGCCACAGGGCTGGAGCCTGGATCCACTTCTTAACAGGATCCTGTGGGGAAATTATTTAACAGGTGGCCGTGAAGAATAAATGAGGTAAAGAGTGTGAAATTCCTATTTATCCTTCTTTCCTGGGGCACAGCACCCTGACCCTCAGTCCCTCAGGGTCCCTCCCTCTATAGGCCCAGGTCGTGCAAGCAGCAAGAATGAAACCGCTGTTCACCGGTTCCCCAGGCGGCCTGCGCGTCTCTCCTAGATCCCAGATGGGCCACCAGCGCCACCTAGTGCCCAGTCTGGTTTCTGCAGGCCAGCCTTCCCTGAATGTTTCTTGATCATGAATCACCTCAAAGTTCAAGACTGCTTTGCCAGACGGAGCCAACAGCACATTAACTGTCTTAACGTTCGTTGTCTGACCTGCCAACACAGTCTGCTGTCTGCTGTCCCCCTGTCCCTCCTTACATGTCAGTCTTGCCTCCATATCCAGATTGCAGAAGGCAGGACCCGTGTCTTCAGAATCCACACCTATTTCTTGAGCCATTACTTTGTGCCAGGCACTCTGATTTAATCCTTAAGGCAGTTACATCCTTATGCTTTATCTGGAGACACTGAGGCTGAGACATCTATAGAAGCAACCCAGGTAAGATTTGACTCCAGGACTTCTCTCTGCAAGGCCAAGATTTTTTTCCACAAAAGCATCCAGCACAAGCTGGACAGCCAGAAGATGCTCAGGGGGTCATTTTATTTATGCGGCTCCTTTAAAGGAGGGAAGCAAAGAGGTCACTGAACAGGAGTCAGGAGAACCACACTGAGGTTCAAGGTCTGCCATAAAGAGCTTGCTGAGTCACCTCGGGCAGACTGATGCCCCTCTGTGGTCTTCAGCATCCCCACGATTGGAGAAAGGGATTGGACTGGATGGTCCTGAAGCTTCCCTCGCATCCTGATGCTCAACAGTTGCAGAGCTGAGAGGGCTCCAGATGAAGGTTAACATTCTGGACTCTGAGGTCACTGCCTGGGGGAGTCCCACCTGCTGCACTCGATAGCTGTGAGCTCTTGGGCAAATCACTTATTCCTGCCTCCGTTTCTCTGCCTGTAAAGCAAGGATGACAGTGCTCACCTTCCTGCCTCATTGGATTGTTGAGTTATCTATTAGAACCACTCAAAACAGTGCTTGGTACAGAATGGGTGATCAACTTATGTTCTTTTTTAAAAATATTGATTCCACCTGCTATGTAATTATTTTTGTTAAACCATTGAACCAGATCACATGAAAGTCTTGTGCGTTACAAATAGGGTTTTCCGCCATTTAATTCCTGCAAGCTCCAGGTCACGGTCATACATGTAGCCACAGATAAGGCAACACTGAAGGTCAGGTGGCTGACCCACAGGTTCCTCATAGGATCATGTGGCTTACAACGTAAATAAAACCTGAAATGCTTAGGACAAAATGAGCCCAAAGACCATTATCGTACCCTAAATTCCATCATTCCAGACAGGAAATTAAGAAATCTGGGTCCTAAACCGGGCTGCTCTGGTCCTCGGTTTCCTCACGAGGAAACAGGGTATGGACTAGCTGAATGTTTACGAAGGCCCCTATTATGGACCAGCCACTGTGAAAGGTTTCGCATAGCTAAATCAGAAAACAGCATGTATTGACAAAGGGACAAAGAACCCTGTCCTCCTGCTGGGTCGTTGTGTGACAGGAACCAGGCCTGGGCAGTGGGATGGCGTGTCCTCTCTATTCTGTTCTTTGGGATCTCCTCCTAAACGGGCAGGTGGGGAGGCCGCAGGGCTTGCTATGTGATGGGAGAAAGCCCTTCTCTTCTCAGAATCACAGGCCTCTGGAGCAGCACCACATGACAGAACTTTCGGAGATGACAGAAGTATTCAGTATCTGTGTTGTCCAATATGGTGGCCACTAGCCACCCGTAGCTTTGGAGCACTTGAAATGTGGCTAGTGCAACCAAGGAACTGAATTTTAGATTTTAGTTAATTTTAATTAAATTTAAATAGTGCATTGTGACTAGTAGCTACTGTGTTTAAAAGAGCAGCTCTATAGCTATATGGCCTTAGGAGCATCCTCCTGGAAAGATGAGGAGGTAATAGAGACACAAAGAAATGGAATGATTTGCTTAAAGGCAGCTAGTGACTCTGTGGCAGAATTGAAAACAGAACCTAACTCCTTCTTATCCCAGGAGAAGTTCTTCCCTGCGTTCCCAGCGCATGCTTGCAGACTTCTGCCATGCTCTTCAGTGGCTCCATGACTTTCTGCAGGTTAAGTAGCTACCCATGACAGCAATGCTCTTCTACCCCACACCCACCCTCTCTGTGTTTGGTAAACTCCTACTCATACTTCAAGACCCAATTCAAACATCCTGACCTTCTCTCCATCCCTGGCAGTTCCTTCCTCCCTCTCCATCTTCCCACAGCATTTTGTCTACTCAGCTACCAGGGCACTAATGATGTAATTATCTATTCTTTTGTCTCCCCCATTTGACTAGAATTCCCTAGAGGCACAGACAGTGTTTTATTCTTCCCCTCTCCAGAATCCAGCACAGGAGACTGGTTAACAAACATATATGAAATCAATGTACAGAATGTACTACAATTTGCAGACTTCAAATAAAAACAGACTTTCCCAGAAGATAAGGAGGTGTAACTAGTAATCAGGATGCCTGGGTTCTGTTGGTGACACATGCTCAGTTGCTGTGTGACTGTAGGTAAATTGTGCCCCTCTCTGGGCCTGAGGTTGGACTGGGTCATTGCCAAGGCAGGGCTTAGCCCCCTCTAAGGGCCTGAGTCTGAGGAACTCCTGGCTCCTTGGGCAAGGCTGAGATGGATTCTCTCGAGGAGGTGGTGGGGAGCGGTGGTTGGAGGTAGCTGTCAACTGTGACAGGAGCTGCTGGAAATGAGGGCTGAGGTCGCTGAGGTTGAGGGGCTGCTGGGCCACCAGGCCAGGAGAGTACAGAGAGTCCCAGACATGGTGGAGGGGGGCTGGGAGGGCAGCAGAGGTAGGAGCGGGGGGGGGGGGGGGGGGGGGGGGAGGGGGGGGAGGGACTGGAAACCAACCAAACCAGAAGGAGGAGAAAGACAGGGGGAAAAAACCCAAAATACTGACTATACAAAGTCCATTTCTGGTTAGACTCCCATTTATTCATTCATTTCACCCATTCACTCAATAAATATTTATTTGTAGATTTCCTGAGCTCAGGGACTCTTAGATCATCAGACAAAGAAACTGAGGCCCAAGGTGGGGAAATGACTTATTCCAGGTCACATGGGGAGCGACTAGCAAGTCTGGGACAAAGAGCCCAGGTGCCACCTTCTCAACTGTACCAAACCACTGTGCCAATTGAAAGCCAGTCATGTGCTTCACTGGGGCGCCCAGCGCTAACTTTGGGTTACCAAGGCCTTGGGCAGCGTGGGCCAGTCCTGCCAGGACTTTCTTCCAGGTAGCAAAGGAGGACTAAAGGTGATCCTCGACCTCCTCTGGGCCTCGCTCCTCATGGAGTGGCTTCATAGAATGAGCCCTGGACCTGAAGCCAGACAATTCTGGATTCAAGAACCAAGAGACTATTTTTTTTTTTCAAACTGGGTGAATTTGGACAGTCACTCATCCTTCAAGTCAGTTTCCTCATCTATGAAATGAAGATGATTATCTCTCATGAGATGATGCTGTGAGGTTTAGATGAGATAATGTGTGTAACCATGCCTAAAAGACATCGGTGAATGTTTTGTGAATAAATAAGATGAGAAAGAAAACAGCAGCCCTGTCAGCGGTCTGCTGGCCGGGCGCTCACAGTGAGGCCACGGCGCTCTCCCGCCGAGTGTGAACAAGTTCGCAGAACACCAACACCAGGCAAGGTCACTGTGATCACTATGCAGCGAGAAAAAAAATATACGACTCGGGGCCGGCCCGGTGGCGCAGCGGTTAAGTTCGCACGTTCCGCTTCTCGGCGGCCCGGGGTTCGCTGGTTCGGATCCCGGGTGCGGACATGGCACTGCTTGGCAGCCATGCTGTGGTAGGCGTCCCACGTATAAACTAGAGGAAGATGGGCACGGATGTTAGCTCAGAGCCAGGCTTCCTCAGCAAAAAGAGGAGGACTGGCAGTAGTTAGCTGAGGGCTAATCTTCCTCCAAAAAAAATATATATATATATATATATACGACTCCATAATCATGTCTGAACGCAAATAAAAACAAGAACAGTGTGCAAAATCGCAAAAACGACCAATATCCCCTCCTCCCAGCAACATGAGAGTCGGCAGTTTCTTTACCAATTACGGCCTTAGCCCTGCTCCGTTCTCCCCTCTCTTAGAGAAAAATTAAGATCCCTAATCACCGAATTGCTGTCTTCCGACAGCACTTGACGCAGAGCGAACTCCTGCTTGTCACATGCCCCTCCTGACAGCCTCTTTCTGAGATGCCCCACGCTTCCACAAGGAGCGCCCCGTCCTTCATGCAGCAAGTAATAAACCCAACTTTGATGAGAGGTGTGTTCCTGGTGGTCTTTTTGCTATGGGGCATTGACAAAGACTTCAATGGTAGAAGTCCAGGCCCCCGTGATAGAATAGTGGAGGAATACACACACACACACACACACACACACACACACACACATACATGTATGTATTATGTATAGGTATCGCATATACATTGTATATGTCTGATTTTTTTGTCTGAAGGGTCTTTCCCTCAAATTACACTGTATGGATGACTTATTACTCTGCTTGTGAATGAAACCGGCCCTTTGGTCTAACAAGCTCTGGCAAAATTTGGGAAATAACTGTCATGGACAGGGGAGGAAATGGGGACATGGAGAGAGACTCACATTTACAGAAATTTTACCATGTGAGACTTTGTCTCATTTAATCCTCACAACCATTCTATGGGGTAGGTCCAGTATCATTTCCCTCAGATTACAGATAGGGAAACTGAGGCTCACAGAAGTTTGGTGTTTGGGCCAGGATTTGAAGCAGAACTGACTCCAAAGTGTGTGCTCTTTACGCCCAGCCTGTGAGCTCCTCTACTGTCCCTGAGAAAGGAGGGTAGCATCCTGGCCGCCTGAGCTCAGCCTCTCCAGCCCATAGCCCCAGGTAAGACCCAATAATTAGTCATGAGTAGGCATAATCCATCAGCAATCAGAAGCCATTCATGAATTCTCATTTTATAAGTGGGGAAACTGAGGCCCAGAGAGGCAATCCCCTCTCCTGTCTGGGCTTCCTTCAGTGATTGCTGGAGCAGATTCCTACAGCTTGCAAGGGGCGGGGCATGTATGTCTTCCCAACTCAGTGTTCAACCATGTTCCATTCATAGCTTGATATTAGTTACAGTGCGAATATTGACACTGCAGATATTGGCAAATGCTAGGGATTTTTGTTTGTTTGTAGGTTTTTATTTTTTCCCCAGAAAGTCAGTTAAAACATTTACCAGCACACCACTGGCTTCTTCCCTCCTATAAGGAAAAGAAATTATAAATATTAGTGGGGATATGTTTGGGAACAGCTCCCGTCAGAGGACAAAAACTGAACTCCACCTGGCTTGGCTGTGATTTTATCATAACGTCCACATCCTCTGTGATGTATTTGTGTCAGCGTAATTGGAGGGTCTTGTTGAAAGTCTTTCCTGGACCCGCCTGAATCAGAAGCTCTGGAGCCAGGACCCAGAATCTGCATTTTAACAGGTCTCCTCAGATGATTCTTGTGATGCTCTTTAGTTGATCACTGCCCTACATCCTTGTTGTCGTATCGAATGACACCTTAGACACAGAGGGCAAATTTTGGCCTTCAAAGAAAATGCAATCCAGCCTCTGTTTCTTGAATGCCCACCATGTGCTAGCTGGGGGTGCATGAAGACGGGCTCAGGTCCACTTCCGTCTTCTCTCTCCTGTCTCTGAGGCGATGGTACAGAGCTCACTGGTGTATCGACATGGGAATCAGACAGAATTCCACCACATCCCCTCCCAGAGAGTTCTAGGTAAGTGTGCCTGCTAGAAGTTCCATAGAATCTATTAACACATAGAAAATGTATAGTTAATTCTCAGTTGTCTAAACAATTGATGTCAGAAGAACTGGGTTAGAGTCCTGGATCTGATTCACACTAGGGATGGGATCTAAGGCAAGTTCCTTAACCTCTCTGGGGCTCAGTTGCCTCCTCTTTAAAACTAGCATCTACCTTAGAGGTTTGTAAGACTCAGTGAGATAACGCTGGAAAAGCAAACTCATTTATACAGTGCTGGTTACACATTTATTGCCTTAGCTCTCTCGCCCTTGCTGATGGGCCCTCCTCAATTCCAGCACCATGGGACTGCCTCCCTCACCCAGGCTATGAGCACCTCACAGCAGGGCTTACACATCTATGTGTATGTCCAGCACAAAACAAGTATTTCCTCAAGGTATGTGATTGCATCTGAATGTATGACTTGCACATAGATATAGAGAGATGAAGC
Organism: Equus caballus; assembly: GCF_041296265.1. Lineage (NCBI taxonomy): Eukaryota > Metazoa > Chordata > Mammalia > Perissodactyla > Equidae > Equus > Equus caballus. The sequence goes on from NC_091685.1 coordinate 16,986,134, forward strand.
CACCCCCACACAGAGAAATGTGGCACTGGTACTGGATTATTCACAGACAGGTGGCATGGAGTTGTAAACAGAGCACAAGGCTTGGGGACAGGAGTTTCAAGTGTTAGGGTGGGGAATTGTATCTACTGCTGCATAATAAATTACCACAAACTTAGAGGCTTAAAACAACACACTTATTATCTCACAGGCTCTCTGTGTCAGGAATCTAAGCCCAGCTTAGCTGAATCCTCTGCCGAGAGTCACAAGACTGCAGTGACGGTGTCGGCCAGGCTGCAGTCTCATCTGAGGCTCAACCGGGGAAGGATCCCCTTCTGCACTCAGTCAGGTTGTTGGTGGAATTCAGCTCCTTGCAGCTGCAGGACTGAGGGATTTACTATCTTGTTGGCTGTCAGTCAGAGGCTGCCCTCAGCTCAGAGTTGCCTGCAGTTCCTGGCCATGTGGGCCTCCCAACAGAGGCATCCTACAAGATGGCAGCTTGCTTCTTCAAAGCCAACCAGGGAGCAAAAGAGAGACTCCAGCAAGACAGATGCTACAATTTTATGTCCTATAACCATGTAATCACTAATGTACACCCCATCCATCTGATCATCTTGGGTTGGAAGCAAGTCACAGACCCTGCCCAGACTCAAGTGGAAGGATTTATACCAGGCCATGAATACCAGCAGGTGGGATGACGGATGACCCTTTCAAGAATCTGTCTACCACAGGAACTGAGATGGACCTTGTGAAAGATTTTTCTTGTGAAGCCAGTAGACAGACTTGGGGGATAACAGAGCCCTTAGAAATCTTGTAACCATTTCACTTTACGCATGACAAAACAGAAGCCCAGAGAGACTGAGTCACCATTAAGTGAATAGCAGAATCAGACTAGACTCCAGACCCTCTGACTTCCAATTTCCACCATATTCTACTGCTTCTCTCTCTGCTAATAAGCAGACTTTGGGACCAAAAGACAAAAATTTAGGTGACACTTTGAAGATGTAGCTCAGTGGACATTGGAATGTCTTGGAATAGCTGCAGAATAAATCCAAATTCTCAGCATGACATTCAAGGCCCTTTGACTACCTAGCCCAACCAAGCTTTTTTGTCTCACCTCTTACCATCTCCCCCTGGTATCTAATGTTCCATCACAGAGAACTATTTGCAGCTTCCTGGTGATGCCTCCCTCCCTTTGCATATTCTCCACCAGGAATACCTTTCTCTTTCTCCGCCTAGAAAATAAACGAGCAAAACAAATCGACAAATAAATACAGCTACTTATCCTCTGAGTCCCAGCTCAAAAGCCCCCTTCTCCGTGAAACCATCCTCAATTCTTGTAGGAATTAATCACTCTCTCCATTCTGTTCTCGTAGAATCTTGTACAGCCTCTCATATAGCCCTTTTTGTATATATGATAGCTGTTTTTTGAGTTCTGTTTCTCCTACAACACCAGGACTTAAAGCAGGATTGTTAGAAAGAAGTGAAACTAATTTGCTTTCAACAAGTGTATCCTGCCAGATGGTTTTGCCAAGAGACTACCACAGCCTCTCCTGCTGAGCTGAGACACCACCAAGGCTAATGAGGGTATTTATTTCAAAGCAGATGTCTCCAGAAGCTCACTGCAAGTCAAGGAAAGGCTAGCTCGATCCCCACCCAATTACCTTCTCCTCTGTAGCTCCCCTAGCTCCATTCAATAAATCTTTAGCAATTGATTGAACAGAATTGGATTGTCATTCAACACTCGTAATTGATGATTACCAAAGGCTGGGCCGATACTAAGAGTTCAGACTAAGAGAGGAATAAGACTAGAAAAGGGCATGAAAAATCAAAAGCACATGGGCTTTGGCCAAAAGTCCGATTCGAACTCAGACTCAGTTACTTACTAGTTGCATGAACTTGAGGGAGTTATTTAACTCCCCTGACCTCTGTTTCCTCAGCTAAACAGGGGATAACAATACCTCCTCCATGAGCATTGCTGTGCGGATTACATGAGAAGATCTATGTGCCTGGTACATTGCAGATGATCAACAAACGTTAGTGCCATGCCCCTGACCCATTCCTAGAAAATGCGTCACTAGTCACTAGTCACGCTGACAACACTTATCACACACTATCAAGAATGCTGGAAGAGATACAACATGCTGGGAGGGCAAGAATACGCCATAGAATGGAGGGACCATCAAACAGAAGAGGAGGAAGGGAAAGGCTTCAAACACAGTGAACAGGAGTTGGCCAGGAGGACACTGCCATCAGAGGGAAGGGCACGTACAAAAGCAGGGCCATCCTAGCGCCTGGTCTTCATTTTTGTTGGCATCTAGGCCCTCGAGTTAACATAGAGATAAAACAATCTCTTCCTTCTGTGACAGATGACTGACGTTTTTCTTTCTTTGCCATCCTGGAGAAAGTGCCTTCTCTCTCAACCAGAAATCTGAAACCATCCAATTTACAGCTAAGGTAATGCTGAGAATTGAAATGTGCTGAATTCCAAAGTTCTGACTCTAAGAAGAATGTCAAATGAGCCTCATTCCCAGGGCGTGTGACACACTTTTGAATATATTTTATGGAGTTTGACGCCGTTAAATTGAGACATAGGTTATAACCTGAGTGATGTAGTTACTGTGGGAACCCTTGGAATCTCCTAACATTTTTACATCCATAATTTCATGATCTTCATAACTTAGACTCCCAGAATCCTAGAATGTTAGTTATAGAAGACCCCTCAGAAGTTCAACCTCCACATCTTCCTGACAGAGAAATGGAGGCCAACATATGGGGATTGAGCTGCCTAAGACCATACAGCAAAATCCTTAATTTCTGCCGCTGGAACATAGGCCTCTAAGCTTCAAGTCCACTGCCCTTTATCCTGTACTGCAGTTACTACTCCTGAAGGACTGTTACAAGTTTAGGGTGGGTCTTTTCAAATTGTACACTTCAGTAACATATGTTCATTGTGAAAAAGATTCATGTCCTTTGGGTCTAATTGACTGCCTTTAACCAGGTCAATACTAAAAGGTTTTTATCAAACCTCAGGTTCTTGGCCATTTTCCTTAGGACTTAGCCCTTAGAACTTAGGAGATAGAGTCATAGAATCTTAAAGTAGAAAAGGACTTTAGCGGTTTATCTGGTTCAGCTCCCCTTAGACCAAAGAAATGGCCTTCTTGAATGTATCCAGTGATATATTCATTTCTCCAAAGGGAATTTATCCCATTGTTTGGCCATGACTCCAAGTTTCATTAAGCAGAACTCTCTTTCCCTGTCTACTCTGTCCATTAAGATAAAAGGAAGGAAGGAAAAAGGTATCATTTGGGTATCAGGCATATGGGAGGGGCTTGGATATACTACTTCATTTGATCCTGAAAACATCCCTCTAAACTAGATGTGATCAACCGGATATAAGACTGAAAAAGAAATTCAGAGAGTTTAAAAAGTGTGCCCGAGTTCATCCACAATGAGTGGAAGATTCAAGCCCGCATGTACTCTTCGGAATGCCGAGATGCCCATCGCTCTTGCCTTCTGTCTCTCTTCCGTAAAGCCCTTTCAGCCAGCCACACCAGAGCTTTCCTTTTAAAATAAAAATCCCCTGCTTAAATGCCATTGATGGCTCTTCAATATCCACTCGAGGTAAATAGTCCAAACTCTTTAGCTTAATATCCAAGGCTCTTGACAATCTGGCTCCAAGTGGACGTCGCTGGTTCACTTCCCTCTACCCTCCCAGCGCATCCTGCATTTCCCATGAGGATGCCTTTCTGTCTCTGCACATGCTGTACTCGCTACCTGCGTGCCCTTCCCCTCTTTCTCTGCCTAAGGACATCCTAGTTTTCCTTTAAGGTCCACTCAAATGTCCCCTCCTAGGTGAAGCCTTGACCAGTGTCTCTGCACATTAATTCTTCTCTGCTTTCTCCCAGCACACTGTACACACCTCTGTAACAGCCTCTTCTGCATTGTCATGGTCCTTTGTAGTCTAAGATCCTCAAGGACAGGGATGGTATTTTACTTTTGTTTGCATTCCCAATTCCTGGCACATAATAGGTGATCCATAAATATTTATGGAATAGAACTGAGGCTTAATCCTTTTCCAGATGTTAGTCCTTCAATTACTTGAATAAACCTCTAAGGCTTTGCCCTATGCCATCCTCTTCCTAGTTATTTCTTCTCGCACCTAAAGAGTCCCAGCTCCTTCAGCTGTTTCCTGTAAAGTCTAATTTCCAGATTCTTATCATCTTGGTCATTTGCTTCCGGGTGATAATTTATCAACATGCCTCTTTTAAAATGTGATGCCTAGGACAAAATTTAATGCCCAGATGAAGTCTGGCTTCAGCGGAACAAAGAGGATGACACCTTCTGATTCAGACGTAACACTTCTTTAACCATTACTATGTACCAGGAACCTCTGCCTATCTTATTTTCCTTCACTCTTGCAATAATCTGGTAAGGTAAGTGTTATTTCTCCCATCTTATAGATGATGATACTAGCCATCTGGTAAGGCATTTTGAGAGTAAGTTAACAATGTCACAAGCCCAGAGCACAAAGTGAGCTTGTGGACAACTGATACCTTTAGATCATTTTTAAATCAACTGCTGTCAAGTTTTTGGGTGTTTTTCCAGCTACCAGCTAGTGACAGGCTTAAGGGCAACTGAGGACAAAAAGAATCAGTGCCTTTAGAAGGGTGTGGAACCAAAGCACAGAGAAAAGCCAGGTTGAATTAACGACCAACTTCCTAACAATAACAGCCTTTATCTAGGAGCTCAGACGGAGCCTGGAATCTCTCAGCCACATAGCTTCCTGGAACTATTTTTATTAGGTATTTTACAAGAGGAACAAGAGCAGAAGGATCTTAGATAAACAATGGGGTTTGAGGCTCAGCACTCCTCTGCAAAGCCCTCACACCATCCAAGTCTGAGCAGCCAGTCCAGCCGGAGCCCTGTGAGTTACAGAGTAGACGATACAGAGGCTGCCTCTCTGGTCTGTGGCCTGGGCCTGAGAGGGCTCCACGGGGCATGTTCATTCCATAAATATCTCCTGAGCCCTCTGTGTCCCAGGTATGGTGTGAGGTGCTGGGCGTGTAATAAAGAACGAACGTAGGGACAGTTCCAACCTTCTGGAGCTTGTCATCAGGTGGAAGACAGGCACAGAAGCAAATGATATGCACACGACCTAGCAAGGGCAATGATGAAAGAACGTGCCCAGGCTGCTAGGAGAGCAGGAGGAGGGGCATTTAACCCATCCTGGGGTGAGGATGGAAGACAAGGGATCAGCAGAGGCTTCCTGGGGAGGGTAATCTTAATTGATGAGTAGGAGTTAACCTGGTGAATGTGGGAGGAAGAGACAGAAAAACAGAAGTTCCAAGTATGAGCAGAGCCTCAAATGCAAGAAACAACATAAAGTTCCCACAAAGTATGGGAAGAATTATAAGCAGTTTGGTGTTTAATTAAAGTTCAAGAGGCTAGGGAGGCAGAATGAATTGTTAAATGCCCTTTGTGTATTAGGCACTGTGATGAAACCTTCACATACATTATTTCAGATCATTAACTCACTGAGTGACCTTGAGCAAGTTACTATACCTCTCTGGACCTCACTAGTAAATGAGGATTACGTGAATTCCAAGGTCCTGTCTAATCTTAGCCTCTGGCATAACCGGGTGGAAAAGCATTCTGATCTATGGTCTGTCTACCATGTTTACACAAATGCTAGTCAGGCTGATGGAGCCTCATAGCCCTGCCTCCCCTGTAGGGAGCGTATTCAAGAGGAAGTGAATTCTATCAGACTTTAAAACATTTAATGTTTTCAAACATATAATGTTTGCAGGATTCAGAAAAGATACAGATTAAAATATCTGTCTGGCAGGGTGGGCTGTGATAAACGTCATTGGAAAGGGTCAGAAGGTGAGCAGTGGGGAGCTCAGAGTCAGGAGAGATCACAGTCGGCTTGGAGGGTTGGAGCAAGGCTGCTTGGAAGAGATGGCATTTGTGATGGGCCACAGAATGCACAGAATGTCAAGGAAGAGGCTGAGCAGACATTCCAGGCAAAGGAAACAGCAAGAGCGTGACAAAGCCAACCAAAAACTGTACTCCTGCTCCCCCGTCTGCTCCCTCCACCCCTCCACCCCTACGCATCCTCTGCTCACCCTACCCTATCCACTTTCAGGATTCCTAGCTGACAGTTGAGACTCTCCATAGCTAAGCTTCATTCTCTGTGTCCAGCTTACTGACTCATGTCTCCCCTGTGTGGACCCTCTGCTCCAGCCATACAGAATGACTTGCCGTTTCCTAAATGGGCCCCTTAGTTTTCTGTCCTTATCTTATTGTATCTTCTCCATACAATGCCCCATTCCCCTAATACTCCCTCCTCCACCTCCAACTTTCCCTATTCACCATTCATGGTCCCCCTAAAATATCATCTTTTCTGTGAAACCCCTCCTGAATCTCTTTCAAACACCACCACGTTTTGATTGCATTTCCCTCACGGCACTTAAAACTTCCTGCCTTGTATTAGAAAACTGTGCACTCCTTGAAGGGGAAGTGCTATGCCATTTTGGTATCTCTCTCGAGGGTCTTACACAGGGAGCACTCAATAACTGGCCTGAGGCAAGTAATCACATAGGTTGTGAGCAAAGTGGTCAGAGGGAGAGTCTAAATGAATCTGCCCTTGGCCATTATTTAAGGCGAACGGCGCCGTCCTGTCATCCTTTGGTTATCCAGCATCATCCCCCCAAACTCTGACACGTGTTTTGGGGGTGCTGAGCAGTGGTACTGAGCACACGTCCAGCTCCAGCAGTGGGCTCTGTTATCCCATCCTTCTCATTGTTTCTAGGAGGTTCAAGCTTCCTGGTGAATCAGATCATAAAATTTCTAACCATTCTTCTGATCCCAAACTTAGTATGCAGATGAAATCTGTTCAAACTGCCTGTTTAATGATTTTAGGCAGCCTTGAAGCAGAAAAGGAGTCACAAAAGACCAACAAGCAGAAGAAGATGTGGAAGGAAAAACACCCAAATCAAGAAGGAGGCTAAGAGCCCATGTGTGTTTCAGCGCCCCCCCCCCCACCTCCCCCGCTTTCTTTATGCACCAGAAGTCATTTTTCCATTTCCTTCACCAACTCTCCCTTGGGCTCACTGTCCACTCACCAACATGGTAAAAGTGAAACACCGTTCCCTTGGTTGTCAGTCCTGGAATAATCACTCCTTCTTGCTGTCCCTTATGAAGGGCTCTGCCACGTTTATTCCTTAATGTGATATATAAAACAGCAGACCTGGGGCTTGTTCCCATCCTTTCTTTAAAAAAAAAAAATTACATCCTGACTGATTTGCCTGTTTCTTTCCCTCTCCAATGCTTCCGTACTTCTTGGCTTCCTCCTTCCCGTGACCCGCTCCTAGGGTCTGGTCATCGCCCAAAGCCACTCTCCATCTGCCTCTTGGTTTTTAATCCCCTTTCATGTCCTTTTTAAAAATCCAAACATAAAACAATGAATAGAATCTATGATGTGCTGTGCCCTGGGACACTAAGTGGACTAAACATGAAGTACTACCCTCAAGGAAACTACAGTCCAACTTAAGGTGCTCCATAGTCACACATTTCCTACCTAGATATTTACCAAGTGACAGCACAGAGGAGGGAGCAATTAATTCTTCTTGAGAAATGTCAGAGAAATTTTGAGCTGGATCTAAAAAAGAAGCAGGGATCCAAAAGACAGTATGTATACTTTTTATCTTTTCAGCAAGTATGTAGGAATATCTCCTTCGTAGGAAGCCTTGTCTGAGACATTGGAGCTAAGGTGTGAACAGGTTTCCTGATCGCAAGAAGCTTTCAGCCCAGGAAAGTTCAAAAATGTCCCCTAAAAACGGCAATACAATGCCTATCGTGCCATGGAGAGAGTGACAGAACAAACTGCCAGGGGAGTTCGCAGAGAAATGTTTAAGAGAACATTTCTCGCTGGGTGTAGTAGGCAGAATTCTAAGACGGCCCCCGAGATTCCTGGCCATTGTCGTACCTGTCCTGCATAACCCCTGGGCCAGTGAATATAATGAATTTTAATGCTATGATTAGGTTATGTTATATGGCACAGTTGCCCTTAAGAAGGGAGATTATCTGGGTAGACTTGACCTGATTACAAGTCTTTTAAAAACTGAGCGTTTTCTCTAACTGGTTGAAGAAGGAGAAATCAGGGAGATTCACAGAGTAAGCGGGATTTGATGTGAAAGACGTTCTTTGTCAATGTGGCAGAGGAAGCCACGTGACACATATCTGAGAGTGGTCCCCAACTGACAGCTAGCAAGACAATGGGGAATCTCAGTCCTACAACCACAAAGAAACGAATTCTGCCAAAAAGCTGAAAGATGTTGGAACACACCTTTCCAGATAAGAAGGCAGCTGGCCAACAGTGATTTCACCTATAGGATGCCCTTAGTGGAGAACCCAGCCACACCGTGCCAGGCTTCTGACCTAGAGAACTGTGAGTTAATCAATGTTGTTTCAGACTGCTAAATTTGTGGTAATTTGTTATGAAGCAATAAGCACTTGCAACACTGTCCTCTCATTAGCTGTTTACACATTAGTTACCCCATCTTTGGGTTCCATGGATTCGGACTGTATCTAATTATCCTTCTAACCTTAGGACTATTCATCAGACAGGTACTCCCTAAAATTCCATGGAGTGAATGTTTAAATGAGACCCAGGGAAGTAGGCAATCTGCACCTGGATACACTCTGCCCATTCCCTCCTCCCAAAGATGTGGAGACTGATCCTGAGACTAGTGCCCAGACCAAAGGAGGAGGCTCCCTTCAGTCCAGCGCTCCAAGGCCTATTCTAGAAACACAGCAGTAAACCAGCCCCAGGGGCCCCAGCGGCTGCCCCAGTCTTGTGGGGATAGGTCCTTCCCCCAAACTTGGCTTCGGCGCATTTCCTTTCCAGGAGCATCGTTCACAGGGGCATCATTAACAAGGAATCTCTGTGTGACCGGAGAGTTGCCATGTTCTAAATGATACCCACGCCCACTCCACAGCCCTCTCAACAGGGGTCTCAGGATTTACGTTTCACCACAACACCTTAGCTATACCTGAACACCAAATACGTCTTCGACCAGCCAAAAGGGAAGTAAAAAAGTTCTTGAACCTCATTCATTCATTTCCTATGAAACATTTTACTATGTTGTTGTTTTTACTATGAAACAAAAAGGAGCAACACAGTGAACACTTGTGTACCCTCTACATTCTTTACAAATAGTTAAAATGTGCTGTGTACTCCCCCCTGATGGCATTCCCACCCCTAACCCCCTAGAGATGACCACTCCCCTGACTCTGATGTTTATTGTTTCCATGAATGTCTTCTTACTTTTACTATGTGTGTGTGTCCCTAAACAAAATTGGTATTGTTTTGCTTATTTTTAAACTTTATATAGGTGGCATCATAGTGCTTATCCTTTTTTGTCCAACGTTATTTCTAAGGTATTTTCATGTTGTTACATTTAGCTCTCTATCAGGGGTTGGCACATTTTTCTGTAAATGGCCAGAGAGTAAATATCGTAGGCTTTGCAGGTCATAAGGTCCATTGTAGCATTAGAGCTGTCATAGAAAGCCCAGCTGGGTTCCAATAAACCTACATTTTCATACAAGTTACATGTGTCATGAAATTTTATTCTTCTTTTGATTTTTTCAACCATTTACAATTTTTACATTTACAAATGTAAAAACCATTCTTAGCTACTGCGCCATACACAGTGAGGCCAGATTTGGCCCAAAGGTTTGTCAATCCTGCTCTAGATCATTCATTTTTATGGCTATAGAGTGTTCGATTGTATATTCATTCATTTAAAAAATATTTACTAAATATCTACCAGGTTCAAGAAATTCAGTAGATACTGTTGCAGATCAGACATTGATCCTGTTCTTAAGAAATTTACTGTGTAAGTGGGCAAGATAGGGCACGTTAACCAATAAGGAGGTAGAAAGTGACAAAGGTCCTGAGAGAGGTCTGTCTGGCCTGCCATGAGAGCTAACAGGAGTGGGGGGGGAGAGCTCAGTCCACACTGGAACGGTGGTTGAGAAAGTGGGCTGTGGAGCAGGCTGTCTAGGTTCCTCTTCTGGCTCCACCATTCACTAGCTCTGTGATCTTGGAGAAGCTACTTTCCCTCCCAGAGCCTCAGCTTTCTCATCTGTAAAATACAGATCATCATCATCCTTACTGTACAGGTTTGTTGTGAAAATTAAACTGTCACAAGAATTTAATAAGACAGTACATATACAAGCCTAAAAGAGTGCCTGGTTCATAGTAAGTGTTATTTAAACGTTGGTTCTTATTATTCAAGCTGGCGGATCGTGGAAGGCTTTGTGAAGACTATTAAATCACAGTGTTAGAAGATGGGTAGGATTTGGACAGACAGAAATGGAGAGGAAGGCATTCTAGAAGACAGACCAGTATATGGAAAAACCCAGAGTAACAAAGGACATATGTAGAAAACTATAAGTGAATCAAAGGGTAAGTAAAGGAGAATAGAGAGAAATAAATTAGAAAGGAAGCTTGTGGCCGGATCACGGAGAGCCTTGAGTGTAAACCTACGGAGTTGGGACTTTGTCCTGTAGGTACTGAGGACTTACTAGGTTTTATAAACTGGGGAGTGGCATGATGCTTTCAGGATCTGCAGCTGTGGGAGGCAAGTTTGAGAGAACAGAGTCACAGCCAGGTTACAACTCCAATAGTCCAGGGACTGGGGCCTTGACTTGGGAAAAGGCAGTGTGCTTCAGAAATTGACTGGATATGGACAACAGGGAAGCAGTTAAAAAAAAATGCTACCATGGTTTTAAGACTGAATGACTGAGAGTATGGTGGTGCCATTGCCTGAAATGGGGAGCACAAGATAGAAAGAGAAGGTGTAGGATGGAGAGTCATGATTTTGGTTTGGTTTTTGTTTCTGCTTTTTCTCCCCAAGTCCCCCCAGTACATAGTTGTATATTTTTAGTTGTTGGTCCTTCTAGTTGTGGCATGTGGGATGCTGCCTCAGTGTGGCCTGACGAGTGGTGCCATGTCCTCGCCCAGGATCTGAACCAGCGAAACCCTGGGCCGCCAAAGGGGAGCATGCAAACTTAACCACTCGGCCACAGGGCCAGCCCCGATGATTTTGGTTTTTAACTCATGGAGTTTGCAGACTCCATATGGAGTTGCCTGATGGAACTGGAGCCAAGAACAAAAAGGTCTGGGGAAAGGGTTGAGGATATAGATTAACTGCTGGGAGTTAATCCTTCCAACAACTCATATATGATTATCCCTATTTTAAAGGGGAGGAAACTGAAACCAGAGAAGTTAAGGTGAACTCCACAGCTTATGACCAACCACCCCACTCTGCTGCCACTGCAGCTGGCCTTCTCAGTGCTTTGTCCAGGACAGTTCCTCAGACCCTTGCTTAAAGAATGACTATTTGATGGATTCTGGGAAGCATGGATAGTTTACCTTCTCAGCTTTAGCAAACAAGAAGCTAGCATAAAGGGAACAGGAATAATGATGGCAAGACAAGCGGCAGCTGACAACCAGAAACTTTAAGAAACTGTCATGAGATTCCCAAAGGCATAGCATTCTGGGGCTGTTTGTTAAGGTGGAATATAGTCCTTCACTCCTCAATAAGCCAAGACGATTTCTTAATAATAAAGCCTGGGATTGCTACCGATTCAGGTTTATAATGAATCAAGAAAATACTAAATTTATTTCTGTATACTTAAATAAGAATGGCTAGGAAGTTTATAATAAACTTTTAAAAGATTTTCATCTGATATGGATACTTTTTTTTTTCTTTTTTTAATGATAAAGGAACAGACTCAGGACTCTGGGAGAACTCCTGAAAAGCAGCTTTCCAGACAGCAGAGGTTTTGGGGCCAGCCCGCTGGCTCAGAGGTTAAGTGGGCACATTCCACTTTGGCGGCCTGGGGTTCGCCAGTTTGAGTCCTGGGTGCAGACATGGCATCGCTTGTCAAGCCATGCTGTGGTAGGTGTCCCACATATAAAATAGAAGAAGATGGGCACAGATGTTAGCTCAGGGCCAGTCTTCCTCAGCAAAAAAAAAAAAAAAAAAAAAGAGGAGGATTGGCATATGTTAGCTCAGGGCTAGTCTTCCTAAAAACAAACAAACAAAAAAACAGACAGCAGAGTTTTTGATGTAATTGTTTCCCCTCTCACTGCCTAAAGAGCCCTAGAAACATGTGAAGGATACGCTGGGCTGTGTAGCTTTGGAGGACCCTGTGCCGGGGTTCCCATGCCCGGTTAGGCTATCATCGATAACCTCTTCCCTTCCTCTCATCTGCCTCCCTGACTTGACTGCGTCTCTGAAAATGGGCAATGAGAGGTAACAGTGTGCTGGGGTCAGACAGGGAGGCGGCAAACTCCTCACGACACAGGGCGGAGTGGAAATAAAGGAATAAAACACTCGCTCTGGTGCTTACTTGTCAGGTGGTGAGGCGATACCAAATTAGGAATAAAAAAACCAGAGTCATCTGGGTCCCAGCTCTGTTGCTCACCAGCCCTGCACTTTCCCGTTTCTATCCGCCCGGAATGCCTGTGCCCTGTGAACTCATCCCTCAAGGCCTGGCTTGGGTCTTGAAAGCTCTTTCTGAAATGCAAATCTGATTGAGTCACTTCCCCACTTAAAACGTGAATAGCTTCTCATTGCAGAGAGCAGGCATTCTGGTCTCAGGACCCCCTCCTCCACCCTTAAAAATTATTGAGGACCTCAAAGAGCTTTTTTTATGTGCAGTTTGTTACTTCTATCAATATTTACCATATTTGAAATTAAAACTGAGAAATGTCTAAATTTTATTAATTCACTTAAAAATTACAATAATAAATCCAATACATGTTAACATAAACACATTTTTAATGAAAAAACCACTACATTTTCTAAGACAAAATGTTAATGAGAAGAGTGGTGTCAAATTTGTGCAAATCTCTTTAACACCTGGATCCTAAAATCTGTTTCTGCATTTAATCTGTTGCAATATCCATATGTGCTATATCTACGGGAAACTTCACTGCGCACTCGTGAGAGAAGGTGATCGAAAAAAGCAAATCACATTTAGCATTATTATGAAAATAAGTTTGAGTTCACTGACCCCTGAAAGGATCTCAGGGACACCCAGGGGTCCCAAGATCACACTATAAAAACCATTGGCCTACAAAATAAATTCTAAGCTAGACATACAAGGACACTCAACGTCATTCTAGACAGACAAGGACGTCCTTCCATGTTCTGGCTGCCTTTCCCTGTCTAACTTCAGCAGCAGCGTCACCATATCCATATGGCTCCCATACTCCCGCCACACCAGTCACGCCAGTCAGCCATACGGTATCGCGTCTTTATGCCTTTGCGTACACCGTTTCCTCTGCCTGAAATTAGCTTCCCCCTTGCAGACTCTTTCAAGAGTCAACTTGAATGTGTTTGACTCTGGGGCGCCTCCTTTGACGCCCACCCCCGACCCCTGCCGCCACACACACACGACGGAGCTGACCGCTCCCTGCAGGCAGAGCACAGGCTTTGAAGTCAGACAGGCTGGAGATGAATCTCCACTCATTTCCTGGCTGGGCGACCTTGAACAAATACCTTCACCTCCCTGAGCTTCAGATTCCTCACTGCTAAAACAGGGCTAATCCTGGGTGGATGCGGCGGTTAACCAGGGGAGCGTAGGAGAGAGCGCTCATGGGCACTCAAAGATGACCCCGTGTTCTGTGCCGGGCACACAGCGGGCTCCGTGCGTACTTGTTGAGTGGATGAAACAATGAAGGGACCGAGGAAACTTACACTTACTGAGCACTTACGAGGTCCCCACATTGTTCCGTGGGCTTTACAAGCATCAGTTTATTTTATCCCCACACCAACCCTCACACCTATCCAAACCCTCTGGATTAAGTGCTATCCCCTTAGAGATGAGGCCCCTGGGGTAGGGATGCGAGAGAACCCGGTCAAGGTCATCCATGCCCCAGCGCCTGTACAGGTCATTACTAAGGCAGGGATTCCGGCCCCGGGGACGCCCGCTCTCTGCCCACGGTGGCGCCCCGAGTCCGACGGCCCGCGGGGCCGAGAGCTGACCGCTCCTGGGTCTGCCATCGCCCCAACGGGCAGACGCGCGGCCTCGGGGCGGACGACCGCAGCGGCGGGATTCGAACCCGATTCCCCTAGCCTTCTCGCGGCCTCAGTTTACCCTCTGTAAGACGCGGCGTGGAGAGCCGGCCCGGGCGCGGATGGGGGCCCCCGGCGGAAGGCTCGCGGGCGCCCGCCCCTCGCCGCCCCGCCCCCCGCGGCCGAGGCGCGCGCCACCTCGCGGCGGGAGGCGTGGGGGCGGGGCCCGCGACCCCGCCCCGCCCCCCGCCCCTCGCCCCCCACCGCCGCCGCCGCTGCCGCCGCCGCCGCCCGGGTCGAGCCCCCCGCCGCCCGCGCGCCCGCCGCTCGCGGAGCCGCCCCCGCCCGCCCCTGCGCGCGTCCTCCCTCGCTCCCTGCGCAGCGGAAACATGGCGGCGGGAAGGGAGTGAGCCGCCCCGCGTCGCCGCTGCGCCCGCAGGTAAGCGCCCGGGCGGCCGCCTCCGCTCTCCCGGCGAGCGCGCGCCCGGAGGGGCCTGGGCCGCCAGGGGCCGCCTCGGGCGGGAGGGCGGCGGCGGACCGGCCCGGCCGCTGCCCCCGCCCCTCGGGGCCCGGCTGTCTGTCCGTCTGTCGGGGCCGGTCGGCCTGTCTGTGGTCCGAGCGCGGCCGCAGCCCTTGCCCGCCGGGTCGGCCCGGCCCGGAGTCCCGGCGGCCCGTTCTGCCTTCGCGGCCGCGCCGGCGGGGCCCAGGGTCCGGCCGGCGGGCCTGACGCGGTGCGGGCGCCCCGGGGCCCCGGCGCGGGAAACCCAAGGACAGGGGGACATTCGGAGGTGCGGCCTCGCGGGCGGTCGGGGCGGGGGTCGCTCTGTCCGGGCCGGCGGGGCTGGGGTCGGCCGGGTAGGGTGGGCTGGGGGCCGAGGGCCGGGGGTCGGGGTAGCTGTCAGTCTCCTCGGAGGCGAGAGCCGAGAGATGTCTGTGGTCCTCGCCGGCCGGCTGGGCATGGCCCGCCCGAGGGGCGGGGGCGGGGGGCCCGGAGCTGTCCGCAGCGGTCCTCGGGCTGGCTCCGGCGAGAGGGCTGCGCCGGGACAACTCACGTGTGCCGCCGGAAACGGGCGGGCAGAGCAGGTTTCAAACCTCAGACGGGGGCGGGAGGCGCTGGGCACCGAGGTGAGCCGGCGGCCGGGAGGGCTGGACACGTGGGCACAGCTGCGGGCCAGCTCCGAGAGGAGTGCCGAGGGCTTTCCAGGAGATGGGTGAACCCCAGAACATCTGCAGCCTGGAAGGGAATTTGAAAGTCCTCTAGGGTCCCTTTCTCCCATCCCCTACCAAAGTAGCTTTGAAAATCCCAAATTTTACCCTAATACTTTGACCAACCTGTTTGCACACCTCTTCCAGGGTTGGGAAACTAATCTCTTCACAAGGAAACCTATTCTGTTCCTGAACAGGTTTGGTTTTTACAAATACTTTTTTGGTTGAAAGAAACAGCTGCCTCCAATTTTTCCTCGCTCTTTTCCCTTATGGACATCCGTTAAGATATCTGAAGATAGTAATCATGTCCCTGGAGTCTTGTCTTCGCCTCACTAATTCCAGTTCCTTCAGTTGGTTCTATACGCTGTGGTTCTCTGATCCCCTCTCTGAATGGGCTGGAGTTTGCCTATATCCCCTTTAAAGAGAGCTGCTTAATGTGAGTGAGAAGACAAAAACTATTAAGTTTCTCCAAGAAGCTCCTTGGCCCCAAGGATTGACCTGCTTAGATAAGAAATACTCTATTTCCTTCCTCATTTCTGTGCTGTGTTTTGAACTTTTCAAAAAAAGGACATCTAGCACTGTTTGTTCAGACGAACTAAAAGAGATCCTATTTTGTGGAAATTTTTGAGTTTTCCCTTATTTTTTAAATGTCTATAAACACTTTATCAAATAAGCTAATGTATATCAGAGTGTTGCAATGCACCGTGCAAATAGAAGAGCTTTTTCGTTTTACTCTGAAAAAGGATTGAGACCTAGTTTGGTGCCAAACTGCAATTCAATATTTAGTTGGAGAGGGAAATGCTTTATTACACTGAATTCTGTGCTCTATTTCTAACTGCCAACAGAAGGCCCAAAATTACTATGAAAAATAATATTTTTTGTTGCTCATTTACCAGCATTATTTTTTATTTGCTTTTCTGTCACTTAGCCTTGGTATCTGGGGTTAAGTTTTTAAAAAGCGTCTTTTACCAACATCTTAAACCCCTGCGGAAGCAACCTTGCAGGTTAGCAATTTTTTAAGCCCAGCCGAGATGTGATGGCCTTGTAGATAAAATGCCAAGCTCTTGTATCTGGGACTCTGTTCAAGTTCTGAGCAAAGGTTCGCTGTTTTTATAACATAGACAAGCACATACCAGCAGTCAGAATTGGTGCTTTATCTTTGTTCGTATGTCTTCATGTTTTAAGTTGGTCAGTGGTTTTCAAGTTTGTGGTACGTGTGTCAAGTTTTGATTTCTGGTATGTTTGTGCAAATGCCGTTTCCCTTTTATGTAAGTTGGGTAAAAATTTGCATAGTACTACTATTCTGTACAGAACTGTATAGACCCAGGAAAGGCTCTAGTTCCTTCTCTTCAAAGGACTTGAATTTAATGGTAGGAAATAGTAAGACTGTGAGAAAGAGCTGGTGTGAATATCCCACTGAAAACTTAAACTCAGCACGTTCTAACCTTTACACTTATGTACTATGTGTACTATGTGCTAGGCAATATGCTATTTACCATGTTTAGCTGGGTATCCAAAGATGAATAAGATATGTTTCCTATTCTTGTGGCGCTGGTAAATTAGATGCTAAAATAGGTCATCTCAGAATGAAAGGTAAGAGCCATGCGTATGATGCTGCGGTTGCTCCAAGGTGAGGGTGCTTAGGCTAGCCCAGGACTTGAGGGAGGGCTTTGGGAAGAGATGACACCTGACCCAAATCTAAAATGGTAAGTAAGAGTAGGTCAGGCAAAGATGAGTAAAAACTGTGCTTCAAACAGAGAAAACAGCTTGAGGAAAGGAATCAATGTGAGAAAAGGAATGGCTTGCACGGAGAACCACAAGCGGTTTGGGAGTGCTAAGACTGTAACGATGAAGACCTAAGTGGTAAGTTGGGAGGCTGGGAAATCCAGGCAGGGGCCATATTGTGGTAGCCCTGGTATACATAAGTATCTTGAAATTAATTCAGTGGGTGTTTTTTTTTAATCACTAAAAGGTTTTTAACAGACAGGATTGAATAACATTTTTAAAATGTGGTTGTTGGGATAAGGAGGAAGGGATGAAGTAGGGAGAATCTGTGAGGCTCTTTGAGTGATTGGATATGCAGAAGAGAGGGTGAGGAGTCCAGCGTAATGCTCAGGTTTTTGGTTTGCTTGACTAAGGGGATGGTGGTGACATTAACTGAGATGGGAAACACTGGACGATGGGTTTGGTTTCCGACTTGAAGATTTTGCGATTTCTTGAGTTAGGTCAGTGAGTAAATGTGGTGGAAGTAAGAAAAAAAGGTGTGGTCAGAAAGTGGAATGTTGGAGTTAAATTGTCTGGTGTGAAGCCGTTCTAGATGGCAGCCAGGTCTCTGTGTGTGGGGTAGCTTAAGTGCAGCAGGGGTGAAAGTGAGTGAAGCTGAGTATGACAAGCAGCTGTGAGGCTCTTGTATTGGACGAGTCTTCTTTGTGGATAGTGAAGTGATTTAGGGTGCTAGGATGTGGGAAGAGAGGAAATTGTGACCCAGGTGCAGTGAATATAGGGGATTAATCGGGAGAGCGGTAGATGACAGACGAGGAGGAGGGGTAGAGAGCGATATAGCCAGATGGTGTAAACCTCAAAGGAGGAAAGAGTTTTTAAACACAAGAGTGGAAAAGTAATGGGTTTTGAATTTTCCTTCCTGGAAGCAGGATTCTGATCTCTTCATCTTTATTCAGAACTCATATTAATCATTCTATTTGCTCTGAAGAGTCTGTTCTTAGTTTTGGAAAGTAGGAGGGCAGATCCTTTCTGCTAATACTTAATGACAAAGGCACTGGAGCTTCCCCCCCTGCTGATTAGTGGGTGGATAGGAAACAATCAGATAAAGCAATGAGGATATACCCATGGTTTCTGGGAAGAGTATAGCAGGAACAGCCTTGGTTTGGGGCTAGAAAGACCAAGATTCACATCTAGGCTCTGTCACTTACTAGCCTTAGGACTGTAAGCAAATTGTTTAACCTTGTGACTTTCAGTGTCCTTATCTGTAAAAGATAAATTGCTACTTCATAGAGTGTAACCAAGGTTACATGACATAATGTATATATGTAAAACCACGAGAAAAGCAATTGACACTTCACAGATACATACATGCAAAGTAAATGTTAGTTCTCTTACAGCTATCTTTAAAGGACTTAAGCTCTGCTAGCAGAAGTGAAATTTTTTCATGCTTACCTAAGTTATAAGACAATAAGTACTCTAAGGGAGGTAAAAGCAAAGTGATGTAGGAGTTCAGAGGAGGGAATGATGGCTCATTTCTCAACATTTGGAAACAAGGTTAGGCTTCACACTCAAGATGAATTTCATCTGGGCCTTGGAGAACAAATTTCAATAGATTAAATAATTTAGGTGGAGATACAAAGTGAGGAAAGTGTAGGATAGGTTTGTTAAAAATTGATAGTTACCATAGGTTTGAGTATTGTATTTGTGTAAGTCAGTAGTGAGAGATGTGGCTAGAGAGGTGGACTAGGGCCATAGTATTAAAATCCTGAAACTGGGGACTCTAGATTTACTTGGGAGCCATAGATTGTACATCCTCTCTCCCTACTTAGTTTCCTATCTCTAAAACTCACAGGCATTAATTCAGAAACTTTGGATTTGTGCTTGAAGTAAACCAAGTAAGAAATTCCACATTTGAAAATAAGTTCCTATGTAGGCCAATTTTAGGTTAAAAAATTAATTGCTAAGATTTGTTTTGTAGTTGTAGTTTAATCCTTGCAATAACTTTGTTTGGTAGATAGGCTTAGGGGAGTTAAGAAACATACTACATCTCACTGGGAGAAAGTGACTTAAACCTGCTCTGATTTCCGATTCTGTCTTTTTTATACTACTGTACTGATTTAGATTTGAAAAGAAGCCTGGATTCCTCAGTGTCACTAAATACCAACTGTACAACCCAGGGCTGGTCACTTTGCCTCTCTCATCCTCAGTTCCCTCATTTATAAAGAGAGGGAAGGTATAGGAGTGAGGTTTAACCAAGATGGTAGCATGTGTAAAGCACTTTACATACTGTCAGTTACATACTGGATGCTCCAACGTTGCCCCCCTCAAATCTGTAAATGGGAGGATTTAACCAAACTATTGCCAGGGCCGCAGTGCTAACTCCCTAGCCACCAGGGAACTGCTAGAACTAATTCTTGTGATAACCTTGTGACCATAGAAACCCAGCAAGTCTTATGATTTTTTATCGTTGTCTCAGCCCCGCTAATCACCAGTCTTCTGTGCTTCTATTCCTGTGCTGACTTGGCTTCCTCTTCCTTGTAAATAAATTCTGAAGCCCATGTTCTCCCCAGGCACCGCCTGGTCTCCTCCTGCCCTTTACTCACACTTCTCGAGTCACATACATTCAATGTATAAACTTTCTCCTTCTCACTTCATTGCATTCTGGTTTTAGTCTCCATCACTTAATAAAGTAAGTTTCAGTTTCCTCATCTGAAGATGGGGATGATAATAGTACCTGTTAGGTACTATAGTAACTTAAGATTTTTGTGAGTTTTTTAAAGTGAGGGAATCTATATGAAAGAGCTCTGCACAGTGCCCAGCACAATCCAGGAATGATATATATATATATTACATTCTTATATATTACTTTTATTATTATTGCCATTTATTTAATCCTCAAAACACTCATGAGGAGATACTAGTCTCCTTGTTTTACAAATAAAGGAAACTGAGGGGCAGGCCCCATGGCCAAGTGGTTAAGTTCTCGTGCTCTGCTTCAGCACCCCAGGGTTTTGCCAGTTCGGATCCTGGGCATGGACCTAGCACCACTCGTCAGGCCATGCTGAGCCAGCGTCCCACTTAGCGCAGCCAGAGGCACTCACAGCTACGATGTACAGCTATGTACTGGGGGGCTTTGGGGAGAAGAAGAAGAAGAACAAAAAGAAGATGATTGGCAACAGATGTTAGCTCAGGGGCCAAGCTTAAAAAAAAGAAAAAAAGGAAACTGAGATTTAAAGTTGCCCAAATTGCACAGTATATAATTGCTCTGATCAGGGTCACCAGTCTTCTCCTTGCTGCTGACATCAGGAGAGGCCGGCAGTTTTCAGACCTTACCAACACATTCATGATCGTTCCCTCTTCCTCAAAACGTTTTTTCCTTCGGCTTTGGTGCCTTCACTGTGTTGGTTCCTCCCTAGCCACTTCATCTCACGTGGTCTTGGGATGACAGCTTCCCTTCTCTTGCCTCTCTCTAGTCCTATGCCTTCTTCTCTACCTTCCCTTAGCAATCTCATCCTCTCCCTTGGCTTCTGGTAACATCTGTATACTCATAACTCAAATTTCGGTCTATAGCCAGGACATCTCCTCTGAGTATTAGACCTGTATATTTAGCTACTTACAGTCAACCACACTAACAGGTCTGTATCATATCTACTTCCAAGTCACTATGTCCCCAACTTTTCCTGTCCCTCCTCCTTTAAGAAGAGAGCTTCCTGAAGAATGCTCTGGTTTGGAAAAATTTATGCTTATTTAATAAATAATTATTGTTGATCACTCAAATAGATGACTGAGGCATAGTCCTTTCTCTCAGGGAGCTCACTGTTTAAGAGGGGGAAGATAGGGTGCATACTGAAGTAACTCTTAGCCAGCAATATAAAGTCAAATGCTACATAACTGTAGAAACTCTCTAGAGATTCAGAGCTGGAGGGAGACGTCACTGACTTCTAGAGTGGTCGTATAAGGTCTCCAAGTTGTTTGCTTAAAGAAAGCTCAACATATATAATTCAGGAATAGAGGCTGAGGTGGGAAGGATGAGAATTTGGGAACAGAGTTGCTTTTGGAAAGATGAGAGTGAAAATCTGTCCTTTCTCTTAAATCTTTGGAATGTAACAAACTTATTAAAACAGAAGTTTTCATAGAACAGATCAATTCTAATTGTTGGCAGAAAATAATTCATTGGTATCATCAATTCAGTTATCAGCAGTTTATTGGAGCATTCTGTTGAGCATATACTCTGCTTCAGACACTTGGAAGATAGAGATGAATAGGAAATATTTGGTGTTGTGCAGGCATTCATAGCCTACCAGGGAGACAGAAATGATGATTATACGACAATGTAGTAAGTGCTGTGGTAGTGGGAGGTGTGGCGTGGTAGGGTATCTGTATCTCTGCTGTGGGCTGAATTGTGTGTGTGACGCCACACCCCCCAACCTTCATGTGTTGAAGTCCTAACTCCCAGTACTTCAGAATGTGACTACATTTGGAGATAGGGCCTTTACAGAGGTAATTAAGGTAAAATGAGGTCACGCAGATGGGCCCTAATCCAATATGAATGGTGTCATATTGTAAGAAGAAGAGATTAGGACACAAGTACACAGAGAGGAAAGACGATGTGAAAACAGAGGGAGAAGACGGCCGTCTATGTCAGCCAAGGAGAGAGGCCTCAGAAGGAATCAACCCTGCTGACACTTTGATCTTGGACTTCCACCCTCTAGAACTGTGTGGAAATACATTTCTGTTGTTTAAGCCAACCCGTCTGTGTCTTCGTTACGACAGCTAAGCAGACAAATACAATATCCATCCCAGAGTTTGTGTGCCGTTCTGCCTAGGGATTTCAGGGATGCTGTAAGTGGCCTTGGGAAGATGGAAAGGTGAGAAACGATAGATAATTACAGTGGCATATTATTGAAGGATGTCTTACACATTTTCTTATTTAATTTGAAACATACAACCCTAAGTAGCATGCAAAATCATTATAAACTCTGTTTACTGGTGAGGAATTGAGGTGCAGATGGATTAAGTGATGTGCCCAAGTCAAACAGCTAGTAAATGTCAGAACAACAGCTCAAAACCAAGTCTTCTTAATAGAGATTTTTTGCTTTGTCCAGAATGACTCATTGCCTCATGTGACCTCTTTTTTTGAGACCCTGTGCTGTCTGAACCTCCCGCTGGTTCTGCTGCAAGTCATCATGTATTAATTTTCTTAAATTTTGAAGCATATAAAGGCTGCTGGATTATTTTCCCCTCTGTATTCACCATAAATATTACAGTTGTTAGCTTTTAAAATTAAAGCATGTACATATTGCATATTCATTTTAATTGCTATGTCTATTGCTCATTGGCATTTTGTAGGCACATTTCCGAGTGTTTCCTTATTTATTATAATTGCTTTACACTCCTGCTTATGTAGACTTTCCTCTGGAGCATTCAAACATGGTGGAAATAAATGCTATTTTAGTCATTGTGTCCTGTAAAGTATAATAGAAAGCATGAGAGCCAGCATACTTGTTTTTGGAGATATTTAATAAGAGAGCAGACAACCATTTTCTTAGATGATTTGGAATTTTAGATTTGCAACCTTGATTTTTTGGTCCTCTGTCTTATCTCCACTTACCTCAAGGGACTGCCAGAAGGTCTCCAAACCAGATTAAACTTATTTCTTTAAAAAGAAATAAAATTTTTAAATGAATTTGGGAGTATAAAAGTTTATAAACCTAATAGCCATAGAGGGTCACAATTCCAAATTAAGGGAATATAGGAGCTTAAAAACATCTAATTCCTTTATGTATTTTTGTTCAGTTTTTCATTCATTCACTCAACAAATATTTATTAATGTTTCCGAACTGCCAGATGCTGTGCTATGTACAGTGACAAAGATGAATGCCATCATTTTAAAAATGCAAAGACAAGGGGCCGGCCCCATGGTCGAGTGGTTAAAGTTTCATGCAGTCCGCTTCAGGGGCCCATGGTTCGCGGGTACGGATCCTGGGTGCGGACTTGCTCCACTCATTAGCCATGCTGTGGAGGCGTCCCACATACAAAGTAGAGGAAGACTGGCACAGATGTTAGCTCAGGGCTCATCTTCCTCAAGCAAAAAAAAAAAAGCAAAACAAAAGAGGAAGATTGGAAATGGATGTTAGCTCAGGGTGAATCTTCCTCACAGGAAAAACAAACAAACAAACAAAAAACAAAGGCAAGCCATAGAGTTAAAGAATGTATTTGTGGTACATATAACAGCCAAATATTACTGTCTGTAATAATAAAGGATTCCTACAAATAGATTAGAAAAAGACAATTCAATAGAAAAATGACAAGGCATAAAAGAGGCAACCTAAATGTTTATTAGGCATTCACAGTAATTAGGTAAAGACAAATTAAAGCTCTAATCAGATGTCATTTCCCACCTGTTAGATTGGCAACAATTAATAAGTCTAATAATACCAAATATTGGTTCGGATGTGAAGTTAAGGGAACTCTTGGACACTGTTGATGGGAAGAGAAATTGCACATTCATAGTGAAGAACAAGTTGGCAATATCTATTAAAATTAAATGCACACAACCTGCACTCCAGCAATTCCGCTCCTAGGTAAAAACCTTCTAGAAACTCTCCAATGTATACATAAAAAGACATGCGAAAATATTCATGAAACATTATTATAGCAAAAAAGTCAAAGTAGTCCAAATGTCTATCGATAAAAGAATGAATATACTGTAGTATATTTGCCTAATAGAATTCCATACAGTAATGGAAATGAATGAATTAGATCTGTATAGTAACTTGAGTGAATCTCACAAATAAAATGTTGAGTGAATAACACAAATGGCAGAACACGTTTATGTAAGGTTTAATATGCATGTATTATTTAGGGAAGCATACTTATGTAATAAATATTTTTTAAATGTATGGTAATGACAAATATCAAAACAAGAATAGTGGATATCACTGGAGGGTAGGGTGGGGAGAAAAGGCTGAAATAATGCTGTGATGAGCACACAGGGGGCTGAAATTGCATTGGGAGATATTTTTGAACTGGGTTGTGGATATATGGGAGTCCATTTGTTATTCTTTGGACCTTTTTATATGTCTGAAATATTGATTATATATGTATTTTTAAAGTAATGGCGTAAAGTCCTTGTTATGAGTGTAATACAGGGAGGGAGGTGGTAGCAGAAATATAGAGATGTTATTAAGATGAATCATGTAAAATTGCTGTTTTTGTAGGTCTAAAATAGTGTAATATAGGCAATTTCCTATGGCTCAACCTTATTCAATCTAATGTAACAAGTGTTCTCATTGAAATATATTCAAAGCACTGTGGGAACACAAGGGCAAGAACAACTGACTGCCTAGGCAGAGGAGAGAGATGGTCTTTGGAAAGGCTCCAGAGAGAGAATGACATTTAAACTGGACCTTAAGGATTGAGAAGGAACTCGCCAGATAGAGAGTGAGAGGAAGAAAGAAGCCCTTCCAGATAGAGTACAGACACCTTTGAATGGATGGAGTCTCCCAGGTGGAGTATATGGAGGTCAAAGAAAGGCAGTAGAGGAAGAGACTAAGAAGGGAAACAACAATAACAGCAAATATCTGTATAGCATTTATTATGCATTTTTATGTATGTATAAACTCATGTAATCCTCCTACACAGGGAAACAGGCACGTAAAATTTAACTAAACTGTCCAAGGTCATAAGGCTAGCAAGTGGTGGAACCAGAATTTGAACTCTGTCAGTCTAGGTTTAGAGTCTATGCTCTTGGCCAGTAAGCTGTACTCTGAATGACTACGCTGCAGGCAGAATCAGGAGAAAGCGGTGTTTTGAATGCCAAGCAAACAAGTTTCAAAGAGAGGAATAGTCAGCAATGGGAAGGGCCCTAAGGAGATAAAGTCAGAATACTACGAAGAGACTATTGGATTAAAAAAAATCATTGTGCTCTAAGGAACAGTAAGGTACTAAGGGACCAAGATAATGAAGATATGGATATCTCAGAATAGTAGTGATTCAATGTACCAGTTCTGTGGGCCAGTGATTATAATTCCATTTAATTATGGAGAAGATGGAGTCAGGGAGACTATTCAAAATAGATCCTCTTTATATTTAAGTATTTGATATGTCAACACAATTGAAAGAATTTTAATCCTCTGCTGTCTATATCATAGTTTCTCTAAAAAGCTGCTAGGATTAATACTGACAATTTTGTTTGTTCTTCTGTATCTTCTGGTTTTAATAAAGATAGAAAGAACTTAGGCTGTTGTTGATTTAGTGGATTTTCAGAATTGGATGATATTCTAAAGATCAGTAGTTCAGTCTCCAATATTTCGTAGACAAGAAGGGGAAAGAGACCTTTTAAACAGCATGATATGTGGAAAGAGTTACGGCTTGGTGGTTAGGAGTCCTAATTCAGGTCCCTGTCTGCCACTCACTGGCTCTGTGATTTATCTCCTAGGGATGCAAAGGTGAGAATAAGACACGGTTCCTTCCCTTAGTGAGCTGACTACCCAGGCGATGGCATAAAAGGCTATTATGATTTTGCCTCCACGGTCTTCCTCCCCAAAACCTGTAACTCTAGACCAATCATGAGAAAAACATCAGACAAATCCTAGTTGAGGGATACTCTACAAAATGCCTGACCAGTATTCCTCAAAACTAGCCAAGTCATCAAACAAGGAAAGTATGAGAAACTGTTAGCCAAGAGCTTAAGGAGATACGACAGCTAAATGTCCTGTGTTATTCTGGATGGGATCCTGGAACGGGCAAAGGACATTAAGTAAAAACTAAGGAAGTCTCAGTGAAGTGTGGACTTTAGTTAATAATGTATCAATATTGGTTCATTAATTGTAACAAATGTATCATACTAACGCAAGATGTTAATAATAGGGGAAACTCTTTGCAGTGTATATGGGACCTGGGAACTATCTTTGCAGATTTTCTGTAAATCTAAAATTGTTCTAAAATAAAAGCTTATTTTTTTAAAAGTTATAGTAAAATTAAAATAACCTTATATACTATTTCTTTGGGATTTAATTAAAACACATTTCTTCATAAAATGTTCCCAGTCTGGTTGACTCATTTCATGGGACCAACAAGCTGCAGTGTTTTGATAGATTCATCAGAGTGTATGCTGGGTGGATGTCGTATGAACTTTTTCCACCTCAGTGTCTTATACATGTAGATGACAAAAATATGCCAAGTGCTAATCAACAGGAGGACTTAGACAAATGTAAAAAATTCTTACCACATAATATTGCTTGTTAATTAAAAACGCAGTGCCATTATTTGGGAGGATTGTGGTTAAATCCCCACATTGCCTTGGGAACAAAATGATTCAGTTCACATAGGAATGTTATTTTATTTTATTAGCACTTTCTAGTGTCATACAGTTCTGTGTGACACGAAAAAGTGCTAATACCGATTACCACCATGTATGAGTGAATTGGACGGTTATTTTTTCTACAAACGCTCTATAAGATTAGTATGGTTCTTGGAGTGAGATAAATTTAGAAGTCCTAGATCTAGTTTTAAGAAAAAAATTATTTTTGAGAAATAATCACAGAGTTTATAGTTCTTCTAAGTGTATCTTCATCATCAGTTATAGTTATACCCTCGTGTAAAGGAAACCGCTCATAGAAATCTATCTTCAAGGATATGTTCTGTAAATAATCATTTAATGACCCTAGATGTCCTCTCTCTATAGAAAGCTTAGAAAATATTCCTAAGCAAATATCAGTGGAGCTAGCCATTCTCTTCTTTGTTGCTCCAGACCCTACTCTCCGAACTCCTCAGCTCTTACCCCTCAGATTTCCACACGTCCAACTTAACTACTTAATGAATAAACAAGGTTTGGTTGGTTGAACTGAATTCTATTAACTGCCTTAACAATAACTAGACTTTTTTTTAATGCTGACCTTGACACTTAGGTGTCCAAGTTGTCTTCTTGAGAACTGCTAGTTGAATTTGGTAAAATGTTAAGTAATGTTTTTGTTGACTTATTTATTCTCAACACTAACAATTTTCTGATATGTTAAATCCCCTAATGATGGCATTTAAATAAACCATTAGGCTGAAAAGAGAAATGTCAATTCAGGCAATTTACTAATTTGCTTGAGTGTCTGATTATTAGTTATTAATGAAAAGGTATATTTAGATGACTAATACAGTAAATATTTATACGGTGAGTGCTCAATACATGTTAAATCCAAATTTGAATTAATGGGCTATTTTCATTATACTTGATTTTTTCTCTTTTTCTGTCTCTCTCACATGAAGAGGGAACTGTGTTTACACTGACTGTATTTTGGCAGTAGCTTTGTTGTCTGATGGGTAGGAGTTTAAATCCCATATCCTGCCCCCCGGATCTGTAAAAAGATCCTGAGATTATCCCTTTGATCAGACAGGCTCAGCAGTCCCTGAGCTGTTTGTAGGTCTTGGCTTTTCTACGAGTTAAGGAACACAAGATCCTGGAAGGCAAGGCAATATCTTAATGTTTTAGTGCCGACCATATACAATGGTGGATTCTGGTACAGTGGTGGGCTCATAGTATGTTCTAGATAAATATTGAGGGGCTGGCCTGGTGGCACAGTGGTTAAGTGTGCATGTTCCGCTTTAGTGGCCCGGGGTTCGCTGGTTCAGATCCCGGGTGTGGACATGGCACCACTTGGCAAGCCATGCTGTGGTAGGCGTCCCACATATAAAGTGGAGGAAGATGGGCATGGATGTTAGCTCAGGGCTAATCTTCCTCAATAAATAAGTAAATAAATATTGTTATAATGTCCTTCTTCTGAATTACTGGGAAATAACAACTACTCTTTCATACAGTATGGGAGGAGACAACCAGACTTTTGTTGAATGTTAACTTTCGCCTAAGCTAGTATTTCCCCAATTTGCCTGATCATCTGGAGCACTTATTAAGAAATAACGGATACCCTGACCTGGAGATTCTGTTTCAGTAGATTTGGGGTAGTACCCCTGGTGATCCTTTTGAAAAAAGCAGTGCTCCAGTTTTTAAATATTGGTAGTGTGTTAATGCTTTTTGGTTGTAAAAGGCAGAAACCCAACATAAATGGATTGTGGCCAAAAAAAAAGAGAGAAATTAATTTGAAATAGGGCCTGAGGAAGGAAGATATTAATAATTTGCTCCTTGCTTCTAGATTGGTTCCCAGCTTTGCGAGGCAAGGAATGCATAACCAA
Organism: Equus caballus; assembly: GCF_041296265.1. NCBI lineage: Eukaryota > Metazoa > Chordata > Mammalia > Perissodactyla > Equidae > Equus > Equus caballus. The sequence goes on from NC_091685.1 coordinate 17,014,315, forward strand.
GGTGCTTGGGAGGACCCCAGGGGAATCAAGACTCTCTTAACGTCTCAGTCTTATCCACACTGTGGGTCCTGCCTTTCTGCCTTTGCTTGTACCATTTTTAGCCCTGGGTGGTTTTCCAACTCAGCAAGCCTCCTGTGCAGGCTCTAAGCAGAATGAACCTTTTTTAGAAAAGCTGTGTTTTCTTCCCGATGCTTTCAGATGGACCAGTTTAGCTTGGGACTGATCTTCAATAGGCACTGATATGACCTTACAGGTTGTTGCATATTTTTAGTGTTTCCTCTAGTTCATATCTTGTATTTTCCCTGCGAAGTCTCTTTTTGCAATGTACCTCAGGAGTGGTGAACCTGGTACAAAACAGACCACAGTTTGATCAGTTTTCTCCTACTGCATAAGCATGGGCAGCCTCTCAGCATGAGGTAGAGGTCTGCACTGTTCTCTTCCCAGCCTTGATCCAGTCAGATCTACGTTTTAGGGAGTCATTTAACCCCACCCCCCAACGCCCACACCCACATACCAGTTTCTGTATCATAAGAGTTCTTTTGGTTGCAAGCAATAGAAACCAACTCTGGTTAAGTTTGTCCACAGCAGTCATTCCCACATCTTGCTGATTAGCAGAAACACCTGGAGAGATTTCAAATTAAAAATCTCATGTACAATAAAAAATAAAATCTATTAGGATCTCCAAGGGGATGAAACACAGGAATTAGTATTTTTTAAAAGCGCTCTAGATGATTCTGCTGCCTGCCCTATTTCAGTGAACCACCTCCTGGTTCATCTGTTTGCCCACGCCTAAAAACTTTCACTCATTTTTGAAATAACTTCTTCTTCTTTTTCGGTTCATTGGTTGTACCTTTTAGGACTGTATCCTAAATATCTAATGAATCCCTCCACCCCTATCTGTCGTCATTTCCGTTATTCTAGCCTAGGCCACCACAGTTCTTTTGGACCATTGTTTTAACACCTAAATGGTTTTCATGCTTCTACTTCTGTGCCCCACCCCCCACCAACGCAGTCACCACAGATCATGTCATCATCTCTGCCTAAAATCCTTCAGTGACTTCCCCATTGCACTGAAAATACAAACAATGTTTTCCCTTGTGGTCTACATGATGCAGAGCCTACTTTCTTAACCAGTCTCAAGTGATGCCACCATCCCCTAGCTAAATTCCAGTCACACTGGCTCCCTTTTTGTTCCTTAAACATATGAACCTCTTTCCTGTCTGAGACTTTGCACATGCTGATCCCTCTGCCTGGGAAGGCCTACCCCTGAACCTTGGTTAGTTCTTTCTCAGGTTAGAAATCACCTCCCCATAGAGGCCTCCCTGACTGCCCTTCCACAGTCACTGTTTATTTCTGTTTTAGCAGTTAAGCACAAAATATAATGATTTGTTTATCTGTTTACAAGTTCCATGGAGGTGAGGATCTTGCCAATCTTATTCTTATATTTAACATCCATCACAGTGCTTGGCATATAATGGTTTTCATTAAATATGTGTTGAAGGAGTGAATGAATCTTAATGCTACCATCCTGGTCCAAGCTTCTGTCTTCTCTCCCCTGAATTCTTACAGTTGCATCCTAACTGTTCTGCCTACAACTGCTCTGGCTCCCCTTTAACCCATTTTCCATGTTGCTTTTAGGGTTAATTTTTTTTTTACTTTGAAGTCTGGTAATTATACTATAGCAAAATTCTTCATATGCTTCCTGTTGATCTTAATGTAGCTTAAAGAACTTTTAAAAATAATTATTTTATTGTAGTAAAATATACATAAAATTTACCATTTTAACCTTTTTTTTTGAAGAAGAAGAAGATTAGCCCTGAGCTAACTACTGCCAATCTTCCTCTTTTTGCTGAGGAAGACTGGCCCTGAGCTAACATCCGTGCCCATCTTCCTCTCCTTTATACGTGGGACACCTACCATAGCATGGCGTGCCAAGCCATGCCATGTCCGCACCCGGGATCCAAACTGGCAAACCCCGGGCCGCCGAGAAGTGGAACGTGCAATCTTAACTGCTGTGCCAGCTGGCCAGTCCCCATTTTAACCATTTTTAAGTGTTCAGTTCAGTGGCATTAAGTACATTCACATTGTTATGCAGCTATCACCACCATCCATCTTCAGAACTTTTGTCTTGCAAAACTGAAACTCTGTACCCGTTAAAGAGTAACTCCCCATCCTCCCTCCCTCCAGCCCCCAGCAACCGCCATTCTACTTTCTGTCTCTGTGACAGACTACGTATTTTGATTACTCTGGGTACCTCATATGAGTGAAAATCATACAGTATTTGCCCTTTTCTGACTGGCTTATTTGATTTAGCATAATGTCTTCAAGGTTCATCCATGTTGTTGCTTGTAGAGCTTCTAATGACCAGCCATCTGCCCTTTGACTGCTTGTCGCTTTCCTGCTTGCTTTCTGTGCTTCAGTCACACTTCTTTCTTTCTGTTCTGTGGGCTCTTCACGCCCCATCCCACCTCACAATTTCTTCTCATGCCTGTTCCTTCTGCCTAGAATGCTCTTTCCCCTTCCTTGCCTGGTTAATTTCTGCTAGTTCTTTAGATTTCAACTAAGACTTCAGGGAATCCTTCCTTCGTTTCCCAGAAGCTATTTAATCTCTACGTTACATGGTTTCATGGTACCATGTGAGTTTCCTTTGTAGTACTTAGAATAGTTTTAAGGGAAGCATATGTTTGTCTTTTTTGGTTGATTAATGTCTGTCCTAATGGCAGGGACCATGTCTTATGTTCAATATTGTATCCCCAGCACCTAGTATATAGTAGGTGTTTCAGTAAATGATGTTACATATATAATAAATAGCATTAAAATTTGTTGACTTAATGAATTTAGCTCTAGAAATTGATGGTTTAAGATCTTTCTCTCTAAAAATCAACTACTGTGTCTGAGCCTTCCTTGACTACTTTAGCCTGTAGAGATCTTCCTTTCCTGTGAACTTGAAAGTTCTTATGCATTGTTTTCTAGATGCTTAACATTTAAACAAGTAATCCTTGTGTCATCTGAAATTTTCTGGTTTTTTGTATTAGTTATGCTCTGTATTTGCCGGTTGGTCTTTCCCCTCTAAACAACCACTGGAGTTATTTCTCTAACTTTCTAAAGTACAAATCTGATCACCTGTTGGAACCTCTAGGGCGGTGCTTTTTAAACTGTATGTGTTGCGGCCGGCCCTGTGGCTTGAGTGGTTCGCACAGCCCAGGGTTTCGCCGATTCGGATCCTGGGCGCAGATGTGGCACTGCTCATTAGGCCATGCTGAGGCGGCGTCCCACATGGCACAACTAGAAGAACCCACAACTAAAAATACACAACTATGTACCAGAGGGCTAGAAAAAGAAAAAATAAAATCTTTAAACTATATGTATTGAAGGAGCAGTATTTTTCATTCATCTTAGACTAATTATTTTATAAATACAATAAAAATGAGTTATTAGGAAGGTGAAACTTTAAAAAAATCTAGATATCAACCTCAAAGTTTTATTAGATTTAACAAAATAAAATTATTGTTAAACTGTAATACTGAGTTTCTAAGTGCTCGCTCTCCATTTCTGTACTTAGCGCGAACTGGTAACAGTTTCCTGATGAGGACTGCACGTTGAGTGCTGACGCTGCCGTGCGTCTCTGTGAAGGGGGACGCTAGGGTAGGAGTGCCAGGGGGAGGCCAAATGGGTGCACTCTGCTTCCTTGCTCCCTGTCTACCAGATAAGCTCTGTAGTTATTATTGTTTTGCATAAAAATTTGTTTGAAGATAATTCTTCGACTAAAAAAGATTTGGCATCTCTAGCCTGCAGAATATATTCCTGGATCTTTATCTGATTCTAACCTAGTTTTCTAGTTTAGTCACTGCTTCCTATCATATATCCCATGCTTGAATCACCTGTCATTTTCCACAGGACATCATCCAAGCTCTTTCACTACTTACTACTTTTCTGCTTCCCTTTGCTTACTTAGAATTTCCTAAACTTCCTTCTCTGTCTGGAAAAAGATACATTCTCCAAATTCTGGTTCAAAATTCTGGTTCCTCTGTGAAGCCTTTTTTAATTCCTTTAGGTAAAATTGGTCTTCACTTTTAACATACATTTAATAACTATATATTATATTCTGTTATAATGTATTTGCTTATCTGTCTCCACATCTAAATTAACATGATTCAAGTCCTCTCCATCCTTATATCCCAGGGATATAAGGCCCAGGGACTGGCACATTGAGTATTCAATAAACGTTGATTGGATGAATTGGGAAAGTCATCACTATTTGGTACTTATCTCAGACATAGAAGGTTTTTGTTTGGTTTGGACAAGCTGTATGGTTTTCTCCTCCACAGCAGACCTATCTCTGGATGTAGAGTACGATGTATGTAATAAAGGGCTGAAATATGTGTCTTAGAAAATACAAGTAGTGGGCCTCCTACCCCGAAGTTATGTGTGGACCTGCACTGAAGCTCTGTGTGTGTTGTGTATGGGGTGTACAGAGAAGGAGGTGAAAACTGAATTAGCCTTGAAATTGGGTGGATTGAAAAATTTGGAATGTGAGTCTTTAAGTAGCACCCTTGTTTTGTTGTATCTTAATTGACTTTGTCTTTTGTTGAAGTTTATGAGTTTTGTAAGATACCTTTAAGTGACCTCTTGGTGGTAAGAGAGACTCTTTGTCCTATGGAAAGAGTACAAGATTTAGGGCGACATGACATAGATCGTCTAGTCCTAGATCCAGCGCTTACCAGCTGTGTCCCTTACCAGTCATTTACACATTCTCGGTCTTCTTTCTTCATTTGTCATGCAGAGTTACTAACATTTGCCCTTTGTGCCTCACAAGTGTGTGAGCACCAAATGAAGTAGAGGATATGAAAGTGCAGGTGAACCCCAGAAACTGGGCAGCGGGACTTGTGCTCTTTACTGCCAGCTCCTTGACTTCAGAGAAGTTAAATTCTTGCACCTCAGCTTATTCCTCTGTAAAATGGGGATAATAATACCTGTATCACTAGGTTTATTGTGCAAATTAAGTTATTCATGAAAAATATCTAGCAGATTGACTTGGGCATTTGATTATCAGTCAGTTTACATTTGCTTTAGCATTACATCTTTTCCCAGTCCCCACCCGGAAATAGGATTGAGTAATAATGGTGAGAAATGGCAGTAAGTGGAGATTAATTATTTATTTACAAAATGCTAGTGTGTGCTTAATTCTGTGTTAGTTGTTGGGAAAATGGAGACAATAATAATGCCTTACATTTCATTTCAGCTATTCAGTATTTAATTTTCACTTACCATGTTCAAGACACTGTGCTAGGCACAGAGGATAAAGAAAGAAACCAGAAGCATCCCCACCCTCCCAGGCTCAGAATCTATTAGAAGAATCAGACAAACAAATAAATAAATTGTAATACAGTATATACTGCACTATAATATATACTCCAGTATAATACAGTAATATAAATGTATACACAAATAGAATACAGTATAATATAAATGACACAGTCCGTGAAAGAAAGAATGGTTAAATATGAGTGTATGAGGAAGGCTTCCCAGAAGGGATAATATATGAATTGGATTTTAAAAGACAAATAGAAGTTTGTCAGGTGGGCTGGAGGGCTGAAGGAGAGGGCATTCCTTTTTTTTTTTTTTTCCTTTCCCCCAGGAAGATTATCCCTGAGCTAACATCCGCCACCAATCCTTCTCTTTTTGCTGAGGAAGACTGGCCCTGAGCTAACATCCATGTCCATCTTCCTCAACTTTATATGTGGGACGCCTACCACAGCGTGGCTTGGTGAGCGGTGCATAGGTCTGCGCCTGGGATCCGAACTGGCTGGGGCTGCCCAAGCAGAGAACGTGAACTTAACCGCTACGCCACCAGACTGGCCCCAGTGGAGTGCCTTCCAGAAGGAAGATACCAGCATGTACAATGTTTGGGACTATATAAGTACTTGATTTCTGCTGTGATGTTAAGGTTGAGAAAGTGACTAGGGGTAGACAAGGACTGGATTATCCAAAAGACTGTCTACCATCCTAAGGAGTTTAAATGTCATCCTCTAGGCAAGGGGAGGCAGTGAGTTTGGAGCAGAGTCCAAAGAGGATCTCTTAGATGTTATAGGAAAATTGCTTCGATGGCATCGTGGGTGATGGACCTGGGAGCTTTAAGATTACCTAAGTGCTTGCGGGTTATTTACTCATCTGATTCTTACGACTGGCCTTTGAAAGTTGGCAGGCAGGAATTGATCCCATTTGATATATGAACCAGTGAGAATTAGAGATGACACTGGCCATCAGATGAGAGATGACAATTAGTCAAGGTCATATTCAATCAGTACTTATTGAATAAGGACTAAACCCAGGCCTTTTCCCAATCTAGTTTCATTTCACCACAACACAGTGAAAAACACAATCCCTGCCCCAAATGAAATTAAAGATTTGTTGGGGATGTTGAGGGATAATTTTCTTTAAAAAGGTAAAGTCAAGGATCCACAACTAAAATATACAACTATGTACTGGGAGGATTTGGGAAGAAAAAGCAGGGGGAAAAAAAAAGGTAAAATCACTTATTCACAATAGCCGAGATAGGGAAAACACCTAAGGGTCCATTGGTGGGTGAATGGATAAAGAAAATATGGTGTATATACAATGGAATATTATTCAGCCCTTAAAAAGAAGGAAATCTTGCCATTTGTGGCAACATGACTGACCCTGGAGGGCATGATGCTAAGTGAAATAAGCCAGACAGAGAAAGACAAACACTGCATGGTGCCACTTATATGTGGACTCTTAAGAAAAACTCAAACTCACAGCAACAAAGAGTAGAATGGTGGTTGCCAGGGGCTAGAGGGTGGAGGAAATGGAGCAAGGTCGATGAAAGGGGGGAAAAAAGATAAAATCACGACTCATACAAATATAAAATGAACAAAAATTTTATTGAACTCTGTAGAAAACAAAGAATACAAAAATGGTTCAAAAGAGAATTCAAAGCACCACATATTTTTGGAGTATTCTGAAATTAATTTACAAGTGGATACAAAACTGCTCAGTATCCATAGAGCGATATCAATTGAATTCCGTGGACACAGTTTGCATTTCACTGGACAGAAATTATTTGCATTACTGTCAATTTACAACAAAGTCATAAAATAGCCTGGTCAGAGGCAGACCAAGGGACACCTCTCTGTAAGATCAGATAATCCTGGAAGGCTCTAGCATTCCTTTGGTAGAATATACCATTTCAAAACCTTCCACAATTATTCCTTACAGAGTTTAGGACTAATTCTCAGAAAATTCAGATTAATAAAAGACATTATGAAATTTAGGGATAAATTATATGATTTGGACTAGATTTGCTGTTGGTCAAGATCTTCCCAGTTTTCTCTACTACCCTATCATTATAGATAAGTGATCTTATCAGCAAGTATGTCCTATGGAAAATGGTGGAGTCAAACCATCCCATTGTGCAATCTTGGTTCCCATTCTCACTTTCTGTTTAGATTGCTGTCCAGGACCCTTCTCAAGTGTTTGAGTTACCCCTTCCCAGAAGTGAAAACTCTGCCCCCAAACCCACCAGCCTAGCTGTTTGGACCCTAATGCCCATGTTAAAAAAAGTCTTCTAGGTGTCAGCTGTCTGGATTTTCCAAGCATTACCTCTGCAGAGTTCCTTGGCATCGTGCTCTCCTCCCCCTTAGTACTGTGGTGGGTTTTGGTAGTCTCTTTTGCTGTAATATAGAGGGTGCAGTCCTAAGAAACCTCATGTTGTAAAGAGTTAGTTTAACAATACTCGTTTCAAGGTTTTGTTTTTTTCCTTTATGAAGATGCTTATATAGTTCTAACTGTATGGCTATAAAACTAAAAATTTTGAGGAAATCCAACTTTTTTTTAACTTTTGTAAAAGAATCTTTCCCTGCCTGTCTCCACCAGCGTCACTTTTATCACATTTGTTGCCATTGTTATGACAGAGCACTAAGTCACTCAAAGCAGTTGTTTTATACTCACGTCTTTCTTTTTCTCCTTCCTTTTTTTCTTTCTTTCATTCTGTCATTTCTTCTTCCCCCTTCCCTTCACTTTCCTTTCTTTCTTTCCTTCCGCCTCTCTCTCCCTCCTTCCTTCCCTCCTTCTTTCCTACCCTCTCTGTCCACTTCATATTTCCAAGTAAGGTATGTTAGGATGATGCAAATGTTTCCTAAAACCAGATATAGATATATCTCTTTGACTTAATGCTGCCAGCTTAAGGTTATATATCTGTTCATATCATCTGTAGATGGGTCTACTCTCAGGGATTTGTCATTGCTTAGTGATGTCAGGCTTCAGTCCTTTTGTTCCCTAGTCTTTTGCTGTAAGCATTCAGCCATGCCCTGTTCAGTTTTCTTGTGTGTAGTAAAATATACATAACATAAAATTTACCACTGTAACCATTTTTAAGTATACAGTTCTGTGACGTTAAGTACATTCATATCATTGTGCAGCCATCACCAGCATCCATCTCCAGAACTTTTTCATCTCCCCCAACTGAAACTCTGTACCTATTAAACATTAACTCCCCATTCCTCCCTACCCGCCCCCACCCCCCAGCCCCTGCAACCACCATTCTACTTTCTGCCTCAATGAATTTGATCTCTAGGAACCTCATTAAGAGAAATCAAGCAATATTTCTCCTTTTGTAACTGCATGCCTTGTTGAATTTTGAAATATAGTATTAATGATGATCATAATAATAATGATAATGGTTACCATTTAGTACTTTTTTTGGGGGGGCGGGCACATTGTTTATTTAATCTTTGTGCTGTATGCCAATAAATGGCCTTATCCATCCTCATTTGATAGTTAAAGAAGATGAGGCTAAGGAGATTAAATAATTTATGTGAGGTCATAGGTATATGAAGTATCAGATGCAGAATTTGATCTGTATTCTCTATGACTAAGGCTTCTGCTGTGTCCATTACACCAAAAGTTGGTGAAGTAAGCCTGACTCTAACCCACGTCAAGATGGCATTGGAAAGAGAACGGTATGCTTCATGGTTTCCTTGTCCTCTAATATACCAGTTTACCTTTTTCAGATTTCCAAAAAATAGCACGAGGAAAGTTCTAGTGAAGAATATGAACTTTATTTTTGGATTCCTTTGGATTATGAGCTCTTATCAAAGACAAGGACCATATCATTCATTCCTGTATTCCTAGCATCTCACTTGATCTAGCTTTAGAAGTCACGAAAACGTGTTAACTAAGCTGAACAAATTGTATGCTCTGAATCTGTCCCTCCTTTCCTATCCAGGTAAGTTGGTCTCTGAGACAGAGACAGCTATAAATGTGGTTACTGCTTTCAGGGACCTTAGAGGCTAGTTGGAGATGACAGATATAAAAAAATTACCGTCACCAAAACGGAATCCTGTTTGAATCTATTACTATGCTAAACATGTTAACTTTAAATGGCTCATTTTTTAAAAAAATTATGTTCTATTTCAGTTACTTATAGGGCTTAGTTCATAAAAACAACACTTTTGGGGAAATTATCATTATTCCCTGAGTCAAGGAGTTGGAGGCAGTCCCTCCAAACACATGTTCATGTCTCCTGGTGAAATTCCCCCAACTGCTGCCTGCCCACAGCCCAGTGTGCTGCCACTCTGGGCTTAGTGAGTAACAACTGAGTCAGGCAGAGGGTCTCCCACCTGGGGATTATGTCCTTACCTTGCATGAGTGAATAAGCCTCAACACCTAGCCAAGCGCCAACTCTTTTCCCTGGTAGACATTCCTCCATGCTTTGGCTCAAAATCATTTTTTCTCAAGAGAAATAATGAAAAGCCCAACTTTGCATATTAGAAAAAGTTTGAGTGTTGATTAATACATAATGTCTGAAAAAATGGTATATGAAAGTCAAACAGCTGAAAGACCAAGTGACTTGGATCTTGTGTAGCACGTTTTCTGTTTTCCATCAGTGGTTACTGTTGGGTATATTGGGCCACCATAGGAGTCCATTGTGATAACCACCCAGAGTTAGTGTGAGATTCCACAGGTTTAGGGGAATGTGGTCCCCAACATGACTGCCCCCACTTCAGATGCCAGCCTCAAGTGAGGTCCTCAGGCCACTTACATTTCTGACCAACTGGCTACAAATCTGAGGGGTTCCTAGATCCCCTGCAGGTTCAGTAATTCACTAGAACAACTCACAGAACTCAGGGAAGTGCCATACCTATGATTACAGGTTCATTATAAAGGATACAGATCAGGAACAGCCAAGTGGAAAGACACAGAGGATGAGGTCTGGGCGAGTCCTGAATATAGAGCTTCCACGTCCTCTCTCTGTGGGGTCAGGGCACATCACCCTCCTGGCACATTGATGTGTTTACCAGTTAGGAAGCTCTACTGGGCTTCAGTGTCCAGAGTTTTGATTGGGGTTTCATCATGTAGACTCTGAAGGTCGGGCAGATCCAAAGCCCCAACCCACTAATCACATGGTTGGTCTTTCTGGCAACCAGCCCCTGTCATGAGCCATCTCATTAGCATAAAATCATGTGTGATCCAATGGGCTGCTGAATAACAGAGATACTCCCATCACTTGGAAAATTCAAAGGGTTCTAGAAGTTCTGTGCCAGGAACGAGGGACAAAGACCAGACAGATTATTTGTTATACAACACATGCTACATAAGAGAAAGTTGAGTGTAGTGGGTAGGAGTATTGTAGTCGAGAATTATTCTGTTTATTTTCCTCTTGAAGTTGTGGTAAAAATTAAATGTAATCATTGGTGTAAAGTGCTTAACACCGTACCTGGTACGTAGTAAGTCGTGGATATATACTAGCTAGGGTTGTTTTACTTTCTTAGGGCGGCTGTAACAAATTTTACCACATATTAGTTGGCTTAAAACAAAAATTTATTCTCTCATAGTCTGGAGAGTAGAACTCCAAAATTAAAGTGTCTGCTGGGCCACGTTCCCTTTGAGACTTTAGGTAGAATCTTTCCTTGCCTCTTCTAGCTTGTCGCTGTCAATCCTTGGCTTGCAGTTGAATCACTGAGTCTCTGCCTCACGTGGTGTTCTCCCTGTGTGTGTCTGTCTTCACATGGTGTTTTTCTTTTCTTATAAAGATAGCAGTCATACTGGATTTGGGCCCATCCTAATGACCTCATTTAACTTGATTATGTCTACAAAGACCCTATTTCCAAACAAGGTCGCATTTGCAGGTACCAGGAGAACACAATTTGGGGAATATAGTTCAACTCATAACAGTCTACCCTCTGATCCCCCAATATTTGTTTCCTTCCCGTGTGCAAAATACATTCACCCCATCCCGGCATCTCCCAAAATCTTAACCCATTCCAGCATCAACTCTAAGTTTAAAATCTTGCCTACATATAGTCAACTCAAAAAGTCCCAAATCTCATCTTCTAAATCGGATATGGATGAGACTCTAGTATGGTCCATCCTGGGACCAAGTTCTCCTCCATCTGTTGACCTGTGAAACCTAGAAAACAAGTTACCTGCTTCCAAGATACAATGATAGGACAGGCGTAAGAAGACATTTTCATTACAAAAGGGACAAAATGGAAGGAATAAAAAGATCATTAGCGTAAAGCAAATTCCCAACCCAGTAGGGCAAATTCCGTTAGATTTCAAAGCCTGGGGATAATCCTCTGTTGCTCCATGCTCTCTCTTCTGGGGCAGTGCCCTTTCAGCCTGAGAGGGTCCCACTGGCCTAGACATCTGCATCTGTGGCTCTGCCCTTGGTATTATTCTTCCTTCATTTTGTTCCATCTCCGTTCCTTTCAGTCCAGGCTGGCAGTACTTTTTGTATAAAATTCCCAAAAACCTTGTCAGTCTCCCATGCAGTTCGTGGGGGTCCAAACCGTTTGACAAGAGGGTCCTCCACAGATCTTTCCTGGGTAACAGTATCTCTATTCCTAGCTTCTGAGATGATTGATTCTAGCCATGAGTTTGTTCAGCCACACCCTTGGCCCTATTTCCAGAGTATGCTGTCTGGATAGGTGGAGAATTTTCCAAATCATCAAGGGCCAGTTCCTTTTTGCTTAACAGTTCATTCCTCAGTATATCTCTTCTTGTATTTTACCATAAGCCCCAAGGAGAAACTAGGCCACATTTCAATACTTTGCTTAGAAATCCTGTCAGCAAAATATCCAAGTTCATCACTTACAAGTTCACCCAATGACTGAATGCAATTCCGACAAGTTTTCTGCCCCTTTCAAACAAGAAGTGCTTTTTCTCTACTGTCCAGTAACATATTCATCATTTCCTTCTAAGGCCTCCCTAGAAGCACCTTTAATGTTCATATCTCTACCAACCATCTCTCCAAAGCAATCTAGGTTTTTTCCTATCGAGCCTCTACCCGTTATTCAATTCCATAGCCACTTCCGCATTTTTAAGTATTTGTTAGAGCAGCACTCCACTCTCATCAGTACCAAAATCTGGATTAGTATCCTGGGCTACCAGAAGCTGGAAGAGGCAAGGAAGGATCTTCCCCTGCAGGCTTCACCTTGATTTTGGACTTCTAGCCTCTAGAACTGTGAGAGAATAAGTTTCTGTCGTTTATTACAGGCAGGTTGTTGCACTTTGTAATGGCAGCGCTAAGAAGCTGCCTGGAGGTACTGTAGTCATCAGTGAAAGACAAAGAGGATGTGGTATCTCCCTGTATCCACAGGGCTTCCTACCCTGTAGTAGAAAATTTTATAATTTCCTATAGGAATAGGAAATATTTATAGTTTTTATTTCTCTTCTCTTTTAAACCATATTTGTATGTCCAGTTGTACTATAAAGTTTACTTTTGTTATGTTGTCAGCTTATGATTTGTCTTTGTTTTATCTCAGGAGAGCAGGCTTAAATCATTGGTGGGGATGCTTTGGTACCAAGAAGCCTTCAGCCTGTTGGAGGGGTAGGGGCTTTACTTTTACAGACCTTCCTTCTACCAGAATGCCTGGTACTCGTTCTTGGTTTCCTTCTCATGCATACTTTGTAACACCTGCCTCCATCAGGGTGAAACAAGAAGAGCCCCAGTGGCACTTCAGTTAGCCTCTGGATAGGCACTTGACCCGTAAATGATGAATTACATAATGAATTCTTTACCATTACTTCTAATGGACGTTTGAATCTGTGTTTTTCAGTTTTCAGTTATTTTTCAAGAACACGTTCTTTTCCTGTCCTAACGAGGACCTATACTTTTTTGGATTCCCCTTAGTGCCAGTCACAATGTTTGCAGCTCTCTTAGAAGATACTCTGTAAATTTTGTTTTGCATTGAGGAACGCTTATCCATGGCACTGCCAGTGGGAGGCTAGCTCTAGTGATAAATAAGAGATGTTAGTTGCCAGAGCTGTCATTTCAATTTGTCCTGCTTGCGCTGAGCTTATTAATAAATTGCCACAGTAGTAATATGAAAGTAATGAACCTTCTGGAGGTCCAGCTGGGGCACAAGGTACTAGCAGGGACCTTCAGGGCAGCTCCCATTGTTATATACAGTTTAGTTAAAGGGTTTCAGGCTCTTTTTTCCCCCTTTGAAACATATGTATTTTACAAAATTCGAGTCCTGTTTTAACACTTCTGTACTTTCTAAGTGAGTGTATTTGAATTCAACTCAACTAACATGTATCTGATGTCTACTACTGTCAGGCAGGGATATAAAGATGAATAAGACTTCACTTAGGGCTTCACTGCCAAATAGGGAGGAGAGGTATGTAAACAAAGAATTGTAATACAGTATTTAAATGCTATACGTTTGAAGCAGATATAAACATAGCATAAAAGAGGAAATGATTGTCTAGGGAAAAGAGCTAAGAAGACTGAGCAAGGAAAAGGAGATACATTGATTTCTGAGTTAAATTTTGAAGGGTGAGTTGTAAGTTGACGAGTTCAGTGTTGGTAATGGGAAAATGGACTTTGTTGCAGATGGTTGAGGGACTGTAGATCCTTTACAATAACTTAGAGGAAGAAAAGATGAAATGAGACTGGAGAAGTAGTCAGGGGCCAAATCTTAAAGGCTTTCAATTTATGTATGCAATACCAAGGACTTCAGTGAATTGCATTCTATAGGCTACATGGATCCATTGAAGGATTTTAAGCAAAGAAGCAACGTGATTGAATGTTTGTTTTAGAAGGATTACTCTGGTTGCCATACAACAATGGAATGGTAGTAGAGAGACAAGTCAGAAGGCTATTGACTAGTGTTGTGCAAGCAGGTAACACCATAGTATACTGCAAAGAGCATTGCCTAGATTGTTTCAAATCCCACTTCAACCACCTACTAACTTTCTAAACTAACTCAGAAATTTCCTCATTAGTGAAATGGGAATAATGGAAATCTCTCACTGGATGTTACGGAAACTCATATGAAATAATGTAGATACATGGAATTGCTCCAAAGAACTGAGTATAAATGTTAGCTGTTATATTTCAACTTCTGTTTTTGTTGAGTTTTAGGTAACTTATAACCAAGTTTAGGATTTTTTTTTTTTAAAGATTTTATTTTTTTCATTTTTCTCCCCAAAGCCCCCCGGTACATAGTTGTATATTCTTCGTTGTGGGTCCTTCTAGTTGTGGCATGTGGGACGCTGCCTCAGCGTGGTTTGATGAGTAGTGCCATGTCCGCGCCCAGGATTCGAACCAACGAAACACTGGGCTGCCTGCAGCGGAGCGCGCGAACTTAACCACTCGGCCACGGGGCCAGCCCCCAAGTTTAGGATTTTTAAGAAGCACTGTCATTTTTCTTCTACTGCTGTGTCTCAATAAAACAGAAGGAAATCAAAGTTTACAAACATTTTGTATTCTCATTAAGATCCATATTTCAGGATTTCCAAACATTTAAAAAATAACATAACTCAAGCTTTTTCCTTTGGACGTTCTGCCAGACTCTCAATTACAGAATCAGGCGTGGTGTCTTTTTGGAGTTGGTAGTGCAATAGGAAAAGATTGGAGCCCTGGCTCAACGGATGCGCATTTTAGCTGAGCACTAGCATCAGAGGTTAGTCTGCCTCTGTTTCTGAAGTGCTTAATAAGAATAATGTGAATAGGTGTCCTAGCCACCTTGCAGATCTGTTGTGAGGATCACGTTCTTTCCTTAACTAAACACTCACTAAACTACTATTCAAGATACTGTTAGAAAGACTGTAGAAATGAATCAGATCTGGGTCCTAATTTCAAGGGAATTTCAGTGCTAAAAGAACTGTGAAAGATGTATGTAACTGTAATACAAATAAGACAGAATATAAGTCAGTTAACTTTGAAAATTATAAAGGTCTTTGAAGCTGGAAGTCATTTATATTTTGTATAATATATCATAAAAAAATATTATGTTTTATAAAGTATTTCACATGTTCTCATTTTTTAAAGTGCTTCTCCAAGTAAAGCTGAGAGAGAGTCACTTTCTTAGATACCTGTAGAAAATAAATAGTAAAGATAGATTTAGATTTTTAGGAAGATTTTTAAACCTATATGCATATTTTGACCCTAGGCTTGATCAGGCTTGATATTCACTGATATTCAAGTAACTTGGTTAAAGTACTCTCAGCCCTCAGCCTCAGAGAGAGAGAGAGAGAGAGAGAGAGAGAGAGAGAGTGTGTGTGTGTGTGTGTGTGTGTGTGTGTGTGTGTATAATGGAGATAATGTCACCCACCTTTCAGGTTTGTTGTGATGAAATAGTCATTATATATAAAAGTGCAGAAAAGCAGTTACTGTCCGTTCTTTCCTGCAGTCTCTGCTCCAGCCCACCACCTTTTCACTACTGCCCAGTGCTGAGCTTTGAGGCAGCAGCTTCTTTGAGATATTTTAAAGTTTTGGGTTTTTTTTACATATGACAAATTTCAAACATGCAACAAAATTGAAAGAGTTTTGCAATGAAAAACCTTATATCCACAACCTAAATTTTACCATTACTTGTTAATATCACCTATCTATCTGTCCCTCTACCCACCCAGCTGTATTGAAATTTCTTTGGTGATTTTTTAGGACTTTTCTGAAAGAGGTTTTTTAAACTAATTTAGAAGCCAGGAGTGCAAATACATTTCAAATATTTGTGATTAAATTGCAGTTTTCCTGTTTACATTGCTTTGTACCTGTGGGGAATTTTACTTACCAGGTTGTTCATTATTTGTATCTCTTTGTATTTTCTGTGCTCCTAGGCTATCCTTTCTAATCTCAGCTCATCCCATTGCCTTTTCCTGAGAATGCCTTTAGTTAATCTTTTTTCAGTGTTACGTTTAGAGTAGGTTCTTTATATAGTCCTTGTTGTCTCTTTCTCCTTTTAAAGTTTCTTTAAAAATTAATAAAAATAATACCGTACGTTTTGTGCCTAGTGGCAAACGCTGCACCTGGAAGCTTTGTTTGCATAGAGCGGGGCGTCTTAAAATCTCAGACGTCTCCATGCGCTCCATCAACTTCCATTTCTTGTTTCTGAGCTCGGGTCTTTGCCCGGGACAGTTGGGCTATTTACTGTGCCCCAGGAGTGAATACAGCCCTTCACCTGTGTCTGGTTAGAGACTCGCAGCGTTGATTGATTGTCTCCGTTGTATAGCTCTGCTTAGATTATATGTTACAGAAATTCTTCAGAGTCTCTGATTCTTCCATGGCACTCTTCTCTATTTTCCAGTGCTGCTAGGTAGCTATGCAGTTTCTCATACTTTCTAAATCTTTTGTCATCTCAATGCCTATATTTTAAATGAGTTTTAATCAGATAGAATTTGCCTTATGTTATGTGGATTTCCTTAATAAGCTGTGAGGACTGTGTTCGGAAACATCTTTGAAAAGCTAAATTATGTTCATGATTATGTCTCTCAGCTCCGTCCATCCTCATCACCTTTATGTAATGATCCTGTCAAATTTGAGAGTGACTTTCAGGATACTGAAGGACCCAGCTTGTTTTTGTTTCATTTTAAGAGATTTTCCTTAACTAGTCCTCTCTCAGAAATCAAGTATAAGTTTTAATTACAAAATATCCAAATATTTTTTAAATTCAGAAAGTAGTCACTGTGTTCTGGTCATGTAAATTTTGAATTTTAGGCCCTTTTTTTCCTTAGTGATTAACATTCATTCACTTCATTCCAATATTGAGGGCCTCCTCTGTACCGGGCACTATTCCAGGGCTGGATAGAGTGCTGAGTAAATAACACAGACAAGGCCCTGGGGAGGAGACAATAAATGGACAAGGAACGGATTAAATTTGCTAACTGCTGTGAAGGATTAAGAGTGGTATGACAGAGAGCGTTTGGTGACTCCTTCAGGTTGAGTGGTCGGGGAAGGGTTCTCTGGGGAGGTGACATTTAAGCTGAGACCTGAATGATAAGAAGCCAGCCATATAAATATGGGGTGGAACATTCCAGGTAGTCTAAAGGCCCTAAGGTAGTAAGGAGCTTGTCCTGCATCGGGAGCAGAGAAGGCCAGCTGGCTGGAGCAGAGTGAACACAGAGGTGTAGGAGAGGAGGTGGTAGGGGAGGGGTCAGAGCCTGTAGGGTTGTATGAGTCAGGGTCAAGTACTCAGGTTTAATCTTAAGTGGTGTGGGGAGCCTTTGGAAGATGTTAAGCAGGAGAGTGACATCTAATTTACATATATAACCAAGGTAGGGCCATATAATGGAGAAAATCAGCCAATGCTGGGAGCCTCTAGCCAGACGTAGGCAAAAGATTGCACTTACTCCTGGGACATCCTAAATAGCCCAGTTTTCCTGGGAAAATCCTAAGTCTCGGAGACAAGAAATGGGCCAAATTCCCTTGCTTTGAATCCCAGCTCCACCATTTACTAACTGTGTAATTTTGGGCAAATTGTAAGACATCTCTCTGCACTGGTTTCCTCATCAATAAGATGAAGATCATAACAGGACCTCTTGTGAGAACTGAGCGACTTAGTACGAGTGAAGTGCTTAGAACACTGCTGGCACATAGCGAGTGCTTAATGTTTAATTTGATCATTCATTTCCTCTCGGTGTGGGCTGTCTAACATGATAGCCATGTGGTTAGTGTGACTAAGTACTGAATTGTAAATTTTGTTTAATTTTCTTTAAATTTAAAAACTGAACCTCAGTATAGTTATTGGAAAAATTTTAAGTATGTTTTAAATAATTTGGGTATATGAATCTTTTTCACCTGTAAATTTTATGAAATTTAAATACAGAACAAATATTTCTGATGAAAATTTAGCATCTGAATTGAGATAAGCTATAATTGTAAATACACACTAGATTTTGAAGACAATGTAAAAGAGAATATAAAGTATTTTCATTGATTTTTATGATGATTAGTGACTGAAATGATAATATTTCAATATATTGGGTTAAATAAAATGCATTCTTAAAATTATTTTCCTATTAAAATTTGTTTCTTTTTCAAATTTTAAAAAATGTGAGTACTAGAAAACAAAATGATGTAAGTGGCTTGAATGACGTTTCTGTTGGGCGGCTGTGCTGTAGATCCTGGGTCAGGAGGAAGGGCAGGGGCAGAAGCATATGGACTGGGGGAGGTGCTTTTCCTAATTACACAAATACCCCTGGAGAGTCCACAACACTTTTGCCAGGGGAGCCTCCCTCCCCATCAGACAAATCCTACCTCCTACCCTCTTGTTGAAAATCAGTTCTTTGGGGCTGGCCTGGTGGCGTAGCAGTTTGGATACTGGGTGCAGACATGGCACTGCTTGGCAAGCCATGCTGTGGTAGGCATCCCGCATATAAAGTAGAGGAAGATGGGCATGGATGTTACCTCAGGGCAAGTCTTCCTCAGCAAAAAAAAAAAAAAAAAAAGGCGGTGGATTGGCAGCAGATGTTAGCTCAGGGCTAATCTTCCTCAAAAAAAAGCAAAGAAAAGATAATCACTTCTTCAGTGAGCCTGCCCCAGTGATAGGAGTGTTTTGTATTCTTCGGGTCAGTCAGTGCAGGGGAAAAAAGTTATGAATCACCACTCTATGTTAGAGAGTATTGCACAGGTTAGACACCTGTCAGTGATTTCGATTAAATAAACTTAAATTGTTTTCTGATATAAGTTACCGCTAATCCTGGTCCAGCGAACCCCAGAGACTTAAAATGAGGAAGAATTAAAGTAGATTTTAATTAAGGGATGAATTGCTGGGTCAAAAACTGAGAAAGTTGAGTGAGGCATCTTGTGTCCTAAATGCTGAATTTCCAGAATTGAAAAAAACAAACTGAGTCAAAAAGCTAAGCAACCATGAACTTTTGTCTCTGAAGTGAAACTGGGCTTTGTTTTTTTCTTCTCATGCCTGTTGGTTCTTGCTGGTTCTGTGATTATAAACAAAGGTTTTCTGACTTATTTGAAAAGACGTTATTCTCAGGATTAGCAAGAGGAAGATTCCTAATAAATACTGAGTGACAGCTAGCAAATGGTGCAACTCTTCTGCCTTAGCTGTTTGGAATGCTTATTATATATTCTTTCTGTATCACCCCAAAATACATTTTTTTAAATCTATGATACGCCTTAGCTTAATACCACATCTCAAAGATTATTCTACGCCCTCTCAGTCAGGTCAGTTTTCTAGAGAAGAGGGCCCTTTTCTGAGATTGCTGTCCTGTTTCAGATTCACATAAGACACTCTCCACCGGCAGCCCCTCTGTAGCCTCTGGTCTTACTGTTACAATGAAGAAAGAGGTCGTCCCCAAATTTCCCAGCAGAAATGAGTGTCAGGACAATTGCCTGAGTAGCTTGCAGGAAAACTAACTGATATTCTTGAACAATGTCCCTTATTTAAATAGCAATAGGATTTTCTCTGCAGCCATAAAATCAGAAACTTGTAGAGGCGGATGATGAGGAAGCAGAGGCGTGTAGCTAGTTTATAGTAAACATGAGACCCGCCTGGGAAGGCGCTATAGAGTTCTCCTCTCCTGGTTTTCAGGTGAAGAATTTGAAGCCCCAAGGAAGTGACTACTCAGTGACATAGAATGAGTCAGGTCAAGTTTAAGTCTAAGTTGCATCTCAGTTTCTTGGTACAGAGAAAGCATAGTTGCCCCAAGTTTGTAATTCTATAGGATTCATTCCAGACTCTGGCTAATGCCAAGGAGTCATCATAACACTTTTTTTAGGCTAAGAACCTGAGATTTAGGGGAATTTATAGAATGGTTTATAGATGCTGCTGTGTCAGTGAGCCCAAATTACTTCTGTACCTGTCTCCGTGGCATAAGCAGGTAAGAATTTAGTCTATTCTCAGGGCTCTGTGTCTGAGGAGGTAGTTTTCCTTGTGGAGCTGTGTCCTATTAGACGCTAATAAAATAAAGTTGATCTTGAGATCTCTGGTACCTTGTAGCATAGGCATCCTTCAAAGGTCTGCTTGGGAAGTGTGAACAGATAAAAGATGGCAAATGGGTTAATAGTCTCTTATTGGCCCCCAAAGCCATATGCCTCTGACCTCAGGTTTTAATTTTGTTGCCATGAAAATGTTTTGTTAAGTGGCTCCTGTCTGCAGATGGTGACATGCCTTCAAATGTTCACTCCAGGAAAGCTTGGGGAAACAAGTCACTCTTAGAAGCTTAATGTTCTGGATAGCTACACATTTGTTCCTTTACACATTAAAACTTTGTTTTTAAAAATCATTTTAATTGGAAATTATTCTGAAATGGATCATACCCTTCTTCCTTCTTTTTAATTCAGTTTGTTGAGCCTAATTTAACCTTTTCTTAATGACTGAGATCCTTGTGGAGGTGTGGGTGTAAAGGATATAAAGTTCCATGGGCTTTTGGTAGCCTATTCCTAACTCTGTTTTTCCCAGGGACGAGCCTATTTTGACTACATAATTTTTACAGAATGTAAGGTTTTTGGGAATGCATGTGGTTGTAAAAATGCGCTGGTTTAAGTCTGTGGGTCACAATCAAAAGAGATTTGAAAGCGACTGCCCTTGTAGCTCCTTTTTGTGCTAATAATAATTTCTTACATTTGCATAGTACTTGACTGTTTGCCATATCCTGTATATGGCCTGTGATAAGTAAACTAGGGAAGGGATTGACTTCGTGTTGTTTTTAAACTGTAGTAAGCAATCATAATGGAACCAAAAAGAGATGGACTTTGAAGTTAGACAAAACTTTAAAATTTTAGCCTTTCCACTTAGTAACTGTGTGACCTTGAATGCCTTAATTAATCTTGTTTAACTTCAGAACCGCAGCTTTTTTTTTTTTTTTTTTAACCTAAATGGGAAATGCCATAATTGTTGAGTGCTTTAAATCAAGTAGTGAAGATAAAAGTGCCTGGTAGGGACGCCATGAATGAGTCTCACAAACAAAATGTTGGGTGGAAGGAAGTGAACGTAAAAGAGTACGTTTGACATAATTTTATTTATATAAAGTTCAAAACAGGCGCAAGTAATCTACCATGATAGAAGTCAAGACAGTGTTTACGCTTGGGTGGAGTAATGACTGGGAGAGGACATAAGAGAGTACGTTGGGTGCTGGCAGTGATCTCTTTTCTTGGTTTGTAGACACATTGTAAAAGCTCACTGAGCTTCATACTTAGGATTTGTGTGCTTTTCAGTTTGTATATTATGCTTTAACAAAAAAGTCGTTTTTAAAGTGCTTAGCACAGAACCTAGCGTATAGTTCCTCCTCCTATGATGGTTCTGTAAATTAACCATGTGAAAGTCCCTTTAACAAAATGATGCTAGCCTCTTTTCCTTGTGACTTTTCAGTTTCTTTGTTCTGTCGTTCTCTGTCTCTTGATTCCAGTTTTTCACTTAGGCGTGTTTAATAAATATCTACTTACGGTAATCCTAATTGGTGTTGTTGAAGGAATTTAGGTCAGACAAGGTCAAATTGAATGTCTGACCACTGTGATCTAGGAGTTAATCAGTTATATGAATTTTGATTTGATGCTGTTCTCTGATCATTACGTGACTTGATGTTTTACTTTTTAAGCGGAGATTAGATAGAGATTTTTCTGATTTGTGTAATATATTTTTTCTAACATCAGATCAACTTCATTATTGAATTTTTTTCATGGTGGAATATTGGACTCATTCTGTTATTTCTGGCACTTTTAATATAAGCCACTTATAATGTAGCAGGCTTTGAAATGGTCACTTGTCACACCTAGTAACACCTTATATATTTTGCTTGTGTTCCTATCACTGAAAGAGAACCATACTTACTGTTTTTATCTCATTGTTTGGTACTACGAGTATAGAAATAGAACTTGTATACTTGGAAATTTATGTAAGATCCTGTTATGAAGAACTTAGAATTGTTGAAAGTTCAATTTAAAACTTGAGAAAGTTACTTTTTCTAGTAGGCAACGTGTGGGATATAAAATAAGCCTGTGACAGTCTCTGCCCTCAGGGAGGATGGAATCCTGTAAGGAGAGTTTTGTGAGATGGGCAGAAAATGGATTTGTCTGCATGTGCTTTTGGTCTTTTGGATGTTGGCCTTTGAGAGAAGGTTTCTGATGGAGACAGTAGCAAGGCCCTCTCAACCACAGAGAGCTGTGGTGATGATCACATGGATGCCAACGGAGCCAGCAGACAGAGAACTGTGATTGGTAATATGACACAAAGTTAGGGAGGCAGAGAAGCACCACCTATCTATCAGACACTTATGTATGTTAATTCGTTAAAATAGATAATGCCATTCAACCCTCACAGATCCTCTAGAGTAGACACTATTATTTCCACTTTAAAGATGGAGAAATTGAGTCCCAGAGACATTTAGTAACTTGTCCAAGTTTACATAGCTAGTAACTGAGTTGATTCTCAAATCCAAAGCCTGTCTGTACCACACTATAGATAGTAACATGCAAAGAAAGGATGTGTTTATCAGAAGATCCTCAGCTTGGAAACATGCTAAATGAGAGGTCATAAAGAAAATAGATAGCAGGTTACATCTGGGGTTACCCAAGAAAGGGAATGCTATGACTCAGGACTTAATTTCTTGAAAGTTCCTGTGAAGCTTTTTGTGTTCCTGTTGTGAGACGGTTGAATGAGACTGTCAAACCCTGGTGCAGATCTGCCTTTTTACCTGTTTCTTTTTTTTATTGTAAAGTATACATAACGTAAAATTTACCATTTTAACCATTTTAGGGCATTACGTACATTTACAGTGTTGTATAGCCTTCATCACTGTCCATCTCCAGAACTTTTTCATCATTCCAAACAGAAACTTTGTACCCATTAAATAACTCTTTGTTCTCCACTCTGCCCAGTCCTTGGTAACCTCTGTTCTACTTTCCATCTCTATGAATTTGCCTATTCTATTACCAAGTATAAATGGAATCATCCAATATTTGTCATTTTGTGTTTGGCTTATGTCACTTAGCATAATGTTTTCAAGATTCATCCGTGTTGTAGCAAGTATCAGAATTTTATTCCTTTTTATGGCTGAATAATATTCCATTATGCGTGTATACCACATTTGTTTATGCATTCATTCATTGATGGACGCTTGGACTCTTTCTACCCTTTGGCTGTTGTGAATAATGCTGCTGTGAACGTTAGTGTACAAGTATCTGTTTCAGTCCCTGCTTTCAGTTCTTTTGGGTATATACCTAGGAGTGGAGTTGCTGGATCCTATGGTAATTCTTTGTTTCCGTTTTTGAGGTTTTCCACAGCAGCTGCACCATTTTTCATTCCCACTAGCAATTCATAAGGGTTCTGATTTCTCCATATCCTCATCAGCACTTATTTTTTGTTTTAGGGTTTTTTTCCCCCCACAATAGCCATCCTAATGGTTGTGAAGTGGTATCTCATTGTGACTTTGATTTGCATTTCCCTAATGATTAATGATGATATCTTTTCATATGCTTATTGGCCCTCTGTATAGGTAAGTGGAGAAATGTATATTCATGTCCCTTGCCCACTTTTGAATTGGGTTGTTTGAGGGTTTTTTGTTGTTGAATTGTACGAATTCTTTATATATTCTAGATATTAATCCCTTATCAGGTATACGATTTGCCAGTATTTTCTACCGTTCTGTAGGTTGTCTTTTCACTCTAGTGATAGTGCCCTTTGATGCACACATTTTTTTCATTTTGGTGAAATCCAGTGTATCTGGGGTTCTTTTTTGTTGCCTGTGCTTTAGATGTCGTATCCAAGAATCATTGCTAAATCCAGTGTCATGAAGATTTTCCTCTGTGTTTTGGAGTTTTGTAATTTTAGTTCTTATGTTTAGGTCTTTGATGCATTTTGAGTTAATTTTTGTATACAGTGTAAGGTGAAGGTTCAACTTCATTCTTTTGCATATGGGTGTTCAGGTTTTCCAGCATCATTTGTTGAAAAGAGTATCCTTTTCCCAATGAATGGTCTTGGCACCTTTGTCGAAGAACATTTGGCCGTATATTTTAGGGTTTATTTCTAGGCATCTGTTCTCTTTCATTTTGTCCTCATGCCAGTACCACACAGTTTTGATTACTGTAGCTTTGTAGTAAGTTTGAAATCAGGAAGTATGAGTCTTCTAACTTTGTTCGTTATTTTTAAGATTGTTTAAGCTATTTGGAGTGAATTTTAGGATGGCCTTTTGTGTTTCTGCAAGAAAATGTCCTTGGTGTTTTGATAGGGATTGCATTGAGTCTCTAGATCACTCTGGGTAGTACTGTCATCTTAACAGTATTGGTCTTCCAATTCACGAACACAGGATGTCTTTCCATTTATTTATGTCTTTCATTTCTTTCAGCAATGTTTTGTAGTTTTCAGTGTATGATATTTTAGTTATGTGGCTGTTACATTTCTCGCAGTAAATTAATTAATTAATGTTCTAGTTTATCCATCACTGTTTAGTGACTTACAGATCTGCCTTCAAAAAGTCTGTTCTATTTTGGGGGGCCATCCCAGTGGCATAGTGGTTAAGATTGCGCGCTCTGCTTCAGTGACCTGGGGTTTTCAGGCTCGGATCCTGGGCGCAGACCTAGCACTGCTCGTCAAGCCACCCTGTGGCAGCGTCCCACATAAAATAGAAGAAGACTGGCACAGATGTTAGCTCAGCGACTCCTTCAAGCAAAAAGAGGAAGACTGGCAACAGATGTTAGCTCAGGGCCAATCTTCCTCACACACACACAAAAAGTCTACTGTATTTTTAACAGAATCAGGGTTCTGAACCTACAAAGCTGAGGGAAGGATCCTGCAAATTGGAAACCTAAGCAAGTTGCTGCCCTTGGGAAGTCCTGTTGGATGTTCAGACTGCTGGTTTCCTCTGATAAAAACCTAATTTCACTGCATGTCTTCTTTGATCTTCAGTAGTTCACATTTCTGATTTATTCTGTCTTTTGCTTCTAGATTTCTCCATCTTGCTAAGGAGGAACAATTCCCTTTTTGGCATAGCTGATGGTACCATGCAAAAATCAGATCCTCGAAAAGGTCAGAACTTGTATTTGTATGTAATAGAAATTAGAGGGTTATCCTGTGTTAGGCTGTGTATGAATGTATGGGTCACAAAAAGTGATTAAAGTGATTAGAAGTATCTCATCCTTTTTGCCAACTTATCCTGAAATTTTAACAAATCCCGCATGTCACTTATACAGCTCTTTATAGTTTGCAGAGTATTCTTCACATAATTATCTCATATAGTCTTTCCAGTAGTCTTATTAAGTAGATGCTGTTGCTATTCCTGTTTTGTGGAAACAATGAGAGGTTAAGAGACTTATTCAAAATCTTGTCACTATGAACTGCAAGATTTAGTCCTAGATCTTTTGCCTCTAAATCTTACCCTTCTCACTACATAGTTCATAATCAGTATCAGAATTTAATGGACATGTAAGTATGGAAGCTATATGAACATTGGAAATAATGTATGTAAAGTCTGAAAAAAAAAGTTAAAGCCTCTTTATAAAGGATATAAAATATCATTAATAAATCAGATCTTGATATTGAATTTCTAACATAATCTTCAGGATGACACCAAACACCTCAGTATGTAATGTACCATTGTCTTAGTATGGCAAACGAGGCCCTCCCTAAGTTGCTGCCTACCTACTTGTCTGTTCTCATCTCACTCAGTTCCTGTCATTCGTCTCTAGCTTACCCTACCCCTTTCCATCCGTAAGAAACTGCTGGCTGTTGTCAAAGCACTCTGTCCGTACCTTTGTACTCTATTCCCTTTGCCTAAAGTGCCTATTCATCTTTCTTCTTACGATCCTAGCTCAACTTCATCTCATCTGTGAAGCTTTCCTCAACTCCCCAAGAAGAGTTGATCATTCCTTTCGGAACATTTTGTATAGCAAATCTCTATTAGAGCAAAAACCACATTATATTATGATTGTATATTTGAATTGCTATCTATCCTACTAATCTGTGAGTTCTTTGTGAGCATAGGCTGGGACTTAATTTGTCTTTGTGTCCTTAACACCCCACATTACTACTGGGCTTAGATACATTTTGTTTAAAGAATAAAAGAGCAGCTTTCCTTAAAGGATCAGTACACTAATCTAGATGAGAGACTGACCACATAAAAATACTTAGACGCTTACAAATATGTGTAAATGATTATAGTACATGCTTGAAGTAGAATTGTGGGATGTTCACAGCCAGGCAGAGTTATTTGGGGAAAGATTCCTCTAGATCAGGCATTGGCAAACTTTGGCCCATAGGCCTAATCTTGTCTGCTGCCTGTTTTTGTAAAGGTTTATTGGAACGTAGCCGTGTTCATTGCTAATGTATCTATGGCTGCTTTCATGCTACAAAGGGAGAGTTACAACAGAAACTGTATGTCCCATAAAACTGAAAATATTTACTGTTTGGCCCTACACAAAACAGTCTCTGCTCTGGGAGATGACTTTTGAATGGAAATATGAAAAGAAGAGGAATGTGAATTGGTGAAGCGTGAGTGTGCATCATCTCGCAGTGAAGACAGGCCATAGTAGTAGCTATGCTAAGAGAGGAAGTTTCATCCAGTTTGTCAGAGAGCTGTGTTGAAGAGATGACATGGCAAGAGTGCTTTGGATTGGGAAAGAGGAAACACAGAAATCTAATGGAAAGAAACTTTCAAGTAAACACTGGGCGTCTAGTAAGATAGTGTCCTAGATATGAGCAGAGCGTGATGACGATGATGGAGAAGGAGAAGGAAGCAGCAGTACAAATTAATAGTGACCGAGTGTCTGCTGGGTGCTGGCTGCTGTTCTAAGTGCTTTATACGTATCCTGTTTAATCCTCCCAGCAACTTTATGAGGGAATTGCTGTAATTGTCTTTATTTTACACATGGGAAAACCAAGGCATATGCGGTCAAGTTACTTGGCCAAGGTTATACAACTAGTAAGTGATAGAATCAAGTCTGAACCCAGGCAGTCTGACTGCAAAGTCTTCATAATAGAGGAGGGAAATCTGGGGATATTTGGTAAAAATACCCTTAAGCTTGGAGTAAGGTAAGTAGTCTGAGTAATTAGGAAGCGTTATCCCATTGTGGTAAAGAGAAAACGAGCAGACCATAGAATAGTACTGTCGGATTCTGTCCCATTAGAGTGATATACTGTGGATTAGGAGGATGGGAGGGAGGAGGAGGCAAATCGCATTATACAGTAAGACATGTTATCCATACAGATGTAAGGATACATCTTACATGCTATAAGTACATGTTATAACTTACAGAATCAGTTACTTTGCAGCAAACATTGGACTTATTTTTATAAAGGTTTCTTTTGACTAATTAGCCATCTCTGTGTGCTCAAAATATACTTTTTATTAAAAATTTCATTTACACTTAACCTTTCAGGATGGTATTATTGTGTAAAATAAAGATGGCGCATGCGTTATTTCAAAGAAGGAAGATATTTCAGAGTATCCGTCAGGTTGAGTTGTAGTGATATGGAGGAAATAATTAGGATGAGCCCTTATTGCTCCTGCCCCACAGACTCACAATATGGTAGAACTTAAAAGGGACCTTGCAGATCATGAATGAAGTTACCCGCTTTATTTTACAAATGAGGAAAGTTAAAAACCAAAGATGCTATGTTACTGGCTCAGAGTCTCCCAGTAGCCTAGCTGTAACTGGACTCTCAAAGATTAGAGAGAAGGTACGTAAAGTGCCTACCACAGTGCAGTCAGTAAATAGTAGATGAAGAAGCAGAAGGGAAGGATGATGATGATGTTATTTCTTCTGCCCCCATATCACACTTCTGTAAGCCTTCAGAGAGAAATTTGGTATTATAGATGCGTCCATGTGGTCATGCTGCAAACCTAAAGTTGCACAGTGTTATACTGACGAAACCAGAGTTGCATACCCCCCTTAGATTATAGGCTCTCAGGTTTGGAAGGGCCTTTAAAGGTTACCTAGTTCAGCCTTCCTCTTCCTCCTCATGATTTCATATCTCTGCCAAGAGGTTGTCTTACCTCTGCTTCCACATCCTCAGTGATGGCAGATTCATACCTTCCCTCCCCAGAGTTGATCCCACTGTTGGATACCTCTGACTGTCAGAAAGTTCTTCCTATAATGAGCTGAAGCCCTGTCTACCTGTAGCTTCCACTCGCTAGTTGCACTCCTTCCCCTTGGGGTACCCCGCCTTCAGAAGGGCTGACCGGTGGAGCCGATCATCCAGTGCCGTCGTCTCCTTCATTCTGGATACTGGCTGGAACGTCAGATCCATCTGTCTGCCAGGAAATATGATGTGACACCACTGGTGCCACTAAACTCCTTCCCTGTTCAAGAAGCATGAGCCAGAAGCCATCTAAAAAGCATTAGCTTCTGTGCTCTAGATCATGCCTCTTGAGCCTCCGAAAGGGTGAACATGAAGTCTACTAGGATGGCCTGTTAAGACAAAGGGAGTTACGGCCTCTCTGCCTTTTCGTTAGCTATTCACTGCTAGCTGCTTTGCTTGTTAAAGGAAATACTGATGTTCTCTGGGGTTCTTTCTGTGTGCGCGCACAGACATGTCTGATTGCTAGAGAGGGAGTGGGGGAGGGATGATCACCAAGGAGAGATCTGCTCCGTCTTTGTTCACATCTGCTGCTTGCACAAGGCAGGATTTACTGCTCTCTGAGAAAGTGATTGCCTAGCTTGTTTCCCCTCCCCCCTCTTCTGGAGGATCATCCCAGAGGGCTGTTACCATCTCATCACACTTATGTCTGAATGGAGTAAAGTAAGTGAAGGAGAGCTGGGAGCAGAGGATCAGCTGAGAGGCACTAGGAATGCTTGCTGGTAAGAGAGAGTGGCTGATCAGTGGCGCATACCAGACCCGGCCCCTGTCTGTCTCCTGCCTCCCCTGTAGCCCATCCTCTATGACCACAGTGGGGCAGGAGTTCTGCTCCCAGCTTTTCCATTTTGATCTCTGTGCATACTGGCATAGGATTATGGTTTATTAAAACCACACGTGCTATTTCACATAGAGTTCTGTCTTAATGGGTTTTCAGAAGTACACTTGATGTTTCTGTTTTCTGTTTTCCAGTTTCCATTCTGAGGGAAACAGCCCTCCTTCCCAGATCCCTTCTTTGCTGCCCCCCTGCCCTCTCTCCTGGTCTCTGCGTGTCAGCCTGCATCACTGCTTTTGCTTTTTCCAAGCTCTATGAATATGTAAAACGTGGTGCCTATGGACAGCTCCATTTAATCCAGTTTTACCTCCTGAAATCCCAGACCAGACCTAATCTTACTCAGTGTCCAGATGAAGCTAATAAGCATGAGTGCTTCAGTTTTTCCTGTAGTAAAAGGAGTAAAGTATCCACAGTCACACTGGTTGTAGTTCTTCCCAAGCTGCACTTTTTTGTGTTAGAAGTTACTGAACCAGGTTTGTTTTTGTCTGTTGCCCAAAAGCCAATCACCAGGACGCTAAGATCGCAGCAGAGAGAGGGTTTTAATCTCAAGACAGCCAAGCAAGAAGGCAGGAGAATCCATCGCAGGTCCGCCTCCCTGGAAATGGGGCTCAGCAGTATCTATAGGGTAGGGGACAAGGTGGTCTGAAGCGTGGGCATAGATGATTAGAGGTAAGGAATAGTGAGGTAAGTGATGATTTGCACAAGCGTAGACAAGCTTCATGCCTCTTCACAGGATGCATGTTGATAAAATGGCAGCATTACCATGATCTGAGGGTGGAGTTCTTAGCTTCTTGACATCAAAAAGGTCGCTTATCAGGCCGACCCTGTGGCCTACCGGTTAAGTTTGGATGCTCTATGTCAGTGGCCCTGGTTCGGTTCTTGGGTGCAGACCTACACCACTTGTCGACGGCCATGTTATGGCAGCAACTCACATACCAAATAGAAATAGATTGGCATAGGTGTTAGCTCAGGGCGAGTTTTCCTCAGCAAAAAGAAAAAAGGTCACTTATTGAGTGTTTGTGCAGGCCCAGTTGTTGGGTCGGTGGTCTCAGCTGGCCTGAACTGGATAAGGGGTCTCAGTTCCTGAAAAACCACTCTTAATTACTCTGTCAGTAAGATGAGGTCAGTTGAACTGGTCCTGGAGGGCCTGTGGTTACATAAGCATTTGTAAGCTTTCTTTTTCATGAACTTGGTTTTTTGTTTTCTTTTTTGATGAGAGAGACAATGTGGTTAATAGTATAGTTTGCATTCAAATCTTGCCTTTTCTACTGACTGTAACCTTTTAGAAAGTTATTCGACCTCTCTGAGTATCATTTCCTCATTACTAAAATGAGGTAATGAGACCATATTAAGTGAGATCATACTGGTGAGGACTCAAGATGGTGTTATGGAACTACTTCCTTACCACGATATCTGGCATCCAGTGAACACTCAGAAATAGTAGCTATATAATGTTAATGATTATTATTACTATTGTTAATGTATAAGTGATAATTTACAACTGGATTTTTTCTTAATATCATAATGTATGAAGAATTTTTTCTACTTTTCCTTGCTTGAAGGGATGACCTATTGTGATTGTATTGTCGCATTTTGAAAGGATGCTTCCATAGCCTTGTAGATTTTTCTGCTACATATTATCTTTCTCTGAAGGGTTTCCAGAAATACCAGAATCTTTGCATTCTCTAGATTTGCACTATCCAGTGCAGTAGCCACTGGATAAGTGTCTATTTAATTTTAATAAATATTAAATAGAATTAAAAATGCAACTCTTCAAACACACTAGCCACATCACACGTGGCACATGTGGCTGGTGTCTGCCCATTAGACGATGCAGATATTGGACATTTCCATCATTGCGGAAAGTTCTATGGGACGGCACTGCTTTAGATATTCGTAGTCTGTGCCCTTGTGCTCCTTTCTCAGAAATCAAGGAGGGTATGTTTTCTAGGATGTTCTGAAGACTTCTCTCGTAGTGTTTCAGGGCCCTGGACATCCATCGTGAAGATTCAGGTTGCTCTTCTTAGCGCAGCCCCCTGGAGTCATTACTGTCTCTTAGAATATATACAGGCACTTTCATTTCCCCCAGGAAGATTGAATTACCATAATTCTTTTGTATGATTTATTTTTTTAATTGACGTATACTTGACATACAATATTATATTAGTTTCAAGTGTACAATGTAGTGATTTGGTATTTGTATACGTTATGAAATGATCACCCTGATAAGACTAGTAACCGTCTGTCATCATACAAAGTTATTACAGTATTGTCGATTATATTCCCTATGCTACCTATTGCATCTCCATGATGTATTTATGTTATAGCTGGAAGTTTGTGCCTCTTAATCCTCTTCGCCTGTTTCGTCCTTCCTCCCATCCCCCTCCCTCTGGCAGCCACTAATTTGTTCTCTGTATCTGTGAGTCTGTTTCCGTTTCGTTTTGTTTGTTCTCTTCTTTTATTTTTTTAGATTCCACATATAAGGGAAGTCATATGGTATTCTTCTTTCTTTGTCTGATTTAGCTTAGCATAATACACTTTAAGATCCATTGATGTTGTCGAAAATGGCAGGATTTCATTCTTTGTGCATTACCGTAATTTTTAAAGGTCCCAGTCAACAGTAAGAAGAAGCCAAAGGGAAAAGAGGCAAAGTAGAAGGAATTCTGGCAGATAGTCCAGAGAGTAGTTACTTCACTTGTGAATATTAGAATCCTTGGGGGCTAACTAGTAACAGGAGGTTCTAATTTCCTTTTTGTAAGTACATTGTTTTATTCATGATCTGAGTTTTCCCTCTGAGAAAAGGTAGTAAACAGCAAGTTTTTCCTTAGTAATTCCTATTATCTGTGTTATGTACTTTCAAAGCCATTTTCCCTTTGTTCTTCACCACAGCCTAGTGAAGAAGTGGATTGGGATTATCATTCCCTTTTTACTGATGAGAAGACAGTCTCAGTGCAGTTAGGTTACTTGCATGAAGTCTTCAAGAGGAAATAGTTTTTAAGTTAAATTTTAACTTCCAATTCAATATTTTTTGTTTTGTTTTTATTTTCATTTTGCTCTGTTTTACCACCAATCGGACTTTGGTAAAAGAGTGAAAGTTCTTTAGGGCAGCTTGGAAACTGTTTAGTGTCGCATGAGGTGCTCTCAGAGAGTTGCTGCAGCCTCATTGTCCTATGGCCATGGGTGTTAGTCTGCTCGGACTCGGGCTGCCGTAACACAGCAACACGGGCTGGGTGGCTTAAACAGCTGACGTATATTCCTCACACTACTGAGGCTGGAAGTCCAAGGTCAAGATGCTAACAGGACTAGTTTCAGGTGATGCCTGTCTCCTTGGCTTTCAGACAGCACCTTCTCACTGTGTCCTCACCTGGCCTTTTTCTCTGTATATATTTGTGGAGTGAGAGAGAGAGAGATCTCTGATGTCTCTTCCTCTTCTTATAAGGACATTGGTCCTGTCAGATTAGAGCCCCACCTTTATGACTTCATTTAACCTTAGTTACTTCCTTAAAAGTCCTGTCTTGGGCCAGCCCCAGTGACCTGGTGGTTAAGTGTGGTGTGTTCCGCTTTGGAGGCCCAGGTTCAGTTCCCGGGCATGGACCTACACCACTTGTCTATCAGTGGCCTTGCTGTGGCAGCAGCTCATACACAAAAAGAGGAAGGTTGGCAGTGGATGTTAGCTCAGGGCAAATCTGCCTCAGCAAAAAAAAAAAGTCCTGTCTCCAAATACAGTCATGTTGGAGATTAGGACTTCAACATATGAATTTTGGCAGAACACCAATCACATGTTAATGGTTTTTCACTATCTTTTAATTTTCTGACTTAACCTGGTTAGTTGGAAACTATATTTATATTCAGAATTTGCATAGGATCAAATGTAGCAAATATCTGTTTCTTTATTTCTGTGGATATTGAGGCTTAAATTATACCTGTGGTATTTGCTGTAAGGTACTGTCCAGCCCTGAGATATTCTAATAAGCAAAAAAAAAAAAACTATTGTATCTAACTGTCCTACTTTTCTTATAATATAGCCTAATGTGTTAATAGTTAAAAGTCTCAGTACTTTATAGGGTAATAAGTGTCCCCCTTCCTCCCCACCCCCATTTTACAGATGGAGAAGTTAATGTACAGAGAAACTGACTTGTCAGAGGTCAGAGCAAGGTATTGGTGGATCCAGGGATAAATCCCAGACCTCTTAACTCCTTGGCCAGTTTTTAGTTCGTTGACTATGCAGCCTAGTGGTAAGTACCTCTTTACCGTATCCTGGAGGTCGGAGGGATTATCAGACTTAGCAATGACTGAAGTTAAGGAATTCCTCATTACTAGTTAGATCATTCATTATCCTTTTCTTTTAGCCATGATGTCATTTTTGTCATTAGCATGAATTTTGCGGGTCGTGAGAGGAGGTTGGAAGTTTTGCTTTTTAAATACTTCAAAATATTTCTGTAACGGTTCAACCACACTAGAGATTATTATTAAGAAAGAAAGAAAAACCTATTATCTATTGAATTTGTTCTCTGTCTTAGCCACCATGCTAGACACTTTGTATTAAATTATCTTACTTAAATATCATTATAAACTTATAGCCATTTCTGGAAGGTATGAATTCTTACCATTTTTATAGTGATATTCTTAATACTGTTAGTTTAGTTAAATAGAAAAATATAAATTTCAGAGTTTAGATTCTAAATAAAATTTTGAGTTTTGTGGAAACTAAGAACCTTATCACAGATCTTTAAAGATAAAGTCTCTTTATGTTTAATCATAGATTTCTAGATTATTGTGTCATCCCTTTTTTATCCCTTGCTTAAGACTTACTGAGGCAGGATGGTTTGTCTCATGTGAGATTAAGTCCAGCTTGCTCTTCCATTTGACACTAAAATCGTGCTTTCTTTAAAGCCTTTCCTCCTGTCTGTACATCTGAAATGGTTATGGTTCTTTTAATCACTGGGGAGGTTGAACAGCCGAGCCTCCTGGAAAGTGTGGATGCACATGGGCTTCGGGAACCAAGCTCCCTAGGCCGTTAGTGTGTCCTCTGCTCCAGCCCTCACCTCTGCTGCTCTGCCCATTGGCTCCTTTCTTACTGTAGATCTGTGCTCCCCATGTGGTAGAATATATAGCACTCACATTGACCACACTTTACTTCTCTCGTCATACTCTCTACATGCCTTCTGCTTTAGCCACATTGAACTACGGTTGTCCAATATGGCACTGTCCAATAGAAATACAGTTCAAGTCACATATATGATTTTAAATTTTCCAGTATCCACATTAAAATTAATTTGTTTCTTTTTACCTTTTTCAATAATATGTTTTATTTAATCTAGTATATCTAAAATATTATTTTGACATGTAACCAATATAAAAATAATGTAATAAGCTAGTTTACATTCTTTTTTTCATACTTAGTCTTCAGAATCTAATGCATGTTTCATAGTTACAGCACATCTCAATTCAGACACTAAGTTTTATCAGCAATACGTTGATCTGTATTTAGATTTTAAAATGTTTACAACTGAAATAGTGGATTCTCATACCTAGTTTTGTTCCAGACATACGTAAGGTTTTCCCAATAACTGCACTGAATGTCAGTTTTTAAAATTAAATTAATAAAAATTAAAGCAGAATTAAATGTTCGCTTCCTTAGTCACACGAGCCGCATTTCAAGTGCTCAGTGTGGTTAGTGGCCACCGTATTGGACAGAGCAGGTCTAGCATAGTGCTTCAGGGCATCATTTCTTTACATTATTCTCTCTCCATGGTGTACTTTTATTACCCCGTCCCCAGTCCCCAAGACTCAATTTGAGTGTCGTCTTTTCCATAAAGTCTTAATTTCTCTTCCCTCCCCTCCCCAGGGAGAGCCGGCTCCTTCCCTCGCCTCTCCCTTCTGAGCCCCCTTGCATACTTTTAATGCAGCCCCTTTAATACTTTATCACACTTAATTTGTATCTTTCTCCCTCTCCTAGAGTGCAGGGCGAGTGCCTTGTTATTTTTTTAATCCCCCATCACCTAGCACACATACACTGGAACCTATGCGTAGTCAATGAATTTTTGTTTAAAGAGTGAATGAGTATAATTTCAGTCTGGACATCGCAAAGACTTTAGAGGTCTTTTTGAAAATAGGGAGTTGGAAATGGAGTCTGTCAAACTGAACAAGATTTAATAGGAAGCAACCTACTGCTCTTTAAACCTGTGACATTACATCCGTTCATTTGTTTAACTGAACTAGACATAAAAGATGGGAGAATAAGGCATAATCCATACTGATAACTAGTTCATCGTGAGGCTATCCACATGTGCTCGAACACTCACACACACATAAGCTATGGATACATTACTGCTATCTCAGCTCTCATAATATTGTTTGGTGCTTAGTGAAATAGAATTCCAAGGTTGAGTAGGATCTTATACGTTTATCTAGTTAACTCCCTTTCCAAGCTGTGAATTCCCTCTCAGCTCGGAAAAGTTTGAGTATGTTTGGTGATAAGTGGTCTTCCAGCCTTTCTGCTTGTATACTTGAGGGGATGAACAACCCATCCTCTGCAGGATAGTTCTTATTGCCAGAAGGTCTCTCTTTGACATCTGCTACACTCCAGTGGATGCTTTTTCCAGTGCCTCCAATTCAAAGACCACATTTCTTGAAACCCCTGGTCACCACCCCAATAGAATGTAAGCTCCATGAAAGCAGGAGTTTTTATCTGTTTCGCTCAGTGATATATCTCCAGTGCCTTGAATAGTGCCTGACAGACAGCCGACAATAAACATTCATTGAATTAATAAATCTACATAAGCAGGATTCAGGGCATTAACTCAATTAAATTTTTTATTTGTGGATTTACTCCCTTTGTAGACTATTATTAAATATCTTTCATTGCTGTTGCCTGACGATCCTTTCTCCATGGCACTGTTAAACTTTCTGAGCCCCAGATTCCTCACCTGTAAAAAGATACTGATAATACCTGCGGTGATCTGTATCAAAATGCCTGGCATCCGGCCTGGTGTGTGGTAACAGTAGATGTTAGCTGAATCTGAAATGGAATCAGTGTGACAAGCTCTGACCTCCTGACATCCCAGAAAAGTTTAAAATTAATTTTAAAAATTGTGATAAAATATATATAACATGAAGTTTACCATTTTAACCATTTTTAAGTGTACAGTTTGGCAACATTAAGTACATTCACACTGTTGTGCAACCATCAGGACCATCCACCTCCGGAACTTTTTTCATCTTGCAAACTGAAACTCTATCCATTAAGTGATAGCAAGTTCATTTTTAATGTTAGCCTAGATAAAACATGGTTGAAGTAGTAAATCTGTTGTGGAAAAAATATATATTCTAAAATCAATATATAAATGACTTTTCTATTATGTACACTTTCAGATGATCTGTTTTTAGTCATTCTTCATTAACGTGGATAATTGATATGTAACCATAGTGGATTTTGTATCTAAGGATCAATCTCTATGTCAAAATTGTTTTGATAAAAGCATGAATTTAAATATTGACTCTTAATATGTATAATTTCTCTCTTGTTGCATAACCATTTCTGACTTTGGTAAAAAGAGAAACTTTTTTTTTTTTGCATGCTTGCTGTGTGCCAAGCCCCAGGAATACCACTGACTGGTTTAGGAGTATTTCACTCTGACACTCTGTCGACAGGCACAGAAGTAGGAGGAAGAGACAGTATTCTGCTTGGGGATGTTACCAGAAAGCTATTACAAAGTAACATTTAGTCTGGACCATGACGAATAAATAGGAATCTCCCAAATAGGGAAGGGGGAAAAGTCCAGAGATATGAAAGAGGATGGCGTGTTTATTATATTTGAATACAGTTTAGGGCTTGATCTTTGAAGAGTTTTAAATGGAGTAGTGACAAATTTTATCTGATCTGTTTTAGAAAATTAATGCTAAAATATGGATTGAAAGGAGTGAGATGAGAAAGGAATTAAGTAACTGGGTTTTTTTTGGTCAAAGTGAGAGATAATGAAGTCTTGAACTCAGAATAGGAGCAGAGGAGATGGAAGAGAAGAGATGGTCATTTTAGAGGTAGAACTGACAGACTTTGATAACCTACTGGATTTGGAGGATAAGGGAGAAGAGACAATTAAGGAGGATTTCAGGTTTCTGATTTGTTACTGGGACTACCAGAGAAGAAATATACTGCCTAGGGAAAGGGAATAACGTAAAACTAGTTATTTATAAATAGTAGCTGCATATCATAATATACTCTGAAACGTGACGATTATTCTTAGAATGCTTTGAAAATTCCTAGGTGACTAGCTCTTTTTTTAATGTGTGGAATTGTATCAGATGCTATATTCTGTTCACTTAGAAACTGATTCAGGGCCAGTTAGCTAATCCCCTGAGTAGTTTGTGGTGATGCATTTTGTGATGTAGTTGTCTCCTTTTCCTCTTTGGGTGCTGATTTCCAGATTCCACTGGTTTGTGCCAGGAGTTTCAAATGTTTCTTCTCGGAAGTTCCTTTTTCATTGTCTTAAGCTGAACCTTATTTCATGCCTTCTGCCCAGTTAAATTTGTTAGTCATTTTGTTCATTTTGCTTCACCATTCAGTCTGGCTTTTGTTTTTTCTCTTTACTAGCATATTTGTTTTCTAAATTGCACTGGTTGCTTTCAAACATTGTTTTATTAATGATCTTGCAGCTTTGTTTCTACTTATGGTGGCTTCCTGAATTAGTCTTGTGCATACTGGTAGCTCGTCTTTACTTAAGTGATATAATACTGAAAACCTGTATAGAAATGGAATATATATTGTTTATTTAATTTTTAAGAATATAGTTTTTCTAATTATAAAATGTGAAAATTTTTAAACATAAATTCACTTATGATATCATAATATCTTTTGTCTCTGTTAGCAATTTTTTTCTTTGAGGAAGATTAGCCCTGAGCTAACGTCTGCTGCCAATCTCCCTTTGTTTTTTGCTGAGGAAGACTGGCCCTGAGCTAACATCCGTACCCATCTTCCTCTACTTTATATGTGGGACGCCCACCAAGCATGCTAAGCGGTGCCATGTCCACACCTGGGATCCCAACCCTGGCGAACCCTGGGCCGCCAAAGCGGAACATGCACACTTAACCGTTGTGCCACTGGGCTGGCCCTCTGTTAGCAATTTTTAAGCCTGATGAAGTTTGTAATCTTTATTGATTTAGAGGCAAACAAACAAGGCAGGTTACTAGAAGGACAGGGGACATCAAAAGAGGAGAGAAGGCAAACACTTGGATGGGATATGGCCAATGTGACTGGGGTGTAGCGGAAAAGGGAGATCATAGCAGACGAGATCAGAGAAGTGGCAGGGTCCGCATCTTACATAGCTTTGTAAGGCACCGTTCCCACTCAGTGGGAAGCTATTGGAGGTCCTAAAGCAGAAGGTGAGAGAGGGAATATTTGGAGTATGAGGAGAGAGAAAAGGGCAGAATTTGTTCTTTTCCCAAAGTGGAAAAGCAAACATAGTAGGGAAGTGTGTGATTTCTACACAGTGTTGTGGCATTTCAGAATTACGGCCATGAATGTAAAGTGAGCCCAGTGAGTTTGCATTTGTTTTTTTTCAGCCCTCATGAACTGTTGGGGTAAGTGTGGTGTAGGTGGATAAGTGGCTTTAACCAGAGTTGGGACTGAGGCTTTACTAGGCAACTTTGACCAAAAAGAGGTGGGAGGGGGTTAAGCATGTTTGCCAGGCAGCGATTTTAGTGAGGGACCGTGGAATCTGAGCTGCTTGGAAGAGAAGTGAAAACATGGGGAGTGAGTGATGGTGAGAAAGTGGTAGGCTCAGTGGTGAATCTGAATTTTCAAACAAGGAAAGTGTATTTCCATTATGTATATAACATATCCTCTTAATAGGAAATCTGAAAATATGTGAGATTAGAAAAGAGAGGGGAACCAAAAAACAGTGCCACCACCCAAAGATAACCAATTATATATTTGCTGTGTTTACTTCCGTCTTTTCTCTAGTGATAATTTTTTGGGGTTGTATTCATTTGCTAGGGCTGCCATAATAGAGACTACAGACTGGGTGATTAAACAACAGGAATTTATTTTCTTGCAGTTCTGGAAGCTAGAAGTCCGAAATCAAGGTGTCATTGGCAGGGTTGGTTTTTTCTGAATCTTGGCTCCTTTGCTTGTAGGTATCCAACTTCTCCCTGTGTCTTCGTGTCTTCTTTTCTCATATCTGTGTCCAAATTTCCTCTTCTTGTAAGGAGACCTCTCATATTGGCTTATAGCCCACCATAATGACCTCACGTTAACTTACTTCCTTCTTTAAAGACCCTGTCTCCAAACGCAGTCGCATTCTGAGGGGCTGCAGAGTGAGGACTTGACCATGAATTTGGGAGGGGACACAATTCAGCCTGTAACAGGAGTGTTCTTTATTGTCCATTTTTTACATAATTGTGGTTATTCCATAAATATAATTTTTGATCCCATATTTTATCAGACAACGTTATAATGTAAACATCTTCCCATTGTTGTTTAGCCTTTGTTAAGGTTAACAGCTGCAGAATACTTCGTCAAGTGAATGTATTGCAGTGTCTTAATCCATCTTCTGTTTTGAACATTTAGGTGCTCCCCTTTTTTTGTATTATAAACAATAGTGAAGCTTTTGAAATGAAACATGTTTCTGTGTTTGGGATTATTTCCTTACACTGGAGTTTCAAAAGTGGTTTGCTTTATCAAAAGCTACTGATACATCTTGCTAAACTGGAGAAGTATTGAATCTTGTATTTTCTTTCCATGTTACTGTTTTCTCTCTGCCCACAGTAATAGACTGGAATGATGTTAGAAAACACAAATATGGTCACCTATCAGAGTGTGCATCTCGATATCAAGGTAAGAAAAACAACTTTATTTAGCTTGGAAAACTTTTATTTGCCATCTTTTACCATAAAACCTTTATGCTTAGAGGTCTGAATGTACAAAGAACTGAGTGGTTAAAGCCGTAGCAGATATTGTCATTTATAGAGGTAGCTGTCAGAAGCAATATGCTTTGTTTTGAGCTGGAAATCAGGAAACTTAGATTCTGAGTTTCAGATAATTCCGAATTAGCTTCATCGCTTTCGGCACGGTTGCTTAGCTTCTCTGGATTTCCATCGTCTTTAAGAGTTTGGGCTTGGGCGTCAGGCAGACTTGGGTGCTGTGCTTCCGCAACTGCTACTGGTAAACTCGGTATCTTTTCAAAGGAGAGCATTGGACCAGGCAAACTCTCAAGCCCTCATTAACCCCAGAGCTTCATCTTTCTGTCATTTTGGTGTGTTTATCATGATGATTTATGCTGTAACATTTTTTTCCTTAATAGAAGCTACTGACATCCTGGAGCTAGGTAAGATATTTTTCTTGTGTTTCTGTTAAATAAGGGGAGTTACTAAGCCAGGGATTAGATTGTAACTAGGAAAAGAATTCCGTGTGTCTGTCTCATAAACTGGTGAATCCTGTGCTCTTGTCTGCCTCATGAGCCCATGTAATTGATCTCAGCTGTCGTGTCAAACCCGCCTTCTCAGGAGGCCACAGACCAAGCTGACAAAAAAGCAGGGGGAGGTAATTACATAGAGTACAAGGAGCATAAGAGTTGAACCAGACTGTAGGTAACTTCTTAATTCACTAAATCCAGAACTAAAACAAACGGCCACCATCTGTAATTCAGAATTCCGTGCGTGTGATTTTCCCAAAAGAAATTTTGCGTAAGATGAATTGAACTGAAATTAAACAAAGATTTTCCAAATTTTTTAACTGAAATATTAATATATCAAATGAGTCAGACTGATATTGCATTTGGTTTTCATCCTGGCATAGTGTACTTTAGGACTAGGATTTGAGAAATAAAACTAATGTTAATATTTCTCAATCAGCTTTCGGGGTTCCTACATAAACATCAGTCTTAACTTCTTCGAGTCCTTTAAAATCCTCCTGCGTGTTACATGAATATTGGTATCCTGATGCTTTTATCAGTTTTTGAGTACTTTTTATGTATTTTGTTACTGCAGTTTCATGTGTTCAGCTCGATCATTATCATTGTCTGTTTGCTTCCTCCTGGCTTTTCTTCCAGTAACCTCAAAGGTGACATAAAGAGTAGAACACTAGGCTAGGAACCAGAACTCCTGGGTTCTTTGAAAGCTAACTCCGCCACTTAGTAACTTTGTGATTCTGATCCTTAGTTTTCTGACTTGTAAAATGGGGATAATAATCCCGTTCTGCCTACTTAACAGGGTTATTAAGAAGATTACATGAGCTAATGGATGTGAAAACATCTTAAAAACTCTCAAATACTTTTCAACTTTGGAGGATTATTAATTTCATCCTGTTCAGCAACTATCCTCAGGCTTTAAGTCAAATCTTGTGACATTCTTTGAAGTGAAGCATTCTATGAATGTGAGATGAAGAAATGAATGAAATGAAATAATGCAGGTAAAGGGCCTGGCACTTGATAAACAATAAATGATAGTCACTTTTTATTATTCTTTAAAACTTTCCTCAAGTTTTCTAAGGTACTGGTGTGTGTTAGAAAAAACATGGACATCTCGGGGCCGGCCCCATGGTGTGGTGGTTAATTTTGGTATACTCTGCTGTGGTGGCCCAGGTTTGCTGGTTCAGATCCTGGGCACGGACCTACACCACTCATCAGCCATGCTGTGGCGGTGGCCCACATATAAAGTGGAGGAAGACTGGCACAGATGTTAGCTCAGAGCTAGACTTCCTCAAGCAAAAAAAAAAAAAAGAGGAAGACTGTCAACAGATGTTAGCTAAGGGCTAATCTTCCTCAGCAAAAAACAAAAAACAAAAAAAAACATGGACATCAGAAATAGATAGGCCTTGGTTCGAATTCCTGTTCCCCACTTATCAGTTTTGTGACTTAAGGAAAATTAATCTTTCTGAGCCTATTTCCTCATCTTTAAAATGGGAATAAAACCTACTTTGCAGGTTACAATGAACATGGGAGATATTGAACATAGTATAGCATGTTGCAGGCTAATGGAAGGCACTCAGTGATAGCTGCTGCTGTGTTTGGTTTTGTTGCTAAATGATAACAATTATAGTTCAGTGACAACTTGAAGGTATTTTATAGACAACTATTTTGTTGACAAGGAATTGTGAAAAGTGGATACTCAATTTAACATAAGGTACATAAAGTGACATTAAAATTTGAAAGTATATTTTTCCTTGTGAGAGTAGAGGTAGCACAGCCAGGCATATCCTCTGATAAGTTAATCCTGCTTATTTCATTTTACCATCAAGCATAGGGAGCAGTCCCAAATATCAAATTGAAATAGATTTGGGGGCTGGCCCCATGGCTGAGTGGTTAAACATCCACGTGCTCCACTTCAGCAGCCCGGGTTTGTGGGTTTGGATCCCAGGAGCAGTACTCCACTCATCAACCATACTGTGGAGGCATCCCACATAAAAAACAGAGGAAGATTGGCACAGATGTTAGCTCAGGGCTAATCTTCCTCAAACAAACAAAAAAAAAGAGGAAGATCGCCAGTGGATGTTAGCTCAGGGCGAATCTTCCTCACCAAAAAAAAAAGAAATAGATTCAAATAGTAGATTTTTAGAATCTCAGAGTTTGGAAAAGGACTTAAAATGATAAAAATTGGCCCAGCATTTCAAAATCTGACATTTTGAATTTCTTAGAAAATGTCATCTGGAATTCCTCAAAGCTGTTGAGAACTTACAGCCTCGTTAGGCAGCTCACATCACATTTAGACAAATATTTATTGGGCAAAAATCTGTTTCTTTGTAAATTCAATTAGTCCTAACTTTGAGGGCTATATGGAATAGGTTTAGCCAGTTTTTCACTCACTGCCTCTAGTTATTAGAAAGCAGCTGTAGGGGCTGCCTTCTCACCGCCTCTCCATTACTTTCCTAGAAGAACAACTCCTCCCCCAAACCCTTCATGCTTCCCCTTCTCGTTAATGTGGTGTGTGAGGCTCTCTGATAGTGGAACACTGCTTTTATCTATTCATTTTAACCTGTTTTCTAAACTACTATTTCTTTAAACTCTGCCCAGTAGCCATACCAAAAGATTCTGTTTTTAGAACTGCTTTTTCTCACTTCTGGACCTTTCTACATGCTTTTCTTTCTGTCTGAAATGGAAAAAAGAATTTCTTCTCTTTGGCTGACTCTTCCTTATCCTTTTAAACTTTAATTTAGAAGCTTAGAGGTTACTTCCTCTGGGAATCCTTCCACAAGCCCTTAGGTGCTCCTGCCACGCTCTCCGTCTCTAACATAGCACTCACCACCGTTTGTGATGACTGGCCGGGTTGTCTC
Organism: Equus caballus; assembly: GCF_041296265.1. Lineage (NCBI taxonomy): Eukaryota > Metazoa > Chordata > Mammalia > Perissodactyla > Equidae > Equus > Equus caballus. The sequence continues at coordinate 17,057,690 of NC_091685.1, forward strand.
TGACTCTCACTAGCCTGAAGCTCTGCCAGGGCAAGAACACTGTTTGGATCAGCGCTGTGTCTCCCGCACCCAGGGCAGAGCTGTAAACATTTGTTAGATGGACAAACGAAGAAATGGCTCTGAGACTTTGCTTTCTTACTCATGCTAAATGTTCGTTGTTCCTTCAGCTGGCCCGCAGGTGACATGGTTTTATGTCCCTTCACCACTTGGGTCACCGTTTCGGCTTTGGTTTTGTCTGTCTCTCTCAAAGTGCAGCTCCCAGAACTAAATTTAGTATCCCGGCTGTGATTTTACTAGTCCAGAACAGAGCAGGACTGTCACTTACCTGCGTCGTCTTTTCTTTCGCTCACTTTTCGTTGACTGACTTTTTCTTCCACTCACTCTTCATTAACTAATCTTTTATGGCGCCTCTATTAAGTTTCAGGCACTGAGCTTTAAAAGTGAAGATTTTAAAAATTAATAAAAGATAGCCCCTGTTTGTAAAGAGCTTACATAAATAATTATGATGCTATGGTGTGAAGAGTATGAAAATAAATGTGTGAACAGGATATTACAGGAGATAAGGAAATGGATGGATTTATTCTGGAAAGAGAGGTAAAGTCAGAAATTCTTGTTTTTTCACTTGGTGTTTTATCTTTAGATGATCCATTAAAAAATATAAGCTATTGATCCAAAAGGCCTATGGACAGTCTTTTGAGAATGAACTGAGAGTGTGTATCCCATGAACTTAGCTTTGGACGTTTTAGAATAACTGGATTTTATTAGTGCTGGATATACCACAACTTACTAATCCTTTGAAAGTACCTAGAAAACAAGGGGTTTAGGGTGACTTATGAAAAGGACTTGCTCTATTTAAACTCATTATGAAATTACATGAAACAAAGTGCTCCTGGTGCTGGAATAGACTGACTGTTGAGAGGAACAGAACATAGAATCCAGAAATAGATCCAAGTGTATGTAGGAAATTAATATCTGATCAAGGTGACATCTCATATCACTGGAGAGAAGATGATTTATTTAATAAATGATGTTGAAGCACATTTATTGAATAAAGGTGAAAAGGAAAGCTACATCTTTGCCTCGTTTGTCTCAAAAAGTAAATTCCAAATAGATCAAACATTGAAAAACTGAAGTGTAAAAAAAATGAAATCTGAGAAATCCTAGAAGAAAACATGGGTTAATATTTTTACGATATTGAAGTGAGGAAAGCATGATATGAAAACCAAAAAGTCATAAAAGAAAGACTGAGAAATTTAAGGGCAAATCCTATCAGACTGAGACAGATGTCATATATATATATATATATATACAGACAAAGAACTGGTATCCTTAATCTACAAAGAACTCTTAGAATCTGTGAGAAAACAAAAGAATACCTCAGTGAACAATGACAAAAATAAAGTACAAACTGACTGATAAGCCTAAAAAGATCTTCAACTTTATTAGTAATCAAAGACTTGCAAATAAAAGTATAACAGTATTTTGTTTTTTCACGATAAGATTTATCAGAATTGTAGAGATTGTTTCCTACATCCTTGCTAAAACTGTTTTAATATACTCTTATACACTATTGGTAGGAATTATATTGTATCAAAATATAAAATATGCATACTCTTTATCCATTAATCCCGCTCTTAGGAAGAATTTGTCCTAAGGGGATAATCTTAAAAATTTTAAGAGATGTGTGCACAAAGATGCTCATCAAAAATTAGAAAACGCTTAGATGACCATCAAAAGTATTTAACAAATATTGTTGTTAAGTTATGTAAATTATGGTACATTTAACCAGTGTTAGCTTTTCAGTCCGTAATCTTGGAGTAGAATTTCTGGTCTAAAGACTGTGATTGTCTTTACTGCTCTTAGGAATTTGGGTTCCACACTTTAGGTGGAATGAAGTAGAGTTCTTGTACAGGAAGGTGGTCAGAACAGTAGCCAGCATGTGTGGAGCTGCTTGACGTAACCGTGTCAGATGAGGAGCAGTTGTGGTATTTGGGACATATTTAGAAAGAGAGGTTAGATAGGTTATGTCTGGGACCAATGGGTGGAGGTGAGAAGGCGGCAGACTCTAAGGTTAATATCCATTTGTACTGCTGAACAGCAGCTGAAGAATTAGTTTCTCATCTCTGGGAGTATTCAGGCAGAGGCCAGAGGGACCATTCAGGTCTCAACTTTTATCTCCCCTCATCAACTGCCTTTCTTGACCATCCTGCCTGAAATAGTACACACGCTCTCAGCACTCACTTTCCCTCTTACTTTGCTTTATTTTTTGTTTATTTGACAAGGGCCAGGAATTGTATAATTGTTACCTAGTGTCTCTGTTACCCTCTGGACCAACTGACATATATTTATTTGTTTATTTGTTTGTCATCTTTCTTCCCCCTTAGAATGTAAGCTCCTTGTGGGCAGAGACTTTGGCTGTTTTGTCCTATCCTGTATTTCCCAGTGCCTTGAACTAGACTTAGCATATAGTAGATACACAATAAATATTTGTTGAATGAGTGAATATTAGAGAAAGAGATTCATGCATTCAACTAGATGGATCTCTTGTGCTTAACATGTTGGGGGACTTTTAATGTTTTGGTGAGGAAGATTGTCCCTGAGCTAACATCTATTGCCAGTCTTCCTCTTTTTCCCTTTTCTTTTCTCCCCAAAGTCCCAGTACCTAGTTGTATATCCTAGTTGAAGGTCATTCTAGTTCTTCTGTGTGGGACACCACCACAGCATGGCTTGATGAGTGGTGCTAGGTTCATACCCAGGATCCAAACTGGTGAACCCCTGGCCGCCAAATGGGAGTTGTGAATTTAACCACTCGGCCATGGGACAGCCCCAGAACGGCCCCAAGTTTTAATTTTTTAAAAGTACCTCTGTCTAGTTTGTAAAGTCCCTTCAGGGTAGGGATCTTATTTTCTAGTAATGAATATAACTATCATGTGGTGTGTGTTAGAGTTTATAAAACACTTTCATAAGCATTATTCAGTAATTTAGAGATGGCTGGCTTTTTCTCATCTGTAAGATCTCAGCTGAAATGTGTCTTCTGCAGAGCGTCTGTCCATAACTTTATCATCTAGTATAGTTCCCAGTCTCTATCTAACACATCACATTATTTTATTTCCCTCAAGTACTTATCACTTATTACCTTATTTATTTGTCTATGTATTCATTGTGCCTCATCATGCACCAGAATGTAAATTCCATGAGGGCAGGGACCTCCTGTCTTATCCTAGCACTTAGAATACTGCCTGGCACATAGACAATACTCAAACATCAGGTGAATGAATAATTGAAATCACTCTGTAAATTATAAAACATTTCATTTATGTTGGTTAATAATGATAATCTTCACAATAATCCTTGATCCCAAGTATAGATTAGATTTCTCTGTTCTGCATTCTCAAGGCAACCTTTACTACCTCATTAACTTAAATTTATCATAATTGTACCAGATTATTTGTGTTATTATTTATTTAATATCTCTGCTTATCTCTAGACTGCAAACTCCATGAATTTAGGAACCACGTCTCTCTTGTTCCCCTAACATTTAACACGGTGCTTCTGCACTTGGAACAAGTTTAATAAATGTTTATAGAATGAATTAGCATGGGTACAATCTTGTGAGATAGATATTCTCTCCATCTTTCAGATGAGTGAACTGATGCTTGGAAGGATTAAGTAATTTGTCCAAGACAGTTAGTTATAGAACCAAGACTTTAACCAGCCTTTTCTGCCTCCCAGTATTACATTCTTTCAACTACACCAGTAGTTTCTAGACACAGATGTTAATCAGAATTACCTGGAGGGACTTTGAAAATAGAGATTCTCAGACCATACTCAAAGCCTATTCAATGAGAACCTCCGAAGATGGGGCCCCAGAACTCTGTTTAAAGAAATGAGAAAAATTATTCAGGAGTTTCTAATGATAAGTAACAGATGGGAATCAATGATACATACCAGGGGTTGGCAAACTACTGATTGGGAGCCAAATCCAGCCCACTGCCTGATTTTATAAATAAAATTTTAGTGGAACGTAGCTGTACTCATTCATTTACATATCGTCTGTGCCTGTTTTCATGCTGCAATGCAGAGATGAATATTTGTGACGGGGACAGTATGGCCCACAAAGCATAATATTTTTACTATCTGGTCCTTTACAGAAAGTTTACCAACCTCTGATCTGATTGCTGCCTGTCCTGTTTTGGGGGGTTCTTTGAGTGCTTGGAGATTGGTAGACTTGACGTTTGCCACCATTGTGGCCTTTACAGTAGGTGTTCAGATATTCTTATTGAGTCAATAAAAATTAACTTATTTTGCAATTTACCTGATAGTAAGGGACTAGGCATGAGATAGCATAAGCAGTCAAATTTAAGAAAAATACTAATCTAGGTATGGTTCAAGTCAGTCAGCCCTCACAGTGGGTGAACTGCTTCCAGCAAACAGAGTCCTTTTCATTCAGTTAGTAATAAAGTGTTCCCTAAGTGAGGGAAGATGTGAGGTTTCTTGCCTGTGTAACAGAGATCGATTATCATAATTGATGTGTGTAATAGAGAACTGTGATTAATATCCTGATTATTTTGGTACCCCTGAATTTTCCATAATTCTTAAAACCAAAGTCTCTTCGTGCTTCTGGTCAGAACTCAAGCTAATACAAGCAATTACCTATGACTCACCAAACCTCTAAACCTGTACTGCCGAATAAGTAGCCGTTAGCCATGTGCAGGTATTTGAATTTAAATGAATTAAAATTAAGTAAAATTTCCGGGCCAGCCCAGTGGCATAGTGGTTAAGTTTGCATGCTCCGCTTCAGTGGCCTGGGGTCCACTGTTTTGGATCCTGGGAGCAGACCTACACACCACTCCTCAAGCCATGCTGTGGCGGCATCCTACATAGAAGAACTAGGACTTACAACTAGGATATACAACTATGTACTGGGACTTTAGGGAGAAAAAAAAAAGAGGAAGATTGGCAACAGATGTTAGCTCAGGGATAATCTTCCTCAACAAAAAGCATAAAAAAATTAAATTTTAATTTTAATTTCTCACACTAGTCACATTTCAAGTGTTCAGTAGTTACATGTGGCTAGTGGCTACTTTACTGGATAGCACAGATACAAAACACTTGTTTCATCACAGAAGGTTTGGTGAACAAGTGCTGCTACAGATGCTAGAGTTCAAGAGTCGCAGTTTAGTCAAATCCAAGACTTATTATTTGACTTAATCCTTTATTTAAAAGAGTGGAATAATAATGTCTAATGTTTCCTTTTTCTAAGAGCAAATAGTGATGAAATGTATTCAGTCCTTGCTTTAGGGCCATCTCAGCTAAGAACAAACTATTAAATTCTGGTAAGCTCTTTAAATCTTGACTCGAGGAAATATCCATCTCGTTTACCCTATGGACCAACAGTCTATTCAAGATGATTAATCACAGTCAGTTCGTGAAATGGTCTAGAACTGACTGTGATTTCTGGCCAGATCTACTTGGCTTTGTTGAGGATGGTGGGAAAGAGACCAGTTTTAAAACAGAAGCTGTAAAGTCAATAGAGTATAAAGTCTTGGCATCGTCTTTGAAGTGATTTAGATTTCATCATTCAGTGACTCATTTTTATTCCCAGCATCTAGTGCTTTTTGCATGGCCCAAAGGGGCCCTGTGCTGCTCCACTACAGAGGAAACTTCAAGAAATGCTGGTTTGCTACAGTGTTTTAGCTTGTGAGAGTCTCTGGGACCTTCCCTGCGCCACCATGGGGTCACCTCTAGGTGGGTATTAGGGGGAGATTGGTAATTGCTTTAACGTTTAATAAAGAACTTGGTAGTCTTTTGTGGTCCAATAAGATATGTATTTAACAACCTGTCCTTTAAAATGTTTTCTCTGGCCCCAGCATAGTGTCACCTTAAAGACTGTTTCTCTAGTGCAGTGTTCCTCAAACTTTGAGAGGCTCTAAGGCCACTTCCAGAGGCTAAAAGATTCTGTAGATTCCTCAACTTACTCTTAGTTCCCGTCATCAGAAATGCTATCCAAGACGTACTTTTCTCTAAATTACCAGATCTTTATCATTTTGCACCTCAGTGCAATGCAACAGTGGCAGGGATGGGAGTGGGGTAGGGGTGGATGAAAGAGAGCCAGTTTTTAGAGTGAGAATTCAAGTATAATCTCGCTCATTCTGACTTTTTCAGCCCTCAAATCCTCTTACTCTATGTCTCTAGATAGCCTTTCCTTCGTTCTTTTTTGAGCTGAGGTGGTGGGATCCAACCATATTGGGTGTTAAAAGCTGCCACTTGATGGCATTAAGGGACCTCTCCAGGAGTTAGGTTGTCAGAAGGAATCTCCTCACCCCTTTCTACCTCTTCTGTTCTGTTTTCCGTGAGCTTCCTGGGCACTTCTTTGAGACACTGTTATATCTTGCTCTGGCATTTTGGATTGCTTTAGGAACTAACATGAAAAAGACCTGAGGTCATTTTTAGACCATGATTTAAAAACAGTGATCTAAAATGATCCACTGAAGTCACCTGGATTTCTCCCCCTAATACTCCTTTGAGCCCAAACAGGGAAAAATAAGTTTTTTTATGCTTCAAACCAGTCTGAAAATAGCCTAATGTTTAGTGTAGGTTGCATCCTGAAAGTATTTTTTTAGGAAGTTGACTGTGATGGAGATTTCTATTTCCTTTACAGGTCATTTTACCTGGGACAAATACCTAAAAGAAACATGTTCAGTCCCAGCGCCTGTCCATTGCTTCAAGCAGGTAATTGATTCTCAGCATCTTCAGCAGGTGGGAGGCACGTAGTTTTTTTCTGGTCTTTAGACGAGCAAAACACGAGGTCAGAGCCCTTGGGCTTCTCGCCTGGAGGCCCCAGATTAAAGTTCTCTGGGAAGAATACAACTCAAGACCCACGATGAGTTTTGGCAGCAGACATTCTCCCCAACTTCATCCCAAGTAACACCTTTTCCTTCTTCTTTGCCTCCTTGAGGATATTCTGTGTTACTGAAAACAAAAGCTAATTTTTACTATAGCTCTTAATTCAGACAGATAGGAAACAATTATAGCCCTTAGACAGTTTTTGGAAGTGGAGCAGTATTTGTTTCTTTGTACCCAACACCCCTGCCAAAATCTTATCTTTTCATAAGACTACTGGCACTGAGTCCCATTGAGGAGGAGTGTGTTAGGAGTTCATTACAAGTCATTCAGAGTTTCCCACTTAGGATTAAATGCCCCACACAATACACAGATGATGTTGACTATATCAGTACATGATAAGGCTGGTAAGCAAAGAAGGGTACTGCTGCTCAACAGAGCTAAAGGTCAAGAAGTTATTTATGTCTCCCTTCCTTTGGTATTCAATGGCTATTTCCTAAAACTGTCAACATTTCACTTTGAGTTTGAATTTTTTCTATACTCTAAATAAAAGTACAAATTCAGGACTTCTGCTCATTTCGAATAATAAGTATTAAATTTACACCCCACCCAAAATAATTTTAAAAAGACGAAATATATTAAACAAGTTACTGAAGATCAGGCAACCAAGCTCAGTGATCTGAGAGATGGAAAACAAATGAGTTAAGCCTCTTATGATTTCCCAACTTACTGCCTTAAGAGAGTTTTGAGACCCTGGCCCAGGGAAGGGAAACCCAGGTGGAACCAGCAGACTCTTTAATTTGAGGAGAGGGAGCTGAGAGTCCAGGGAAACCAATATGGCTAGACTTTTCAGGACAGAGTGCCAGAGAGGAGAGCGCTGCACAGAAAGAAAACCGCAGAGATCTACAGAGAGACCCCTTCAAGTATGCAGCAAAGTACTATTGTTAAGCATATGCATGTGAGGAAACTATCCAAAGCCAAGGGAAAAAAGCATCTAAAAGGATTAAAAGGAATAGAGCCTGGCACTCACACAGGGTTGGGAATAGTGCCTGATCCCATCAGCTAGACTGGAAAATCTCCTAATTCATGTGGCATCAGGTGAAATACTCAGAGAGATCTTGCTCACTAGTGGGAGATAATTAGCCTTAGAATGAGCACTGCTTTGGACCTGCCTAACAAATCAGAAAAGTAAGACTCAAAATGATCAAACTCTTTCCAAGTAACTTAACTGCATTTAGGAACAAAGCACAGGAAGGGAATGCAAAAATATCCAGCACCCAACAGATAAAATTCACAATGTCTGGCATCCAGTCAGAGATTACCAGGCATGTAAAGAAGCAGGAAACTGGAAGCAATGATGAGCAGAATAATCAGTCAATTGAAACAGACTCAGAACCTATACAGATCTTAGAATAGCAGACAAAAACATTAAAACAATTATTTTAATTGTATTGCATGTTTTCGAAAGTTAAGTAGAGACATGGAAGATATAAAAAAGATTCATAATGAAGTACTATGTGCAGAATGAAAAGTACACTGGGTGGGATTCATGGCAGAAGAAAAGATGAATAAACTTGAAGACATAGCAATAGAAACTATTCAAGATGAAACATAAAGAGAAAAGTTTTTAAAAAATGAAAAGAGCATCAGTGAGCCATAGGGTAGTTTCAAGTTCCGTGGAGTAACTTCATAGACTATGTAATTGGAGTGCCCAAAAGAGAGAAGACACAGGACAGCAAAAATATTTGAAGATATAATGGCTAAAAACTTTCCAAAAAAAAAGAAATGAAGAAAACTACACTAAGGCATATCATAAATGCTCAAAATTAGTGATAGAGAACATCTTAAAAGCAGCCACAGGAAAAAAGACACTTTACATACAGGGGAACTAAGATAAGAATGACATTATATTTTCTTGGCAGAAACAATGCAAACGAGAAGAAAGTTGAGTAACATGTTTAAAGTGCCAAATGGAAAAACCATCAACCTAGAATTCTATACCCAGCAAAAAGATCTTTGAAAAATAAAGATCTTTTCAGACATAGAAAAGCTGAAGGAATTATCACCAGAAGACTCAGTACAAGAAATGTTAAAGGAAGGTGCACCAAGCAGAAACAAAATGATACCACGTGGAACTACAAATCTACACAAAGGGATGAAAGTCACTGGAAATTGTAATTATAAGGCTAAATACATAAAATGTTTTTTCTTATTTAAGTCTCTATAAAAGATAACTGTTAAACAACAATAATAATAATATTGCATTGTAGAGGTGGTAACAGATGTATACGTAAAATGTATGACAGCAATACCATAAAGACCAGGAGGGGGGAAATCTTAAGTATGCTATTACAAGATTCTTACACATGTAGTAGTATAATGTTACTTGAAGATAGACCCATAAGTTAAATATGCTTACTATAAACCCCAAAGCAACTACTAAAATAATAGAAAACAAATAGCAAGATAGTAGATTTAAATCCAACCATATCAGTAATCAAATTAATTATAAATGGGCTAAATGCTTTAATTAAAAGGATGAGATTGTCACATTGGCTAAAACAGCAAGACCCAATTATATACTGCCTGCAAGAAATTGCACTTTAAATATAAAGAAATAGGTTAAAAGTAAAAGAATGAGTTGCAGGGTACAAAATCAACTTACAAAAATCAGTGGAATTTCTATACTCTAATAACAACCTAACATAAAGAACTCAAGAATACAATCTCATTTCCAATTGCAGCAACAGAATAAAATATCTAGGAATAAATCTAACCAAGGAGGTGAAAGACCTATGCAATGAAAACTATAAGACACCATTGAAAGAAATTGATGATGGCATAAAGAAATGGAAAGAGGGGCTGGCCCATGGCCGAGTGGTTAAAGTTCTGCTCACTCTGCTTCAGTGGTCCACATTTGCAGGTTCGGATCCCAGGAATGGACCTGCTCCACTCGTCAGCTGTGCTGTGGAGGCATCCCACATGCAAAAACTGGAGGAGGATTGGCACAGATGTTAGCTCAGGGTGCATCTTCCTTGCCAGGAAGGAAAAAAAAAAAAGAAATGGAAGGATATTCCATGTACATGGATTGGAAGAATAAACATAGTTAAAATGTCCACACTACCTAAAGCAGTCTACAGATTCAGCGCCATCCCAGTCAGAACCCCAATGACGTTCTTCATGGAAATAGAACACAGAATCCTAAAATTCGTATGGGGCAACAAAAGACCCCAAATAGCTAAAGCAATCCTGAGAAAAAAGAACAAAGCTGGAGGCTTCACAATACTTGACTTCAAAATATACTACAAAGCTGTAGTAATGAAAACAGCATAGTACTTGTACAAAGACAGACACACAATCAATGGAACAGCATTGAAAGCCCAGAAATAAAACCACACATCTGCAGACAGCTTATCTTCAACAGAGGAGCTAAGAAAATACAATGGGAAAAGGAAAGTCTCTTCAATAAATGGTATTGGGAAAACTGGACAGCCACATGCAAAAAAATGAAAGTAGACCATTATCTTTCACCATATACAAAAATTAACTCAAAATGGATTAAAGACTTGAAGGTAAGACGTGGAACCATAAAACTACTAGAAGAAAATCTGGTCCGTACACTCTTTGACATTAGTCTTAGAAAGATCTTTTCAAATACCGCTACTGAGTATTTATCTAAAGAACCTGAAATCAGCACTTCAAAGAGACTTATGCACCCGTATGTTCATTGCAGCATTATTCACAATAGCCAAGACATGGAAGCAATCCAGGTGCCCATCAACTGATGACTGGATAAAGAAGCTGTGCTGTATATATATACAATGGAATTACTCAGCCATAAAAAAGACAAAATCATCCCATTCGCAACAACATAGATAGACCTTGAGGGTATTATGTTAAGCAAAATAAGCCAGGCAGAGAAAGACAAACACTGTATGACTTCACTCATATGTGAAAGATAAACTAACATTTGGACAGAGAGAACTGATTAGTGGTTACCAGGGGGAAGGGGGTGCAAGGTGGGCATAAGGGGTACAGGGGCACATTTATACAGTGACGGACTAATAATAATGCACAACTGAAATTTCACAATGTTATAAACTATTTTGACCTCAATAGAAAAAAATGTAAAAGAATGGAAAATGATATACCATGCTGACATTAGCCATGATAAAGCTGAAATGGCTATATTAATATCAAAGTATATTTCAGGACAAAGAATATTACCAGGAGTAAAAAGTAATTTCATCATGATAAGGGGTCAGACAGTCCTTACATGAAGAAAAAAATGATAGAACTGTAAGGAGAAATAAATAAATCTGTAGTCAGACTTTTAATACTCCTATGATTAAAGAACAGGTAGACAGAAAATCAGCAAGTTTATAGTTGACTTGAACGACACTATCAACCAACTTGACCTAGCTAACACTCTCCAACAGCAGCAGAATATACATTCTTTTCACACGCAGGCAGAACATTTACCAAGTCAGGCTATAAAATAGGACCTGATAAACTTAAAAGGATTTAAGTAATACAAAGTATGTTCTCTGATAACACTGGCATTAAATTAAAAATCAGTAGCAGAAAGCTATCTGGAGATTTGGAAAATCTCCAAATATTTGAAAACTAAGTAACACTAAAAGGTACTTAGGGACATTAGAAAGTATTTTCAACTAAATGGAAATGAAAGCAGAACATTTCAGAATTTGTGGTATGATGCCAAAGCACTACTTAGGGGAAATTTGTAGCACTAAACACCTATATTAGAAAAGAAGGAAAGTTTCATTTAGTGACCTCAGCTTACAGTTTTAAAAAACTAGGGAAAAAAGAGCAAGTTATCCCCGAAGTAAGCAGAGGAAAAGAAATAGAGCATAAATCAAGACTACAGCATAAATCAATGAAATAAAAAACAGAAAAATAATAGAGAACACCATTGAAACAAAAAGCTGGTTCTTTGCAAAGATCAGTAAAAGTGAAAAACCTCTAGCCAGATTAATCAAGAATAAAAGAAAATACAAATTACTAATACCAGAACTGAAAGAGGTGACATCACTATTGATTCTACAATAGTAAAAAGATGACAAAGGAATATTATGAACAAATCTGTGCCTTTAGATTTGACAACTTATATGAGATGGATAATTTTCACGAATGACACAAATTACCAAAGCTTGCTCAAGAAGATGGAAATCTGAATAGTGCTCTTTCTGTTACAGAAGTTGAATTTGTAGTTAAAAACTTTCCCACAAAGAAAATTCCAGGCTTAGATGACTTCACTGGTGAATTGTTCCAAACATTTAAGGAAAAAATAATACAAGTTCTGCACAGATTGTTCCACAAAGTTTAAGAGAATGTAATACCTCCCAACTCACTCCATGAGGCAAGCTTTACTCTGATACCAAAACTAGGCAAAGACATTGAAAGAAAAGAAAACTACAAAACAACATGCCATGTGAAAATACATGTAAAAATTATAAACAAAATTTTAGGAAATCAATCCAACAGTATATAAAAATAATTCATCATGACCAAGTGGGGTTTAATTCCAAGAATGCAAGATTGATTCAACATTCAAAACTCAGTTGATGTAATTCACCGTATGAATATACTAATGAAGAAAAAATATCACAATAGATGCAGAAAAAGCATTTGACAAAATCCAGCGTCCCTTACTAATAAAAACTCAAGAAACAAGAAATAGAAAGGGATTTCCTAAATCCTACACCCTAAAGGGCATCTATGAAAAATCTACAAGTGACGTTATACTTAATGGTAAAAGACTGAATGCTTCCCCTTTAAGGTCAGGGACAAGACAAGGATGTCTGCTCTTGTCACTACTTTTCAGCATTGTACAGTAGTTCTCCCTTATTAGAGCTTTTACTTTCTCTGGTTTCAGATACCCACAGTAAATCATGGTTTGAAAACTTTGAATGGAAAATTCCAGAAATAATTCATAAGTTTTAAATTGCATGTCATTCTGAGTAATGTGATGAAATCTTACACCATCCTGCTCTGTCCTGCCCAAGACATGATTCATCCTTTTGTCCAGCATATCCACACTGCATACACTACCTGCCCATTAGTCACTTAGCAGCTGCCTGGGTTATCAGATTGACTCTCATGATATCGCAGTGCTTGTGTTTTACTTAATACTGGCCTGAAAGCACAAGAGTAGTGATGCTGGCAATTTGGATATGCCAAAGAGAAGTTGTTAATCTCTTACTGTGCCTAGTTTATAAGTTAAACTTCATCATATGTATGTATATATAGGAAAAAACATGGTATATATAGACTTTGGTACTATCCATGGTTTCAGGCATCCACTGGGAGTCTTGGAACATGTCCCCCTCAGTAGGGAGCACTATTGTACTACCAGTAGAACCATGTCAGAAAAAGAAATAAAAGGGATCCAGATTGAAAGATTAGAACAAACACCAAAGAAAATATCTGGGTGGCAAATAAGCGCATGAATTGATGGTCAGCATTATTCGTTAGGGAAATACAAAGTAAAATCATAATGAGATTTCTCTATACATTTATTTAAATGTCTCTGATAAAAAAGACTGACCATATCTAACAGTGGCAAGGATGTGGAGTAAATGGAACTTTCATAAACTACTGGTGAAAATGTAAGATAGTTCAATTATTTTGGAAAGTAGTTTGGCAGAAAAACAACACATTACTGAGCAAAAAAAGATAGCAAATGAATGATACATCCTTGACTTGAAAAAAATATGTATACCTTAGTAACTAAAGCCAGTATTTAACTCACTGGTTAAAAGTAACTCAATAGAAGATAAATGGAAGAGAAGCTCCCATTTACAATAGCAGCAAAGAATTAATATTTAGGAATAAACTAACAAATATGCAAAATTTATATTAAAAAAACTTTGGAAAACACCTTACCAACAGCATGGTCCATTAGAAAAAGTTTATAAAATAGACTTTCTCAAAATTCAGAACTTATGTTCTTCAAAAGACACTACTGGTAAGAGACTGAAAATAAAAGGCATGGACTTGGAGAAAATATTGGCAAATCACATAGCTGTCAGCAGTACTCTCCAGATTGATCTATTGATTTGATGTAATTCCTATCAAAATCCCAGCTATTTTGTAGAAATTAACAAGTTGATCCTAAGGGACTCAGAATAACCAAAACAATGTTGGGGAAGGAGAACAAAAGTAGAGGATTCACATTTCCTGATTTCCAAACTTACTACAAAGCTACAGCACTCTAGACATTGTGGTACTGGCATAAAAATATACATATAGATCAGTTGATTAGATTTGAGCATCCTGAAATAAACTCCTACATTTATGCTCAATTGGTTTTGGACAAGGATGCCAAAACAGTTCAGTGAGATTTTCAACAACGGATGTGGGTAACTGGATATCCTTATGCAAAAGAATAAAGTTGGAACCTTCCAAAACTGAATCAAGAAGAAATAGAGAATTTGAATAGACCAGTCACCAGTAAGGAGATTGAAACAGTTATCAAAAACCGCACAAAAAGTAAAAGTCCAGGACCAGATGGCTTCCCTGGTGAACTGCACCAAACATTCAAAGAAGACTTAATACCTGTCCTTCTCAAAATCTTCCAAAAATTGAAGAGGAGGGGAAGCTTCCTAACTCATTCTACGAAGCCAACATTATCCTGATACCAAAACCAGACAAGGACACCACCAAAAAAGCAAATTACAGGCCAATATCACTGATAAATATTGATGCAGAAATCCTCAACAAAATACTAGGAAATCAAATACAACAATTTGTTAAGAAGATCATACACCGTGATCAAGTGGGGTGTATTCTAGGGGCTGCTGGGATGGTTCAGCATCCACAAATCAATCAACATAATACATCACCTTAACAAAATGAAGAATAAAAATCACATGCCAAGATACAGCATCCATTTATAATAAAAACTCTGAATAAAATGGGTATTGAAGGAAAGCAGCTCAACATAAAGCCATATATGGCAAACCCACAGCTAATATCATTCTCAGTGGAGAAATATTCAGATAGCTTTCAGGAAAACTGAAAGCTATCCCTCTAAGAACAGGAACCAGACAAGGATGCCCACTGTCACCACTCTTATTTAACATAGTATTGGAAGTCCTTGCCAGAGCAGTCAGGCAAGAAAAAGAAATAAGAGGGATCCATATTGGAAAGGAAGAAGTAAAGCTGTCATTATTGCAGATGACATGACTTTACATATAGAAAACCCTAAAGAATCCATTCAAAAAACTTTTAGAAATAATGAATACGGTAAAGTTGCAGGATACAAAAATCAACATACCAAAATCAGTTGCATTTCTGTATACTAACAATGAAGTAGCAGAAAGAGAAATTAAGAATACAATCCCATTTATAATTGCAACAAAATTTCCATACTTCCTCAAGCAGTCTACAGAATCAATGCAATCCCTATCAAAGGTCCAACAACATTTTTCACACAAATAGAACAAAGAATCCTAAAATTTATATGGAATGACAGAAGACCCCGAATAGCCAAAGGAATCCTGAGAAAAAAGAACAATCTGGAGGTATCACACTCTCTGATTCCAAAGTATACTACAAAGCTATAGTAACCAAAACAAAAACAGACACACGGATCAATGGAACAGAATCAAGAGCCCAGAAATAAACTCACACATCTGTGAACAGCTAATTTTCGACAGGGGAGCCAAGAAGATACACTGGAGAAAGGAAAGTCTCTTCAATAAATATGTTTCAGTTTGGGGAAAACTGGACAGCTTCATGCAAAAGAATGAAAGTAGACCATTATCTTACACCATACACAAAAATTAACTCAAAATGGATTAAAGACTTAAATGTAAGACCTGAAATCATGAAACTTCTAGAAGAAAACATAGGCAGTACGTTCTTCAACACTGGCCTTAGCAGCATATTTTCAAGTAACATATGTGACCAGGCAAGGGAAACAATGGGAAAATAAACAAATGGGACTACATCAAACTAAAAAGCTTTCTGCACAGCAAAGGAAACCACCAACAAAACAAAAAGACAGCCTAACAATTGGGAGAAGATATTTGCAAACCCATATATATGATAAAGTGTTAATATCCAAAATATATAAAGTACTCATACATCTCAAGAACAGAAAAACTAACAACCCAGTTGACAAACTGATTCTAAAGTTTATACAGAGAGGCAAAAAGATCTAGAATAGACAACACAGCCTTGAAGGAGAAGAACAAATTTGAGGCTGACAGTAGTCAACTTCAAGACTTACTGTAAAGCTACAGTAATCAATACAGTGTGGTATAAAGGAAGAGACAGATAGATGAATAGAATAGAATAGAGAACCCGGAAATAGTCCCACATAAATATAATCAACTGATCTTTGACAAAGGAGCAAAGACAGTCCTTTCAACAAATGGTGCTGAAACATCTGGACAGCCACATGCAAAAGAAGGAATCTAGACCCAGACCTTACACTCTTCACAAGAATTAACTCAAAATAGACCACAGACCTAAATGTAAAACTCAAAAGTATTAAACTCCTGAAAGATAACATAGAAGAAAAACAAGATGACCTTGGGTATGCTAATGACTTTTTAGATACAACACCAAAGGCATGATCCATGAAAGGTATAACTGACATGCTGGACTTCATTAAAATTAAAACCTTCTGTTTTGTGAAAGACACTGTCAAGAAAATGAGAAGACAAACCACAGATTGGGAGAAAATACTTTAAGAAGACACATCTGATAAAGGATTGTTATTGAAAATAGACTACTTCAAGAACACTAAAAACTGAACAATAAGAAAACAAACAATTAAATTTAAAAATGGGCCAAAGATCTTATCAGACACCTCACCAAAGAAGATATGCAGGTGACCAAAAAGCATGTGAAAAGATGTTCCACGTCATATGTCATCAGAGAAATGCAAATTATAAAAACAATGAGATACCACTACACATTTATTAGAATGGCTAAAATCCAGAACACTGACACCACCAAATGCTGACAAGGACAAGGAGCAACAGGAGTTCTCATTCATTGCTTGTAAGAATGCAAAATGGTACAGTCATTTTGCAAGACAGTTTGGTGACTTCTTACAAAATTAAACTCTTATCATACAATCCAACAATCACATTCCTTGGTATTTACCCAAACGAACTGAAAACTTATGTCCACACAAAGACCTGCACATGGATGTTTATTGTAGCTTTATTAAAACTGCCAAAACTTGGAAACAACCAAGACGTTCCTCAATAGATGAATGGATAAATAAACCGTGGTTTAGCCAGACAATGAAATATTATTCAGCCTTAAAAAGAAATGAGCTATCAAGCCTTGAAAAGACATGGAGGAAACTTAAATGCATATTACTACGGGAAAGAAATCAATCTGAAAAGGCTACATACTGTATGATTTCAACTATTTGACATTCTGGAAAAGGCAAAACTATGGAGACAGTAAAAAGATTAGTGGTTGAATGGGTGAGGTTGACTAGGCAGAGAGAGCACAGAGGATTTTTAGGGCAGTTAGACTATTTTGTATGATCCTATAATGATGGATACGTGTCATTATACATTTGACCAAACCCATGGAATATACAGCACCAAGAGAGAACCCTAATGTAAACTCTGGACTTTGGGTGATTGTGATGTGTCTGTGTAGGTTCATCAATTATAACAAATCTACCACTGTGGTGAGGGAGGTTGATAATAAGGGAGGCTATGCATGTGTGGGGACAGGGTGTATGGAAAATCTCTGTACCTTCCTTTCAATTTTGCTGTGAAGCTAAAACTACTCTAAAGAAATAAAGTCTTTAAAAATAAAGCAAAAGAGTGACATCAGCATCATGGCAGAGTGAGGTCTCACAGAAATCTTTCCCCTCCAATATACAACCAAAAAAGACATCCATAATCCAACAGAGGACGTCCAAACACAACACAAAAAACATCGGAGGGACCCACGCAACCATATGATGGAGGGCGGAGAGACTGGAGCCTGCCTTGGAGGAGGGGAAACAGGGTAAGAGAAATCTTCGCTCCCTCCTCTTAAAGACTGTGATCAGGGACCGTGGGCAGCCTCTGAGAAGAAGGGAATGGGGCAGGGGATGGTTGTTCACGGGAACATCAAGGACTCCCGAGGGCCCTGGCAGCCTAGAGGGAAGCCCTCTACCGGGGTGGAAGCTTTAGCAGGTGTGACCTTATCAAACCAACATCCCAGGAGAGCAGAGGGAGAAGACCCCAAGAGCATGCAGGAGAAAGCACCCCTCCCCCGACCCACTCAACACAGCTCCAGCCCCTGGATTTTGGCTGCAAGCAGAGGGCTCAGACTATGTGGCTCTTGACCCCCACCCAGTGGCACTAGGCAGTAACCGCAACCAAATAATGCCAGGATACTAAAGCACAGAACAACTCCCTATAGTGATATCAAATACTATATTAGATCTCCGGACCAGAGAGAAAATAACAAGTACCCAGAAATCAGTCCTAAGGACACAGAAATATGTAATCTAAATGACAAAGAATTCAAAACAGCTATCATCAAAAAACTCAAACGAGGTCAAAGAGAATTTAGAGAAACAATTCAATGAGTTCAGGAGCCACTTTAAAAAAGAGGTTGAAACTATAAAGAAGAATCAATCAGAAATATTAGAGATGAAAGACACAATGGAAGAAGTAAAAAAAAATATGGATTCCCTGAACGCACAAGTGGGTACCATAGAGGAGTGAATCAGCATAATCGAAGATAGACATGTTGAAATGCTCCAGTTAGAGGAGGAGAGAGAACTAAGACTAAATAGAAATGAAGAAAGTCTCCCAGAAATACCCAAATCAATTAGGAAATGCAACATAAGAATTATAAGTATTACAGAAGGAGAAGAGAAGAATGGAGCAGAAAGTGTGTTCAAAGAAATAATAGCGGAGAACTTCCCAAATCTAGGGAAGGAAATCCATGTGGAAGAGGCTGCCAGATCTCCTAAATATGTCAGTGTAAAAAGACCTACTACAAGGCATATAGTAGTGAAACTGGCAAAATTGAATGACAAAGAAAGAATACTAAGGGCAGCAAGGCAGAAGAGAGTAACCCACAAAGGAACCCCCATCGGGCTTTCAGTGGATTTCTCTGCAGAAACCTTACAGGCTAGGAGAGACTGGAATGACATATTCAAATCATTGAAGGACAAAAGCTTTCAGCCAAGAATACTCTATCCAGAAAAAATATCCTTCAGATATGATGGAGAAATAAAAACTTTCCCAGACAAACATAAGCTAAGGGAGTTTGTAGCCACAAGACCCCCCCTTTAGGAAATCCTCAAGAAGGCTCTCGTACCTGAAAAAAAAAGGGGAGAGAAAGAGGTTACAAAGTGTGGAGTAAGGAGATAAATAGGTAGACAGAATCAGGGCAGGATAGCAAATACTTAAGTATAGCATTAAAGACAAATGGAAGGAAAACACCAAAAATAAAGATAATCTTATCATTTTAACCACAAACTCATAACACAAGTTGAAATAAGATGTGAGAAAAACAACTTAGGAGGGGAGGAGGAAAGGGACTGAATCAGTTTAGTCTAAGGAAATTAGAGGTCATCAGAAAAGGGACTATCTTATCCATGAGATCTTGATGCAAACCTCAGGATAACCACTAAATAAAAAAGCAGAGCAGAGACACAAATAATAAATAAGAAGAAAATAAAGAAACACAACATAAAAAACTACAGAACTCGATTGGTAGACCAAAATACACAGGGACAACAAACACAGGTAATGCAGGAGAAGGGGAAAAATGTGTGATAAAATTGCAGCATAAAGCCCTCGTATATCTATAATCACCCTAAAGATAAATGGATTGAATTCTCCAATAAAAAGACAGAGTGGTGAGATGGATTAAAGAACAAGACCCAACAATATGCTGCCTTCAGGAAACACATCTCAGCTCGAAAGACAAACACAGGCTCAGAGCAAAGGGATGGAAGATGATACTCCAAGCCAATGGCAAACAAAAGAAAGCAGGTCTTGCAATACTTCTATCAGACAAAGTAGACTTCAACATAAGACAGGTAAAGAGAGACAAAGAGGGGCAGTATATAATGATCAAAGGGACACTCCACCAAGAAGAAATAACACATGAATATCTATGCACCCGACACAGGAGCACCAAAGTACATAAAGCAACTATTAACAAACCTAAAAGGAGACATTAATAATAACACAATAACAGTAGGGGACCTCAACACTCCAATCACATCAATGGACAGATCATCCAGACAGAAAATCAACAAGAAAACAGTGGAATTCAATGAAAAGCTAGACCAGATGGACTTAATAGACATATATAGAACACTCCATCCAAAAACAGCAGAATACACATTCTTCTCAAGTGCACACGGAACATTCTCAAGGATAGACTATATGTTGGGAAACAAGGCAAGCCTTAATAAATTTAAGAAGATTGAAATAATAACAAGCGTCTTTTCCAATCACAATGCTATAAAACTAGAAATTAATTACAAGAAAAAACTGAGAAAAGGACAAAGATGTGGAAATTAAAGAACTTGCTATTGAACAACAAATAGATCATTGAAGAAATTAATGGAGAAATCAAAAAAATATCTGGAGACAAATGAAAATGAAAACATACCATGCCAACTCATATGGGATGCAGCAAAAGCCGTATTAAGAGGGAAATGCATCGCAATACTGGCTCACCTTAACAAACAAGAAAAAACCCAAATAAGCAATCTCAAACCACACCTAATTGAATTAGAAAAAGAAGAACAAACAAAGCCCAAAGTCAGCAGGAGAGAAATAATAAAAATCAGAGCAGAAATAAATGCTATTGAAACAAAAAGGGCAGTGGAAAGGATCAATGAAACAAAGAACTGGTTCTTTGAGAAGATAAACAAAATTGACAAACCCCTAGCCAGACTTACAAAGAAAAAAAGAGAGAAGGCTCAGATAAATAAAATTAGAAATGTAAGAGGAGAAATAACAACAGATACCATAGAAATACTGTGGATTATAAGAGAATACTGTGAAAAGCTATATGCCAACAATATGGACAATCTAGAGGAAATGGATAAATTCTTAGACTCTTACAACCTCCCAAAGCTGAATCAAGAAGAAACAGATAATCTGAATAAACCAATCACAAGTAAAGAGATGGAAACAGTAATCAAAAACAGCCAAAAGAATAAAAGCCCAGGACCAGACAGCTTCCCTGGGGAATTCCACCAAACTTTCAGAGAGGATTTAATACCTGTCCTTCTCATGCTATTCCAAAAAATTAGGGAAGATGGAACGCTTCGTAACACATTCTATAAGGCCAACATCACTCTGATACCAAAGCCTGACAAAGACAACACAAAAAAGGAGAACTACAGGCCAATATCGCTGATGAATATAGATGCAAAAATCCTCAAAATATTGGCAACCCAAATACAGCAATACATCAAAAAGATCATACAGCGTGATCAAGTGGGATTTATTCCAGGGAAACAGGGATGGGTGAACATCTGCAAATCAATCAGTGTGATACACCATATTAACAAAATGAGGAATAAAACCCACGTGATAACTCAGTAGGTACAGAGAAAGCATTTGACAAGATCCAACAGCCATTTATGATAAAAACTCTTAACAAAATGGGGATAGAAGGAAATTATCTCAACATAATAAAGGCCATATATGACAAACCCACAGCCAACATCTATTCAATGGGGAAAACCTGAACACCATCCCTCTGAGAACAGGAACAAGACAAGGTTGCCCACTATCATCATTCTTACTCAGCATAGTACTGGAGGTTTTTGGCCAGAGCAATTAGGCAAGAGAAAGGAATAAAAGGAATCCATATAGGGAGTGAAGAACTGAAATTCTCACTGTTAGAGAACCCTAAAGAATCCATCATAAAACTATTAGAAATAATTAACAACTACGGTAAAATTGTGGGCACCAAAATCAACTTAGAAAAATCAATTGCATTTCTGTACTCTTAACAACGAACTTAGAGAAAGAGAAGTCAAGAATACAATTCCTGGGGGACTAGCCCCATGGCCAAGTAATTAAGTTCACGTGCTCCACTTTGGTGGCCTAGGGTTTCCCTGGTTCGGATCCTGGGCATGGACACGGCACCGCTCATCAGGCAGCATCCCACATAGCACAACCAGAGGCACTCACAACTAGAATATACAACTATGTACTGGGGGGTTTTGGGGAGAAGGAAAAAAAATATTGGCAACAGTTGTTAGCTCAGGTGCTAAATCTTTAAAAAAAATTGAGAAATAAATCTTTGTTAAAAAAAAATACAATTCCATTTACAATAGCAAAAAAAGAATAAAGTACCTAGAAATAAATTTAACTAAGGAGGCAAAGGACTTATACAATGAAAACTATAAGACATTATTGAAGGAAATAGATAATGACATAAAGAGATGGAAAGAGATTCCCTGCACATAGGTTGGAAGAGTAAACATAGTTAAAATGTCCATACTACCCAAAGCAGTCTACAGATTCAGTGCAATCACAATCAGAATCCCAATGACATTCTTCATAGAAATGAAGCAAAGACTCCTAAAATTCATATGGGGCAACAAAAGACCCTGAATTGCTAAAGCAATACCGAGAAAAAAGAACAAAGCTGGAGGCATCATCATCCCTGACTTCAAAATGTATTACAAAGCCACAGTGATCAAAATGTCATGGTACTGGTACAAAAACAGGCAAACAGATCAATGGAACAGAACTGAAAGCCCAGAAATAAAACCACATATCGGTGGACAGCTGATCTTCTACAAAAGTGCCAAGAACATACAATGGAGAAAAGACAGTCTCTTTAATAAATGGTATTGGGAAAACTGGACAGCCGCATGCAAAAGAGTGAAAGTAGACCATTATCTCATGCCATACACAAAAATAAACTCAAAATGGATCAAAGACTTGAAGATAAGTCCTGAAACCATAAAACTCCTAGAAGATAATATAGGGAGTACACTCTTTGACATTGAACTTAAAGTTAAAAGGATCGTTTCAAATACCATGTCTTCTCAGACCAAGGAAACAAATGAACAAAATAAACAAGTGGGAGTTCATCAGACTAAAGAGCTTATGCAAGGCAAAAGAAACTAGGATCAAAACCAAAAGACAACCCACCAATTGGGAGAAAATTTTTGCAAATCATATATCCAATAAGGGGTTAATCTCCATAACGTATAAGGAACTCACACAACTCAACAACAATAAAACAAACAGCGTGATCAAAAAACAGCAGAGGATATGAACAGACATTTTTCCAAAGAAGATATACAGATGGCCAATAAACACATGAAAAGATGTTCAACACCGCTAATCATCAGGGAAATGCAAATCAAAACTATAAGATGACACCTGTTAAAATGGCTATAATCGCTAAGACTAAAAATAACAAATGTTGGAGAGGGTGTGGAGAGAAGGGAACCCTCATACACTGCTGGTGGGAATGCAAACTGGTGCAGCCACTATGGAAAACAGTATGGAAATGCCTCAAAAAACTAAAAATAGAAATACTATATGACCCAGCTATCCCACTACTCAGTATCTCCCCAAACAACTTGAAATCAACAATCCAAAGTAACATATGCACCCCTGTGTTCATTGCAGCACTATTCACAATAGCCAAGACATGGAAACTATCCAAGTGCCCATGGACTGATGATTGGATAAAGAAGATGTGGTATATATACATAACGGAATACTACTCAGCCAGAAAAAAAGACAAATTCATCCCATTTGCAACAACATGGAAAGACCTGGAGGGAATCATGGTTACCAAAATAAGCCAGACTGAGAAAGACAAATATCAGATGATTTCACTTATATGTAGAATATAAACAAACACATGGACAAAGAAAACAATTCAGTGGTTACCAGGGAAGGGGGTTGGGGAGTAGGCACAGGGAATGAAGGGAAGCACCTGTGTGGTGACAGACAAGAAATAATGTACAACTGAAATTTCACAATGATGTAAACTGTTACGAACTCAAAAAATTTAAAAAAAATAAAGCAAAAGAAATGACTTATTGATACATTCAACTATATGAATAAATACCAGAATAATTATGCTGAATGAAAGAAGCTAGACCAAAAAAAGTATATTCTCTGTGATTCCATTCAAGACTAGAAAATGCAAACCAATCTACAATGATAGAAAGTAGGTCAGTGTTTGCCTGGGGATGGGGTCCAGAAATTATTGGACAGTGGGTTTATAAAGGAACATGAGAAAACCTGGGAGTATGTCCGTGCTAATTATCTTGATTGTGGTGATAGTTTTAAGGGTGTATGTGATGTGTATGGTATCATTGATGTATGCATATATCAAGACTTAAACTGTAAAGCTTATTGTATGTCAATTATAACTTGTTTTATAAATATGAATTGATTTATAAGTTAATGTCAAAATAAGAAAAGAATCAACCCCCAATGGTTAGTCTGTATGGTGGATATACAAGTTAATACATTGAAATGCTCCATGAAGAAACGCTAAGTATATGATAGTTTAATAGGATGATTTCTAAAAAAAGAAATCATTATGAATACCTGGAAGGTTAGGGAGTTGGGGAAGGAAGGATGAGAAAGCATTTAAGTAAGAACCATTTGAGACACTCTTGTCCTTTTCTTACTGGTGTGGTGAGTGGAAAGTATATTTGATGTGTCAGTGGAAAGTACCTTTTTCCTCTTCATTTTACCTTCCATTGTTTCTTTTGCATGAAACCCTTCCTAAGTATTAGGGAATAATTCAAGGTGGTTGCCCCTGGCCCAGAGATAACGAATTTGAATCCAAGGCATAAATTTTCAAGTTCCATCTCTTAACATCCTACTGAAAATGCCATTTACTCTTAGTCTGCCTAATCCCCATGGCTTGTTCTCCTCAGTCCTACACACCTCCAAGCAACGAGTTCAAGATCAGCATGAAATTGGAAGCACAGGACCCCAGGAACACCACATCCACCTGTATTGCCACAGTAGTTGGACTGACAGGTGCTCGCCTCCGCCTTCGCCTTGATGGCAGCGACAACAAGAATGACTTCTGGCGGCTAGTTGACTCCGCTGAAATCCAGCCTATTGGGAACTGTGAGAAGAATGGGGGTATGCTGCAGCCCCCTCTGGGTGAGTAACTAGACCCAAGCTCTCCTTAGCAAATTGGTTATCTTCCTAAAATTGTACATCCTGTTGTGGGAAAGCCTAGGGTTCCCTGCCTATCCCTTCTTTTTCATATAGTCCAGAAGAAAAGGCCCACCCAAAATTAAATGAGCCATAAAATCTGGACGTCTCCATCTCTACATTAACTCAGAATATCCAGGCTTCTCTTAAGCTCTCATTTTTCTAAGAAACCATACCGTTCATTCTTTGTCAGTTCCCATGTGTTCTGAGAGAGAGAATGGGAGCAGGTCTTTCCTTTTAACCTGCCTCAAAAAACCATGGAGCTTTCACCAAATCCTACAATAATAACAGGAGGTGAGGGGAAAATCTCCCAGTAGAAAGGATGACTGTGATAAGAGTTCCTTATCTCTTTTCCCCTAAGTTCTCACTTGGTCCTTCGAATTTTCTCGCTTTGAATATATTATTAAGTAAAATACATTATTTTATTTAAACTAATAACCCCAGTAGATTTTTCTCCTCAAGATCAGATTCTTCTTTTTTTTTTCTTTTTGCCTCAGTATACCTGACTGATTTAGCCCATCTCATCAACTGCTATCAATCGCTATTGCAGTGAGTCTCGATGGAGGCTAGAGAGAGGGGTTATTGGCTGTGGGCTGTGTTCCCCTCAGGAGGCTGTGCTAGATTAATTGAGTATTAGAGGACACATATCATTTGAAAGAGCTCCCCAAGTGATTGTTTAACATTTTCCCCATTAAAAAAAATTATATGTGGGGCCATCCCTGTGGCACAGTGGTTAAGCTTGCACGTTCCTCTTTGGCGGCCAGGGGATCGCCGGTTCAGACCTTGGGTGTGGACCTATGCACTGCTTGTCAAGCCATGCTGTGGCTGGCATCCCACATATAGAGTAGAGGAAAATGGGCATGGATGTTAGCTCAGGGCCAATCTTCCTCAGCAAAACGAGGAGGCTTGGCAGCAGATGTTAGCTCAGGGCTAATCTTCCTTAAAAAAAAAAATTGTGTATAACAAAATTTCAAACATAAACAAAAGTAGAAAGAATAGCACAGTGAATGTCCATATATCCTTTATCCTTGATAATTATCAATATGTAGTCAATCTGGTTTTATTTGTACCTGTACACACTCCCTGGCCCCTTCTGCTCAAGTCCCAAACATAGTATCATTTATCATTAAATATTTTGTATGTATCTCTCATGGATAATGTTTTTTAAACATAATCATAATAACATTATCACATGTAAATAAACTAATGATAATTCCTTAATGTCAACAAATGTTTACTCAGTGTTTAAATTTTCCCTATTGTCTGTCTGCCTCTCTCTATCTCTCTGTGTCTCATAGTTTCTTTGAATCAGGATCCAAATAAGATCCACATATTGCAGTTGGTTGATATGTCATTTAAGTCTCTTTTAATCTATGGGTTCTCATTCTCTCTTTTATTTTTTCTCACAGTTTATTTGTTGAAAAATGAAAGTCGTTGTCTTTAAAATTTCCCACAATTAGGTTTTGCTGATTTATCTGTGTGGTATCATTTAACGTGTTTCTCTGTCCTTTCTTTCCTGGAAATTGGTAGCTAGATCTAGAGGCTTGATCAGGCTCAGGTTCAATTTTTTCATGAGAATATTTCATAGGTGGTGGTGTTTACTTCTATTAGGAATCATATATGGCCTTGTTGTCTCTCATTTTGTAATGTAGAGGCCATTAATGCTTGTGGGCTGGATCAGGGGTTGACCGATTTTCTTAGAGGGCCAGATAGTAAATATTTCAGGCTTATGGGCCATACATTCTTTGTTGCAACTAGTCAACTTTGTCCTTGTAATGCAAAAGCAGCCATAGGCAATACATGAAAAAATGGGCAAGGCTGTGTGCTAATAAAATTTTATTTATAAAAAGAGATGGCGAGCATGCTGGCTATAGTTTCCTAACCCCTGATTTAGATCCATCAATTCATTATGGTTGAAGAATAGGAAATTTTAATCTTATCATTCCATCCAAAAAAATTAAGTGGAATATGTCTATTAAAATAAACTTTCATCCACTATTTGGTTATCCTGAGGTCTAATTCATGCAGAAAAGATAATTTAAATGCTTGATTCTTTATTTATCAATTTTTAAAATAATGAATTGGCTTATTAGCACCCTCCAAAAATACTTAGGACAGTTTTGTTTTCATTGTGTAATATCATAAACTCAAGGATTCATACATATTTGATGTGTTTCACTCCATTGCACTAATTGTTCTTATTGATTCTTGAATTGTCCCACTTTGGCCTCATAGGAGCCTCATCAAGTTGTCTCCTGACTCTTTATTATTTGACTGCTCTCTTGGATTTGTGAAATTTCAAAGTGTTCCAGGCTCGTCTTGTACATTTCCTGCTCCAAATATGCAATCAGCTATTTCTTTTAGGTGCCTGGGCTCCTTTCAGTGGGAAATGGTACTAAGAGACCATAATCTGGGCACTAGAGTGCTCAGTGCTACTGGGTTGGTCATTCTTTCTAGGTATTTTTGGTATAGAGAGGTAAGAACTGCCTTTTTAAAATTATTAAGGCAAAAAATCATTGATTTGTATTGATACTTCCTACTAGAATTCAGGACAATGGTGTTTTTACTTACTTCATCTTTAATGTCTTAAATCTGCATCTCCTTTGTACCACAGTAAAATCTTAGTTCTCTTTGTCACTAACAAAATAACTCATTTGCTTCCTGCTACAGTACATGTACAACAGTCTCAGAATATCAATGCCAATACTGCCGCCATTATGATTACTGACAGTGTTTGAGTTATTTGCATTTCTTTTTTTCTTACCCTCTTGGGAAATATAGTCAATGATGTGTTATAAGGTCATTGGATCAGTTTCTGTCTCAGTGGCAGTGCCACCACCTTGATGTAAACAAGGTCATTTGTTTCATTTTATTTTTTATTTTTAGAGATAGTCTAAAAAAATTTTTCCATTATAAATATGTAAGTGATATACATCATTCTTAAAGTCAAATCTATAAAACAATACATTCAGAGAAATCTCCTTCACCTTATTCCTTTCTTCTGCCATAGGTAACCACTTTCTTTTAATTTTATAGCTTATACTCGATTTTTTAAATATATAAACAAATATATCAGTGTGTGTGTGTGTGTGTGTGTACATATTTTTAAACACATTTGTATCCTTCACCTTGTTATATAAATGACAACGTACTATACATACTTTTCTCAACCTTGCTTTTTTCATTTAATAATATGTCCTAAAGATGACTTCTTAGTGGTATGGAGATATTCCTCATTCCTTTTTATAGCTTCATAGTACCGTATTGTTCCCAGCTTACTTTATGAATCACTGTTTAGAAGCATCTTGATAGGCTATTTAAAAATAGAGGTTCCCAGGGATAATGGTGATCATCTAAATAAAAATCTTTCCATAAATTCTCCAGAAACATACAGATCAAAAAGGAAATCAAACCACCCATAACTCATGCCTAAACATAACTGAGTCAAGAATACCACAAATTTCAATTACATGTTGTCTACATGTTCAGATATAAAGATCTGAAACCACTAGAGCTAGTACCCAACCATACCAAAAGGAAGAGTCTTATGTACCCAATTGCATAGCAAAGGGAGAGAGCAATGGGGGCCTCACAGCCAGAATCACCCCCAGGAAAAGATAGTCCCATCCAGAGTGGGAAATACTAGAACAAAGCTCAGACCTTCTTAATTAGAGCATTGGCCACTGGGGAATGAGAAGGAAGAGAGTGAATTGAAAGTGTGAGAGACTTTTAGATAGCAGCCTTGGGAAGAGGACTGCCTTGCGGGCAGAGGCAGACATAGTGTTGAAGCAAGGGGTGGTAACTGAGAGTCATACGGAAACAAAAGAGAATCATAAAATCGAAAGACATACCAGTCTCCCATCGCATCCCAAACAGCCTCGTCTACTAAAGAAACTGCATTTCACTATACCAACAGAAAACTCATGACCCAAGTTCCTTGCCAAGATAGAACCTCCTG
This sequence comes from Equus caballus, assembly GCF_041296265.1. Taxonomy (NCBI): domain Eukaryota; kingdom Metazoa; phylum Chordata; class Mammalia; order Perissodactyla; family Equidae; genus Equus; species Equus caballus. Next base: position 17,086,673 of record NC_091685.1, read on the forward strand.
TTTTTGCTGGTCCAGGAAAATATAAGACATTTTAAATGATTAGGCAATAGCAGTAAATATCCATAAAAGGCTTCTATATAAAGAAAAACAGAAGATGAGCATGAAACCACTTTACTGAAAATTCTACTGCCAAAATCAGTGACTAACCAGAGGAAAACTATTGTCCAACAACCCAACTTGAATTAAACAGGTATTGACAGAGATGGAAAATTACCTTGAATCATAAATTTTAAAAATCAGACTAGACATGCACAATAGACAGGAAGATGTGAAAATAGAATTATCCACACTCAGGGAAAAAAACTGAAGACAAAGTAACCTCAGTTGAAGACTCCATTCCAAGGTGCTCAGTGGGACAGTAGCTTCAACTGAAAATATGATAAGGGACGTTGAGGAGAGAAATAAAAACAGCCCAGAGGATAAATATTAGAAAAGGTTTTTAAAAGGTATCAGAAAGGAACTGTTAAATATAGAACATAGTCAACAAAGATGCAGTGTGTATATGTATGTGCGCACATAGAATTGGAGTCCCTAAAGAAGATAAACAAAACAGTGAAACAGAGTTAATACTTAAAATTGTAATACAAGTTTTCCAAAAGTTAAGGAAGACCTGAACCTACATAGTGAAAGGGCGTACCTTATTCCTGGGAAAATTGGTTCAGATGGCCAACTCTAAGATAGATTCCAGTAAAACTACTGCACTCTAAGAGTAAAGAATTCCTCTAAGCTTCCAAGCAAAAAGGCCAAATTATTTACAAGGGAAAGTCAGGTTTGCATCATACTCCTCAACAGCTAAGCATAAAGCAAGATGAATTGGAGCAACATTTTCAAGAAATTTCAAGGAAAGAAAATGAGAGCAAGGGCTTTATATCTAGGCAAGCTGTTTTCCAAGTATTGAGATTATATGAAACAGTTTTCAGCATGCAAGAACTCAGGAAATAGTGTAACCCCAAGCCCTGCCTGAGGAATCAGTTACAGAAAGAGCTTCATCCAAACAGAGGATGAACCAAAACAAAGGTGGAAACAAGAGTAGAACAGGATGGTAAAATCAGCTGGATCCAGTGAAGAGAGAGAACCCACACAGTAATTTGAACACAGAAATTTTAATATAATTGTTAACTATAACAAAATTGGAATAATGAGGGATTGGCTAGTCAAAAGGAAGGAGAACTCAAGAATGTAAGAATAGCAGGCGTGAGAAGCCACTCCACTGGGCCTGAGATAGAGCCTCCCCTCCTCTGTCCTCAGGGCTGAGACATAGACCTTGGAGGGGACACAGCTGTGGCTCACTTGAGAGAGAAGTTACTGTGGTGCCACAGCAGTGGAACTTGCTAGAAATTTGCCCTCTAGGGTGCTGGGAAAACTGTTCATGGTGAGGTATCCCTCTGGAGAAACTCTGCTACAAACTGCTGAAGGTGAGGAGGGTAGTGCTGCTGCTGCTGCGGGCCACTGGATGCTGCTGGCTGCCGTGCACTGCGGGAAACAGACAACAGAGGAAATGGGAATGCTGCAGGAGCCTGCCAAGCAAACCCTCCTCTTATAATATCTCCAGATGGAATCAGGATACCGCTGAAAATTGATGACCCAGGGGCCGGTCCGGTGGCACAGCGGTTAAGTTCTCATGTTCTGCTTTGGCGGCCCGGTGTTTGCTGTTTCGGATCCCAGGTGCAGACATGGCACTGCTTGGCAAGCCATGCTGTTGTAGGTGTCTCACATATAAAGTGGAGGGAGATGGGCACGGATGTTAGCTCAGGGCCAGTCTTCCTCAGCAAAAAGAGGAGGATTGGCAGCAGATGTTAGTTCAGGGCTAATCTTCCTCAAAAAAGAAAAAATCATATTGATGCTTTAAGTCAAATCCAACTTTATACTGTATTCAGGAGACAGACCTAAAGTGAAGTGAATCAGAAAGGCTAAAAATAAAAGGGTGATCAAGGGTATATGAAGAAAATTCAAACAATATAGTAGCAGAGGTTGCAATTCTGATATTAGACAGGGTAAAATTCAGACCAGGATGCATTAAACAACACAAAAAAGCCACTTTATAATGCTTAAAGGTGACACGATTCACACTGAAAGTGTGATCATTAAAAATATTTCAGTACCAAATTACAAAGCATCTATCTTCATAAAAATAGAAATTATGGTAAATGCAGGGAGGGTTAGACAAACACTAATAAGAAATTTAACACACCTCTCTCAGGCGAGATAGGCCAAGAGGACAAAAAGTAAAGATATTGCAGACTTTAATGAATAGAGTAGATCATATGTATGTGTGTGTGTATATATATATGTATGTGTGATGCATATCAAACTTTATACCCTGGTAAATGCCCTTCCACCATGAAGTTTAAAACTCTTTAAACAACTCTTGTTTGACAAAAGGAAATATAAACCAAAATTGCGGAGTTGCTAAAACATAATGCTAATAAACATCACATGTCAGAATTTTGAGATACAATGAAAGCGGTGGTTGGAAGAAAATGTATAGCCTTAAATACTTGATATCAATAAAAATGAAAGGATAAGGGGCTGGCCCCGTGGCCGAGTGGTTAAGTTCGCGCGCTCCACTGCAGGCGGCCCAGTGTTTCGTTGGTTCGAATCCTGGGCGCGGACATGGCACTGCTCATCAGACCACACTGAGGCAGCGTCCCACATGCCACAACTAGAAGAACCCACAACGAAGAATACACAACTATGTACCGGGGGGCTTTGGGGAGAAAAAGGAAAAAATAAAATCTTTAAAAAAAAAAAAAAAATGAAAGGATAAAAATTAAGGATTTAAATTTTCAATTCAAAAAGCTAGAAAAAGAATCACAATACAAAGAAAATACAAAGGAAGAAGAAAAAAGAGTAAAAATAGAGATTAATGAGGTAGAAAATAGAAAAGCAATAAATTAAAATACTGAGCCTTTGGGGAAAGAATCAACAAAATACACAAACCACTAGTTAGCCTAGTAAAGAAAAGCACAGACAAGAGAAGGAAAACTAAATAGATTGGACTTGAGAATTCTTCAAAATTAGAAGCTTTTGTGCTTCCAGGGACACTATCAAGAAAGTGAAAAGACAACCCACACAGTGGGAGAAAACAGGAAAATCTGTAGAGGCAGAAGGTGGATTAGTGGTGTCCAGGGACTAAGATGAAGGGAGACCAGGGAGTGGCTGCTAATAAATATGAGGTTTCTTTTTGGAGGAGTGATGAAAATGTTCTAAAACTAGATGGAATGATATTTTCACAGCTCTGAAACCACTGAATCATATGTTTAAAAGGATAAACTTTTGGTATGTGAGTTACATCTCAATCAAGCTGTTACTTTTTAAAAATCACATATCTGATTCAACAAAGAGTGTTGAGAAAACCAGATACCCACATGCAAAAGAAGGAAGTTGGGCCTTTACCTTACACCAGTGTACAATAATTAACTCAAAATGCATCAAAGGCCTAAATATAGGAGCTATAAAACTCTTAGAAGAAAACATAGGGGAAAAGCTTGACGACATTGGAATTAGTGATGATTTCTTGGTTATGACACCAAGAGTACTGGCAACAAAATAAAAAAATAGTTAAATTGGACTGCATCAAAATTAAAAACTTTTGTTCATCTAGGGACACAATCATCATTGAAAAGGGGACTTGCAGAGTGAGAGAAGATATTTGCAAATCATTTATCTGATAAGGGGTTAATATCCAGAATATATTGAAAAACTCCTTCAACTCACCAACAACGAAACAACCTGACTTAAAAATGGGCAAAAGACTCGAAGAGATATTTCTCTAAAGAAAATATACACATGGCTGTTAAACACTTGAAAAGATGCTCGTTATCATCGTTAGGGGAATGAAATCAAAACCACAAGGAGATACCACCTCACATCCATTAAGATGGCTATTATCAAAAAGGAGAAAATATAAATAGAAAATAACAAGTGTCGGTGAGGATATGGATATTGTATATTTTATATATACAATATGGATATTTGTATATTGCTGGTAGGAATGTAAAATGGTACAGCAACTATGGAAGACAATATGACTTTTCCCCAAAAAATTAAAAATAGAATTTCCATATGATCCAGCAATTTCATTTCTGGGTATATAGGCACAATAATTGAAAGCAAGGACTCAAGCAGATATTTGTGTATATATATGTTTAGCAGCATTATTCACAATGGCCAAAAGGTTGAAGCAACCCAAGTGTCCATTGACAGAAGAATGGGTAAACAAACTGGTATATACATACAATGGAATACTGTTCAGCATTAAAAAGGAAGGAGATTCTGACACATTTTACAGTGTAGATGAACCTTGAAGATATTATGCTAAGTGAAATAAACCAGTCACAAAAGGACAAATACTATGTGATTCCACTTAGGTCAAGTACCTAATATAGGCAAATTCTTAGAGACAGAAAATAGAATGGTGGTTGCCAGGAGCTGGGGACCAGGAAGGAATGGAGAGTTACTGTTTAATGGGTACAGAATTTCAGTTGGGGAAGGTGAAAAAGTTCTGGAGGTGGATGGTGGTGATAGTTGCACAATGATGTGAATGCACTTACTTTTGAGAAAGAAAATGAGAAATATGTGTGTATACACATACACGTATATACATGAAATTATATTCTTTTATATACTTAGTTTTATAAAAAGAAATACAAGAATATTAAACTAGAAAATAATGAAAAGGTCACCTATTGGGAGTGTCTGGGAATAGGATGGAAAGTACAGGAATGAGAGTGAGTCTTCTCTGAGGCTATCCTTTTATATTTTTTTGACTTTTGAATTATATAAATGTTTTACTTAATAAATAAAATTAAACCAAGAAAAGATGAACAAAACATATCCTGAAGTTGATTACAAACAGAAACAAACTGAACTCTGTTTCAAATGGATATCATAACTACATTGAAAAATGAATTAATTCAAATAGCTTGAACACACAACCCTCACAGCACACCCTTAATGGGACATATTTCAAAGAAAAAATGGAATGGCAAAGAAATTCTGACTTTTTTATTAATGTTACTTGTTTTGCCATAATAATCTGAAACTATTTCGCATGTATTGAGGCTAGAGCAGATGAGTAAGTAAGATACAAAAATGAAATGGGGGAAGATGAAGAACCCTGCAGTATAGAATTTGAATTGGAGGTATCTGCATGAACTGTTAACTTTAAAATATATATATTTTTTTTTTCAAGTTCTGTCCATTGAAAAGGCCTAAAAGCAATGACATCTCAGTAGCAATGAGCACACCTTGATTTTGGTTGCTAAATCCCATTCTCCACTAGCAGGAATTATGGCTCCTTGGAGGAATTCCAAGGCTAAGCAGAAGAGAAAATATAAGGTGAATCTGGAACATCTTATTTGGCCAGAAAACAAAGAAGTCTCAAAGAATGATGGGGACATATCTAAAAGAACAGGAGTCAGCTTGGAGGGGCTCTGACTAGCCAAAACTGGAAGAATATGAGTATCCAAAAGAATAATAAAAATAAAAGGACATTGTGAATTGTTCCCTAGTGATACACAATGAGGCCCTAGTGATACACAAGAAAACAAATTTTAAAGTTGCAGAGAAAGGTCTGCTTTACAGAATATCAGCTAATAAATATAGAACGAGTGGTAGACAATTGCCATTTGCAACAACCATTTTAATTGGTTCAGGCAAAAATAATCAAAACCATTGGGTAAAAAAGCTTACTGGAGAATAGGAGATTCACATAGTCCCCAAGCTTCTCCCCACTGATTACCTATTAATTACAAAGGGAAATTACAATAAAGAAATCTGTCAGTCACCCCTTAACAAGTGATCGAATTTAGTGACAAACTGACATTATGTGCCTCTTGTAGTAATGAAGCGAGAAGTACTCAACATCACTTGTGTAGTGTTTTTGTCAAAACTGTTTAGCATGAATGTAATTGAAACATTCAGAAAAAAATCCAAATTGTTGGACATTCTATAAAACAGCAAATCCAGACTCTTCAAAAATACCAGTTTCATGAAAAACAAATACAAGGCATCAGACTATTCTAGATTAAAGGAGGTTAAAGAAACGTGACAACCAAATGCAATATGTGATTCTTGATTGGATCCTGTAGTTAAAAACTTAAACAGCTAGAAGGAACATTTTGGGGACAGTTGAGAATATTTTTAATTAGATTTCTTGAGTATGATAATATTTCAGTTTTAAAGAATGTCGTTGCTCTGAGGACCAAGGTACTGACGTAGTTGGGGGGGGCAGAGTCATGATGTCTCTAACTTTCACGTAGTTCAGAGGAAAGCGTGTGTGCAGATAGATGGAAAGGAAATGTGGTGAAATGTTACTAGTTGTTGAATCGAGGTGAATGTCATAGTTGTTCATGTATTGTTTTTGCTGCTTTTCTCTAGGTTTAAAATTTTTTCAAAATAAAAAGTTTTAAATATATTATGTATGTAATTCTACATATATATGTGTGTGTGTTCATGTTCCCCAGGCCTCCTCTGGACCTCTTCCCAGAGTTGCTGAATCAGAGTCTCTAGGTAATGGGGCTTGGGATTCTGCATGGTAAAATGACTCTCCCGAGACTAACACGGTTGGTCTATATTTGGGAAGCATTGCTCTAGAAGAGCATTCTTCTTCAGTAAAACCTTGTATGGTTTGTGTGCGTGTGTATGTGTGTGTCTTCTGTTGACACAGGAACATTCATTACTACTCCCTTGCAGAGTCCTCCAGGGAAGAAGGCTAGAAAAGTGGAATGATTCACAGGTGACGTTCTCTCTGTGCTGCCAGCCTTTCCCTCACACCCCCTTGTTTTACTGACCTGTCCTGCTACTCAAGATGTGATTTTTCTCCTCTTCAGGGCTGTCTGGATCACTAGTTCTCAAACTTGGCCGCCGGTTAGAATCACCTGGGGAGCTCTTAAAAATTTCAGTGCTGGGCCTTAGATCAGTTAAATCAGAATTCTGGGGGTGGGACTGATGTATTCTTTAATGCTCCCCAGGATATTCCAGTGTCCAAGTGTGAGAGTCCCTGGTCTAGAGCAGAAGCTGGCCTCTGGTGAGGTCCCAAGTCAAGTGTGTCAGAATCCCAGACGAACTGCCTGCTCGGCAAACTTAGGCACATGCTCTAGTGTATATGTGGTACATTGACTTGAAAGGAACCCTTCGTATGTTCCTGTTGCTGATCAGTTTTCTCATTCGTTAAGTAGCCTCCAGCGCCCGCCAATAAAAAGAGGGATTTACAAAGATGCATCTCTCAGTTTGTAGTCACAGAAGTTTGAACTCTGTTTATAGAAATTTGTGGGAGGAAAAAAACCACAAAATTTTGAAGAGAAGTAACTTTCTGATGTCTTAAATGCTTATTTTATAAAAGAAATGTTTAAAATATTTCCTGAACTCCCAGACCTATCTGTACCTAGACCTATCTCCAGATTACTCACAACCCCCACCCCCAGTTCAATGCGTCTCAATTAACTTGTGTTTGAGCGTGTATGTGGGGGTAGCAGCGAAGTGTGATAGAGTCCTGTGACAACCAAAAGGAATCCTAACTGTCCCTCCCAGAGACAATGGTGCCGAGTGTTCCCTTCTTCCTCTGGGAAGACAGTTTGTTGAGCACCTTCCACTTCCACTTGTCGTTTCTTTCACTCTTGGGGTAGAATTTAAATAGTACCCCCAACCTCAGTTTGGAAGCACCCCTGTGGTTCAGCATCCTCATCTGACAAATACAGAAACGGAAAGGGAAGTGAATGTCCAAGGTTGTACAGTGAGTTAGCGGCATATTTCTGTACATGTATTTGTATAAAGCTCCTCTGGGAGGAGAAAATGGGTTGGGAATCATCTTGACAGCCATAGAGTCTAATAATTTCACAAAGCTTGGAGTTATTGTATAGGACAACAGTGGGGTGGGGAATGGGGTCCACAAGCCGTGGTTCCTGGTGTGAGTGCTGTTCTGTTACCTGCCACCAGAGGGCATGAACTATGATTAGAGTCTAGACCTGCTGATCTACCTGTAAGTCCAGAGCTTTCTCAGGTCACTGTTAGTTTAAACACTGTTAGTTTTAACTGATCAGTCGTCCCACAGTCTTGGGAACATCTGGGAGCTCTTTATAACGGGTTCTTTACAGATAATTTTAGAAGACATCCTAGGTGAGCACAGAGCACTTGCGGCACCCCTAGGTTTAGGGTTAAAGAGACCTGGCTTTGCAGTTTTAGCTCAGCCACTTGCTGGTCTAGTTGTTTGGCCACTGGTAAGCTGCTTTACCTCTAGCAAGTTAAGACTTTACTTTGAATTTCAGTTGCCTTACTTGCCAGATCATTAATAAACTCTGCCACACGTGGTTTTTGTGAGGATTAAATGGAATAACATGATAAAGCGTCCATCAATTCCTGGCACCCACTTAATAAGTGTAGATTTTTCCTCTGTTGAATAAAACTCTCATGGAGCTTGTATTTACTTGGAAAAGATATATGTATTACAAAGAAAAAAAAAGAATTCTGGCAGCGATAGGCGCTGAGGATAAATGAGAGGGAGCAGGATTTAGGAGCCTGTTTTAGGTAGGGTAGTCTAGGAACACGTCTCTGAGGAGGTGCTGTTTCAACAGAGAATAACTGTTAAAGGTTGGAGGAAATGGAAGGATGTTCGAGGCAGGGGGACACAGCTTGGTGTGTTTGAGGAACAGAGTGACCAGTGAATGGCAGGCAAGGGAGTGATAGGAGGTGAGTTATTAGAAGGAAGTGAGTTCCATGTGAGGCTTGTTACCATGCATAAAGAGTTTAGGTGTATTTTGTGTTATGGGATATAAGAATAACAATGATGGATCTGATTTATATTTTGAAAAAACAAACACATTATTCTGGCTGCTATGTGGAGAACAGACAGTAGGGAGGCAAAAGTAGAAACCGAGAGTCCGGTCCAAAGGCTGTTGCAGTGGTCCAGGCAGAGTCTGACTGTGGCTTAGATTAGGGTGGTTGGTACTGGGTGAGAAATACAGAATGGTAAGAAATGGTTCTATTTAGGATACATTAGATGTAGGAGCCACCAAGACTGCTGATTAATTGTATTCGAGGGGTGATACAAAGGGAGGAATCAAGGGTGACTTCTAGGCTTTTTAGTGGGAGCACGTGGGTTTAAATAAGCGGTGCCATTAACTGAGATGAGATGACTAGAGGAGAGAATAAGTTTGGAGGGGGTAGCAAAATCAAGAGTTCTGTTTTAGACTTATTCATTTTGAGATCTTTAGGCATCCAAGTAGAGTTATAGAATAAGGCAGTTAGAAATAAGAGCATGAAACTCGGGGCAGAGGTTTGGGCTAGAGATATAAATTCCAGTCATCGTTTGAGAGGAAGAGAGCGGAGACCAAGAGGAAGAGAGAACCAGTGGCCAAGCCCTCAGGTACTCCCACTTTTAGAGGTTAGGATTTCTTACCCACCCGTCCTTTTCCTTGCAAGCACCTCAGGCCATTGTTTAATTTGAGAAAACCCTCAAATTATTGTTTTTATTCTTCTCTTCTTTCTTTCACAAATTTATGACCCCAACTCTTTTTACCAAGAGAGACAGTATGGTAGGACTGAGTGATGAAGTATTTAAAGACATTAATGTGATGATTAATAAGGAAGGCTGTGGAGACAGAAGAATTGGGTTTAAATCTTGCCTCTGATATTTACTAGCTTAGTAACCTTGGATATTTTACTTAATTTCTCTACCCTCAGTCTTTTCATCTTTAATAATAAAACAATAGCCAGCATTTATCTGACACTTACTATATACCAAGCAGCGTTTTAAGTCCTTCACATATATTAACCTATTTCAATCCTTAGACCAACCCATTGTTCTTATCCCATTTTCTTATCCCACATTCTTATCCCACTTTATTATTGAGCAAAATAAAGCCAGAGAGAGGTTTTATAATTTGCCAAAAGTTACACACTGGGCAAGTGGCAGAGCTAGGTTTGAACCAAGGCAGCCTGGGTCCAGAACCAGTGCTGCTTTTCTCGTATCTAATTCTTAGAGCTGTAGTAGTGATTAAATGAGATGACCCAGTTAAAGTGCTTAGCACGTGGAGCCTGGCACCTAATATGTGCATAATAAATGTTTCCTTTGGGAGGCAGCATAGTGTAGTGAAAGAGAACCAGATGAAAAGTCCTGGGGCTCCAGCCTGACTTGACAAGAGCAGCTTACATGACCATGAACCAGTTTCTTAGCCTCTCTGGACTTCAGGTTTGTCACCTGCAATATAAAATCTTCATACTTTTTGGCCTCTGAGGTCCCTTTCAATGTTAAAGTTCTATCTGTGACTCCCCAAGACAGGTTATGGATACATTTGAATTTGGGTGGGGGTCTCACATCACCATGGGGGTTTAATAAATTAGGGTTTAATAGATAATTAATTGTTGGATTAAATTGATTTGTTAACTCTCAGTGGTTATTCATTGAATAAGATACTTTGATAATTCTTGGGTTGGGAACATTTCTGCTATATGCTTCTCTTGAAGAAGCTTGCTAGAAGGTAGTGAAACATAAAGTTAAGAACCGTGAGGTCTGAACTAAGTCCGTCATATGTTAGAATCTGTCTTCACCAGATACTCTTTGTACAAGCTACTTCTCTTGAGTTTCCATTTCATCACCTGAAAACTAGGGACAATAATGGTACATGCCTCATGGCATTATTTCAGATATCCAGTAAGAAATTACATGTAAAGTATTTAATACGTGATAAGCATTCAATATATATTAGCCATTATAATATTATTATAAGGTTCCCAGAGCTTGAGAGGATTTTTTTAGCTCTTCAAGTTCCAGATGAGATAGAAGCTCCTCAGTAACTCATTTCTAAACAATGGAGCTGGCAGTTACGTGGTGAGGCACTCTAGTTGTTGGACCCTGAGGACGAGTCTGAGTTTTCTAATTGTGCAGTCATTCCTCCCCACTCCTCTCTTTAACAAGGCGTAGGGAGCATTTCTCTGGAACAGTTGTGCCTTTCTTTGCCTTATCCATAGATGGAGTGAGTCATTCTTGGCAAGTGTGCTCTGAGTTTGGCTTGCTTCAGCCCTTCCCTGATCTGAGGAGAGTTGTTTTCCCCACATACAGACCAAGCCTGAATTTCTGGAGAAATTTAAATTTTTTTGTTTTTACCATGGTCAAAGGAAGAGTAGTAGTCAAGACTCTTTTGGCTATGCGAGCAAAAACCCAACTCACACCAATTTAGAGGAGGAAAAAAGGGGGAGGCAGGAATTATTGACTCATATACCCAAGAAGTCTAAGGCCTAGTGTTGAGTGTATCTGGACACAGGGTTCCAAACGCTCTCCTGTTTCTCCATCTCTTGCTCTCCTTTGGCTTTATTCTCAGGTATGTTCTCCACGTAGCAGTGCCAAATCTACAAATGTCCTTATAGCCATGATCTCAGAGAAAGAAGGACTCTCTCCTGTGACATCCATATCATATCAGAAAACAATTGATCCAGCTTGGGACATACGTACGCTCTCTTGGTCTAGGGGAATCTGATGCTCTTAAACGGCATTATTTTCCATTCCATAGCCCTGTGATAGACATCCCCACCAAATTACACCGAGTTAGGGTGATGGTTTTCCAAAAGGAAAAGAAGCTAGGCAAGCAAAAAAGTAAGTGATAGCAGTTTTAGATTAAGTGATAAGAACATCCACATTGCTTTTGCCCATTGTTGATATGAGTGAGCTAGCCCAAGAATTCTGACCTTGGGAAGCTTGGTTTCGCCTCGCCAGGTCTGAGACTAAACATTTATATCTTATGGGGTGGTACCTCTCTTCTTATTTCTATTTTCTTCTCACTTCTCACCCTCTCCCCTTTAATTTAACTGTAGTTATTGCTTAATACTTAATCCCAAAACTGATTCTTCCTTTTTCATTTTACCTGTGCATTGATAGTTTAGCATAGTGGTAAAGAGTGTGGGCTGAAGGGTCAGATTGCCTGGGTTTTAGTCCTGTCTTTGTCATTTGCTCACTTTGAAATCTTAAGCACTTTACTTTGTACCTCTCTTCTCATCTATAAAGTGAAGACAATGTCTACCTCACTGGGTTGCCTTGAGGATGATTAGATAGTCAGTGGAAAGTGATTGGCCCCGTGTCTAGCACACAGTACAGGACGCAGCAATATCAGACAGTGTTGCTGTGACTTCGGGCTCTGCAGCTTTGGTGCAGCCTGTCTGTCCTTGTGTCAGGAATGGGAAAGCTGAGGTAGATTGGGAGACTATCAGGAAGCACTAGATTCTCTTTTAGAAAATGAATATTTTTGGATAGGATGATTCCCTTCATCTTTATCATTACCTGATCCTTAGTTATTTAAGTAAAAGTGAATCTCAAAAAGTGTTTTAGGGGCCAGCCTGGTGGCATAGTGCTTAAGTTCTCACGCTCTGCTTCAGTGACCTGAGGTTCACGGGTTCAGATCCCGGGTACAGACCTACGCACCACTTATCAAGCCATGCTGTGGTAGGTGTCCCAAATATAAAATAGAGGAAGATGGGCACGGATGTTAGCTTAGGGCCAATCTTCCTCAGCAAAAAGAGGAGGTTTGGCAGTGGATGTTAGCTCAGGGCTAGTCTTCCTCACCAAAAAAACAAAGTGCTTTATATTCGGGGTTTGTGTGTGTGAGAGAGAGAGAGAGAGAGAAAGCAAGAGCAAGAGAAATAGTGAGTTAGTTTATATTGATATCAACCAAAAAGATTTACTTATATATTGGGTTGACATGTTTTACTTTCTTCTTATGAGGTTTTTATATCCCCTTTCGCACTCTACTGTCTAGATCCCTTTGAAGTATTTGTTAATCTTATCTCACATCTGTTTTGTATTTTTCGAGAAAAGCTTTTTGGGCCTTATGATATATATTCTGTAGTACTTGTCTTGGAGTCAGGGAGCGTGGCTGGGGACTCTATTCCACAACTTTGCAACATTACCTTGGGCAAATTACATTCCCTCTTATGTGCCTCATTTCCTCGTCTGTCTAGTGAGGCATTTCTTCCGTTTAACCTTTAAGTCCTTTCCTAACAGTCTGTGATTCTGTAACTATCCCAGCATAGGTTGTGGCAGGAGTAGCTGAATTCCAAAGTGAAAACTTGATATCTCCATTCCCTTTGAAACATATTTTTACCTGTTGCCTATTATGTTTGCTGCAGGATTTCGGCTGAATGCCTCCTCTTGGCCCATGTTCCTTTTGAAGACGCTAAATGGAGCAGAGATGGCTCCCATCAGGATTTTCCACAAGGTACGTGCCCCTTAGATATCACCAACTCCAAACTGCTTAAGGTCAAGTGCTTATATTCTTTCGATTACTGAGCCTCTGATGTCTGATTATATTTGTGGCCTGAGGCTGCCTTCTCAGAAACGAGTGCAGCAGAAGGGTTTTTAGTACCTTAGGAAGCAGCGCTTATCCCAGAGGAATATTAGACTGTAAGTTAGGATTCCTGGGTTTTGGGTCTCAGCTCTGCCAGTAATAAGCTATGTCCTTTTGACCTCATCTGTAAAGTAGGAGTCTGTGTCACAGAGTTGTTAAGTTAAAATGTGTTTATTAGTAAAATATATAAAATGTAATATAAATCTAAAGAAGCTGTTCTTATTATAGCTTGGATTTCCGTAAGGACCATATGCTAAACAGAGAGAAAGGAAGGAGACTATTTTCTGAGTGCCTACAGTATATCTGAGGTTTATATATACTGTCTCATTTAATACCCACAGTTAACTTTATGAAACAAGAATTATTATTTCCATTTAATAGTTAAGGAAACAAATACTTCTGAATAAGGAACTTGCCCAAAATCACATGGCTAGTAAGTGGTGGAACATTCTCAAGGAATGAGATGATCGGTCTGCTCTCAGTTGAATTCTTTCATGAGGTTAGAGTTACTGTAAAGGGGACTAAATTAAGGCTGCTTATGCCCCTATTTAAGTCTAAATCCTGAGAGCACTCTGGTTCCCAGAATGTACTCTACTGGGCAACTTAAAAACCCTTTCACTAAAGAACATCTCAGATTGGTGGCAAGGGTGGGTGGACCAACAAATATTCTTCTAAGTGCTTTACTGAGCTTACTAGAAAGTAAGAAAACTCTCCAGAGATCAAAATAAAGAAGGAAAACCAGAGTGTTAAGTGTATATACTGAACCTTCAGGTGCCGTAAGGGGCTTTGCCAGTCTTACTTTCCAAGGATCTTGTCTTTTAACACCCAGAGTAGGATAGAAAATGAGGCCTTGGGCCCATGCAAGGCGGGGAAAGGGACATGAGATTGCCACATAAAAACCCAGATCAGAGCCCTGCAATGTTTACTCCTTAGTGGAAAGACTACACGTTGGTGAGGAAGAGTCTGTGCCTGTGCTCTGGGTAGACGTGGGAATGGAGTCGTCTCCTCTGATAAGACAGTCTTCCCCCATGGAAGTCCAGAGTTCAGATATAGTACCTGTATTATCTAGGAACTCCAAAGTTGGATGGAGATATTTTGAGTGCCTGGCACAAGCAAACCCGAAACCTTTCTAGAGAGTGTGGTTGCTTTCAACCCAGATGTCGTAAAAGTCTCAAAAGTGAAGTACCATTGAAGATGAATACTCAGTTTAGAAATTACAGACCCTCAGAAACTCTCCAAACAGGCCAGCCTTGTGGCCGAGCGGTTAAGTTCTCGTGCTCTGCTTCGGTGGCCCAGGGTTTCACCAGTTCGGATCCTGGGGGCAGACCTAGCGCCTCTCACTAAGCATAGCAGAACTAGAAGGACCTACAGCTAGAATATACAACTATGTACTGGAAGGCTTTAGGGAGGAGAGGAAAAAAGTACATAAGTGTGCAAGTCAATGATTTTAAAAAGAAAACTCTCAAAACAAATCCAACATGACAGGACATCAGAAGACAAGACAAACAGTAAGGTTATAACCCAAGGACTTTCGGATAATAGAAATATCAGATAGAGAATATAAATCAAGCATTTGAAATGATTAAAGAATGAAAAGAAGGAATTTAAAAAATGAGAAAAGTACAAAACCATACTTTTTAAATGAGAGATTTGAAAAAATCCCAATTGAACATAGAACAATAGAAATGAAATTTAACCGTTAAAATTAAAAATTAATAGGTAGGTGTATAAGCAACCTAGATATAGATAAGGAAGAATTAACTGAAAGACGTGTAAAGAATTTCCCCAGCATGCAGCACAAAGAGATAAAGAGGTGGAAAATATTAAAGACGAGACAAGGAGAGTAATGTTAGAAGGTCCAAGATATGCTGAACGTGACATCCAGAAAGATGGATTAGGAAAAATAGAAGAGAGTCAGTATTTGAAAAGACAATGACAGAATTTTCCAGAGTTTGTAGTAAAGACAAATATATACCTTAAAAAATCATGGTATAACTAAAGTAAAAAGAAAAGATCTGAGCAAGTAATCACATAAAGCACCCTCAAAAAAATTACAGTTAGGTTGACAGCACATTTCTTGACAGCAACAGCACAAGCCAAAAGATAATAGAATAATATTTCACAGTATCCAGGAAAATGCTTGTCCACCTAGAATTTCATATCGGTACACTATTATTTCAGAGTTGATATAAAAATCAAGATATTTTCAAACAAACTAATACAAGTAGACAGTAATATATCCACTGAAAGAACAAGTGAATACTCTATTTCAGGAAGAAGACAATTGAACCCAGAAAGTAAGAGTGAAAGGCAAGAAGCAGTGGTGAGGAGACGCTGGTTAACATGTAGATAAAACTACTCAAGCACTGTCCACAACTGTATAAACCAATTATAATTACAAAAGGATAACAATGTGGAACTAAATTATCAAACACCTCTTAGCTCAGTAGTTGAAATATTTTAAAGTTCTTGTATTGTTTGGGACTAGAGATAAAGATGAGTTTTAGACCAAATTATGTCAACTGTACAGTTAGAGTCTTAAGAGGAACCACTAAAAGACTATAAATAGAATGGTTAACATCTGAATCAAGGGAGGAGGAAAAAGGGAAAAAATTCAGTTGACGGTAAAGGAGAAAAAAGAACCTTGAAAAATCAGGTTAAATAGAAATATAGGCAATAGGATAATTGTAATAAGTTTAAATACATCAGTTATTATTAGAAATGAGCTTAAACTCATCAGTTTAGTCAGATGTAGATTAGATTGTTTTTAAATCTAGCTACATGCTGTTTGCAAGAGACACTGCTAAAGTATGACACAAAAATGTTGAAAGTAAAAGAATATAAAAGATATACCAGGCAAACCTTTATCAAAATAAAGCAAGTGTTAACTATACTGAAATTAGACAAAGGAGACTTTGATGCTAAGAAAGCATGAAAGAGGTCACTGTCTAATGATTAAAAAATACAGTTCACCAAGAAAAAAAGTTGTAAATATGCATGCTACTAAAAAACATAGCCTCCAACTATGAAAAGCAAAGTCTGACAGAATTACATGAAAAAATTGGAAAATCCACAATCACTAAGGGATATTTTAGTAAACATCTCTCAATAATTGGTAAATCAAGTAATCAGAATAAGCTAATAAGTGTTAAATTAGTTTTTAAAAATCAGTTGCATTCCTATTTAATAGCAACAAATGGTTTGAAAATGAAAATTTTAAGATACCATTTATGATAGCAGTCAAATTATTAATATGCCTAGAAAAAACGTAAAAAGCATGAGATATTTATAGAGGAAATTTTAAAATCTGTATTAAAGAAGAAATCCACATTAAAAAATACTTAAATGGAAGATACTCTAGCATGTTTTTGGATGGGGATGCTCGATATCATACATACAAAGGTTATTTCTTCCCAAATTAATCTATAAATTTGGTGTGATTCCAGTCAAAATCTGTGGAACTTGAAAAGCTGATTCTAAAATTCACATGAAAGATCAAGGAGAAAGAATAGCCAAAACAGTGTTGAAGAATGGCAAAGTAATAGGCCTTTTTCTACCAGATATTCATTTACTAAGACTGTGTTCTTGGTACAGGGTCAGACAGTAAGACCAAGAGAACAGAATAGAGTGTAAAACACTTTTTTGGAAACTTTATCTATGCAGCCACATTGCAGATCAGCACCCAAGAACTCTCCTCACTGCTGGAAAGAGTGTACAATGTTACAGCCACTTTGGAGGGCATTATAACAATATTTAATACAGCAGAAGATGTATATATCTTATAACCTGGCAATTCTACTCCCTAAAGAAATGGAGAATGGTTGTCCTGTGCAGAATGGAAAAAGCACGGGTTTTGGGGTAAAGGAGACTCAGGCTTGAGTTCCAGCTCTGCCTTTTATCGGCTGTATAGTTTTGGGCACTTAGTTCACCTGTCTAAATATGCCCTAAAGAAACCCTCCCACGTGTGTACAAAGGAACGAGTGCCAGAATGGTCATTAAGACTCTTTTGAAATAATAAGCAATTGGAAACAACCTTAAATGTCCATCAAAAGAGAATGAATAAATTGTGGTTATACACATATAATAGAATACTATTAGCAGTTAAATTGAACCAGAGCTAAATTTATCAACATGGATAAATTTCAAAAACATGTTGAACAAAAAAAAAGTTATGGAATGATATGTATAGTTAGTTAAATTGAACTGGAGCTAAATTTATCAACATGGATAAATGTCAAAAACATAATGTTGAACAAAAAAACAGTTGTGGAATGATACGTATAGTCTTGTAGTCTGACCACGGGGACAGGTTCTAAGAAATGCATCACTAGGCGATTTCGTCATTGTGCAAACGTCACAGAGGTACTTATGCACTAGGCTTCATGGTGCTAATCTTATGGGACCACCATCCTGACCGAAATTTCGTTATGTGGCACATGACTGTACAGTATAGTACCATTTATATAAAATTTAAAAGTATGCAAATAGATATGTACATATATAGTAAAGTATAAAAATACGCATAGGGAATGGGGTAAGGGAAGAGCACAAAGGGGATTCAACGTTGTTAACTTTTATTTCTTTAAAAAAAATGTGAAGTAAAGATGTCAAAATGTTAGGATTGCAAAGTAATACTTTGGTGTGCTTTGAGATCCATTTAAAAGAGAGACTAAATCTCCATTGTAAATCTTATTATATAGCAGTCACTTGTTATCATCCGAATGAGGCACCAGTCTTTTGGCATACATAGCCTCTCTCTTTGTGCCTAGGTCTATTTATTTCTCTTTCTCATCTAGGAACCACCATCGCCTTCCCACAACTTCTTCAAAATGGGAATGAAGCTAGAAGCTGTGGACAGGAAGAACCCTCATTTTATTTGCCCAGCTACTATTGGGGAGGTGCGGGGCTCAGAAGTGCTCGTCACTTTTGATGGATGGCGAGGGGCCTTTGACTACTGGTGCCGCTTCGACTCCCGGGACATCTTCCCTGTGGGCTGGTGTTCCTTGACTGGAGATAACCTGCAGCCACCTGGTACTAAAGGTAAAGGGCCACCTATGAGCTCTTGAATCCAACCCAAGTAGATAAGGGAGATTACCTAGATCTCTCATCGTCAGCATATCTTTACCACTGACCCTCACTAGTAGGCAGAGGAGGAGCAAGGGCTGGCAACTTAGGTAAAAACCAAAGTCTACCCGAGAGTAATCAGAAACAGTAAGAATAAAATGTCAGGGGAAGCTAGACATAGAGTTTGTGATAAAGTAAAATTCCTTGCTCTTAATAAATGTCCTGGTTTATTCTCAGGCAACTAGCTTCTCGTCTGCCCTACTTTTGTTCCTAACCCTTTTCAGAGTTTGAGTAGTATCATTCTCAAGGTGCACATCTTCCTCAGGTCTTAGGGGCTTTGTATATGAGCTGGAGTAACATTGTAAGTACTTGAGAAGAGCTGTAGCAGAAAGGAAAAAGCATGGGCTTTGAAGGAAGAGAGACTTAGGTTTGAGTTCCAGCTCTGCCCCTTACCTGCTGTGTGGCCTTGGGCAGTTAGCTCACCTCTCTAAACCTCAGATTTCTCGTCTGTAAAAGAATGCCTACTTCATAAAGTTATTGTGAGAAATAAATGAGATTACATGGATAAAGTGCTTACATAATATCTGGCAAATAGTGCTAAACATTCACTATTTTTTTGTATTGTTTTTTCTATTGTTGCTATTATTATCGTTGTTATATACTATATTATATTTATTAAAATTAGTAAATATAATTACTACTATATAATATATTATATGCTATATTATCATTATTATAATACTATTATAATTGTAAAAGTAACCACTACCGCTGGGAGAGTATATATAAAGTACTAGAACAGTACCACAGAGTAATTGAACAGTAAATGATATTTCTAATGAGGATGTTGGAGATCATCCAGGGTAGAGTTTGAGATAGCTGCTCTTAATAAAGGAAATAATAATGAATCTCATCCCCTTCAGTCTAAAAGTTGTGATGAATCTGAGGGAATAGAAAGTCACCCTTCCTGTTGTCTGTGGATCCCTTTTCTGAACCTCTGTCGAATTCATTCATTCAATTAGCCAGATATTTATTGAGCATCTAATTTTGAGGCCAGCTGAGGATACAGGAGTTGCCAAGATGGACAGCGTTCCCGCCCTCGTGGCACTTCCATTCTGGTGGATGAGATAGTCGGTAAAGATTTAAATCAAGAAATAAACAAGGTGATTTCAGATAGACAGTTTCTCCTGAGGAAACAAAGAATGATAAGAGAGTGACAGTGAAGGTGAGATGGTGAAGGGGATTTTTTGTTTAACAACTTTATTGAAGTATAATTCAAGTAAAATAATGGCTCATATTTAAAGTATACAGTTTGAAAAGTTTTCACCTATGTCTGCATCCAAGAAGCCGTTACCACAATCAAGATAATGAGCATATCCATCATCCCAAAAAGTTTCTTTCTCCCTCTTTGTGGAGGAGGGCCTCTTGAGATACAATTTCTTTTCAGGAAAAGTTATCTGAAAAGGTGATATTTAAACCAAATGATGAGAAGAAACCATTCAAGAAAAGAGAATTCCAGGCAGGCAGATGGGACATACATGCACTGGTGCTGAAGATGACTGCTCAACCACAATGCACTGTGGGAGGGGGAAAGTGGCAAAGTCATGTAGGACCTTATAAGCCAGAGTGAGGATTTGAATTTTATTCCAAATGTGGTGGGGAATCATGAGAGGGTACCATGTCGGGGAATGACAAAATCTGGTTTACATTTAAAAAGTCGCTCATATCCAGAATACAAAAGAACACTTTAAACTCAACAATAAAAAAGACAAATAGCCCAGTTAAAAAATGGGCAAAGGGTTTGAATAGATATTTCTCCAGAGGAGATATACAAATGCCCGATAAGTACTTAGAAAAGATGCTCAACATCATTAATCATTAGAGAAATGCAGATCAAAGCCACAGTGAGATACCACTTTCACATCCATACAGGGTATGGCTATAATCAAAAGACATACAATAACAAATGTTGGTGAGAATGCTGGAGAAATTAGAACTGGTGAGAATGCTGGAGAAATTAGAACTGTCATACATTGCTAGTGAGATTGTAAAATGCTAGAGCCACTTTGGGAACAGTTTGGAAGTTATTCAAAATGTTAAACATAGAGTTACCTGTGACCCAGTAATTCCATTTGTGGGTATATACCCAAAAGAATAGAAAACATACATCCACACATAAATGTATCATGAATGTTCATGGCAGCATTATTCATAGTAGCCAAAAAGTTGAAGTAACCTACGTGTTCATCATCTGATGGATAGATAAGTAAAATGTTGTATACCCATACGAAATACTATTTGGCAAGAAAAAGGAATGAAGTACTGATATATGCTACAACATAGAGGTACCTCAAAACATTATGCTAAGTGAAAAAAGCCAGTCACAAAACACCACACATTGTATGATTGCATTTATACAAGATGTCCAGAATGGGCAAAAACATAGAGACAAAAGAAGATTAGTGGTTGTTAGGGGCTGGGGGAGAGGGGAAATGGAAAGTGACTGCTAATGGGTATGGGGTTTCTTTTGGGGATGTTGAATATGTTTTAAAATAGGGACGATGTTTCCACAACTCTATGAGTCTACTAAAAACACTGAATTGTACACTAAAAGGGTGAATTTTACAGTATGTGAATTATATGTCAATAAATCTTTGAATTAAAAAGTCGCTTGGGCTGCTGTGTGGAGAATGGGTTGTGCTGCGGTAACTGTGGACCAGGAAGAGATGAGGGCTGCTTGGATTAGGTTGGTGGCACTGAGGTGGAGAGAGCTTGAGGTGGAGGGTGGAGAGGTGGTGAGACACACTTCTTGCCTCAGGAAAGCGCTGCTCCTCTCTATGCTTCAAGAAACAAATGCCATGGGGTCGGTATGAGAAGTCCATTAGCATCCCTCTGCAAGCCCTGGGAGATAATATTTCTGTGGGAGCAGTGAGAGGAGAAGTGCCTTGGAGGTGGCAGTGGAGTCATTTTTGTTAATTTGAGATTCAAACAGGATAAACCTTGTTGTTCCAGGCAATATTCACTTAGTAGGTTGATTTTCTCACTTTCTTGCCTAGAGAACTCTGTTATTTTGATTGGCAAATCTCTCATAGCAGTCAGGCAGTTCTCACGAGCCAGAAGAGCTAAGAGTCTTTGTGTCCAGGAATTGCTGGACATGCATTCGTTTCTGACTGTTCACCATGCTGATAAGAAGTATGACTCACTATGTGGTTGATGCTTCCAGAGATGTTTGCTGACTGTTTTCATCTCCTCTTCTGTATGTCCCTGGAGATCTTAGATTTTTAACAGAATATGACCAGAAGGACCAGGCTCAGAAGGTAGAGAGGGACCTTATTCCAGTTGGCATTTCCAGACCATGTCCTTTGGTCATCATTCCAGCAGCCAGGTTGTTTCTGCCAACACCCCCCACCTCCCCCACCTCATCCCCTCAGTAGGCTCTGTAATGTAGCTTTCAGTAATAGCGGAACTTTAGCCATCTCAGCCTCCTGGCTAAGGAGCAAGTGATACAATGTGGAAAAAATGTGGTTACTCAATTCATTTCACAAAACAAGATGTTCTCTGTGTGTAAGCCTGTTCTCTTTCTGATCATACTGTCTCCTCCTTCCTTCCTACCTTCTGATCCTCAGTGTGCAGATGTTAAAAAATTCAAAGTAATCATGAGATTGTTTCTTGCTCACAGTAAGTAGGAAAAAATACCAATATTCATTTAATATTCTTTTACAAGTGTTATTTCATTTCATCTTCCTGGTAACTCTAAACTGGGTATAATTATTTTCAGAGACGTTTTATTTATGAGAAAAGTGAAGTTCAGAGGATTAAGTGACTTGGTTCTGTTGATATCTGAGAGGGAGTCTAGATGGAGAGGCCATGGAGGTCTTTTAGTTGGGCCAGCTGTCAGGGCCATCGCTTTGAGCCGTATTGCCTTCACACATGGCTACCCTATACTCTCCCCATTCTCCTTTGGTCTCTCTTCAAAATTTCATTTGAGGGGCCAGCCTGGTGGTGCAGCAGTTAAGTTCGCACGTTCCACTTCGGCGGCCCAGGGTTCTCCAGTTCGGATCCCGGATGTGGACATGACACCACTTGTCAAGCCATGCTGTGGTAGGCGTCCCACATATAAAAAGTAGAGGAAGATGGGCATGGATGTGAGCTCAGGGCCAGTCTTCCTCAGCAAAACGAGGAGGATTGGTGGCAAATGTTAGCTCAGGGCTGGTCTTCCTCAAAAAAAAAAAATTTCATTTGAGACCCTGGATGTTGGCTTCCAGATCCTGATACAAATAGTAAAGAAGTGGTGTAGTGTAATATCAGAGCCTTGAACTGGGGCCTAGTCTTAACTGGGCCACAAACTTGTTTTATGTCTTTGAGCAAGTCATTCCTAATGTGAGAGGTTGTACTAGATGATCCTTAAGGGCCCTTCTGCCTCTGTAGCACTATAGAGGTTCCTAGTCTTGGGGATGGGTAACAGGTGACTCCTGTGACTGTCTCTTATGTGATTCCAGATCCATCAGCTCACCTAGAGCCCAGCTCTGCCCTCCACCCATGTAGGGCTCTGCCTCTCGAAGGGGACGCCTGCATGCCAGCTGGTTCTCCTTTGCTGAGCCATAGTACTCTTTTTAGCTCGTGAACTCCTGGGCCAAGCCAGCTCTGATGGGCAGCAAATACCAAGCTTGTAACTAATCCAAGGTACTTGGTTATAAAAGGCAGAAGCTTTTTTTTTTAACTCATCACTTTTTTTGTGTGACTTAGAATAAAACTGAAACACACATGCTTCCTTTTTAGATGTAAAAAACGAAATAAAGAGTTCAGTCCGCTTGGCATGACTGTAATGCTAATTAGGCCTTTAGCCATTATAATAATCCACTTAACTCCCCCTTGCTCTGATTTCAGGCTGGGCAAGCAAGTTTCAGGTTATAGTTTAGCTTCTCATGTAATTTTACAACAGGAAAAGAACATGAGATCCAAGCTGCTTTGTATTTTTACTGTAAATTAATATATTACTATTCTGGATTATGTAGCAGTCTCTTGTGACGTCGTCTGGTATAAACTGGGTCCGGCTGCGCTCTGTGTACTGATACAGATACGGGGTCCAGTGGAAGCGCTGCCCTTGGGCACACCTGTTGGAGTAAATGGTCGGCCAGGCCTCCTTTACCTTTTCAGTCTACCCTTTCTAGCTATGGCATTGTACAAAGAAAACCTTCCAATCTAACTCAAGGCTGTGGTTGATGTGTAGGAATATTACCCTAGTGTGAAGAGTAAGAATTTGATGCTTAAAAACAAAACTTTCAGAATGTCTCTTTTTTTTCCTGTGAAACATTTAAAAAGTGTTTCCCGTAACTTTATGGATGGTCTCTTCCTGTTGTAAAACTACGTAGGAAACTATACTATATCACTTTGGGATTCTGGGTCAGAAAGAGGTTGGTTAAATTGCAGTCCTAGACCACGAAGGGAAAAACTAGGGTTGAGGCAAGAATAATACAACTAAAGCCGACCTGTAGGTCACAGTGCGTAGATCAACAGGTGGACTGATTTTCTTCAGCCGGCTATTCATTCAAATTCTAACTATGTAGTCACAACCAAGTGCTACTCATTGGGTTCGTTGATGGGGATTCTGCCTTTAGAGTTTACAGTTTTGTGAGCATACAGACAACAGAGAAATTACAGCTTTGGAATAATGCAGTGCAGAAGAGCCCCCAACCTAGATCGGAAGTTGGAGGTCAGGGAAGGCTTCCAAATGAAGTGACATCTAAGCTGAAACCTGAAGATTGGGGAGGGAGAAAGAGTTCCAGCCAGCAGTGGGGAAAGATGGGTGGAGGCCTGAGACTTTTTAAAAAGTGTAGGTGAGCTTCGGCGGCCCAGGGTTTGCCGGTTCGGATCCTGGGTGTGGACATGACACCGCTTGGCAAGCCATGCTGTGGCAGGCGTCCCACATATAAAGTAGAGGAAGATGGGCACGGATGTTAGCTCAGGGCCAGCCTTCCTCAGCAAAAAGAGGAGGATTGGGTGCTCGCTTCGGCAGCACATATACTAAAATTGGAACGATACAGAGAAGATTAGCATGGCCCCTGCGCAAGGATGACACGCAAATTCGTGAAGCGTTCCATATTTTTTGTATATATACACAATGGAATACTACTCAGCCATAAAAAAAAGACGAAATTGGCCCATTCACAACAACGTGGATGGACCTCGAGGGCATTATGTTAAGCGAAATAAGTCAGTCAGAGAAAGACTATCTCTATATGACTCCACTCATAGGTGGAAATTAGTATATTGAGAAGGAGATCTGATCGGTGGTTACCAGGGAAAAGGGGGGGTGGGGGGAGGGTACGGAGGGGGAAGTGGTGTACCCACAACATGACTAACAAAAATGTACAACTGAAATCTCACAAGCTTGTAATCTATCATAACATTAATAAAAAAAAATAAAAAAAAAATAAAAAGAGGAGGATTGGCAGCAGTTAGCTCAGGGCTAATCTTCCTCAAAAAAAAAAAAAGTGTGGTTGAGGAACTCAAAAATGTTTAAATAACTAGATTATAGGGTGTAAGCAGAGGAATGGAAAGAGACAAGGCTAGAGAAGGAGAGGAAATGCACAACTTCCCTTATAGACCATTTTAAGGATCTGGGTCTTTACCCTAAGAGCAATAAGAGCCATTGAGTGGGCTTTAATTGCTGGTCGGATTTGTGTTTTAGAAGAACCATTCTGGTAACAGTGAAAGGATGAGTGGCTTCCAGAAGCTGAGGCAGAGATGTCAGTAAACAAGCTGTTAGAATATTCCAGATAAGAAAGAGAATTGAGGCAGTGACATCGTGGTTAAAAGGATAAGATTGGGGGGCATATTCTGTGACTAAAGAAGGAAAAATGTGAGTTTTTAAAGTATGACACCTACGGCAACTATTTTATTCATTTAACAAACAGTTACCCCTGCAACATGTAAAATAATGCTAGTTTTTCCAGTATAAGCACTAATGAGGGAGCTAAAATTCTTCTTTCTGCCATGTTTAGAAAATTAGCATTCATTTCTACCTGGAGTCCTTGTTAAATGGAACTAATTTCTTAAATTCATCTTTATATCCTGAGCACTTGGCAAATAGTAGTTACTCAATAAGATTTGTAGAGTGAAGTAGATCATGCTATATTTTCTGATTCCATTTCTATTCATCGTTAAAGCTGTTATTCACTTAATTACAAAAGTGAGAGTGTTACCACAATTTTAACAGCAGACTACGAGTTATTGAAACTAACATTCTGTTTTTTAAATTTTGGAATTGTTATAGCCAAAAATAAGAGTGGCAGAGGGCCCTCATCTCCAGAAAGGCTCATCTCTGAGCCCATATTCACCCGCCTCTCTGTCACTAAACACATGTACACTCTACACCTGGACCCTGAGCCTCTCACCCAACTTCTTTTTCTGCTAAGTGACAACAAGCAGGTGAATTTCCTCTTCAGGAAGCTTCTAGTGACCAGTATGGCCCTCTTGTCTCCTGAGAAGGTGTGTTCATTAGCCGTGTCAGAAAAGGTGTGAGCACATTGGCTAACAAGTGAAACAAATTCTTTGGTGCCCCTAAGGAGGACAGATACTTGGCTCTTTGGCTATTTTCCCTCTTACCCTCTCATATATACTAGTTCCAGTCCTTACCTTTATTTAATATACCATTTCCTCTCTCCCTACACATGCACACACACACATATACAACCTCTGTCCTTATTCCAGTTTTGGCCTTGTAGTCTAAACACATCTAGAAACTCTGGCCTTTATTCATCCATCTATACAACGATCATGTAGTAGCCTCATGTTAGCAGTACTAGGCTCGGTGGAGATTATTGAGAAGTGCCTATTTCCCAGGTTGATTGATTTCAATGAGAAAATGGGTGTGCAGGTGCATAGCACCATGTAGCACATAGTAGAGTTCCACTATATGTCTATTATTTCTGTATTAAGATGCCTAGACTTCACAAGAAAAGGGAGCTGCACACAGAGGCATTTAAGTGCCCTGTTTTGGTCAGGAAAAATAAATATATCTATTTATTTTCTTTGCGCAGTGAACCGGTACTCCCGTAACTGGTTTTCTCTTGACTGTTTGCTTTATAGTACACAAATAGAAATAGGAATATGGGGAAATGAAATGAGTGTCACTAGGTCATGAATCAGAGGATCTGGGTTCTCTTACTGATTCTAATCGTATCTGCCCAAGGGGCAGAAAAATCCTGTTTCATGCCTCTCTTCCAGCTTCCTTATGCTGCCCCTTTGCTTTGCCCAGTTCTCTCTCCTGACTTCACTAACCACAGATTCCTGAGAATGGTAGCAAGTTTTTGGCGTGTCTAGTGAAACAACTGGCATCTCTCAAACTCCTGGAAATAGTGAGATGTGATTAGGCAGTTAATATATTTGACCACACCTGCTGTTTTCTTGGGAATACTCAGACCCGTGTAGTTTTCTTTGGCAAGCTTTTATTGTATGACCTACTGTGTGCCAGCGTCAATACATATCAACTTGCAAAATCCCCTATTTTAAATGTGTATGTAGTTCTTAACCTGCTCTGGTGGTTTAGCGGGTTAAGACTCGTGCTCTCACCGCTGCAGCCCAGGTTCGTTTCCCAGTGAGGGAAGCAAGGCCAGACTGTCTGTTGGTTGTCATACTGTGGCGGCTGTGTGTTGCTGTGATGCTGAAAGCTCTGCCACTGGTATTTCAAATACTAGCAGGATCACCCATGGTGCACAGTTTTCAGCAGAGCCTCCAGACTAAGACAGACTAGGAAGAAAGACCTGGCCACCCACTTCCAAAAAAATTGGCCATGAAAACTGTGTAAATAGCAGCAGAGTATTGTCTGATATAGTGCCAGAAGGTGAGAGGATGGTGCAAAAAAACCAGGCAGGGTTCTGCTCTGCTGGACACAGGGTCGCTAGGAGTCAGAATCGACTCCATGGCACTAACAATAAATGTGGTTTTTAGGACAGGCATATTGGAAACCAGTAATAAAAATTCTGAGTTATTACCTTTTTTCCTCTTAATTCCCTAGAAGATTTTTTGAGGAAATATTACAGTTATAAATGAGAATTTCTGAATCTCAATAATGACTTACCAGAAGAAAAATAAAACAAAACCATTCAAAATGTAAACATTCATGTATATCAAGAAGATGAGAGAAATTTAGCAAATTCTTAAACAGAGCAAAGAATAACAGAAGATTATGAGGGTGATATGCCAAGAAGGCAGTTTGTAAGCTTTTTAGATTCCTTGCCTTGTGCTAAGGAAAGCTGGAGTGTGTGTGTGACTGTGTGGCTGACTGGCAGGTGCTCCATTACCGTGTGCTTTCGTGCCACCTCTCTAAGTGCCCAGGCTTGCCCAGACCATGGGCAGACCATCTTCTGAGGAGACGTAGCCCTCCACTGGCTGAAATTACTCCAGAATCCTCTCACCTGTTGCCCCAGACAGCTCAGGTCGGTCACTCCCTTGAGTTTCAGTAACAGGAGGCTTTTAAAGTGAGCTTGTGGCCCCATCATGCATTTTATTCTCCTTCCGTTTCCCCCCACTCTCTACAGGTTTATCAGCCTAGAAAGGCCCAAGGAAAATGGGAACTGTCTTCACAGTTGCAGAGGTCCTCTAGCCATGCTGTATCAGTCAGAGTCAAGAGGGAAAGAAGGAGCTAGATACAGAGAACCGAAAGTGTTAACTGAGTTAGATAGGAGCAGGAGGCAACCCACGCTTTATTAAGTGAACTGGAATTTAGAGGAGTGGAGTTTCAGCCTTGGCATGAGCCCAGCTGGCAGCACATAGCTGAACCTAGCCAAGTTGAGCAAAGCTAATAAAGAACACATCCTCTAAATTACTATGCTAAGGCCAATGATACACTGCGTGAATGAAAACAACATCCCGTCCAGGAAACTGATAAACCAAGTGGGTTTTCCCTGTTCTTTTTTTCTTGTTCATTGTTCC
Source organism: Equus caballus (assembly GCF_041296265.1). Taxonomy (NCBI): domain Eukaryota; kingdom Metazoa; phylum Chordata; class Mammalia; order Perissodactyla; family Equidae; genus Equus; species Equus caballus. The sequence goes on from NC_091685.1 coordinate 17,115,007, forward strand.
TGTTCTGTGTCATGCAGACACACATGCACAGACGCATGCACAAGCTGAATCCATTTCCAATTCCATATGCTCTGTGGTCGCTGCAGAGAGGAGAGGTCTGATAATTAATTCTTTCGGGCAGCAAAGACTCTTAACTAAGGATTATTGGAAACTCAGGAGTCAGCAGTACCCTGATGCCATTCATTATTAGAACTAGGCATGTTTAGTTCTTTATTTTCCTTTATTTGGGGATACACTCTTGTTTTGTTTTGGGTTTCAGGGTAACATAGTGGAAAGAGCATGAACTTTGGAGATGCAAGATCTAGGTTCGAATTCTAGCTTTGCCTTTGTGTTCTTTAGCAAGTCTTTTTAACCTCTGTGAGTGCAATTTCTCCATCTTTAAAATATCCGAGAATAATGGTTGTCTTGGGAAAAGGCAGTTGTGTGACTGTTTGAATTTCAACCTGCAGTAACCACTTTTTCGTAGAACATCATCTTTACTTAAAAGAACTGACATGGGACAACTAGAAGCACCTACAACTAAAATCCACAACTATGTACCGGGGGGCTTTGGGGGAGAAAAAGGAAAAAATAAAAATAAAATCTTAAAGAAAAATAACTGACATGCATATTTGGCAGATGCTTTCTCCAAAATTAAGTGAGCCCATCTCTTCTCAAGGAAAACAACCTATAAGCATTTGCTGTAAAAGATAAATTTAAACCTTCAAGCGAAAGTTGGAATTGTGGAGAACTTGTATCCACCAGCACAAGCTTAACATCTTCCCGTGTGTAGACTTCAGAGTCACTCTCTCCCATGTTCCCCTCCCATCTAGAAGTCACTTTGGTTAAGAGTCAGTCAGTTGCCTTAATAATAAATATGAGATGTCAGGAAGGTAAAAGTCATAGAGTCCTAGAACCTCAGGGTTGGAGGAAATCTCAGAAGTCCTCAAATTCCATCTCCCACCTAATTCAGGGCTCACTGTGAGAGCATCCCCTATAAACACTCATGTAGCCCTTACTTAAATTCTTCCGGAGACAAGGAGATTGTAACCTCCCAAAGGAGCACCTTTCTTCCATTTATGATCTCTCTAATGGCTAAAAATCTTTTTTTTTTTTTTGAGCTGAAATCTGCTTTCCTCCAGTCTCTCTCCTTTGGCTCTAATTTTGTTTCCCGTTTCACCTGAAACCTTTTCAGATAGCTCTTGATATTCTTGTTCCCCTGGGTCCTTTTTCCATCAGATATTTCTGAGATTGGATAGTTCCTAAGCCCCTCATCAGCTGGGACTCTCTTCGCGGTCCATTTCAGCGTGCAGTGTTGTGCCTCAAGTGCTCTCTGCAAGTCGGGATGGCCTACGAGTGCAGGATGAGTGGCGCTCGCACTTCCCCCAGAAGGGGACTGCACCATGCCCTAACTTGTTGAAGATAAGGGATTGCATTTTTTCTATTTTTATCTTCTCAAATGGTCACTGTAGATGCTTAATGTTATGCCTTATCTAGTCTCAGTGTAAGTTGAACTGAACTTCAAGACATAATGGCCATGTTGGATTAGATAAGGGGGTTTTCTGGTAGGTTTTTGGGGTTTTTTTTTTTTTGCTACTGAAAGGGTAGAGGTGGTGCTTCACAAGATTTGGAAAATACTTTTACAGTTCTCTTGTATCACAATACCCAGGTTGTGATAAACCTAGTATCTTCCTCAGTAAAGGTTTTCATCAGATAAGAAGATTCCTCCTCTTTCCCCGTAATATCTTTTCTTCATTCAAATCAGTAGGGATCATATGATACCTGCCCTGTAGAAACATGGACGCCTCCCTCAGAGCTGAATTCACTCACACACGTGGTCAATAATGAGAGTACACTGCAGAGCCAGTCTTATTTGGAACTTTCTGTAGAAAAGAATGTAGGTCACAAAAATGTGTTTAACCTTTTGTGCACCTGCTCTTTAGTACTGTATTAAACGAATTACCTTTTATAATGTCGTTTAGAAGGATGTTTAATGAGCACCATTTTATAAGACAGGAAGTTAACATTTACCAAGCCCATGCAAGGTCCCAAATATGGTGGCAGACACTTTGATACATTATCTCAGTAAATCTCACAAACCCCTTTTGGGGTTTATAAGTATTTAACCTTGTTTTACATATGAAGAAACTGAGGCTCAGAAAGGTTACCAGGAAGCATAAGAACTAGGTCATATCAGACACAGTGCTTATCATATCCACATCCTCGAGTTTCCTCTCAGTTAAACTCATTGTAACCCTTAGCTCAAAGAGATTAAGTGACTTACAAGGACTTGGACCTAGTTCCATGGGTTTCTGACTTCAAAATCCATGTTCTTTTTGCCATACCACACTTCACTTCTCTATGCATCAAAGGAGGTTTAGACATAACCATTAGGTAAATAGGTCTGAGATAATTGTGAATAAGATCAAATGAGTTAATGAATGTTAAAGTACTTTGAGAATTGTGAAGTGTGATTCTCATGTGAGGGGTTTCCATCAGTGATTTTGGAAATGCCTAGTGAAATCTACGAGAAACTTCACGGCCCTTTTTTACCCCAGCAGCTGGGGCTTAAGATGCGTTTGAAAGGTGTGTTGGGAGTAGAATGAGAAGGATCAAGAGTGGGAGATGGGGAGCTGGCCCCGTGGCCGAGTGGTTAAGTTCGCGTGCTCCGCTGCAGGCGGCCCAGTGTTTCGTTGGTTCGAATTCTGGGTGCGGACATGGCACTGCTCATCAAACCACGCTGAGGCAGCGTCCCACATGCCACAACTAGAAAGACCCACAACAAAGAATATACAACTATGTACCGGGGGGCTTTGGGGAGAAAAAGGAAAAAAATAAAATCTTAAAAAAAAAAAAAGAGTGGGAGATGGATCCTTCAAAGTACTAATAACTAGTTACTGTACATCTGGACAAGAGAAGTGAGTTTTCTAGGCCAGTCTTTACCAGCTCTTTAGCCATAGAAAATGAAATATAGTAGCTTTCACAGAGGAAGTCATTCATAATTGAGTCGAGCCACCTGTATACATAGTTGTGCAACCAACTATGCCAAGTGAGATATTCCTAGGAAATTTAACTTTCATGGAAATAGAAGGAGTTGGAAAAGCCACCCAGGGGCAGTGGGTAGGACCCCCAAGGGTATTTTGAGTACATGCGAGTCTCTCTGTCCTTTCTCCCCATTCTTGGTATAGCTATTGGCCACATTAACATTGAGAAGTAATTGGATTTTCTTTATCTTGTCTTTCCTGGTAACTTCTGTTGACCTACACTTGGCTTTCAGTGTAGTATATGATGCTAAAAATTGAAAATTCGATAAATCCATTCAGAAATACTTAGTGAGTTCCTGCTGTGAATTGGCCAATATGCTAGATATGTAAGTAATATAATTCTATTAGGAGAGATGAGATATAGATAAATAGAATATAAGGTAGAAGTAGTTTTTGCTGATTTGACCTTCTTCTGCATCCTGTTTAGATTTGGTTATTTTTTAGGACTGATAGAGTTCTCATAGAACTTTGAAAATGGAAGGACCTTTTTACAGATTTACTAGCTGTGTGACTTTGAACAGTTATTTAACCTCTCTTAGCCTTAGTTTCTAGTTAGAGGCAATAATAGTTGCTACTCACAGGATTGTTACAAGGAGTTAAATGAGTTCCTGTGTTAGAACAACAGCTGGTACATACTAAGCTCTCAAAAAATGAGTCATTTTCTAGTAATGCTGTTATTTTATAAATAAGGAAATTGAGGTTCAGTAAGAGTAAATTCAAGTTTTATTTGGGTTAGCTGTCAGATGATATATGTTGTTTGTATGATGATTAGTAAGGTGAATCTTTCATGGGTAGTATTTAAAAGTCTAAGTTTATGTGTATTACTAAAGCAGGCACTTATAAAATAGTTGTCAAAAATAGCATGCAATGTTTGAGTTACCAGAAATGTATAAAGTTCAAAATAATACCATACAAACTGAGTAAGTGAGGAGAGGGAAGGTTGGGGAAGGCTTCTTGGGATTTGTGGCATTTGCTGAAGAATGCCTAGAATTGGTGAGCAATGGGAGAAGCAATAGGAAAGGGCATTCCAGGAGGACTAACATGTACAAGGCACAAGCTAAGGAAAAAAGTGATTCTGAAAGCTGAAACACAGGGCATATGTCAGAAAACTAAAATCAGACAAGGTCAGATAATAAGCAGGGCCTACTCAGAGGGACTTTGCCCACAAAGTAAGAAGAGACCATTGCAGGGTTTTAACCAAAGGAGTGACATGATCATATTTGTATTTTACACAGATCCTTACGACCTGTTAGATAAGGAATAGAGATGATGGGTGGGGGTAGGTTAGAGGCAGGGATACCACTTAGTTGGCCGTTTCAGTGATTAAGGCAAGAGATGATGAGGATATGATTTAAGGTAGTGGCAGGTAGGGTTGGAGTGAAAGAAATGAATTTGAGACATTCAGGGGACCATTTCCCTGGGAAAAGGCATGGTTGGGTTTTTTCAGGTTTTTTTGGGTTTTTTTTTGAGGAAGATTAGCCCTGAGCTAACATCCACCGCCAATCCTCCTCTTTTTGCTGAGGAAGATTAGCCCTGAGCTAACATCCACCGCCAATCCTCCTCTTTTTGCTGAGGAAGATTGGCCCTGAGCTAACACATCCATGCCACATTCCTTTACACTTTCAGTGCTAGAGAATCTTAGAGATAGCATGCTGTGGAAACCATGGACTTCATGTCAAACTAAATAGAATAAATGCTGAATTGGCGGTAGACCGTGTTATCAAGAGAATATGCCAAAACTAAGCATAGGTACGTAACCAGGAAACTCAATCTGAAATCGGTCAACAGAGTTGCAAATCAAGAAGATGAGTTGTCCAGATGAATTTGTGATGAAAGGTACAATTTCTTCTAACTTTAAAGGCACAGTACTCTGAGCTAGCTTCTGAAGGCTAACTTGATTTTTAGACGTCTCTCTCATTTCAAGGGCATTAAAATAACTACCATACGTCCATTATTTTAGCCAAGGTGTATTTACCTTTTTGTATACTTAGACGTATTGCAGACTGCCAAAGTTGGAGCAGAATTGAAGATTCCCAGAGTGATTAAAAACTAGCATGTAAAGAAATGGTGTATCTTTGAACTACATTAAAAGGCCAGAAATTTTAACAGCAGCTGGTCCTGGATACTGCCCAAATTATCCTTTGTGAAGTGGAAAGCGTTAGAATGGTTTCTTACTAATTATTACCGTGAGAGGAATGAGCAAAAAAGAGGGTTGGGGAGAGGCAGAACACCAGCCTGTCTGCACTCTTCAGGGTCTCAGGTGGGCCCTCTTCAGTCTCAGGACAGGGTGCCCATTGGCTGTATCTGCTACTAGAACAGGGAATTGGGGTCCCCCAACCATCAGGATCAGAAGCATTGTTCTGCCATAGGTGCCCCTTGGCTGCTTTCCCCTTTTCCTTTCTCTTTCTAACTCTCCCCAATCTACTCTGCTCTTCTACCTCCCACATAGCAGCATAGTAGCAGAAAGTCACTAGAGTCAGAAGGGAAAGAGGCTGACGTTTACTGAGTACTGTGTAGCCAGTGCTGCAGTGGTCTCCTTATACGTTATTTTGTGTAATCTTGACAATAGCCTGTCAGCCCGTGTTATCTCAAAATGAGTTTATTTGGGAATAGCCAAAAGAATTGTAATTTGGGATGTGCACATTATGGCAAACCATAGGCAAATCCAGCAAACAAAGGGGACCTACTTTTGTAGCAAAAAAGGGGTTGTTTGGAGAGGCTGTTCTCAACAAAAATAGATTGGGGAAAAACAACAGTTCAGGGCAGCAGTGGCTTCTCATTGGCTGAGCTATAGCATTTCTCATTGGCTGAGCTGCAGCATTTCTCATTGGCTGAGCTGCGGCATTTCTCATTGGCTGAGCAGCAGCATTTTTCATTGGCTGAGCTGTGGCGTTTCTCATTGGCTGGGATGTTGCTGGGTGGGAGAGAGATCTTCCTTCACTAGTAAAGTAGTTTTACTTCCTGTCCAAGATGCAAATGTCTGTCTCTTGTGTGGTGTAACTGACAATGTGTGATTGGACATGAGAGCTCCCCCTACAGGCCTTCCCAACTCACATTTAGTTAAGATTTCTTTTATTAATTTCCACAAACCCATTAGATAAGTGCTGCTATCTCTTTTACAAATGAAGAACCACAGTGCAAAAAAGTGAAGTGACTTCCTCAGAATCACACATCATGTTCAAATGCTCACAGTTACAGCTCCAGCTTTGCCATTAACTTCTGGGGAGATCTTAATCAAGTGTTTTTTCTCTATAATCTTTAGTTTCTCTGTCTGTTAAAAGAAGGAGATTAAACTAGGTGATATGTAAGGTCCTTTCCAAATTTTAATATTCTAAGACTCTGTTTTGGGTAAATCGTCTAGTTAGGAATTGGAATAAGGCACAAGAGGTTAGTGTCTATTTGTTCATGTAATTCTTTTGTTCTTAGATGTGGTCTGTTCATCTGAGCTTCCCACCTTCCTCCTCTCCTTTGCCATTGTTAACAATTTGTATATTTTATTCCTTACAAATAATTTTTTGAAATACAGTTTAATCACCCTGTATATTAAATTTTATATTGTTTCTCACTTAACATTATATCATCCGACTTGTTCTGTTATTGCACAGTCTTTATAACATCGTTTTTAATGATTACATAATTTGATTGAATGGATATGCAATTGTTGGCTTAATTATTCCCCTAGTTTGATCATCCAAATTTTCTTTTATAATAATGCTATGATAAACATATTTAAACATTTTTTCTAATGCCGGGGAACATATTCGTAAGTTAGGTTTCCACAAATATAAGACTAAGTCAAAGAAATAGAATATTTTTAAGGATCGTGGCTACACAGAGCCAAATCTGCTCATCTTTAAGTATAGTCAAGTGCTGCATAATGACATTTCAGTCAAAATGGACCGCATATATAATGGTGGTCCCATAAGATTAGTATCATACAGCCTAGGTGTGTAGTACGCTGTAGCATCTAGGTTTGTGTAAGTACATTCTATGACATTTGCACAACCATGAAATCGACTAATGACACATTTCTTAGGACTTAGCCCCTTCGTTAAGTGACACGTGTGGATACCTTTACATGTTCAGCCAAGAACCTTCTGCTTAAAACCAACCAGAAAACAGCATCACAATGGTATTTTTTCCCCTTCTTCCAGTATGTTTTTGGATAGGAAACACAGAGCCTGGGACCTAAGAGGTCATCATTGTTATATACCAATTAGAGTGTTCCTACAGTAGAAATTGTTGCAAACCAGAAAGAAGTAGATAAAAATTTTTGCCCATTTTCTGCCACTCCACATACATGCTGTCATTTAGAAACAAACTTTGCCTGGAGTTGACTATCGGACTGCAAGTATTCCCTAGGGAAGAGAGCACACGTAGTATGTCCAAGGCCTGTGCCAGAAGCTTTAGGGACTACATAAAATGTAGATTAGACTCTGTTCTTGGAGTTTGTATTCTGCTAGGGAATAAACATGAACCACTGAAAAAGCAATCTAAGCCAAAATCCTAGAATCAAATGCTAGGTTATGGGGTACATTCTTTCAGTCAAATAAGATTTATTTTTAGCACCTACCATCTATGAAGGACGACTAAGAAGTGGAGACAATAGCATTGCCCTTAGCTGTTTATATACTAGTTGGAGGAGACAGAAAATAAATAAGTAAACAGAGAGTGATAATTTCTCTGTAGAAAGATTAAGTAGGATAAAGAGAAAGAGGGCAATAGAGAGTGTTGGGCGGGGGCAGGGGGTGAGTGGGAGTATTATTTTGTATGAGATGCTGAGGAAGAGCCTCACTGAAAGGTACCATGATGCCGTATGGATATCCGGGAAAAGAAATTCTTTCCTGGCAAAGGGAGTTGAAAGTATAATGCACAAAAGCAGTAGAGTGTTTAGTACAGCAGTTCTCAAACTGTGGATCCTTGGCATCCCCAAGACCCTTTCACAGGATCTGAAATCAAAACTGCTTTCATAATAACATTAACTTTATTTGTCTTTTTTCACTGGGTTGATAACTGCGTTGATTGGGCAAAAGCAATAGTGAGTAAAACTGCTGGCACCTTGGCACCAATCAGGGCAGTGGCACCAAGCTGTAGTAATAGAAGCATCTTTCGCTGCCACACATTGCAGGGGGAGGAAGCCAGGCTCACTTGATGAAGCAGTAGGCTTTGAGTCCATCGAGTTCCAACCTTTGAGTGCATATCTTTTTAATACTCTGTGTGAGGAAGTGGGAAGTATGACTCAAGCAGTTCTGCTTGCTGAAGCGCTGTGGTTGCCTCGAGAAAAAGCACTCGTATAATTGAGCTGTCAGCTAACTAGCCACTTTTTTTATGGAACACCATTTTTACACGAAAGAATGACTAACAGACAAACTGTGGTTGTTCACATTTGGTATTTGGTATTTCTTAAAAATGAACTACGCCAGCCTGTCACTTCAAGGAAAACAACTAATAGCATTTGTTGACAATGATAAAATTTAAGCTTTCAATTAAAATTAAAATTTTGGAAAACTTGTGCCTGCCACCCTGACCCTGACAGCTTCCCAGAACTTACACAGACTTTTCTGATGGGGTTGGGGTGAGGTCAACTGCTGTGAACTCTTGATATTGCATGAAAAAGTGAGCCAGCCTTGGAAAATCTGGATAACTCAGTGCAACAGTATTTTCCAAATGACCGATGTATGATGTTACAAAATCATGCGTAGATAAAAGATTCATTCAAACTGTAAGACTGACCAATGGATTTTAAGGTTAACAGAATATGAAAAGTTCGTTGGTATGGTTTCAGATTCCACGTTTCAACTAACATTTAAGAAACTGTCCCTTGTTGAGTTTTGGTGTAGAATCAAAGAAGAATATCCATGATTACCTGAGAATCCTATTTAAGTAGTCTTCCCTTTTCCAACTGCATATCTCCATGAATCTGGATTTTTTTCATATACTTCAACCAAAGTGGTATATAGCAACAGATTAAATACAGAAGCAGAGAATCCAGCTGTCTTCCGGTAGGTCAGACGTTAAAGAGATTTGCAAAAATGTAAAACAATGTCATTCTTCTCACTAAAGTTTTTTCTCTTGGAAAATACAGTAATTTTTGTAAAATTGTGTTAACATGTTTTTTGTTAATTTAAAATTAATATTTTTAAAATTTCTCAGTTTTATTTATTTATTTATTTTAAGATTTTATTTTTCCTTTTTCTCCCCAAAGGCCCTCGGTACATAGTTGTATATTTTTAGTTGTGGCATGTGGGATGTCGCCTCAGCATGGCTTGATGAGTGGTGCCGTGTCTGGGTCCAGGATCCACAATGGTGAAACCCTGGGCTGCCAAAACGGAGCGCACAAACTTAACCACTCAGCCACGGGTCTGGCCCCTTAAAAGTAACTTTTTTTTTTTTTTTTTTGAGGAAGATTAGCCCTGAGCTAACATCTGCCGCCAATCCTCCTCTTTTTGCTGAGAAAGACTGGCCCTGACCTAACATCTGTTCCCATCTTCCTCTACTTTATGTGTAGGACGCCTGCCACAGTATGGCTTGCCAAGCAGTGCATAGGTCCACACCCGGGATCCAAACTGGTGAACCCGAGGCCACCAAAGCAGAACGTGCAAACTTAACTGCTGTGCCACCGGGCTGGCCCAGTTTTAATTTCTAATAGGATAAATATTGATAGATGTAACCCACATGAACAAAAGCTATTTGTGGTCCTCAGTAAATTTTAAATTTGGTCGTGAGACCAAAAAGTTTGAGCATCATTAGCTTATTGTATACAGCGAGGACAGCGTGAGGGTAAGGTCATCAAGGGAGAGTCGTAGGAAAGGAGGGCAGTGAACCAATGAGGAATCAGATCTTGTAGAGTTCACTAGGTCTTGGCTTTAACTCTGGGTGAGATGGGAAGTTACTGGACATTTCCAGCACAGAAATGATGATATCTGAGGCATGTTTTTAAAAGCTCACTCTGGTAGCTATGTTGAAATTAGACAAGAGGGCCAGAGACAAACCATTTAGGAGTCCATTGCAGTGACCCAGGTTAGAGATGATGGTCATTTAGACCAAGGAAGTGGGAGAGGGAGTGGTGAGAACTGGTCTGATTCTGGCTGTATTTGGAAGTTATAGCTGATGGAGTTTACTGCTGATAGGACGTGGAATATGGGAAAACGAGAAGAGTCAAGGATGAGTAATGGAGTCAAGGTGTTTAGCTTGAGCCATTTGAGAAGATAGAATGTGGTAGAAAAGACTGAGAGGAACAAGTTTGAAGGCAGGAGGTGGGAGAATCAGGAGTTCAGTTGTAGACATATTATGCTTAGAACGCCTAATAGATTTTCAAGTCAGAAGTTTTAATTAAAATTAGAGTCTCGAGTTTAAGGGCAATTTCTAAGCTAGTGATATAAATTAGGAAGTTTTAATTATAGATAGAATTTAAAGCCATGAGGCTAGAGGAGATCATACAGGATTGTGTTCTGAGTGTGGTCCCCAGACTAGCAGCATTGGCATCACCTGGGACTTTGTTAGAAAAGCAAATTCCTAGACCTACTGGATCAGAAACTCAGAGGCTGGGGCCCAGGAGTCTGTGTTTTAACAAGCCCTTCAGGTGATTCTGATGCAGGCCGAGGTTTAGGAACCACTGATCTGAGGAGCATGAGTGTAGATAGAGAAGAGAAGCTGTCTGACAACTGTCCTGGAACATTCCCAACATTTACAGGTTGGTGAAAAATTGGGGATCTCCCTTTTTCTGCAGTAAACCTTGGCTCCCACCAACGTTAGTCCTAAAATACAAGTATAATAGTTTCAGAATTGCTCCCCTCATACCACTATGAAGAAAAAAACTTAATAAGAAGAGTTCAAGGGCCTGGCCTGGTGGCACAGTGGTTAAGTTCACCTGCTCCATTTCGGTGGCCTGGGGTTCACAGGTTCTGCTCCCTGGTGCAGACCTAGCACCACTCATCAAGCCACACTGTGGTGGCAGCCCACATATAAAATAGAGGGAGATTGGCACAGATGTTAGCTCAGGCCAATCTTCTGCACCAAAAAAAGAAGCTTTCAAAATTTGTTTGCATTTTCCTTCCTAATCAAATACTTTGTTCAAAAGTTACTTGCATCTTTTTTTCATTTTTCCTTCAGTGTGATTAGGTTATTCATTTAAAATACAGTTGGGTTCATTTATTTCTGTTTGCAGTCAGTTTTAGGTTTAGGTTTTTCCCGCTCTTTGTGGATTTAATTTTATTCTTTGAATATGTACAAAAGCTTCCAAGAGTCAAAACTATACAAAAAAGTTTTCTGAGAGAATTGTCCTCCCTGTCCTTTCCTTCCACCTTATTCCCTCCACCACTGCTACCCTTTCTAAGTAATCGCTGTCATTGTTTTCTGATTTATCCTTCCAACATTTCATTTTGCAAAAGTAGGTGGATATGCGTGTTAGTCTACCCTTCTTTTCTTAAACAAAAGGTGGCTCACTCTGAATTCCCTTTTGTACTTTGCTTACTTTTCTTACTTAACAGTATCCCCTAGGAATCACTCTGTTGTGAGTTCACAGAGTTCGCCCTCCTAAGTTATAGAGCACTCTATCGTGTGCACATACCGTAGTTTAGTCAACTAGGCTCCTTTGGGCACCAGATAGTTCCCCATATTTTACCATTACAAGTAATGCTACAATTAGTAAACTTGTACACATTTATTTTCATATTTTGGAGGCATATCTTCAGGGTCAGCTTCCAGAAGTGGTATTGTTGGGTCCAAAGGTATAGACGTCTAAATATCTAAGTAGGGTTTTGTTACATGTTGACAAATCCTCTCCGTAGAGGTGGTACCATTTCTCACTGCCCCCAGCAGTGCAGGAGCGCCTTTCTGTCCTCTGGCCTCAATAGCAGAGGGTATTACCAACCTGTCTCTTTTTTCCCAATCTAATGGCTAAGAAATGGTTTCTCAGTATAGTTTTAATTTCCATTTCTCTTTTTGACTGAAGTTTAACATCTTTTCATGTGCGTAAGGGCCATTTTTATCTTTTTATGTGAATCATCTCTTCATTTCTTTTACTCATTTACCTATAGGATTTTGGTCTTTTTTCTCCTCAATTTTAAAAAGGCTTTTGTATGTTAAGTATATTAATCCTTTTATTGTGATATATTATAACTACTTTTTCTGAATTTTTACTTTGTAGGTTTTTTTGCCATGCAGAGGTTTTAGTTGTATTTTATAGTTGAATTTTTCAACCTTTTATTATAGGAATTTATCCGTGTTTTCCACTAGTATTTGTATATTTCATTTTTTATGGTTAGATCTCTGATCCATTTGGAGTTTATTCTTGTGTAGGGTAAAAAAAAATAGATCTAATTTTATCTTTTTCCAAATGGCCATCCATTATTCTACCATCATTTATTAAAATGTCCATCTTTGGGGCCGGCCCCATGGCCAAGCAGTTAAGTTTGTGCATTCTGCTTCAGCAGGCCAGGGTTTCGCTGGTTTGGATCCTGGACGCAGACATGGCACCACTCATCAGGCCATGCTGAGGCAGCATCCCACATAGTAGAACCAGAAGGGCCTACACCTATAATATACAACTGTGTACTCGGGGGCTTTGGGGAGAAGAAGGGGGGAAGAAAAGAAGGTTGGCAACAGATGTTAGCTCAGGTGCCAGTCTTTAAAAAAGTCTTTTAAAAAACAATCCATCTCTGCCCCAGTGGTTTGAGATGTCTCACCTTTATCATATACTGCAGTTATGTGTATAGTTGGGTCTTCCTGTCTGTTTATTCACACAGTACCACAGTTTTAATTATAGAAGCTTTGTCGTTTGTTATAGCATCTGCTAAGGCTGGTCCTTCTCATAGTTCTTTCTTTTCATTGTTTTCTTGGCTATTCTCATGTTTTTTTCATATGAACTTTAGTATCAACTTGTCTAACTTCAAGGGAAAAAAAGCCTTTGTGGTGTTTTTATTGAGATTGCATTAAATTTCTGAATTAATTTGGCAAGAACTAACAACTTGATGATACTGAGACATACAAGAACAAGAGATGTCTTTTTATTTGTTCAGGTCGACTTTTGTGTCTTGCAGGAGTGTTTTCTAATTTTCTTCATACAGGTTTTGCATATTTCTCGTTAACTTTATTCCTAAGTATTTCGTCTTTCGTGATTCTATTGTAAACACCTTTCTCTTCCATTACAGCTTCTTACTGGCTATTGTTTGTGTATATGGAGGTTATTGAGTTTTGCCTATTAGCTATATATTGTTACCTTGCTGAGTTCTTTTTCTGTTTGAGCTAGCTTTATCCCTGATTCTCTAGGGAAGCACTGTCCAATAGAAATACTGAGCTGCATGTGTAATTTAAAATTTTCTAGTAGTCACATTTAAAAAAGAAAAAGAAACAGATAAAATTAATTTTAATAGTGTATTTAAACCATAATATCTAAAACATGACCATTTTAATATGTAATCAATATAAAATATTATTAATATTTTACATTATTTTTTCACTGTCTTCAAAATCCAGTGTATATTTTACACTTACAGCACATCTCAGTTTGAAATAGTCACATTTCTAGTGCTCAGCAACTGCGTGTGGCTCATGCTCACTCTAGTGGTTGGAACACGTCTAGAGTGTTCCAGGTAGCCTATCGTGTCATCTATAAATAGATAGGTTTTACTTCTTTTCCGATTGCTTAGGCTCCTGATCATTTTATCTTCTCTAAACGCACTGGCTAATACTTCCAGTACTATGTTAAGTATTAGTGGAGATAGGAGGCATCCTTGCCTTATTCCTGACTTAGTGGGAATGCCTCTTGTGTTTCTCCATTAAGATGTTGGCTTTAAGATTTAGGTATATGTGTTTTATCTTGTTAAGGAAGTAGCCAGATACTCTTTTCTTTTCTTTTTTTTTAAAGATTGGCCCTGAGCTAACATCTGTTGCCAATCTTCCTCTTTTTTTTCTTCTTCTTCTCCCCAAAGCCCCCCAGTACATAGTTCCGTATCCTAGATGTAGATCCTTCTAGTTCTGCTATGTGGGACCCCGCCTCAGCATGGCCTGACCAGCAGTGCTAGGTGCACGCCCAGGATCTGAACTCGTGAAACCCTGGGCCACTGAAGCAGAGCACACGAACTTAACCACTCGGCCATGGGGCCACCCCATATTATTTTCTTGAGTGTTAAGTTTTGTCAAAAGCTTTTTCAGTATTTATGGAGATAGTCATCATATAATTTTTCTCCTAAGACCTATTAATATAATCTGTTAATTGATTTCCTAATATTGAAATACTTTTGCGTTCTTGTTATAAACCCAACTTGGTCATGATATGGTCTCTTCTTTTAACTTTTTGTTCAGGAATAATTTCAAGCTCAGAGAAAGTTGCAAGAATAGTAGAAAGAATCTTTTTTACCCATATCCACCAATTAACATTTTGCCCTATCTGCTATATCATTTGCTCTCTCTAAATGTACATTTTTAACATTGATACAATATTTAATCTATCATCCATATTCACATTTTTTTCAGTTTACTCAGTAATGTGTATTATTTTTTTAATGTGGTGTTAGAATCTGATAAATATTTCATTTAAGATTTTTACATCCGTATTCATAAGTGATATTTATAATTTTGTAATTTTTTGCTGTCTTTTTCAGATATAGGTGTCAGTTTAGTTTTTGCTTCGTAGAAAGAACTTGGAGTTTCCCTCTATTGTCTGTGCTCTGCGCTAATCTAGGTAGCCTTGAGACGATGTGGTCTCTGAGGGCTTGGTGGCGTGCTCCCGTGACAGCATCTTGGCCTCCTGCTGCTTTGTGGGGTGATTCCTTAATGACTCTAGCTGCTTCTTCCATCAGAATTGGTCTGTTTAAGCTTTCTATGTTTTACTAGAGTCAATTTTGGTAAACTTGGCTTTCCTGAGAAATTATCCATTCCATCTAGGTTTTCAAATTTACTTGCATAAAAGTGCAAAGTGGTCTCTTATTTTTTTAGTTGGCTTTGATTCGATTGTTTTGCTCATTATCACTTCTTATGTTTATATTTGTGCTTTCTCTCTTTTATTCTTGATTAAATTAGCTAGTGATTGGTCTATTTTGTTGGTTTTTTCCCTAGAACCCAGCATTTTGATTTATTAAATGGATCTAGTATTTTTCTGTCCTCTACCTTATTAATTTCTGCTTTTATTTTTATGATTTCTTTCCTCATCCTTTCTTGTGGTTTACTTTGTTTCTTTTTCTACTCTTCAAATAGAAAATATAATTCACTTATGTTTGTTAATTTTTAGAATTTTATAGGTAATTTGTTTTATCATTTTATTTATTTTATTGATATAGATTTATTTAAGGTTATTAATTTTCCTCTGATCACTGATTTAAAGGTACCTCATTGATTCTGATGCGAAGTGTTTTCATTATCATTATTTTTCAGAAATTCTGTAATTCTTGTTTTTATTTTTCTTTTCTCTGGTTTTTTTGTTTGTTTTGGTGAGGAAGATTGACCCTGAGCTAACCTCCCTGCCAATCTTCCTCTGTTTTGTATGTGGGACACTGCCACAGCATGGCTTGATGAGCAAGTGTAGGTCCACCCCAGATGACCTTAAGTGCAAACCTAACCACTATGCCACCAGGCTGGCCCCTTCACTTGTTTTTTAAATTTCCCTGTCAAAGAGCATTTTTGCTTTTTCATTTGTTTGTTTTTAGTTTTGTTTCATTGTGATTAGAGAGAATTGAAAGTTACCAGCATTTTCTTTGTGACCTAATGTGTGATGAGTTTTTGTGAATGTACCTGTTCAGTAATATTAGGGTGCAGTGTTCAATATATATCCATAAGATTTGTATATATCCATAAGATCAACATCAGATGATTATACTGGTTAGATCTTTTATATCCTTATTTTTTGTCTCTCCATCTGTCTTATTCTGAGAGTGGTGTGTTAAAGCATCATATTAATAGTGAGGTATTTTGTTTGCTTTTTCCTGAGAAAAATCACCTTGAGCTAACATCTGTTGCCAGTCTTCCTCTTTTTGCTGAGGAAGATTCTCGCTGAGCTAACATCCATTGCCAATCTTCCTCTGTCTTGTATGTGAGCCACTGTCACAGCATGGCCACTGATAGATGAGTCATGTAGGTTGGCACCCAGAAACCGAACCTGGGCCACTGAAGCAGAGTGTGCCAGATTTAACCAGTAGGCCGCCAGGGCTGGCCCTCATATTAGTGTTTTTTCTATTTCTACTTGGATTTCCTTTAGTTTCTACTCTATATAGGTCTTGCCTGAGTCAATTATTGACCAAATGGCTATTTTCTAATTCCTTCATTTTTTCCACATTTATTAGTTGGGATTCTACTATGAGTGAAAGCTTTCCCTTCTTCTCTATTTTTTTATTTATTCATTTGTTTACGTCAATATGGACTGATGGATTCTTATTTTATTTAGTAATAATTTCTTGTTATCATTATTCATTTTGATGCTCATATTGTCCTAGATTTGGCCAGTGGAAGCCGCTTGAAGTTGGCTGCTGTATCCTTTTCACATGGCCCCATCTTTCTTTGAGCATCCTCATTACTTTGTGACCAATGTGTTCCAGGTTCATCTTGTGTCTTCCCTGTCTCGGTCCACACGCACTGAGTTGAGATTAGTCATGTAAAGATCTGCTCCTAATTTTCTCAAGATGATATTCCTCTAGGACAAGAATCACATTGGGTTTTTGTCACCTTAGATAATTGGCAAACCTTGATACTTAGCATTTACTAAATTTTCAACTGATATGATCGATTTAATTAACATATGAATTGTCACTTCCTGTGCTCCTGAAGGAAGAGAGATCACTTCCTTCCTCCTAGGCTACCTGACAGATGATGTGCAGAGAAGACTCCAAAGACTGGAATCGTGCCTGGCTCTGCCACTGTCACTTCTCTGAGTCTCACTTTGTCATTTGTCAAAGGAGATGATAATGTCAGCCTTCACAACATTCTTATGAAGGCCACATGAAACCACAGATGTACAAGAATTTTGTCAAAGTGTTGTTGATTAAGGGTGTAATTCTGTCAATCTTAGTAGCATCAAAATGTGTTGGAGAATATTTCAGTCTTTCATTTTTCTCTGAAGTAGGACAGTCATTAAATTAATTATTTACATTTGGAAAAGTAAGAAAAGGTTGTGTTTAAATGACAAACTCAAGGTCACACCATAAGGGACAGAACTGGAATTAGATTCCTGGTCTCCTGATATCACCTCAATTTTTTTTTTTTTTTCCAACTAGAATAATTAAGTTAGAATGTGTCAGGACAGGGCTTCCTGAAAGGAAGAACTTCCAAATCCTGGAATCCCTCAGCAGAGTTTCAGAAATTCGTTATTGAGAAGCCTTTAAATTAGTATGAAGCTTAACCTCGGTGATAGCTACTCTCATGTGACCTGCATGCCCTGATTTTTCAGAACTGTTAAATATAATTGGTTAGTTTCTTCCATCTGGATCTTTTAGGCCAGAGAGGGAAACCTCTCAGCCAGTTGTCATCATGGATTTTTATATCTATCCTTAAGGGAAAAGAGAAGAACTGTTTTCTAACTGTTATAAGACCAAGTAAAGCCCTGTTCAGTTCTTCTCGTATCTGTTTCCTTTTTTATTCTACAAACATGTGCTGGGTACCAGCTAAGAACTCAGCACCTTGTCATGTGATGGCAGGAATTCCAAAGTGAATCACTTACCTCCCTGCCCAGCTCAGGTTCCATGAGCTGTTACTGGAGATACATGGAGCAGTCTGGGGGTTTATAGTAATCAGTTTAAACTTTTGGTGTGTTCAGTTACTTAGGCTTAGGCATGGAATAGGTAGAGAATTGGGTTGGGGTGTTTTTGTAGGCAAGTTTGTTTGAAAAAGAAGGACAAGGAAGTAATTATAATTATAGCTCAGTGGTTCTCAAACCTTTTGGTATCAGGAAACTTTTATATCCTTAAAGACCCCAAAGAGCTTTTATTTATGTGAGTTATTCATATCACTGTATTAGAAATTAAAACTTACAAGGGCCAGCTCCGCAGCCAAGTGGTTAAGTTTCACGCACTCTGCCTCGGTGGCCCAGGGTTTCACCGGTTCAGATCCTGGGCGTGGACATGACACTGCTCATCAGGCCATGCTGAGGCAGCATCCCACATGCCACAACTAAAAGGACCCACAACTGAAAATATACAACTGTCAGGCTGGCCCCGTGACACAGAAGTTAAGTTCGCACGTTCCACTTCTTGGAGGGCTGGGGTTCGCCAGTTTGGATCCCAGGTGGGGACATGGCACTGCTTGGCAAAAGCCATCCTGTGATAGGTGTCCCACGTATAAAGTAGAGGAAGATGGGCATGGATGTTAGCTCAGGGCCAGTCTTCCTCAGAAAAAAGAGGAGGATTGGCAGTAGTTAGTTCAGAGCTAATCTTCCTCAAAAAAAAAAAAAAATACAACTGTACCAGGGGGCTTTGCGGAGAAAAAGGAAAAAATAAAATCTTTAAAAAAAGAAAAAGAAATGAAAACTTACAACTTTTTAAAACATAATATATAAGCACACATTCCATTAGCTCTCAGAGTGATGATATCACACATGTAGCCTCTGGAAAACTTCACTGTAAGAGAGTGAGAGTGAAAAAGGCAAATAATGTTTCAGTATCCTGAAAATAGTTTTTACCTTACAGACCCCCAAAAGAATTTCGAGGACTCCCAGGGCTTCCCAGACCATACTCTGAAAACTACTAACTGTATAAAATTTTTAAAGTTCATTTTACCAATAATAGACATTTGACTCATTTTAAGTTTTCAGTTATTACAAAAACACTGCTTTGAGCATTCTTTTGCATGTATCTTAGTGTACACGTTCAAGAACTTCTCTGAAGTTTGTACCTAAGATTGGAACTGCTGAGTCCTAGGGTCTGTACATCTTCAGATGTGTTAGATAATGCCTGCAATGCCTGTCAGGGAGTCTTCTGAAAAATACTATTGTGAACGTTCTAGTACGTGTCTTTTGATGGTCATACCCACTCGTTTCTGTTGGGTACATACCGAGGTGTGGAATTGTTGGGTGGTAGAGTATAAAGCTAAGCAGTTTTTTAAAGTGATCTACATTCCTTCCAGCAATAGCCACGAGTTCTAGTTGCTTCGTACTCCTCACCAGTGTTAGGTATTATCAGTTCTTTTAATTTCAGCAATTTTGGTGGAGATGTAGTATCTTGTAGTTTTAATTTGCATTTTCCTAATAACTAATAATGTTCAACAACTTGTCATATCCTTATTGGCTATTTGTATGTTTTTGTGACGTGACTCTTCAAGTCTTACCCATTTTTTAAATTGGATTGTCAGTCTTTTTATTACAGATTTTTAGGAGTTTTTTATATACCCTGGATGTTTCTTTTCTGACGTGTTATGCATATATTTTCCCACTCTCTGGATTTCTTTTTTACTTTCTTAATGTTGTCTTTTGATAACAGAAATCTTTTATTTTAATGAAGTCATGTATGTCAGTCTTTTATAATTAATGCTTTGTGTGTCCTGTTTAGTGAATCTTTGCTTACCCAGAGTTTTTAAGATATTCCCCTGTGTGTGCTTCTAAAAGTTTGATGTTTTAGCTTTCACGTTAATTTTTGTATCTAGTGTGAAGTGTAGGGGTCCAGTCTCATTTTTTTCCATATGGATGTCTGTTTTATTGAGGAGACCGTGTTGCTCCTCCCCCACACGCAGAATTACAGGGACCCTTTTCTTGTAAATGAGACGACTGTGTACGTGTGGGTCTGTTTCTAGACTCTCTGTTTTGCTCCATTGATGCGCTTGTCCATCGTTACACCAGCACCACCACATGTTAATTACTGTAACTTTAGTAGCTGACGATGTAAGCGCTGCTTCCAGCTCTACTTGTCATTCATCAGGATTGGCCTGGCGACTCTGCATCCTTCACGTTTCCTAATAAAATTTAGGATTAACTTGTCGATTTGCGCATTCACTCACATTAGAAAAAAACTGCTGGGATTTTGATTGGAATTGCGTTGACTCTTTAGATCAATTTGATGAGAACTGAGAGCTTAGTAGTGTTGAGTCTTCTAATCCATGAGTGTGACACAGCCCCTCATGCCCACCCGTGTCCAGGTCTTCCTTAATTTCTCTCAGAATGTTGTATAGCTTTTAGTGTAGATGGCTTGCATATCTTTCACTGAATATTTGTTTTGGGGTTTTTAAATTTCAGTTTCCAATTGTTGGTATATATAGAAATACAATAGATTTTTGTATTTTGAATTGTATCTAGTGGCCTTTCCAAATTTATTTTTTGATTTTAATAGATTTTGTAGATTGGTGGGATGCAGTTTGTGTAAGAAGTCGTGTCATTTACAAGCAATACTTCTTCTTTACGTCTGTGTTTATAGCTTTTCTTTCCTTTTCTTTCCTTATTACATTGGCCTCTAGTACAATGTTGAGTAGAAGTGGTGATAGTGGATATTTTTGTTTTATTCTATAATTCAGTAAGAAAGTGTTCAATATTTCACAATCGTTAAGTATGCTGTTGGCTATAGTTTTTTTCATAGATACTCTTCTATAAGGAAATTCCCTTCTATTCTTAGTTTATTGAAAATTTTTATCATGAATGGGTGTTGAATTTTGTCAAATGCTTTTTCTGCATCTATTGAGATGATATATGGGTTTTCTTCTTTATTTGGTTAATATAGTGACTTCAGCTGATTTTTTTTTCTATTGTTAAACAAACCTTTGTATTCCTGGGATAAACCCCACTTAGTCATGATATATTATCCTTTTTGTATATTACTAGATTCAATTTCCTAATATTTTGTTAAGAATTTTGCATCTATGTTCATTTTATTTTGTTGTAATGTCTTTATCATGTTTTGGTATGAGGGTTACATTGGCCTCATAAAAGGAGTTGGAGAGTGTTTCCTCTTCCTCTATTTAAGGGATTTTGTCCCATTTGTTATTACTTCTTCTTTAAACTTTTCCTAGAACTCAGCAGTGAAGCCATCTGGGTCTGAAATTTTCTTTTTAGTTGCAATTTCAGTCTTTTTACTATGTATAGGGCTCTTCATATTCTGTTTTTCTTGTGTTCAGTTTAATAAGTTGTGCTTTTTCAAGGGAGTTGCCCTTCATCTAAATTTTCAAATTTATTTGCATAAAGTTATTCATAATATCCTGTTACTGTCTTTTTTTTTTTTTGAGGAAGATTAGCCCTGAATTAACTACTGCCAGTCCTCTTTTTTTTTTTGCTGAGGAAGACTGGCCCTGAGCTAACATGCATGCCCATCTTCCTCTACTTTATACGTGGGACACCTACCACAGCATGGCTTTTGCCAAGCGGTGCCATGTCCACACCCGGGATCCAAAATGGCGAACCTCCGGCCACCAAGAAGTGGAACATGCAAACTTAACCGCTGTGCCACCGAGCCAGCCCCTGTTACTGTCTTCTTCATGTCTGAAGGATCTATAATGAAATAGAAACTTAAATCATTGATGTTTAACCTTTCTTCTCTTCTAATGTAAACATTTAGAGCTGTAAATTTCCATCTGAGCTCTGCTTTAGCTAAATCTCACACCTGTGGATATGTCATATTTTCATGAATTTTTTTTTTCTCCCCAAACCCCCCCAGTACGTAGTTGTATATTTTAGTTGTGAGTCCTTCTGTTTGTGGCATGTGGAATGCCACCTCAACATGGCCTGATGAGCAGTGCCATGTCCACGCCCAGGATCCGAACTAGCAAAACCCTGGGCCACCAAAGCGGAGCACACGAACTTAATCACTCAGCCACCGCGCCAGCCCCTTCATGAATTTTAAGTTCCAAAACTTTTCGTATTTCTATTTCAATTTCTTTGATATATGAGTTATTTACAAGTATATGTCACTTAATTTCTTAGCATTTGGGATTTTTCTAATTAACTTCTGTCATTGATTTCTATTTAAATTTCACTGTGGTTAGAGAACATATTCTGTTTTATTTCAGTTCTTGAGAACTTTAGTGAGGACTGCTGTCTCACGCAGCATATCCCATAAGCATATGAAAAGAATGTGTATTCTACATATATTGGGTATAGTATCCTGTATGTGTCAATTAGATTGATTGGTTAATTGGTTATGTTATTAATTGGTTAATTTTGTTATTCACATGTTTCCTATCCTAATTGATTTTTTCAGCTTCTTGACCTATCAATTACCTCTTGTGAGAGAGAGGTTAAAATTGCCAATTCATGATTGTGGATTTGTCTGTTTCTCCTTTTAGTTCTTTAAACTTTTGCTTTATATATTTTGTGTTATTAGGTACATATAAATTTAAGGTTATTGCAGCTTCCTTTCAAATTGACTACTTTATCTTGATTAAACGTCCTTTTTTAATCTAATCATACTTTTTGCCTTAAAAACTGCCTTGTCTGATGTTAACATAACCACATGAGCTTTCTTTTGATTAATGTGTACAGGGTATATTTTTTCCATGTTTTTACCTTCCTGTGTCATTATATTTCAAGTGTTCTTATATTTCAGGGCCCTCTTATAAACAGATATAATTGGGTTCTGGGGTTTTGTGGGTCCAGCATCTTAATTTTTCCCTACTAATTGTTTTACTTAATTGATTTGTGTTTAATGTAATTATTCATTTAAGTCTACCATTTTGCATTTTGCTTTCTCTTTGAGTTCTTCCTCATTTCTTTATTCTTCCTGTGTTGCCTTCTTTCGGATTAATCGTATATGTTTTATTATTCTGTTTCTCTCTCCTTACCTTTTAGTGATACATTCTTGTGTAATTTTTTAATCAGCTACCCTCTGCCTGTGTGCCTCCTTGGTTTATTAAAGCCTACCTTAAATAAGTGCTCTAACCGCTTCCCCAATAATGCAGAATTCTCAGCAAAGTTTGGCTCCATTTATCCCCCTCTTCCATCCTTTGTGCAGTTGCTTTCGTATAATTTACTAACACATATATGATAAACCCTACAAGCCGTTTTTCAAATTCTTGTCCTCAATTGTCGATATTGTTTTGTATCTGCTCACACACTGGCCCTTTCTTCTGCTCTTCATCCTTTCTGCAGTTTCGTCCTTCCATCTGGGATTACTTTGCTTCAGCCTGAAAAACTTCCTTTTTATTTCCTGTAGTTTCGGTCTGTTGGTGACAAGTTCTCTCAGCTTTGATTTGTCTGAAAATATTATTTCACCTTCATTTTTGAAGGTTATTTTCACTGAGTGTAGAATTCTTGGTTGGCTGTTTATATGTTTCAGCCCTTTAAAGATAGTCTGTGGCTTCTGGCTTCCATGGTTTCTGTTAAAAAGTCAGCCATGAGTCCTATCGTTGCTCCTTAGAAGAGTAATGCTTTCTCTGACTGCTTTCAAAAATTTTTCTCTGCCTTTCATTTCATTTATATTTTATCTGTCTTTTATTTTTAGCAGTTTAACAGTGATGTGTCTTGGTATAGTTTTGCTAATTTTTTTGTATTTTTGCAACTTGTGGATTGCTGAGCCCTTCTTTCATTAGTTTTCAAATATTTTGCCTCATTCTCTCTTCTCTCTCTGGGATTGTAATTACTCATATTTTGCATTTATTGACTATATCCACCTGTGTCTAATGCTCTAATCTGTTTTCTTCATATTTTTGCTTCATTTTGGATGTTTTCTATTTATTTTTCTTCAAGTTTATTAATCCTTTTTTCTACTGGATCCTGTCTGCCCTTAAATCCATCCAGTGAGTTCTTAATTTCTAATATTTTATATATATGTAGTGTGTGTGTGAGAGGAAAATTGGCCCTGAGCTAACATCTGTTGCCAGTCTTCCTCTGTTTTTCACATGGGACGCTGTCACAGCGTGGCTTGATGAGCAGTGCTTGGTCCATACCCAGGATCCAAACCTGCAAACCCCAGGCTGCCAAAGTGGAGCACATGAACTTAACCACTGCACTCCCCGGCTTGCCCCCAAATATTATATTTTTTATTCTAGGATGTCCATTTAATTTTTTGTATGAATTCCAATTTTCCATGAGTATTATTTATCTTTTCTTACATTTTGTTGATCTTTTCCTCTACTTTCTTTAACATACTAATTATGGTTATTTTTAAGTTTTTGGTCCATTATCTGGAGCATATGGGCGTCTCATTCTATTGTGTATATTTTCTCTTGCTTACCAATCACAGTGTTCAGCCTTTTTTTATACCTAATTTTTTTTATGATATACTAGATATTTTATATAAAAGGACTATTTAGGTGTGATATCTTCCATCAGAAAGAGTTCTTCCTTTCCTCTCTTAGGCTCATAGGGTCAGGGCCTGATCCCCTCACGGACTGAGCTTGAGCCTGGAGTTTATCCCTGTTCCTTGGACCTGGGTCTTCTTGGGCTTTTGATTGAGAACTTGATAGGTAGCTGTCTCCTCAGTCCTGACATACTGCCCCTTGAGAGGTTTGGGGCTTAGTTCTTTGACCTCTCACTCCTTACAATTCAAAATATGGCAAATATATTGAAGAAAAGATCAGCTATATGTTTGAGGTAGACCTCTCCTTCTAGTGTGACCCTGTCTCCTAAAATTACAAGATTATGCAAGATTTGATTCTGCCTTTTAGAAGCTCTCACCCTAGCTTTGCAGTTCTAATGAGCAGGCTCAGAACTCAGAAAATGTCCCACAGGGAAAACTGGCCACACACATGGAGCTCCTCAAGTTCCAATCTGTCACAACAGCCTCTCTGATTTCTCTTTTCTGCAGTAGAGCTCCTCTGCACAGGCCAAGCTTGATCCTCAGTTCATGCCCCAAATTGGCAAATACCCTCTGGAAGGAAAACAGTGTCAGCTACCTCGGAAGCTTTCCCTACCCAGGTCTGGAATTCCTGTTCATCTAATCCTCTTGATTTCTACAACACTGCAGTGCCTTTTTTTTTTTTTTAATGCTTTTTTGGTGAGGAAGATTGGCCCTGAGCTAATATCTGTTTCCAATCTTCCTCCTTTTTTTCTTTTTTTCTCCCCAAAGCCCCAGTACATAGTTGTATGTCATTCTAGCTCTTCTCTGTGGGACGCTGCCACAGCATGGCCTGATGAGCAGTGCTAGGTCCACACCCAGGATTCAAACCAGTGAACCTCTGGCCACCGAAGCAGAGAGCGCAAACTGAACCATTCGGCCACAGGGCCAGCCCCTGCAGTGTCTTTTAAAATAATTAATCTGACTTTTTCTGGTTGTTGCATCAGCAACATTGCACTGCCATAATCTATCACATCCTACCTGGAAACATCAGAAACATTATCTTCTATCTGCCCACTGTAATTAGTTTTTTAACTTGTCTCCCTAGCTCTACTCTTGCCCCCTCCCCTCCCAGAGCAGCCAGGGCATTCCTTTTAAGTACATCCTGTCTCTCCTCTGCTCAGAACCCTTCAGTGGCCTCCCCTTATCCTTAAAATCAGTTCAGATTCAGTTTCACAGTCTAGAAAGTCCAACACGATCTTATGGCTACTCCCGTAATCTCCCTCCAGACTCCCCTTTGCTCACTCAGCTCCACTCTTACCTCTTTTCCATTTCTCAAACACACTAACATGTCCCCATCTCAGAGTCTTTGTACTTGTCACACACCCTCTACTTGGAAGGTTCTGTCCTCAGATCTTCATAAGGCTTTGCCTTTATTTCGTTTGGGAGCTCTGTGCAAACGTCACCTCCTTAAAAAGGACTTTCCCCACCCCATATCTTCTTACTTTGCTTTAGTTTTAATCATAGCACTTACCTAACATTATATTGTATATTTATTTGTCTATTTTCTGTCTCCTTCACTAGGAGGTAAGCTCCCTGAGAGTGGAACCTGTGTCTGTTTTGGTTGCTATTCTAACCCCAGGGCTTAGAACAGTGCAGAACCTGTAGTAAGTGCTCGATAACTATTTGTGGATTGAATTAGAAATCCCTTACCTTGAAGAATTCTTAATTTAAGGAGAAGATAAATGAGTGGAGTAAAATTGGAAGTCCTCTAACATGGATGTCTGCAGAATGCTTTGGTGGGGGCAGGGTACTGACTTGGCTGGGGTGTAGTCGACAAGGCCTTGATAAGGAGGTGGCCCTGGAGCTGGGTGTTGAAACTGAGTAATGATGTACGTCTGACCAAGAAGAATAGAAAACTCAACATATGTGAATGAATTGGTGTTCATAAAACAGTGGGGCTAGAACATGGGGGTGGGTGTCAGGAAATGACATCAGATATAACTGGAGAGCAAGGCAGAGGCAAAGTCACAAAGGCCTTGGGTAGCAGGATAAAGAATTTGGACTTTACCTTAAAGATAATATGGAACAAAAATTTTTAAGGTAAGGAGAGATGCTATCAGATGTATATATTTCCATATGTTTCACTACTCCTCACTGCAAGAATCACACTAAAACCATAAGTAGGTTGATATAGAAAATCCCTGACTTGGTTGTCAGGGCCCACTTTCAAAACATAAGTCCTGGGCCAGCCCTATGGCCTAGTGGTTGAGTTCAGTGCACTCTGCTTCAGCAGCCTGGGTTCAGTTACTGGGCACAAACCTACACCATTCGTCAGCAGCCATGCCGTGGTGGTGACCCTCATACAAAAAGAGGAAGACTGGCACAGATGTCAGCTCAAGGCAGATCTTCCTCAGCAAAAAAAATAAGTCCTTATCCCAACTCACTGTGCAACCTGGGGAGGCATTATTTCCTCTTCTGAGCCTCAGATCTTCATTCTTAGCAGAAGAGAACCGTAGGCTTCTAAGAGCTATTCCATCTCTGCACGTATGGTTCTGTTTATATGCTTTAGCTAGATGCCTTGGGACAAAAAATTTAATTTTTTTTTTTTGCATTTACCAGAGATAATTAAAACTTCCCATTCTTGCCAATCTAAATTCAGTTCTCCTCTGAGATTTTCTAACATTTAGGTCAGATGCCAGGAAATCTAACTTCTTGGGGTAAAACTACCCAAGTGGAAGTAGCAAGTCTTTTTTTTTTCCTCTGACTGGGATGGGAATGCAGGTGGGAGGAGGGGGTGATAGAATGAGTCTTTTTCTTGCAGTTATGATTCCAAAGAATCCCTATCCTGCATCTGATGTGAACACTGAGAAGCCCAGCATCCACAGCAGCACCAAAACTGTCTTGGAGCATCAACCAGGGCAGAGGGGGCGTAAACCAGGAAAGAAGCGGGGCCGGACGCCCAAGCCCCTAATTCCCCATCCCATCTCTACCCCATGCAAGTCAGCTGAACCTTTGAAATTCCCAAAGAAGAGGGGTCCCAAACCTGGCAGTAAGGTAGGTAAAAATGTGGGTTTCCCAGAAAGGGATGAAGGGTTACAAAGGGATAACCCATCCATACCCATCCATCTTGCACAGGGCATGTCTGGCCCTATTCTCCACCTGGTATTGTTTTTAGAGGAATCTCCTAGATTGTTATCCCTACTTAGCTACTTTCCTGGGAGTTGATAATATTAGAGATAGGATGGTTTGGATAAGAAACAAATTTTGACTTTGAAAGTTATTCATGTTTGAGGGAATTCTGGTCTTGAGGGAATTCTGGTCTAATGTTTTCCATAGATGGAAGACCCTGCTCCTAATTGTTAACCTACTCAGAGTAGATGCCCAGGCATGTGAAAGACCAAATTAACTCTGTAAATGTATTTCTTTTTCCATCCCTTCCCTTTCTTTAAAAAAACAAAAAAAGAGGGGGCTCGCCCAATGGCATGTTCATTAAGTTTGCATGTTCCTCTTCAGCAGCCCAGGGTTCACAGGTTCAGATACCAGGCATGGACCTACACCCTACTAATCAAGCCAAGCTGTGGAGGCATCCAACATACAAAATAGAGGAAGATTGGCAACAAATGTTAGCTCAGGGCCAATCTTCCTCAAGAAAAAATTATTGAATACCTACGAATTATCAGGCTCTGTATCGGACACCATTACATACGTATCCTGTGATCTTCACAAAACCCTAGGAGATGAGTAGTGTTAATGTTATTTAATAGCTAAGTGAATTGAGACTTAGAGATATGAAATGACTTCCCTAAGGTCACGTAGCTAATAAATGGCAAAGGCTACAAAGATGAGTCCCCAGATCTTCTAGTTCCAGGGTCACTGCTGCCCTACCACATGTTCACTCCCCCACACTTCCTGAGGGAGATAACACTTAGCTCTAGTTAGGAGAAGACTGCTGAGTCAGCTGTCGCTGAGCTCTGTTACTGAGCGTCTCCCCTTTGAGCCATGGCCAGTTCTTCATGCGGGTCTTCCCTAGGGAAACCGTTGTTGTGAAAGGCCCTCAGCTGCTTCTCTAGGGCTTCCTTTGGCATCACCTTCTCCACTCACTTCCTGTCACTTCCCTGCACCTCCCTCCCGAACTTGACTGCCTGAGTTTCGATAGGGAAATGATACCACTTCTCCCTGGGCGTTCCATTCCAATCTCATGAGTTTTCTTGGTTGGTTGGTTTTCTTTTGTTTATTAGCTCCAGCTGACTTCAGTCCTTCTGGAATATAAAAGCTCAAGCTCGAGAACCTAATCTTTTTCTTCTCTTTTTCTCCTGCAGTGCCTTATGTCTCACTCTCTAGGGAGATGTTTAGTATATGCAGAATAGTTGGATGGATGATTTTAGTGATGATATTCCAATTGAGACTGTCTCTTATTTACTGGCTTTGAATTCTCAGTGGCACATCCTGGTCTTTCTGTGTAACACGTAATGCTCCTAATCTGTTCCCACTAACCCCTAACCCAGGTCCTGCTTCATTGTTGTCTGCATTGCTCTCGTCTCATCCTCATGTTGTGGAGGAGAGGCTGAAGGCCCTGAAGATTCCAAGGCCAGAGAAGCCCTGCTGTTGATGAGGGGAAGTCGCCTTGAGAAGAGTCAGATTAAAGAGGGAGAAAACTTGTCTCTGAGGTTCCAAAGACAGAACCAGAACCAAAAGGCAGAAACTCAAGCCGACAGGCTTTGTCTTGACATAAAACGAACAGTTAGATCTATCCCCAAATGGAGGTAGTGACCTCCCGTGACTAGAGGTATTTCATCAGGGACTGGATGACTATGTGGGAGGGATGTTTTCAGGGAGAGGGAAGTGGAAGTATTGGATGGATGGTTGGATTAAATGGCCTTTAAGATCCTTCAACTCCTAAGAACTGTGGTTCTCTGATAGTCTCTGCTCTGCTTCCTCAGGCAGTCCCAAACCTAGTAAGCAGAGTCCTCTTTCTTTCCACCCCTCTTGAAAACCACAATTCTCATCTTATCCTGTATTTTATGGCTTGGGATTTGACTCCCTAATTCCCCTCCTGTCCTTTTGCTCCTCCTATAAATGTACATTCCTTCCACTTAACCCATGGCCGTTGTGTTCCTTTATGAAACAGAGTCGTCTTGTGGCTGGAGAATAGGCTTTGAAGGCAGGCAAACTTGGGTTTATTTGTCGTCTTCATTTGTTACCACCTGTGTGACTTTGGAAAAGCTTCTTTGAGTAGGGCTCTGAGCCCTAGATTTCTCACCAATAAAATGGAATGGGTGATATATGAATAGATGTAATACATGTAAGTGCACATGTCTCAAATAGTAATAATGCCTTCCATCTGTCTGCTTTCTTCTGCAATATTTGGGCACCTTATTCACCAGGCTTGTTCCTTCAAGGACAGCATGAAGTCCTACCACCAGCTCAGTGAATTTTAACTGGTATTTCCTTTCTTCCCTGACTCGTTGCTTATTTGGATTTTTATTTTTAGCAATATCAAAAAATATGAGGAGATGTCCATGTCCCATATGTGCTTTGAATGTTTCATAAGTGTTTGCGTGATTACTTTCACAGGCAAGGCCATCTTATATATGCCTGCTGTCACTGGTGCTATCTCTTTAGATAATACACTCCTAGAAGGCAGACAGTTTTATACAGCTCCCAACAGTGGACTCTGCATGGGACATTTAGTAAAAAGGGATTTCTGGATCTCAGTGATGGTTATGTTTTCCTTGCATTCAGGAAGTTTTTAGAAAACTATTTCTTGGAAAGAACCTTCTAAGATCTTTCTCCCCTAGAGACTGCCCTGAACAACATAGAAGAGAGAGTTAGATTTCTCTCAAATTATTTTTATTACTTCCCCCATTATTGATATTCTATACTGTACGCTTCATTAAAAACATTTATTGACACATTATACGCCGAGTACCATGCTAGGAATCGTACTCAGAATCAGGCCCTCAAGAACACCAGTATGTAAATCTATAATACATTGTGACAAACGCAACAATGCAAAGTACAGAGATGGCACAAAAGAGACAGTAACTAGAGAAAAATCTAGAAAAACTTCGTGGATGAGCAGATATTTGTAAAGTCAAAAAAGAAGGGACGGTTTATTATTGTGAAGGCATGGACCAGGTAAAACTGCAGGGTTCTTAGAGAAGTAATATAGTTAGAGATTACTAGAGGATAAGGTTTACATAAGAAATGGCAGGTAATGAGCTAAAGAGGTAAGCAGAGGAAAGTATAGAGTTAGGGGAAGGGACATTTCCGTTATTCAAGAGAGAGAAATAAAGTACCAAGTAATGTCAAAGTAGATTTAAGCCACATTTTTTTTTTTCCTTTTTTGCCTTTGTCTGCCAACTAATAAAGAACCTGGAACTTCAAATGATAATATTGAATCTAATATAAAAGATAGTGAATTAAGCTCTGGCTCTACGAAAGCCCAGAATCTTGTGCATAGATTCAGAAAATATTTACTAAGCACCTGCTGTATGTACAGCTTTGGGCAAGATGCTGTGTGGAAAACAAAGATAAAACACAGTGCCATCCACAAATATATTTCAGTTTCATGGGTGAATTAAATGCTAGCAATAGGGGAATGAGAAGGCAAGTTACCTGTCGTAGGTAGCAAACTTCTCCCCATCCATTTTGACAGAGGAAACCTCGGACTTTGATGAACCCACCACCCACCTCACCAACAACCAGCACCCCTGAACCGGATACCAGCACTGTACCCCAAGATGCTGCCACCATCCCCAGCTCAGCCATGCAGGCCCCCACAGGTAAGAGCAGATCATGGTGCTGGCTGCAACAAGCCCCAGGCCCCAGTGTCTGTACTTTATCTTGTCTCATACCAATAGTTAGCCCCCTGTCCATTTGTAAGTCTACATAGAATCCTTAAAAGAACATTTTTATCTTTGGCATTTGGAATAGTTACAGAGACACCTTCATCCTGCCAAAACAATCAAAGGAACTAGGGGAGATGTTCTGTAAACTCAGAGTAGGGGAGCTGGGGCATGGGAGAGGGTGGAGCTGAGACCAGCACCGGGAGCTCCCTGGCCCAGTGTGTAATAATACTCATCCTTTCCAGTTTGGGGTGCTCCGTTCTTGGTGATACCTTCCAGAACCCTTTCAGCATTACAGTAATCCTGCCACCACTCAAATATGTATGAAGCTGCTCTGATTTTTTTTTTTGAACATCACCAATGGTGGCAAACCTTGGTACTGTGAGAGTAAACTTAATTTTCGAGACCAAGCAATGAATGTTTGATTCAAAAGCAAAATCTGATGGCTAAAGTTTGTGTGGTAATTAACCTGGGTTATGCCTATCTGTTCCTATTTTCATAAACTATCTATGAGGTAACTCTAAAAGGGCTACCCCTTTAGGATAGATATACAGCCTCCCAATAGGGTAACTGTAAAGAACAATACTCATTTTTTATGTGTAAATTAAGATGTATGTGTGAAACCTCACTCTTGTTACTCCACAGATACTCCATCTTTTGTGTGTGTGTGTGAGGAGGATTGGCCCTGAGCTAACATCTGTTGCCAGTCTTCCTCTTTTTGCTTGAGCAAGACTGTCCCTGGGCTAACATCTGTGTCAATCTTCTACTTTCTACGTGTGGGACACCACCACAGCATGGCTTGATGATGTGTAGGTCCCCGCAGGGATCTGAACCTGCGGACCTCGGGCCCCTGAAGCAGAGCGCATGAACTTAACCCCTCCACCACCAGGCCAGCCCCAATACTCCATCTTCTTTAGGGAAGTCTGAGCAATTGGAGTGATCCCCGTGAAAGTTGAGGTAGTCTTTTTCTTAGAAGGAGTTGAGTGTATCTCCACCCAAATCCTGGAATGTTAGAGGTTGAAGGAAAGGGCTGAATAAGCTTTGGAAGATTACAGGGCCTGCCTGTGGCATTTATGTCCAGCTCTAGTCAAGGTCCTATCACGTGATTTCTCCAAATGTATCATCTGCATCTAGCCCCAGCCGATTACTGGTTTGCTGACCAGTGGCCTGTGCCCCTAAGCTCCAAAGATGAGGACGTAAGGAGAGATGAACACCTTGGTGAAAATATTGGTTACTTTTTCCAGCCTTATGACATTCCCCCTAGATGCCTGTAAACCTGCTTTGCTTGCTCCGCATCATCCTAGATGCCACTTAGGTCTCTAGGTGCCTTTTCAGTAACACCTAGAAGACCCAGAGCAGCGGGAGCTTTGTGACTGCGCCTCGCTGTTCCATGTGAAGGATGTGGACCATCACTCTGGCAGCCAGTGATCTGGCATCCCTCCCTTGGCCTGGATCTCATGGCCTAGGAAAAGTGGACACTTGCTTTGTATCCTTGTTTCCTGCTCTTGGCCAGGCTGTGGCAGTCTTGACTGTCACTGTGTCACCATCCCCTGATTGGGCCTTGGCTCATCCTGTGTGACCTTGACATCACTTCCCTTCTGAGCCTGTTTCCACACCTATACAACGATGGGATTAGTCCAGGTTACCTTTATAGTCCCTTCAAATGTTAACAATGGAAGCTATCATAGATTGAAAGCTGTGTGCCCCACTATATCCTTCATCACGTAGCTTTAATTTTTTAGCTACACAACACTTTTGAGAGTTTTTATATTTATCAGTTATATGCATGCTCATAGTTTAAAGGAAGAATAGGTCCATGAGAATTATTACAGAAACAAAATGAACAGACCCACCATCCCCCTGTCATTTCCTTCTCACCAAAGGCAATCATTTTTAATTCAGCTGGTTCTTTTATTTACTTCCATATATGTAAATGGCATGTTTATATGGCTATTTTTTTTTAGCTTTAAGCATTTTTCAGCTGACAACCCACTTTAGAAGATGAGGATCTAACTCTTTTTAATCTCCTTGCCCCTTACCCACCCTCACATACTTCCCTGTCTTAATACCATGATACTGTAATTTTGATTAGATTGTTACAGCTTGTTAAATGCTGTTCTCAATTGGGCCGTGTAATGTACTGTGATTACTTTTCCTTTGTTGCACATTTTGTTTTCAGAGTAAATCTTGATTGCTTTGTTATGTTTTTGTTTTGCTATGTGCTTATTACTGATTCAACCTTAAACTCTCTTACTACTGTATACGTCTCTTTTATAATGTTCAAGCACATTGTATGTTCTATCCATGTCAAACCCTGAGAGATCTCTCCTAGAGCCTTCTGAGTTCCTTGGCATCCTCTTCACCTCTCTCGGGTTATCTCCAGTTTGCTCCTAACCATGTCTTTGTTTTCCCATGTAAATCTTTCTTAAATTTACGTCTTTAGTTTTGTATGAAACCTGTTTATTCTCTTTGAAGCTTCTCTTCATCCTCAGTCTTCTGAAATTTCACGTGGGGTGTGAGTGTTTTACCTCCCACGCTGGACACTTCACTTAGTGTGTCCACCCCATTCTTCAGTTTCTTGAAATTTTCTTAAATTCTTTCATCAGTGATTTCCCTCCACTTCTTTTTCTCTTTTCACTCTTTCTGGCATGCATCTTATTCAGATGTCGAACCTCTTGAACTCGTCGTCTAATATTCTTGACCATCTTTATTCTTATCCCTATTCTCTGTCTTTTTGCTCAACTTTCCTCAAGCTTTCCTCGACTATATCTTCCAACCTTTGTATTGAGTTTTTTGTTTCTGATGTATTACTTTTAAAGTATCATTATTTATTACTCTAATAGCATTTTCCAAAGGGTGTTTGGTGGAAAACCAGTCCTGCAAAATGCTTCGCAAGAAGAATTTCACGTATGTTTAGGAACTTTGGTCACGTACGTTTGGGAAACGCTTGTACTCCACTTCCCCACTCTTGGACATTTGCGTCTGCTATGGAGAGCTCTTTTTTGTCTTCTGAATTTTTTGCTAGACTATTTTTTTTAGGTTCACAGCAAAATTGAGCTGAAGGTGCAGAGGTTTCCCATTTACTCCCTGTCCCCACACATGCATGGCCTTCTCGGTTATCAACATCCCCCACCAGAGTAGGACGTTTGTTTCAGTTGATGAACCCACACTGAAATATCGTTATCACCCAAAGTCCATAGTGTACGTTAGGGTTCTCTCTTGGTACTGTATGTTCTGTGGGTTTTGGCAAATACGTAATGACATGTGTTCACCATTATAGTGTCATACAGAACAGTGTCACTGCCCTAAGAATCCTCTGTGCTCTGCCTAATCCTCCCTCCCTCCCCAAAACCCCTGGCAGCCACTGAGCTGGTTACTGTCTCTGTAATTTTGTCTTTCCCAGAATGTCATACAGTTAAAATCATGCAATCTGTAGCCTTTTCACATTGATCTTTTCACTTAGTAATATGCATTGAAATTTCCTCTGTGTCTCTTCATGGCTTGATAGCTCATTTCTTTTTAGGGCTGAGTAATATACTAGCTATCCTACGATTCATTTATCCGTTCACCTACTGAAGAACATGTTGGTTGCTTCCAAGTTTTGGCAGTTATAAATAAAGGTGCAGTGAACATCCATGTGCAGGGTTTTGTGTGGATGTAAGTTTTCAGTTCCTTTGGGTTTATACCAAGGAATGTGATTGCTGGATATAGAGTATGGTAAGAGTATGTTTAGTTTGGTAAGAAGTCACCAAACTGTCTTGCAAAATGACTATACCATTTTGTGTTCCCACAAGCCATGAATGAGAATTCCTGTTGCTCCTTGTCAACATTTGGTGGTGTCAGTGTTCTGGATTTTGGCCATTCTAATAGGTGTGTAGTGGTATCTCATTATTTTTTAAATTTGCATTTCTCTAATGACATACAATGTGGAACAGCTTTTCACATGCTTTTTTGTCATTTGCATATCTTCTTTGGTGAGTTGTCTGTGAAGATCTTTGGCCTATTTTTTAATCAAGTTGTTAGTTTCTTATTGTTTTTAAGTGTCCTTTGTAGTATATTTTGGATAACAATTTTATTTTATTTTATTTTATTTTTGCCAAGAAAGATTCGCCCTGGGCTGACATCCCTTGCCACTCTTCCTTTTTTTTTTCCACTTGAGGAAGATTAGCCCTGAGCTAACATCTGTGCCAGTTCCTCTATTTTGTATGTGGGTCGCTGCCACATCATGGCTGATGAGTGGTGTAGGTCTGCACCTGGGACCCAAACCTGTGAACTTGGGCCGCCAAAGCAGAGTGCACTGCTTAACCACTAGACCACAGGGCCAGCCCCACCAATTCTTTATCAGATGTGTCCTTTGCCAGTATTTTCTCCTAGTGTGTGGCTTGTCTTCTCATTCTCTTGACATTGTCTTTCACAGAGCAGAAGGTTTTAGTTTTAAGGAATCCAGTTTATCAATTATTTCCTTCCTGGATTGTGCCTCTTGTGTTGTATCTGAAAAGTCATTGCCATACCCAAGATCAATGTGGTTTTCTTCTATGTTATCTTCTAGGAGTTTGATAGTTTTGAATTTTACATTTAGGTCTGTGATGTACTTTGAATTAATATTTGTGAAAGGTGTAAAATCTGTGTCTAGATTCCCTTTTTTGTGTGTGGCTGTCTAGTTGTTTCAGCATCATTGATTGAAAAGATTATCTTTGCTCCACTGTATTACCTTTGTCAAAGATCAGTTGACTATGTTGATGTGGGACATTTCTGGGCTCTCTGTTCTGTTCCGTTGGTCTATTTGTTCTGTCACCAGTGCCACACTGTCTTTATTACTGTAGCTTTAAGTCTTGAAGTTGGATAGTGTCAGTCCTCTGACTTTGTTCTTCTCTTTCAATATTCTCTTGGCATTTCTGGATCTTTTGCCTCTCCATATAAACTTTAGAATCAGTCTGTCAATAGCCACAAAATAACTTTCTGGAGTTTGGGTTGAGATTGCATTGAATCTGTAGATCAAGTTGGAAAGAACTGACATCTTGATAGTATGGAGTCTTCCTATCCATGAACATGGGATAGCTTGCCATTTATTTAGTTCTTTATAGATTTTGTTCATCAGAGTTTTATAGGTTTCCTCATATAAATCTCATACATATTTTGTTAGATTTATACCTAAGTATTTGATTTTGGGAGGTGCTAATGTAAATGGTATTGTGTTTTTAGTTTCAATTTGCTGTTATATAGGAAAGCAAATGACTTTTGTATATTAACCTTGTATCCTGCAACCTTGCTATAATTGCTTATTAGTTCCAGGAATTCTTTGTCAATTCTTTTGCCTCTTGTACATAGACAATCTTGTCATCTACAAACAAAGAGAGTTTTATGCCTTCCCAAACTGTATACCTTTTATTTCTTTTTCTTGTCTTATTACATTAGTTAGGACTTCCAGTATGGCATTGAAAAGTTGTGGTGAGAGGGGACATCATTGCCTTGTTCTGATCATAGTGGGAAAGCTTCTAGTTTCTCACCCTTAAGTATGATGTTAGCTGTAGGTTTTTTGTAGATGTTCTTTATCAAGTTGTGGAAGTTCTCCTCTGTTCCTAGTTTGCTGAGAACTTTTATCATGAATGGGTCTTGGATTTTGTCAAATTTTTTTTGCATCTATTGATATGATCATGTGATATTTCTTCTTTAACCCATTGATGTGATGGATTATATTAATTGATTTTTGAATGTTGAACTAGCCTTGCCTACCTGGGATAAATCCCATTTGGTTGTAGTGTATAATTCTTTTTATATATTGTTGGATTCAATTTGCTAATATTTTGTTGAGGATTTTTGCATCTGTGTTCATGAGAGAGATTGGTCTGTAATTTTCTTTTCTTGTAGCGTCTCTCTGGTTTTGGTATTAGGGTAATGCTGGCCTTATAGAATGAATTAAGAAGTAATCTCTGCTGTTTTCTGAAAGAGATTATACAGAATTGATAAAATATATTTCTTAAATGTTGGGTGAATCCATCTAAGCCTGGTGCTTTCTATTTTTCAAAGGTTATTCACTGTTGATTCAAATACTTTAATAGATATAGTCCTGTTCAGATGGTCTTTTTCTTCTCGTGTGAGTTTTGGCAGATTGTGTCTTTACAGAATTGGTCCATTTCATCTAGATTATCAAATTAGTAGGCATATAATTATAGTATTCCTTTATTATCTTTTTAATGACCATGGATCTGTAGTGATATCCGATCCTCTTTCTTTTCTGATATTACTAACTTGTATCATCTCTCTTTTTTCTTATTTAGCCTGTGTAAAGGCTTATCAACTTTATTGATCTTTTCAAAGAACTAGCTTTTGGTTTCATTGATTTTTCTCTTTTGACTTCCTGTTTTCAATTGCATTGATTTCTGCTCTAATTTTTATTATTTTAAAACAAACACATTTTAAAGTAATTTTAATTTCTTCTGCTGCTTACTTTGGATTTAATTTGCTCTTCTTTTTCTAGTTTCCTAAGGTAGAAGCTTAGATTATTGATTTTAGATCTTTCTGCTCTTCTAATATATGCATTTAAGGCATAAATTTCCCTCTATCCACTGCTCTTGCTGCATCCCCAAAATTTTGATGTTGTATTTTCATTTAAGTCAAAATATTTTTAAGTTTTTCTTGATATCTTCTCTGACCCATATGTTATTTAAAAATGTATTTTTAAATCTCCAAGTATTTGGGAATTGTCCACCTATCTTTCTGTTACTGATTTCCAGTTTAATTCCATTGTAGTCTAACAGCAGACATCGTATGATCTATTCTTTTAAACTTGTTAAGTTGTGTTTTTGGCCTAGAATGTGGTCTGTCTTGGTGAATGTTCCATGTGAGCTTGAGAAGCATGTGTATTCTACTGTTGTTGGATGAAGTAGTCTATAGATATCAATTATATCCAGTTGATTGATGATGCTGTTGAGTTCAACAGTTTTCTTAGGTTTTCTGTCTGCTTGATCTGTCCATATTTGATAGAGGGATGTTAGGGATGTTGACGTCTCCAACTGTAATAGTGGATTCATCGTTTCTCCTTGCAGTTCTACCAGTTTTTCCCTCCTGTATTTTGATGCTCTGTTGTTAGGTGTATACACAGTAAGAATTGATAAGTTTTCTCTTTTTTTTCTGGGTTTGTTTTTTTTTTGGTTTTTTGAGGAAGGTTAGCCCTGAGCTAACATCAGCCACCAATCTTCCTCCTTTTTCCTGAGGAAGACTGGCCCTGTGCTAACATCTGTGCCCATCTTCCTCTACTTTATATGTGGGATACCTGCCACAGCATGGCTTGACAAGCAGTGCATTAGGTGCACACCCAGGATCCGAACCAGTGAACCCTGGGTCGCCAAAGTGGAACGTGTGAACTTAACCATTGCACCACCGGGCCGGCCCTGATAAGTTTTCTTACATAATTGACCTCTATATCATTTTCTAATGCCCTTCTTTATCTGTGATAACTTTCCTTGCTGAGAAATCTGCTCTGTCTGAAATTAATATAGCTACTCCCACTTTTTTTTTTCTGAGGAGGATTCGCCCTAAGCTAACATCTGTTGCCAATCCTCCTCTTTTTTTGCTTGAGGAAGATTAGCCTTGAGCTAACATCTGTGCCAGTCTTCCTCTATTTTGTGTGTGGGTCACTGCCACAGCATGGCTTGCCAAGCGGTGCCATGTCCACACCCGGGATCCGAACTGGTGAACCCCAGGCCTCCAAAGCAGAACGTGCAAACTTAACCACTGTGCCACTGGGCCGGCCCCTCTATTCCTTTACTTTTAATCTATATGTGTCTTTATATTTAAAGTGAGTTTCCTGTAGACAACATATAGTTGGGCCTTATTTTCTGGTCCACTTTGAGAATCTGTCTTTTAATTGATATGTTTAGACCATTGACATTTACAGTGATTATTGATAGGGTTGGATAAACATTTACCACGTTTTTACAGTTTCCTGTTTCTTGCCCCTGTCTGTTCCCATTTTTGTCTTCCACTCTTCTTCTGCCTTCTGTGGTTTTAACTGAGCATTTTGTATGATTTCATTTTTTTCTCCTGTCTTAGAGTATCGGTAATACTTCTTTTTTTACTTTTTCTGGTGGTTAGCCTTGAGTTTTCCGAATACATTTATAACTAATCCAAGTCTGCTTTCAAATAACACTGTACCACTTCACACATGTAATAAAATAATCCAGGTCCCTCCTGCCCGTTTCTTGTCTGATTGCTGTTATTCAGTTCACTTCGCTTACATGTAAGTATGCATAAGCACATGTATGTACCACACATAAGCACACACAAGTATATCGTGATTATTTTTATTTTGAACAAACTGCTATCTGTTAGATCAATTAAGAAAAATTAGTTTTTATTTTGCCTTCACCTGTTCCTTCTCCGGTGCTCTTTTTGTCTTTATGTAGACCCGAGTTTCTGACCTATATTATTTTCCTTCTCTCTAAGGAACTTCTTTAACGTTTCTTGTACGTCAGGTGTATTAGCAACAAACTCCTTAAATTTTTCTTCATCTGAGAAAGTCTTTATTTCTCCTCCA
The DNA here is from genome assembly GCF_041296265.1 of Equus caballus. Lineage (NCBI taxonomy): Eukaryota > Metazoa > Chordata > Mammalia > Perissodactyla > Equidae > Equus > Equus caballus. The sequence continues at coordinate 17,154,530 of NC_091685.1, forward strand.
TTTTTGAAGGATAATTTTGCAGGATACAGAATTCTAGGTTGGTGGTGTTGTCTCTCAACACTTTAAATATTATACTCCATTCTCTTCTTGCTCAAATGGTTTCTAAGTATGTACTTTTTATTGTCGTTCCTATATTGATAAGATGATTTTTTTCCTCTAATTTCTTTCAGGATTTTTTCTTTATCTTTGACTTTCTGCATTTTGAATATAATAGGCCTAGGTGTAGTTTTTTTTTGTCATTTATCCTGCTTGGTATTCTCTGACGTTCCTGGATCTGTGCTTTGATGTCTGACATTAATTTGGGGAAATTCTCTTGTCACTGTTGCTTCATATATTTCTTCTGTTCCTTTCTCTTCTTATTCTCTGTTTCCATTTCTTCTTCTAGCATTTCCATCATGTGTATGTTACACATTTTGTAGTTGTCTCACAGTTCTTGGATAGTCTATCCTGGGGTTGTTTTGTTTTTGTTTTTGTTTTCAGTCTTTTTTCTCTTTGCTTTTCAGTTTTGGAGGTTTCTATTGAGATATCCTCAAGCCCAGCCATTTTTTCCGTGGTCATGTCCCGTCTACTAATGAGCCCATCAAAGGTGTTCTTCATTTCTCTTACAGTGTTTTCAGTCTCTAGCATTTCTTTTTGATTCTTTGTTAGAGTTTCCATCTCTCTATGTGCATTGCCCATCTGTTTCAAATGTTGTCTACTTTATCCATTAGGGCCCTGAGCATATTAATCATAGTAATTTTAAACTTCCAGTCTAATAATTCCAGCATCCCTGCCATGTCTGAGTCTAGTTGTGATGCTTGCTCTGTCTCTTCAAACTGTGTTTTTTGCCTTTTAGTATACTTTGTAATTTTTTCTTCATAGCCAGACATGGTGTACTGGGTAAAAAACATTGTTGTAGATGGGCCTTTAGTAATGCGATGGGAAGGTATTGGAGGAGAAGTGCTCTGTAGTCCTGTGGTTAGGTCTGTCTTTGGTGAGCCTATGCCCCTGGGCTGTGAACTTCACCAGTGCTTCTTCGTCCTCCCCATGCCCCTTAGATGGCACAGGATGGCTGGAGGGGCTGGAGTTGGGTATTTTCCTTCTGCCAGGTTAGGCTCTGATCAAATCCCAGCAAGGTTAAACTAGCAAAATAGTTTCTCCTGAGGGCAGGTGTTGTAAAGAACAGAATGCTATGGTGTATTTTTAAATGGTTCCTTCACTGCAACCCCTGCTGCTGGAAGCATGAGGGGACTTTTCTCCCATATTCACTGTGAGAACCTGGTCGAGCTCCTGGAGGTAAAACTCACGAAAGTGTGGGTTCCCTCCCCCGCCCCCATGACTGGGTCCACCTGGAGTTTTTTAAGTCTCAGACTGGTCTTCACTGAGCTTTCTGCAATTCATCAATTACAGTTTAGATTTTCCCACCTCAGCACTGGGTCCGATGGAGGTTTCTGCTCTGGTAAATTGTGATTGTCTGTATTCATCTGTCTTGTGTCTCCACATTTTAGGGGCAGCAGTTTGTACTGTGACCTCACTTCTCTGATGGATCTAAAAAGGATTGTTGATTTTTCAGTTTGTTCAGCTTTTTACTTGTTAGGATGGAGTTGCTACTCCAAGCTCCTTACGTGCTAGACCCTTCTCAGAATTTTTTTTTTTTTTTGCCTCCAATTCTGATTTCATAGATGCAATAGAAAACCAAAACATGACAGTAAACAAAAATATCTAGATAACCTTAAGATTGAAGGATTTTTAAAACAAGACAGTAAGTACAAACTAAGAAAAGGTATGTAACCTTTTATATACCTGTAAAAGGTAATAGTAATATATTCAACTATATTAAAATTCAGACAGCTCCTCTCTCTTCCACATGGCATCAGTTGGGGCTGGAGGATCCACTTCCAAGATGGTTCATTCACATAGCTAGCAAAGTTGGTGCTGGCTGTTGATTCTCTACACAGACCTCTCCAAAGGGTAGCTTGGGCTTCCTCATACCATGGTGGCTGGCTTCCTAGAGCAAGTGTCCCAAGAGACAAGTGGAGGCTACCATTTTCTTAATACTTGAGCCCAAAAATTAACATAGCATCATTTCCCCTATATTCTGATGATCAAGTAGTCAGAGAGCCTAGATTCAAGAGAAGGGGTAAAGACCCCACCTGTCAATGGGAGAAGGGTCAAAGAATTATGGACCATATTTTAAAACCACCTTAGTCCACTTTCTGCATATAAATTATTTACATTTGTCCCACTTGAAAAATTCTCTCTTCTCCTTGCAAGATTCTCCATTAAAAGTCTCATCGTGGGGCCAGCCCTGTGGCTGAGTCATTAAGTTTGTACGCTCTGGTTTGGCAGCCTCGGATTCCCAGGTTCGGATCCTGGTCACTCATCAAGCCATGCTGTGGCAGCATCCCATGTAGAAGAACTAGAATGACCTACAACTGGGATATACAATATGTACTGGGACTTTGGGGAGAAAAAAAACCTCATCCCTTTACAACATGAGGCTCCAGATCTAGGATTTTGTCATCTAAGTCAGATCCAGATGCCAATGAGACCTCTCAAGTGTAGTTTCTCAGGAACAGCTCCTTGAGTGTAGTTCTTCTCAGTCTGGAGACCTGTGAACAAAAGAAACATGTTGTCTGCTCCCCACATACCCAACATACGATGGTGGGTCAGGCATAGGATAACTTACAGATACACCCGGCCAAACGGGGAGAAAAACTAGAGGCACGTAGCCATAACTGGTCTATAGAAATTCTGAAATCCAGCTGGACGCATGTTGCCAGTTCCTTGATTAGATTCAATGCTGCTTTCTGGGAATTGTTTTCCCTGGTTCTTGGTTTTCTCCTCTGAATCATTCTTCCTTTTCCATGAGAAAACTGACATTGCCTACTCAGTCTTCTTTCTGCCTGTAAAAGGTTAGGAGTCTAAAAGATTTTTTTCATTTTGTACCATCTTTGTTGCTTTTAGTCCTAGCTGGCAATGCCTCTGCTGGAATGATTCTATTAGAAACTTGAGGTGTTTTCTATGAATACTGTTGGGATTTACTTCAGAAGATAAAAGCTACAACCAAACATCTCTTACAGTTAAACCCTTCTCTGCTTGAACTCCCTGTACAGCTGCTGTGAGACAATGCCCTTAAGATTCTTAAAAATCCTATTGTTTAAGGGAGAGAATCTGAGAGCTTTGCTCTTAAGATTCTTAGAGGGCCTTTTGGTCTGAAAGAGTTTATGAAGCACAGTCTTAAATTGTTCTGCTATGTTAACAAAAGATTTTATTGTCCCATTCTGGATTTGACCCTTTTTTAATTTAGAATTATTTGCCTTCTGGAAAGACTGGAAATGAGAAGTAATTTTATTTCTGACCTCTGTAAGTCCTGGGCTTTTTTTATTTTGTGGGGTTTTTTTTTCTTTTTTTTTTTTTTTTATTGCGTTCATAATAGTTTACATCGATGTGAGATTTCAGTTGTACATTATTTCTTGTCTGTCACACATAAGTGCTCCCCTTCACCCCCTATGACCACCCCCTACCTCCCTTCCCCTAGTAACCACTGAGCTGTTTTCTTTGTCCATGTGTATGTTTATATTCCACATATGAGTGAAATCATCTGGTGTTTGTCTTTCTCAGACTGACTTATTTCGTTTAGCATAATTCCCTCTAGGTGCTTCCATGTTATTGCAAATGGGATGAATTTGTCTTTTTTATGGCTGAGTAGTTCTCCATTGTATATGTACACCACATCTTCTTTGTCCACTCATCCGTCAATGAGTACTCAGATGGTTTCCACGTCTCGGCTATTGTGAATAGTGCTGCAGTGAACATAGGGGTGCATATGTTACTTTGGATCGTTGATTTCAAGTTGTTTGGGTAAATACCCAGTAGTGGGATGGCTGGGTCATATGGTATTTCTATTTTTAGTTTTTTTGAGGAATCTCCATGCTGTTTTCCATAGTGGCTGCACCAGTTTACACTCCCACCAGCAGCGTATGCGGCTTCCCTTCTCTCCACACCTTCTCCATTTGTTATTTTTGGTCTTAGTGATTATAGCCATTTTAACAGGTGTAAGGTGGTGTCTTAGTGTAGTTTTGATTTGTGTTTTCCTGATGATTAGTGCTGTTGAACATCTTTTCATGTGTTTATTCGCCATCTGTTTATCTTCTTTGGAAGAATGTCTGTTCATCTCCTCTGCCCGTTTTTTGATTGAGTTATTTGTTTCTTTATTGTTCAGTTGTGCGAGTTCCTTATATATTATGGAGGTTAACCCCTTGTCAGATACATAATTTGCAAATATTTTCTCCCAGTTGGTGGGTTGCCTCTTTGTTTTGATTCTGGTTTCTTTTTTTTTGATTCTGGTTTCTGCGGAAGCTCTTTAGTCTGATGAGCTTTTTTTTTTTTTAAGATTTTATTTTTTTTCCTTTTTCTCCCTAAATCCCCCCCAGTACAAAGTTGCGTATTCTTAGTTGTAGGTCCTTTCAGTTGTGGCATGTGGGACGCCGCCTCAGCATGGCCTGATGAGCAGTGCCATGTCCGCACCCAAGATTTGAACTGGTGAAACCCCGGGCCACCGCAGCAGAGCGCGCGAACTTAACCACTCCGCCGCGGGGCCAGCCCCCTGATGAACTCTTCTGTGGGGTTTTTTTAAACTCGTCTCTCTCATCTTGCGTTTTTATCACAGGCGGTAAGAAGAAGCCAGATGGCTCTTTCATTGCTTTGTCTGGAATTCACTTTAGCTATTTCACTGAGTTCCTCAGGTGCCTGTCCTGTTTCCATGTTACTGCAAGTGACAGTGGTGTCAGACTTTCCACCACTACCTAGCAAGTGTCCCCGTCCTCCATCTTTCCATAAGATTTTCTTCAGTTCCTTTAAGCCTTTGCTGACAGCTTCCTCAAGACCCTTTAGGCTTCCATTAAAACTCGACTTACAACCCTTTCACCTTTCAATCAACACTCTTTTTGTGGCTCTTTGTGCTTCTTTATGCTGCCAGTCCCAAAGCCAATGCCGTGCGTGTTAGGCTTTCTTACTGCAGCACCTATTTCTGGTACCACAGGCTGTTGCAATAGTCTTCTGCTACGAAACAAACCACCACAAAACTTGATGGCTTAAAACAGCAGTGTAGGAGGGCTGGGTGGCAACAGCTTGTCTCTGTGCCACGCAGTGTCAGCTGTGGTGGCTGGACTAGGACTGGAGGATCTCCTTTCACCACATGGCTGACAGGCTGGCTCTGGCTGTTGGTTTCTCTCCACATGCGCCTCACCACTGGGTGTCTTTGCCTCCTCACACTGGGTAGGTGGATTCCAAGAGTGAATGTCCCAAGAAACATTAAGTGGAAACTGCTGGCTTCTTAAGCTCTGGGCCCAGAAACTGGCACAGGGTCATTTCCACCATACTCTATTGGTCAAGTATCACAGAGATCAGTGGAAGGAATGTCAAAGAATTTGGGGCCCATGTGTTAAAACTGCCACATTTTTCTAAGGATTCTGTAGTTTGCCTTTTCTATTTCACTCTTTAATCCATGTAAAATTTCTTTTCTTAATCATCACTGGAGTGGTCATATTTTTGCCTTTTTGTGTGTTTTAATTAGGTGTATTTTACATACAGTGAAATGTATGGATGTTAAGTGTACAATTTGAAGAATTTTATTCATTGTAACCACCCATGTAACTATCACAATTAAAAGTCATTTCTACCACCCCCAGAAGTTCCCTCATGCCTCCTTACTCCAATCTTCACTCCTACCTTTCTTCTGATTTCTATAAGTTTAGATTAGATTTTTCTGTTCTTGAACTTAATGGAAATGAAGTCATACTACATATACCCTTTTGGATCTGGTTTCTTTCTCTCCAAATGTTGGTGAGATGCACCCTATCAGTAGTTCATTCTTTTTTACTGCCAAGTGGTATTCCAATAAATGAATATACCACAACTTGTGTATTTATCCTCTTGTTGATGGACATTTGGGTTGGTTCTAGTTTGGGGTTATTATGACTAAGCTGCTATGAACATTCTTGTAAGCATCTTTTCAAAGACATAATGTTTTCATTTATTTTCATTAGTCTTCTTATCTCTTTGAGTTCCTGCATTTTTGTTTGTTTTGTTTTCAGCAAAAAAAGTGATATTTTGACATGAGAATCCTAACTAATTCTTAACAGACTTCAACCAATCCTTCTATTGTTAGATCTACCCTCACACCACCTCCAGAGGCACCTGCCCATTCTTGGGTCTTTTGTGAAGTATAAGACGGAACAGCCTGGTTCTCATCATTTGCCATTTGTGGTTAAGGATTCAGCTTTCCTGGGTCTGCCAAGTCAGTTACTCCTTTGCCAGTATGCTTTCCAGCTTCCAGAATTTTATGTCGTCTCCTCTCTTGTTGTCTGGCTCATTTTAGGAGAGAACAGAGTTAAATGTATATTTCAACTCATCTTGTTTACCCTTTTCTTTTTTTCCTTCCTTTCTTTTTCACATGTCACCTTTCACATCCCACCTGCCTCCTTTCTGTTTTCCATTTTCTTCTCTCCACCTTGCTTCCCCTTAGAATTAGAATTATAAAGGTGGAAGAGTCCTCAGAGAGCATCTGGCTCTTCCCCCTCCTTTTTACAGATGGTAAACCTGAGGCCCAAAGAGAGCGGCAGTCCCTCCACAGCCCACACAACTACTGCTCTTATCTGTTTTCCTTTAATAGCAAAAGAGACTTTTTGCCCTCCTACCCTTTCGATTAGTGAGTCATGACAGTGTGAGAAAGAAGGTTACCCCCTACTCAAGTGGAAGCCTAGAAGGCAGATCAGCAGAAAGAGTGTCACAGCCAACCAGGCTACTGTGGGTCCTCTCTGGAGACCATGATGCAACTCTGTTTAGGACTTCCTCTTTCTCCTGTACCCACCCAATCCCCTCCCCTACCACAGTGCCAGGTGAAGGGTTGCAAGTAGGAGAGTGCCCAGCTGTCATGACAAGAGAAACTACTAAAACAGGTACAAAGATGGGATGCTCATGATTTTCTTTATTCCAATTTTTTTTCTATTTTTACTACTTTTTTTGGGCCTGAGTGTTGACGTAGAAGATAACAAAAGGACCCCAAGGCCCAGAATAGAAAGCAAGCTAGGTGACCAGTGATATACCCTTCTAAGTCCAAGGCCAACCACACGCACACTCTTGCAAATATTGCCATGGCCACACAACTCCTTACACATATGAGGTAAGACATACAAGGATTATGTGAGGCAACCAAGTACCAAAAGTGAAAGTACATACGTCTGGGAAACTGTTTAGATTTTCTTTTCGGCACACGGAAGACAGAGTGCAAGTTCTGTGCCTCGGCTTTGGTCTGGGCTGTTCTCCCAGCAGGCTGTGTTCCCAGAGCCTTTGGTCATGCAGTTTGGGCTGGCAGCAGCTGGGCACAGCAACCCTCTACCCCCTCCCACAGTGTTTCACCAGCTTAGCAGCTGGGAATCCTGCTGGGGACCAGAGCCCAGGGTACGAAAGACAGAGGAGAGCACTGTTCTTCTGCTTCTCTACCCTGGGTACTCTGTAAGCTTTTTTGATTCTGTCTCCTGCAGTTTGTGTTTACTTGAACAAGAACGGCAACACAGGCCCCCACCTGGATAAGAAGAAGGTGCAGCAGCTCCCTGACCATTTTGGGCCAGCCCGCGCCTCTGTGGTGTTGCAGCAGGCTGTCCAGGCTTGCATCGACTGTGCTTATCACCAGAAAACCGTCTTCAGCTTCCTCAAACAGGGCCACGGGGGTGAGGTTATCTCAGGTAAGCACCCTTGGGCTGGGCTGGCCTCCTGGCCAGAGGGGCAGGCCTTCTCAGCTGGCTGATTTCTGACTAGGCATCCTGCTTCCTCCTTCACACCTGTAGACTCTGGAGAGACGTGAAGGGACTCCGTTCCTCAGAGAGTCCTCATTTTCAACTCCCAGAGCCCCTCTGAGCCTTAAGCGTATCTCTGCTGAGTAGAATACCCATGCAGACTCTGCTTAACTGAGCCTCTAAACAGATTCCTTTCCTGTCTACCTGCTTAGCCTCTCCGTATAGAAAATATATGAGTGGATTGCTTTAAAGACATTCCACAGGAAAAATCCGGAGGGGGCTGTGTTATGGCAACAGGAGAACTTCTGCAGGCTGCCACGGCTTCCCACCTGGCTTCAAGGAACCACAGAAGTCTTCTCTCGTACTTTTGGCTCTTAGCCTCCCGATCCTAAGGCAGCCCTGATACATGAGAGTCGAATCCTAGGGCAAAGCGGGAAGAATCATTCCTTCTTTCTTTCCTGCTATGAGAGGTTGAGTCAACTACACAGTATTTTTTTGTTTTCACTGAGAATATTCGCTTTTTCTGCTGTGCCCTAGTTCTGTTTCAGTTTTCCTAAGTCCAGAACCCTATTCTGTACTGTGTTCTGTATCCAACCTCTAAAGACTTGACCTCGAGCCCCAATCTTGACTCTCTCCTACTCCATAATCTCCTGCCCCTTCCCTCTAACAAGTGGCAATATTCAGCTTCAGGAAACTGAGCTGACATAGAAGACCCCATAAATAACCCAGCTGTATTCTTTTAGCAAACATTTATTGAGCCCTTACTATATGTCAGAGGTTATTGCCAGACACTGGCTAGGGGAAGGAGAGAAGAGGACAGGCTGAGGCTCTGCCCTGGTGGACAAGAAGCCATGTCACAGCTAGGTGAGAGCTGTCACAGGAGAGGAACGGGGACAGGGTGCGTGACCCAGACGAGGCAGTGACTGGCGGTGTGGAGGATGGGCCGGCGGGAGGGGCTGTTATGGAAGGCTGGGACTGCTTGGGAAATCAAGCCTTCCTCTCCGCCTGAGGCCGAGGCCGCCGCCTGGTCTCTGCTTTGCTTCTGTGCAGGCACCCGGCCTCCTTACTGCCTCTCTTTAGCTGCTGCAACCTACACCTCCTCTAGGGTTCTTCCTCTGCCCCAAAATTGGCTCTCATAATGACCCGCCTCCCCATTTCCTTGCTGTCCTAGGAGACAAATGTAGAGGCCTTTTGCGTTTTAAGGGTTATCCAGATACTTTTTGAATAGAAATAGAGAGTAAAATAAAGCCAAGCATGGAATAGTTCCAAATGTTGCCGAAATTCTAGTGCCCTTATACAGACCAGATTGTGCACCCAAACATTGCTGGCAATAGCTGTGTTCTCCTCTGCTGCCCAGCGTCTCTGTTCTTGGGAAGTTCCTGTGGAAATAGAACCCTAAATGAACCGATTTCCCGTAGGAGGCCCAGCCAGTTGGTGGGCAGACAGAATTATGTTCACAGTTGTTTTCACAGGTTGAGTAAAATCATTCCAGAGCCTCGGGTGCAACATACCTGGCCTGGCCACTCCCATTATTGCAAGCCCTTTGGAGTTGGAGGCAAAAATCAAACCCTCAAGGGAGGGAGGTAAGGCAGGGAGGGAGGAAACCTGGGCACTGATTGCCTCTGTGTAACCAGGTAAGCCTGAGGCAAGCAGTGGGCTGGCCTCTTCCTGCCCAGTGCTGCACTGCACTGCCAGGCTGACGTGCTCAGCCCTGTTTACTTAACTCCACAGCCGTGTTTGACCGGGAACAGCACACCCTCAACCTCCCAGCAGTCAACAGCATCACCTACGTCCTCCGCTTCCTGGAGAAACTCTGCCACAACCTTCACAGTGACAATCTGTTTGGCAACCAGCCCTTCACACAGACTCACTTGTCACTCACCACCACAGAGTACAGCCACAGCCACGACAGGTACCTACCAGGTAGGAGCTGGGATGGGGATGGGCTAAGAAGGGGGGGCAGAGCTAGTGGCAGCACCAGCAAGGCCTCAGACTTGCTAGCCTGGCCCCTATTATCCACACATCTGGTCTTCTGTCCCTTACTATTGCCATGTCTGGGACTTTTTGGTCTCCTCTCATCTTTACTCTCTCTTCAAGATTTTGTCCCCTATCTCTAGGATTAACCTTCTTTCCTCCAGGTTTTTGTCCATAGAAAAAGGTGGTGCACGATTCCCTTTCTGAGCTCCAGGCTGCATGCGGAGCCGCTGTGAAGTCACAGTACATCTCCCAGTGTGAATCTGGCAGCAAAGGCCTACCATGGATCTCCCTTGCCAGCAGGAAGGTTTAGTCTGAGGCTGCAGATTGAGAAATTTGCTCCCTGGTGATTGGCCATCCGCTCTTTCCTTTGGCATGTGGCCCTAACTCCTCAGCACCGCCACTCTAGCAAGTCAATTCAAGTTCCTGCTGTTTCTAAATAGGCTGGAAAATAACTTTCTTAGTTAACATACCAGACCCACAACAGGAAAGCGGATGCCACGTGGCCGGATCAGTGACTAAGCACTTCCGAGAAAGGTTACAGAGTGAATGAAACTCGGCATCTCTAATCTGGAGTCCAGAACACAGCCCGACAGGGAGGGAAGGAAAGCTCGGCCCTAAACGTGGCGAGGTAGGTTGTTGTTGAGAGAGGGAGGAAAGGCCCTTTCAGGGAGTCCCGTGGACCTTGTCCTGGCCAGAGGAAGAGAAAGGTCATGCTCTTCGTGTTGGGGCGTGCTGTCCGCTGATGGGGGAGCTTGTGTCTGAAAGGGGCCCCCCTGACTTTCTACACATGTTGTTCCCACATTGCTTTCCCTGTTGTCTTTTTATCATTGTCTTAACAGAATCACTTCTGAAGAATGTGTTCAGGGAAGTGACTACTCACCCAGCCCCAGCCTTGCCCCCTCTATCCTTCTGCACCCAAATGAGCATTGCTTATGTGACTTGCAAAAACATACCTGAATTTCAAATATTCCTTGTGGGGGGCCTGCAGACGTGTCTGTGACCCCCTCACTGATTCTTTTCTTCAGAGGGAACTTTTTCTCACCTAACCTGCTCTAGATTGCTTTCTGTCAGCATCAGAATCTCTGAGAACAGAAAAAGGTATTCTTACTTATAGTTAGAATGCTGCACTGAGGGGCCAGCCCCATGGCCAGGTGGTTAAGTTCATGCGCTCTGCTTTGGCGGCTCAGGGTTCACCGGTTCCGATCCTGGGTGCGGACATGGCACCGCTCATCAAGCCATGCTGAGGCGGCATCCCACATGCCACAACTAGAAAGACCCACAACTCAAAATACACAACTATGTACCGGGGGACTTTGGGGAGAAAAACGAAAAATAAAATCTTTTAAAAAAATAAATGAATGCTGCACTGGGAGTCGGGGCTGGGCATGGTAGACTTGGTGCAGACAAAGGCAGGTTGTTAGGTATCCCCAGCTGTTGGCATTCAGAAACTCTAAGCCGCACTTCAGTAATGAAAGTTAGGCCTACCTGGGATTCTGGAAGAATGGATACACGAGAGGAGGTAGCATGTGCATGGGTGTAGCTACTGGTCTAAAGATAGATTTCTCAAAGAAATAGGAACTCAGAATTCTTAAATGGAATATTGTCATTAAGAACTAAGAGAAGCATACTGGTAGCAACATGCGGACTGGTGGGATATACATCATGGGCCTGCAGTCATCAAGGTAGTTTGGCATTGGGGGCATGACCTTTCCTGGGAATTCCGTTCCAGTTTGCATCTCTCTGATTCAACTACTAGATAAGAAGCAGCAAGCTTTAGCCACTCTTTCTTCTTGCCTCACAAACTAAGAAAGAGACAAACACTAGGGTTATCACATTCCACCCTTGACTGCTTCCACTTCCCTTCTCTCATTTTCAGACAGACTCAGCCAACCCTCTGCGCCCTCCTGTGCTCTCTAATCTCTGTTTCTCAGAATGGGTGCTCAGCAGCTTGGCTGCTGTCACCCTAGTTTCTATTTGCGTCCCTGAAATGAGCCTTCTAACTGTGTCCAGACAAGCCAGAGCTTTGCCTAGATTTCTCACTCCTCTGTGCTCCCTCGCCTGAGTTATCTGTTCTGCCTGTCCACCACCAGCCTGCCTTACTGACCCTTTGCTCCACCTCTGCCCATTTATCACTTGCAGTACTTTTTTGATTATTTACCCAATCCTCTGCCAAAGAACTTGATCTACACGAGGGCTGTCCTTTGCTTTGCCCTTTGAGTCTGGTGTTGATCACTCCCACCCTTTTGCCTGGCTGTACTCCTCTGCTAGTTTGACATTTGAAGTTGCCATCTCTGTCATCTGGGTTCCTACTGGAGCCCTCCCCCTACAGCCTGTCTCTACTCTACCCTCCCCCTTGGGGTCTTGACTCACTGATAGCAGATAGTCACCAAATACAATCATGTTAGGCTTCCTTACCTGAGTTGAGACTTACATTTTTCCTCCAATGTTTTGTTTTGAAAAATTTCAGACCTACAGAAAAGTTGGACAGATAGTACAACGAGCAACCGTCTACTCTTCACCTAGATTTACCACTCAACTTTTTGCAATATTTAGTTCATCTGTTTCTCTAAGTATATATACGTATATTTGTATCTTTATAATTTTCATTTACTGAACCATTTGAGAGTTGACTACAGATGAGAGACTTGATCCTTAAATACTTTTGTATGTATCTCCTCAGAACATGGAATGTAATACTATTATCACACTCAAGAAATTGAACATTAGTAAAACCTACCAGCTGATACATATAGTCCATATTCATATTTCCGCAATTGTCTCAATAATGTCCTTTATAGCTGTTTTTTCCCCTAATTCAAGATCCGGTGAAGGATCATCCACTGCGTTTAGTTGTCCTATCTCTTTAATTTCCTTTTATGTAGTGCAGTTTTCCAGACTTTTTTTTCTACCTTCCATGATATGATATTGGCACTTTGAAGAATCTAGGCCAGTTGTTTTGGTCCAGGTCAAGTGTTTACCAAATACTTAACTCTGTACCACACCCTGCGCTGGCCTCTGGGGAGACAGAGATGAAGCAGACTCCATCCCTGCTCTGAAAGAGTTCCCAGCTAAGGGAGGGCGATAGAGGTAAACATGTGCGTGGTAAGAGCATGGAACAGACGGGAGTGATGAGCAAGAAGCAAGGTGGAAGAAGAGATCAGGGAAGGATTCCTGGGGGAGGCAACATCAGATCAGAGTCCCTGCTTCAGAGCTACGTACGTATCTGGGTCAAATAAGCGCCTTGTGAAGGTGAAGTGAGAGCGAGCTCCCTCTGACCCTCTAAAAACTGACAGTGTTAGACGGGAGATAGTATTAATTTAACTGGTCCCAGTGACTATACATTTTAGCTATAATTGAAAGCCACCCAGCGTCAACCTCTGGGTCTGCTGTTTTGGGATTGCCCAGGCACCTCTCTGCTGGAGGAAGTGGTTCATTTGTCCCATGACAATGAGCTCCTTGTGCTTGTCTTTCTAGTTGCTCTTCAGGTCTTCTGGGCTAGTTATAAAGTCGTTCTGCCAAAATCCTGAAATTCACAGTGATTAAAGCCAAGTGAGAACTGTAAAATCTCTTAGAATCCCCCTCCATCCCCAAACGAGGTTTCCTCCTAGAACTCTCAGAGTTTTAACATGATTCAAATGTTCGTAATTAGTTGAAACTGTATTGATTCCCTTATTCAGTCAGACAGTCCGTCAGCCCCGTATTTACTGACTGCGCGATGCCAAGCTCTGATTTAGGCATGGAGAATTCCATTGTAAACTAGGAGTCAACAGAGTTTACAGCCTGGGAAAGAATGCAAACGAATAAGCAAACAGTTATTTCATGGTGATGAGTACTTTAATAGGACAAGTTCAGAATTCAAAAGTTCAAACCAGATGTGTCAGGGAAGACTTTCCAGAAGAAATGATATCTAAGCTTGGACCTGAGAGAGAAGAATAATCAGGCAGAGATGCCACAGACCCAAAGAGATGGAGGAGAGGAGTGAGGAAGAATGTTCCTGTTGTCTAACTGGCGCATGAGACTATGAGGACGTGGGGGAAGACAACCTGTTTCGGAGGAACTGAACGTCCAGTACAGCTGAAATAAAAAGTAGAAGAGAGGAATGCGAGAGACAAGGCTGCAGTGGTAGGCAGAGGCCCAGTCATAAAAGATCTAATGACCCGTGTTACAGACTTTAAACTGTATCACTGAACAATGAGGATCCATTGACGTGTTTAAAGCCGGGAAAGTAACTTGATCAGATTTGTGTTTTAGAAAGCTCACTCAGGATACTATGTGGGAGAATGGAGTGGAGTGGAGCAAGACAAGTAGGCAGAGAAACTAGTTACAGATTTTTGTAGAACTCTGCGAGTCTTCCTAGATTTGAGGGTTATCTTTTCCTTTGATATCCAAATCTAAATTAAGTAAAATGAACCCCCATCCCACCTAACCCAGAGAAGGTTATGTTTTCGTGGTAGTTGCCCATACATATACCTCTGAACTCCCGCTTCTGGCTCAGTTCTTAGCCCTTCTTTCCCTGACGGCTCCTGTAGCTGATGGTCTCTCTGCAGTGCTTTGCCCCAAACATTTGATCCAGTTCCTCACCTCTCGTTTTTTTAAGGCAAAACTAACACGAGGCTGTTAAGTGTAATAGTCTTATACTGAAGTTTTGGGGGGAAAGAAGGTTAATTACTGCGAAGAACAGGAAGCAGTTTAACATTTTTGTTTTATCTAATGTTTATGGGCTGTCAGTAGGAGATATCTTCTGGCCTCTTTCACCTTAGGCCTCAGCCTGCTGCCGTTGTCTGGGGCCCACTTTGGGCCCTTGCTCCTCTGATTTCTCTTTTCCCTCCATCCCATACCTCCTCCTTGTCAAGCTATCAGAGGCAACTCGAAATTAATTTATGGTGCAAAATGATTCCATTTCCTTCCATCTTACTTTTTCCCTCCTATAGAATGCCCAGACCTTGTTTTTCATACCAAAAGTACCATTAGTGCAGTTATCTAAATGGAAGAACCATTTAGCTCAGATCTAAACTTTTAGCAGCTCAAAGAACAGAGGCGAAAGCTGTGGATGGAGAGATTTGTTCCATCCGTTCTGTGTTCCCTTTTTCTACCTTCCTGTACATTAATCCAGTTCTGTTCTATTTCCTTTGTTGGCTTATTAGCTATAACTCCTTATTTTGTTATTTTAGTGATTGCTTTATTTCATATTATTCATTTTTTACATACCACAATCTACCTTAAAATAGTAATCATATCCCTTTATGTATAGTACCAGAACCTTACAGCTGTATACCTTCACTCCCACCTTCTGGCCTTTATGCTGCTGTTATCGTACATTTCACTTTTACATATATTAGAAATCCCACTTTACATTATTATTTTACTTTAAAGAGGTAATTACCTTTTAAGGATTTTTTGAAATAAGAAAAAATTATTTTATATTTACCTTTTTATAGTTTCCATTTCTGGTACTCTTCATTCTTGTGTGTCAAGCCAGAGTTTCATGTCACTGTCTTCTCTCTGCCTGAAGGACTCCCTTTAACATTTCTTACTGTTATGGTCTACTGTAGTTGAGTTCTTTTGGCTTGTGTGTCTCTGGAAGGGTCTTTTTTTGCCTTTGCTTTCGTTGAGTTTAGAATTCCAGGTGGATTTTGTTGTTGTTCAGCTCTCTAGAGATGCCACTCCATTGTCATTTGTCTCTGATGAGAAGTCTGCTGTCATTCTGTGGTCTCTCATATGTGTCTTCTTTCTCTGGATACTTATAAAGTTTTCTGTCTATGATTGGTTTTAAGAATTTTATTGTGCTATTCTTTGGAGAGATTTTCTTCATGCCTCTGGTGCTTGAGGTTCACTGAGCTCTTTGGATATGTGGGTTTATAGTTTTCATCGAATTTGGAAAAAATTCTGCCTTTCTTCATATGTATTTTCTGTCACCTCTCCTTAGGGGACTCCAATTAGACATGTATTAATCCTCTTGAAGCTTTCTCACAGTTTCCTGATGCTTTTTTTTTTTTTAAAGGTTTTATTTTTCCTTTTTCTCCCCAAACTCCCCCAGTACATAGTTGTGTATTTTCAGTTGTGGGTCCTTCTAGTTGTGGCATGTGGTTTGCCACCTCAGCATGGCTTGATGAGCAGTGCCATGTCCATGCCTAGGATCCAAACTGGCAAACCCTGGGCTGCCAAAGTGGAGTGCGCAAACTTAACCACTCAGCCACAGGGCCGGCCCTGACACAATTTCCTGATGTCTTTTTTTTTTTTTGAGGAAGATTAGCCCTGAGCTAACATCTGCTGCCAATCCTCTTTTTGCTGAGGAAGACTTGCCCTGAGCTAGCATCCATGCCCATCTTCCTCTACTTTTTATGTGGAACACCTGCCACAGCACGGCTTTCTGAGCGGTACCATGTCCGCACCCAGGATCCAAACCAGCAAACCCCAGGCCACCGAAGCAGAACGTGCGAACCCAACTGCTATGCCACTGCACTGGCCCCTCCTGATGCTTTTTAGTTTTTTCTTTTTTAGCCTTGTTTCTGTTTTATTTTGGAAAAATTCTATAGATGTATTTAAGTTAGTTAATCTTTTTGTCTGCAGTATCTAATCTACTCTTAATCCATCCTGTGTATTTTTTATCTCAGTCATTGTATTTTTATTTCTAGAAGTTCAGTATGGGTCTTTTTATACCTTCAGTGTCTCTGCTTAACTTGCTCAGTCTTTGCTTTAACTTCTTAAACATATGAAATATGGTTATAGTCACCTCTCCAGCGCTCTGGCCTGTGAACTTTAGCTGCTTGGCCTGCCCAAACTCTCAGCTCCGTCTCCTCAGCCCTGGGAGATCCCCAGGCTCTGTCTGACCTCCCCCTTCTGCACTGTGGCCTGGGAGCTCTCCAGACAGTAAGCCGGGAGCGAGCCTAGGGCTCACCTCACGTGTTTCCCCTCCTTCAGGAGCCACTGTTCTGCACTACCTGATGCCCAGTGGAAACTATTATTACATACATTTTGTCTTTTCTTTTAGTTGTTTCAAGCAGTAAGATATGTCTAGTCCCTGCTACTCCACCTTAGCTGGAGTGGAAATCCAAAATGCATCTTTTATCTGTGTCTGTCTTACCATCTCTGTTGCCTTCACCGTCATCCTCGCTGTCCTGGCCTGTGAAAGTCTCTCTGGCCTATCTGGTCTCCTTACTGGCTTTCTTCCTCTCTGGTCCATTCTCTATTTAATAGCCCAAATACTCTTCTTAAAGCATAAATTAGATTATAGCACTTCCTCACTTGAAACTCTTTAGTGGCATTCTAATGTGCTTACAGTAAAATCCAGATGTCTTACTGTGGTTTGCTGTGTCCTGCATGATCTGGCCCCTGCCTACCTCTCCAAACTCATCTCTTTTCTGTACATTTTAGCTGTACTGTTTTTCCCCCAATTTTCCTGAATATTCCAAACTGCCTTCTACCTTAAGCTCTTTCTGTATGCTACCAGGCAGCAGCCCCGATCATTGCACAGGGAACCTACAGCAGATTCTTTCCCAGGATCAGGTTCTACCCAACCACTCAGTTTCTTAGCCTTTCCAGTAGAATTCTTTGCATGTAAGGGGTATCCTGGGTCCTGACCATATTCCTATCCTGTGCAGTTTTTCTTAGAGAGCAGATGTTTAGATAATGCTTTGGGTTCATTTAGGGCCTCTGGTGAACCCTAACATCAGGCACATTGTCTGACACACCTCCGCTTGGACTCTTCTTCAGACCACAGCTTAAACATCAAGTTGTCAGGGAGCCCTCCCAGGGTCTCATCATCTAAAAAAGGTCCCCCTGTTATTTTCTGTCTGAATATCCTATTCCTTTCCTTAGTAACATTTATAATAGTTTCTAATTTTTTTATCAACTTGTATTTTGTTGTCCTCCATACTAAATTAAGTATTCCGTGAGGGGAGGGATAATCTCTCTCTCTTTCATCATTGTCCGCATCCATCACCCTAGCTGACCACAGTAAGTGTTTAATAGTATTTGTTGAATGAAAGGGTAGTAGAGGATGTGGGACATGTGGTCAAAGAGGGCTTTTTTTTTTTAACATGAGACAGACTTTTAAGCATGTGCAAGAACTGTGCTAGTTTCTGGGTCCTATGTTGAGGTAAGAATTTTCTTAGAGCCACAGCTCTAGCTTCTTGGTCATTCACTTCACCCCATGAGCTGAAAGCATGGTTGTGAGCACAGAGTCCTTGAATCTCAAAAGTGTAAAGAGCTGTAGAGATGATCTAGTGTCTAGCCCAACAGACAAGAGTGGTCATCTGGCCTCTGCTAAAATACTGCTAATGACAGGTTGCTCACTGTCGCTTTTGGCAACGATTTTGTTTTTGGACACTTCTGATTGCTAAAACGCCTTCCTTTTCGAGCTGAAATCTGCCTTCTTATAACTCCTGCCCCATCTTCCTCTCTCTGCCTTCCAAAAGAACAAATCTGCCTCTAGCCCTCTTTCCTTCCCATGACTGCCCTTAGGGCATCTGTCTCCTGACTTTTCTCCAGATAATACATTCCCAGACTCTTTCTCCTTTGCTAGGATTTCTAGGCTTCTCACAACCATTCTGGTCATCCTTCACTGGGAGCTCCAGTTTTTAAATCAGCTTTGCAATGGAATACTCAGAGGAGATCTGCTTCTCACTGATAATAAATGCGCAAGGGCAAGGTCCTTATCCGTCTCCCTCTGCATACCTCATACCTAGCATTGTGGCTAGCACACAGAGTGTTCAACAAATGTTTGTTGAGTGAATGAATGAGCTCCTTCTCATGATGATGGTTCTCATGTCTCCAGCATGTCAACAGCAAATTTAATTTACACTGACCCTATGAAGTTAAGGGTTTTCATCTGCATTTTATAGATGGACAAACTGAATCTCAGAAAAAGACAGTGATCATTGACTAATGATCATGCAGAAATAGACCTCAAGTCTTCTACTCCCAGCTTCTGACCCCGGGGCCAGTGGTTTCAAAGCTTGTTTTGTTTAGCAGTAGAACTCCTTTTTTGTAAAGGTAAGATTATATGAAGAGCCCTACTCACTTGGCCTCCCTCTGGAGGCCCCCAGGGCTCTGTGGAGCACAGTCTGAAAGCAGTGCAGTCTTCTACCTGGCATTGTCCCCCTGACGGCAGCCAGGACCTCGTTGATGGTCCTTAAGCTGACTAGGACTCCCAGAGCCTGGAGCGTGAGGCTGCCCTTTTCCACTACATCTCAGCAGGAAAGATTTCTTGACCTTGCCTAGTCCGGGGGCCACCAGTCCAGCCTTTCAGACCCCTCAGCTCACAACGCAGATCTCAGTTGTCATTCTTAGCCCTGCTGTGAGGAAGAGGCACTTGCCGATTTGCATCAGCGTCTGGTGAGCATTGTCGTCATAATTACTCTCCACGTCAGTTAGCTCATGTGTGTCAGGTGACACCATCCGAGTCTTTGCTGAGGAGATGAGGGCTGGGAAGGTGCGGGTACCCTGCTGATAAATGCAGAAGCTAGACTTCTTTTTCTTGGGCTATTGCAGAGAACTTAGGTTTGCCACTCTAACTCTGAATGAAGAACAGAATAACAACTCCCCACCTTTGTAAGGTCCATCCCATTCCAATTTCTCATTTGACATTCTCAGCATCACAGAGTGTGACTTTTCCCCATTTTACAAAAGAGGAAACTGGTGCTCAGAGAAGACAGACCCTGCCTGCCTGGGATCACATACCTAGGGAAGGGCGGGGGCCCAGGCGTAGAACCCAGGCCTCCTGTTTCCTGGGTTTGGGTTTGGGTTCCTGTTCTTATCTCAAAGAGGACCACTGCTATAGTCATATCTCCTAAAAAAGTAGGAATCTGAATCCTCATCTGCAGAAAGTGGGTGGGATGTGGTTCAGCTATCCTGGAGTCCAGGGACTTCTCTCTTCAGAAGCATTTCTAGGGAAGGGCTTTACCAGTTAAACTCCCTAAGCAAAGGGTGAATAGCTGTCCCATGCTGGATTGGACTTTAAGCCCATGGTTACCAAGCAATTTTAGGTGAGTAGTGAGAAGTAGTCCTAAAATCCTAAACGATCTTGCCATGGAGGTCTCTTTCTGTTTTTTTTTTTGGTGAGGAAGATTGTCCATGAGCTCACATCTGTGCCAGTCTTCCTCTATTTTATATGTGGGATGCCACCACAGCCTGGCTTGGTGAGCAGTGTGTAGGTCCGTGCCTGGGATCCAAATCCACGAACCCCGGGCTGCTGAAGCGGAGCATGCAAACTGAACCACTACGCCACTGGGCCAGCCCTGCCACGGAGATCTTATTGTGTGCCAGACAATGTGCTTGAATTTAGCGTACATCAGAGGCCCTACATGAATCCCAAGCATTATCTAAACACCCGATATCTAAGAAAAAGCACAAAAGACAGATACGGTCCAGTACTGAAGACATCCCATGTAAGCAGAGAATGCTGTGGCCAGGGCTGAGAAACTGACTTGGTGTGGGTAGAACCCAGTTGTGAGAGGGAGTCTGCTCCCGGGTCCGTAACACAGTGATTAGGGGCTGCTACCTGGTTTGGGCCTTGGCCTGGCTGTAGACATGTCAGAATGAGATTCCCTTTACAGAGGCTTTCATAGCTATTCTCTTTTGATATTCATAAGCCCCTTGGAAGAAAGGTGCTTCCCATGTTATAGATGAGGAGACTGAGGTTCTGAGGGAAGCACCTTGCCTGCTGAGTGGCAGAGCCAAATTCAACCCAGTTTCTGGTCTCCATGCCCACATTCTCACCACTCTACAAACCCAGCTTCCTTGGAATGTTTCTGCAGAACGAGGCAGTTGTGAAAGGAGAGAGGGAACATAGGAGCAGATCCTTTGCGGACAGGCCTTTAGCCAGGCATCAAGAAGCATTTCTGGGATGTCCTGCTTGCTGAGCAGAGGGTCAGCTTCTAAAGTGCACTTGTCTAAGTGTATCTCTTCTCCAGCACCTCTGTTTCCTGATCTAGCATCTTGTGTGTAAGTCAGCCTCTTCCTAGAAGAGCTGTTTTATTTTTTTTCCCAAAGAGTTTATTTTTTCTTTTTCTCCCCAAAGCCCCCTGATACATAGTTGTATATTTTTAGTTGTGGGTCCTTCTAGTTGTGGCATGTGGGATGCTGCCTCAGCACGGCTTGATGAGTGGTGCCATGTCTGTGCCCAGGATTCCAACCACTGAAACCCTGGGCCCCGGAAGCGGAGCGCACGGGCTTAACCACTTCGCCATAGGGCCGGCTCCAGAATAGTTCTGTTTCTTAAGATTCTCCCTATCCAGAAAAAGCATAAGACATCCAGACCAGAAGAAACCTCAAAGACCCTCTAGTCTAAGAGGAAGAGTCTCCAAGGAGATCCAAGCTCAGAGAGTGGCATAGGGCTTGACTAAGACCACCTAGTAAGAGCCAGAGCCATGACTGGTACACAGGCCTTGGGGCACCCAGCCCAGGGCTTTCTGTTTTGCTGCCTCTTGCTCCACGCAAACAGGTACCTGGGAGCCAGTGCCCTGGCATCCTTCCAAACTAGTCCCTGCTCTCACTCTGGTTTTACTGTTTTCCAGGTGAAACCTTTGTCCTGGGGAATAGTCTGGCCCGGTCCTTGGAGCCACACTCAGACTCAATGGACTCCGCCTTGAATCCCACCAACCTTGTCAGCACCTCCCAAAATCTTCGAACCCCTGGGTACCGGACTCTGCTTCCATCCTGTGGCCTCCCACTGAGCACGGCCTCAGCTGTGCACAGGCTGTGCTCCAGGGGTAAGCTTACCAGAGGTCCAGCGCTTCCGTCCTCCCTCACTCTTCCCTTCCTTCCTGAGCTCTGGGAAGCCAGAAAGGACTTAGCTCTGTTGCCCCCTGTCTGGTGGTGGGACTGGGATCTGGGCTTATCATTGTGCCTGGCTAGACACCTGGGAGACAAGTGAAGCTCTGGGATTGGCTTAAGAATGACGGAAACTAAGAGCCAAAGACCTAGAGCCAAAGAGACAGGGAAGGATTCATTCTTTCTTCCATTAGCCATTTATTTGAACACCATCTGTGTTTGGTGTGAGGATGCAAAAATCCATCACTTCTTGTCCTCAAGGAGCTCACACAGTCTTGTGGGAAGAGAAACAAGATAATTGTAAACCACATCTTGAGTGCAGTTACAGAGATATGCTTTGGGTAGTATGAAAACTGCAAGAAGGCCCACCTAACCCAAGCTTGGTGTCCAGGGGAAGCGTCCTTGAGAAGATGACTCTGTCTGAGACTTTAAAGGGTGACTGTATGAGTGGCCATATCAGGGGCCGTGAGGGAGGGCGAGCTTTCCCGGAAGAGAATACACCATGAACGAGGGCAAAAGGATAAGAACTAGCACAGAGTGTACCAGGAGCTACATGCAGTTTGCTATTGCCGAAACATAAAATGTAATACTGGAACTTCAAAGAGAAGGGCCTGGAAAGGTCAGGGGTTATGTCATAGAAGACCTTAAATGTCATATTAAAGAATTTGGAGTTGATCTTATAGGCAATGCAAAGGTATTGAAGGCTTTTAATTAGAGGCAAAACCTAAACAGGTTTGTGTTTTCAGGAGATCGTTGACTGCTGCATGGAGGGTGGATTTGACGAAGGACAAGACGAGAGAGACCAGTTAGGGGGTTACCAGAAGGGGCCAGACCAGGAGTGACACAGGCCTGGATTAGGGCAGTGGTAGAAGATTTGAAGAAAAGAAAATAAATTTGAGAATTATTCATAAGGTAAATTTAGTCAGATTGAAGACTGTGAAGAATAAGGGAGTGGGAATGGCTCCCAGGTCTCTAGATGGGGTAGCTACCAGATAGCGGCTCCGTTCACTGAGAGAGGGAACCGACCGTAGAAGAGAAAGAAGGGTAGGGAGCCCGTGGGTCATCCAGGTGATATCCAGCAGGCAGTGGCTCTGCAGGTCTGAATCTCAGGAAAGAGGACTGAGCTGAAGTTAAATATTTGGAAGTCATCAGCATACAGATGGTAGTTGAAGTTGTAGGATGAATGGCACCCACTTTCCAGGAGTACGTGTAGAATGAAAAGAACAGACGACTAAAGATTGGAGTCCTGGGGACCAGCAGTGTTCAGGAGGTGGGAGCAGGAAGAGGATCCCACCAAGGAAACAAAGGAATAGTCAAATGTGAGCGAAAACAGAAGAATTTGATATTGTGGTGACCGGGGGTACGGTGTTTTAAGGAGAGCAACACAACAAAGGTTCGGTAAAATGAGAACTGGAACGGCATCTGTTGGATGTGGCGATGAGTGGGTAATTGGTGCATTTAGCAGAAGCAGCTTCGTTGGTGGTGGAGGGTGGTGAGGGCAGAGTACAGTGGGTGGGGTTATCAAGGAGAGTTTGATGAGAAAAGGAAAGATGGTGACCTTCAAAAGAAGGTCTTCTAGAATGGGAGCACATTGAGCATGTTTATCAGCAGACAACTTGAGCCATCCAAAAAGAAGAAATTAAGAACATGGTGGGGCCGGCCCTGTGGCGCAGCGGTTAAGTGTGCACATTCCACTTCGGCGGCCCAGGGTTCACCGGTTCAGATCCCAGGTGTGGACATGGCACCACTTGACAACCCATGCTGTGGCAGGCCCTCCACATATAAAGTAGAGGAAGATGGGCATGGATGTTAGCTCAGGGCCAGTCTTCCTCAGCAAAAAGAGGAGGATTGGCAGCAGATGTTAGCTCAGGGCTAATCTTCCTCAAAAAAAAAAAAATATATATATATATATATATATAGGAAAAAGGAAAGTAAGACCTTTAGGGTAGTGGGAAAGATTAGGGATCAAGGGCATAGACAAATGGATCAGTCTTCAGCCAGAAGGAGGCACATCTTGCTCTCTGAGACTGCAGGGGAAATTGATTGTGGCCGTAAGTGAATGGAGAGAGGGCTGAGGATGATCTAAAAGCAGCGATCAGGAGAGAGAAGGATGCCACCTCCGTACCCCCCAGTGGCCTCCCCAGCCCAGGGTGTGTGGGTGTGGAAGAACAAGAAGACTCCATTAGCAAGGCCTGCAATGGGGAGACGTGACCTCAGGAAAGAGGGATTTCAGGAAGGCTGAGACGGGGAAGGAGCCTGGGATGCTCCCCAAGGCAGCAGAATGGAGGACGAGGAGCTCTGCAGAGAGTGGGGCTGGAGTGATTTCCTGCCTTGAGGCTGGGGTGAGTCCTCTCGCCTCTCAGGTCTTCGTGTTCGATGACCTGGTCTTTTCACAGGAGTGTTAAAAGGATCCAGGGAAATGGGATCGTTTGGGAAACTAAATCATTCCCCAGGGAGGAGGGAGTCCCTGTTACTGGTGTCTTCCCCAAGGCCCTGTTTCTGTTAGGAGTGCTTCTTGATGGGCTGCCTCGCGTGGCACTGGCCTCAGATGTCACTGTTGTTTCCCTGGCATTTCTACTCTTCCTCTGGAATATATTTTGAGTCTGTCAGCCAGGCCATGGTCTAAGTCCCTGTTGACCCTGAAGAACCTCACAAGGCTATGAAAGGGTTCTATCTGGTTGCCCTAGAATTGTTTCTCTCAGAGAATTTAGACGCCAAGTCTGTCCCCTCTTATTTCACGAATGCAAGATGATTAGGCATCAGTTTGTTGGTCCGACCTCACGTGGATGCGCCTCGCCTGCCTTAGTCGTTCTCCGACTGAAACTCTGCCCTCCTTGAAGAATAATCACCAGCTGTGCCCGCTGGGTACAGACTGCCTGCAGAGCTGGGGATAGGAGAAGACAGAGACAGGGCACCAGCTTGTCTTCTTCCTAGCTGTGTGCTCTTGGGCAAGTCACTTCGCTTCTCTGGAATCTCTAAACTGAACGTGGTGATGCTTCCTTCCAGGGCTGTTTTAAGGGTCAAAAAACTGACGATACTTGGGGTTCTTTAAAATGTTCATGTATCAGACTGTTCACCACTATCACCTGTGCATGCCACAGTCGTTTCTTCCCAGGGCTATTTTAGTGTCCTTCTTAACTGGTCTCCTTTGCTTCTGTCCTCGCCCCGTAAAGTTGATTATCAACACAGACTGTGAGAGTGATCCTTTTAGTTGTAAGGTGGTTCTTGTCACCCGTCTGCTCAAAACTGACCTACATCACTCAGAAAAGCCAGTCGTTTTTCAGTGACATGCAGGGTCCTCTATTATCTGCACCCCCTCTCCCCCGCCCCATCACACGCACGCATATATACCTCTCAGACGTTACTTCCTCCCGCTTTCTCCTCGTTCACTCTACTCTGGCACATCAGCCTCCCTGCCCAACCTGAAACATGCCAGGCACTCTTCTGCCTCAAGGTCTTTGCTCAGATGTCGCCATTTCAGAGACGTCTCTCCAGACCACCATATAACTTAGCAACTTCCTGCTACCTGCCCTCAGGGAGTATATATTCTAGCAGTAAACTGACAGACAAACACATACATATACCACCGGCGTGTCCGGCAGGTGGTTGCGATCTGTCCGGCAGGTGGTTCTGGGGTGTCCGAGAATAGTATATATACTATTATATATGTATGTGTGTTTATATAATATCATTATATATGTGTGTGTGAGAGAGAGAGAGATTCTCAGCTTCCCTGGGTATGGGAATTAGCTAAGATGGTCCAAGAAAGGTACATTCACGTGTATGTCTTCTCTCTGCTCTCCGTAATCTTTGCACTTGGTTTCTCTCTTAGCGTCACAGTGGGCTTTCAGGGCAGGGAGGAGTGGCTGGCTCCCAGAGCCCTCCACAACTTCCTGTCTACTACCGCCTCTCAGATGCCACTGGAATTTCTATGACGCTCAGCACCCCTGCTCGTTCCAGCACACTTCTTCCCTGGTCTAGTCAATACAGGCTTGAGAGAGAATAGACTGGAGTGTCCTCCCCAGGGAGCAGGGACTGGGCCAAGTGAAGTGTGCCTCGACTTTTAGACCTGGGACCCAACCCAAAATGGAGGAGGATGGGAGGAGACTTTTAGCCTTTGCCGGAGATAGTTGAAGAGTAGATCCCTCTACTTTTGCAGGTATGTTTCAGCTCTGCCACTTAGTTGTGTGACTGACATCTCCTGGGTGGTGAGGATACAGACTTGAGCAAGGCAAGATCCTTGCCTCAAGACAGACATAGTCTGGTGGAGGAGACAGAAAAACACGCAAGTAACTATTATATATGGTCATTCATTCATTTAACAAACAGGTTTGAACATCTACTGTGGCAGACCAGGCACTCTGTTTATGTCTTAGGGGCTGTAAAAGGAAAACATTCTCTCCCTGTGTGTCTCCCTACTCTCCATGCTCTGCTCAACACTGCTTCACCTCTGACACCAGACGTGTGGATTCTCCACGCACTGAGCAGTTTTGCAACACCAGCTGGGCGTCCTACAGTTGAATTCAATTCTGACATTTTCTACTTGGAAATGGCATCAGATCCCACAAGTCTGCACCCCCCACTTCAGATGCCAGTTAGAAGTCCAGGTTGTAGGGCCGGCCCTGTGGCCAAGTGGATGAGTTTGTGTGCTCCGCTTCAGCGGCCCAGGGTTTTGCCGGTTCGGATCCTGGGCACAGACATGGCACCGCTCATCAGGCCACGCTGAGGCGGCGTCCCGCCTAGCTCAATCAGGACTCACAACTAGAATATACAACTATGTACTGGGGAGCTTTGGGGAGAAGAAGATTGACAACAGATGTTAGCTCAGTGCCAATCTTTAAAAAAAAAAAAAAGGTGAGTTTCTGGTTGAGACCCTCAGACATTTATTAAAAAAAAAAGTCCAAGTTGTAAGCTGTGCTTCTGAGTGACCAACTATGAATTGGAGGTTCCCACAATCCCCTGCTGGGGTTCAGTTGATTTGCTAGAGTGTCTCACAGAACTCAGGAAAACTGTTTACTTACTAGATTACTGTTTTTTTATAAAAGGATACAACTCAAGAACAGCCAGATGGAAGAGATGCACAGGGCAAGGGATGTGGAGCTTCCATGCCCTCTTCGAGCACACCACTCTCCCAGCACCTCTGTGTTCACCAACCCAGAAGCTCTACGAACATTTCCCTTTTGTTTTTTGTTTTTTTAAGATTTTATTTTTCTCCCAAAGCGCCCCAGTACATAGTTGTGTAGTTTTAGCTGTGGGTCCTTCTAGTTGTGGCATGTGGGACGCCACCTCAGCATGGCTTGATGAACGGTGCCATGTCCACGCCCAGGATTTGAACCAGCAAAACCCTTGGCCACCAAGGCAGAGAGCGAGAACTTAACCATTCAGCCACGGGGCCAGCTCCCCCTTTTGGGTTTTTATGGAGGCTTCATTCCGTAGGCATGATTGATTAGATCATTGGCCATTGGTGGCTGAACTCCATCTCCAGCCCCTCTCCCTTCCATGGAGGCTGGGGGGTGGGACAGAAAGTTCCAACCCTCTCACCACCTGGTTGGTTCCTCTGGCAACCAGCCCCTATCCTTAGGGCCTTTCCAAAAGTCACCTCATTAACATACTCAGATGTGATTGAAAGGGGCTGGTTATGAGTAACAAAAGGCACCTTGATTTCTCTCACCACTTAGGAAATTCCAAGGACTTTAGGAGTTGTGTGCCAGAAGTGGGGGTGAAAACCAAGTATATGTTTCTTATTATAAATCACAGTATCACAAGGATACAGCAGGGAACAAAAGAGGAGAAGACAGGTAATAAACATAAATGCATTAAATTATTTTGGGTGGTGATATGAGCTGGGGAAAAAAACTAGAGGACGCAGTTGGATTGAGAGTGATTGTGTGGGGGAATTGAGTACTTTGACTAGGAGATCGGGGAAGGCCTCTTTGAGGAATTGATATTTGAGATGAGCCCCAAATGTTGAGAAGGAATCAGGTATGCAAAGATCTGGAAAAAGGACATTCCTGACAGGAAATTGCGAGTTAAAAAATAAAAGCGTAGCCTGTTCGAGAAGCAGAAGGGAAGCTAGTGTGTTTGGAGCTTGGTGAGTGAATAAAAGGCGGAGGGGATGAGGTCAGAGATAGAAAGGGCCAGATGATGGAGTACCTTCTAGACCATAGTAAGGGGTTCAGGTGTCATTTCATGTGCAACTGGAGGCCATTGCATTGAGTTTTTAGGGGGGATTGACATGATCCAATTAGTTTTTAAGGGTTGCTTTGAGTCCTTTATGGAAAACAGATTATTAGGGTGATCTGACCGGGGAAAATGTGTAGAGATTGAGCTGTAACCAAGAGATACAGGAAATGCTTTGTGAGACCAATTACTTCAGTATTAGACCAGAAAAGTTTCATAAAGGGGCTGGTCCTCGAAGCTGTTGATACAAATAATTCATAATCACTCTATAAATCAAAATGGGGGTGAGTTTATCATATAAGCCAGTTTTGAGGACTATAGCCCAGGAGCGACCTTCACCAAGGAAGGAAGGAAGCAAGCGGAGGGTACAGAGTGGTTATCTGCCGTCTTGGAACAAGGAACATCCCTTTTACTACTGTCACAGGATGCTTCGCTAGCACAGCAGGTCAGTGGTCACAAGAGGAGCTCAGTGGGTCAGTAATTAATCCTTAGTTTCTGGGAAGAAATTCTGATATACGGGGGAGGCAGCATCCCTATCTTTAAGGGCATCATTCTCAGCTTTGGGACATGGTAAATGTTTCTTTCTTTCTTTCTTTTTTTTCCTTCCTTCCTTCCTCCCTCCCTCCCTGAGGTAATGTCTGTGCCAGTCTTCCTCTATTTTTTATGTGGGATGCCATCACAGCATGTCTTGATGAGCAGTGTGTGGGTCCACACCCAGGATCTGAACCAGCGAACCCCAGGCCACCAAAGTGGAGCACGTGAACGCAACCACTATGCCACTGGGCTGGTGCAACAGGCCACATCAGGCCTTTCTGGAAAAACATGGTCAAGCCAAATTAGTTTTAAACCAAATGGCTTCCTCATATACTCCAATATATCTTGTCGCTTTTCGTTTATTCATCAAAACCAACTCTTGCTTAGCAAAGTTGCAGTTTGCAAGGAGTAAAGGAGAAATTGAAGGGAGAGAAGGGGGCACGTTCCAGGCAGAGGGATGAAACATACCAGAGACCTGTGGCGGGTCAAAATACAGAGATCCCAAATCCCACACGGGAGATGGGGATAGCTGTATTTGAGCCAAGATTGAGATGAAAGCTCTTAGCAAAGCACTAAATTAGCATTGAGTTTCCTGGCAGCCAAGGCAAAACTCTTTTCTACCTCCTGCATCAGGTTGTAGCGAGGTCAACTGTTCTCCAGACCTGGGAAGGTGCCCAGGGTCTTGTCCACACCTTTTGTTAATCCCGAGGCCCCAAGGGTTTGGCTCTGAAGTCTTGCCCTGCTCCTAAGTTCTCTCTAGAAATGGTATCCAGAGCCAAGGCAAAAGCAGCCTCACCCACCTGCCCCCACTGAACCCA
Organism: Equus caballus; assembly: GCF_041296265.1. Lineage (NCBI taxonomy): Eukaryota > Metazoa > Chordata > Mammalia > Perissodactyla > Equidae > Equus > Equus caballus. Next base: position 17,183,589 of record NC_091685.1, read on the forward strand.
AGTAATCTCCTCACGGCATTGTTCCCCGGGCTCAGGTCCAGGCTGAACCACAGCCTCAATGTAGAATTCCTTGTGGCCATTTCCACAATCAGATCCACCCTAAAGAACAAAGATGTGACTTCAGCAGCCTCTCAGGCCCTCACGGCCTTTGTGGAAAGCCCTTCCCACCCTCGGCTGCCTCTGGTTCCTCTGCTCTGGCTGCTGTAAGCTCACCCACAGGGCCCTCGGGACAGGCCAGGGAGGGTGGGGGAGTTACAGACCCATCCCCACCCGTTATGGCAGGTGCCTTCCTGTCCTGCAGGGTCGGACCGATACCTGGAAAGCCGGGATGCCTCTCGACTGAGTGGCCGGGACCCCTCGTCATGGACAGTCGAGGACGTGATGCAGTTTGTCCGGGAAGCTGATCCTCAGCTGGGACCCCATGCTGACCTCTTTCGCAAACATGTAGGTTCCCCCACCTGACCTCCCCGTGTTTGCTGAGAGTCTTACTTCTGCATCTTCTAGACTCTTAAAGGGTATGGGCTACATATTTGTTCCAGGTCCCTTGAAACTGAGCACAGGAGACGCCATACAAACTTCGAGACAGAATCTTGGGTCTCAGACAGATTCATTGAGCACCAAGGTAGCTCTCTCCTGTAGTGTGGGATCTGATTCAGCCGCGTTCCTACTGGGTGTGCACCCTGTGGCTCAGTGCCCGAGACAGGCTTGTCTCTTTTCCTGGGAGCACTTGCTCTCCCATCTGCCTGCCTTGGCCTGAGAATCAGGGCCTTCAGCCCACGTTAAAAAGTCCCTTGCCAAGTGGCCCCCAACCTTGCCAGTCCCCTGTCCTCTGTCTGTCCCTCTGTGAGCCTCCAGCATCTCTTTAACTGACCGGTGGCCCCTTGGCCAGAGACTGCTCCTGATCCTCCTGCAGTGACCATACACCCCTGGTACGGGGCTCAACCCCGCTTCCCATAGTCCCTACTGCTTCTGCCCTGTGGTCACTCAAAACAGACCTGCTGCCTCTCATTGCTTATTTAAATCCTTCGTGCCATGTGGGTTTGGAGGGTGCCCTTAGATCAGGCCCGAAGGCCTTACAGCTGCTCAGTGAGTGTCTGCGTGTGCCTAGCTCACACAGAGGGGTCCCTGCCCCTCGGGAGCGAAGACCACTCACAGAGTAACAGTTGAGGGTCAATATAAAACAGTCTGTGAGAAGTGATGAGGCCACTGAGAGGGGAGGCTTCCTGGAGGAGAAAGAAGTGAGCTGGATCACAGGTTTGGGAGGGCGGAGAAACTGCCTCTCAGGTAGCAGAGAAAGGAATGTGGTACAAGCGTGTGAAGAGCTTAGCACAGGGGGTTCGGTACTAGATTTCGGGGAGGGGTGGAGACAGAAGGTGGGCAGAACAGGTGGGCTTTAGTGTCACAGCAGGTTCACTGGAGTCCCCGTTGCTGGTACTTCCTGGGTGGCCTTTCCTCAGAACCTGGGGTGAGCAGACCAGCCAGGCTTCTGACGGCGCCTCCCTCCATCCCCCCAGGAGATCGACGGCAAGGCCCTGCTTCTGCTGCGCAGCGACGTGATGATGAAGTACATGGGTCTGAAGCTGGGGCCCGCACTCAAGCTCTCCTACCACATTGACCGGCTGAAACAGGGCAAGTTCTGAAGCAGGGAGACGCAGCTAGACAGCTGAGGGGCCAAGCAGATGAGGGCGTTCTTCTCCCAGGAAGGAGGGGGCACTTGCTGGTGCCTCAGTGGGGTTCAGGGCCACCTCAGGACTCCAGGAGGCTGTGTGGAGCCACCACTGCTGCCCTCTCTTGCCATGATGTGTCCTTCCATGAAGGACTGAGGGGGAAGTGTGGGGCCCAGGGCTGGTGCTGCTCTTCCCCTCAGCCCTGCCTCAGCTCTGAGCTCTCCCTGTATTTATTTCTTGAGCTGGCCGGCCTCTCACCAGGGCTTTAGACTAAACACCTTCCAAGTGACGGAGGAAGGGGCCAACCCCTGAGGCCTCGGAAGATGGGGCCTGAGTTGATATCTGTGCCCAGTCCCCTTACCACCTGCTGGGCCTGATATAGCACCCCATTACCCCACAACTCCTGCCTTCTCACAAGATCCCCAGAGTCCAAACTCATGGTGCAAACCTCTACCTTTTTTAAAACAAGACCTTTTCTTATTGTTAATTTATTGTTTCTGACACTTGGGCAAACCCTCCAGCTCATACTTCTCAAGCTCCAGACATTGAGTTTCAGAAGGAGAGAGACTGCCCTGCTCTGGTCCCAGAGAGGCATGGCCCCTTTCCAGAGGATGTTACTCTAGGGCACTTCTCTTTGGGATGGACAGACCTATAAAGCCTTGACCACGTCACTCAGCATGGGGGGAGAGAGGGTCCCGGTCCCCTTCCCCTCTCTTCCTCTACTGGGCCCCTTGCAGCCCTGGCCTCATCTGTGGGAATGGGAGTCCCCTGCCCCACGCTGTTCCCCACCACAGCTCCTTGCCCTGGCCAGAACTGCTGTGGAAGACGTTTGTGCCCAACAGTTTTAAGCCAAGAAGGCCCCAAGGTGGATGGGAGGGGAGGGTCTCCAGGCCAGCATCTGGTTACACTCACCCCACTGTCCATATGCTTCCTTTCTAAGCAAGTCAGCAGCACAGCTGCCCCCGCTGCCATCTGGACTTATTTTATGTCGATTTGTTTATAAATAAAAAACAATATAGATGCCAATGTCTTTTCAGTCAGCCAACAGCCAAATCACTGCGCCTCCAAAGGGCAGGTTGGTCCCCTTCTCTCAGTCTTGGTTTCCTCGTATACAAAATGAGGAGCTTGGACAAGACGATCCCCCAGAGGCTCCTGCAGAAGCTAGCCTGCATCGTACGTCTCCCACCAGCAGGGGCCAGGTACTCAAGTCCAGGGCCACGTGTCCCTGTTTCTAACGGGGTCACAGAAGGAGGTGAGGGGCAGCAGCACAGTGCGCTATAACATTTGCATCCCTTACCGTGCGCCCCACAAACTGCTCCATGTGAATTAGACTCGTCTCATTTAATCTTCACAACAAACCCATTTTATAGATGAGGAAACTTAAGCTCAGAACACATAGCGAGGAAGAGCGAAAGTAGGCATTTGAAGCCAAATAGCCTGACTCCGAGGCCAAGACGGAGGCTCTGGCTGGCCCAGCTGTTCGCCGTGATGCTCTGGGCCAGTCATTTCCCTCTGGGCCCCGCTGGCACTGAGGGGTGTGGATGAGGAAACCTCTGAGGCTTCCCTGCCAGCTCTTACCGTGACTAGTTCTGACATCGTGACTTAGAATGTCTTTTCCACTCAGCCACTGTGAGGTTCTAACATGGTCCCCACGAAGCAGTCAGGGTCAGGGCTGCCAAACCACAATAGGCCTCTGTTTTCCACAGACTCCTGGACATTGGGCTCTGGTAGGCTGTGCTCTTCATTCAGGGTACTCCCAAAGAGCGCCTTACTGAACCCTGATGATGTACTTCTGGGTGTGACCTTCACCCAAGAGACACAGGCACTGAAGGTGACACCAGCGTATGTAGGCAGGCCGGACATGCCGCAAGGCCGGGCCTTGAGAAGCAGCATGGCACCCCCCCCACTTTACGCTGTCACCAAGAGCATACAGCTTACCTAGGAGCATTTACTGAGGGCTTCTCGTGCTAAGCAGTTTACGTACCTTATCTCGTTTCAAGCTTACCACACCCCTCTAGGGTGACTACCATGTCCCCCCACATTTTACAGGTGGGGAAACTAAAGCTTAGAGTGGTTAAGTTACTTGCCCCAAACACCGTAGCTAATGAGGGGTGCAACACATCATACTGCATGCAACAGCGCCTAGGGGGCTGTGGTCTTAGATCCTGCTCACCGTTTAGACTCCAGACTCGCACAGGCCACCCTGGGCATGGCGTTCACTCTGAAGGCTGTCGGACCGGAAGCAGCCTGCCACGGGACATCAGGGAGCAGTCCTCTGCGGGGGTGGTCCTCGCAGAACTCAGTCATCAGGACTGTTCTCCTGTGTTGCCCAGGGGACAACTCAGATGCAGGGAGAAGTGGGGTTCACCTTGGCTTGGTGCGTTGTAAGCACTAAGAAACACCACGGCCCAGGGGAGCTGATAACGCCCTAGTTCCCCGGGCAGAACAACTCCATAGGCATAGCTCCCAGGGTCCCCGCGAGGGGCCTGCCCAGTGAGTACTGCACTCAGGAAGCCCAAAGCTGTGGCTTTTTAGCAGATGTTTATAGTTTGTACATAGATCTCCGAGTACAGTTAGGGGTCATTTTTACCATAAGTAATGCTGCCTTGAAACGGCGGACATTCCGTTTCTATCTAGCTTCCAAGGGAACAAAACTAGCCAGGTAACTGAATGTCCAATTCTGCAGGAGCGGAGAGGATCTGTCACCCCTTCACTCATACTGCCCTGACCCCTGGAGTCAGAATTAAATGTTATTAAGGAAAACAAACAAACAAAAACTCAACTCTGAAATTGTTTCACAAAGCCAAGCCTCCTAATAGTGACCAGGGTCATCCAGAGAAGCCGCAGTGGCCTCCAGCAGGCCCGCCGCACCCATGCTGCCATGCAGGCGAGACCACTCCATGGACACCGACAGTCCAGCCACCCACGAAGTGGGGAGGCATGTGGGAAAGTGGGACTGGGGACAGCGCTGCAACAGGAAGAGGACAACAGCTCCCCTGCTGAGGAACACTAGGAGGAAAAACGCCAGGTGCTTCAGGAGGTAACGAGTCCAGGCTCTGCTTAGGGCTGAAACCATCAGGAACCCTCTGCCCCTCCCCACCTGTGTCCCCTCCCTACCTGCTGGCCATGTGGTCCGTGTCACCTCTCCACTCTGTCTCCGTTGTCCTGGCCATTAGTCCTGAGCAGGATTGTCCACAGCATTCCTCTTTGACATCTCTGTGGAACAACCTGAAGTCTTTCTCTGCTCTGGCACTAGTGGTCCAGCCTCAGGCCTCGTGCCACAATCCCTCAGGAAGAGCCAGAAGGTGACTCGCCCCTCCTTGCAACTAAAGCTAAAAACATGGAAACCCTTCTTGCCTAGGAGAGTCCAGACACTTCTCCCCTCATTGTCCCTCTGCTTTTTGCAGCCTCCTTATCCTAATACCCAAGTCATTCCATTCCATCAGGGAACTCCACAGCTGGAACCTCCCGCCCAAGGACTGACAGTCACAGCTAAGCATCAGAACTGCGTGTTTGTGCCTGGCCTTTGACACAAGGCTGCTGCGGATGCTTCCAGGGGCCGGCAGCCAACAAGCCCCAATGTACAGACAATGGGCCTGAGATACCCATGGGTGGCTGGGGCTGGCCACTGTCAAGGGTCGGGTGGGAATCAACAGGCAGTCACTGGTATGCAAGGGGAGGGCTCAACACAGGCCAGAGGGCCATGGGGTCCAGATGGCAAAGGCTGTGTCCACACTACTTGTCCCCTAAGTTCCAGAGTTAGCTGTCCCACGTAATGGCCAAGCTCAGTCCCCACCCCCGCCCATGTCCCTCTGCCCCTCAGCTGGCCTTCCTGGGCAGTTAGCACAGACACCCATCCTTGATGTGGTTTCAGGGATCATGGCCATGGGGGGCCGCCAAGCGGATACTCTCCAAATAACGTGAAAACAGCCGTATCCCCAGCCTCCCCCTGCCCCTCGTCCTTGGGCCCAGCTCACATGCTTAACTTTAAATTCAAGAGGCTCTTGTCTCCAGTGCCAACCTGGGATTTGTCGATAAGGTCACAGACGTCCAGCGAGAGGATCAAGAGGGGCTGCTTCTCCCACAACACTGGACTCACGTCTGCCACTGCCCTAGCTGCCTGCAGAGGACCCCCGAGAAAAGAGCCCAGGGAGATATGTCATACACTGGACTCACATCTGCCACTGCCCTAGCTGCCTGCAGAGGACCCCCGAGAAAAGAGCCCAGGGAGATATGTCATACACTGGACTCACATCTGCCACTGCCCTAGCTGCCTGCAGAGGACCCCCGAGAAAAGAGCCCAGGGAGATATGTCATACACTGGACTCACATCTGCCACTGCCCTAGCTGCCTGCAGAGGACCCCCGAGAAAAGTGGAACCGACGTCAGCTCACGTAAGGTCGCTAAAGAGCCCAGGGAGATATGTCATACACTGGACTCACATCTGCCACTGCCCTAGCTGCCTGCAGAGGACCCCCGAGAAAAGTGGAACCGACGTCAGCGCACGTAAGGTCGCTAAAGAGCCCAGGGAGATATGTCATACACTGGACTCACATCTGCCACTGCCCTAGCTGCCTGCAGAGGACCCCCGAGAAAAGTGGAACTGACGTCAGCTCACGTAAGGTCGCTAAAGAGCCCAGGGAGATATGTCATACAGTGGTTTAAAGAGATTTCCAGTGAGAAAGTTTTGGCACCCAAGTCAGTTTGGCACGTTTCCCCAGGACCGCTGCCCGACAGCAAGGCTGCTAGTAAAGTCTGTCCGGTTCTCTGGTTGTGTTCACGTGCTTCATCTGTCAGGGCGCCTCTCCTGGCCAGCTGTCTGTTTCTGCACAACTCAACTCGAGTCAACCGGCTGAAACAGCTACAGCCCAGTTGTACGGTTGCTGTGAGAGTGGCGCATGATGGTGGAGTCTGGAGAGGCCTGAAGGACACAGGAGGGAGCATGGGGAGCTGAGCCGCCGTCGTTGTAACTCTCAGAGCTGTGACTGCAGCGAGGGGGCAGCCCTGGCTGCAGGGGGGGGGGGAGCAGGCACCTGACAGGCTCTGCCCAGAGCGTCACACTGCCACCACGTGGGCCAGGGGCCTCTTCCTTCCCCGCACCATAGTCTCTTTCTCAAGTTCCCCACCGGAGCTTCTCCCTCAGAGCCTCAGAGGGGAACAAAAATTCATTCACATCTTCAGAATGGCTGCTCAGAGAAGGAAGGCAACCTTCTCAACATGGTCACACAGCTTCCCCAGTCTGAAGCACCTGCCTTTGGACCCCACCCTCCCTGGGCCCAATCAGGACCTCCACAGGCAATGTGGGAAAGTGCTGCCTACATCTGTGTAATGCAGAGCACTATCAAAGGCCCCACCCACCCACCCAAGAGCAGATTGCTGCATTAATAAAGGCTGTGTATCCCCATGTCAAACAGTAGGTGACAACCCTGTCCTTCAAAAGAGTTGGTACTGCTTGACTATTTTTCAGGGCTTTCCTGGACAGCAACCTCTGTCTCTGGCATAAAGAAGGGCCTGGTATCGGGGGAGCCCTGGAACAAGCTGTGTGTTCTGATCCATCCTGGGGTAGCTGGGTCCTGTCTGTGCTCGGTGGAGCCTGGGATTGGTGACAGAGGGGGAGCTGGGGATTTGAGGCAACAGGGGACCTGTGTGGGCTCTGGGGCCTAGGGAGATGTTACGGGGGGAGGGGTGTGTCTTCAGCCCCTGGATTCTGGCGCCGCCCCGAGGGAACCCTGCGGCCAGGGTGCTTGGTGTATCCGTTTACAGCTGTATCTGTTTACGGTGCGGGTGGGGAGTGGAGGAGGGGTTTTCCTGATTGACTTCCCAACCCTGCCTGCCTGAGTTTGGCCAAGAAGGCATTGTTGATGCTCATGAGCTCACAGAGGTGGCTGTGCAGGCCCCGCCCACTTCCTACAGCCCTGGTTCTCCCTGCCCTGTGCCCAGCCCCCAAGTGCCCTCGGAGCTGCTGGCCAGGGGTCAAGGGGCTGTGGGAGCTCAGGGCTAGCACCTCCCACGAGTCCCCAGGAACCATCAGGACATGAGGGTCCTAGGCCTCCCTTTTCCTCCTATTCCTGTTTGCCCTGAATGCCCCCACCCCAGCTGTGGTGGCCCCCAGGCCCTGCCTGCCTCAAGGATCCAATCAGAAAAGATGCAGCCCAGTGGTACCTGCCACAGAGACCGGAGGCTGGGTGTGTTGGGGTGAGTGGAGGGGCTGGTGTGTGCACGTATGAGCACAGCTCAGGAGTGAAGCCCCGGGCCTGGTGGGAGGCGGGGAGGGGCTACAAAGGGTCTCAGCTCTGATCCTCATTCTGCCTCTCCTCACTTCTGCTCTCTGGACCCAAACCAGAGGATTCAGTGTAGACTAAGAGTTCCTCAGAAGGGCCCACGAGCCTCCTGGGATTATATGTAATGTGCAAAGGCCGTTTTTCTGGGGCGGGACCATAGCTTCCCTGAGTGTGCCCAAAGCCTAAGAACCTCTGCCCGAAGACCCTCTGAGCTGGCCTGACTGTTTCACAGCCTCTGCTAGGCTTGCACCTGCTGCAGACCAGGCGGGGAAGCAGAGGTGGGGCTGCAGCTGGCCTGGGAGGCCTGGGCTAAGGCCACTTCTCCAAAGGCCCTTGAAAGGTTTCGCTGGTGCCTGGAGGCAGCAGTAACCTCTGGTGGGCAGGAAACTGAGGGCACCTAGGAGGCCCCAAGCCTGTGGCTTGGGGAGGGAAGACAGGCCCCTGGGGCCAATGAAAGGAGATGGGGGACCTTCAGAGGTCTGAGTTCTGGTCCCCTCTTCCACCTCTGGGCAGATCCCTCGGTCTTCACTTCTGTGGAATGAGGGGCAGGCTCATGCTCTGCTCTCTGTTCAGCCTTGACTCTCCTCTATCCTGTCCTAGGCCTTGGCGGGGGCGGGGGGTGGGGGGCGCGGTGACAGGCCCTTCCTGCTGGGCCTCTACCCTCCCTCTCTCTCTCTCTGGCCCTGCCCAGCCCCTGCCAATCTGTGAAGCTCCCAGGAGCCTTGGCACCCCCTGAGTCCCCTGGGAGGCCCTGGGCTAAGCTGAGAGCCCAGGGCCTTGAGAGGAGCCACCAGCACTGAGGAATCCAGGAAGCCCTTCCGAGGGACACCCCTCCAGAGACCCCCAGGAAGAGATCACCACAAACACAGGCGCAGGAGCCCCTCATGGAGCCTCCAGGCGAGCAACACTCGCAGGAAGCACCCCCAGAAGAGTCCCTGCCCAAGGAGTCGGGCCTCGAGGTGGCACCCAGCACGCACGTTCTCTATGTGGGCCACCTGAACCCACAGTTCTCAGTGCCTGTGCTCGCCTGCCTGCTGCGCGACACCCTGGAGAGGCTGGAGCTGCCGGTGGCACGGGAGCACATTGAGGTGGTGCGGCGGCCGCGGAAGGCCTACGCACTGGTGCAGGTAGCCACACACGGGGACACCCTGGCCTCCCTCCACTGGCGCCTGCAAACAGCCTTGGAGGAGCACCAGATCCTCAAGGAGCTGGTGGCCCGCGGGAAGGAGCTGGTGTTGGGTGAGGGCCGTGGGCCCTCGAGCCACAGAGAGGTAAGCGAGGAATTCCCGGAGCCACTAGGCCGGTGAGCCCCAGAGCCTCCCCAAGATGCCTGGGTGTGGCGGGCCTGCGCTGGCTGGGGGTGGAGGGTGTCTTTGAGGAACTGGAGACAAGTCTGCACACTTGGGGGCTTGAGGCTGGCACTGCCAGCGTACTCCCAGAGGGACACTGACCCTAACAGTTTGCCTCCAGCCTGGAAGCATGTGAAGAAAAGCCAGAGTGTGGAAGTCCTCCCTGGGTCCTTCTGCATCCCAGCCCCTGGGCCCGGTCAGCCCAGGCCTTTGGATACTCAGGGACCCCGATTTTCTCTTGGCCCACCTCATTCATTTGTTGACAAACACCAATGCCTGCTCTGTGCCCAGCAGTAAAACAGACAGCAGACCTGCCCTCAAGGGCCCTCCGTCCATGGGCAAAGCCAGGCACAGCCAGTTACAAAGCTGCGAAGTGGCCACTGGAAGCTGTGGAAGGACAGGAGGAGGGTCCTCACTGCTCTCTGGGGACAAATTCACAGGGGAAGTGAAATCCAGGCTGGGACTTAGGGACAGGCACTCAGGGGAAGGACATTCCAGGCAGAGGGACACGGCATGTACAGAGGGATGGATAAGGGGGAATGTTGCATTTGTAGAAGGGCAAGCCATTTGGTGTCCCTGGGGCTGCAGGGGGAACTAAGGACGAAAGCTGGGCCAGTGGGCAGAGGCCAGGCCACCAAGGCTGTTGAGACCCAGGCAGAGCCAACAGGCTGGGCTTTGTGGGGCGGGAGGGAGCAGTGAACTCACCAACGGGGCTGTGGTGGGTCACCCCACGAGACAGGTGATCTCGGCTTTCCTTTTCTGTGGGGGCGAAAACTCCATGGCGTATAAATTGTTGCAGAACTAAACGGCTCTGTGACTTACATTTCAGGCCTGTGAGCCTGACGTCATATTTGTATGACAGTTTTCCCATGTTTCTGGTAAATTTGTCTTCTCAGGGAGCTGCAGGGCTGGTAGGGACATGCCCCTCATCACCATGCTGCAGTCCACACAGCTCCCAGCCCTGAAGCCAGGGAGGGCAGCAGAGAAGCCAGTAAGGGAGGAGTGACGATCTGACTTGCATCTAGGTCAGCCAGGAGGATGCATGGGACGGGGAGAGCCCGGAGGCAGGGAGTCCAGTGAGGGGCTGACAATGAGGCCCAGACTAGGGAAGTGGCCATGAGCATGCTCATGCCCAGAGCCCTTGAACAGAGTGGAACCATGGAAAGTACTCAGCAGGGCCGAAGGAAAGTTGAGATTCAGGAGACTGGTCGTTGGTCCGGAAGCGATCAGCAAGGGTTTCAGAGAGATGAGGAAGGGCGTGGGGTCCCTGAGCACCCATCTCAATTCAGAAACCTGAAGCTCTGTCACTGGGGACCTCAGGGCACTGAGATGACTCCTGGAATGACCCAGTCCTGGGCTTCAGAGGCCTGTCCACAACCCAAATGGGAAGAATTTGGTCCACAGGTGTCCCAGCCCCCAACCCCGGGAAAGACAGCTCTTGTTACCCACCTTGTGTTCCCAGAGCCCAGCGGGGAAGAGGGCAGCCCAGAGGGGAAGGAGCAGAGGCTGATTCGAACCCTTGACCCAGCAGGGTTTCCCGCACGGGCTGCAGGATGGTGGGCAGAATTAGACCCCTCCACTTGGGTGGGGACACCAAGATGCCCAAGTGGGCTTGGCCCCAGGGGGGTGGGGGTGGGGGTTCTGGCAGTATGTCTCTCTTACCACCAAGGTTGGGGCTCCCAACTCTTGCCCCTCACCCCAGCAGGAGGAGGACAGCGGCCCAAGCCCCAGCCTCAGCCCCGGCCCCTGCCCTGACCCCAGCCCAGGCTCCCACCTCCGGCCGACCCGGCTCACCAACACCCCTCCTACCCGGGCCCTGGCCCAGCGGCAGCGGCGGCAGAGCTCCTGGGTCCCACCCAGCAGCACACGCTCCGACAGTGCCATCATGCACCAGAAGATCCTGGGCCAGGAGCAGCTCTTCCAGGGCGCCTTCCTGGGCAGCGAGACGCGCAATGTGGAGTTCAAGCGGGGGGGCGGCGAGTACCTGACCCTGGCCTTCAAGCACCACGTGCGGCGCTACGTATGCGCCTTCCTCAACAGCGAGGGCGGCAGCCTGTTCGTGGGCGTGGAGGACAGCGGCCTGGTGCAGGGCATCCGCTGCAGCCACCGCGACGAGGACCGCGTGCGCCTGCTGGTGGACTCCATTCTGCAGGGCTTCAAGCCCCAGGTCTTCCCTGACGCCTACACGCTCACCTTCATCCCTGTGGTCAGCACCTCCACCACCAGCACCCCCCTCAAGGTGAGCTGCGGGAATGAAGGTCCCCGGGTCTATTTAGTCATCTATCATGTCATCACTCTAAACGTGATGGCCCACATCGCCTCTGCTGAGCCATGGTGGGCGGGGACGGTGGCAAAAGGGAGTTGGGGAAAAGAGAGACTGGAGAAGAGCTGGAAACAGCCCCACCTCCAGCCCCGGCAGGCTGACCTCAGGAGCCAGCCAGCCGCAAGCGATGTGGGGTTTGGGCTGCAGACTGTCCAGTGCAGTGCCTGCTGCCCTTACCAAGGTGATCCGCCTAAGTGTGCACGCCAAGGCCCAGGCTGAGCCGCAGCTCTACGAGACAGACCTAGGGGAGGTGTTCCTGCGGCGTGACGGGAGCACCCAGGGCCCGCTGTCCGTCTGCGCCATCCAGGAGTGGTGCAGGCAGGTAAGTGGCCAAGGCTGCGGCAGCCAGGCTGGGGCCCAAGCTGGACCCAGGCCCCTTCAGCCACTCACTGAGAAGTCCTGGGCAAGCCATCAGGTTTCTGTTGGTGCTCCATCACCCCGTGAGTACACCACAGGGGCTGGATCAAAATAACCCCACTACATCCAGTATTCCACTGTTGTGTGGCTGGGGAAGCCAGGAGAGTGGAATATTGAGAAGTTTCAAGACAATCTTGAGGACTGTGTACTATTATCTTGGGGGAGACCCTTAAGATGGGGGGCAGTGAATGCTAGACACAGTTCCAAGGAAAAACCTTTTCAAGAGGGAAACTTTAGGTAGCAGAAAAGTGGAGGAGGGTAAGGGGCTGACAGAGAGGAAAAGATGTGGCCGGGGAGCTGCCAACCTGAGCCTGCCCTGGTACTTGAAGAGGCTGCGAAGACAGATCATCTTAGGGTGTGGGATGCTGGCAGGACCCTCAGGTCAGGTGGCTTCCGTCAAGACCCAAGGGCTGACTAGGTCAGGGATGAGAGCATGGTCAGGGGACCAGCTTCCCCACCTAGCACTGTCAATACGGTGCCCAGTGGCCTTGAGCAGACCCCCCCAGGCACTCTGTGCCTTGCCTTCCTCCATCAGGTCAACCCCTAGGGGGAGGGTGTGTGGGCCCAAGACAATGTCAGCTTAGACATCTGCTTCCACGATGTCCCCTCAGAAGTGGACAGCGGAGCTGAGCAAGCTGGAGGAGAAGGTGAACGTGTTGACGGTGGAGAAGGAACAGCTCCAGGAGCAGCTGCAGCAGCAAAAGCCTGTCTCCTGCACCTGCTGCGTCCTGTGAGGGCCCCAGTGGGCAGGAAAGGGCGGCGCAGGGAGGCGCCTCTCCTCAGCCTGGGCAATGCAGGGGTTTCCTATGTGAGCCAGAGTCCTCCCAATAAAACCCATCTGGGCTGCTCAGAGGTGGCTGGGAGAGCCCCACTTCCTCGATCCTTCGACAGCCCTGCCCACACACAGGCGGGTCCCATGTGCCTTCGATCCTGAGCAGACCCCAGTCTGTGTAGCTAAAAAGTAGCTCTTGGCACCATCCCCAAGGAACCTTACTTTCAGAAAAAACTTGGCCAGAGCTGTCCCAGGGCTGACTGTTCTTCTCCAAAATGCTCACTGCGCCCAGGCTGGGGTCTGACTCCAGTGGGCTAGACGGCCAGAAAGGAATGTGTCATCCTAGGAAAGCGCCCCGCAGCGGCGAGGCACACTCGCTAACTGTGGTGCAGGGCAGGCCGGCCACCCTGCAGCCCCCAGCCCGTCTACTGGGACCTGTGATGGTCAAAGCTCTTTAATAAATTACATGCACCTGGGGCAAGAACGGTTATTTCTAGGGACCCAATGTGGCAATGGACGCCAAACTCTGAGCTCCTCAGGGACACCCAACCACAGCGCCTGAGCCAGGTCTTCAGAGGCTGCTTGAGAAGTGCACAGAGGAGGGGCTGCTCAAGAGGTCAGAGGCGAGCCATCTGTGAGCACCTTCCACGTGCCAGGCACATGCTCAAGGCCAGCCCAGGCATCCCGACCCTCAGGAACACTCCTGTCGGGAAGCGGCCGGTTTCCACAAAGGCAGGGTGAGGTCAGGCGGTAGTTGCGCTGCTCGACTGTAGGAACTTGCCCGGCTCACCTGGGTTGAAGTGAAGGGCACTGGAGGCACTTTGCTGGGTCTCCTCCCCAAGGAGAAGCCTCTGGGCGCCGGACAGTCAACACCGGGCATGGAAGGCCACCCTCCTGCACAGCCTCAGCTTCAGCCCTCGCCCCTGGTACAGTCCTGTCTGCCACAGCCCAGGTGGCAGGGCTGGTTGAGTTTTGTAAGCCCTAAAGCCATTTGGGGTCCCATTTCTAGCAAGGTTATGCAAGAGGCCAGCACTCAACAACTGGTCAGCTGAGACACTGTGAAAGGCAGGGGCGGCAATACCAGCCCCCTGCGAGGCTTTTGCAAACCACCCACACCCACCCAAGTCCTGGCTGTTGCAGAGACACTGCCGTCACCAACGGACATGTCAGAGCCCTCAGTTCGGGGAAGGGCTTTTATAAAAATGACTGAAGCCTGTCTGATGGACCACCAGGTGGGAAAAGAGGCTAGAATGCACCCAGTCGCCACACTCAAAGTAGCAAGGCAAGTGTGAAGACCTCTGTCAGCAAAGACACTTGATTTCGGTCCATGAGAAATGAAGACAAAGGCCAAGAGGAGGAACGCCGGCTCCTGGGCCTCAGCAGTGATGGTGGCCTTGGTCTAGTGAGTGGAAGGATAAAAGGGAGCCTCCTCCTTTTCTGGATCTCTCTGACGGAGGGCCAGGTCAAATGGTGAGAAACATTTTTCTCCCCAACCCCTAATTTCTCAAATATCAATGAGTTGGGCCGGCCCCGTGGTCCCGTGGTTAAGTTTGCGCGCTCCGCTTCAGCAGCCCGGGGTTTTGCCAGTTCGGATCCTGGGCACGGACATAGTGCCACTTGTCAGGCCATGTCCCACATGCCACAACTAGAAGGACCCACAACTAAAGCGTACAACTATGTACTGGGGGGATTTGAGGAGAAAAAGCAGGGAAAAAAAGATTGGCAACAGTTGTTAGCTCAGGTACCAATCTTAAAAAAAAAAAAATCAATGAGTAAAGGCATTGACCGCCGACAAGCAGCCGGGCCTGAGCCCCGAGCATCTGCCTCAGGCTGTCTGCAGAGTAGCCGGCTCATGGGGTGGTGTGCTCAGCTGCCAGCGTGTGGGTGGTGGGTGCCAGGGTCACCAACACGCCACAAGGAGCACGGGTTCAATATCAATGATTTCACTTGGGGGAAGAACCACTCAGGACAATGCTCTGGACTCAGAAGGCTGGGGGGCAGGAGGACCCGAGGGGCACAGAGCAGTCCTGCCGGCTCACGCGGCTCTGCTCTGCTGCTCCTGGCCTCGTCCGGAGGCGCCCAGGTCCAGGCCCCATAGAGGGAAGGACCTCCTCCATACACATCACAGGAATGCCCCCTTGCTCAAGAGCTGGCAGTGTACTCGGCACCCTGCTTTGATCTCTCTATGCCAAGAACCACAATTTGAAGGGCTTGGGGGAAATTCTGGTTCCCATTAAAAAGAAAGCCTCCCCTGTTAGTTTTTAAACTATCAGACCATCCACTTAAGGGTGCTCACCTGGAGGAGCCCTGGCGCGGACGGTTCAGGCGACCGCACACAGGCACGTCTGGCACTGTGCTCAGACATCTTCCATCCAGCCACAACAAACAAGCATTATACAGTGTGTCTGCTTTATTTATTTCTTAAGTTAGAGTATACACGGAGTCCAGCCAGAATATAGTGGGCACACAGCCGTGCCCATCAGTACATCACATTAGGAAAATAGCTTTCATAATGCATTTCAACTGCAGTAACACCGTTCTGGAAGGAAAAGTCCCCTCGAGCAAAGCTGTCTACATATGAGAGGGTTTTAGAGGCAGCTTCCCCAAAAGAGTCTTTGTTCTTTTTTAAGCGACCCCTTGATGCAAGGAGTGTTTCCCAGCCCGGGAAGAGAAGCACAGCGAGGACAGGGAGTCTAAAATCACACTTCAGAGAGACACAGACTTCTTGCCATTTCGTGTGACACAAACTGACTGTCCCTTTGGACAAGTACCAGCCACAGCTGGCACCGAGTCTCCACAGGGCAGGGCCGAGACTTTGTTTCTGGTTCCACTGCTCCTAGTGGCAAGCAGTGCCCTCAGGTTACCAGCACCAAGTGTTGTAAGCATGAGTTAAATGACCCTCTGTGCCCACGCAGTCCGTGGGGCTGTTTCTGATGGTCTGGGCATCCCAGGGGGAGCGATGGGCTCCACGCTCAAATCCACAGTGACGTGAGGTAGCTGGAGAACAAGGTGAGGGATGGCCCTCCGCCAGCCCCCGGCCTCCGCTCCCGCCCAGACGTGCTGCTTCTCGGCTGAGAAGCTCCAGGGCGGCAAAGGAGAGAGTCGGATGCCAGGCAGCGCACCGTGTAGGAGCCGATACACGTGAGGGGACATGCAGGGCACAACGTGTTCCAAATACCTTTCCCCATAATAAAATCATCTTAAAAAAACATAATTTAAAGGAAGTGTCAAAGCTGAGTGTAAAGTCAAAGCTGTCAATTCTCTCAGTCCGAAGGCTGTCTTGAAGAAGCACCCCTATTTAAAAATAAATGAAGCAATTATATGATGTATGTTAAAGTAGAAAAGTTAGAACTTATAGTCAGCTGCTATGGTGCAAACTGCACCTATTTGTCACTGAAGACCAGGAGTAGGAGCCTAGCGTGAATAATTAGAAGCTGAGTGTCTAATTCCTATGGAATCATACGTTGTCAAGACCTTACATGGACTTCTCCCTCTGCCCCAACACAAGCAATCTTTCCCACAGCTCCCAGCCTCTGACCAGCGCCACCAACAGGAAACTCTCCACTTAGCAAGGCAGTCAGAAGTTCCATGTCACTGCCCCAACATGCACCCCTTTACTGTTAAAGCTTCCTTTCTCTTTATGGTAGTTTCTTAGATGAGCAAACTATCTGGTGGAGAAAATCAGTGAGTTCATCTGTGCTAAACACTCACCCGGCAGAGAGTAAGGCATCAGAGCCCTCCTCCTGACAGGTACGAACCTACTTCTCACACCGGCCCGCCTGGCTCAGGCCATCAAGGGCCAGCTGGCTGATAACCAAGGCAGAAGGCAAGAGTCATGTGCCCGCCAGACCAGAGAACACCAGGGGTGCAGGATTCAGGGAGGCTGCCTGCCCGCGCCTCAGGCAGGAGCGCACCTTCCCTGTGCTGGGACCCCCAAAGATGGGACCACACCACACCCTTGGTTCTTTCAGACCCCACAGATGCCCAACTGACACCCCCAGCCCCCTCTGAGACCCTCACCAGCAGAATGTGTGACACAGTTTGCTCGGTTATCTTAATAGGACTTTACATAATTCATGGCAGTGCCCAGAGCTGCTACACTTTATAAACTTACAAACCAAGGTTTGTACAATAATCATTTGGATTTTAAGGGATTTCCAGAATAAGCAGCAATCAACATAAAAGTGTTGTATGTCACATGTATCAGCTTTAAAGCACTTCCTGATGAAAGCTTGAGGCTCTGCAAAAATGACAAATCCCATGTTGTCACACCTGTCACCTCCTTCAAGATCTCCAAGTTTATGGCTACAGGAAATAACAAGGGTCTGAGTCCAGTTCCCCTAGATTTGGTCAGACTGGGACCCAAATGTAGCGATCAGTATGGAGACAACTGCCCAGTAACTGGTGTCCCCCACGCGGAGTCCCCAAAGCAAGGCGGACAGGTGCCTGTAACCTGGAGGGTCTCGCCCATTTCATATCCACGCTGACCTCACCACTCTCATTCTCGGGCAGGTACATTTCCAACACTAAACTTTCATGATGTTCTTTCAATTCTAGTGCTATCACCACTAAACAAACAAAAACCCCTGAAGCTTAAAAATACCACTTACGTTGCCATCAGTCATGATTTACTGATGGAAACTTCAATTCAGTGATCTCAGAGTCCGGGGAGCTGCTCCCACTTCTGTCACTGTAGGTGTCCCTGTAGAATTGAGAGGGTTTATTCATCACCTCCCACCAAAAGCTTGTTTTGTGGCCCTGTTCCTGTAGCCGCCATCACGACGGGGACACAGCAGAAATCAGAACTACCTTTACTGCCTTACGTAGTCAGCATGAAGCTGTCGAGGGGTATTCTTCTTCTGGTGACAGAAGATACACATTCAATTTATAGCCTTCAGTCATGACGCCCTGACCACCAAGGCAGAGGAACTAACGGGTTCCCGATAAAGGAGAAACAGGACATGAAGTCCACCCGGGCTGCAGCCGACACACTGTGAAAAACCACAGTCGCCCACGGACCATGGGGTCCCACTGCCAAAGGTCATCCCAGAACCCAGACGCTGCAGAGACGGGGACCTGGCCGCCATGCCGGCGGAAGGCTGGGGTGGCACGAAGCAGCCTGAGAAAACCCGGGGAGCAGAGGACACCTGCGTGTCCGTGTGAGGAGGAGCACCCTGGAACGTTCCCGGTTCCTGTGGCTTCGCTTATCGCTGTGATGACTCAGAGACCACCCCGAGGACCAGAGAAACCCAAGCCCACCTCGGCGAGAGCCGGCAGCCTTTCTGGAGGTAATGCGGGAGCCGCCCCACCGAGGCCAGGAGGAGGCCGAAGTACGGTGGGGAAGGCTTGATCGGTCTGGACAGGAACTCAGGGTGGTACTGAACTCCAACAAAAAAGGGATGATCTGAAACAGAAACGCAGGTAAACAGCTTCACTATGCATGTATGCGTGACATGCAAAAGATGAGGAAAAACTCTCCTTAAATGTTTCTCATTTCCACAGACCCTAAAAGTATTTAAAATAGCTTCTTAATTTGAACCTGGGTAAAGGTAACCACAAAGCAAGGGACATCTGACAGCCTCTCCCCTGCACACTGTCACCCTCCTGGCTGCAGGGGCCTCCTCTCCAGGTTCCTGTCCCCGGCTCCCCCAGCCCCCCGACTTCCACAGGATTGAGTCACGCAGGTCATGTTAGATCAGAAGTGGGGCTCAAGACATCTTGTTCACCAAGACACCCAGCCCCCAGAAGACAGTGCTGCTTCCTAACTGTTAGGTCAAGGGCAACAACTAATGTTTTTATATTTTCCCACACGTCAAGAAGACCTCCCCAAGTTCTCCATTAAACACGCTGCCTAAGCAATCACCTTCCAACTCCACGATTTCCATTCTCTCTCCTCCTACATCTTGGCCAACGAACTTCAAGCCTTGATCTTCCAAACACTTTTTCAAGACTGGATTCACCTGTTGAAGCACGAAGACTAGTTGTGCTGGCTCCGAGCTTAGCGTGTTTCCAGAGCAACAGGAAGGAAAAGACGTAAAGATCCCAGAGCTCAAATCCTCACCTCGAATCTGTGCCGGTGCCTCTCCTCCAAGTAATCGGGGTCCCCATAGAGCTTCCCTGGCAAAAAGGCAGGCTGATGCAAAGGCTCCTGAGTGTGTTCACAACTGCCCCTGCCCCCCGCCTCCCTGTCTCCACAGCCAGGCCTTTCCAAGGGTATTTCTCTGACTCTCCCGCCAACCACAGCCACCTGCTCGTGGCAGCGCAGTGAAGATAAATCTTGTCTTTGACCCCAACCACACCAAGAAAACTGTTCCAGACTTTGACCACCACCCTCCAACACGCGATCACTGAGGGACGAAGCACTGTCCCGCTGGAAACTGCCTGGGAAGACAAAGCCAGACATACCAACGGCCAAAGCCCTGAGACAGACATCTTGAGAGCCACCCAGAGGACCCTCGGGGCCAGCACCATGCAGGTAAGGCACAGTCACCAAAGCTCCCACGCATGGCTGGCCGCCCCTGAAGAAGGGCTTCGTTTGCACACGGGCTGCTTTCCTGCCCCACTGCGCTGCCGCGCAGGACCCCCACATTCACAGAACATCAGAGTTGGCAGGACTGGAGATCACTGCTCAGTGGCTCAAACTGCTGCCACCACACCCCCAGACAGGCACCGGCTGCCCCGCTCGTAAAGACAGAATTTCCCAGAAAATAAAAGATTCTATTTTAAGGAAATAAAATCTAACAGTAATTTTCTTAAATATTTTCCTCCCTAAATTTCCCCTAAATCTTTAGCACCTATTAGTACTTTTAGAATAAAATCTATTTAGGTTGAACTGTATGACACTGCTTTTTTTGTGGGACAAAAATCACCAACATTGGCAGTTTCATACAGTTCAACCTAATAGTCGAAGAAAGTAACAGACTACAGTGGATTTCAAGTAACTGCCTCATTCTGCTGAGTTGTCCGCACCCAGGGTCCCCAGGTCCCTGAGTGCACGGCCCGTGACCTCTCTAGACCCACACTGCAGCTTTGGCTATTACGGTGCGTCCCCAAAGAACATGACTAGGAAGGGAAAAAACAACTTCAAAAGCAAGAACCAAACCGAAAGTCCCAGCCTGGCTCTCCGGAGCCACGGCACCAGCGCAGGACATGCGTCCTGGACATGCCGGGCCGAAGAGCGGGCCGGGGAGGCAGCTCTTACTCATGACCGAGTTCTTGGTCTGGAACAGGGTTCTCCTCTTGCCCAGCCTCATGGTTCCGCCCATCTGCCCAGGATTGTGTTCCGGCATGTCTATGACCTGGAGATGTTTAAAAAACAAACACGCACTGCCAAACTCTGCCTCTGTTAGGAGACGGACCGCCTGCTCTGAATGAAACGAGCCTGTGTACAGGCTCTGATTCCCCAGCTTTTCCTTACAAGAGATGTTTCTTCACAGCAGAAAATGCCTCCCAATAATCATTCTTAATCCTTATTGGGCAGGGTCCTCATGAGCGGCAGGACCAGACAGCTGCTCCCTCCCTTGGCCGCTCCCTCCCCCAGCACTTTGGATTGTAAGTGCCACTGGGTTGTAGCTCGTTCTAATAAAGACTAACACAGCAGCATGGATACAGGACCACATATGTGATAACCCACTCTCCTCCACTAGACTCAGGAGCTGCTCAAAGGAAAAAGATGCTCCTCCAGGGTCCGCCGTGTCCCAGCGGGAGCTCAGCAAATGTCTGTAGAGAAAGAGGCCAAGGCACCCGGCCATGACAGTCCACACACCACTCAGTCCATGCTCCCCTCCGCCTCGAGGTCCCACACCTCAACACCTTTGCTCTTCTCCCCCTGAGGTCTTAGTATTAGCCAAGTTCAACTTCAGGTCGAAAAACATATTGATGCTGGTTAAGTGCCCTGAGATCAAGAGTCTTGTCCATCTTGTTTATCACAGCATCCTCAGTACCATGAACAGGTCCATCACTTCTGGGATGGGGACGCAAAGAAGAATGAAGGCACTGTCCCTCCCCCGTGGGCCACATTCCTCCGATAGGAGATAGAACACGAGGTGTGCTGGCCTTGAAAAGCTCTGGTTACGGTGAAACAAGTCAGTCCTATATTCCAACAGTTTCCTAATAATATGCCCACCTCCCCAGGTTGTTGGGGATTAAGGGAATTAATATATACAAAGCGGAGAGAACAGTGCTGGCACACAACCAGTGCCTACGTAAGTGTTTCCTACTGAGATTGTTATAAAGGGCTCCTGGGAGCCAAGTGGAGTGGGATGGAGAATTATTTTAATCAGGAACCCCCTGGTTGGCTGGGTTGGTACCTGTCTTAAAAAACTCTCTGTGGCAAACTGGGAATAGTGAGAAATTACACAACGAAGAATAAAAGTTCTTCCCATCCGGCACGCCTGACGGTGCAGGACCTCAGGGTTCTTCGGGAAGGACCAATTCTCCCTTCCTGTCTCTGACCATCAGTCACTCATAATGCCCCTTCCACACCCTTCGAAGCCCTGGTGAGGTTCAAACAGCAGACTCACCACGGGATGAGTGGTCTCAGGATCGAACTCAGTGGAATTGGCATCTGCAAAATCAGAAGTGCTTGTGTTATGGAAACGGTTAGAAACAAAACTGATGATTTAAGTTTCAACCCTAAGCTCTAAATCTAAGTCCTTTAGCGATGAGAGCAAAAACTAGGGATAACGTTTTTGAGATGCTGCACAGAATGGAGAAATCACAATGAACGACGTAACCTAATCACCTTCATTTAGATGAGGCATCCTGACAGTTCCTGTGCTGTCGTGTCCATGTTTTCACTTTTCGTTTCAGACTGTATCCTTCCAAGATGGGCAAATTTTATTTCTTCTGCATTTCTTTCATCTTCAGCATCTTGTACAGGCCCTACTCAACTGCCTCACTCGATAGCTAAATCAGAAATTAATTGATTTCAAAACCTAAACAACCTTTCTATCCTTCACTGAATTTACAGTCTAACCATAAGCTAAACCACTAAAGACTAAAAGCACTGAGCTCCTGGGGCTGCATGGCTGGTTCTTTCTGTGTGAAATGCTAGGTAGTGTTCCCCTCCTGGGCCTACAGCAGGGCCGGGTCGAAACTGAAGCTAAGGTACCAGGTCACCCACCCCACTGGGGCCCCGGTTGGGTGGCAGGAGGTCATGCTGTGAAAGGGTCCAGGGTGCCCAGAGGGCCAGCTCTGGATGGTGGATGGTAAGACAGCACCAGCCAGGAGCTCAGAAGCCAGAGGCACTGTCCCCTCAGGGTTATTGTGAAGGAGCCTCAGAAAAACTGTGAAATGAACCCAGGACTAACAGCCAGCTGGCCACCGAAGAGTCACTTGTACTTGGTAAAGCCAGACTTTTACACTCCTTCAGGCTGCTTTATTTTTCTTAGAACTTATAAAGTCTTTCTGAAAACCTAGTGTTTGTCCACTGGGTGACAGAAAATCAAGGGGCAGTGGCAGACTCCTTCATCGGTGGCCCCAGTAACTGCAGCCCCTGCGTTCGCCCTGTGTGTGTGGCCCCACCCCCACTGACTGGGCGTGACCACAGGGCATTAGCAAGCTTGCCAGGCGCTTGCGCAGTGGGCAAAGTCTAGCGGTCGCCATGCTGTGAGGAAGCTCGGGCTGTATTAGTGGATGATGGGCTGCCATGGGGACCTCAGATATACCGCATGGAGCAGAAAACCGCCCAGCCGAGTCAGTCAACCCACAGAATACTGAGAAAGAACCATGGTGGGAGCCACTGAGCTCTGGGTGGTCTGGACACAGTAACAGACAGACAGGCACAGAGCCAACGTGACTGAGCACTTCCCCTTTGCCAGGCACTGTGCTGGGACTACTCACGTGCACTGTTTCATTTAATACTCATTAAATGCCCCTTTCGCAGAAGAAACAGAGGCCCAGAAAGGCTAAGTAACTTGCTCAAAATCGCCCATAATAAGTGATAAAGTCAGAATTTGAGCCCAGGTCTGCTCAGCTCCAGAGCCCAAGCTCACAATAACTGCACAGCCTCACATGGGCCAGTTCTCCCGCTAGACAGCAGCTCAGGGACAGTGGCCGTGGTGATCGAAGGGCGAGACTCTCCAGAGCAGGAAATGCAGGCAGGGCCGAGGCTGCTCGCTCAGCCGGCTCCCTCCTTCCTGCGGTTCACTTGGAGGAGCTGTGCTTTCCCTCAACAAACACGGCAGCTCCCCTCACTGCGCCCCGCGAGCTGCCGAGAGACCCGGCCAACCTTCCCCACGGCTCCCAGTCACCCAGAAGGCACTGGGCTTCAGGCCCTCCAGGAACACTTAAGCAAGAATTTAACAGGCTTTTAAATGGACACTCACCTTGCCATCCCAGCACATTTCTTGAAAATTCCACCACCGCCAACTGCATTCCCAGGCACACACCTGGCAGGTGGAGGGAAACACTCATGAAGCCCCGTGAAAGGCCACACTGCTACACTCCCCGCCACCTGCCACGGCCTGCGTGTCCTGTTTGTTCACAGAACGCCAATCACAAACCCTCCTCATTTCCTGCTGTCAACAGGCAGCCCCGGCTGCATTTATCTGTATCAGATTCCAAAAACTGGGTCTAAGTGCATGTGAAGATTGCAGGTGCCAGCAGTTATTCACTTTTAGAAATAAGCAATATTCTAGTCAGTACTTAACAATTCCAGCTCTCTTACCCTCTCTCATTAAGTTCCCATCTACAACTGATCAAGTTGAAAAGTACTAAAATTTACAGCACCAGGAAGCATCCAAAGTCACTTCACCCCGTTACAGTCAGCCGGTGTCCAAGGGAGGCTAGAAACCCCGTCTCATGTCCTGCCAAACAGCTGGGTTCAGGAAAGGGACCAGGCTTCCCAAGTGGGATTCCATTCTCTGAAAACCCCACAACACCTACATGGAGCTCACAAGTTTGAACTTTTCCTTTTAAAGGAGAGTTCGAATTTCTCCCGACCAGAACCCAAAAGGCTTCTCCTTGAGCTGCTCTCTAGAGAAACGGCATCCATGTCTGGTTTCGGTCATCTCCGGGTTATTTATAGCCTCCTCCTTGGCACGTTTTCTTGCTCTTTCCTACTCCTTACCCAAAAAAGGCTTCTTCTGTTTCCGAGCCCAGGCGATCGCTTGGATTTTTCCCTCCGTCCCTCGAACACCAAATCCGCCTGGCACCAGCACTCCACTGTACAAGAGAGCAGAGCACAGTGCGACCCCTCTCCACCAGCCCAGCTCACGGCGAGCACCCAAGGAGCCGTTTCCAAGACACGGATGCCTGAAGTCACCCCTCGACTTCGCTCCCGGGCTATAACTGTGATTGGAAGACTGCTGTATGTAAACACTACGAACTCAGAAAATGTGCAGAAAACCGTGCACCTTTCTTAGTAACGTTACAAAATGCTTACAACGAGTAAAAAAAGACGGCATACGTAACAGTAATACTGCCACCGCACGATATTTGTCCGAGGACTGGATTCTCTAAATTTTAATATATATTAACAGAAACACCTTTTTTTTGACCTCTTGGCTTATGTACGGTGCTCCCCTGGGAGGAAGGAGGCCTTTCCTCGTCAGCTCAGGGTGCCACACGGACCTAGGTCTCAATCGCAGTTGTGTGGCTCTGCACCATTCCACTGTTCTCGTCAACTAGAAATTCTCGCTCATGTTTCACTATTATAAATAACAGCTGCCAAAAACAAACTATTTAAGAGACTCTAGTGACGGGTGCTCATGAAATGTCCTGGATCAAAAATCTTTACATAGGACTCGTCGATAGATGCACACAGGAAACACCATCAATCAAATCAGAATGAGTTTTCTTCAGCTTCAACTACATTGATAAGCTGTATTTTCGTAAGGCTTATTTTCTTAAGGCCATCCAGGATGCAGTCTTTTCCGTAATGAAAGGATATTTTAAAGAGTAGATTACCTACTATTAGCACAGGAAAGCACGGCACTTGGTTCCTGAAAACCAACCAAAACCCCCTGGCAACCACAGCGGGAGAGCCCCACTCACTGAGCGCTGCAGAGCTTCTGCCAGGCCTCATGGTAGCGGACCGGCTCCTCCTGCAAGGTGCTCGGCTCCAGGTCCGTGGAATCGATGTACTGGGCGTGTGCAGACAGGGGAGAAGAGAGGCTCGTGACTCCAGAGCCACGCTTTCAGAATTTCTGAATATTACCAACATTCCATCTTTCTTAATTTTAAATTAAAGTCTTAAAATGATTATCTTAATATATTTAAAGTTAATAATTTTAAAATAAATTTTAAATTTTTATTATATTTTAAAATACAAGCATTTCCTTCAGATCATTTAACTCCCAAATCTGGCTCTCTCCTGGCTCTACACGGGTCTGTTTGGGATCAGCTAAGCCACTGCAGTTGACTCTGTTCAAAAGACATTTCCCCAGTCCGGCTTCCACCCAGACTGCTTTCATTTCTTTCAACTTTATTGGAGTATAATTTACATACAACAGAATTCGAGCATGTTAAGTGTACACTCTGATGAGACTTGCTAAACACACACACATAGAGGAAATTATCGTCCTCCCCTAGAGTTCCTTCTGCTCCCCTGCAAACCACCTCCTCTCCACTCTGCTTCCTGTCAGCACCGCTCTGCCTCTTCTAGAAATGGAGCCATACAACAGGTAGCCTTGGCGTCTGGCTTCTGTCACCCAGTATGTAGCTGAGATTATTCGCGTTGCTCTGTGTATCACTAGCTTGTTCCTTTTTATTATTATGCAGTTTCCCACTGTATGAATAAACCACAATGTGCTCATTCACTGACTTGTTCAGGACATGTGGGTTGTTTCCAGATTTGGGCTATTATGAATAATAGGTCCATTTGTATAAAAATATTTTTTTGGTGGATATATGTTCTCATTTCTCTTGAACAAGTATCTGTGAATGGAACTGCTCGGTCATATCGTAAGTGCACATTCACCTTTATATGAAACTGCCAGACTGCTTTGCTCTCTGAAGCAACTGTGCCATTTACATTCCCACTGGCAACGGAGGAGAGTTCCACAGCCTCCCAACACTCTGGGCCACTTGGTGGGACTCATGACAGATTCGTGACCAGGCCCTCGTCAGCCTGTTTCCAGACATCCTCCAAATCACACTCTTCCATCTACCAAGTTCTCGACTATTCCATTTCTCCAAGCCCTTGAATGCGCTCCACCTTCCGTCAGGAACACCCTTCTCTTCTGCCTTATCCGTCTTCCCAAACCTGCCCCAGGGCCCCTCCTGGAGGAAGGCTGCCCTCCTCACGCATCTACCCAGGCAGGCTCACCCCGCTCTGTGCGCTCCCATCATACCTAAGTGACCTCGCTGTCTTTATCCACCTCTCAGCCCCTCCTGTCTAACATGTGATAGGCAGAGACTGCCTCCAAGCAGGTAAGGGAAATAAATGATTGAAAGAAACAGCAAAAAATAAGTCAGGGCAGTGTAATGAAATCTCCTAATTCTTAAAACATGTATAATAGGTCATTCTACAGGAACATGTTCACCAGCACTAAGCAAACAAAATTATCACGCTGAGGAACGCCTGGAGAGGTAGGAGGCGAACCCCAACGCCAGTGGGGCGGAAGCTGCCCAGGACCCGTCAGTGCCGACCCTGGTTAGCACACCCAGCACGGAGCTCCAAGTGAACTGCTAACTTTCACCTCCTCCTGAGAAGCTCCGGCTGGTGAGCTGCGAGGCTGGGAAAAGATCTAAAGGGGGAGGTGGAAGGTTTCTCCAGAAGGGCTACCACACAGAGTACCCCCTCTCTGCCAGCCACAGTTCTAAGCGCCTTATATTATTAACTCATTTAATTCTTAAAATAGCCCTGTAAGGAAGGTGATATCACCATCTCTTTTTAAAGATGAGGAAACTGAGGCACGAAGAGGGTTAAGTAACTTGACCAGGGTCACATCTTGTAAGCAACAGAGCCAGACTCTGAGCCCTGGCTGTGTGGCTCCAGAACCCGCGCTCGGAACCTCGACGACACTTGACTGCCTCAAGGAGACAGGTGGAGGCCGGCTGCTCAGCCTTGCCCACCACGGCACAGACAGAACACAACCACTGCTGTTCGCTGGGTGCCGCCCATGCTCCAAGCACTGGCTGGGCGACTGGACACGTTTTGGAGAATGTCCCAGCTCTACGAAGAGGACAGCACCCCCACTCCACAGATGAGGGGAGTGGTACCACAATCACGCACCGTGCCTCTGGCCCCCCAGGGCTCCCCATCCCCACAGAGGGATTTTACTTGGTCACCTGATACTCAGAGTCAAGCATTCACTCTTAGCTTCTACTCTGACCATCTCTCCCCTTCATTATTTCCTGAAAATGCTCTACTGTTCTCTCAAAGCCAGGAGCCAACTACGACTCTTTTTTACTCCTAAAAAGAAATTCTGAGCTCCAAAAATCTAAAGCAGACACGCATGTCGCATCTATGAGAATGCAGACGGCTTCCCTGTCCACGCCTCGGCTGCCCCTGCGCCAGCCTCCTCACCTTGATCTCCAGTTTGTGGTTGATGGCCAGCGCAGAATGCTCCAGAGCCTTAATGACAGAGGCATAGGAGTCTGAGAACTTGGTGTATTTGCCCACCAGGGCGATAGAGCAGGTCTCCAGCAAGCGATCATACCTACCAACCAAGATCAAGAAGCAACAAGTTACTCAGAACGCACAGACCACCATGAGATCAAAGTTGCTTTTTAAAGAGAAGAAAAACATGTCTGGGAAGAATATAACGGGAGCAGCTATTATCTGAGTTCTATGTACGGAACAGCACAGAGGAAGCACTTTTCAGATCAACAAGGCAGGCTTTGTAAAGAAAGTAGGATTTCAGAACCTGTTACAGAGAGATGGCTTCAAAATCTCACACAAGTTGTTGTTTTTAAAAAAATTAAAATCCCAAAGGGTAAAAAAATTAACATACAAACACGCAAGACAATTCACAAGAGTTAATACAATGAAGGGAATAGTCAAATAAATTATAGGACATCCACATGAGAGTCCACACTCATTAAAAAGTTTCATTATATTTCACAATGTTATAAACTATTATGACCTCAATAAAGTAAAAA
Source organism: Equus caballus (assembly GCF_041296265.1). Classification (NCBI taxonomy): domain Eukaryota; kingdom Metazoa; phylum Chordata; class Mammalia; order Perissodactyla; family Equidae; genus Equus; species Equus caballus. The sequence goes on from NC_091685.1 coordinate 17,211,446, forward strand.
AAATAAGTTTCATTATAAAATGTAATTAGTAACAGAGCAAAAATGTTTATATTTAATGAAAAAAAGATCACAAAACTGTGTGCCATTTTTGTAGCTACATAAAGATATACAGGTAAATGGACAAAGAAAGGGAGGATGTCCAAATGAAAATGACATCCCAGAGCAGTGGAATGAGCACTCCCTCCCCAAATGCTTATTGATACCATCATAGTGATTTTGCAACCACAGCAAGGACATCCAGTGCTCTGGGCACTGTGTGAAGATCTCTGATGTGACGTGCAGGCGTCACAGAGCTTTAAGAGGAGGAAAGCAGCACGGGGACAGTTCTCAAAGCGATGAGCTTGGCAGCAGTAGTAAGAAAAGACTAGCCATCCTTGCTGATCCTTCTGGTGTGGGATGAGCAGCATGTTCCCAAACGCAGTTCAGATATTTGGGACACTCCTCAGGAGTGCTCCAGCCACAGTCAGCCAGGCGTGTGGGCCTCAGGTATGTGTGCTAACCTGTTTGCACTGATTTTCTAGTTGACGGGAGACCAGGGTGGTGGATGTATGATCAGAACTTACTGGAGACCTGGGCCCTGGGCAGCTTTCCTAGGACTTCCTCATCCGAGACGCAGCTGCCTGAGGGCTGAGATCCTCCCTTCACACCCCTGACCCTCAACACCTTCTCTAACAGGAGTGGACAGCACAAGTAAGAGCTGAATTCCCTGAGCCCCTGCAACAAGAAAAATAAGGCTGGGACTCCCAGCTCCTGATTAGGAAGCAAACCTGTCAGCCATCTCCTTCCACTTCATCAGCATTTTTCGGGGCTGCCTCTCAATAGGAAGGTCAAGTCTTCGAAGAAAATAATCGACAACGCCCTGCTCCTCCAATAACAAGGGGACTCGGTATATGGACGAGACATCGTGGACACAGATCACCTATTTGAAAACAAGGAAAGGTTATTTAATAAAAACAAACAAAAATGGACTTGGCTGCAGCCTCCCACTAGCTATATGACCTTGGGAAAATAACTGTTCTAAATGTGCAAACAGGGGCCGGCCCTGTGGCCGAGCGGTTAAGTTCACATGCTCCGCTTGGGCGGCCCAGGGCTTCACCGGTTCAGATCCTGATCCTGGGCGCGGACATGGTACCGCTCATCAAGCCATGCTGAGGCGGCATCCCACATACCACAACTAGAAGGACCCACAACTAAAATATACAACTGTGTACTGGGGGGCTTTGGGGAGAAAAAGGAAAAATAAAATCTGAAAAATAACTAACTAAATAAATAAATTTGCAAACAGAAAAAAGGGCAATTTTCTAGAAAAATATAAATTACCAAAACCGATTCAAGAAGAATAGAACAGAAGAAGAGTGGCTAATCTTTTGGGAACATGGGTGCAAAAATCCTTAAAAAAATAAAAGTAAAAATAGCAAACCAAACCGCAAATGTAGTTAAAAAAAAAAAAATCAAAATCATGTCGAAGAGGATCTGCCCCAAGAACAGTGGGTCTCAGACTCGGCTGCACGCTGGCCTCACTCGGGGGAGCTTTTAAGAAATCGCAAAGCCCACGCTGCGCCCACAGCACTTAAATCAGCCCCGGGGGCAGGAGGCAGGCAGGCAGCAGCGCGGTGTAAAGCTGAGTTTGAGAAGCAGCACATTAGGAAATCGAACAGAGGAATTCACTACATGAACAGATCAGACGTGGGAAACAAAAATCACTTCAGTAGACGCAGATTTAATAAAAATTCAAAGCTAATTCATAAAAAAAAATTGTGGTAAATTAGGAATATTATGGAAAATGCGAAAATAGAAGAAACCCACAGCAAACATCATTCAGTTTGATATTTAATATCAATGCTTGATAGTCAAAGTCTGGAACAAGACAAAACTGGCCACTCTCACTATTTCTAGTGAACCATGTACTGGAGGTGTTAGTCATTACAATTAGATAAGAAGAAAATGGATATGAACTGGAAAATCAACAACTGCTACTAAATATATACAACATTATTGCTTATCCATAAAAACCAAGAGAATTTACAGGTAAACAGTCAGAACTAACACAATTTTAGTAAGGTTGCTAGGCTTGACACCAAAGGGCAGGAGTCAGCAGGGTTCCCACACACGGGCCTTATCTAATCAGGAAATGTAATTTTTAATTATGCTATTCATATGGTAACAAAAATTATGAATACCTATAAATAAATCTAAAAAACAACTTTACAAAGATAAGTAAATCTAAAAGGCACCTTTTTAAAGACAATTATGGAATATTATCGAAGAATAGTCCTTTCAACAAATGGAGCTGGAACAACTAGATATCCACAGGCAAAAAAAGGGGAATTTCAACTTTTATTGAAAAGTTCCTATACATAAGTTAACTCACAATGGATCCTGGACCTAAATGTAAAACCTAAAATTATAAAGCTTTAGAAGAAAATCTTCATGATCTTGGTTAAACAGAGTTCTTTGGTATGATACCAAAAGCACAATATATAAAGAAAAAAACAGACGAATTGGAGTTCATCAAAATGTAAAAGCTTTTGTGCTCCAAAAGACACCATTAAGAAAATGAAAAGACAAGCCACAGATTAGGAGAAAAAATTTGCAAATCACGTATTTGATAAAAGATTTACATTCAGAATATGTAAAGAACTATTATAACAATAAGATAAGCAAACCAATTAAAAAATAGGCAAAAGATTTGAAACTTATTTAAATATAGAAACACCTGTCGCATTTTTAATAGTGAATCATTTTAATGACAACCTATTCTATTACAGAATTGAACTACCTTCACTTGCTAGGACAGAAATAGCTAAAATAACTGAAGTGCGTGATAAAAAGGCTGTTCATAACAATGAAATTATTCTGACATTCCACATCCCGAGGATGAAGCAGAATCCCGCTGACAGAGCTCCCGGCTCAGCAATCACACCCGGGAACACTGACCTCGGACCCCAGCACCCTCCCAGCCTGACGCTGCAGCCACTGTGCAGATGGGTAGGACGGCCACCTCTGTGATGGTCAAAGGCTTTCCTCCTGCTCTACGCACGTCAATGCCAGGCCAACGATTCTGATTTTTTATATTCACTTCCATGCTCCTAGCCGTCTTGTAAATGGATTTCTCTTATTTTAACTCTGCTGCTGCATTCTCCCCTCTGGGCCAGCGGGGCTCCCCTACTTAGTCTCCTGATCCTCAGATAATCTAGTAGTAAAACAAACCATAACCTAATCACAAATTCCTGGACCTCAACTTCCCCTCTACTCTCCTTCAGCCAAACCTGACAAAAGCCACCATCTCAACCTATCACTAACATTTCCACACCATGCACCACACTTGGACATGTTACAGGTTCCGAAATGTTGAATTTCTTGTGCCACAGGTGCCCCCCATCAGCACAGGGAACAAAAAAGACCATAATATGTTTAGAGACTACAACACCAGAGACACCAGGCACCAGGAATGTGAAGCTGACTAAGGTGGTCTTTGCCTTCAAGAAGCTCGGAGTCTCTGAGGGGAGACACGCACAAACACACACACACATGCACACGCGCGCACACACCCCAAGCAGCAGTATAGTGGGCTCACCAGCAGTACCTGCGACAAACACAGGTCACCCAGAGAAGAATCAACCCTGAAGTTTGAGGGTGAGGAGGTTTGGCAGGTAAAGCTCTTTAAGAAGATACCATGTCCTAGCTGGGCGCAAAGGACGAAAATGAACCGGAGACTGCCGGGTCAACAGGGCGAGGGGGACGCCCATTCAGCACGGCTGGAGGAAACAGTACAAGGAGTAGGGAGAGAAGAGGCAAAAGGATGTTCGGGAAGCACCCAGAGAAGGTAATGGAGAATCCCGGAGCCCACAGGCATCAGCTCTTCTGGGAACAGCCTACTGTCCCAAATTACGAAGTAACAACAAGCCTCGTGAAACCGGTTTAGAGACTTCAGGATAATTAGAATCCAAAAACGATTTACGTGAAGATGGAACTTCTACCTACTTGTTCAGGTTCAACGTGGCAGAACATCGATATTTTCTCCTTAACTGCCGTGTCGAGAGGATTTGAACACCTGCACACGACCTAGCAGTCAAGGAAATAAGACGTTCAGATAGAAGGAAGACATTCGTTACATAGTTGGGTTTTTCTCTTAATTGAAATTAAACAAGACAACCCATTGTTCAGCTGGATGAAAATGTTAACACCCAACACAATGCAAATAAACTATGAAAATACTACCTGTTTTCAAAACTGAAATTCCTAAATCCCAAATTAGAGAAATATAAGAGAATGGCAGCACAAAGGAGCAGATCAATGAGCTACAGGAGCCAAGTGGGGCTCTCTCTCCTCAACTAACGTCCTTGGGTAAGAGGGAAAGGAGCGTAAATGATGGGGTGAGGGGAGAAATAAGATGCCCTCACACAGGCCGGGGAAGGAATCTTTGCCAACTGCAGCCCCAGCTCAAAGCACTAAAGCTATTTCTCCACCATCAACCAGAAGCATGCCAAGAAAACCAAGGTCTCGTCTGTCAGGGAGGAGAGCTTTTAATTGCACACACGAGATCGCGCTGGCACCAGGTAATCGGGAAATCTCACCAGATCGGGGGAAAGCCCAAGGCCTCTGAGTTCCCGAACACTGTTCTGGGTGGGTTTAGTCTTCTGTTCCCCCGTTGAACTTGGCTATTTTACAAAAGGAAAAAGAAATTAATTCCTCTCTGATAAAGAATTTTCAAGTATGACTTTTCCCTGAACCTCTTTTAATAGGAAAACAGATAATTTGATCATTTATCTCATTTAGGTTTTATTTTTGTCAGAGTCACACATGCATATAATTTAGTTTAATAAAGTTCAAATAGGTCTACAAGGTATGTCCTAAAGAACAGTGGTACCGGCTCCCGTCTACCTCCCCCCTTTCCAAACCCTGGAGACAGCCACTCTCCCACTCTGCTCCTAATCGATCCTCTGGGATCTTTATTGCTACTTCTTGACATTTAGTTTGAGGCATTTTCTACTGACTTCCCTGGGGGGATGAGGAACCCACTCTCTCTGCCCCGATCCTGCGCCTGCAGCCCCGTCTCATGACCCTTCTTCAGTATTCACAGATTTCAAAGATTTCAGTACCGTCCACCGTCAAACCAGGTGTCACACTTTTACTTTCTGGTCCAGCCGTTTGTTTTCCTTGGTGGGTTGTTCTGTTCTGTTTTGTTGGTACACTGAGCTTGCTACGTACTCCATCATCTTTACTCTCCTCTCACACTTTACAGATACACTTACTGGGTAGAGAATTCTAGGCTGGAAATCACTTGCCCTCAGAACCTTTAAGGAAACAGCTTCACGATCTTTCAGCTTCCGATATTGCTGCTGAGAAGTCTAATGCCATACTGATTCTTGATTTTTCTCTCTAGAGCCCTTTAGAATGTCTGCCTCATTATTCTGAAATTTCACACCGATGTGCCTTGGTGTGGGTCATTTTTCACTCAATATGCTGGGCATTCAGGGGGCCCTTTCAATCTGGAAACTCATGTCTGAAACATTTCCATGAATTGTTTAGATCAGGAGTCAGAAGATTTTTTCTATAAAGGCCCAGATAATAAAATATTTTAGGTTTCGTGGCCCATGTAATCTCTGCCAGCACTACTCAACTCTGCCGTTTTAATACAGAAGCAGCCGTGGACAATACATAAACCCATGGGTGTGGCTGTGTTTCCACACAATTTTATTTTCTAAAACACGGTGGGTTGATTCGGCCTGTGGGGCACGGTTTGCCAACCCCTGGTTCAGATTACAGTTCCTTCTCCCTTTCTGTTATTTTTTTGAAATCCAATTACTTGGATGTTAGAACTTGCAGACCACTCCCCTAATTTTCTTGCCTTTTCTCTCCTATTTTCTCTCTCTTGATCCCCTGTTCTCCTTCCCAAGGTTATTCCCTCAACCCTCTTTCTCTTAAATTTCTGCTATCTAATTTTTAACTTCCAAGGATTCTTTTCTGTTCTCTGGATGCTCCCTTTGCAGGGGAGCCAGCCCTTGATTAAAGGATGCAGTCTATCTCAATTCTGAGGACATGAAGGACAGGTTGCTTTGTTTTCTAAGTCTCCTGCTCCCTGCAGAGCGTCAGTTTCCTCTAAGTTCCTTTCTATCTGTTATTTTGGTCTCTTGCATGTTAGATGCTTTCTCCAAATGTCTGGTGATCACTGGCCGCCAGCTCCTATTGAAAAGCTAACTAGAGTTTCTGGGTAAGTGGGTGGGCTTGTCCACCAAGGTCCCCCTTGTGGGGCTCTGGCTGGCCTGTTTCCCTGGGGAGCCTCGGAGGGCAGTGTTTTCTCCTGGGCCACTCACATACCCAAGAAAGAATCTTACAGTCTCCTACGTGGGAGGGCCAAGCTGGCTGTGATGATTCTGGGGACCAGGTTGCAGAAGGGAGGGTGTCTCAACAGCATAAAATGACACAATTCCACGTTTCTAGTTCAGTATTACTGCCCTCAACTGTCCCTGGTGTCTGCTCATCCAGGAACCCTCTCCAGAGAAAAAGCCTACAGTCTTCCGCTGAGGTGGGAGAGGGGCTGAGGCCCAACTGTGCACATTAGGGGAGGGGATGGCAGGGTCCAACTGCTCCTGAAACAGCAGTTATGAGCCCCACCCTCACCCCCAGTCCCAGAGGTACCTGAAGCTGCCCATTCCTGCACCTCTGGGGGCCTGCAGGGCAAACAGGGCTGTGCCTCTGCTCCCCTGGCTGCAGGCCCGGGACCCAGCTCTCCCAGGGCCGCCAGCTCAGTTCCCATGTCTCCATCTTCTGTCTGCCTTCCTAATATTTGTTAACTGTTGAGTCCTCTCACAGGATTTATCTTTATGAATTTTGTCTTAAAAAGAATTCCCTTTACTATAATTGTAGTGGGGCTTCACCACGCAGTAAAGACAACTGGACACGTTCAACCCACCACCTTTAACTGCAACTTCCCTGGTTAATTTTCCAAATGTTTTCCATTTGATCTTTTCAGAAAGTACGACTATAAAAATTTAAAATTCACACAGTTTTTATTTCCTGCTTCCTGTACCTCGAATAATTAAAAAGGATAAGGGGGGAATCAACCTGTTCCCCCTGCTCTCCTCATTCAAACTCTGAATGCCGTACCTGAGGAACCAGACTGACGTGAATATTGCAGAAGTTCTCTCTCTTGACCTTGAACTGGAACTGGCGGAAGGCCTCGATGAAGGGCATGCTTTCTATATCTCCCACCGTCCCGCCGAGCTGAAAGAGCAAAGTCATCCGAGAGGGTAAGCACTAAACCCTCCTCTTGTGGGTTAGTTTTCTCACGACTGCACCCTGTCACCTCACCTCAATCATCAGTTACAGTGTAATGTGGACTCTAGACATGACTTCATGCGAAAAGGTTACTTTTTTGGCCAGGCTCACGATTCCCCAAGGTTATCACGGATCTTTCCACATCATTTCAAGGAAAAGGTCAGGGGGAAAGAAGTACTAGGAATTTTATTTCTATGACAGTCACAAAGCAAAGAAACCTAAGTCTTATCTACTTAGTTATCTACTAAACATCTGTACTAAAAAGCATCAGTTATAAACAAACTGCTGGAACTTTCGAGGCTCCTAGTTTTGCAGGAACACTGAGATCCAAGAGCTGGGATCAGCACAGCAGGAGTACAGAAACCGAAACCAAAGGAGGCCCCTTCAGAGATGAATGTTCCTGGCAGAGGAAAGCCAAGGTCGGCTGACTTTCTTAAGAGAAAGGTGGAAACGTGTCACGCCACTCCCACTGGTACAGGCCACCTTAAGTGAACATGTAAATGCTGAACAAGGAGAATCGCTCTGATAAAGTACCACTTTTGACGGCTGCACCATTCCACCTGACCATTACTGTGCCCCTACCTGCCACACTGCAGCTGGGAGGGTCAAGGGCGCCTCTGGGCACTGTCTTATCAGTTGCCGATGGCTGACTAAGGAGGTGATTATGTACCCTTGGTCAAATACGCAGGAATCATGAAGTTTAGAGAAGACTCATACAAACCTCAATGACACACACTTGAGGTTCCAGGCCATCTTCGTCCACAGGGATTAACGCTTGTCTCATTACCCACTCCTGGATGGCATCTGTGATGTGAGGGACCACTGGGAGAGGAAAAAGAAATATGTAACTTCCACTTTTCCATTAGCACCGACTGAAGCATGTACATTCATTATGAAAACAAAATGCTGTACTCTGCACAGAGGAGCAACATATTTTGCTAAATAAAAATATTTCTGAGACCACTCTTTAACGGTCTTAGAAAAAAATCTTTGGGCTCACACTCCCTGCAGCCTCCTTTCCAGATTTCCTGGCTGTGGCTGGAAGCGCTACAAGAGAGGAAGGCCAAGCGGCATCCTGAACCACCTCAGAGCACCTGCCCCCGTGCAGAGTCCACCCTGGCTGCAGACCCACGGCAGACCACCTGGCCACCCTACTGCTCACAGCTGAAGGCGGGCACTGCACACCTGGGTGCTTTTTCCAAGAACAAGCAGAGGTTAGGAGCCCGTTCCTTTGCTTCCAGTTTACCAAAGGGAAGAGAATCCACTGCAGACAACACAGCGCAGCAGAGCGGTTAGGAGCACAGCCTCTGGGGCCAGAATGTCTGCATTCAGATCTCAGCCCCACCACTCACTAGCTGTGGCTCTCTGGGCAAGTTACTTAACTATTCTTAAGCTTGATTTCCCTATCTGTCAGGTGGAGGTTACAGCTTCTACTTCATCAAGTGGTGGAAATTTCATGAGCTACACCTGTATAATGCTCAGCAGAGTGCCTGGCACGCCAGCACTCAAGAAATGCCAGCTACTGCCACTTTCTTCAATCATAGCTGCAGGGCTGGGACAGCAAGTTCCTAAGGGGCAGAGGTGACCGTTTAACTTGCTATGCGGGTAACCAGCAGTGCCTCAAGCACGAGGGTACTCATTATTTATTCTGCACAGAGCAGCCAAAGTGACCTTTTTTTTTTTTTCTGGTGAGGAAGACTGGCCCTGAGCTAACATCTGTTACCAATCTTCCTCTTTTTTCTTTTTTCTCCCCAAAGCCCCAGTACACAGTTGTATATTCTAGTTGTAGGTCCTTCTAGTTCTTCTATGTGGGATGCCACCACCACAGCATGGCTTGATGAGCAGTGTGTAGGTCCACACCCAGGATCCAAACCAGTGAACCCCGGGCCGCTGAAGTGGAGAGCATGAACTTAACCACTATGCCACCGGGCAAGGCCCCCAAAGTGATCTTTTCAACTGCAAATCAGAGTTCACCCATGTTTAAGCTCTTCCATGGCTTCCCACTGTCGGAGTTAAACCCAAACTCCACACCGTGAGCCAGGAGGCCCCGCACAATCGGGCTGCAGCCCACCTCGTCCACCTCTCCAACCGTCACCCTCAGTCACCAGACTGCAGCCAGGATAGCCCCCTGTGCCCTGACCAAGGCCTTTGCGGCCTCGGGCCTCTGGACGTGCTGTGCCCTCCTTCCCCTCTCCCACGGCCAGCCTCCCCTCACACGTCCTCTCCTTGGAGGCCTGCCCTGACCACCTGTCCGCACTGGCTCTCCCTTTTCCCTCTCTCCTCACTCTGCTCATTTCCTTCACAGCTCCCATCTTGTTTCCTGTTTGTTTCTCTCTCCCACAAGGCGACCTCCATGAGGACAGCGGCCTTGCTGGGCTTGTTCATCACGTATTCCCAGCCCCAGCGAGGGTCTGACTGCAGCGAGCATTAAAATGGCTGATGAATGAATGAAGAAATGAATGAACACACTGGAGACCTAGAACCACAAACTATGGGATCAAGATCATTGTGATTCTTCATTGATCCCTTTCTGTGTGTCAGGAACTGCAGAGAAACACTTTACTCACTTGGCTCTTTCAACCCTAACAACCCGGAGAGGCAGGTCCTGTTGCCATCTTCATTTCACAGAAAAGGAAACCAGGTCTCCAAGAGGTTAAGCAGTATCTACCCATGTTTGTAAAACTGCTAAGGGGCAGAGCTAAGACCTAAGTAGGACCCAAATAGCCCAGAATCTGGTCTGGGGCTGCCCACTGTCAGCGTAATGGACTTTCAGACCAGTAAAGTCTAAAGCCAAAAGCAGATTTATTCTCATAACTCAGATAAAAGCCACTTGTCAGCAACCCCCAAAATCTGGACTTACGCCATTATACTAAACCAGTTGTTTTCCAATCCTACCTTTTTTAAAGCAGCACTTTTCTCAAATGAACACTGTGCAAAATCCCAATACGGCAAACAGACACAAGTGAAGCTGGCTGGGGAAGCTCAGGAGGACCCAGGGACCCACCGCTCAGACTCCCCGTAGCCCGTATGTACTGAGGACCAGTCTGAAAACCAGTGTACACGATGGATGCTCTTTTCCTTAGCACTGTCTGTACACAGTAAGTCCCAGATGCACGACACAGACACCATCTGGCTCACTGCCCTCATCTAATTGCCCTCATCACTTCACAGTTATCACTGTATAAAAACAACAGCTCTCTGGGCTCAAATCCTGCCGCCGGACTGACAGCTTCAATGCCATTCACAGAGCAGCGATGGCTTCTTCAAGTCATCTTTTGAGTAAACAGCCATACAACTCGGAATTGTCAACTGAAGGCATATTTCAGTAATAACACTTTACGACCGTTTCATGCTGAAATTGCGTGAAAGGTGAATTTTGTACACAAAAGAAATTAAACTGGGTTAGATTTTTAAACCTCGGAGGCAGATCCAGGATTATTACCTTGGACAGTTTTCCCCAAGTAATCTCCTTTGCGCTCCTTGTTAATGACGTACTGATAGATCTTTCCAGTGGTCAGGTTGTTGTCCTTGGTGAGGCGGATGTCAAGGAACCGCTCATAGTTACCCAGGTCAAGGTCCACTTCCCCACCGTCGTCCAGCACAAAAACCTCGCCTGCGGTGAACAGTGAAAATGGTTAGAGTTAGTGAAAAACGCACATCTCATGACACAACACAAGTCCCCAAATATACACACTCGACAGAACAGAGTCTGTACGAACTTGACAGGAAACAGAGAAACTTATTTCTAGGGAACTAAACAGGACACAAAACAAAGAAAAATCACCAAACATTTTCCAAAAGGTAACTTCGTACTTCTAGTCTGCAACAAACTCAGTCTGAACCAGGAAGGGTTACGAAACACCATGAAATGGAAGGAAATTACAGCCTACAGGGCTGTGGATACATGGGACTTTCTATTAGTATGGCATCCATTGCCTAAAGAAAAAGAACTGTCAACAAAGTTCTATTTGAGCAGAGTAAGGTTTAAAGTGTGATAAAAGTATGATTTGATTCAAAATTTAAACAAGATATATACACTCAGATTGTGTTGATTATAAAAACCAGCCTCCCGGCTACACTTGAGTCCTAAGTGAAGTCGTAAAATGGCACAAGTTTCCCTCATTCCTTTGTTTCACATTCATTCCTTGAAACGTCATTCTGGAAATTCTGCCCAGAATGGTCCACTTCTGCCATCACAATAGGAGACAAGCTCATAAATGGGACACAATAGTCTTATTTTCCCCCTCAGAGAGAGATCTCACCCTCTGCTTGAGAATTCTGTATTAAATATTGCTCCAGGATGTCAATCTCTTCCTGACACCTTATTGCATAAGGATTTCTGCTTTAATGACATTTACAGCCTTATAGATTTTTACCTCAACATTAGAAAGCAGGAGTATGAAAACAATTTCAAAACAGAGGAAGTATGTTTTCATAGCACATCTACTCCCAACTTTAAGCAATTAATCTTGAGGGTGATTCAGACACAGTCACACAGCACACGGCTGATCGGTTCTCAGCAACAACAAAGAAGGGCTACTTCCTTAGCCTCCAGTAACGGTCTCAACTTTTCACTCACCTCAAAAGATGCGTGTTTCTATTATCCGAATTCTGTTAGCAAAACAGAACCTCCAGCTTACCTATCACCCAAATCCATCATTTATCTGTTGCCCGAATCTCTAGAAAGTGGTCCTGTAGCCTCTGGTTAAACACCTCCACCAAAGGGAACTCACAACTTCTTGAAGTCGGTCACCCTATTATCAAGATCTTCTTATAGAGGGCCAAAATCGTCTTCCTTACGACTTCTTCCCACCCATCCTATTTCTAAAGCTTGGGGCCATGAAGAATAAACATAATCCCTCTTCACAAATATTTGAAGAAAGTTATGATGTCACCAGATTTCTTTTTTTTCAAAAGAAGTGACAAACTTACATTCAGCCACCAAGAAGATCATTTCTATTATTTCTATTACAGAAACCTCTAGATTCTAGTCACCACATTGCATATTAAGATTTCTCCTTCCTCTCTGTCCGGTGAGAAAAGCATCATTCTGCTACGGTTTAGGACCTTTTCAGAAGGCAGGAAACAGAAGTTATGTTATGCAAAATACAACTGCCAAGGGCTCACATGTTCTTCCATATACTACACAATTATTTTTTAAAAAAGGAAAGAAATGCATTTTGCTTACCATGCTCATAAGGAGAGAATGTTCCCGCATCAATGTTGATGTATGGGTCAATCTTAATTGAAGTTACATGTAAACCACATGACTTCAGAATTGTGCCCACACTGCTGGCGATGATTCCTTTTCCAATTCCTGATATAACCCCACCGGTAACTAGAATGTACTTCATTTTTCTTTTTGACCTGGAAGAAGGAAAAATTACAAATAAAATATATTTCAACAAATCAGACTTGCTCGGTTCAAATACCAGCTCTGCCACTTCCTAGCTATGACCCTCCTGGGACCTCAGCTTCCTTGTCTGTCACACAACTTCAGAAGGCTGTGTGACAGGGGTTCTTGGATCACTGAATGGCTTTAGTCAAATATGAGTTGAAAAACAACTGCTAATCAAATAATAACGTAGCTTTTGTTTAAAGCTTTGACAACTAACAACCTTGAGAGTCAACCTCATAAAAAAACCAGCTCTAAGCTGTTGACAGAACACTCTGTCCCAAATGTTGGCGGACATCGCTGCCAGACACTGGGATACCAGGCAGGTGCCTCTTTATTTTTCCCTACATGGGGAAAAAAATTTCAATCTTGGATAAGCACTCTGATTCCCCACGAAAGAAATAATGTCTTTGGCTAAACTACAATGCATCACCAAGAAAACACAGCTCCTCTGGGTTACAGAAGACAGAATAAAAGGAAAGAACTTCAACATCTGAAAGGAGTTCCAGTTAAACCCAAAAATCTTTTAATCAAAGGCAGCTCTCTTCTGTGATTTAATAATAACTTACTCCTTGCCAGCAATCTCTCCCAGGTATGCCATGGAGAGACGCTGTATATATTGGAAGAAAAGAACATCAGATACTAAACTGGTCTGAAGCACACAATGGGCAGGGGACTCAAAGAAAGGGCAGATTAGATTAAATCCAAAGGGCAGCACAGCTGTGGCAGGGAATGGAAGAAACAGACTTGGTGAGACATCACAGGGGTGGGAGGATGCAAGAACAGGAGAGGCGAAAGGTGAGGAGTCAGCGACAGGCTGGCCTGGGAGAATTCATCACTGGCCCCCAGCTTCGGAGGGCCAGAAACATCATTTGGTCAGTTAACCTAAATGTGATCAAAATGAGAGACAATCACTAAGCAGAAGAGAATGCTTGCTTTGGCATGCTCAGGACATTTTCCTCCTCCAGAACACTTCAAGTGAAGCCAAATTATAATAAAAATAAGCTAAGAAAGGTACAAGGAAACTGGGTAGTTCTGCTCCAAGTATTCCCCCACCCCACGTCTCCCCAGGCAGGAAGGAACACCCTTGGCAAGGAGATAAGAGTGCTCAGGATGTCTACCCCAGCCATCTCCTGCTCTTTTTATCATCTCTTGCAGCATTTCCAAAAGCACGCTCCTTGGTTTCTGCGCAATGCATATGGGATTCCCAAAAGGGTTTTAGGAAGAGATGAATCAAAAAAATGCTGGTTCAACAGTCAAAGGATTTCTTTAACGCAAGACCTCTGGGAGTCTTTAATAAGTTAATGTGCACTGTGATCTCCCAAAATGGGTATATGGCATGTAGTTTCCTCAAACTGGATTGTCCCCATATCCCTAATATTTAGGGAAAACACTGCTGTGTCACCTCACAGGTGAAAGGTTCCTTACTGACACATGAATATCAGACTTGCTCCATTTTAGGTATGTCCTAACCAGGCACGTCCCTGAGACTATACCCTGGGCTCACTGACTAAATTTTGGATGTTCCTAGAAACTCCTCAGCCACCTCAAGTGGGTTCCTTCTACAGCAAACACATCTTGTCCATTTGCATTCAATTTCTCCCAATTTTACTTTAAGAGGGTACGTCTCTCTTTAGGGGAGATTCTTGCAGTCTACCATAGTGCCTGGCAATAAATATTCCAAGGTACTCAAGGACCAGGTGGGAGGGGCTGGCCAGACTCCTTCACCCACATTTGTGGACCACCCACGATGTGAGCACTACTGTGCTAGACACTTTGGGGCCACAAAAATGAATCCAATTTGGGCCCATATCTCAAGTTGCTGGCAGTCCACTTAGAGAGTTTACAAATAAATGAATAATCCAGTGATGGCAGGCAGCACAGGGACAACATGTGAAGGGTATCAACGGGGAAGGGAGAGGAGAAAGCTTTCAGGGGCAGGACCAGGGTGAAGTACCATGGCCCAGCAGAGTAAGGTGAGGGAAACTGAGGGAGGAGAGGATGAACTCCTGCTTTGCTGACCTGAGACTTGCAATGGGCCTTGAAAGACCAGCTGCGTGACTTAAAGCATGGGAAAAGGAAGAGCGGGAACAGGAAGACAGAGGCCATCTACAGAAAACAGGTAGGGCCAAAAGAAGAGACGGGGAGGGTAGGGGGCAGGTGGTGGGGACTAAGCTGGAAACACAGCCAAAGGGCCCGATCTGAACTTTATTCTGAAGGGGATGGGAGACACGGGAAGGGTTTCAAGCACAGATGTAATATAAACCAAGATGCATCAGAGGAATTCAACAAAGATGAAAAAGAGCTTTTTCTGGTTACATGATGTGAGACGGGGTTCCAGCTCCACCACTTGTGTACTGTCGAGTCACTTAAGCTGCCCGAAGCCCGGGTCCTCAGACCTGTAAGATGGGGGCGAGAAGCTCGGCACTGCCTGTGTCACAGGATGGCTATAACGAGTGTGGACGTAAGCGCGCCACGCCAGCGTCATGAACTTCTTTACAATGCAGCATCCTTACTCTGGGCGGCCGGGAAGGGAGCGCGGGCTGTGGGGCCCAAGGGGACAGCACGGGGAGGCCATCGGGCCCGGCGAGCTCCAAGGCCCCTTCCACTCAGCGGAGTCGGGGTGCGCCGGATGGAGGGGGCCGCTGCCAGGCCGCCGACCCCATCCCCCACCGCACAGGCCTGTCTCGGACCCCGAACCGCCTCCCAACGGGGCTGCGGCCGGGCCTGAGGCCAGAGGGGCGAGGGCGGCTGCTGGGTCTGCTCCGGGAGGGCTGAGCCAAGGGGGCTCCGAGCCTCTTCGGCCGTCTCCGGCCCACGAGCCATCCCTGGCCCCCGGGTCAGGCGAGCCAGACCGCGCTGCAATGGGCGCTGCCGGGCCCCGCAGCCCGCGTCCTGCGGCCTCTCCCGCCGCCCCGCGCTTCCTGGGCCCGGCTCCCCAGCTGCGCCCGGCCACGCGGCCCCGCGCGCGGGAGCCGGCTCCTGGCGGGCCCAGCCGCCCGCCCCGCTCCCGTTAGGCACGCAGCCCATTGGGCAGGCCGGCGAGCCACCTCACCCCTGATTGGTGGGAGCCCTGTCTGTCACCCGGCGGTGGAGCTGTCCCGCGCCGGACTCAGCTCGCGCCGCCGCCTCCCGCACGGGAAACCAGCTCCCCGGCACCCCGGCAATCAGCCTACCTGAGGCCGGCTCCAGATCCTGCCGTCGGCTACGCAGCGGAGCGGGCGACGCGCGCAGCAAGCCCCGGCGGCCAGTGAGCCCGCCCGGCCGCATGCGCCCGGCAGTCTTTCACGGGGGCGGGCTCTAGGCGGTGCGCACGCAGAGGCGGGGCGGGGCGGGCACGCGGGCCCTCCCCGGGGCGGGGCCTGGGCGCGTCCCCGAGTGCGCAGGCGCGGGGCGGAGGCGCTTTGCAGCCCACGCGGGTAGCTGTCCTGGACAGTCCGTCCCGCCGTGCTCCTGACGCCTGGGGGACGCAGCTGTTCGAGACTGGGCAGATTGTGGCGTTTCTGCCTCGCAGCCTTTGTCACACCCGAGGGTGCAAGCCTCCTTTCTTGACGGGGAGGAGGCAGTTTTTGGACTCACGCCTGGCAAGCCCGTCGCCTGGCTCCAGCCTCCTTCCCCATCGGGCTTCTAGAGGAGGCTGGGTCCATCGCACCGTGTCTCTGCACCGTGGACCCGTGAGCACCACAATCGCGGCTCCTGGTGGTGCGGCCCCAGCCCGGCTTTCCCGCCGGGCCCTCTGGACCGAGGGACGCCGGCAGTGTCACCCCCGGCCTCTAAACGGGAAGGCCAGGAGGGCGGCTCGGCGCTGGCTGCCGCCTCATCTGGCTCCCTTTCCCCACGTCTGCACTGACGGCGGCTACTTTAGCTGGACAAGGGTCCAGAGGCGGACAGTTTCATTCAGCCGTTCATTGACCCCCACTGTGTGCCGTGTGCTGTGCTGGGCTCCAAGGGACCCATCCTAGGTCTCACGATGGAGTGAGGCAAATGGCCAGCTCATTGCACTTCGTCATGATTTTCATCAGTGCCCAGTGCCAGGGGAGTGAGTGCCCAGCGTGGAGACTGGGGATTCAAGCAGGGAAGTCTTCCCTGAAAAAGTGGCTTTAAAGCTGAGACTTGAAGTTGACTGGCAAAGAAAGGGAAGGGAGAGGTGAGAATAAGAATGAGGCAGAAGGAAAAGCCTGTGTAAAGGCCCTGAGGCCCAAGAGAGCCTAGCACAGCTGAGGTGGAAGGCCAGGGGAGCTGAGTCACAGCCTAAGGAAGAGAGGAGTTCAGGTTGGAGACAGCGGGGCCTACCATGCAGAGCACTGTAGACCACATTCTTTCTTCTAAGGACAGTGGAAAGCGATAGAATCTTCTTGGAGGAGAGGGTTATGTTTTTCTTTTGAATAATGAATACATGGACACGGTTAAATTTTTTCCCCAAACATTACACAAGGGTATACTTGAAGAGTAAGGCTCTCAACTCTGCACCAGTGTTCTTGTTTTCTTCCCCAGAAGCAGTTTGTCACAAGTTTGTGTATCTCTTCAATATGTTTCCGAATGTATTTAAAGAAAAGGTGCAACATCAGGTTTGTATTTCAGGAAAATCAATCAAATGGACTCCGAAAAACCAGTTAGGAGGTTTCTGCAGTGGCTCAAAGGGGGGGCTTCTGGCTCCTTCCAAATTTGGATCACCACTGCTCCTTCTCTGCCAGGCTGCCCAGGCTGTGCTCCGCTCCCAGTGTGGAACACACTGGGGGTGTGTTTGAAGGTGCTCTCCGGCCACATGTTCTTTCAAGAAGCATTTAGTGTTTATCAAAGTGCCAGGGACGTGATAAATCTGGGGAACATATTTGCTGAAGTAATGAAGACGCTGTAGCAGATTTAGAAAAATGAGCCATTCACTCCGCCACTATTCCGGACAACCACTTTGCACTTTCCTCTCCTTCCTCAAACCTCTGCTGTCTCCTCCCCGATGCTTGCTCTCAGCTGAGGGTCTTGCTTCTTATCTCACTGAAAAAATAGGAGTCATCAGGAGAACTTCCTTGAGCTCCCACCACCATATCCCTCACCCTTCTTGGATCTGTGCACACATGCTCTGCCTTCTGTCTTGTGCTGTGCACAAACTGTCCATACTCCTAGGGGTCAGCCTCTTCTTGCTTCAAGTGCCATATCCTCTCATCAACTCAAGACTGTCACTCTAGTATTTCTCACCTCTTACGTTGTTTCCACTAGCAGAATGCAATTTCTCCCATCGTAAAATAAAACCCCTCTCGACTCAACATAATTCTCCGTGCCTCTTTTCAGTACAACTTCTAGAAAGTGTTGTTTGTCCTTGCTGTCTCCAATTTCTTCCCTCTCTCTTGAACTCATTCTGATGAGGCTATTGCTTGTGCAATTCCACTCAAATTGCCCTTGTCAAAAATTAGACTCGATATTCCCAGATTTCTCTGTATGCCAGCCTAGACTCTGATCTTTGGTGTCTGTTCACAAGTCCCAGATAAAGATGACAGCATGGCTCTATGTACGTTGTGTGAGTGCCTGTGTGTATGTATGTGTATTTGCATATCTGGGTTGCTCCTCTCCCCACCTTGGGCTCCCTGACTCCCTGTGGGCTTCTGGGTGCAGCCATATGGCCCCCAGATCCCGCCCCTAAACCAACTACTTCTCTAACAGCATTTGTCACCGCTGGACACCACCTCCTTAAAATGTGTTCTTGACTTGGCTTCTAGAAAATGACTTTTTCTCAGTTTTTCTCCCTTTTCACAGGCCTCTCCATCTGGGTCTCTCTTCCTCCATCCTTTCCTCTTCTGGACTTGTAAACAGTGGTATGCCCCAGGGCTCAGTCCTCAGATCTCTTCTCCATCTACACTCATTCTCTAGATGATCTCATCCAGACGTTAAATACCATCCAGATTCTGACAACTCCCAAATTGATGTTTCCAGTTGAGACATCTCTCTTGAACTCCAAGTGCAGGGCCCTTCTAAGCACAGGGCCCTAAGGTGGGCCCCATGCAAGGCTACAAAAGGCCAGGCGCCTTGTCTCCACGTGGGACAATTCTGTGATGCTATTCACGCTCGAGAGCGCCCCCTGGGGTCAGGCTGAGGCTAGACTCAGCTAAACCAGCCGTTGGCAGACTCCGGAAAGGGGCAAATAGTAAATATTTTAGAGTTTGTGGACCATACGGTCTTGGTCACAGTTACTCAGGTCTGCCTTCATGGTGCAAAAGTGGCCATAGAGACTGCATAAACAGAAGAAATGTGGCTGTGTATAGGGCCTGGGCCTTGCTTGCTCAGCAAGAGCCCACAAACCCGTTGCAACCATGTGTCCATCCTGCTCCCTTCTGGGCAGGATGCCCAGCTGCTGGGATTTGTAATGATCAGGGCCTGGCCAGCCCGGATCCTACCTTATCGCACTCAAGGAACATCACGTCTTGATGACACGGAGCCCTGCCACATGAGCTATTGTTCCTGGGAACGCTGGTCATACCAGGGACAGCCCCCCCGGAAAGCATATAGCCTTTGGGGCCCCTGCCTGTATAAACAACCCCCTCCCGGCCCACGCTTGCGGGGGCAAGCTGCTCTCCAGCCGGCGGCCGGCAGACCTCCCTGTAAGTAGCTCCCAATGAACCTGTGTGTCTCCTTCACCGTCTCCGAGTCTTTTCTTCAGTCTCTCGGCAACCTACCCCGCGCTGCTCACCCAACTGGGCGTGCGGCCAGACACTGTGTCCCGATGAAACTCCTTATTGACAGAAATACAGATATGATCCGAAGGCCAAAGTCTGCCAACTCCTGAACCAGAGAAATACACCTCTAGCTTCTTCCCTGCCCTGTCCTGCTTCTCGTTCCTAACAGCCTTCACTGGAGAGCGTTCTTCAATCATTTACTTGCACAAGAACCCCATCTCAGACTTTGCTCCTAGGGCACCCACCCCAGGACACCACCCCTCCCGCAGGTCCCTCCTGCCGTGCACCTGACACTCACCCTGACATTGGTCCCAGGTGCTGAAATAGCCTGATCACGTCTCTGTCTCCTCCATGCCGATTGTAATCTCCTTGAGGTTACTTAACCTTTGTGTCTCAGCTCCCTTATCAGGAACAATCTTGTTCACCTTTTCATGACCAGGATCTAAGATTTAATTCCCACTACTATCCTATGACGCAAACGCCATCGTTATTACCCTATTACATGAGAGGAAGCCAAGACTGAAAGATGGAAACGCTCTCCTGCCGGCCCATGGGAGGCTCACCGAATCCTCCTGTTCTACCTGCCACCAAGGCTTGCTCATCGTTTCCTCACCAAGGCTTCTTTGGGTTGCTTTTTTCTCTTTCACATCAATGTGCTGTCATCCTCGTCTGGCATTCTAGTAGGTTACCTGGATGAGCAATGGAGCAGGAAGGAGAATGCAACTACTGACTTAAACTTGTTGTCATTTTTTTCCCAGATTGGGGCTATTGAGTCTAAAATTAAATTTTATTTAGTTTTTAATAAATATGTGAGTGGCACAAAACTCAAAAGGGAAAAAGGGATACACAGTAAAAATGTCCCTCCCATATCTACTCAGCAGCCACTGGTTTTCCTCCCAGACAGAGGCAAGCACTATTACCAGTGTCTGGTTCATCCTTCGAGAGGTGCCCTGCACATGTGTGTATGTCCTATCGTATTCGCTGTGTATTCTTCTAGTGTGAATGTGTTGTGGTGGCTTTTCCCCACTTGAGCTAGCTTTCTCTGATGATGATATTTAGTGAACTGGCAGGTTATAGCCTCACTTTGCTCTTGAAAGAACTTAAGGCTTTTTTGCATGTGTGTGTGTGTGTGTGTGTGTATAAAATTTGAGAGAAAAATGAGGCAAAGGAAAAATAAGGGTAGGAAATTTTTTTCTTCAGTGACACACCATTGCCTTCAAGATAAAGTCAAAACCACACTGATTTCAGAGGCTTTGCACCAGCTGGCCTCAGTTTCCCTTTCTGGCCACACTGGACCCTTTCAGTTCCCTGCACACGCCATTTGTTGTCTTTCTCGCATCTGGATCTTTGCGTAGGCTGCTGCTGGGCTCTCCCCTTCCCTTTGTCTTACTAATGTCACCTTTCACCGTGGCCTTCACTTCCCCAAAGTAACTTTTCCGCACAGCCTCCTTCTCCCAAGCTCGGGTTAGCACTTCTTCCCCATTCTTCTGTCGCTGCCTGGACTTCCCCAAGTATTGCACTTACACGTTGTATTTTGATAGTTCATTTCCTTGTCCAAACCTCCCACCGTCTCTAAGCTCTGTGAAGCCTGGGACCTGTTTATCTGATTTACTGGTGTATGCTCAGTGCCTAGCTGGTCCCGGCACATGGGAGGCATTTGGTGAATATTTGTTCCACAAATAAATGAATCCAGAAATTAAATTACGTTCCAAATCCTTTACACTTTCTAGAGGCGAGTCACAAATTCAACTTTTAACTTCCAAGCAGCCAAACTGAAGAGGGTCATTATGATTAAGGAGAAAATCATACAACAATTGTTCAGGAGACATATCACTTCCTCAAATAACCTTTCACTGATCCTCTAGGTCCCTTACTGCCACCCCTATTCTGCAGAAAGCCAATAGGATGGCAATAGGATGCCGTGTGGGGAAGAAGCCATCTGTAGACCTGGCTTATTCAGGGTAAATTATAAAGCATCTTCTGGTGTCTCTCATGAGGGTTGTTCTCTCACCTGATGCTGGGTAGATACTGAGGGGCAGTGAATTCATTATTACACGCTCTGAGAGATACGTGGAATGATGCCATTCTGAGTTTCAAGTTCAATTAAGAGCTTTTCAATAATCAGTTGAGCTTGGGATAAAATTCATATCCACCTGAGTATTAATTGATGCCCTCCCCAGAGAACATGATGGGCTGTCAGAATAATCTGATAGAGACGTCTGTCTCCTGTAGAGCATATAATAATATACATTAATATTATATATGACTGTGTGGCATAATCATACCTTAGTGTCTCAATAACACATTTGGGGGGAAAATGTAGTAAAAGAGAAAGAAAAACACAGTTTATAAAAACATGCTATTATGAAAACGTAATAATGAATTCTTAGTTGACAAATATACCATAGCTAACATCACCACCACATCTCATCACCGTATCCCAGACTTGGGGGGACGGTTCTGATTTCTTGGAATTTTATTATTTTTAATAAAAGTAATGTGTTACACATAACTAAGTGTCATTTTGTTATTATACCCCTGTAAGACCTTTAATGCAAATAAATGAGCAGATGAGAAAATGGATACTTCTCAGATCATATGTTTTGACTTCGGGGTTTGGAAAACGTAGCAAACAGGACTCGCTTCTAGTGTCCTCCCCTGTGAGACGCCCCCCAGCCTCTCAGGCTGGTTGAGGACCATCCCTCTCATCCACAGAGCCATCTCTCTATTCATCTGTCCCATCATTTACCACATTATATGGAGGCGATCCGGATTCGTTTCTTTCTAGACTGCGAGAAAGAACTGCCTCTTTTCAGCATCAGTAGCTGCAAGAAGAGGTGGGGAAGCCGCCCCCAGACTTCCATAAGCTCCAGAACCATCTCCGACACATAAGCTACCTAAAAACCATGTGCTCGTTAAGCAAACAGAGCTCCAAGACAAGCTCCCGCCCCTTGCTTCCCCCCAAATTGTGGCCCATCCACGGTGCCTGGCACAGTCTTTGACGGAAAGAAGGCGCTTGATGAATATTTGATGAAATGGATTAAGACTATGAAATGACCTTGTGACTTTAACTTCCTCCTGGTCTGGCTTTTTCCCACCTCTCTGTCCAAGACAAATGAGTGTTCTTACAAAAGAAAAAACCTACTGTATTTCATTTGGTGGGAAGACAACACGAGAGCGGTCCTTCCGCCAGCCCAGCTCGGGAATCCAAAGGTCTCCAACGTTTCCAGGCAGTGTTCCCCAGGGTGATTGTGGACTGAGGATCACCAAGAGGTCAGCGTGTGAGTGTTCCCCGGGCTCCTGCTGAGCCCCTAGCCTTCTCCCAGATGCCACAGAGTTGAGTGAACTAACCAAATGACGCCAAGTGGCTAGATAAGCAGGACATTGAGACATTTAGAAAGATTTGCATCAAGAAGCACTCAGTGGAGTCATCATATGTGTAGAGAACTCAGTGGTTATAATTTCAAGTTCCAGGGCCAGGCTCCAGACATCCCTCTAAGATGTCTCTAAGAGATCTATTTCTGTCTCAAGAACGACTCATACTCCTGCCATTAGTGCCACCATCACTTGAAAGGCACCTTTTAAACTGGAGGAAAAATAGGGATTCACAGGCCGTCCAACAACCCCCAGGGTTACATAATTAGCACTTCGATTCCTGTTGCACATGAGAGTTTTTTAAATGATTCAAACACTTGCATTCAACATATATTTAACTGATCTGAGCTCAAGGGGGTATGGGAAAAACACCCATTTGTTTGTGGGTTTAAATAACTGGAAAGGTTGGCAAAGATCATGTGGGAGAGGTGATGTTATTCTGGAGAGGGAAGTTGAAGGTTGTTTTTTGTTTCAAAAAATTTACTTATATTTTGTAAAGTTTTTTTTTAAAGATTTTATTTTTCCTTTTTCTCCCAAAGCCCCTCCGGTACATAGCTGTGTATTTTTTTTTTAAGTTGTGGGTCCTTCCAGTTGCGGCATGTGGGATGCCGTATCAGCGTGGCCTGATGAGCGATGCCATGTCCATGCCCAGGATTTGAACTGGCGAAACCCTGGGCCGCCAAATTGGAGCGCGCAAACTCAACCACTCGGCCACGGGGCTGGACCCAGTGTAAACTTTTTTTGAAGTATAATGTACAGACAAAAAAGTGCAAAACTCATAACTGTACAACTTGATGAATTTTTACATATTCAACCACACCCATGTAACAAGCACCCAGACCAAGAAACAGAATGTTACCAGCACCCCAGATGCCCCCTCGTTCCTCTCCCAGTTACCAATCCCCCAAGTATAACCGCTACTCTGACTTCCAACACCATAGATTCATTTTCTCGGGGCTCTTTTAAAAGCTAAAATACAAATAATATGGTCATCCATTAAAGCTCTTCATTTTTTCAAGAATCTTAAGATTCACAACATTTTATTTGCCTCCTTTAAATTGTGCCTGTCTCCTCTGTCTCTCCTTCCTCCAGATCCTCTTCTTTTTAGGGAAACAAATCACCTTCCTCTGATTCTCATTATGGAAACAAATCTAAAGAGTTGGCAAGAAAGGTGTCTATTTCATTCGTTCATTTATGGAGCATTTATTCGCATCTCCTATGTGCCAGGTACTGTCCCAGTGACCAGGTTTCCAAAGGCAATTATAATACCAAGGTCGGTATAGTTTTGGGGGAAAGTGGAGGGGTGCCTCCAAATCCCCCTGAGGTGGGGGGTGGGGTAGATAACCCAGCCAGCTGGCCAAAAAAAGCTTCTGTGAGCAGTACCCGTAAGGATAGGCAGGCACCAACAGAGGGAAAAAGGGAGGCAGGCTGGAGGAGGGGGGATGTGAGGGGACAGAGGAGAGGGGCATGGAAGGGGGGATGGATGGAGGGGGGATCATGCGCTGAGACACAGACGCAGGAGGAGCTCGTCCATTTAGGAAACAGCAGAGTTCATTCCTGTGAAGGAAGACCACAGCAGCGAGAAGACTTCGGGTTAAGACAGTAGATTGAACAAATACATCAAACTTTCCTCCCCTCCCCACTGAAACCTCATTAAAACTACGATAAAGAATGTTTTAAAAATACATCAATCCATAAAGGTGGGGAGAACAGGAGAGACAACAAGAGTGAAAATTTTGGGAAGCAAGACATTAGATGAATGAATGAAAACTGAGCAAACTCAAAAAAACCAAAACCTGAGCCAAAGATGGGGAAAACCAAAACCATCTGATTTACACCGACGGCATGAGAGATTTTATTATAGGAATCAGACTTTGCACAACTATAGGGGGAGCTGAGGAAGTGAAGGTCTGGAGCAGGGAGATGGGAGATCGGAGGAGGGGTCAGTAACAAATCCTTGTGAACAACCATCAGAGAGGGACACAGTGCAGTTTGTTGGGAAGTAGAGAAGGCAGGTGAGTGCAGCCACTGGGAAGGGCGGACTGGTGCGGAGGCCCCGGGGTGGCCGCAGCCTCTGGGTAGCTACACTTCAGCGGGCCCAAGCCTCTGCTGGTGTGCCTGGCGCCTCTGTGGTCAGCAGGGCCAGCGTTTGGGAAGAGGAGCCGAGGACAAGTTGGAACCCCCCAAACCCTTCTGCGTCTGTCTATCACCATCGCCCCCGTTCAGAGAACGATGGCCGCCGCTTCACTTCCACCTTGCAATCCTCATACTAGCTCCTCTTCTGGGCCCCTCTCGCAAGGAACCCTAAGGGAAAGGGGGTCCAGGA
The DNA here is from genome assembly GCF_041296265.1 of Equus caballus. Lineage (NCBI taxonomy): Eukaryota > Metazoa > Chordata > Mammalia > Perissodactyla > Equidae > Equus > Equus caballus. Next base: position 17,236,488 of record NC_091685.1, read on the forward strand.
AGCACAGTTCCAGTTTAGCCAAGTTGCAAGTGAAACTTGGAACTACTCGTGAGCAGAGGAGCAAGAGTTGGAAAGAGGCCACGCTGCCCACTCCCAGGAGCAACACACCGGACCTGGGTGGCTTGTGCCCAGACAGCCAGGTGGGAGAGACAGAAATTCTGCCATGCTTAAGCTGCTGCACCTTTGGGTCTCTGTTCCTTCAAGTGAATGCACGTCCCTCTCAAACACCCCCCGCTTTTCCACTTGTAACTCTCACTCTGCATTTTGAACCCCTCCAAGTTGTGCATCTGCTCTTTGCCTTTCATTCTCTGTCAGACCCTGGCAGCCCCCACACTGCAGCCACCTGTGGTCCAAGCTCAGCTGCGCCACGCTCGCTGTTGGGGGCTGCAGCGAATTCCCACCTAGGCCCTCCTCCAGGCAGAACAGAAACTCTGCGTCCACCTGTGAAGACCCCTTTCTTCTATGGGGAGCCCACCTGCGTTTCTTGCCTCCTTCTCTCTGAACTGGCCTCAGGTCTACACTTCACCCCGCAGCCTCCTTCGCTCTGGCATAACTCGCTCACTCCAGTGTGGACACCTGCCTTTCTCTAGAGGCCTCCTTCCCAGCCTGTTGTATGACTAACATTTCCGCCTTTTCTTTCGTTGACAAAATGTAACGTTGAAATTCCTTGTAATAATATAAAGGGCTTTAGAATACAACAGTGTTTCGTTCAAGTCAAGTATTTTAAAATTATGATGAAAGTTTCTTCCAACATACACAGACATTGCTCTATCAGTCTTAATAAATTTTCTTAGGATTCAAATAATAACTCCAACTGAGTTCGCTGGTAAACCATTTGTTATTTCACTTCTCCGAAGGTAAGTGTTTTCTTTCAGCCCATAAATGTTGTTAGCACATATTAGTATTGTGGAGGGGACCCCAAGACCACCCTCAGGCTCAATGATTTGCTAGAAAGACTCATAGAATTCAGAGAAGTTGGTGTGTTCATGGTTACTGTTTATCACAGTGAAAGGATACAGATTAAAATCAGTTCAGGGAAAGGGTGCCGGGGTGAATCCGGGAGAAACTAGGCGCAAGCTTCCAGTTGTCCTCCTTCCTTCCTTCACACAGAGAGGACCTGATTCTCCCAGCGACGACGTGTGAAAACACGGGCAGGGAGCTGCCATCCAGGGAAGCACGCCTTGTCTCTCATTTGGACCTGGGCTGTCAAAGGCAGGACCTGTAGTTTCTTGAGCTCTGCCTGAAAGTGTTGCAACAGAGCAAATACAATAACTTTGTTTCTTGCTTTGCAATGACAGGCATTTACCAAAGATGAATTATTTTCCTGCAGTAGCTGAACGGTTTACAGTTAGATGTAGGCGGGATGGCCTGGCCACCTAGCTTCACAGGATGTTTTCTAGGACAGCAGACTTTTGGGCCACAGGATAGAGCTAGAGAGCTCCAGAATACAAAGGTGAGATCATCTTGGAATATTTGTTGCCTGTTGAATGACAAAACTTTTTTTGTACTACTGTGTTCAGTGATTCTGATGACATCCCAGCTTTAATTAAAAAGTTGTCCATGATAGTGGGAAAATAGCCATCAAAATTAAATCTATTCAAACATCAAGTATGTACGTTTCCTATAGGCCTTCCACTTCTCTAAGAATGTTTTATACACACTGTATTATATTTTTTCAAAAGAATTCAGTCAGCAAAGTAGTATTAACACAAAGAAGTATTAAAACACGAATTTTCACTTAACTTAGTAATTTAAATTATGAAAATTCACAACATATAAATATCACTCATATTCAAGTATGATAAAAATACTTTGAAAAAATCAATTTTCCAGAGCTGTAAAGTCTTACAGCTTTTTAAAATAAAGTCTTTTTTAAATAATAGATTTGATTGATTTTCAACCATTTTTGGTTTTAGACATAAACTTTTTGCTGTTCTTACTTTAAATTCTTTCTTTCTTTCTTTTGAGGAAGATTAGCCCTGAGCTAACATCTGCTGCCAATCCTCCTCTTTTTGCTGAGGAAGATTGGCCCTGAGCTAACATTTGTGCCCATCTTCCTCTACTTTATATGTGGGACGCCTGCCACAGCATGGCTTGCCAAACAGTGTCATGTCCGCACCCAGGATCCAAACCAGCAAACCCCGGGCCACCGAAGTGGAACATGCACACTTAACCGCTGCGCCACCGGGTCGGCCCCTAAATTCTTTTTACTGAGATATAAAATACATCGAGTGAGGTAATGTGAGGTGCCTGCGTCTGCAGTCTATGCTCGGTGAGTTTCTCCATGTGTATACGTGCCTGGTCCAGATAGAGACAGTTTCCACCCTCCCAGAGAGCAGCCTCATGTCTTCCCAGGTCACCACTGATCTGATTTCAATCACCATGGATTAGATTTGCCTATTTGAGAACTTTATATAAATGGACTCATACATTGTGTTCCTCTTTATCAGGCTTTTTCACTTGGTATCACGTTTAAGAAATTTATCCTTCTTGTTGTGTATAACCATACTTTGTGTCTTTTTATTGCCAAGTATTCCATTGCGTGGATGCTGCACAGTTTATTCATTCATCGATGAACATTTGTGTTGTTTCCAGTTTGAGGCTATTATGAGTAAAACTGCTGCTAACACGCTCGTGCATGTTTTTTTATGGACGTATGCACTCTGCTATTGGGTAAAAAATACTTAGGACGAGAGGGCTGGGTCAGAGCAGGCATGTTGAACTTTAGAAACATTTCTTCGTTTTTAAAAGCAAACAGTATGCCAGAGGGGGTGGGGGGTGGGTGGACAAAATGGGTGAAAGGGGGCCAAAAGTTACCAACTTCCAGCTATAAAATAAATAAGCCATGGATGTAATCTACAGCATGGTGACTACAGTTAATAATACTGTATTGCATATTTGAATGTTGCTAAAAGAGTAGATCTTAAAAGTCCTCATTATAAGAAAAAAAAGCAAAGAATTTTTGTAACTGTGTATGGTGGCGGATGTTGACTAGACTCATCATGGGGATCATTTTGTAATGTACACAAATATCGAATCACCATGTTGTACACGTGAAACTAATATAATGTTGTATGTCAATTCTGAAATTTAAAAAATTCGATTAAAAATAGCAAACAATAATTCATTCTGAAATTCCATCAAGAATCAAACTGCTAGGGGCTGGCCCGGTGGTGCAGCGGTTAAGTGCACACGTTCTGCTTCCGCGGCCCGGGGTTCGCTGGTTGGGATCCCCGCTACGGACATGGCACTGCTTGGCGAGCCATGCTGTGGTAGGCGTCCCACATATAAAGTAGAGAAAGATGGGCACGGATGTTAGCTCAGGGCCAGTCTTCCTCAGCAAAAAGAGGAGGATTGGCAGCAGTTAGCTCAGGGCTAATCTTCCTCAGAAAAAAAAAAAAAAAGAAAGAATCAAACTGTTAGATATTAGCATTAAAAATCAATAGTTGCTCACTCAACCAAGAACTAATAAGTGAGAAAAGTGACAAAATACATTATTTTTATATGGAAACACTTAACATTAAATAATAATAAGATCCATACTTTTAGGAAAATGTAAAAAATAAGAGAAAATTAAGTTAAGGAACATCAATATTTTATATGTACTCATAAAGTGAAGAACATGGCAGATGATAACTAAACCATGACTAGGATTGTAGTCGGACTGCCTGAGATGAAGTGATGGGGGTGTGGCAGGATGTGGTCATGACAGAGCCTTTCTGGCAGCAGAAGCTTTGTATAAAATCTTAGCCACGTAAATAATTGTTACTGAATTCTGGAAGTTTACAGAGGGACCATCTAAGTGTTCAAATAATTTTCAGCTGGGTACATTTTTGAGCGGTTGAACAGGTCAACGTGCCCGCAGCCCATTCATGGCATGCCAGTTGCAAAGCTGTGCCCTAACTAATAGAAATAGGGGTTCCAAGACAAAACACATTCTATGGTCAAATAATTCTGGAAGATTCTATGCTAAAGTTAAACTGCAGGTTTAATACTGCAGGAATTCTCAGAACTTTTTTTCTTTTCTCCTTTTTCTCCCCAAAGCCCCCTGGTACATAGTTGTCTATTTTTAGTTGTGGGTCCTTCTAGTTGTGGCATGTGGGACAACACTTCAGCGTGGCCCCACGAGCAGTGCCATGTCTGCGCCCAGGATCCGAACGGGCAAAACACTGGGCCGCCGAAGCGGAGCACATGAACTTAACCACTTGACCATGGGGCCAGCCCCTCAGAACCTTTGAGATGCCAATGCCCACTGTGAATTCTTTACGGCTCCCAAATGAAAATGGGCAAAGTAACATACAATCCACTTAAACACAAACATTCAATAAACATATGAAAAGGCTCAGCCTCACTCATAACTAAATAAATGCATACTAAAACAAGATAGAATTTGTCACAAGGAGATCGGCAAACCTGAAAAAGCTTTATAACGTCCAGGGCACTTGAGGACGAACAGGTGCTCTCATGGAAGGTAGGACGATGAGTAGATCCATACAGGCTATTAGAGGGAGTAACAGCTAAGGATGATGCTCTTGTAAGAGAAAGCCAATGACTTCATCAAATGGGAATTTATTATCCTCCCAAAAAAGAAGTCTAGTGACAGGCGTCCCAGGCTGGTACATCCTCTCTATGACATCACCAAAGTCTAAGGCTCCTTCTGTCTTTCTGCTCCACCATGCTTAGCACGAAGCTTGTTTTCTCACATTTGCCTGGTCATGACCTCATGGTTACAAGATGGCTGCTTTACCTCCAGCCTCAGGTTCACATTCCAGGCAAGAAGAAGGGAACAGCAAGCAGGAAGAGGTTGTGCCTCCATCAGGAAATCAATGCTTTCTCAGAGGCCTCCAGCCGACTTCTACTTATATCTCAGTGTCTAGAACTGGCCACCCCTGATGCAAAGAAGGGAAGTGCAGATTTTTTAGCTCGGCATATTGCCTCTTTGAGCAAAATCACATATTGGTTGACCTAATCTAGCCTCGGCTGATTATCAGTTCTCATCTCGTGATTCTCCCCTCGACGTCTGTTCTGCAGCCTCATTGATCATAACACATAGAGTTAGTGCTCCTCCCAGAGCCTTCAGATCCCCGTTTTCCTGGTGTGTGTGTGTTCCCCGGCTTTGGTCTGCTTTTGCTTCCAACACCCCGTACCCGTGGCTCTTTTGGGGGTCGCGGGCTGCCCTCAGGAGCCCACTTTGCCCCATGAAGTATCTGAGAATTCACATCTTCCTGGGGTGGCCCTAAACCAGGAGGTGGGGTATGAAATCCTCAGCCACCTTGCCCTAGGGTGGGACAAATGCTGAGGCACAACTCACGTGCCAGAGCTCCCTGCAGGATCAGGAGGAGGCCACCCTCTGAAGAATTCTGTGCAAAGTCACCCCTCGGCTGGGCCTCCTCTTCCCTGCCCTGCTTCCCCTACACCCTTGCTGGTTGCTTCCCACTCCCGCCCTTGAGGCAGCACTTAGTAAATCACTTGCACACAAAGCCTACTCTCAGAGTCTGCTTCTAGAATCCCTGACTTAAGATGCTGGCCTCCTCTCTGTTCCTAGAATATGCTAAGCCTGTGCCGACCACAGGGCCTTTGCACACTGTCAGAAAAGCTTTCTCCAGATATACACGTGGTTCAGATCTTCAGTCTGTTCAGGTCTTTGCTCAGATACCACCTCATCAGGGGGAATTTCCTTGATCACAATGGCTAGAATAGAGCCCTCTGTCAATTTCTGTCTCTTACCCTGCTTAATTTTCTTATACTACTGATCACTGCTTAACAGTATCTAATAGATTTTGTTCACAGCCTTTCTCCTCCACAGAACGTAAGCTCAGAGAGCAGGAGCTTTGTCTTGTTTTATTCTCCTCTGTGTCCCCTGACGAGGAGGAATGCCTGCCAGAAGGAAGGCCTCAAGTCTATTAGCTGATTGAATCACTTAGTGACTGACAGCTAAGGACCTCTGCAGCCTTAGCTGCTAGACAGTGCTTTCCAGCTTTGAAAGGGGCCTAGACAGAGCATTGGAGCTTTTTTTGAGGTGGGAAAACAGCTTTTCAGATTCCATAATTCCAAGATTCCATAGATTCAAGATTCCGATGGTTTCTTTTTTCTTTTTTAGATTGGCACCTGAGCTAACAACTGTTGCCAATCTTCTTTTTTCTCCCCAAATCCCCCCAGTACATAGTTGTATATTTTAGTTGTGGGTCCTTCTAATTGCGGCATGTGGGACGCCGCCTCAACATGGCCTAATGAGCGGTGCCATGTCCGCGCCCAGGATCCGAACCCTGGGCCGCTGAAGCGGAACGCGCGGACTTAACCACTCGGCCACCGGGCCGGCCCCTCCAATGGTTTCTTGAGACACCCAAGCTGAGTAAGGAGCCCCCAAGGAGCTCGTGGTCTCAAGGAGCACCCAGACCCCACACACGGGTACTGACACGCTCTGTGAGTTCTCTATCGTGGTCCATGCACCGGGCTGCACAGACCATCACTCCTGCCTGGGAAAGTCCAGAAGACTCCACGGAAAAGCCCACGGTTGACATAAAAGAAGGAGTAAGTTTCTTGGGGGGGAGGGGAAGCGGGTTGCAGTCCCGTTAGGAGGAATAGCATGAGGAAGGCACAGAGTCCATGGCCTGTCTATGCGAATAAAACAGAAGGTTCCGGAGGAGAGGGACTGAGGCGGGAGCGAGGCGAAGGGAGGGCAAGGTGGCCAAGGAATTGAGTGTGTGGCTTTGACCAGAAGGCAGTGGCGAGCCATGGGTGGGGCTTAGCCTGGGGGAGGGGCAAAGGGGAGAATGGTCTGAGCTGAGTTTTAGCAAGTTACCTCTGGTGGTGGCAAGAATGAGGTCAAGAGGGGAAAACTGGTCCCTTCTGTCGCCTGTCCTCTCCCAGCTCCAGGCACAGAGCTGAGCTGTTGGCACCAGAGGGCGCTATGATCCCGGACTTGGGCCTCCGGCCTTCCCTGACCCCGTCTCGGGCACCTCGCCTCCCACTCTCACACGCCGCTGTCCGGCTGTCAGCACACAAAGCCTTGGGACGTCTTTTGGGTTGCATCTTGTTGTTGCCTTTCTCTTTCCATGTAATAATCACTGAGCCTGAGGGGCTGCTGGAGGAGCAGGGGGAATAAACAGCAAGATCCTTGGTGTCTTCGAGCACCTGGGCTAACCAGAGGTTCTCAGAGCCTCTCCCAGCAGCATCGGCATCTCCTGAGAACGCGCGAGAAATGCACCTTCTCCGGACCCACTCCAGACCTAGGAATCAGACGCTCTGGGGTGGGGCCCAGCCATCTCTGTGCTAACAAGCCCTTAGTTTGGTTCCGGTGCATGGTTAGGTTGAGAATCACTGTCTGAGAAAGCAGTGCATAATGTAGCGAGTGCCCTCAAAGGAGTGAATCCAGTGTGCCCAGCTGAGCCAGGGCCACGGAAGGCTTCCTGGAGGAGGTGTCAGCTAGGCAGAGAGAAAGGCATCCCAAGAAGAGAGAACAGTTGTACCAAAGCCCACAAGAGGAAGAGCTTAGTGTCGCCTTAGACCCCAGCTGGAAGGGGACTTGCATAAAGGGGCTTAACCTTTGTCCCCCCATGTGTACCCCTGATTTCTCTCCATGGGGTCTTGTGTTTCGAAAGATGTTGTCTTCCAAAAAGCTCCTCTAAATAATTAATAATTCATTCATTTCCTACTATTTATTAATCAATATATATAGCTCCAAGCAGAGTCTCTGACTAGCATGAGATGTCCAGACTTCCTACCCTCAATTAATAATGACAGGAAAGACCGTTTGCCGAGGGCCGACTCCGGGCCAGGCTGAGTGCCAAGTGCCTTACATGGGCTAGTTCATTCAGTCATTGCCATAGCCTCTGAGCGGGGTGTGCTATCACCCCCATTTCACTGAAGAGGAAACCAATGCTTAAGAAAAGCTAACTGCTTGGCTCCTGGCCCAACTGGATGTGATGGAACCTGGGCCAGCCCTCCTGCAGAGCGGGCTCGATCCAAATGTTTTCCTGTTTCTTGGGAGCGATGGACTTCCAGCCCCAAACAAAGATACCTGGCCTGTGAGCTCATACAGTCCTACCCTGGGCCAATGCACAATTCCCGTTACCCACTTAGAAGGACCAAAATAGCTCAGGGCACCCATTTCTATCTTGCGAGTTCCCGAGGGCTCTGGGACTCCACGTCAGAATCATTGATTCCAACATTCCTTCTCTCCCCCCACCACCCACTAAGTAGGTAAGAATATGGAAGCGCAAGCGGAGGCAGCCTTCCGGGACCCCCTCGAAGTATCCCCCGACATCATGAAACTAGAAGAGAGCTCGCTGGTGGTTGGGTCATTGTCCCCCCTTCCCCCTCTCTCTGGCGCCCTCCTTTGCTTCTGTCCTTCTCAAACATCTACTGGGTCCCTGCGCTGTGCCAGGCCCTGGGCACTGAGGATATGAAGGCAAACAGGTGCTTCATGCCAGTTTTGCAGTTTCTCATGGGCTGTATCGTGTCGCTGCTACATGCTTTTGTTGAGCTGTCTCCACCACAAAGGCAGTTTTCCGGCAGGTGTCAGCAGCACCGACTATATCCTCACCTACTGGCTTTGCAGGATAGAATACAGGATAGCTCGTCCTGCCTCCCACTCCACCCTACCCACCTCTCTGCCCTTGTTCCTAAGAGGGCCAAGCTCCATGCCCCGTTAGCCCTACCTGAGACGTTTAGGGGGCACTGGCTGCCTCCTCCCTCTCTCCAAAGGGACCATTTGCTGTATCTGCCCTTTCTCTCTCCTGCCCTCCTGCCGTTGATGGCTCACTGCTAATCTCTTTTCTCACTTCCTTGGGTCAGCTCTACAGCCAGGCCTCGCCATCTGCCTGGCAGTCCAGTTTTCTTGGTTTCTGTTTGTGTTAATAAATTACGTCAAGTAATATTTTCTGTACTGGCTCTTAGGAATACAGACAACCGTTGGACCTGGTGTCTGCCCTGGGGGAGCTCGCAGTCTGGGGTGGGAGGGGCAGGCTGCTTTTGCCACTCCGTGAAGGGTGGCCAGACAAGGTACCTTAATGGTGGAGGGTTCTCCTGGCTGCACCTGGAGCGTATTTCTCCTGTCCCGGTGAGTACTGGGCAAGCATGAGTGGCCTCTGTGGCTCTCTCAGGAAAGAGGGCAGTTCTTGCAAATTCTGGCTCCTAAGGAACCAGGATTCTCGAGAAGTCTCTAACAGCCAGAGGAGGGAAACGAGATCCAGCAGGAAACCCCATTTTATTAGTAGGCTGGGAGTCTGTCCTGAGAGGCAGATTTTTTAGTGATTAACTCACAAACAGTAATACATAGACCAAAATGTCACTTAAAATATTTTTAATAAAAATGATTTTTAACATTGATGCAAAAGCAGTATATGCTCATTGGAAAAATTTTAAGTGATACGAAATAAAATGTGAATTTCAACCTTTGCTTTTAATCTAAATCACTGGTAACACTTTGATATGTAAATTTTCAGATATATGTATAATCACATATATACATATATGTGTGTGTTTTTATATATGAACATATATGGAGAAAGTGAAAGAGAGATCATTTTTAAAATGTAAATAAAAATATAACATTAAAAATGCATGTTATACATGTTATCTATATAATAATATATAGAGAGATAATATATATGCTATTCAACTTGCTTTTTTTCCCAAACGGGAACACTAGGTTGTGGGTGTCTGTCCATGTTGGCCGTATAGATAGGTATCTCTCATTCTTTATCAGCTGTGTGCTATGGACATACCATGAATTCCTCAGTCCTCTGCTGATACACATGTATTTCCAGTCTTTTGTTATTAAAAACAATGCCGCAAAGAACTTCCTGTATATTTATCTTGGCTCACCCTTGCCAGTGTTTCTATAAAATCAATTCTCAAAGGTGGAATTAACTAAATCAAAGGACTCATAAGTATACAGTCTTGATAGAAATTAATGTCTTTCTCTCCAAAAATAACGTACCAATCTGTGCTTGCCCCAGCAGTGATGAGAGAGCCTGTGGACCCTCTGCCCCAACACTGGCTACTTTTTGATTTTTGCCAATCTGATACATGAAAAATATTATCACATTGTTGTTTTCATTTGGATCGGTTTTCCTCTGGAGTCAAGCACCTCTTCACGTGTTTGTTGACCATTTGAATGTTATCATCTATAAAATATAGTTTCCCGTGTTATTTGCCTATTTTTCTTACTCATCTTTTTTCTTACTTTTCTTCCTTTGCACTTTTTAGAAGTTGGTTTGTAAGCGTCCTTTGCATGTCAGTTTCTTAGCCCTCATTGGTCATATAGAAAGCAAAGCAATATTCTCCTCAGTTTAGTGTTTGTTATTTGCTTTGTGTGTGGCTTTTTCCCCTACAGAAGTTTAGAAATATTTACGTAGTCAGATCTGTTCATCTTTTCCTTGATAACTTCTGGGATTTGTGTCATGTTTTAGAAAGATTTTCTCCATTCTATGATGAAAACAAACATTCCCTGATATTTTCTTCTAGTATTTTTATAGTTTTGTTTTTTTAATCTACACATATGTAATCCAACTGGAATTTATTTGAGTGAATGCGATGAGTTAGGGACACAACTAGATATTTTTCCAGATGGCCCATCAATTGTGCTAACGTGTGGTTTCCCCTCACATATGTGAAATGCTACCCTTATCATTGACCTAATGTCTTTATATGTTTAGGTCTATTTGTGGATTCTAGTCCACTCCATTTCTCTCTCCATCAGTTTCTGAGTCAGTTACGTACTTTTTTTTTTTTTTTTGACGAAGATTAGCCCTGAGCTAACTGTTACCAATCCTCCTCTTTTTGCTGAGGAAGACTAGCCCTGAGCTCACATCCATGCCCATCTTCCTCCACTTTATATGTGGGACACCTACCACAGCATGGCTTGCCAATCAGTGCCATGTCCGAACCCAGAATCCAAACCAGCGACCTCCAGGCTGCCGAGAAGCCAAACGTGCACACTTAACAGCTGTGCCACTGGGCCGGCCCCCAGTTACGTACTTTAATTATTATAACTTTTAATGCACTCATACTCTTTTCCAAACCTTTTTTTCTGCAAGACTTCACCATATCTGCTGGTGAGCTGCATACCTTTCCTCTGGCTGTGTTCGTGTCTTTAGGATGAGGTCAAACTGTCTCCTCAAGGTGACTCTGCATCTCTCTGACCACGTTCATTTATTCATTCAACAACTACTGAGCTCTTCTCCATGCCAGGGCCTGTGGTGGGATCAGGAGAGACAAAGGGGACAACACAGACTCGAGCCCTGCCTCATGGGCTGATTTTAGCAGTGAACCCCTAAGTTCACGGCAATTTCCATGATTCTCAAGTTCCAGGGCAGCTGACTGACAGCCCAGGGACACTCCTGGAAGCCGTGCCCAGACCTGGTCCTTTCCAGACGCCCCTGAGCCGTGGCTCAGCCAAGGCCAGGGGTAACATTGCCAAAAGAAGTTGGATGCTAAGTAAACCTGGCTTCCTCTCCAACATTGTTAGAGACCCTTGTCCAGTTCAGTCTGTTCCCATCAGATAAGACAAAGCCAAAGCAGATGCGACCTTCGGGAACTATCGTGTGCTAGAGCTTTCGGAAATGGACTTTTTTTTTTTTTTTTTGGAAGGGAGAGGACGAAAACAGAAGAAAGAAACTGAGAAGATGAACTTATCTAGAGACTGTCCTTGAATCCTGGCTGTGGAGAGGCAATCTAGGCGTGTGGCCTTGAGCGTGTCATTTACCTTTTCTGGGCCCCATCTCACAAACACTCAGGGACACAAACAGGTGCCGGGCTGAGATCTTTTCTCATACGGTTTTATCTGATCCTTAGTACACTGCGTTAGGTAGCGTCCTTACCCAGGTTTATACACAGAAACTCAAGATTCCAAAGGGAAAAGGACAGGCCTGAAGCCACACATTTAGAAGAAGCAGAGTTAGGATTTAACCTGGTTTGATTCTGAGTTCCTCACCCTTTCTACTTTACCATAGATGTCTCCTTTTTGTGTAAGAGATTGTCCAACGACCCCAGGTCAGGGTGCCCTGCCGTCCTGAGAAGAGCAAGGAGGAGGGCCTTCCTCCCCCAGAAATCAGGACTTACTATGAGCCTATGCTATTAGGACAGTGTGGTATCGGCAAACAGATTGACCCCCGAGAAAGAACAGAGGGACCCAGAATCAGACCTGCACATGTATGGGACTTTGGTATATGGCAGAGGGGGCACATCATGGTGAAGAAAAGAAGGACAATGCAATAAATGGAGCTGAAAAAATTACTTCACAACATATACAAAGGTCAGCTCTACATGGCTTAGGGGCTTACATTTCAAAAATAAAACTTTAAAACTCTTAGTAGAAAATATAGGTCAATATCTTTTAGAGGTCGCGGTAGAGAAAGATTCTTTAAATAAGGCCCAAAGTGCATTTACTGCAAATTAAAGGATTGATAAACTCAACTGTATTAAAATTAAGAACTTATGTTCAACAAAAGCCGCCTTAAAGAAAGTGAAAAGAAAAGTGATCAAGTAGGAAGAGAAAATCTCAATACACGTAAGCAACAAAGGATTAATACAAAGAATAGATAAAGAACTCCTATAAATCAGTAAGAAAGAAAACAAAAAAAAAGAAGAATGGACAAAAAGTATGAGCAAGATATTTTAGTGGAGAAGAAACACAGACAGCCATATATGTGAAAAGATGTTAAATGTTGTTAGCGATCAGGAAAACGCAAATCGAAGCCTCAGTGAAATGCCATGTTACATCCATTCAATTTGCAATAGTTAGAAGTCTGGTAATACCAAGTGTTGGAAAGGGTGTGGATCCCCAGGATCTTTTGTGTGTGTGTGTGTGAGGAAGATTGGCCCTGAGCTAAGTTCTGTTGCCAATCTTCCTCTTTTTACTTGAGGAAGATTGTTGCTGAGCTAACATCTGTGCTAATCTTTCCTCTACTTTATGTGGGTCAACACCACAGCGTGCCTTCATGAGCAGTGCTAGGTCCACTCCCGGGATCCGAACCTGCAAACCTGGGCCACCAGACTTAACCAAACTTAACTGGAGCACACAAACTTAACCACTACACCACCGGGCCGACCCCTGGGTGCCCAGGATCTTTTGCATATTGTTGGCAGGAATGCAAACTGGTGAAGCCATTGTCGAAAAGTCTATTATCTTCTGAAGCTGAACACTCACCTAGCTTATGACCCAGCAGCTTTACTCATATCACAGCAGGGCTGTTCCCACAGCAAAACCTAGACACCATCTGGGATCAATTGCATTATTTGTTCGTGATTATTCATTTGTTCTTCACCCTTGCCAGGTCTCCCTGTTGGCAAAGACTCTTCTCCAGCAGTGCTGCAGCCAACCCTCAGCCTCACAGAGTGAGAACTAGAAATAAATGTTTGGTGCTACGAGCCAATGAAATATTGGGGTTGTTTGTTCCTGTAGGAAAGGATGAACAATAGCCACGCCAGATGCCCGTCAACAGGAGAGCGATGAGTGAACTGTGATATGCCTACGCGTGATACACAATAGACTGCAGTCAGAATGAAGGAGCTACAGGGACAAGCCTCAAATATAAATTAATTTTACAATCTAACACTAAATAAGAAAAGTAGATCTCAAAAGATTACATACAATACAATGTCCTTTTGTAATGTTAAAAATGACTAATGTTAAAAGTATTCATTTTTTTCTGCTTTTTCTCCCCAAATTCCCCCAGTACATAGTTGCATATTTTGATTGTGGGTCCTTCTAGTTGTGGCATGTGGGATGCCCCCTCAGCTTGGCTTGATGAGCAGTGCCATGTCCATGCCCAGGATCTGAACCGGCGAAACCCTGGGCCGCTGAAGCAGAGCACATGAACTTAACCACTTGGCCATGGGGCTGGCCCCCTAAAAGTATTCTTTTAAGGAATACATTTGGTTGCAATAAATTACGATATAAAGAGGAAACCAAGGAGTGATGTGCATAGGATCCGGGGTGGTAGGTACCTCACACGGGGGGAGTGGGGCCTGCTTACCCCTCAGGCACAGTAGACTCAGTGCCTCAGGCCACGATACTTGCAGGGCCCACAAAAATGTTTTAATTGCCTTTAAAATCAGAAGCAAAAAATGAATTTTTAGGTCAAAGAAAATGTTTTCATATATAATATTAGTATAATCTTTATACCACTGCAGTCATAAAATATATGTATAAATTTGTGTGTGTGTAGGAAGAGGCCCACAAAGGCAGAAGCATCCAGATCTGTGAAAGTCAAAATGTGGTGCTGAGAGCGACAAGGGGGAACTTACAGTTCCTTGTAGGTTATAGGCAAAGTACTAGCTTTGGTTTTGGGTAACATGTTACGTTATTATAAATAACTGAAGCAAGTGTAAAATACATGGCCCAAGGTTAACAGTGTATCATAAACCAAGGATGATGGTAATCTAATTCTGTACACCTGGGATCTCTTTGCAAAACAATTAGCAAAGATGCTAAACACTGAATTTAACACTTGCAAATAAAATCTTTCCAAAATTTTTACTTAGGATTTTGACTTGCGTCTGTGAACATAAATTTTTAGATGAGATTTTGTGTCTGCATCAGCGACACAAAATTCCCAATCAAAATTCTTAAATAATTATCTTTACAAATCGCTATCACCACTTTTTTGCAACCATTTAAACACTTACAATAATTGAAATGTTTATTTAAAGAGTCTAACAGCACTTTCTTTTCTGTCATTGACGAATGAAATTGCTTGAATGACGTAGGCGGGCTTTGAATTCACTGGAACTTTGTCATATCAAGTATTTCAAACTGCTAACGAAGCTCTTAGTTGCAGTGTTCGTCGTTGGAGCAGTCACCCTGAAGTTACCCTGGGCGCCATCAAAAGCACCCAGCTGCCAGGGATGCAGCCAGGCTTTGTGGAAGCCTGAGGTTTACCCAATTTAGGAGGAGGGGCTCTTTAAGAAAAAGATTACAAAATTTCAAGTGTAAAATTAGGTCTGACAGGAGATTGCATCACTGGACCCAATTCTTCACCGCTCCTTGTAGCTACGTCTTTGCCAAGTGACTTTGCAGTTCTGGTCCCTAAAGGGGCCGAGTGTATGTTCCCGGTTCTTGACTCCAGACTTGGCTACATGACTTGCATTGGCCAATGGGATGGGGTGGAAATGGCAGCATGCCATTTCTGAGGCTGAGGTTTGCCCCCTTGTTCCTTGCTACCACCATAAGAAGGACATTCCCTGGTTAGCACCCTGGTCCCAGGGGGAAGATGAGACCATGAGACAGCCTAGATCGTCTGACTCCCAGGTGCTGGAGCCTTGCCCCAGCTGATCTGCAGATCTGTGCAAATAAACAGGTGTGGCTGTAAGCCACTGAGTTTTGGGGCGGTATGGTACACAGCAGCATTATACCCATAGCTAATGAACGCAGGTGTAAAGTGTAGGTTTCCTTGTAATGAGAGAATAAATCACAACAGATAATAAAATTTTAGCACCTAACAAATAGCTCAAAAGTCACAGAATCCAGAAAAGTATATAACATTTTTATTTATTGCCTGTCTGACATACCTTTATAAGTTCCTACATTTTGGCACACGACAACAATTTTGTAATTTTGTTTCTGTAGAGAGAAAAGGTGATTCAGCCTTCTCTCCAGTATGGAAAATTTTTTTTTGTCTCAGTTTCTGAGACACAGAGAGGTCAAGTAACTTGCCCAGGGATGCAAAGTAGTAAATGGTGGAACCAGGATTTGAACCTGAGCCGTCTGTTCCAGAGTCCTTGTTTCTTCTCACTTCCTCTACTGCCTTCCACGTCTGTCTCATTTCCCACTGTATCCCCAGCACTCAGCATAGGACACATAATAGGTGTCCAGTAAATATTGGTCGAATATATGAATAAACACACATTTCTAAGTATCTATTCAGGGCAAAGTGCTGTGGAGAAATAAAAAATATGGATCCTGCCCTCACCAAGCTTTTCCTCTAACTCTGAAAGCATGAGGACAAGAGAGATTTTTTTTTTTGCCTGGGGCATATAAAAAAGGTTCTCGGAGGTGGTGCTTTTGATGGTCCTCTGAGACCAGAGAACAGATAGGACCTGAACAGGCTGGTGGGCAGGGGAAGTGGAGCAGGGAGGCAGACGCTGGGAGGCGAGGCGGGAAGCTGACCACCTGGCAGGGGCGCCCATCGTGCTAGGCTGGGACAGCTAGGCAGGGGCTGTGCACAGAGCTGAGGTGGGACGGGGGAAAGGCTCACTCGACCAGACCACGGAGAGGTCTGATCTGGGCCCCCAGGGCCGAGCAGACATGCTGGGAGGAAGGGCTTTGTGGGGAGCAGGACCGACCCACGCAAAGCAGGCAGGCAGGAAACTCGCAAAGGGTGTTCAGGAACCAAAACCAAGTTCTGTGTGACATTAATAAGGCTCCACCGTCAAACTCTTTTGGAAAATTCTGGAATGAACAAGGTTAAACAGATCTGTTTCCTGCAGGCTTTCTCAGAACCCTTAATACGTTCAAGTCTACGAGATAGGGATATGTGTGCAACATTTCCAAAAAGGGTCATAGAATCGTTTATTAACCCGCCAACACATTAGTTACGAGGAGATGCCAGCAAGGCAGGCAGTAAAATAGCTCGGCGTGTCCCAGCTGCCAGGCTAAGGAAGGGTGACGTCGGAAGAGGAAGAGATTTTTAAGCATCGTGGTGATCTGCCCACGGCTGAGGGTTAGGATGTCAGCGTGGAGAACGGAGAGGAGGAAAGAGGGAAACTGACATTTATTGTCACCTTACTGGGTTCCAGCCACAGTGCCAGCACTTTACATACACACGTGCGTTTCATGTTTACAACTCTGTGAAGCTCCCTGCTATTGTCCCTACGTTAAAGTCGAGGAAACTGAGGCTCAGAGAGATCGTTGAACCTAGTGAGCGGCAGAGCCGGTTCTTGATACCAGGTCAGCCAGGGATCATAAGGGTGGCCTAAGCTGGGGCAGGAAGCGCTGCGAACGCTGCTGAGACCGTCAGCGGTGTGGCCCCCTCCCAGGACCTAAACCCTCGAGCCAACAACCTGCTGGGTGACCGGGCTAGGTCACACCCCCTCTCTGGGCCTCAGTTCCTCATGTGTCAACAAACTGATTGCTACTGCTCCTCCCAGCTCTGAACGCCCTCCTCAGGGCTCCTCTCCACGTGGGTAGAGTCCCCAGGTCTGGTCCTCCGTTACGGGATTTGGGGACCGACTGTCTCATAGGAGCGACCAGCCTCATCTCATCTCACCCCCTCACAACTCCACAGAGCATTCAGTCAAGGAGGGTTTACCACGGACCTGCCCTCGCCGGGCGCTGCCCTGAAAGCTGCCCTCTGTGGCCTGTAGGGCAGAAACTGCCATGGCCCCCTTTTTCTGACACAGAGCCCTGGCCTAGGTCTCACGCTGGTTAAGATTTGAATCAGGTCCGTCTACACCAACAGCTGAGCTCCTGCCCACTCTGTTTTGTTGCCACTCATGCAACCCACCGGCTCAGGACTGGAGCCCAGGCCTCCAAGCAGGGATGGGGGGTCGGGGGCACAAAATACTTCCAGTCAGACCTGGGTGTGACTCTTGGTCCTGCCACCTACTGGCTGTGCGACACAGTGCTGCCATCTTGCTGCCCGGAGCCTCGTTCTCTCCTCCGTGTGAGAGCCCCAGCATGCTCATCCCACAGAGCTGTGGGGAGGGTGCAGGCTCCCCGGACGCCCTGCCGCGTCTCACGCTCGATCCACAGGCCTGCGAGGCATGATCCAGAAGCAAACAAAGAAATCCATCCCGTGATCGCCTGGATTCCTTGAATTCTGCAGTTAGCAGTCTGCTGTTGTGTGTCTTTCTGTGGCCTGCATGATAACGATAATGACCAGCACTTACGGAGCGCATAATCCGCTCTAGGAACTTTTCTGAGTGTTTTACAGATGACAGCTGTGTGGACCGCAGCCAGGATTTGAACGCAGGCCGTCCGGCTCCATGGCCCATGCTGTTAGCTACACCACCCTGTCATCCAGGAGGGTCAGCGTAAACCTCTGTGCATTAGACCATGAGATCCCAGGGGTCATGCTGCATGTCTTCTGCAGGATCCAGGAGCCAGCTCAGGCCTAGCCCTGGTAAGTCTGAAGAAATTCATTCATTCATTCACTCATTCATTCATTCAGTGAGTATCTGTTCAGCACCTTTGATATGTCAAACACTGTTGCAGGAGCTGAGGATACTGTGATGAAGAAAGTAGAGAGGACCCTTGTTCCCATGGTAACTGCATTCTAGGGGGGATTCAGGAGCTAAACAAGCAAACAGAGCAAGAAACAAGGAAACAAGCGAGAAAAATACCAGCCAGTGATTCACGCAGAGAGTGAAAATTGGAGTTTACAGCAGCCAGTGAGCGGGTGGCTGCTTTAGATGGGAGGTCAGGGAAGGATTCTCTAAGGAGGTAACATTTCAGCTAAGACCTGAATGAGAAGAGGGAAGCAGCCACTTGAAAACCAGGCGGAAGAGTGCCTGGACAGAGGGAACAGCAAGTGCAAAGGCCCTGAGGCAGGAATAAACCTAGTGTGTTTGGGGAACAGAGAGCAGCCCAGTGCAGCTGGACTATCAGTGAAGGGAGATGGCAAGGCAGAGGCCACATCTTGGAGGCTTCATGAGCCAAAGGAAGGAGTTTCATTATTTTTATCATTTATTATTTTTTTCCAGGTATGATGGAGTAGTTGTTTATTTTTTTATTCTTTTATTTGTTAAAGATTGGCTCCTGAGTTAACATCTGTTGCCAATCTTTTTTTTTTTTTGTTCTCCCCAAAGGCCTCTAGTACATCATTGTATATTCTCGTTGTAGGTCCTTCTAGTTCTGCTATGTGAGACACCACCTCAGCGTGGCCTGATGAGCGGTGTGAGGTCCATGCTCAGCATCCAAACTGGCAAAACCCTGGGCTGCTGAAGCAGAGCGCACGAACTTAACCGTTCAGCCACGGGGCCGGCCCCAGTTGAAGGGTTTTAAATAGAGAAATGACATGATCTGATTTTTTTTTTCTTAACAGGTTTCATTTTTCAGAGTAGTTTTAGGTTAGTTTTACATTTACAGAAAAATTGAGTGGAAAGTATGGAGAGTTCCCATATATCCTCTCACCCCCTAAACACACGCATGTGTGCGTGCACACACACACACACTCAATTTCCCCTGTTATTAATATCTTGCATTAGTGTGATACATTTGTTACAATTAGTGAGCCAGTATTGATGCATTATTTTTAACTGAAGCCCATATTTACATTAGGGTTCACGCTTGGTGATGTTCATGGGTTTTGACAAATGCATAACGAATAGCATGTACTCACCACGACATATCGCACAGAACAGTCTCGTGCCCGAAAAATCCCTGGGCTCCACCTATTCCTCTCTCCCTCCCAGCGAAACCCCTGACAACCATGGCTCTTTTATCCATCTCCATAGTTTTGCCTTTTCCAGAATGTCTTGTAGCTGGAATCATACGGTCTGTAGCCTTTTCAGACTGGCTTCTTTCACTTGATCTGATTTTTAGAAAGATCCTCTTGGCTGGTTTGCAAAGAACAGATTGGAAGGGGACAGAAATAATAGCAGGAGGCCAGTCAGGAGGTGAAACAGTTGTCCGGGGGCTCAGACAGCAGGCGGTCAAGCAGGTGGGGAGATGCGTACAGACTCGGAGACCTGTGGAGGCTGGGCTCTCAGAAGCTGCAGGTGGACCGACTACAGAGGGAGGGCCAGGAGGAGAAACGGCGGATGCTTACACAAGGGTTAAACCAGGTCCCGGACAGAGTGGTGGGGTAAAGTTTCCAGAGAGATTGCTGTGTTTTTAAAATTTACTTAAATACTCATGATTTTTCTCTTAGAATTGAAGAAGCAGGTGCAGAGGGACCTCCTGGTGTGCCTAGGATCACACAGCGGAGCAGAAACCAGATCCGCCTTGGATGGCAGAACTCCAGCCTCTTCATCCAGGGCTCCATCCTCGCTGCCAGCTCCCTGGTCCCTCTAGTGTCTTTGTTAAGTATTTTCTTTTCTCGGTGGTCGTTTTGTCGAATAATCAATAAACCACTAACGAAGTAATAGGCTTCCAGATGCACACATGGCTGTTTCCCTGCCTGGAAAGCCTTCCTTTTGGCCCTCCTTAAAACCCTCTTGGATTCTTATTGCACCTGGGGGGAAAAATCCACTTGGAATTGAATCTCAGCAAAACTGCTTGTTAACTTGTCCTGATCCCTAAATGAGTTCAGCTTATTTTGGTCTCAAGCAGCTACCTTAAGCCAAAAAAAAAGTGGAGGAGAGTTTGACTTAAAAAGGGGGTCAACTTGAAAAGCAAATTTGCCTGTTATTTTACCTTCAAAATGAGTTCATTTGGGAATAGCCAATATAATTGCATTTGGGGACCTGCGGGGTATGGCAAAGCATAGGCAAATCTGGAAAACAAAGGAGGGGAGTGGCTTTTATAGAGAAAAAGGGGCAGTGGGGAGGAGCTGTTCTGTAGGAAAGTCCATTGGAGGAAAGTAACAGTTGAGGGTGGCAACGACCTCTCCTTGGCTGGGCTGTTGCCTCAGGGGAGAGAAATCTTCCCTCAGTAGTAAAGTAGTTCTACTTCCGGTGAAAGATGCAAGAATTTCTCTCTCTGCTTGGTGTAATTGACAATGTGCAACAGGGTGTGAGCGCTCCCCCTACAGGCCTTCCCCACTCCAATTTAGTTAAGGTTTCTTTTATTAATTTCCGCAGATGCATTTCCTGGGAAGCTACGCAGAGGCCTCACAGATGCAACAATCAGTTCAAGGACAGGTCCAGGATCCAGTGGAAGCCTGCTGCCTTCAGGGGACAGGGCTACTGTGACTCCACATACTGTGTCTCTCCTCTCCATGCTCCCAGAAGGCGCTGGACGGTCCCAGCTGGGTCAGGAATGCCACTCGCCTCTGCTCAGATCAATCGGTTCTCGAGGGGAAGCCCAGTGCCACGAGGTATAAACAGGGTGGCTCCAGGGAAGGCAAGATCTTCATGGCAGCTGGAGCTACGAATGCCCCACCAGGCAGTCCTGGCTGCCCTGTCCCCAGTCATCCCATAACTCACTCCCAGCCCTTCTCACACTGTCTTGTAATGATTTCTTGACGTACGTGTCTCTCTCACTGGACAGTGGGCTCTTCCAGGATCGTGGTCTCCGCTGACTTAGTCGGGCATGCTGCAGTAGAGGTCCCCAGTGACTGGCCTCCCTTCTGCTACATTCGCTAGCACTTTTCGCTAACCTCACGGCCTCCCAAAGTAATGACATGTCCCAGTCTACCTTGCAGCTAGGGGTGACAGGTGACAAAGTTCTGACCAAGGCGTAAGAATGGCAGCGGTGTGAGCAGCTTCTAGTCACACTTTTCTGGGAAAGAGCGTGCCCCGCTTCCCCTCCTCATCCTGCTGGCTGGAATGTGGACATAGTGGTGTGCCCTATCGGACCACATGGAACAGGGAAATGCCCTAGGAACAGGAGAGTCACCAGATAGACAGACCAGGGGTCCCTGACACCCTGAAGCTGCCATGTCAGCTTTGAACTGCTTCCCCCTAGAGTATTCTGAGAGGCAAGAAAACCTCTTTTCTCCTTGAGCCTTCCTGCAGCCTCATCTAATCCACACTAATAACCATGCTTAACATGGTGACTGACACTTAATAAGTGCTCAATAAATTATGCTTATATTATTCAATCAATTACCAAAAGAGAAACCCTCCATTCCAGCATTAACATGTTGACTGTTTGCATATTCCCGCTCAGCTCTTCTGTACGTGCAGCTGATATTTTTAATAGAGGTATAATTAGAGCAGAAATAGAATTTTATATCCAGCCTCTTCCCTTTAATAGTCATTGCATAGTAAACATTTTCCATGTTAAGTCATGTTATCACCGTTTTAAATGGCTGTGTAATTTTCCACCAAAGAGATCAACCATAATTGACTTAACCACTCCCTTATTGCTTGATATATACATTTTTTCCAATTTTTATAATTACAGAGAATGCTGCAAGGAAGTTGCTTATGACTCTAGTTTTTTGCTCCTTATTTTTGACAATTCCCTGGAGAATGGGATGGTTGCCTTTTCCAATATCTTAGACACCCTGTACCTTCACCAGCCACTCTCAAGCTCTATAATTTCCAGATTCTGAACATGGTTGTGACATGAATAATAATTACAATAGCAACAGGCACCCATTCCTGACCACCGATTATGCAGCCTCGCTGGGCACTTGTCACATCCCTGTACCTACACATCGACGTGTGCTTTATTTAGCACTTGCCACATGCCAGAAAGGGGCACGGTGGTGAAAGGTGCAAATCCTAGAGTCCGACAGCATTCAAGTCTCCACAAACTGCTTCTTAACTGCGAGACCTCGGGGAAAGTACTTAACCTCTCTGTGCCTCCATTTCCCCATCTACGAAATGGGGCTAATAACCCTTTCTTCACAGCATTGGTGTGAGTGTTAAAAGAGAGAAGGATAATTGCTGACTTTTCTCGAGTGCTGACTAGGTGCCAAGCTCTGTGCTGAAGGCTTTGCCTTGACCTCATTTGCTCCTCGTCTGGGAGCTGAGTGTTCCCACCGCATTTTGCTGACGAGGCACCTGCAGCTCAGAGCACAGACAGGTCTGCTGGGAGCTGAGCGAGTCTCACCTCCCTCAGTCGTTGACCTCAGAGCCCCACATCCCTTCCGAAAGGGTTCTTCTCTTTGCTGTCTTGTTAAGTCGGAGTCAGCCTTGCAGAAGCCCAACTCCTCCAGCGTCAGCTCTCCCCCGGCCCCGGCCCCCGACACACAGCCCTCGTCTCAGGCCTGGAGAGCGAGTCACTGTCCTTTGCCATTGCTGCGTGGAATACCCCAGAAGCTCAGTTAGGAACAATAACCACTTATCGAGCACTTCCTCTGGGCCCGATCCCGGGCTTGGGCCTCTACGCCATCATCTCATTTAACTGTCAGAACAGTCCTGGAACATAAGCACCATTACTCCTCTTACAGGTGGGGAAACCCGGGCCTGGGTGCTCAGCGAATTGCCCGGCGTCACAGAGTTATTGCATTTAAGAGCTGAGAATCGCAGCGGGCTGGGAAATGCAAGCCTACTGTCCCGCTGTCCTCACCCACAGCCGCCTGGGACGGTGGTTTCCAGGGGACAGGGAAGGTCGAGCAGCGATGTCCCAGGTGGCCACCGCCTAGCCCAGTGCCGCCATGCAGAGGACACCAGCACACGCCCACCAGGGCCACCTGGCCTCTCCAGGTCCAAGGCACAAAGGCAGAGCCAGGATCCAAGACAGAGCTGTGGGGCGAGCTTTCTGTGCCGCCCCTGAAATAGCCCAGCTCCCCAGCTCCTGCGCTGGGAGGCGCAGGCGGATCCCGGAATAGCTCTTTCCTGCTGCAAGGTGACCTAGTTCGCAGGTTCCTCTTGTCATGTGAGGTTGGCTGAGTAAGACATTCCCCAGCCTCTCAACCCGGAGAAAGCCCGATCCAGCATTTTCTTCTCCCCCTTCACCCAGGGCTGCTCCCGATTCTCCCACTGTGCACTCATCCTGCAAGTCTGGGGAATGGGTAATAATAATACAGTGAGTATAAGCGCTTCACAGCCTCAAAATGTGTTCACAAACATCACCGTGCCTCCTTCTCACACAGGCTGGGGAGGGAGGGCTTATCATCATCCCATTTCACAGCTGAGGCAATGAAGGCACAGAGAGGGTAAGTAACATGAGCAAGGACACACAGCTGGGAGAAGGCAGAGCCTTCCTCGCCTGTCCACTGCTGTGATGGGTCTCCTGAACACCTGGTGGCAGAATTGGGTAGCAGAGGTTGAGATCCGCCAGACCAGGGTTGGGGCTGGGGTTTGAATTCCAGCATTGATCAGCTCTGTGACTCCAGGCAAGCTGCCTTACCTGTCTGAGACTCAGTTTCTGTATCTGTCAAATGGGTGCAATAACCACACCTGCATTCTAGGGTTGTTCTGAGGAGTCGTGAGCTGGTGTGTGTCAAGTGCTCGGCAGGGTCCTTTCGCTTGTCCTTGATAAAGTAGCCATTGTTGTTGATTAATATAATTGACATCTCGAATTTAACCGGAAAAGGAAAAGATTAAGAGTGTTCAGTGCCAGTGAAGAATTCCAGCGGCAAAGACGGGTACAGTTCTTCCCACACCACCACGCCCATGCAGGGGAAACGGTGTATACACAACAACACAACGCTGGGATGTGGCAACCTTTCCAAAGCCGAGGGCCCTGGTTCTGCTGGGTGGCTGAGTGGCCCTGGGTGAGGGCGCTGGTTAGACCGAGGCGGTCCCTGACCCCACGGCAGGAATTCCTCCCAGGACGGGATAGAGCTGTGGGGGCCGGGTCCACCCTCAGATGCCCTGCCCCAGGCTGTCACCTGTGGCCGTGCTCGTTACTCTGCGAGTGGCACCTCACACTGGCAAGGAACACAGAGAGGGGCCCGATGGTCCCAGGGAGCAGAAGGTCACCGTGGAAGAGAGGATGGGGACAGAGATCGGGGCAGACCTGGAGGCCCCTGACTACTGTGACCAAGTTACCTAAAGGGAGAGGCGGCTGTGGGCCGGTAAGAACGGAGATGGACTTATGGGGTCACACACTGTCGCTTCAAATCCTGCCTCCACCACTCCTTAAATGGGAGGCCACAGATAAGTGGCTGAACCTCTCTGGGCCTCAGTTTACCCATATGTAAAAATTGGGCATAATGTGAACCTCCTAGGTTGGTGACGAGTATTGGAGGATGCCCCAAAGTGTAGCAAAAGGACATTGCCAGGCACATAGCGGAGGCCAAGTAAAGGTTTGAGAATCTGGACTTCAACAGTCCAGGCTATTAAGCCCCAAGACCAGAGGTACCATGTTAGGAATTCGGAAGAAAAGACGATCACCATCTGAAGGAAACAAGGAAGGCTTCAGAATGATGGCGGGACTGGCATCGGGTCCTGACATCCAAGTGCGACTGAGAAAGATGGAGCAGCTTGGGGAAGGCATTCCAGGCAGAAGACCCCGTGGGACAAAGTCTGGAGGTGGGAACGGGCGGGACGCACCGGCAGAACAGCAGCTCCGCGTCACACTCTGCAGGGTTCAGCTCTCCCCTACGGCCCTTCCTCTGCGACCCCAACTCCTGCCACTTCAGTCAGCGCCCCACTCCCCTCAGCGGCTTCCTCCCTCTTACACACACAGCCTCTTCCTCAATCCCCGTCCCCTGAACTTGTGTGATTTCTTCAGGGCACTTACCACACCCTGTGATACTGTGTTATTTAGTCATCTGGGATCATATTTATTGTCTGTCTACCCCAAAGAGACTGTCACATCCTTGAGGGAGAGGACTCTGCCTGCCACATTCACTGGTGTATCTCCAGTTCCTAGAGCCACCGCAGCACACGGTGTACACTCAACAAATGGGGTGAAGTAGAGGGACGGATAATCAGTGGTGTGTGGGCAGCAGAAGGAGGGGGCCACGCAGGAGGCAGTGGGGAGGTTGATGCCAAACTGGGGAGGGCCGTGAAGCCCAGGCTAAGGAGTTCAGGTGGCTTTTCAAGAAGAATCAACAGAAGTTGTAGCCACCCAGGTACTGGGTCGGTCAGGTTTCAGGCTGGGGTGACTGGGAGGGGGTAGTGCCATTGGCCGAAATCGGTCCATTTGTTCCTCGAGACTCTGATGTGTCTCTTCCAGACCAAGTTCCAGGTGGGGCGCGGGGGTCCAGATACGAACAAGCCATGTCTCCTGTTCTCAAGAGGTTCCCGTTCTCGTGGGGATTCACGGAACAGCTGGCATTCGAGAAGGACTTTGGAAGGTGGGAGGATTTTAACACCGAGAGACCTGGGACTGGACCTCCCCAGAGTAATGACAAGGTGACCCGGGGGACGGGGAAGGGCGGAGAGAGCTTGGGAAAGGACAGAGAGGAAAGAGAAGAGGACAGACACAGAGGCCTCCTCCGGGAGCTGGGGTGGTATTCTGTCCCTTGCTTCCCTCTGAGGTCCCCAGGGAAGGAGCCATGGCCAGGCTGCTTTGTACCTGCACGCCTCTCCTGTGGGCAAGGACACAGAGAGGAGGGGGGGATGCTCTCGACAAAGGGGCATTCTTCTAGCCACGACCCAGAATCAATAGACGCTTGTTTGCCCTGCTGCCTGGGGAGCAGTCAGGCACACTGGCGCTGGCGAGGGGACCTGGGTAGCAGGGGGGAGTCTGCCAGCCTGGAGCATTGTTCTGGCCCCGGGGTGGCCACACCCATGTCTCACAGCATCTTAAAAGGGGGGCGGGGCGCTTCCAGAGAATATCCAGGCGCGTCTTCTCCTGCAGGTGGGGCCCTTGGGCTCAGAGACGGTGACTCGCCCTTAGTCACTCGGTGAATTTGCCCAAGGACCTAGTTTATCCAGAGCAGCAGCAGCTTAGCCTTGTGAAAAGAGCATTGATGGGGTCAGGAGCAGGAGATATGAGCTAAGTCCCTGCTCTGTGATCTCTCCCAGCCTCGGTTTCCTTATCTGAAAGATGGGACTAATAATACACTCCTCACGGGTAGGAATTGTTGGGTGGATCCAAGGAGACAGCGTGCGCAAAAGTGCTCTGGAAACCGTGGAGTGTCTGCACCTGTCAGGACGCTGGGAAGATGGTTGTCACTGGAGGACTCTTCAGAGAGGGTGGAGGGGCTCGGTCAAGGGCAGAGCGGGGTCCACGGGCCCGACCCACGCTGAAAGCTTGCTGCTTTGGGCACAGCCAGCATGCAGACAACCCACCTTCCTAGCTCCATCTTCCCTCCTCGCTCCACCAGCACACATCCTGTCTCTGATAAACCTTCCTTCTTTTCTACACTGGCCATTTATTTCAGACTGAAATTTCACAGGGTTGGAAAGAAACAGCAACAGCTACGGCTGTTGAGAGCTCGCTGCGCCAAGCACTCGAGGAGCGTGAGCTCACTGAGTCCCCACAGCAGCCTTATGAGCTAGCCCCGGTCACCATCCCCATTTTACAGGTGAGGAAACTGAGGTTCCAAGTCGTGAATGAACCTGGCTAATGTCGTCCAGCTCGAGAGTGTCCGAGCCTGGAGCGAAACACACATCTTCAGACTCCAAGGTCAACCGATGCAGCTCCTTCCCAATCCAAAATTGGCCCCTCCCCACTCATGCCCTCTGAGCTGCCACTTCCGAGGAAAGAGTGGGGTAGGGGGTGGGGGACGACCTCCCAAGGCAGCCTGTTTCACTGTCGGGGCCCAAAGTCCACCCCTTGAGAGTAGACGTGGCTCAGACTTGGGGTGGGATACAGGATGGATGAGGGGGCAGGAGGAGGGGGGAGAGTGGGCGGCACAGGCCAGCAGCGCCCACAGAGGGTGCTGGAAGGGTGAGCTGAACGTGGCCCAGGTGACCTTTACCTGCGCCTCTACCCTCAACAGATGCACCTGCCCAGTTGGCTTCCTCTTCTGCCTCCCCAGAGGATGAGGCCCTTCCAGGGAAGCCAAAAAGGAGGCAGAAGGATGTGAGGCTGGACTTACCCAAGCTGACACGCCACACTTTAATTGGTTTGCTCGTCCCAAGTGGGCCCCGGTGTGCCGGGCAATGCCTCGATGTGTCTGCGATTGGTCCCTCTCCCAGCCAACTATTTCCTACCTTCTTCTGGCTCCTCAAACGTCAGCCCTGCCTGCCCCCTGGCCTCCTAGTTCACTGTGAACGCAGAAGCCAACAGAAGAACCTGACACACCTGCACGCCACCCCCTCCTGCATCTGTGCCCACGTTCTTTGCCTTCCCTCCTCTGCCTGGGCATGAAACGTCTGGGCTCCCACGAAGTCCAGCCCCTCCCCGTGTGGACGTCAGACCCCAGCCCCTCGCTATACAGGGAGACCCCTCTGGCAAACACCCCTCTCTCCAGAGTCATCTGATTTTCCCCCTTGACCAGGTCATTCTCATAAGCATACAAGCAAGCTATTATTTCTCTCACTTTGCAAACCAAACCAACCAACCACTCTTGATCCCACTTCTTTATGGAGTCCCAGTGTTCTGGAACTTTCTGCCAGCCGTTCTGCCCTTTACTTCCTTTGAACCGGCTACACTGGCTGTCTCTAGCCCCTGCCCTCCCATTCCCTCAAGCCTCTCCCAACAGGCTTCTGTGTCCACCATGCCTCTGAAACTCCCGTTGTCAGGTTATCAGTGACCTCCACGTTGCCAAGGCCACTGGTCAGTTCTCAGTCCTTACCGCCTCCCGGATACACCTTCCTCACCTTCCTCCTCTGTCTGCCTTGCTTCTGCTCCTCTCAGCCTCCCGTCTGCCTCTCCTCTTCACCACATTGTAGGGAATATGGCCACCAACCACTTAGAGGCCTCCCCTCACCCCATGGCGCCCACCACTGGGGAGGGGCTACCCTCTTCCTTGTGAAGGACTCTGAGTGGTCCATTCTGGTCAGGGGCCCACCTCTGCACCAATCATTTATGCCAGGGGACAAGGCCACACTAGACTGGATGTGGCAAATGGAGTCACCCTGTTAACCACATTGCCCGAGAAGCCAGGAAGATGCCCTATTTGGTGTCTACTACACCACTGCAGTGGACCCATGGGAGCAGAGCAAAACGAGGACTTGGGTGGTGGATGGGGATGGAGAGGAGTGGGTGGCTTCTAGAGATATTTAGGAAGTAGACATTTCATGATTCAGTGAGGATTAGAGGAGGAGAGTGAGATTCAGGGAGGACCCCCACTTCCTGCCACATGCCTGATCAGACCAGGATGGCTGAGGTGAAGTGAGGACTCAGGAGGAGTCACTAGACAGCATTGGCCCCATGAGCAGCAATGCAGAATACGGGCATGCGTGCTGGCCTGGGGGCAGCCCCCTTTCCCGGCTTCCCATCTGTTATAATCACAGCAGCGGGGGGACCTAAGACCGATCACACAGCCACTGGAGGCCTCATCTTTGTTCCCCAGGACTAGGAATTGCACCTCCTGCTGTCCCAAGCTTTGGGGCGGGATGACAGGGACAAAAAGGCTTTGCAACAATGGCAATGGTTGTTGCTCTTCTGGACAACATGATGGCTCTCTCTGACGGCCTCAGGAGACCTGCCCTGGGAAGACTCGGGGGCTCTGCCTTGGTTTGAGTTCAGTGGGAGCCCCTGCCCATCCCCAAATACCTCCTCTATCTTTTCCTAAAGCCCCTAATCCTAGAAACCAGTGTTCTTCCACGTTCCTGAAGCCCAGCACCTGAATCAGGATCGCCTGGATTGCTCATATGAAGGGCAGATTTCCAGGCCCTGACCCAAACCTACAGAACCCAAATCTCAGGGCCTGGCCCAGGAACCTGCCATCTGGTGCCCACTGAGGTGTGAGGGCCACTGCCATAAAGCCCTTCAGGTCAAAGTCAGAGGCCAGAGTTAAAGCCCACAGGCTCAGCAGAGGAATGTGGGTTCAAGTTCATACTCAGGTGTGAATGACTGACAGCTGATCCTTTACCCAGACACGATATTGATGGGGGGGGAGGAGAGGGCCCTCGGAAAGAGGCAGAACCTGAGCAAACTGAGGGACAATGACTCAGGCAGGGAAGAAAGCCGTGAGGGGGAAGGTGGTAACATTCACAGGCTAGTTTCCCTTCCCCACAATTCTGCCGAAGGCTAGTAGTTTCAAGACCTCAGGTAAGGATTTTATTTTTTTGCACTTCCTTGGCACCTTCACATCCATTAACTCACCTGATCCTCACAGGAACCTTGAGAATTAGACAGGAGAGGGATCGTGGCCCCCCCTTTTATGAAGGAGGAAACTGAGGCAGAGAAGCGAGGTGGCATGCCCAAGAGCGTTCGTCCATCAAACATTTGTTGACAACGCATCAGGTGCCAGTCCTGGGACACAGAGCTGAATGAGGCCCAGCCCAAGGCTGAGCCCAGGTCACCAGACCGAAGCCAGGAGTGCGCCCCACCGAAGCATCCCGCTGCATGCCGGGGGAGGTCCCGTCAGTCCTTGCCAGGTCCCCGTAGGCTAGAGATGATCAATTAATTCTCCAGCCTCGCCTCTTCAGCCATTTTTCTTCTGCCTTCAAATTCTAGAGACTCCGAGGTCGTGTACGATGATCTGGGGGGAAGTGACCTTTGTGCTTACTAATGTTGAAAAACGGGGGGGAGAAAAAAATTTCTGTAAGAAGGAAAAGTGATTTCTTTACATCTCCCGTAGTCAAAACCAAGGAGGGTAGACGCTAAGGCTCTCAAGAGGGTCTTCTGTTGGTTGGGAGGGGTGATGTTTGCAAAGCGGGACAAGCCAGGTGGCCTCTACATTGCTCGGCCCAGGAGAGGGGGGCGATGGGAAAACAGGGCCGAAGGAGTCAGGTACAGGCAGGGGCGAGGGGGCGCCAGGAGATGGGGGACGAGCAGCTGAGAAGGAAATTCCGGGGCAGGAGGAGAGAACAGAGGAGTCTCGTCAGCATTTCTGTTAGTTTTGCTCTGCAGTGTGCAGTGTAACCCTGTCCCCCGTCGGCCACTGAAACCTTCAGTGACATCGGCTTTACTCACAAAGCCTTCATGATGTGCTGGGATCGGCTTTTGGGGTCTTGGCTAAAGTGCTAGGCCCTCCTTTAGGGTGCGTGCAAGTTGCCAACAGAGGCTGTTCCTGGGGCTCTCACACTGGTTTCCATCTCCAGGTAATTTAAAAATGGTTCAGCATCAAGCAGAAACAGAAAGATCTTTTGTCTCGAAGCACAATGAATAATGAAAGTCCCGTTGTGTCGCATGAGCGATCGTCAAATGTGATACTGCTCTTCCATAAGACTAGAGCTTTTTAGGGACAGGTTATTTTTCCTCCTAGTCCTGTTTGTCCTGGCTCCGGACTCATCTGTAGAGGTACCTTCCTCTGCTAACCCCGCGGACAGCGCCAGCCCGGGCCCTTCCGACTGCCCAGGCTCCAGCCCGCCACACACAAAGGCGCTTTGTGGGTTCCCGGTGAATTAAGCGTGGATGGGTGATGGGAAGGAGAAAACCTTGGTGATCAGGAGTGCTAAGTCTAGCCAAGTCCCCATTCCAGCAGGCAATGTCCCCTGGTAGGAGGCCATTGTTACCCTTCTGTAACTGGGAAAGAACTCACAGGGTGTTTAAAAAATTTGGTGTTTATCCAAATTGAATTTAGACTGTCTTGAGCACCCCCTGGCTCAATTAGCAGAAAGTCCAGGATGGCCTTTATGGGCAGTCTCCCCTCTCCCGCCCCTCTGACCCCTTTAGATGATTCAAGAATAGCCAGGGCTTCTAAAATCCAAGAAAAGTGGACCTGCTTGACTTTTACTCCCAAGATAGGGACAAGATGGACTTTAAGACTACAGGCAGTCGTCCGATGCCACGGTTGCTGCCGTGTGGCACGTCTCCCGTCTGTGGCACTCACTCTGCACTCCCTTGCTGTAGTGGCTCTCCTGCCCCTGCTCCAGGCAACGGGAGTCCACGGGCACCACACAGGGCAAGGTCATCCCTGGGGCCGTGCCTCTCAGTGCCCCAGCTCATCCACCGTCTGAGTGAGCCACTTCCTTTCCCAGTCCCAGACACCAAGGATTCTGGTAACTCCTTTGAAACAACAGATCTTGAATTGCCCCTAAGCAGGGCCAGAATTTAGAAGCTCAAAACAGTTCACCTGTCGGAGCGGAGTTAGGCGGTTGTGGAGGAAACGCCTTCTAGCCCACCTCCCCCTCTGGAGGAGAGACAGGAGGAAATTTTCCACACTTTACTCTAAAGCAGGAGAAAAAAGCTTTCAGCAGACCACACTCGCTATCATTTTTATTAAGCAGAAGCCCTGTTTTTCCTTTTTGTTCAAGATTTGTTACCTTTAGACTTTTAGGAAGTTTTGTGAAATCTAAGAGAATGGACGACTGGGCAGTAATTCTCGGATGGGGCCCCTCATACAGTGTTTAGGGGAGAAGTATTATCCAACAATTGTTTCTGACCTGCCCCGCCCTACCTGCCAAGTATCCTCCTTCATTCCGTGTTTGTTTCTGGGTAACTGCGTAGCTCTCTGTTTCTTTTTATCTGTCTTCCTCTTGCTATAAAGTTATAAAAATACCAAACCCTGCTGATGTCAGAAATGTTTCATAAGAACCAAAGGTCTCTACCTGGTCTACAGCAAAAGCTCCCGGCCTGTGGACTGCAGAGTCCTGGAAGGCTCTGCAGGATTCGTGGCCACCACGTGTTCCCTGTTTATCAGAGAGGCATCGATGTCAGGCTGCCTGGTTCGAATCTCAGCTCCACCAACATTCTACCTGTGTGAACTTAAAAGGCATTACTTGAATTCTCTGAGCCACAATTTCATCATCTGTAAAGCGGGGGTGGTACTAAAGACACCTAACTCATAGAGTTATTGTGGCAATTAAAATAAATAATACATGGAAAGAGTCGAGCTCTGTGCTTAAAGTAGTAACTGGTCAATAAATGTTTATCATTCTTATTAATAGCATTATCATTTATCAAGCAGCTATTATTTTCTAGGCACTCTGCTAAAAATTTCCTCTCTGTGATCTCAAATCTTCACAACATGCCTACTTTAAATAACGCGAGTTTCAGTGACTTGCCTGGTAGACTGTTCCAGAACTTGGATTCAGTATCGGTTTCAAAACCGGCTCTTTTTGGCGGTAAAGCCTGCTTTCTCGGAGCTGGATCAAGCTGTACCTGAACCACACTGTAGACTGGTTATTTAATTGTCTTGTGTACATATACAAAATCGCCTACTGTTCAAAGTATTTAACAACCAGCCCAGCACAGGGCCGACCATCTGGATGGAAGAACCTGGACCCAAGTTAGGGGTAAAGGATGAGGCAGCTCCAGTCCTGTGCCGAATATTAACACTTTAGTTGCTAGACAGTGTTAAACAAAATTGTCGCCAATCCCATTGCCAAAGCCCACGCTCTCACCTTACCTACCGATAACCAGGCAACATTCTCTTTTTCTTGCTAATCTAGCAATCATTATTCTAAGCATTCTCTTTTCCTGTAAAATGTCCCTTCCAGGAGTGAGTCTTTGAATTGGCCTGCTAGAAACTTTTTCCCCTGAAGCAAGATTATAACAAAACTTTGATGTGCACTCATAACTGAAATGTCTGCGGAGTTTTGTTGTTGTTTTTAATTGTGCAGACATGAGGAGAGGTTTCCAAAGGGGAGGGGTGGGCCTTGGAGCAGGATGGAGGCAATGACTATTTACCAATGAGGCCAGAAATATTTCAATAACTTAGAGCCAGTGGGGCCCCAGGGTGAGTCCCAGCTCTGCATCAGCCCTGAATACAATACATTTTAAACGCATCTAGACCATGTAGATTTTATTGTGGTTTATACAATACGAAACTGATTTCACAATAGCTTATTGACATTATGGATCTTCTCATACAGTGGCTACTGTGGTATTTTTGACGTTAAAAAGTACTCTTCTATAGCATGTGAATAACTGCGGTAGGCAAGATCCACTGGTGAATGCTAAAAGAGTGGGTGCAGTTTTAAGGAGAAATAGGATATTTGCTTAGCCTCAAAGCATCTTCTTCAAAATATTAATTACCATAGTGGTTTTAACAGATGTCCACAAATTCTTTGATACTCGTCCCTCTGGGAAGTGGAGCTTAATTCTCTTCCACTTGGACTGGGCTTAGTGACTCTCTTCTAGAGTATGGAAAGAGGAAAAATAGCCACTTTACAGTGGGGAAACCCAGCAGACACCACGTTAACCAAGGGACAAAGGTTAGCATCACCAGTAACAAGGCATGTTGTTATCATATACCCCGACGTGACGCCAGGAGAAGGCCATTTCACCTCTGTGATATTCTTCCCCAAATCTATAACCCCAGTCTAATCAAGAGAAACATCAGACGAAGCCTCAGGGACAGTCAACAAAATACCTAACAATACTCTTCTAAAACCAAGGTCATGGAAAAACAAGGAAAGATTGAGAAACTGTCACAGAATAGAGACTAGGGAAACACGATGACTAAATGCAATGTGGGGTCCTAGATGGATCCTGAAACAGAAAAAGGACATTAGTGGAAAAACTGGTGAAACCCAAATAAAGTCTGTGGTTCACGGTGTTGTGCCAACACCAATTTGTTAGTTTTGAAGAATGTGCCATGGTTGTGAAGCATTACGTAACATTAAGGGAATCTGGGTGAACTCTCTGTACCATTTTTTTACTTCTCTTCTGTTAATCTAGAATAACAAATAAGTATAAAAAATAACAAGAGGACTAAGAAAATCACAAAGCCTTTGAATTTTTCAATTCAACAAAGAAACATAAGTGTTCTTACTCACAAAGACTGGAACGGCAGTTTGCACAACACTCAGATAGCTGAAGGAAAGAAAAACACAACACCAACAAAATCCCGTAGGCCGTGCTGATATTTCCAACCATCCCAATGAACGCACAGTCCACTTCACTGGATGTGCTCCTGTGGGTTGGCATTATTCACACTCAGAGTTGTGGCCTAGGGGCACAGTGCAGCAGGAACAAGACAGAAACTGTGAGGTTCCCAGGGGGGCTGGGTGGGAGGAGGGAAAATGTCCCAGCATGAATGGAGGGCGATTATGGGCATTAAAATAATTAACACATGTAAACTGCTTAGCCAAGTGCCTGACGTAGTAGTAGTAACCGGTCAATAAACATCCATTATTATTATTATCATTAACAGTATTACCGCTTATCAAATACCTATTATTTTCCAGGCATTGTGTCCAAAACTTCCCCTCCACTATCTCAAATCCCCGCAACATCCCTACTTTATATAAGGTGAGTTTCAGTGACTTGCCCAATGCTGGACTGTTCCAGAACTTGGGTTCATTACTGGTTTTCAGGGCCTGCTCTTCGGCCTCAGTTTTCCAAAAGGTGAAAGGATAGAATTGGCCCCCGGAGGGTGGTGTAGCACATTGGGGAAAAGCTCAGGCTTTGAAGTCACAGAGGACAAATGTGATGACGGCTGTGGTACTTAGCATGGCACCAAGCACACAGTTAGTACTCAGTTCATGTTATTGGAGCAGGATAATATTTCGAGTTTTTCAATTGAGGGTTTTTTTCTTCACCCAAATGTTTCTCGCTGTTTAATGGCCCTTCACCCATTGTCTGGGGGTGGGGGTGGGGGGGCGGTGGGGAACAGCCTCGGAGAAAGAAGTCATTGTTTAGCACTGAATGTCAAATTCAACTTTTAAAAGAGTCCAAGGCAAAATTATTTTGAAGAGCCAGGCATTCAATTGCAAGAGTCACCATATATAGGACAGAAAATTTTTTCCAGAATTCTAAAATCTTCTCTTTAAGTAAACTTTAATATAAAACTTTAACTAAAACTTGGATGACCCAGAGAATAAAAGTTTTGCTGAAGTAACCGAGTGTCAGTTTCTCACGTCAGACAAGGAACGCTTCCTGGCTGGGTTGAGAAAAGAGAGCATAGGCATGGGATTCGAGGCTGGGGCTGCCCCTCAAATCTTTTGCCCAGGGAGGACACCCCGAGGTGGAAGACTCCAGAGCAAGGGGGCTTGTGCCTCGCTTCCTCCAGGACTAAAGAGAACACCACCTCACAGAGGGCCCTGGGCCCATAGGTGAGGCCACGTGGAGGTACAAGGGCAATGAGGCTCATTTAGGGAGCAAGACCCATTCACTCTGCCCAGCTCCACCCCACTCTCCACCCCTCTCCCAGCCCCAAACCCACCCTCTCTATTCTGTCTTTTGATGCTGTGCTGGCACTCTGCTAGCCTCACAAGGCAGAATTTCCGTTTTGCCAGCTGTTTCGGTAGCAGGCTCTGTCCACAGGGGCCACTAGAGAGAGCGAGAAAGGACTGGACGCTTTCTGCTTGCTGCTCCTTCCCGCCAGCCTCACCTCACAGCAACTCTTCACCCTGGCAGTGGTGACGGGTTCCGGGAGCAGCTGGTTCCAGTTTCCAGGTCTTTTTCCACCTTCCCAGCACCAGCCACAGCGTGCCCTCCTCGGGGGTCTGGGTCCCAGTTTCTAGGTTCTAATAACGCCACCTTCTTCCCTTGTCCTCCCATCTCTAGGGGTGCTATCTGTTCCTTGCAGTTGCCACCTCTGATACCTCACTGGTTGCTTTTCCACTTGTTGAATACCTTTCAGCCAATTCCTTATATTACGTTTTCTCTCTTAAAACAACCAGTGCGATTTCCTTTTTCCTGATGGGACTGACTCACACAGGGGCCTGATTCCCCCAAGGCCATTGCGGGTCTTGTAAGCAGCAGAAGTTTCCAGTGGGGCATATCTAAGCACTGATAAGGCATTGATGGTGAGAGGCTTAGGGTCAGGACCCGGAGGACCGGAGAGCACAGCCTTAACGCCAGAGGCCATGACTACAGAGTCTTGCTCTGGAGTGAGACCATCAAGCCCAGAACCTAGGCCAAGGCCATGGCTGTCCTAGGAGGCGCCTCTGCTACCAGACTGTCATTCTAAGGAGTGGCGGTGGGCACCACCGAGAAACCGAGCCATCCTAATAGAGAGTTTGGATCTCGATTTGACTATTTTTCCAGATGAGAGTAAAGTTATTATTTAAATTTTTTGCTGTTGACATCATTTCAGATTTACAGAAAAGCTACAAGAATAGTGCAAAGAAGTCCAGGATACCCTTCATCCAAATTCTCCAAATGTTAACATTTTACTGCATTTGCTTTATCCTTCTGTGTGTTTTTTTTCTGAAATGGGTGTGTATTTTTTTCTGAACTATTTAAAAGTTGCAGACACGAGGCCCCTTTATACTTCGATGCATATTTCCTGAAAACAAGGACATTTTCCTACATAACCACAGGACAGTGATTAAACTTGGGGAATTCACATTAAACAGTACTATTATCTAAGCTATAGACTTACTTTAGCTTTCACCAATTGTCCCCAAATGTCCTTTATAACAAAAGAAATTGCAGGATCATGCATTGTATCAGGTGTCATGAAAAGAAGAAACTTTCACCCAGAAATAAAATGGGGGGAAGGGGCCCTG
The DNA here is from genome assembly GCF_041296265.1 of Equus caballus. Classification (NCBI taxonomy): domain Eukaryota; kingdom Metazoa; phylum Chordata; class Mammalia; order Perissodactyla; family Equidae; genus Equus; species Equus caballus. The sequence goes on from NC_091685.1 coordinate 17,273,343, forward strand.
TGATCAAGTTGGGTTCAGTTGTAGAAGAAATCGTTTTATTTCTCCGTGTCTGAGCCATACAAGGTCAATACTGGCCCTGCTACATTAGCAGTTAATGACAGTGTTAATGATAACAGTAATAAAGTTCATGGCCCTTTCTGTCCTGGGTCTTGATGTCTTTGAGAGCTATTTGTAGTCATTTGGTATCAGTTACTCCATGAAAAAAGATTTATTGAGGGGCCGGCCCCATGGCTAAGTGGTTAAGTTCGCCCGCTCTGCTGTGGCGGGCCAGGATTTCGCCAGTTCGGATCGTGGGCACAGACATGGCACCACTCATCAGGCCACGTTGAGGCGGCGTCCCACATGCCACAACCAGAAGGACCTGCAACTAAAGATATACATCTATGTACGGGGGTGGGGGGTGGGGGGGGGATTTGGGGAGGTAAAGCAGAAAAAAAAAATGATTGACAACAGTTGTTAGCACAGGTGCCAATTTAAAAAAAAAGAAAAAGAAAAAGAAAAAAAATTTATTGAGACAATGTAGTTTAGCAGGAAAGGCAAGAGTTCAGGAGTTGGACAGACCTGGGTGAAAACTGGCTTTGCCACTTGCTGGGGGTGTGACCTTGGACCCAGCATGAACCTTTCTGGGTCTCAGTTTCCTTGCCTTTAACACGGAGGGGAGGTTAATACAGTGCAACCTGGGGCCCCCGACTGATCTAGGCTCATGTCTTGGCCCTGGTCTTAGTAGCTCTGGGATCCCCGGAGAGTGCCTTCAGCAGTTCGGGTTTTGGTCTGCTCATCTGGAAAGTGGGGAAAATACCAACAAGACAAATTGCAGGGCTATTGAAAGGAGGAATGATTCTTTTGGGAATGAGCCTGGCTCATAGCAAGTTCTCAATGAAAGATTAATTCCTTCCCGTTCATCCTTCTAAGTTTGGGTGTGTGTTTCTTCCTCTGGAGCCTTAATTTCTTCATCTGTAAAACAGAGCCAGGGGTACCCATCTCTGGGGGTTGGGAAGAAGGAGAAGTGCCGAGAGAAGGGCTTGGTGCTCTGAACAGCCTGGTACACCGTGGCCTTGGCAGAGTAAATGATTGGCTGACAGTGACAAAAACAGAAAGTGCTGTGGAATCCTGGGGCCTGCCAAGAATGCGGGCGAACCCGTTCTTCCACTGCTGCCCTGAGGCTCAGACCTTCCCCTCCTCTCAACCCAGCCAGGTTCCCTCCTCCCTCCCCTGGGTGCATCTGACGCTGGGCTTGTCCCGCCTGCCTTCTTCTAGGAAGCCGCCCAGTCCTGCCTCCAAGAAGGGAGGAAGGACGTCACCTTGTCCTGGACAAGTTGTTGGGCAAGAGAGGGCAGTCGCAGTGCGGACCCACTGCTGGGAAGAGAGGAAGCAACCTGTAGCCCTGGCAAGCTTTCCCCAGAGGAAGCCCACCCAGGGCTCCAGCCCTGCCAGCCCCGCCCTGTCTGCGGCACATGCCAAGTTCACGTCCGATCAGGAGAGCTGAGAGACATGGCGGGAAGGGCTCTAGCCTGGGAGCAGGGAAGCCCACCACAGCATTCACAGGCTCAAGAAAGCTCTGGGGCAAGACCTCTTGGGGCAGGAGGCGCTGAGAAGGAGAACCTGCCCCAGGGGCCAGCCAAGGGAGGTGAGAGGTGAGGGTGTTGCCAGAGCGGGGCAGACGTCCAGCTCCTCCACCTCCTGCCTACATGGTGGAACCACACTATGTGCCAGGCCTTGCGCCAAGCTCTTGACATTATACTTATACTTCTGTGATCTCATGGAACCCTCATAAGTCCTGTGGAACTTGGGAGCGCCATCGTCCTTTGCTAAAGGGAGAAAACCGAGGCCCAGAGAGTGAAGCTAGCTGCTCTAGTTGGTGCCTGAACGGGGACTGAAACCTGGATCTGCTTGAGTCCAAAGCCCGTGTTCACCGGGTTTGCTGTGGGGTGGAGGAAGGACCTTCAAAGGCCAGCACCATTCTGAGTGCAGCCCTGTGACCTTACCAAGGCATTTGTGTATTCCTTTCCCTGGATTGACACACTCTGGGGATGCTCGATCTGGCAAGAACTGTCCACGTCACCTAGCACTGACCAAATATATCTGTAATCGTATGTCGTATGTGCCTTCTCCCCCACCCCACCTGACGGGGCGTTATTCCAGGCACTGAGGCCAATTCCTCTATTTATCTGCCTGCATGCCAAGCTAGTGCCAGGAATGGAGCAGGAGTTCAGTAGATGTTTACTGAATGAATGTACTCATGAGGCGGAGTCAAGCCTTCTTGTTTATCAGAGACCCAGTGCTGGAGAGAAGGGACTTGCCCAAGGTCCCCTAGGTCTGTCCGGCTTCCATTCAGGATGGTTTCCCCTCTATTATTCAGTCCTGGCTGAGGTCCAGGGTTTTGCCAAGGAGGAGGGTTGCACGTGGGGATCCCCACGGGAAGCCAGAGACCTCATCTGGTCCCTAAAGTCTCTCCCCTCTGTAAGATTAGGGACAAGGTCCCAAGGGAGGAGAGGCAAACAGATCCCAAGACGCTCACCTTAGAAAGGAGACTCAGTGGCCCCTGAGGGGAGAATCTGCTGACCTGGAAAATGAGAACAGCTCAGTGAACCTTTTTGTCCCACCCCGTAAAAGGCGCAGTGTCTGTGGGGGCTGGGCCCATGTTTTGGGGGCCAAGATGATTCTCTGACTTGAAATGCAGGGACTGGGAAGTAATTCCGAGTCTATAAGGAAATGAAACCAAAGATTCCACCGATGCCCATTATCGTTCGTTTATCCATTCATCTGTTCACTATTCATCAATATAGTGTTTCCTGAACTTCGCTCATTCCCATGTTACTTTCATCATTTCGTCTTATCCAAGACAACCTGTAAGCTCATTTACTTCATGTTCTCCTTTATTGGACTATTTTACTTTGATGAATTTAGCCTCAGCTGAGGCAATAGCATAGTTTATTTAAATACAGCTATGACAATGACAACACATTTGACCTTGTACCCCTAAGATCCTCTCCCACGCCGCCCTCGGGTATCTTTGCATTCCCTTATCTCTCCTCTCTGGTCTCAGTTTCTGCGTCTGAGAGGTGGAGGGCGTTGGGATGCAATGATCTTCCAGCCCTGCCATGCTAGGAGTCTATGATTCAAACAGTCAGACCCAGGGCAGCACAGCACAGGGCCCTGATGGAATCAGTGGGGGAGGGAGCTGGTCAAAAGCAACACGTTTATCTGTCATGTTTCGGAGGCTGAGCAGTGACTCAGGAGGCAAGACAGGAAATCTCTTAGGATTGGGCTGTAAACCACCCTTCAGAGACTAAGAAAAACAAGTGGGCAAGTCCCCAGAAGCTTTAAACAGCCCCAAAAGTATGGCCTACGATCACTGCACTAGACTCTTCCAGAATCTTCTGGAGTTTCCAGAGGTGCTCGGATCCCAGACAGGGGAACTTTACCCCTGAGGAAGCCTGGCACTGAGAAATGACTGGGCAGAAAAGTGACCTGACTGACCTCTTCCTAGTCCCCAGGGCAGACCGAAGGGGAGGAGCTTCGATCTTGGGTATCTGCTCAGCCCACCAGCCCCTATTTGACCCCAACCCACTGGAGTCCTGGGCCCATATTTGTTCTATGCAGCCTGGCCCCTCCTTGTCCAGCTGCTGGGCCCGAGGTGGGCACCTGCCTTGGAGGGAACCACTCCAGAGGCCAGGCCAGGCCAACCAGATTCCTGAACTTCCACTCTAGGACAAGGAGAGCCCAGTCAGTTAGGCACAGGTACAGGTGACGTAAGGTAACATAGACTCGCTGAGGAGACCCGCTTGGGACCCCCGTGTGAGACAGAGAAAGAAAACCCGTGTTCTGAGAGGAGCACAGGGGGAAGCCGGGCGTTCCCAGAGCCATCCATCCTCAGACTTTGCCGGTCCCGGGAATGAGGTCCTTCTGTGACTTGCCTGCCCTTGAGATCTGTGAGATAGCCCTGACTGCTTAGATCAAATGACACTTTCTGCTTCATAGCTGCAATGGGCTTTTGTTTCGTGTAACCAAATCAATCAGCCATACAGTCGAGCTGGTCCTTCAGGCTCCCGAATTAGACTTGTCAAACCAGGGTCATGATGATGATAGCAATGACCTCCCCTTACATTTGATTGGCGCTTTGTGACTTGAAAAGTCCCTAACATTGGAGTCATCACTTCCAGCCTGGGGGGACATGCCCCAGACCTACTCGTGCTCAAGACTCCTCTTCCAGGACCACAGGGGGATAGCCCAGCTTTGGAGCCAGGCAGACTTGCTCCCTATCCCCACTTATCCATCACTTACTACCTGTACGACCTTGGGCAGGTTATTTAACATCTCTGAGCCTCGCTTCCTCATCTCTACAAACTGAAAAGCGGGACAGTGTGGACCTTGGAGTCAACTCCTCCTGGCTCTGCCACTTACTGGCTGATGACTTTAGGGAAATGACATCACTTCTAAAAGCCTCAGTGTCTTCAACAATAAAGTAGGGCTAATAAAGCCTGTTTTAGGTGGTTGTTGTAAGGCTTGAATGAGATATGTGAAATGTTTAGAGCATGAAGCCTGATCAAACCGTGCCTGATGCCTCCAATCCCTACACATTTGAGTTACATGAGCCCATAAATTCCCATAGCATTAAAAAAATGTTTAGCGCTATACCTGGCACATAGTAAAAGTGCTCAGTATGTGGTAGCCATAGTAGCAATTTATTATGAAAGGTACATAGCATGAGGCTTGGCACATAATTATTAATAAACAATTACATATTATAAAGTGCACACTGGTCAGTGCAGGGGCTTTGACTTGACCTGGCTTAGCAAGATCACTTGTAAAACAGAAAAAGAAATCTTAGTTGATAGCAAGCTTTCAGTGAGTCAACAGTGCCACCACAAAGCTAGTGTGATCTCAGGCCTCACTAAGAAATGTACTGTCTGGAGGAGATGGGAGGTGTGAGTCCTGTCTCCCTCAGCCCTGATCAGACAGCACCAAGAGATGGGAAGCAGGTGGAGGCTGGGAAAGGAGCACGTAACCTCTCATTTTCCAAAGAAAATAAAAGTTCTTTCTTGGCAGGTGTGCTTATTTGAAAAAAATAGAGAAAGACAAAGATCCTCTCTGTTGTCCCTTATCACTTATGCCTTTGTCTCGGGGTAGTTAGAATAAGCTGCAGTAATCAGGACAGCGTGGTGTTGGTGTAAAGACAGACAAATACGTCAAAAGAACAGAATCAAGAGTCCAGAAATACACACATACGTACAACTGATTTTTTACAAAGGTGCAAAGGCAGATCCATAGAGAAAAGATGGTCTTTTCAACAAATGGTGCTGGAACAATTGCTCATCCATATGTTAAAACACACACACACACACACACAACCTTCAATCTACTCATTGTACTATAGATAAAAAGTAATTCACTTTGGCTTGATTTTTTGTTTGTTTGTTGTCATTTGTTTTTTGAGGAGGATTAGCCCTGAGCTAACTGCTGCCAATCCTCCTCTTTTTGCTGAGGAAGACTGGCCCTGAGCTCACATCCATGCCCACCTTCCTCTACTTCATATATGGGACGCCTACCACAGCATGGCTTGCCAAGTGGTGCCACGTCGACACCGGGGATCCGAACCAGCAAACCCAGGACCACCGAGAAACAGACATGCAAACTTAACCGCTGCGCCACAGGGCCAGCCCAGTAACTCACTAAGTATTCAGAGACCTAAATGTAAAACCTAAACCTATAAAACCTACAGAGGAAACATAGGAGAAAAATTCTGTGGTCCTGGATTAGGCAAAGATTTCTTACATACAACACCAAAATCATGATCCATAAAAGAAAAAAATTGATAAATTGGACTTCATAAAAACTAAAAATGTCTGCTCTTTGAAAGACACTGTTAAGAGAATGAAAAGACAATCTACAAACTGGGAGAAAATATTCGCAAGATAAAGGACTTGTATCAAAATATTTAAAGAACTCTCAAACTCAATAATTAGAAAACAAGTAACTCAATGAAAAAATGGGCAAATTACTTGAACAGACACTTTACCAAAGAAGATATATGGATTCCAGATAAGCGGACGAAAAGATGCTCAGCACCATCAATCATTGGGGAAATGCAAATGAAAGCCGCAATATGATGCCACTACGTATCTACTAGAGTGGTTAAAGTTAAAAAGACTAACCATACCAAGTGCTGGTGAGGATGTGGACGAGATAGAACTCTTCTATGCTGCTGGTGGGGATGTAAAATGGTACGACCACTTTAGAAAACAGTTTGGCAGTTTGTTAAAAACGTAAACACATACCTACCATAAGACCTGGTCATTCCAATCCTAAGAACATGCTCCAGAGAAAGGATAGCATAAGTCCATACAAAGATTTGTACATGAGTGTTCATAGCAGCTTTATTTGTAATAGTCGAAAGCTGGAAATCCAACCGTCCATCAACAGATGAGTGGACAAACAAATTGTGGTATATCCATACAGAAGCTACTACTCAGCAATAAAAAAGAATGAACTATGGATAGATGGAACAAGATGGATAAATCTCAACATAATCATGCTGAGTGAAAGAAGCCAGATATAAAAAGTACTGACTGCATGATTCCGTTTATATAAAAGTCTCTAAAATGGAAAGCAGATTGGTGGTGGCCTGGGGTCAGGGACAAGGGGCTGGAGGGAGGGATTACTGAAGGGCACGAGGAATCTTTTGGGGGTGATGAATATGTTCATCATCTGGATTATGGTGATGGTTTCACAGGAATATACACACATCAAGACTTATAAAATCCCACACTTTAAATACATGCAGTTTATTATATGTGGATCTAATCCCTCAGTCAATCTGTTAAAAAAAAAAAACCACAACCACCAAAGGCCTTTCCCAGGATTCTTCTGTCCGAGGCTTGCCACCGGTTCCATACAACCTCCTAACACACCCATCGCATTGAGCACCATGGTGTCTATTGAGTCAAAAGGCCCAACTGGCTGAGCTGCCTACACTGCAGACTGAGCCACCTGGAATCTTCTCTTCCTCTGGGCCTTGCTCTAAGTGGAAGCTTTGTGGATGACTCTGCCAATGAGTGGGAATAACATACTCAACATTGAACACCACGCCTTCAAGTTCCATAGGCCCGCCAAACGCCATGGTCCCCTTTTAGTGGTGGGGGTTATGGTGCAGCAACCTGCCTATCACTTTGGAGGAGAGAACATGACATGTCCCAGGCCTCTAGAAACCTCACCGAGGTACCAGTCCCTGAATTTGTGTGGCGTTGATCCCCTACCTCCAGCACGCATGTATCTTCGCAGGGGGTTGAGGCTGTCTGCTGCTTCCTCCTCACCAAATCTTATCTGCATGACATCGTCACGGTGGTGGACTAGCCTGGTGTCCTGTAGGGTGGTGAGCAGTCCCTCACACTGACTTGTGGATGGACCACAGTGGCACCATGTCTCCAGGGACCTGTATTAACCTCCAAATGTCCGGATTTTTCGTTTTCCCCTGAGCACATTCACACTTGTAAACTGTCACAGTTCCCTTAGGGAATGGCTAGAAAGGAGACGATAACAAGCGTTTGTGATGTTATTGCAGGGTCCTCTCTCAAGGGCTCTGGGCCTCCCTTGAATTTAAGGGGCTCTTGGTCTGTGATGGCTTTAATTCTAGAAGTTGAATGAGGGGTTTTGAGTCTTATCAAGGTAGCTCAGAATTACATGGAGCTTAATAAACAGAATTGGCCAAGATCTGCTTAACAACCATCGCTAACATGGCGCCTACCATGTTCTAGGCACTTCACACACGTTAGTTCATTTAGGCCTCATATAACTCTATTGTAGGTATGCTTGCAATCCTTATGTTATCCTACAGATTAAGAAACTGAGTGGACTGGAACAGAGAGGCATGGGATGGACCAGAGCAGAGGGAATCAGCAGAGGAGAATCAGCTAGAACCCACAGCACAAGTCACCGTGCTTCAAGGTCAGCCCAGGAAGGGCCTGGCCAGGCTGCTGTGCGGTGGAGTGAGTGTAACCTTGACCGGGAGCAGCAAGGGCAGGGCGTGGGCATCAAGCCAGTGGCAGGGAAGCCCATCCCACTGCTCCCAGCCCTGGGAACGCTCAGCAAATGACCCCCAAAACTCCTGCCAGCAGGGCAGGGTCCCGGGGGGACAAAGATATATCCCCTCCAGCCACAAATGGAGAAGATGGGGCAGGGAGGGACAAGGTACTGGAAGGGGAGAAGGAGAGAGAGGAGCTGAGGTGGGGGCGGGAGAGGAGGGTGGATGATGGGGAAAGAGGAGGGAGGGAAGTTCAAGGGACAATTTTTGAGTCTCCTCCTTGGGTCTGATCATGAATCCTCCGGGCTCCATCGCCTCCAGCCTGGATGAGCCTCTGCCTGAGCGGCACTGTGCTCAGCACTTTGTGGACATTCTCATCCCTCACAGCTGCCCTGTGAGGGGCAGGGATTGCGCACCCATCTTACCACTGAGGAATCTGAGGCTCAGGCAGGGAAGGTGACCTGCCCAGGTCCCACAGCAGTGAGAGTCGGCGCTTCCTAACTTAGAGCCCTGAGTGCTTCCAGCTGCTCCCTGATTCAGCACTCCCACCGGACTCCCTCCAGAATCCCAGATCGGTCCAGGCTTCAGAAAGGCTGCCATTCCCAGAGGTGGGTGGCTGTCGCTGGAACGCCAGAGCTGGACGCCATTGGAAACCTACCCAGGAAGTCCCCGTCCATTGGAGGAAAATCCCCATAGAATACGTCCCTCATCTTAGATTTGCCAAGTTACTGTGCTCTTAAAAAGCTTTTGTACATTAAATCTGGTGAGTTGAGTTTGGGTTCCACATCCAGCAGGAGCTGGCGTTCCAAAAGACGGCAAGGCTTCCTCTGACCTCGCCCAGAGGTCGCACAGCATCATTTCCTTGGGATCAGGCTGCTGGGAGCGGCAATCGCACTAAGATACATTTCCTTTTTTCTGAACTGACATTTACTGAGCACTCACTATGCACCAGGCGCTCCCCTTGGGCTCTCCAGGCCTTATCTCGTGAACTCTTCGCAACATTCCGGGGATGCCCAGAAGGCAGTACAATTTGCAGGACCCTGATGTAAAACTCAAAGTCCTCAAGGTGGACGCCTCTTTCCTTCTGTCTCTAACCTGGGCCCTTCCTTTCCTGGCTCGAGAGACCTGAGAAGGGAAAGCTGAGTTCCTTGAGGACAATGGAATTACAGCAAAGAGAAGGGTCCTCTTGAGGGAGAGACCCCCGACTCTTCCTTGTGAGGCAGGTCCCAGACACTGGAAGCCCTACGGCCCCAAGTGGCAGCTTCTCTTCTCAGTCACTTCCTTCCTCCCTGCCCCAGTGGGTCCCTCTCTCAAAAGCTTCCCATTGGAGATTTCACCCTGTTATATCAAATATGGGGTAAGTGCAGGAAAATATTTTTGTAATACACACATATGTTATAAAGATCGGAGGAGCTGAGGTGGCTCCTGCAGCCCTCCCCCAGCCCTGCCACGTTTGTGCCACTTTTGTGCCAGCATATGTCTTTCCTGCCCTGGGGCCTTCCCTCCTTCAGGATAGAGGAAATCACTATCCTGAATTGTGTGTCTATCATTCCCTTATTTTAAAAATTATTCTCCCATATGTGTTTATATGCCTGAAAAATACCATTTCGTTTTGCCTGTTTGCAAACTGTAGACTCCAGGGACCACACTGAGGGTCTTCTGCTGTGACTTGCTTTATCCGTTCGACACCATCGTCCTGAGGCTCCTGGACGTCATAGCTGTAGGTGACTCGTCACTGCTGCGTCCCACTCCACTGCAGAATATACCACGATCGCATACATGTGCTGCTATTGATGGATATTCGGGCTGTTCCGGTCTTTACAAACATCCTGCTATGAACATTTCTGCACGCGCCGCCCAGCGCGAGGGTTTCTCTAAGGTAAATCTCAAGGGGGGAGGCACTGAGTTATAAAGCACGTGCCCTTCCGCTTTACTAATAATACCAAACGTTTTCCAAAGTGGATACACTAACAGAGCCTGAATCAGCCCCTGTCCTCCAGGAGCCCCCAGGCTGGTGGGGAGGAGAGGTGATCGTCAGTTCCTCACGATCCAGACCTTGGAGAGACAGCCCTGCCTTGGGCGCAGGATGGAGACCAAACAGCCCTGATCCACCTTCCAGCCCCAGACTCGGAATTAACGAGCAAACAAATACATGCCAGGCGCTTTGCATAATCTGCCTCTTTTAATTCTTACCGCAAACTGAGACGTCAAGTAGACAGCTTTTGTCTCATTTTACAGAAAAGGAAAACTGAGGCTCAGAGAGGTTAAGTAACTAGACCAAGGTCACACACTTTGTCAAACCTCTGGATTCCGGCTCAGTCTGTCTGACTCCAAAGCTGACCATGCTCTCCTTCCTCCTGTTATACACCGTCGTGCATTAGAATTATACTTCTGGACCTTGACAATGGGAGAAATTTTATAATTTTTACTCTTTCCTACCCAAGTGTTCTTCTTCTTCTTTTTTTTTTTTTTAAAGATTTTATTTTTTTCCTTTTTCTCCCCAAAGCTCCCTGGTACATAGTTATATATTCTTTGTTGTGGGTCCTTCCAGTTGTGGCATGTGGGACGCTGCCTCAGTGTGGTTTGATGAGCAGTGCCATGTCCGCACCTAGGATTCGAACCAACGAAACACTGGGCCGCCTGCAGCGGAGCGCAGGAACTTAACCACTCGGCCACGGGGCCAGCCCCAGTGTTATTATTCCTGAAAAAACCGTGATTTGTTACCAGCCTCTACAAAGCCAGCTAACTAAGCACTCCATCCCATCCTCCAGGAAGCCATCTCGGATTCCGCAGTCCCCGGGCCGGCCCCAACCCAGCACCAGCCCCTGGTCTGTAACTGCCGGTTCCGCCTTGTAGGGTGAAATCTCTGTCAGAGGCATAGCGGGGGCAAGTAAGTGTTCGAGGAAGGAGGAAGAGAGAAGGGAAAATTGGAGGGAAAGGGTTTTTAGAACCCATGAGAACAATAAATATCATTTATTGAATGTTTGCCCTGGGACGGGCACTGGCCATGCGTTCCACTGCGCACACGGTCTCCCTAGATCCTGTGAGATGGGCAATCTCTTCCCCTTCAATTTCCATTAGAGGAGACTGAGTTTCGGAGAGGGTGTCTCCAGCCCAGGGTTGCGTAGCGAGTAAATGACTCCACAGCCTGTGGTCTTAACCACCACGTTGCAACTATGGGGCCACTTCCCCCATGCTCTCGGAGGAGCAGAGGGATTAATCAAAGAAATTTTGGCAAGAAATTCTAAATTGTGTCACTCCAGGTCCACGTGGGTTCTTTGGGGTAAAATTCTCCATCTTTCAGGATTTTTTTACCCCCCCTTTCCCTTCTTTCTCCTAACATCTGGAGGGGGGATGAAGGGGAGGCTTGGATGACCTCAGGGTGGGAGAGGGGGTCTGTGGTCCCGGTGTTGCCTGCAGCCTCATCTCCCTCGTCCGCCCTCCACAGCTGTGCTGATGTGTACATGCCACCTGTCCTCTGGGCGGGTCCCCTGGCCTCCGCTGCCCATGACTGCTCCTGGTCACAGCTTCCTCACCCTCTCCTCTGACCCCAGCTCTCTCTGGCCCACTTCTTTCTGAGCATTTCTACGTCCCCATCTCCTGGGGTCCCAGATACCCTATGTTGCCTTCCCCTCTCCATATCTCCACCCTGGAAAGGGTGGGCTCTGTGAGGTTGCCCTGTGTGGCTGAGAACATCCCTTACATCAGGGCTATTCCAAGTGTGGTCACCATCACCTGGGGACTTATTAGAAATGCAAATTCTCAGGCCCAACCCAGGTGCTACTGAATCAGAAACTCTGGGGGTGGGGCCAGCCAGCCAGCCACGTTGGAACAAGCCCTCCAGGTGATTCTGGGGCACACTCAGATCTGAGAATCACTGCCTTACCTCGTACCTTCCCTCCCTCCAGGGCTCAGAGTAGAAAGTCCAAGCGCCAGCCTGGCCAGACTCCAGGTCTTAACACGTAAAAAGAAGCTTGGGGGGTTCAGAAGAACTCTTTCTCCCTCCCAAGTGTGTAGGTCTTTAAATTGAAATTCTGGATTCTGCAACTGTGTGTCTGCTCTACTCTTTCAAAATATCCGTTTAGAAAGTCACAGCCGAGGCTTCCTTCTTGTTGGCTGCTGAATCTGCCTGCCCTGAAACAGGAGACACCTCGGTGTCAAGAAGGAAGAAGGACAGGAAAATGGCTGAGAATTAAAAATTCATGGGATAGCTTTTCAAAAATCTTTTTTCACTACATATACAATGTGTTTTCGGTTCCAGACTGATCTAACCTTCATGTCAACCCGGAGAGGTCCCACAATGTCAAGGTCTCCCTCTGGTGCAGCTCACGGACTCTGGACCCCGTCACCTGAGCCCATCTGGAGTGTTCTTGTTTCCCTCCCTCCCTCCTCTCCACCCTCACTGCTGTCACTGCCCATATTCTGTCTCGTTGTCCCAGCCCAACACTTACTAGTGTGTGATCTTGGCCAAGTTCCTTAACCTCTCTGTGCTTCAGTTTCCTATCTGTAAAGCGTGGATTCCACATTCAGTGTTCAAAACAATCTATTTGGGCACCTGCAATATTCTAGGCACTGGGGATAAGAAAGGGAAGCAAATAAATAAAAATGCCTGTCCTCATGAATCTGATTTTCTAGTCTTGTGGGGGACAGAGAGAAAGACAAACAAAAAAGTAAAATATAAAATGTATCAGACAGTGATATGTGCTATAAACACATAGGGAAGGGGATGGAGAGTGCCTGGGGAGGGGAGGACGGAGGGCTGTTATTTTAAATATGTGGCTAAGGCAGGTCCCACAGTAAGGTGACATTTGAGCAGAAATTTGAAGGAGTCAACTACATGGATATCTGGGGAGACGGCGTTCCAGCTGGAGGGAACAGCAGGTGCAAGAATTCTGAGGCTAATGCATACTTGGAGAGTTAGAGGATTGGCAAAGAAGTCCGTGTGGCTGGAGTAGAGGAACGGTGGAGGAGTATAGAAGAAGAAGTCTGAAAAGGAGCTGGGATCCAGAGACCATGGAGGGATCTATTGACTATTGTCAGGAACTTGACTTTGACTGTAGGCAGATGGGGGCAGATTTGAGCAGAGGAGGGACCTGATCTGATACACACACACACACACACACACACATATATATTTTTTTTGCTGAGGAAGATTTGCCCTGAGCTAACATCAGTGCCAGTCTTCCTCCACTTCTTACGTGGGTCACTGCCACAGCATGGCTGACAAGTGGTGTAGGTCCGTGCCTGGGATGTGAACCTGTGAACCCGGGCTGCTGAAGCAGAACATGCCAAACTTAACCAGTACACCACTGGGTCAGCCCCCTGACTTTATATTTTAAGGTCACACTGGCTGCTGCATGAAGAATAGACTGAAGGGGCCAGGGCAAGGGCAAAGGCAGGGAGACTGGTCAGAAACAGGGACACGGCAGTAATCCAGGCAAGCAACAGGGGGGCTTGGGCCAGCTGGCCACGGTAGGGAGATGAGAAGTGGTCGGACTGAGGATGTGTGCTGAGGTCAGAAGGGACAAGATCCGCAGATGGATTGGCGGTGGGGAGTGAGAGAGAGGCTGGGGAGAGGAGACAGGGGCGACTCCTAGCATTTTGACCTGAGCAACTTCAGGGATGAGGTTGCCTTTACTGAGACGGGAAGACTGAGAGAGGAGCAGGGTTAGGAAGATCTTTTTTAGACACGTGAAGGTTAAGGTTCCTGTTAGACCTTCAGCAGAGAAGCCAATGGGCTGTTGGACATATAGATCCAACAGAGGGGAGGTGCAGGAGGAGACAGAAATGTAGGAGCTGTTAGTGCATAGGCCGTATTTCTAGAAGATCATGAGGGCACCTACTTTCTGTGGGTGTTGTGGGGATTAAACGAGTTAAACGAGTTTAGAGGCCGGCGTGGTGGTGAAGCGGTTATGTTCGTGCCTTCCACTTCAGTGGCCTGGGGTTTGCCTGTTCGTCAGGGGCCCAGGGTTTGCTGGTTCAGATCCCAGGTGTGGACATGGCACCGCTTGGCAAGTCATGCTTTGGCAGGCGTCCCATGTATAAAATAGAGGAAGATGGGCACAGATGTTAGCTCAGGGCCAATCTTCCTCAGCAAAAAGAGGAGGATAGGCAGCGGATGTTAGCTCAGGGCTGATCTTCCTTAAAAAAATAAAACATTTCAGCATTCAGAACAGTACCTGGCACGTAGTAGGCACTCAGTAAAGGTTAGCTAGTCATCACCATCACTTTTTGTCACTTGGACCCCAGCACTAGCTTCCCAACTGGACTCCCTGGCTCCCGCCATGGCCACTTCCACGCCATCGTGATGCCACTGGTCAGAGTGATCTTTCTAAAGCCCAGATCTGACCATCCGTCTCTGCTCAAACCTGCAGTGGCTCCCTGTTGCCTACAAGAGCCAAAGGTCCCTCAAGGCCTTTGCTGACCCAGTCACCGCCACCCTCGCCAGCCCCGATTTCTGCCACCGCCCCCCACCCTCCCGCTCTGTCCTCCAGCGATAGTCGGGAACCCTTTGTTCACAGCCCCGTGTCTTTGAACATGCAGCTGCCTCTGCCGTGACTTGTCCAGCAGCAAACTCCGACGGAGTCTCACATCCTCTGTGAAGCCTCCCTCCCCACCGGTGGGCTGGCCCCCTTCCTTGCACCCTGCCTGCTACCCTCACTGGTGCTCCTTCCGCCCCCGTTCCTGCAGCAGCCGACCCTGAGCCTGCCGCAGGCAAGGGGCCGGGGGGAGCGATGATTGTCCACGATGGGTTTTTTTTATTGTTACTATAATTCAGATCAGCAAATGGATGCCCAGTGAGGTGAAGTCACTTGCCCAGGTCACTCAGTGGGTAAACACTGTGGCCAGGAGTGGACTCCAGGCTTGTCTGATTCAAAGTCCTGGGCTCAAATGCATATGCACACATACATAGAATTACTCTCACGGCCTGTTGGTGGGGGGTCCCCTTGGTTTTCCAATTGTTCCCTACTCAGGAAGGGACCCAGAGATAAGGACAGGGTTAAGGATTTAGGCCCAGAATAGGTCTTCACTTGTTTATTCAATAATTCTATAATTCATTCTCTCACTCATTCATTTACTCCCTCATTCATTCATTCATTTGCTCACTCATTCACAGTCGATCATTTCCACTTTGAATCTGTACTCCTGGCAGACTCAGACCCTACCCTCTAAGAGCTCAGAGTCTGTGGAGAGCCTGGCCAGGGGACAAGGTGGCACAGGCAGGGAGTGGAACCCAAAGGTCTTGCTGTGGACCTTGAAAGGTGAGAGGAGTTTACCAGGTGGCCCCAGGAAAAGGACAGCCCAGCCTGAGGCTGCAGCATGTGCAAAGGGCCAGAGGCTTTGAAACAGCCTGGAAAAATCTTAAGCAGACCTTGGAGAAGGAGGGTACCTGGGGGTGGCAGATGGGAGGAGCGGCAGGGGATCATTGAGGGAGAAGGTTGCAGACATGGGCAGGGAACGGAGGTCAAGATTAATTTGGGAGTTAGGTATGGAGCAGGGTTAACGTTTGGGCCAGGTTTAGCCTTAGAGATTAGAATTTTAAATTTGATTTTTTTTCTTTTTTTAAAGCTTGGTCCTGAGCTACCATCTGTTGCCAACCTTTTTTTTTTTTTTCTTCTTCTTCTCCCCAAAGTCCCCCAGCACATAGTTGTATACCCTAGTTGTAGCTCCTTCTGGTTGTGGCATGTGGCCTGATGAGCAGTGCCATGTCCGCACCCAGGATCCGAACCAGTGAAACCCTGGGCCGCCGCAGCAGAGCGCACGAACTTAACCACTCGGCCACAGAACTGGATTCTTTTTAACCTGTCTTTCCCGCAAGGATTCCGAGGGGCTAGTATGGGTGGTAAGGATCTGGGGTTACGGTTAGAGCCACTAAGAACCTAAGGACCAGAGATGGGCTTTAGGGTTGGGACTCAAGGTGCCTTGAAATCGAGGTACTGGAGGGAGCAAAACCAACATTTGCTGGGCACGGAGTCTCCCTTTTCCTCCTGTCTGAAGCACAGAGGTAAAGCTGTGTAATCTCGAGTCGTCACTTAACCCCTCTGGGCCTCCGAATGCCCACCAGTTAAACAGCTGGGCGGGTGAGGATGCCCTGCTGTGTGGTGCGCACCTTCTCTGGTCCAGGCACCACGCGCGGTCGAGATGTTCTCATCCGCTCTGGACACGACCCCCACGTGGAGCAGCATTAGAACAGCCTAGCCAACTCCCGGGCATCCAGTAGGCGCTCCATCGAGGCTGGCTCTCCCCTCTCCCCTCATTTCTCCGGGAGCCCCTTCTCGCCGGGCGGGCGGCCGGCCCAGATGTGCTGACTCACTGGTCTGGAAGGACGGGCCTCGCCGCGGCTGGGGGCGCCCCGGGCCCTGCCCCTCCCGGCCGGCCGGCGCGGCGCAGCCGGGGTCCCGAGCGCCGCGGGCAGGGAGCCGCGCAATTACGCTAATTACAGCCCGGCCTCCGCGGCGGTGGCGAGCGCGGCCACGCCGGCCGGAGAACGCCCCCAGCCCGGCCGAGCGTGGGAACCGCCGTGCCCTGCGCCCGGGGCGGCGGCGGCGGCGGCGGCGTCGGGGGCCCGCCCGGGGGCCGCGATGGGCCATCAGCCCGCCCCGCCGCTCGCGCTAATGACACCGGGCGCGCTGGGCGCGCTCGCGCCTTTCATCTGACATCGCCAAGCGCCCCGCGCGCATTAACCCCGAACCCCCGCACCCGCTGGGAAGCAGCGGCGGGCCCGCAGCCCCATTTGCCCGGGGAAGCCGAGTGGCCAAGCTCTCTGGGAGGTTCCCACGCGCCGTGCCTTTGCTCATTCATTCTCGCACTCCTTCCCTCCCTTCCTCACTCCTTCATTTACTCGCTAAACAAACGTTTGCTAAGTACTTTCTGCTGCTGTCTCCTTTCCTGTAAAATGGGAATAATAATACGTGCCGCACAGGATCGCTCTAAGGGTTAAGCTGGGCTTGGGGACGAAAGGGATGGCTCCTTTATGAAGTCCCTGTTCTGTGCTAGACTCATCTCAAATACACACTCGCTGGCTTGTTCTCACAACAGCCCCTGACGGGATAAAACCCTATTTTACAGACGGAAGCACAGAGAGGTGATGGGATTTGTGGAGGTCACACAGCAACAGGAGCGTCAGACTTCTATCCTCCAAAGTAGTTCCCATGGCTCCACCGCACAGTGAATACACAGTAAATGCCTGTGCACAGAATAGGGAAATAATAGCAGCTGCCATTTCTGGAGCACGTCTTCTGCGCCCGGCGCTGTGCTAAGTGCTGTCTGTGCACTATCTCATTTAATCCTTGCAACCACAACCTCAGATGCCAAGCAGTAGTATTTTATTCCCATTTTACAGATGAGGAAACTGAGGCTGAGGGAATAAGTCTCTTGCTCAAGGCCACATAAGCTGAAGTGGCTGAAGTGAGGGTTGAACCCACAAGCCCAGCAGGGGCTCTGAGGCTCTCTGCCGACCCCGCAGCTGACATAGAGCAGCTTCCTCTTCTCTTCTCTCAGTGTCTTTTCCAGCCTCAAGTTTAGGGCGGTGAAATCTGTTGAATGCCTCTTCTCTGCCCACACCCAAGTGACCAGCTCCAAATACTCCGGAGACAGGTTAGAGGTGATTTGGTGCTGATGAAAGGGCGTGAGACAGAGAGGAGCAACCTGCAAGTTTAAACTCTCTGGGCGTCAGTTCCTCATCTATACAATGGGACAGCAGCCCCCATTCTGCCTCCCTCACAGCACTGTTGCTCATTTGTTCTTTCCTTCAATGATTGCATTCATTCACTTAGAACATTTCTTGAGTGCCATCTGTGAACTTGGTGCCAGGGTGAGGGTGGCCAACTGTCCCGGACGGAGGGGTTCCGAGGATGCAGGACTTGGGGTGCTGAACCTGAGATAGTCCCAGGCAAACCAGGACGATCAGTCACCCTGCCTGTGTTGGGTGCTGGGGATTTGAGTGGTATCAGAGCCTGGCCTGGTCCCTCTGAGAACTGGAAAGGCTCCTGCCCATGGGAAAGGATGCCCCATAGGAACTGTTGGCCCTGAAACAGGCAGAGGGCGAGGTGCCCTGGTAGTGTGCTGTGCTCAGCTTTTTCCCGGTCTCCCTGGCTCCAGGCCAAAGCAATCCTACCCATTGCCTGGCTGGGAAAGCCAAGGCTGACAGCCTGGCGGTGGCTTTCCCACAGCAGCTGCCGTGAGTCAGCGCCTGGGGGCAGGGGTGGGCAATCCCACCTCTACCCACTCCCTTGCTGTATGACCTTGAGCAAGCCACCTTACCTCCAGGAGCAGCCTCCCATCCTCACCCAGAAGGGGAGTGACTGCCCGGTGGGGTAGTGACCGCCTGTCACAGGAGGCCTTTCCAGGAACCTCCACTTCACGAGGAACTCCCCGTGAAGCAGCCTCCCCATAGGCGGGGGTGCCTGCCAAGAACTTGGTCACTGCTGGGTTCTTGGCAGTAGCCAGGTGAGGACATGCCAGGAAGAACCTAGAAAGATTGGCCTTGAAATCAGACAGAATGGACCTTAATCCCAGCGGGTGACTGGACCTCTCCGGACCTCCTTTTCCTCACCTGGAGCATGAGGGCAACACCACCTCCCACTTCTGGATAGTGAATGGGATTCTGAAGATGAAGGCATGAGTCAGGTGCTCAAGCACACCAGTTCCCTTCCTGCCCCGTTACTGGTCCCTGTGTTCCCCTGCCCAGCTGGCTGGCCTCACCCGAATGTCTTCTTCATCTGCTTCCTTCTTTACCCTCCATTCATTGGGTATCCATCATGTGCGGGTCATCTTAAGACCTCAGGTGGGGCAGGCGTATAAAAAAATGGAGTCTCCAGGCTTTCATGGGAAGCTGTGGCAACTCCTGAGACCCCAGGGTAGTGGGGGAGAAAGAGCAGCCACAGCCGTCCCCCCCGGGAAAATAAGAGACCAGCTCCCTCACACCTCCCCTCTCTCCCACCATCACCCTCTGTCTGGACCCCTTTCCCTCCATCCTCCACCCCCACCATCACACCCCCTCCACTCCCAACTTCCACTAGGCGTGTCTTTTATCTACAACCAAGCACAGGGTCTCGCTCATTGTAGGCAGCAATAAATATGGAAAGAAGAGAGGAGAATCAGAAGGGAGGGGGTGGGCCTGAGTCTACGTTCAGGTTTGGGGGTTCATCAAAAGAATTCCTGCCCACTCTGTGCTCAGACTGTGATGTTCCCTCCAGAAAGGGAGAAGGCAGCAGAGGTGAGGACGTTAACTGGGTGAAGGTACATTCCACTGCCTTTCAGAGTCTTCCTGCCTCACGTCCTGCCCCTGTTTTACACCTTGTTGGTGGCCATCAGCAGCCCATTGCCCCTGGCGGGGGATGGTGTGGGGCGGGCTGTAATTCGGAGTTATCCGAGACTGGGGCACAGACACCCAGGCATGGACATCAGCTTTGCTAGGAGCGTGGGTCTCCTCGAGGAAAGTCATTTCCTTGTGTGTGAGGAACTTGACCAGATGACCTTGAAGTCCTACCAAAGGCAATCTAAGGATGCAGAAATTCTGAGATTTTGGGGTCTCCATATCCGGAAGCCGTGGTCTAAAGTTGCTCTGTTCAATGTGGTAGCCACGTGGCCACTGAGCACTTGCTATGTGGCTACTCCAAATTGTGCTTCAGTATAAAATAAACATCAGATTTCAAAGATTTAATACAAAAAATGTGAAATATCTTATTCATTTTTATATTGATTACATGTTGCAACGATATAATTTTGGATATACTGGATTAAATAAAATTTATTAAAATTAATTTCACCTGTTTCTCTTTACTTTTAAAGAAAATGTCGGAGCCAGCCCGGTGGCACAGCAGTTAAGAACGCATGTTCCGCTTTGGCAGCCTGGGGTTCACGAGTTCGGATCCCGGGTGTGGACATTGCACTGCTTGGCAAGCCATGCTGTGGTAGGCGTCCCACATATAAAGTAGAGGAAGATGGGCACGGATGTTAGCTCAGGGCCAGTCTTCCTCAGCAAAAAGAGGAGGATTGGCAGTAGTTAGCTAAGGGCTAATCTTCCTCAAAAAAAAAAAAGAAAAGAAAATGTGGCTATTACCGCATTTACAATTTCATAGGTGATGCACATTGTATTTGTATTGCACAGCACTGGCTAAAGAGGTGGCAGTCACCCAGCTAAGTCAAAACTTCTTCCCTGGCACCTGGGGCTGTGGGGTCTTACTCTCTTCCCAGGAGAGAAGAATCAGGCCTTGATCCCTTATGAGAAAGTGCTGTTTCCTCCCCCCACACATGAAGGCACCCCAAGTGTCCTGCTTTCTGGGGAAGTGAAGAGCAGAGCCCGTCCTCCAGGGCTGTCCTCCCTCCACAAGGAAGACAGAATGCAGACGTGACTGGGAAATTCCTTTCCAGGCTGCCTTCCAGCCCAGCAAGAGCCAGGCCGGCCCACCCAGAGGAAAGCCCTGGCGGCTCCTTCCTGCCTGGCCCAACCCTGCCCCTAAGTCTGAGCCAGGCTCCGGGTGGCGGGGGGGTGGGGTGGAGGGGCGCACCCACATCCCACAGTCTTCAGCCAGGACTGCACCAGGCTGGGCATTCAAGGGGCATTTGATTCCCCCCCAGGGAATTCACACACCAGCAGAGGAGGCGCGTCACGCCCAGGGGTAACTGGAGATGATCACTCAGCCTCCATCTGCTGGGAAACAGATCTCGACGAGATAGGGGCAGATCTGGGCCCTGTTTCTCCATGCCCCACCCCCACCAAGATTCCATCCCCCTTTTGAGAGGGAAATAAAGAACAGGGCACAGTGGTTGACAGTGAGACCTTAGCACTCCTCCAGGCACACAAGTTTCAACCCCACTTTGGCCAGCTGCTTGCTGTGTGGACCCTGAGCACTAACCTCGCTGGGCCTCAGTCTCCCCATCTGTAAAATGGGAACAATCACAGTACAAACCTTGCAGGGTCATTGTAAGAACTCAATGAGATGATGCGTGTCCAGTGCCCGACAGAGGAAGGGCTCACTGAACGTCAGCTACTGTTACTATTATTAATAATAACAGAATGGTTTCTCATTCAGGTACTTCTTTTGGTGACTGATCAGCCAAAACAAGGCTGCCACAGGGGACTTCTTAGGGACTCTAAGAACCAGTCATTGGAATGCAATTTGACTTGAAAGGGGTTTGTGGGGCGTTTGGTGTAGTGGTTCATAAAGAGCAGCCACACCTCTCTTGACAGTTTGAACTGGTCCCCTCTGGTGAGTGTTGGCTGGTCAGGTCCTTAGACAGTGTAGACTGGGGCGGGCAGCAGGGGGCCAGGAGGGCCCCTCCCCTGACCAGCCCCTTCCTGTGCTCCCCCTCCCCCCACACAACAGGCCTCTGGGCCAGGAGGGGCGGGCAAAGTGGAAGGAAAAAGTGGCTGGAGAACCTTAGAGGGTGGTTTTTAAAATTCCCCTCAGTCACCTGCGAAATGAAGCAGTGGGAAGGGTAATGCTCCCATTTCCCTTAATATTCCTGTCTAAAACTGGATTTTCAACAATAAGCGGATTTTTTTGTAAGTCCCAGAAGGAGTCTATCATCCCAGCAATTCCAGATCCTCAAATGGACAAACTCATCAACAAAATAGCCATATTAGCAGGTAATCATGGAAGACAAAGTGTTGCGCCCTAATTTTTCTACCTTCAAATTGTTGTACTCAGGTAACTTTGTCAACCGCACGTCCTTGAGACAAGACAATACTTTACTCCGAGATGACACCCACTTGGGTTTTTTGGTGCTAAAATGGGCTTCCTTTTATGAGGTGTGGAAGTAGCTGGTAGTTGCTTTGGGTTCTGTTGGTTGGCTGGTTAGGCTATTTTGTATGTCCTGACTTGGTGAAATAAAAAATTGGCCAAATCAGTTCCTAGAATTTGGGAGGGGATGGGTTTGCTGATCCAAAGGTCTGGGAACCACTGACCAGGTCCATCCTCCTACCCACCGAGGGCATTCCACTGTCCTGCAGGGCTGTGCCCTCAGAGCCATGGCCTTCGGGAATCCTCGCAGCCACACCCCTGACGAGGGGGCTCCTCCCGCTCCTGGCAACGAAGCAGTCACGTTTCCAGAGATACCATATCATCCTCAGACGCCTCTGCCTCTGAAGAAATTCCTCCCTTTGAACTGAAACCCAGTCATGCTGAGATTCATTTTCAGAGGTCACTCAGAACTTTCCAGTCTCACTGCCTAGGGACAGCCATTCAGAGATCAGAAGGCAGTGTGATTAAGGGGCCCTAGAGGCTTCCCTTCTCTGGGCTAAGCATTCTAGTCCCTTCCTTGGAGGGCCTCTACCCCACCCGCCCCTCAATCGCGTGGATCCCCCCAGGAGCGCAATGTGAGAGGCAGAGCAGTGTGGTTGGTAAACGGGTGGGCTCTGGGGTCAGACAGCCTTGGTATGAATGCTGGCCACACCTCTTTCTGACTGTGTGACCTTGGGCGGGTTACTGGAGCTCTCTGTGCCTCAGTTTTCAGTTTCTTCACTTCGAAGCAGAGATAATAACAATGCCAACAGGATTGTTGCGTTAGGAGGATGAAGTCAGTCAACACAAGCTAGGCCTTAGAACAATGGCTGGCACAGCATTGCGCTCGGCACGTGTCATCTAGGATGTGCTGTGTGGTCCTGCCCTCTCCCCCATCACCAGTTAATTGGTCCCACGGGGCACCTGACCCAAGCTGGGCCAACAAGTCTTTTCCCAGGGATTTTAGACCTGGGATGCAGAGAAAGGAGTCAGTTTTCTCCATTAGCTGAAGGTGCAAGGTGTAAAATTCAGCCATGTTTCCCACACCATGAAGAAAATCAGTATACTATGAAAGAGAAAAAGGTAATGTTCAGAAAAAAGCAAAGACAAGACACAGAGAGAGAGAGAGTTCTGGTTTTGGTTGCTCCTAAAGACCAGCTCCACCCCAGCCCTTCGTATAACTTCACTGTTTGTCTCACTTAGCTTTGGCTGCATAACAACTACCTCAAAACTTAGGGCTTGAGGGGGCTGGCCCAGTGGTGTACTGGTAATTTTGTGGGCTCTGCTTGGGTGGCCCAGAGTTCACAGACCAGGATCCCTGGCAGGGATCTAGCACCCCTCGTCAAGCCATGCTGTGGTGGCATCCCACATAAAGTAGAGGAAGATTGGCACGGATATTAGTTCAGGACTAATCTTCCTCACCAAAAAAAAACAAAACAAAACAACACAAAAAATAAAACTTGGGGCTTGAAGCAGCAATCACTCACCAGCTCCTATACGCTACGATTTGGCTGGGCTCTGCTGGTATCTCCTGGGCCCAATCACATAATTGCATTCAGCTGGCAGCTTGACCAGGGCTGGATGGTCCAGGACGGCCTGAAGGTGACCTCGCCTTTACTGAATGTCTGCCACGTGCCAGGCACTGTAGGAAATGCCAGAGTGGAGAAAATGAACATTTACTGGGCTCCAACTTTGTGTTAGGCCAGTGATGCAAATTGTAGGTGTATTATCTCACTTAATCTTCCTGATTACGTGGTCAGAGAGTTGTTATTATTATCACTCCCATTTTACAGATGAGGAAACTGAGGCTCAGAGGGGGGATAACCTACCTAAGATTTCAAGACCCAGAGGGGCAGAGCTGGAATTCAGGCCCAGGAGTCTTGAGTTTCTGCAGAGCCCATACTCTTGTACTGTGCCGTCCTGGTCTTTCCACATCAAAGAGTCAAATTTGGCCCTACCCTCACGTGCCTTCAGTGTCCTCAAGGGGACTGAGTGGACAGCACCCAACAGCATAAGATTCACCGCCATTCATTCAGCAAATGTGCCCCATACCTCTCTTGTGCTAGGCACTGTGTTAGGTTCTAGACATGCGGAAATGACTCAGACACAGGATGCAGAAGAGGAGCGTGGAGTAGGAAATGATTAATCATGCCTGGTTTGGGCTCAGCATTGACTCTTTTATCAGCCTGATTCTTAAGGGATGGGTGATGCTGGTGAGGACATGCAGTTCAGGCCAAACTCCCCTTCCCACCGATGTGCAATGTCTCAGGGTCCCAGTTACACAGCGATCAGAGGTAAAGTGATCATCGGGGGAAGGTCAAGGGCTCTCGGGCCATCCTGTGAGCCTGGCTACAAAACTGTTCACAGGATACCTGTGAATGCCAGGTCAAAGCTAGCAGTTTCCAGGGTGAGGTGACACCCTTGTCATCTTCTGAGGCAGCTCAGGAATTTCTGAGCCCAAGGAAGCCATTTCTGCCAGTCCAGAGTTGGGATGCTCAGAGACACAGCATCCACGTGCCCAGAGCCCTCTCCCCAGTGGGCAGGCAGGAGCACTGGGAAAGCAGGGTGTGCAGTGGAAGGAGCCTGACCTCAGAAGGAGCCAGATCCTGCCGTGACTCCTAGCTGTGTCACTTTCTGGCTGTGTTCCCACAAGCTGGAGGTGTACTCTTCCTGAGCACCCTTCTCATCACCTGTGAAACAGGGAGAAAACTCCCTGTCTTAACCAACACTTTTTGTGTTTCTCTAGCTAGCTTAAGCAAAGTGAGGTCTCTATGAGCGGGAGACCAGGGCACCTCCTGGAACTCCAGGGCACAGGGCCCCGTGAGCCTGGCTCCACGCCTGTAAAGCCATCAGAAATTCAGGCAGGACTCCCTCTCCGGCTCCCACCTCATCTCTTTTCCCTCTGTGCTTGCTTCGCTCTTCTCCCTCTGCAGACAAGCTTCTTTCATTTGTCTGGTACCTGTCACAAAAGCCAGCTGTCCCCAGAGCTCACACATAGGATTATAGGAGGTCCCAGCCTCAATCATTCTGGCTGCTTTCTTTCAGTCCCAATTCTAAACTGGGAGAAAGAATCTGGTCCAGCTTGGGCCTAAGGTCCATCACTGTGGTCTATGGCACAGGTGGCCATGTCCACGAAAGGTGGGTCGTATAGCACAACTGGGGACCCCCATGGGTGAAGCGAGGAAGGGGGCACTTCTCAGAGGAGTGTCACCATGAGCTAGGCAGATCCCCCCAACAATTATCATGAGGATTAAATAAGACAATGAACATTAACCACTTGGCACCTAATAGGCATGCACTTCAGGGGAGGGCCTTAGGTCAGAGTCCCAAGAAGGAGGGCTCAGGGAGAAGAGGGGCGAGGAAGAGAAAGGGGCGAGTATAGAAGGATGCGGTCTCAGCCTGGCCCATGGCAGCTCTAGAGCCCCAGCTGCCCTGCAGAGTCAGTCTCACCTGGAGGCAAGGGGACTAGTCTTTTGTACCCCTCACCAGTTGGTCCCCAGGAGTGTGGGGGAGGGGAGGCTTCCCTTTGGCTGAGGGCACTTCTCAAGAGAAGGGGGCAGCTGTGATTGCTTGCAGCCAACATGCCGCGGCAGCTGGGAGGCGGACGCGCCAGCCGGGAAAGGGGACTCGGGTGGGGCACCAACAGCA
Source organism: Equus caballus (assembly GCF_041296265.1). NCBI lineage: Eukaryota > Metazoa > Chordata > Mammalia > Perissodactyla > Equidae > Equus > Equus caballus. The sequence goes on from NC_091685.1 coordinate 17,298,738, forward strand.
TCCATTACAGGGAACCTCCAGTAAACACATATGGGCACTAGTTGCCTCTTGTCTTTGTCTCACCCTTTTACAGGTTTAAGAGTAATATTAAATTATATTTTGTGGTTTTTTTTTTTTTTTTTTTTTTGAGGAAGATTAGCCCTGAGCTAACTGCTGCCAAGCCTCCTCTTTTTGCTGAGGACTTTCCTCTTTTCTCGATTCTGTTCTGTAAAGTGTAAAGTGTTCTGTAAAGTGAGTGAAACACCTCCTGCCTTTTCTCCTTCTTGGGTTGTTGGGAGAAGATGTAGAAAGCTCTGCACAGACGGTTTGCAGTGTTATAAGTGCTGCCTTTCAAGGGCCGTCACCATTCACGCCTGATCTCTCCCTCTCCAGAAACAAATGGCCATTATTCTGGCCCCACCCAGCTACCTGGTACTTCTTGAACTTCTCCCTGGACATTCACGCCTTGGTGCTTTCATTCAAAAGCTGTGCTGTTCGCTAAGAAAGCCTGTTTCCCTGCCTTCTTCATTGTCCAGATCCTGCCCGTCTAAGAAGGCTCACTCCTCCACGACGTCTTCCCGCCCCTCCGGAACACTGCATCTCTGGGGTCTGCTTTACCCCTGGGAATGTCTCCCTCCCTGCACTCTGAGCTCCTTTCCCTGGTCCAAACTGTTAATTCCAACGTCACACGGCACTGTCGGGTGCAGACCAGGCCCTGTGCTGGGCAATGGGGCTTCAGAGTGGAGGGAGACCCCATCTCTACCCTCAAAAGGACCCCCATCTAGTGGGATCAGAGAGACCAAAAAGCACCTGATCACTGACCTACAGGTTAGGGGAACAGAGTGGTTAGGTGCACCTGGCCTTGAACCTCAGGATGCAAGGAACGGAAGCCTAACTACAGTGGCTTAACTAAATAGGGCATATTTTTCCCAAATAGTAAGAAGACCAAAGTAGGTCCTCCAGGACTGCCTCAGAGGCAGGCTCCTCCTGGATTCCGCTCTGCCATCCTTAGCATGTGCCATTTTTCTCATTTGTAAAATGGGAATGATGGAATTTTCCTTATAGGGCTGTTGTAAAGATTAAGCAAGTTGACATACGTAAAGAGCTTAGAACAGGATCTGGCACATATTAAGTGCTCTGTACAGATCTGCTATTTTTATTATTATTATTGTTATTGTTATTCTGTCATACTGGAAAAATGACTGCTGGCCCTCCAAGTGTCACATCTTCATCCCTGTCAGGAAGGGAGGAAAGGCAAAGCACAAAAAAAGTGAGTGCTGGCTGAATCCATCTGTTTTTTGTTTTTTCTTAAGATTTTATTTTTTCCTTTTTCTCCCCAAAGCCCCCTGGTACACAGTTGTATATTCTTCGTTGTGGGTCCTTCTAGTTGTGGCATGTGGGACGCTGCCTCAGCATGGCTTGATGAGCAGTGCCATGCCCTCGCCCAGGATTCGAACCAGCGAAACACTGGGCCACCTGCAGCAGAGCGTGCGAACTTAACCACTCCGCCACGGGGCCAGCCCCATATTTTTTTGTTTGTTTGTTTGTTTTTAATTGAGGTGAAATCCATATAAAACCAGCAAAGAGTCAGCCACTGATGATTAAGTTGCTAGGAACGAAAGGTTTTTTCCTTTTTGCAATTACTGATTATCGCTTTTAGCTGTGTAGCTCACCCATTGTTAACTGCTGTTTAGGCAATATGCTGTCTGACTCCCACTAGGCTCCTATAGATACTAGCTCCCTGGAGCGGGGTCACCATGGTAATGGGTGTCTGAGCTGTTTCTCAGGAATTAGAACTCCTTTGTCCACTCCAGGCCGGTTGAGACCACCAACCCACAAGCTGGGCCCGTGCAGATGTCCGATAGGCGACCTTTTGATGCGAAGAGGCTAAAAACTCCACCGTCCGATCATGCTCACACCCCCATTTTGTGAGCATGCGTCCTGTGAAGAGGCACCGAGTCTGACTACGCTTGCGCACATCATCAGTTACCTCACCTCCAATCACCTGTCTCCACATTTCAGACTGCCTTGCCCCTCATCCCATAAATTTCCCTGAGTCCCTGTGTTCGGGGAAGTGGATTTGAGACTCACGCTCTTGCTTCCTCCCATGGCTGGGTTGTGATTAAACTCTCTCTCTGCTGCAATCTCATCATCTCAGTGTTTGACTTTCCGGGCGGCGGGCAAAAACGAACCTGGAACGGTAACACATCTAACATGAAATTAACCATTTTAAAGTGAACCTTTCAGTGGCATTTAATACGTTCAATGTTGTGCAACCACCAACTATCTAGTTTCAAAACGTTATCACCCCAAAAGGAACCCCCGTACCCATTGATCACTTGCTCCCCATTCTCCCCTCCCCCCAGCCCCTGGCAACAATCAATCTTCGTTTTGTCTCTGTGGATTTATCTATTCTGCATAATTCCATCCATTTAAAGTGCTTTCTGGGAAGCCCCACTGAACCTCTTCTGCTCACTTCTCATTGGCCAGGAAAGTGTCTGATTTTTGGCTGGGCGCCTTGCTGCCCCCCACAAAATCAGCATTCTGCCATTCTAGATTCTAACTTATTGAGCACCTAACCATATTTTATTGATTCTCAGACCCATGAATCCTTTTTTACATTTTAACTTTTCTGAAATAAGAATCGTCTTATAACTGATACTATCTCATTTTTAATGAAATACAGCATGTGTCAAGCACGGTTCTAGGTACTGGGGATAAATCAAAAAACGAAACAGACAAAGTTCCCTGCCCTCATGAAGCTGACATTCTAGTAGTGGGGAGATCAACAATTAAACATAATAAATAAGTGATTTATTTAATGTGTTAGAAAATAATAAATGCTGAGAAAAAATTAAAAGTAGAGCAAAGTAAGGTCCTTTTGGGGGATGGACTAAGGACTGGTTGCTGTATGAATGTATCAGTTAGCTATTGCTGTGTAACAAATTACCCCAAAACTTGGCAGCTTAAAAGAATGAACATTTATTATCTCAGTTTCTGTGGGTCAGGAATCCAAGGGTGGCTTGGCTAGGTCATTCTGGCTCAAGGTTTCTCACAATGTTGCAAACAAGATGTCAGGGGGGCTGTGCTTATCCGGAAGCTGAGCTAGGGCTGGAGGATCCACTTGGGAGATGGCTCACACGTATGGCTGTTGGCAAAAGCCCGGCTGTTGGCAGGAAGCCTCAGTCCCTTGTCATGTGGGCCTCACCATACGGCTGCTTGAGCATCTTCCCCATGTGTCAACTAACTTCCCCAGAGCAGGTGACTCAAGAGAGAGAGCAAGGAGAAACCCACAGGGTCTTTTATGAGCTATTCTTGGAAATCACTTCTGCTACATTCTATTCGTTAGAAGTGAGTCACTGTGTCCAGCCCACGTTCAAGGAGAGGGGAATTTAAGGAGGAGCATCAAAGAATTTGTGGACGTTTCTGGAAACCGCTACAACTACATAGGGTAGTCAAAATTAAAGAAAGGTAATATTTGAGCAAAGACGTGGAGGAGGTGAGGGACTCAGCCACGCCGCTCTGGGGGCAAGAGAGGGGAGTGTTCTGGGCAGAGGAAGCAGCCGTGCTGTTGGGGCAGAAGCTTGCCGCATGCTGGGAAAGAAGAAGGAACACTGGGAGGCAACTAAGGGGACTGCCACACTCCTTTCCTCCATTACTAGCTGAGTGACCTTGAGCAAGTCACTTCTCTCTCTGAGCCCCGTTTTCCTCCTCTGTGAAATGAGAATGATGGAAGTAACTACACACAGGTTTATTACGAGGATTAAATAAAATAATACAGATCTTCCCTGATTTATGATGGGGTTACATCCCCATAAACCCATTGTAAGTTGAAAATGCATTTAATACATGTAACCTACTGGCCATGTTAGCCTAGCTCAGCCCACCTTAAACACGCTCCGAACACTTCCATTAGTCTGCAGTTGGGCAAAATCATCTAATACAAAAAGTCTATTCATAATAAATTGTTGAATATCTCCTGTAATTTATTGAATACTGCACTGAAAGTGACAACAGAACTGTTGGATGCAGACAGAGTGATTATAAGCTGTCACTTGTTTACCCTTGTGATCATGGGTCCCACTGGGAGCCACGGCTCGCTGCCACTGCCCATCCTCAAGGGAGAGTGTCATACTTCATATCACTTCCCTGGGGAAAGACCAAAACTCAAAACCAGAAGTACTGTTTCTACTGAATGGTTATCGCTTTCACATGGTAAAGCTGAAAAGTCAAAAGTCGAACCACCACGAGCAGGAACCATCTGAAAGAGCAGAGCATCCAGCCCATGTCTGGTACATAGTAAATACTCAGTAAACATCCCTTAGTGTTATTCTTGTTACAATCAGGTGCAGTAGCCTCTTTTTTAACGTCTGAGCATCGGGTACAGTGGTGCAAATCATCAGCTGGGGGCTCTTGGAGGACATGGCCCCCAGGGCACCTGGTAGAAACGTCTTCCCTCCTCTGCGACCTGGAGGAAAAGCTGAAGAAGAGAGGAACTTTGTCTGCCAGTCAGAGCCTGGACCCCAGGTCTCAGAGCAGTCTCCAGGTTTGAGTGCCCAGCCTGCCAAGCTGCTGGCGTGGGGATGGGGGCTGCTCAGCCAGGGACTGAGGAGTCAGCTCAGAGGTTCTAGAGTGCGGTCTCCCCCAGGTACCTCTCTTGAGCCCTCCAGCCTCAGTCAATCCAAGGACAAGTATTTGCTGAGCCCTGCCTCAGCCTTGCTTTGCCTTGGCTAGTGGAAATGGGGCAGTCAGCAAGAGCAAAACCCCAGGGATTCTGCCAACCAGGACCTGGGGTCTTTGGAAAGGGCAGAAGCCACTTGGGGTCAATCCTTCTGTGTGTCCTCAAGAAGAGGAACTGGACACAATGAAGGAGAGGGAAGAACTGGGTCCTCACTTGGTGGCAAGATGGTTGCTAGGACCCACCAGTTCTTTCCATTGGTGAGCGCCCACCTGGGTCAAGGACCACTGTGGCCTCGTTAATTCATGCCAGGTGGACTCAAGGGCTCCTCCTGACCGCCCCCACCCCCCGATGGGCTCCTAAAGATGTGGTTCAGGGTGAAAGAAGCTTGGATCAGTGGGGAGGGCTCTGCTCTAAGGACTACAAACATCGCTTCCGACCCTGGCTCCACCACGCACACTGTGTGACCTTGGCCAGCTTCCTGAGTTATTTTCTGGGCCTCAGTTTCCTTCATTGTCAAAAAGGATAATAATTTCTGCTCTGCCTAACTTATTCAGTCAACAGATACTTAAGTCCTTAGTATGTGCCCAGAACTGTTCTGATGCCTTAGAAATACTGTGCAGAACAAACAAGACATTGAAGACCTCTGCTCTCAGGGAGCTGACCTGCTAGTGGGGAGACAGCCTGAAAAACTGCCAAGTGGTGGTAGACGCTAAGAAGAAAAGCAGAATAAGGTGAGTGGATAGAGAAGGATGGTCAGGGTAGTTCTCGATGAGGGGTGACTTTTTTAAATGGAGATCAGAACCAGTGAAGGAGTGGATCTTGCAGATGTCCAAGGGAAGAACATTCCAGGCCGAGGGAACAGCAGGCGCCCCAAGAAATGAAGGTGCCTGGGTGGTTCAAGGCAGAGCAAGGAAGCAGTTCATGGGAATGCTAGGAACAAGCAAGGTCCAACCAGAGCAATGCTTTCACAGCATGTGTCTGATCACATGTCGCTCCTCTGCCAAAGTCCTTATGGGGCCCTCCAAGGCCCCACGTGATCTTCTTCCCTCTTCCCTCTGTGACCTCCTTGCTCCCCACCCCCAAGCTCCCTCTGTGCCAGTCCCACTCCTCCTGGCTGTTGCTCACACCTGCCTTGAGGCTTGACCCTAACTCAGGGGCTCAGAATCATCTGCACGGCTTATTAAAATGCAGATGGCTGAGCCCCAGCCTAGTTACTGGTTCAGAAACTGGTTGAGTCTGGGTGACATAAGATGGTTGCTAGGACCCACCAGTTCTTTCCATTGGTGAGTGCCCACCAGGGTCAAGGACTACTGTGGTCCTGTTAATTCATGCCAGGGACCCCAGAATGTTGCATTTCTAACAAGGTGGCTGATACTACAGTTTTAGAAGCACACTCCAGTTGTTCCCTCTGCTGGGAGCCACTCTGGCCCAGGCACCACATGGCTAGCGCCTTCTCCTCCTTCAAGTCTCTGCTCAAACCTCATGGTCCTAATGAGGCCTACTCTGACCATCCTGTGCAGTACTGCGGTCTGCTCCCCTGGACCCCCAATCTCCTCCCTACTCCCTACTCTATTTTTCCTTTCCTCCGTAGTACCTACCACTTTCTAACATGTGAGTAATTTTACTTAGTTTATTGTTAACTATATGTCCCCAAGTACCTAAGAAGGTTTCTTAACCCAGATTCCATGAACCCCTGAGGACCCCATGGATCTCCCAGAAATCTGCTAACCCACCGAATTTATATCCAATCATTCGTGACCATGATGTCTGTAGCTTCTATTAGATTCTCAAAGAATTACTCAAGCCTGAAAGCTTAAAATCCACTAGTAGAGTGCTCAATAAATATTTGTTGGCTAAACTAGAGAACTTTTTAAGCACTATTCACACACACACACACTTCTCTCATTTTTTTTTTGAAGGAAAACTGTTTAGTGGCACAATGGCTCCCAAATGTTGGTGTCCATAGACTGACTATGTCAGAATGACAGTGGTGCTTGTTTTTTTTTGAGGAAGATTAGCCCTGAGCTAACATCTGCTGCCAATCCTCCACTTTTTGCTGAGAAAGACTGGCCCTGAGCTAACATCCGTGCCCATCTGCCTCTACTTTATATGTGGGATGCCTACCACAGCATGGCTTGCCAAGCGGTGCCATGTCCGCACCCGGGATTGGAACCCCCGACCCGCGGGCCAACGAAGCGGAACGTGTGCACTTAACTACTGCGTCACCGGGCCAGCCCCTCAGTGTTGCTTTTTAAAAATACAAATTCTTATGCTTCAAAATACCCTCAGAGCGTCTGAGTCAGGAGGTTTGGGTGGGGCCAGAGAGTCCATATTTTTCAGCTCCCCCCCCAACACACACACCTCCAGGTGAGTCTGAGGGGCAGCCAGGTTGAGGAATTTCTGGGTGAAGCCTTCACTGGAGAGGGATTCAGGGGAATCAATTCCAGTGTGCTGCTTTTACACTTTGAAAAAAATGTGATCACATCCATGGTCGCTGTGACCTTCCCCCTAGTTCTCAGGGTGACCAGGCAGGGATTACAATCTCCTTTTCACTGAGCAGAAAGCTGAGGCCCTGCGGAACCAGGTGACACCTCCCTCCCCACACTCGTCGGTCATACTGCCTGTGAGCGGTGGAGACGCGATTAGAACTCTCGCTCTAGGGTGCCCCCTCTGCACCAACTGGATAAACCCAAGTTCCAGGAAATCCCAAGGACACTACGGGGAAGGGGAGCCAGGGAAGGGAAGGGCAAGTGACAAACACGTGGAGGGCAAAGTTCAGGGAGGCTGTCTCCTGACCACCGGGAGAGACTCCAGCTGCTCTAAGGACACAGGCATTCACATGCTAACTTTGGCTGTGTGTCCTGCCAGGTCTGCCACTTTCCCTTTGTGTGCCTCAGTCTCCTTATCTGCATAGTAGGGCTGGTAATCCATACCCTGCCCCCAATAAGATGCTCGTAGAACGTAAGGCACTCTACACATCCAAGTTATTATAATTGTTATCAAGGGGAGGTGCAACATCCCCAACTCGCAAGATCTTTAGGGACAGAATTAAATCGAGCCTTTCATTCATTTCAGGTGCATTTTTGAGCACCTACCATGTGCCAGGCATTTAACCTTCACAACAACCCAGTGGGGTTGGTACTGCTGTTGTCCCCATTTCACAGATGAAGAAACTGAAGCTCAGGGGAATGAGTTGCAATTCGTTGGATCATCTGTTCATTCACTCAACTTTTTCTAAAAGCCTGTTCTGGGCCAGGCTCTGGGCCAAGCGCACCAAGATGAACAAGTCCTTCAGGAGACATGCCCACAAATTACTCTAGTAACAATTCAGTACATGCTTCCACAGACAAGTGAGTGGGAGCCGGAGCAACTGGCTCCCCTGGGGTTGTGGGAACGGGTAGCTGATATTCTGAGCGACCTTGCACCGCTAAGGTGCCTGGGTCCTCCGCAGAGGTGGCAATCACAAGGCCTGGCTGGGTTCGAGTCTCGCTTGTCAAGGATTTGCTGCGTATTCCCAGGAAACCCATTCTGCCACGGAGCCTCAGTCTCCATCTGGAAAAGTAAGAGATGGGGTTTGTGATGCTGCAGCTCTGGGGACCTAAACCTCTGGCCCTCCCACCCCACCTTCTGGTGAGTTCAAGCTTGGTCCCAGCCAGACCAAGCCCCTTGGAAAGCGCCAAACACCCCGCCCCAAAGCAGCATTCTAAAGCCCGCCTAACGGCTCGGGGTCCAGAGGGCGAAGCTCCGACAGAGGCGGGGCCTCCCGGGGGCGCGGCCCTGCCAGCCCCTCCTCATTCAGCCAATGAGCGCCCGGGGGCGGGGCAGCCCCGCCTCTGGATATAAGAAGCCGCGGCGTCTCAGGCGCGGCACGGAGATTGCCGAGTCCAGCCGGGCGTGTGCGCGGTGTCCTCGTTGCCCCAAGCCGGCGCCACGGGGCGCACAGGAGCCCTGAGTTCGGTGCCTCCTGGGCTGGGCAGGAGTACGGGTCCGGTTCGGTTTTCCTTTGCCTGCCTGGACTGCAGGGAGGGCACGGGACCCGGATCCCTCGCCGCAGAGGAACAGCCGGCCGCGACCAGGGGACGCCCGCGCTGACCCTCCGCTCGCCGCCTCCGCAGGCAGGCGGCCCGCGGTCATGGCAGACCACCTGATGCTCGCCGAGGGCTACCACCTGGTGCAGAGGCCGCCGCCCGCCGCGCCCGCCCATGGCCCTCACGCGCTCCGGACGCTGCAGCCGTACGCGGGCCCGGGCCCTGACAGCGGGTTGCGGCTGCGGGGGACTCCGCTGGGCCCGCCGCCGCCCCCACCCAGCGCCCTGGCGTACGGGGCTTTCGGGCCGCCGGCCGCCTTCCAGCCCTTTCCGGCTGTGCCTCCGCCGGCCGCCGGCAGCGCGCACCTGCAGCCCGTGGCGATGCTGTACCCGGGCCGCGCACCTGCGCCCCCCGGCGCCCCGGGAGGGCCCCCGGGCCTGCAGCCGCTGCCCGGCGCCCCGGCCCCGCCGCCGCCGACCCCCGCGCACGCCCTGGGCGGCATGGACGCCGAGCTCATCGACGAGGAGGCGCTGACGTCGCTGGAGCTGGAGCTCGGGCTGCACCGCGTGCGCGAGCTGCCCGAGCTCTTCCTGGGCCAGAGCGAGTTCGACTGCTTCTCGGACTTGGGGTCGGCGCCGCCCGCCGGCTCGGTGAGCTGCTGAGCGCGGCCGGGCCCCTGCCTGGCGTGCCCGAGAGGAAACGGGGGTCTGACTGCGCGCCAAGCGTCTGGACCCCGCGCGCACCCTCCGTGAGGGTGGAGGCAGCGGGTTAGTGCACCGAGCCCACCCCGGGCTGAGACGCCTGGCCTCACTCCAGGCTCCGCCTCCTGCAGGGTGACAGTTTGGCTTCACCTCTCTGACCCCGAGCCTCGGCGGTAAAGGGAAGGGGACTAGACCCCCTTCCGGACTCCCCGTTCTTGGATTGTGTCCTTTCCTCTCGGACTCTTCCCCACCCCACCCCCCAATCTGAGCCATTCCAGGCCTCTGCCTGATTCCCCTCTCTCCTTGTGCAACCCACTGCGGTCACTGGGTCCCTGGAGCCGCTAGACCTGGCCTCACTCCCGCTGCCTGGCCCTGAGGTCGCTGGGCCTCCCGCCTGAGGAGGGGAGGACTGCACAGCCGGAACCCCCCCCCCCCTGGCGTGGAGCAGCGGCCCATCTGGCCTCCAAAACCAAAATAAAACTGGGTCACTTTACTGGCTTGTGTTTTCATTTCCTTCTCACTCCAACCCTCCACTCTATGTGGCTTCTGGAGTCCTGAAGTTGTTGGGGACTCTGGGTGGGATGGAGGCCACAGCACATGGCAGTGCCCAGGAGAGGAAATTGACAGTTTCTTTCGAAAATATCTGTGGGTTGTGCAATTGTTATGTCATAATCTGTAAGGCAGAGGCTGCCACCGCCGGATGGCAGGGTAAGCCAAGGGCACCAACGTGGGGCTCCCCAGCTCCTGGGAGGGCTGGGGGCTGGGTGGGCTGCCCTCACCTGTTTGCTCAGGGCAGCATGGAGGCCGGAGGAGAGCTGGGTGGTACCTGCGTCAGACGGCCCTGGCTTTCAACTGTGGTTCTCCTTGTCCAGGACACCATCCACCTGGATTTCTGAGGCTATTTCCTCAGAGACAGATGGTCCCAGGCTCAGGTGGTTGTGGGGGTCAAATGCAATGGGAGGCCTTTAGCACAAGGGCCAGACACCTGGTGGCCCTCGATAAATGATAACGATGGTGATTCTATGAACTGGGGCTAGCTTTCTTCCAGCCGCTGTGCCAACCTGGTGCATGCCCTCAAGGAGTCACAGTCCAGTGGGAGTAGGGGGTGACAGACCTGGAAATCAACTCATTCTGGTACAAAGAAGAGTGAGATAAAGACTAGAAAACAGGTAGGGCTGCCCAGTGGGCAAATCCAGAGGAGGGTACGCTTTCAGCTGGTTGGGGGTCAGGTCAGTTCAGACTTCAGGGAGGCGGTGACATTTGATGTGGTGAGCAGAGCCTTGAATGATGAGGACATCTTTAGGACTTGGAGAAGGTGGCAAGACCCCTTCGAAGGCAAGGAGGCATATAAGTCCAGGGACAGGAAGGCACGGTGTCCAGAAGGGGCAACAATGGTCTAATGGCTTTACGGCAACTTTGTGAGGTGGGCACAGTCCCCATTCTGCAGATGAGGAACGTGGAGCTTGTCCAGGCCTGGAAGGATTTGGCCCGAGTCCTGATGAGCAGAGTGAGCTCCTGGCCACCCTCTGCTGTTGACTCTGGCAAGCTCCCTAGGTCTTCAGGGGTGTGGGAGAAAGGCAGGAAGAGAGAGACTGAAGGCAGGCAGGAGACGCTGAGGACGGGGTGAGGACAGGGCAGTGGAGCTGGAGAAGAGAGAATGAATTCCAGAGACTCCAGGAGAGGAGCACGGAGCTGCGACCTTCTGTCCCCAGTGGCTGGGCTTCACTCTCCTGCCAAGCTCATTTGTGGACGTGACTCCCCTCCGCCCTGAGTTCACCCAGGGCACACTGTGTCAGCACCAGCTCCAGAGCCACCAGGACAGGCATGGAGTGGGCAACAGGAGGTGTTTGGCAAACGAATAAAGGTCCCCTAAGATAATGGGGCCTCCTGGGACAGGATGGGGAGCAAGGGCACAGAAGCTTCTGGGAAGGGACTGGCCTGAATTCTGGGCTCAAAAAGGCCAGTGTTTGCCCTGGCTTTGCCCAAGCTCCAGACCAGAGATAGAAACCAAAGGACTGGCCTAGGATGGGGAGGGGGAGGGTCTGGCCCTGGCCTGGAGACTGCCCTGATGCCCTTCTCTCTGGGCCTCAGTTTCTCTACCAGTAAAATGGGGCTAATAATGCTGCCCTGCTATTTCACAAGGGAATAAGCCCGTGATGAGTGAGAGGAAATGCAGCAATGGGTGATAAGCATTTGGTAAACTCCACAAGTTCTCCATATGGAAGGCGTTACAATGGAAACCCAACACCTGTCTCTTTCTAGAGTTACGGGGGAGGGAGCACAGAAGAGGGAGTCCAGCTGCTGAGCTCTTTCCAGGCTCCCATCCCTCCCAGAGGGGCTACTGACAAGTTGGACACTAGACAAGGGGACAGAGGAGAAGGTAAGGCTGGGGCAGCCCACCACCTGGATCCCCAAATCCCTGACACTCTGTGGAGGATTCTGACCCTCCTGGCTGGAGGGGAGGATGGAGTATCCTTGCTGCCAGTACACAGAGGCTTGTAGTCTGACAGCCTCGGGGTGCATCTCCAGAAGTGGCTCCTACAGGCTGCCTTACCTCAAGATAGTCATCCTACCTTCTGAGTCTCCATTCTCCTAGGGTAGTCAAACCAGCTTCCTGTCCATCCACTAGGCATCTCTCACCTCTTCCTGGGGCCGCCTCCTGAGGCAACTTGTTGCCCCTCAGGCCTGTGGATATCCCTCTCATACCTGGGCTGGGTCTTTGGGGTTGGGAGTTGGGCTTCCTCAGGGTTGGGAACTGAGTCATGGCACAAACAAGATGTTTTTCCATCTTTTTTTTTTTTTTTTTTTGAGGAAGATTAGCTCTTAGCTAACGTCAGCTGCCAATCCTCCTCTTTTTGCTGAGGAAGACTGGCCCTGAGATAAAATCCTGCCCATCTTCCTCTACTTTATATGTGGAACACCTACCACAGCATGGCTTGCCAAGTGGTGCCATGTTCGCACCCGGGATCCGAACCAGCGAACCCCAGGCCACCGAAGCGGAACGTGCGAACTTAACCTCTGCGCCACCAGGCCAGCCCCTTCCATCTTTTTTTTCCCTTTTCATATGAAAGTCCTCCCCAGGCTGAAGTTCTTTATTTTGAAACATCTTTTGGTTGACCGGATTTCATCACCAAGCAGTTTTTTCCAAGAAAAGTATGACTTCTCTTGAACTCCGCTATAACATAAGGATGCCAGTATTACCTCTCTCATACAGCTGCCATGAAGAATGAATGTGTTAATCCACATCAGGCGTTTAGAACAATGTAGATGGTGGTTCATCATCCTTGAGTCCTGGCTCTTCAGGGAGACCTTTATATTACGTTAGAGTCTTTCGAAAGTCTGTGTGTTAACCATCTGGGAAGGGGTTACTCCACAGTCACACTGTTGCAGGCTGGAGTCCTCAGGAAGGAGACTCTGAGACAGTGTTTAGCTTGCAAGAGATTTCTTAGGGAGCGCCCTAGGGATCAGCACTTGTGGGAGGGAGGTTCGGAGCAGAAGCAAGCAGAGGAAGCTGCAAGGCTGACCCGACAAGAGCTCGGCAGCGAGGAGGCCCTCAGAGTCACCCCATTACACTCCTTTTTGCTCTTGCCCCGTCAGTCATCAGATGTGGCTGCCCAGGGAAGTGGCGTGTCTGTGGGCGAGGCAGCTCCCCGCTGCTGAGCAATCCCTGGGGAGCTGCCAGGGGAGGGCTGTCCGCCAGCAGCACCCCAATGGCTGGGGCAACAAGCTCATGGGAGGGGGTCTCAGCGGCACATCACAGGGCTCCCCACAAGCACTGGGGTGGGGACCAGCGTGAGGTGAGTGTCGTAAGAGTCCTAATGGCAAGTGCCTCCTTAAATTTGTGCTCTAGGTGTCTCATTGGCCTCTCGCTAGTTCCAGGCCTGACTAGAACCTTCTCTGTTAGAGGGAAAAAATTCTGTTTAAGGAATATCAACTTTCTAGGGTTGACGTGATGAGACTGTATATAAAGTAATTCTCAGTAACCGCCACTGCCGTCATCATCATCATCATCATTGTCGTCGTCATCATCATCATCATTCCAGCTAAGCTAAGTGTTCAACAGTCAGTTGAATAAATTAAATGAACAGTCTGATGCTAGTCCTTTCCCAGGCAGCTTAGGTCGTTTATCTGATTACCAAGTAATCCTCTTGAGTTCCTTAATCCATCCTTGCCTAGCTCTTTATGCCACCCACTGTTAGAAGTGCTGGATCAGGATTACTGACGACTGTAGGACTAAGTCAGAACTCGTGGAGGGCCTACTATGTGTAGGCATGATGGGAACTTATGGCACCCAGTAGGTGCTCTTTCTGTTCCAGCCTCTCCTTTAACTACCACCCGACCCTGTAAATAACTCTGCTAGGTAGTTTTATCCCCTTTCCAGGCATCAGGAAACTAGGGCTCAGAGAGTGAATTACTCCTCCACCCCAGTAAGTGGTGGGGCGAGCGTGCCCACTCCGGTCTGTCCGGGGCCCTTCCCCTCCCCAGGCTGGGGCTGGCCAGGGACCTGAGGCTGAGCGAAACAAGAGCAGAGTCCCAGACCTGGTTCTGCCACTTTGTGACCATGAGATACAGACGTCACTGAGCCTCTTTCGGCCTCAGTTTCTTCTTCTGTACAATGGGGAGAATAAGCTCAACCTCAGAGGTGTGTGTGCAAGCATTCAGATGAGACTGGGTTTCTGAGAGTACACCGCGAACAGTGTCGTGCTGCTTGGTGGGGGTGAGTAGGGGATGAACAGCCATGACCTCTGCCCTGAGCTGATCTGGAGAGAGACCTGCACACACTTTAGGACTTGAGATCTGGGTCAGCCTGGAGCGGGCAATGTAGAGACATATGTCAGGGGTTCTGGGCAGGTGCTGCCGAGCTCAGGGGCTGGGAAACCCTGAGAGCGGGTGGTGATGAAAGGGTAGAGTGTGGGTCAACTTGGGAGGATATCAGATAAAGGGCCAAGGTCCAAAGGGCACCCTGACTGACAGAGGAAGTAAAGGAAGGCACTCCGAGCTCAGTCTCCTCGTCTGTCACATGGTGACACCACAGGCTTCTCGTGAGGATGAACTGAGGTGATGCTAAGTGCCTGCCCCTGTGAGCTGCGCAGATGGGAGCTGTTGCTGGGAAATATGACCACGGGGATGAGGAGGAGGGAGCCTTGTCCCAGCCAGCCTCTGGTACCCTCCCACCCTCCATGCCAGCCACCCCAGGCTCCTGATACACACTTTCTCCTTCAGTTCTCACAACAACTCTATTGGTGTAGTTATTGCCCTCATTCTATTCTCCTGGCCTCATTCTAGGCAGCCAAGGCTCAGAGAGGTTAAGCAACTTACTCAACAACACACAGCCAGCGCAACGAACAGACAGACGCATGGTAAAGCAGGAAGGGCTCTTGGAAAGGGGTGGTTCTTATTTGTAGGAAGGGAGGAGGTTGGACATCAATGAGCACGAAGTCCAGTTATCCCCCAGGGATCAGAGCTGTGGCCAGGATGGGGCAGGGAGTCTTACACAGCTCATTAGAGGGCAGTCTCCAGAGGGACTCACTCCTTCGCCTCCTCCTAGTGAGCAGCTCAGACTGGGGGCTCTGCCATAAAACTGGCACATCCAAGCAGCAGGACCCTCCCCTTGGGCTCCCCCATCTATCCTGGCTGGGTAATCTGAGAATCTGAGCCAGTCGTTGTTAGTTTGTTTTTAAAACAAACACATATATGCCTGGAAGCAAAATACTTTCAAACAGCTTAAAAAGCTTAAGTGAAAAGTCCAAGATGCCCCCAAGTTTTTCCACACACATATATGTAATGTGTCTATTATGTTACATTGTTGTTAGTGCCATCAATGGATGACTGCCAGTGGAACCCTGCCTGGTCTTTTTGCGCCATCCTCTCACCTTCTCACACTATATCAGACAATGCTCTGCTGCTATTCACAGGGTTTTTACAGCCAATTATTTCGGAGGTGGGTGGCCAGCTCCTTCTTCCTAGTCTGTGTAGTCTGGAAGCTCCAGTGAAACCTGTGCACCACGGGTGACCCTGCTGGTGTTTGAAATACCGATGGTGTAGCTTTCAGCATTGTAGCAACACGCAGCTGCCACAGTGTGAAAACCCACAGACAGGTGGTGTGGTTCCCTGACCCGGAAACAAACCGGGGCAGCTGGGGGTGAGAGCGCTGAGTCTTAACCACTAGACCACCAGGGCTGGCCACGTGTTACATACATATATATAATATACATCTCTTTTTTACATAAATGGGATTATACTATTTTATATAATTGGATTTTTTCAGTTGATATATTTTGGAGATCTTCCCATGGCAGTCAATACGACTCTACCTCATTCTTTGTGGGACTGCATTGTGCATAATCTACTTACCCAGTCCCCTTTTGATGGAGATTCAGCTTGTTTACTAAATTTCACTATTCTAGATAATGCTACAAGGAGCATCCTTATATACTTACCCATGAACACTTGTGAGAACATCTCTGTAGAAGGGACTCCTAGAAGGGGAATTACTGGATCAGAAGACATGAGCAAATAAAATTGTGACAGCCACTGCCAAATTGTTCTCTGTCTGATCCCATTCACCTTCCTACCAGTGCCATGCGAGTGCCCGTTGGCTCACACCCTTCGCTACCGTGGACATCAGCAAGGTCTTTAATTTTTACCTCTCTAAATAGAAAAAAAGGTTATTTAATTTCTATTTCTTTGATTATCAATAAACATAATGTCTATTTGTATTTCTTCTCCTAAGAATGACCTGTTCATATCCTTGCCCATGTTTCCACTGGGTTGTTTGTCTTTTTGTTATTGATTTATAAGAGTTCATTATATATTATGAAAAGTAAACCTTGTCTTTTGTAAATGTTGCAAATATTCTCTCCCAATCAGTTGCTGGTCACTCGACTTTGTTTCCGGGATCTTTTGCCTTGCACAAGTTATTCATTTCTATGTCATCAAATCTCTCCTTTTTTTCCCTCCATCACTTCCGGGTTTCAATGAAGACAGGAATGGTCTGGCTCTCCTCAGAGACACCCGCGGAGCTGAGCTGCTGCCTGGGCTCTGTCCTCAGAGCAACATCAACAGCCTAGCAGCAGGGGCTGAGGGACGAGCCCAGGTCCTGGGGCCATACACACCTGGGTCTAAATTCTGGCCCTGAACCACATAAAAGACATTCGCAAAGCCACTTTACCCCTGTGAGTCTCTGTCTTTGTTTTTCTTTTTAATCTGAAATACGCACCAATACACACACACCGAAGTGGGCCGACTAAACGAGCTCAAGCTGGCGTGTGCTCTGCACAGTGCCCGCATAGGGTAACTTCCCCATAAGTGAGAGCTGTTCCCAATGTCAGGACAAGAAGTGCTGAGGAAGGAGTAGCTGTTAGCAGTGTCCAGAAAAGGAAGCCGGAGCGGGCAGGGTGACTTCAAGCCCTGAACCACACAAATGGCGGAAAGATGGGGCTCCTCAGCCTGCAGAGAGCGACCCAGAGGCGGAAGTGGACAAAAGCTGTTGATGCCTTGCGGGATCCAGCCACGCTTCTCCTCGTCAAAGGTTTCCCCACATTTCTTTTGGGGACCCACCTCTCCCTCATTTAGTTTGGGTAAGTTGGCCTGTTCCCCCTACATGTGATTCAAAATGAAATAATACTAAACTGTAAAGTTAATGTAAGGAATCTCCAAAAGTTGTCCAGTTTCCCCGGACTATTTTGAAATAGCAATGCTTTATCTCCTCCTCTTCTTTACATCAAAGTCTTTCAAATGTGCGGCTAGCGCCCTGCACACATGAGCTGTCTGCTTGTTGGGTCCTCCAGTAATGACTCATGATAGCTCACCTAGCTCTCTCAATACTTAATGTATTATTATTGCAGGTTACTCAGAGGCGAGGAAACCGAGGCTCACAGAGGTGAAGTGACTTGCCTACAACCACACAGCTAGTAATTTATTGAGCTAAAATATTTAATGTATTTAAGATAGTACACATGGCAAGAGATACTTAACAAAGAGAAGAGCTCTATAAAAAAGAGAAGATTTTTAAAGATTTCTTTCTAGTTCCACCCAGTCATTCAGATCCACATTGCTTCCTTCTTGTTGTTCCGCCATTCATGGGCCAAGATGGCTGCTCAAATTCCAAGTTGGCTTTTTTTTTTTGGTCTTTGTCTGTGAAGTGACAGCTGGGTCATGGACACCTCCAGGTCCAGCTCTCATGAAGAAGACAGTGAGGAGGTGAGCACAACCAATGTTTTAAGGCTCATATATACCATCACTTCCACTCAGATTCTCTTGACAAGAATTTACTCACATGACCACACTTAGCTGCAAAGGAAGCTGGGAAATATGGTTTCTAGCTGGCAGCCGTGTCTTCATCAACAACTCAGTTACTATGGAAGATGGGAAGGATGGATTTTGGTGGACAACCAGCAGGCTCTACCACAGTGAGTGGTAGTAATAAGCGGCTCAGTTGAGATTAGAACTCAAGTGTCCTTTGCCCCAGGGTATTTGGTGGGAGTGGGGAAGATGTCAGAGGCCTGAGTTCTATATAAAGGGAACTGTTGGAACTTAGAAGAGTTGGTATCAGTCAGTCATCATGTGAATGCACACCTTGGGTAATTCACTGCCCTTCTTTGAGTCTCAGTTTCCTTATCTGTAAAATGGGGACAATAATGGGACTTCCTCGTGGGTTGCTGCTGTGAAAGCACTTACTGAAGTTTGTGACACACACTAGGCACTCACATGGCAGAACGGATGGGGTAGAATTTGGACATGAGCACATGAAAGAAGGAAATTCCAGGGGAGGAGGCATGACTGAATAAGGCTTGACTGGAAAGGCGACACGTCCAGGGTGGTTAGCACATAGGGTGGATACTCAGAGGGGAAACGGATATACTTGAAGGAGAGAAGGGTCAAAGAAGGATGAGAGTTGAGTGGCGGGTTGAGGAGCATGAACTTGATCCTGTTGGTAATGGGGAGCCATGGAGTATATGAACAGGATGGAAAACAAGCTAGATTTCTGTTTTGGAAAGATCACTCTGGCTGCTGGATTTGTGAGGGGCACATTGGAGAAAAGGAGAACACTGAGAAGGTTGTCACACTGATTCAGGTAGAGATGAGGGACCTAAGACAAGGTGGGGTAGATGGGAGAGATGGTAAAGACGGAAGTAACAAGGTTTAAGAGAGATTTGTTTTGAAAAAGCATGGAACATGACATAGCATGGATGTCAACATCCAGCCTCCTCTGTCTTATTGCTTCGTGACTTGTGGGTTAGACCTCATGGTCCAAAAAGGCTGCTCCAGCCATGTATCAACATTCCAGCCAGAAAGCAGGATAAAAGAGAAGGAGAATGGCACTTTCTGGAAGTTGCCCACGCAACCACAAAAGAGGCTCAGAAATGTAGTCTTTGTTCTGGGTGACGTGTGTCTAAGCAGAACTTGGAGGTTCTGCTACCGAGGAAAAAGTGGGAATGGGTAGTAAGGACAACCTGCAGTCTTAAAAATGGCCTCTTGAAGTGGAGGCTACAGGAAAGGGAGGAGCCAAAAATGATTCCCAAGAGCGTGGCCTGGAGGACAGGGTGACTCTTCCTTGAGGGGGGACCTGGGAGGAGAAGCAGGTTGAGAAGAGCAGGATAAGATCAGAATGGACATATTGGGTCATCTCAGGTTGATGTCCAGGTGGAGGCAGGCCGGGGAAATGGGCCAAGCGCTCAGCAGTAAGGTCTGGACTGAGGATAAGCATGTTTTGGAGTTATTAGCATATCCCCGGTTACCATAGAAATGATGACGCAGATAATAGAAGAAAGTGGCCAAGGACAGAACCTTGGGAACACAGACATTTAAGAGAGAGGAGGGACGGAGGCTGAGAAGGAGCAGCTGGGGAGGTAGGAGGAGAACAAGCAGAGAAGATGCCGTGAAAGTCGAGGGCGGTGTCTCCCAAAGCAGGTGTGGTCAGCAGCGTCTAATGCTGCTGAGAAGCCAAGTAAAATGAGGGCTGGAAAGACGCTGTTCCATTTGGCAACCAGGAAGTGAAAACTGACTTTGCCAGAGCAGTTTCAGGGGAACGGGGGCGGGATTGAGGCTGCAGTGGGCCAGCAGGAGGTGGGAAAGACGAAGAGGGGTCTGCAAAGGCAGATGGCTTCTTGAAGTCATCTTTTGGGCCTCAGTGTTTTCATCGGGGGAGTGACCCATGTCTAGGGCTTCTTCCCCTGGGTTTGGCCCAGATAGTGTCAGCAGGAGATGGGAGTGCAACACCCCCCTTTGCTCAGGAGGTGGCAGCACTACACCAAGTGACAGCACCTGGACCGACACATTGCACATCAATATATTTTCAGGGAAATGAAACGTCATTCCTTGAACACCAACGCTTTGGGGCTTTTCAACATCTTGGATGACAGCCTTGAGCAGAGGAAACTGAATGGAACTTTGGGTTCAAATCCTGGCTCTGTCGTTTACTGGCTGTGTGACCTTGAGCAAGTCCTGCTTCCTGGTTGGCAAACTGGGAATGATAACAAGCCCAAACCTACCTCTCGGGTCACCGGAGTCTCTAAACGAGTGTGGTTGTGTCTGAGGGTCTTGTGGGTGGATTCAGGGCAGGGGTGGGCAGCCAGGACGGGCTCAGAAGCAGGGAGAGGCGATCCAGACCAGACGCGCTCTGGGGGCCGGGGAGGGTGCCTGTGGCCTTACAAGGACTGGACGGAGCAGTGGTTTTGGAGTCAGGAAAGCTGGCTTCAGCTTTTGCAGATGAGGTAGCCAAGGCTCACAGAGAGGGGAAAAGACTTTCCCAGGGTCACACTCCTCAAACAGGCAAAGGCATCAAAAACAAAATTTGGAAAAGAATTTGATGTTTAATATATATATTTTAAAAACATTGAAGTTGTATCACCGGAAAAACCTGTAGGATTTCTTTGCCACTACGGTGTGGTTTTGTGTTTTCTGCACTTAGGCCTTCTGAAGATGACCGTCCCCTCTAGTCCCTGTTTGACCCACATGTTCTGAGAGCGCCCTCCCACCTGCTCCTTCCCCTCCTTCCCCATGACATGGAGCAGGTTAAGGACCCGAGAGGAGGAAGGCCACCCAAGGACAAGCCAGGGGGTCAAGATCCCTCCACTCAGCTCTGGCTTACTGGGCCTCAGTTTCCCTATCTGCAAAGTGCGGCTGCTGGACCAGCCAGCTGCTGGGAGCCTTGGCAGCTCTGCCTTTTTATGAAGGTTTTTGCTTCCCCTTGAGCTTCCCTGACCCCACCCCCCACTAAAATTGCTCCCCCCCCATGCTGTCATTATCCCATTTCTGTTTTATTTTCTTCACAGCATTTATCACTCTCTGAAATTATCTTGTTTTTTGTTTACTTTCTGTCTAGACAGTAATCTACTGTCTACTCCATGTGAACAGAGACTTTGGGAGTTTGGGAGAACCATGACCTTGGCACCTAAAACAGAGCTCGGCACGTAGTAGAGATGTACAAAGAGTTGTAGGATAAATAAATGAAGGGCAAAGAACTCAGCCCCTTACTCTGCAAGCAGGGCCCAGAGTCCCTGTTTCTCAGCCCGTGAACCGCGCAGCTGGGCCACTTCCCGCTCTCCCTCTCTTCCAGACACACTGGCCTGAACCAATGGGCCTTCATGGTGAGGGCGCCTTCCTGGCTCCAGCCTGGCGCTGCGAGGTCTTTAGTGACGCCTTGTGGCCATGTGGACACATAACAGGGACCAGGAGGATTCCCAGGTGGGAGATGAGCAATCCCAGCTGGGCCTGCTTCCCTCCCTTCCTGCTGACCAGCATGTGTCAATCCCCTATGTGCCCAGCCTTGTGTGGCGGATGGCGATGACCGCAGACAAGAGGCACATGAGCTCCTTGTCTCCAGGAGCTGAAGCAACACTTGCGGAAGGGGACACGGGGGATGGGGAGGGTCATGAGGTCCAGGAGGAGAGCTGAGGGGAGTCTGGCGAGACTGAAAGCAAGAGGTAAGGACAGACCCCACCCCAGTTCTGAGCAGGCAGGGCAGCCTGGGTCTCAGGTCCCAGGATCCTCCACCCGGGGTATCTGCTTCCTGGCAGCTTTGCCTCCTCTTCCAGGAAATCCTCCATGTCTCCCACCCATTATGGAGGCTGCGTAGGAAAAAGAGGAAGTGTCTGGTGACCAGAGAAGCCATTTGGGACAAAAACAAAGATGTTTAAGGAAGGTTTTAAGAATGTTCTGCTTTGTGACGTGCGATTTAAACCTTTGATCTCACTGCTTCCAGTGAAATCTGCCTTACTAGCTGTATTAGTCAGGTCTTGCTGTGATAATGCTGTGAAACAAACCAACCCCTAATCTCAGTGGCTTGCAAAATCAAATATCATTTCACACTCCTAAGTCTCTAGGTCAACTGTAGTTCAGCTGATGCTGGTTGGCCCAGGCTGGACTCCTGACTTTGAGTCTGGCTCAGGTCTGCTCCAAGTGTCCTCATTCTGGACCCAGGATGAAGGAACGACAGCTATCTGAGTCTTTTCATGGTGGAGGCAGGAAGCACCAAGAGGTCTGGCAGAACATGTCAAGCCTCCTATGGCCTTACCTTAGAATAAGCACACTGACCTTTCCCCCAACATTCCACTGGCCAGAGCAAATTCCCTGGCCAAGCCCAAAGTCAGTGGGGTGGTGGAGTGGATGCTGTCGTGCCCAGATTCCCCCTTCAGTGTCTATGCACCCATTCCCCAGCTGCTGGGAATCTCAGCTGCTGACTCACAACTGTCACTCACTGGGAATTTCCCTTGGCCATAGGGAACTGCCTCACCCAAAGTCATGCCCCTCCCTGGGGGTGGCTCATGGCCAGTGATTGGCTGAGGCACAGAAACAAAGGCCTTCCTCCTTCTCAGAAGGGCTCTGTAAGCTCCAGAGCGCCTGAAGATCAGCAGATGCCTCAGCTGGAATCTCATCGCAGACCAACTTCTCCCTCTGCCCAGGCCTGCCTTCCTGACATCCTTACAGACGGGTCTCCTGAGAGCACTCCCCAATAAACCTGCACATCCCTCTCTGTCTCAGAACCTGTTTGTAGGAAATCCACTGTAAGACAGGTAGAGAAACAGACGCCACCCCAAGGTCACCATGGTAACGACGAGGAGAGAAGACTTTCCGACAAATGATACAATCTGCTACACTCACTAAAGAATGTCTCACGGAGTGTTCCCTTGTAGGGAGGCACAGTAAAACAGAAGAACGTGGTCCCCAGACCCAGACTGCCTGGGTTCAAGCCCGGGTTCTGCAATTTACACACATGCTCGTCACACGTGCAGGGTGAGAACTGAGGCCACCTTTGAGAGGTCCCCGTTTTTTAGCTGCATTGATTTTATCGTTTATAGTGGGATGCCAAAGAGGCTATGTTGTGGCAAAGGTTCTGGGGCTAAAAAAAAAAAGGTTTCCAAACCACTTGGTTCCATGATGTCTAGACACGTGTCTGCATCTGTCCAGCTGAGATGGGGCAAGCCCCAGAATGGATTCTCAGCCCTGTGCACTTACAGCTGAAAGGGGACTAGGTTGGAGGGTCAAACCCTGACTCCAGCTTTTATGGGCTGAATTATGAGCCCCCCACAAATTCCTATGTTGAAGCTCTAACCCCTAGTACCTCAAAATGTGACTGTACTTGGAGGTAGGGCCTTTAAAGAGGTGATTAGGTTAAAATGGGGTTGTTAGGGCGGGCCCTATCCAATGTGACTGGTGACCTTACGAGAAGAGGCGATTAGGACAGAGAGAGAGGCAGAGACAGAGAGAGGCCAGACATATGCATGAACAGCGAGACAATCATGGGAAGACACTAGAAGAAAACGGCCATCCACAAGCCGAGGAGAGAGGCCTCAGAATGAAACCAACCCTGCTCACTCCTAGATCTTGGCCTTCCAGCCTCCAGAACGGTGAGGCAATACATTTCTGTTGTTCAAGGCACCCAGTCAGTAGCATTTGTTATGGCAGCCCCAGCAAAGTAATATCCCAGGGGAGCAGCTGTCACAATCCTGTTGCACACGAGAGGCGGGTAGAAGGGGGAAATGTGCTGCTCGACCTCTCAGAGGAAAAACCAAGAAGTTGTTTTAACAACTAGAACTCTCCAAAGGTGAAATACATGAAGTACATAAAATAAGTTATCTAAATTGAGAAATAAGAGAATGGTCTTCTTTGATCTGCAAGAGCATAAAAATTGCAACAGATCCAGAGCATCCAAGTGAGATGAGCGCCTGCAGCATTGCATCCCAGGCTGCTTGGAGCAGCTCCTGAGCCTGGACCTCAAGAGGCCGTGTGTCTCCTGCTTTTGCCCTCTTGTCATGTGAAAAAGCCCCATCTAATCTCTTGGAGCATGGAAAGCCACATGGAGCAGAGGCAAGCTATCCCACCCGTGGACCAACCAGGGTGCTGACAGCCAGCACCAAACACCAGACATATGAGTGAGGCCATCTTAGACCATCCAGCCCCAGTCAAGATGCCAGAAGACTACAACCACCTGGCGATGCCAGGTGAGACCAGCAGAACTGCTCAGCTGCCCAGCCCCAATTGCTGACCCACAGAATCAAGAGTAAATAAAACGGTTGTTGTTTTAAGCTATTAAGTTTTAGAGTGAGTATTTACATAGCCATAGATAAATGACACACTAAGCTAAAATTATATCTGCTCTCAAGACCACATCTGATGGCAGTTTGGGGACTCCCATAGCCACCTGCAAACTCTCCTTGCTGAGCCAGACAAATTTAGAAGATACAGAGTGGCATGTGCATTGGGTAATTGTGCATCTGTTTCCTCCAGGGGCTGGATGACCTCAGGGCCGTAACCGGGTCTCCTGTGTCTGTTCAGCCTGTGTATTGTGCTGAGCCAGGTCTGACAGACAGCAGGTGCTCTGTAGACATTTACTCAATTAGTGAACTGCTGGGGCACTTGTCCAGGTTACCAACATCTCCGGCTCTCCCAACTTGTCTCCCTGTACCCAAACTTGCTCCCTCAAATCCATCTTCCATCCTAGGAAGAAAACTTTCTAAAATGCAAATCTATCCTGGTTTGATCCCTCATCAAAATCTTTAATTGGCCCCCCCACGGCCCTCACGGTTAAGTCCTCTGTCTTTGGAACGATTTATGAAATCCCGCAAACTTTGATCCCTGTCTGATTCTAAAGTCCCATCTTGTTCCACTCTCTCCCTTGCTCTCTGGGCCCAGTCACAGAGACTTCTTTCAGTTCCATTCATGTACCACACTCTTTGGTGCCTCTGGACCTTTACACATGCTATGCCCTCTAGCCGGAACATTCACCACCACCCAGTTCCCATGCCTGGCTAAATCCTACTCCCCTTCAATACATTTGGTTGTCCACTTTGCCTGGATTGAGAGGTGACAAGGAGTATGGATCTGTGATGGTTTCTGAGCAGCGGCCAATGGTTTGGCTGGATGTTCAGGAACTCAGAAAGCACCGAATTGGAGGATTGGTGATAAGGAAGACTTGGGAAGAGGTTTTCAGATGGACTTTCAGAAATAGGCACAGAGTGTGAAGGTACTTCCATCCCAAGTGAAATCTCATCAAAGGGCATCCACGGCGGAAGAGGCTCTCGATAATCCGATGGCTAAGACGGCACATCCCATGGATGTCCATCCGCCTCCTTCTGCAGTCCCTCCAGTGCTTGCTCAACATGCCCTTCTACGGCATGGTGATGGTGGCAAGAACGGCGACTATTTATGGGTTCAACAA
The DNA here is from genome assembly GCF_041296265.1 of Equus caballus. NCBI lineage: Eukaryota > Metazoa > Chordata > Mammalia > Perissodactyla > Equidae > Equus > Equus caballus. Next base: position 17,323,788 of record NC_091685.1, read on the forward strand.
TATGGGTTTACCTCACCAAGGCTGATCTGGCTAATGCCACCACTGTACGTCCAACCTACCATCAGTAGACACAAATGTTGACCACCCAATATATTGCCATTCTGTAGGGATTCATCCAGCCACTGGTGCCAGGTTCATTCCACTGGATCCTTTCCATCCTGGAGGGGGCAGCCATTTATCCTCATTAACACAGCCAGAATATAGGGTTCAGGAACCAAAGGGAAGTCGTGAGAGCAGCTTCTCTCGCTATTACACCAAATAACCCACAGGATTAATTTCCTGTGGCTGCCGTAACAAATTACTATCAACTTGGCGACTTAAAACATCAGACTTTATTCTCTCACAGTTCTGGAGGACAGAAGTTCAACATCAGCTTCGCTGGGCCAAAATCAAGGTGTCAGCAGGGCCACACACCCTCCAGAGCTCCGGGAGAGAATCCGGTCCTTGCCTCTCTCGGCTTCTGCTGGCTGCCATCATTCCTTTGCGGTGGCCACGTTACTCCAGCCTCTGCTCCTGATTCATATTGTCTCCTCCTCTTTCGTGTGTGAGATCTTCACCTCTCTCTTAAAAGGCCACTTGCAATTGGATTTAGGGCCCACTGATAATCCAGGATGATCTCCCCATGTCAAGATCATTAACTTAATCATATCTACAAAGATCTCTTTTCCTTATAAGGAAACATTTGACTAATTCAAAGATTAGGACCTGGTATCTTTGGGTGGCTGTTATTCAGGCCACGACACCCACTGACAAAACTTTTGCTTCTTGTCCCCACAACGTTGGGCTCTGTTAGTTTGGAGGTCTTAGTTCTCAAGGGAAGGGAAGCAAGGTTTCACTGAATTAGAAGTTGAAATTCCTAACTGCTATTTTGGGCTCCTCATGCCACTAAACCAACAGGAAAAGAAAGAGTTAAGGTACTGGCTGCCTGACTGGTCTTCATTCCCAAGGGGAAATTGGGATGCTGCCACACAACAAGGGTGAGGAGGACCACGTCTAGAACCTGGGGGATTCTCTAGGGTCCCTCTTAGCACTTCCATGTACCATGGTAAAAGTCAATGAAAACCTATGGCACCCGAAACCGGGCAGGACCACTGAGGATTCAGATCTGTCAGGAATGATTCTTTGGGTCACTCCACCACGTAAAGAAGCCTAACCAGCTGAGGCCCTGGCTGAGGGTAAAGGGAACACAGAAGGGCAGTGGGAGAAAGAGAGAGACAGATATAGATATACAGAGATCAACAATGGAACTCTGACCAGTTACCAGAAGGTCCATTGCAGCTATGCATATTTTCTTCCTTGCCTGTTGTGTGTGTCTTATTACATAATTTTTTCTTCCTTCCTCCTTTCCCCCTATCATTTTATTATATAAAGATTGCAAGTGATCGCTAACTTTACAGTTTGGTATTTCGTTGCAGGCGGGATTATGACTGAATTAGAGAAGTAATTAACATCACCCAAATATGGATTCCACGACTAACTGCTGGAGATGGAGACATCTATTGGATGGCAGGACTTCGTGTTTTTCCCACTTTAGGGAAGAGGATTAGAGTGTCTTCATTTGTTTGCAAGATAGTTTCATCTTATTAAGTGGGAGCTACTGTTGCTATATGGAGGTTCAAATATGTGTGGATTGATGTGTGTGGATACTGAGCATCCAGAGGGGCAGATTGTGCTAGTTATTAAGCTATTATTGTCTTTCAGTTCCAAAGGCAGCCTTCTGTGCTCTGCTCTGTGATGCTGGGGCTGGGACTCTGGAAACCACATTACTCCCCTGTCAGCCGGCTTTCACAATAAGGGGCACTAGGGCAAGACTGAAGGGCAGCAGGAGAGGAGACCACCTTCTTCCTTTGCTTCCTAACCTTATCAGCAACAGTGTGGTAGCAACAGTGGATCCAAGCCATCAGCTTTCTTGCTGCACTCCCAGACAAGCTTCATAGTATCCCCTAGCCAGTGCTGGCACAGGCCAGACAGCACCCCTCTCCAGACCTCTGAGCCCCCGACTACAGGGCTCCCCCAATCAAGCTTGTAGGTTCTGCTAACCCCACCTCTTCCCTACATTCCTGCAGCTCTAGGAGTGGAAGCTGCTTCCCGCTGTGATGTTCTCTAGCTTCTCTCAAGGTTCTCTTTTGTTCTTTCAGCCCACGTACATCAGTATGACCCATCCCCTACAGCAAATTCTCCTTGCTGAAAAACCCAGTGTAGTTTCTGTTTTCCTGACTGAACTCTGAGTGATACAAACTATCAGGAAAGTGGCACTCACTTTCCACTGGGGCGCTACACCAAAAGGAAATGTATTTGCAAGTGCTGGGGGTCACCATGAGAGGTCAGCCTGCCTGAGAGGAAGGCTGAGATAGAAGACAGATCCCCAACACAGTTAAGCACCCAGATGTAGCAGTGCACGGAGCCAAATCTTTCCCCTGGACTTTTTAGTCATCTGGGCCAATAAGTTTCATTTTCTTGCTTAAGCCGTAAGGAGTTGAGTTTTTGTTGTGACAACCAAGAGTCCTGTCTAATTCAAATCTTCTCACCCCCAGACCAGCCCCAACACACAGCCCCTGAACAGCCAAGACCAACCACCTCCTACTGAAAACTTTAATGAAACCAATAAGTTAATAAGTTAACAAAGTGAGGTACTTGCATATCCGAGAACCGGGTTGGTAGGGAACCTTGATCGTGGAAGGAGGGCAGGCTTCTTGCCAAGTCTCCTTTGGTCATAGGGTAATCCCATTCTCCTGCCCCTCTCCACAGCTCTGTCTCTGAGTGGGCAGAGGGGTGGCTCTCTGAGGACAGCGTAGTGCGGGTGAAGTGAGCCAGGACAGGCTCTGTCCAGGGCATGATGGTCACATGCAGAGGGCTTGTTGGGGCAGAGGCTGGGCACCATGGGGCTGAGTAAGACCCAACCCCAGCCCTGGCGCTGGTGCATGCAGGTCCCCAGTCACAAGATGCAGGCAGCTGGGCCTGAGCCCCTGTTCGCTGGCACCCCAGAGATGGTCCCCCTTGGTCCACTACCCATCACCCCCCTGCCACCTGCATTGGCTTTGCAGAAGAGGGACAAAGGGGTAGGGATACCAAAGAGGTGCTGGGAGTCTGGAGTGGATGGGGGCTTATGCCAGTATGGGGGCTGCCAACTGACGTGAAGAGCGGGGCATGGCAGGAGGGGAGACAGTGCATATGAGCGCCAGACGCACAGCTGGTGCCTGAAAAATGGGAGTTGCTAGGTGCATTATTAGTTTCTCTGGGAGTTAGAGTGACTAGAAAGGGGACAAGCCTAGATAGAAGCAGGCTTGATAACTACCCTGGGGAAGGGCCCGGGATCTTTCCAGTGCTGTCGGGGCCCAAAGGCCTAGGCGTGAGTTGTGCTGTGGGGACGCCAAAGAGGGCTCTCGGGGGCAGGCAAAGGCAGCAGTTAGGGCTCCTGGACCACGGAGGAGTAGATCCTCTTGAGGAAGGGGAGCGGGTAAAGCTCTGGGGTGGGGCCTAGAGAGACCTGGGGTCACTTCAGAGCTCCCTCTCCCACCTGGATGAAGTGGGGGCCTCCTTGTAGTGGACATCACCTTGCAAGGCCAGTTTACTGGCATCAGCTGCAGAGGCCCGGGAGAGGCTGAATGGCTCTGTGCTCACGTCTCTAAGTGTGTGTGATTGTGTCAGTGTGAGTGTGAGAGACCTTCTGCATGTCTGGGGAAACTAAAGGGATATGTTTGTGTGATTGCAGCAGCATCGTCTGGGGGAGGTTTAGGGGAGAATACAGAAACTTGTGCTGTTAAAGGTGTCTGCAGGGCCAAAGAGGGGAGTGGACATCCAGCAGGCAGAGGGAGCCGCTGGGGCGGGACACCTGCAGATGGGAAGGAAGGCCCAGGCACTGCCCTTGGGGGAGGCAAGGGAGAAAGAGGCCCTAAGCTGGGTGGGGAGGGGGTGATATGCCAAAGAATGGGGTTGGGGGTCATGGCCAAGCAGCCTGAGACCAGCTACTGCTGGAGGCCCATCTCCCATGGGGGAGGGGCAGAGGGACCCCATGGGGGTCCCCAAAGTTGCATATTTAACATAGTTTGCATATATGGTGCCCACCTGCCTTGTGGCAGGGTCCTGTGCTTGTGGGTACCTGTGGGGCACCTTGGGCCCACCCTCAAGTGGGGCGGGGACTTGGCGGGACGGCTTTCGTGCTCTGTCCGAAGGCCGGCCGGACACCTCACCTTGCATAGCTGGAAGCTGGGTCAGGGCCAGGGCCCTGGCCTCAGCGCCCCGCTCCCACTTTCCGGTCAGTGCCCCTGCCAGGCGGGCCGCGCGGGGCTCTGGCGGGCCCAGAGGTCGCGGTCAGCCGCTGCTGCCCTCCCTGCGGCCTGGCATCTCGCACTCCTGAGGTGGGGCGAGTCGCTGGCACCCACAGCGGTAGCTCGCCCGCCCAGGCAGTTCAATACTGCGTGTGGCCTCTCTCCCCGCGCGGGAGCAGTTCAAGTAAGAGAGGAGCCGGAGGCCTCAGCGGGCGGGGCCGAGCGCCGGGCTGAGGGGCTGGCCGAGCGCTGCCCGGCCCCTGAGAAGCCCCTCAGTCCATGTTGGTGCTGACCGAGCGGGAGATGCTGAGCGTCTGGGCGGAGGCGGAGATGTCCTCGTGGTCCACAGGGCTGTGGTAGTCAGAGGTGATGTCGGGGTCGAAGAGCGGCACTTGCACGGCGCCCAGGCTGGCCGAGGTGCCGGAGCGCAGGCAGCGCGAATAGAAGCCCAACAGCAGGTCCAGCTTGTGCTCGATGGACTGCACCTGCGGGCAGGGCGCGGCTGGAGGCGGGGCTTGGCCAGGACGTAGGGGCGGGGCGAGCCTGGAGGCGGGGCTTGGGAGGGGAGAGGATGTGGGCGCGGCTTGAGCGGGGCTGGGGGCGGGGCGAGCCTGGAGGCGGGGTTTAGGAGTGGAGAGGGTGTGGGCGGGGCTTGACCAGGACTGGAGGCGGGATTCGAGGGCGGAGGGAGCCTGGAGGCGGGGTTTGAGAAGGGAGCTGATGTGGGCGGAGCTTGAGCGAGATCAGGCGGTGCTATAGACGGGACCTGGGGACGAGACGCGGCTGGGCAGCCGGGCTTCTCCCGGGAAGGGGGGTGTCTGGGAGACGCGGCTCGTCCGCGAGGAAGGGCGGAGCTTGACTGGAGGGCGTGACGAAGCTGGGAAACTAGGTCTTATTCCTGCGCCCCCCCGAAATTTAGTTGTGATTGTTTGGGATAGTCCGGGCGACCGAAAGAGAAAACAGAGGCGGGGTTAAATGAAATAGGCGCGACTTGGACTTAGCTAGACTACAGCAACCTAGGGCGGGGCTTGGCAGGAGAGGGTGGGTCTATCGGGTGGTTCAGTAGGAGTGGGCGGGCTTCCTGGGAGGCGGGGCTTACCTGTGGGGCGGGGTTCTGCCGGGCTCGGTTGCTCGGGCCCTGCTTGGGCTTCCCCCGGTGCTCGGGCCAGCGGCTCTGAAGGGCGCACCCTCCCCCGGTGCTTGTCCCCGCGGCCTTCCAAAGCTTCTCGGTCGACAGCTAGCGCTGCTACACCAGCGAAACTCCCTCCCACACTCACCTGCTTCTCCACCTTGACCACGCGTCCCATCATACTGATTTCATCCACCGCCTCCGAGTCGGAGGGCTTGTCGCCCTTCTCCCGGGTCTTCCGGTCCCCGGGGCCGCGGCCCACAATCTGGTCCACCCTGTGGGGAAAGGGAATCGTTAAAGGGCCCAGACACACGCCACTCGTCCCTCCCATAAGAACTCGAGGTTGCCTGCTGAGAGGGGAGACAGCCTGCCCTGGTGGGAGGGGGCCGTTCTGCCCTGCCAGTGGAGACCGAGGTGGCTGGAGGGAATGGGCTGCGGCGTTGCGCGTTTTCCAGCTGGCCGAGCAAAGGCACCACACACAAGCATGACAAAACCACCGCCTGATGGGAGGACCGGTGGGAGATGGTGGACTGGGAAAAGAGGGAGAGACACAAGTGGGAAGGTGACTTATGAGGGGGACAAGCTGGAGCTGGTCCTAACCTTGTTTTTCTGCTCTCCTTTACGGCAAACTTCTTGAAAGTGTTATCTCTACTCTCTATCTACAATTTCTCTCCTTCCTTTCTCTCTAAAACCTACCCCAATCAGGCTTTCATTCCCACCATTTCACCAAAACTATTGTCGTCAAGATCCCAAATGACCTCCATGTTGCTAAATTCGATGATCAATTCTCAGTCTTCATTACACTTGACTATTAGCAGCGCTCCGCACATCAGATCACCCTTCTTCCTGCACCTTCTTCTTGGCTTGCCAAACACCACCGTCTCCCATCCTTCCTCACTGACCGCTCCTTCCCAGTCTCCTTTGCCGGTTCCTTCTTTATCTCCACAACCTCTAAACATTGCAGGACCCAAGGTTCACTCCTGGGACTTCTTTTCTCTATTTATTTTCACTCGCTAAGTGATGTCTTCAGTTTCAGATTTTCAATTCCTCTATACGCTCTTGACACAAATCTGTATCTCCAGCCTATACCTCTCCCCCGAACTCCACATTCCTCTAACTGCCAGATCCACACTCTATTTAGATGTCTGATAGGCGTCACAAACCCAACACCTCCCAACTTTCTGGATCGAAACTTGCTCTACTCATTGCCTCCTCTGTGTCAATAAACGACAACTCTTTCCTCTTGCTCAAATCAAAAACCTTGGCCTCATCCTTGACTCTCCCATCAGATGACCCTGTCAACTCTACCTTCAAAATATATCTAGAATCTGATCATTTCTCCCCACCTCCACTGCTGGCACCCTGGTCCAAGTCCCCATCATCTCTTGCCTGGACGTCTGAAGTAGCCTGCTCACTGGTCCTCGTGTCCCCCCAGCTCCCTCATAGACCGTTCTCAACACAGCACCTAGGTTGATCCTTTTATAGCATAACTCGGAGCTTCTTGGTCCTTTGCTCAAAACCCCCCAGTGCTTGCATCTCCCCCTGGATGAAGGCCAGCATCTTCACAGTGGCCTTCGATGCTTTTTACAGTCTAAGAGCCATTAGCCTTCTCAGCTCTGCTCCTACTTCTCTCACGCCAGAACAGACACATGAGGCTCCCTGCTGCTCCTAAAACCACACCCCAGCCCCTGCCAATCTCCAAGCCTTTGCACCTGCTGTTCCCTCTGGAAACTATTTAAACAGCCACAGAGCTGGCTGCCTCACCTTTAATTTTTTCTCAAATGTCACCTTTTCACCTATTTAAAATTGCAAACCCCGACACCCTAGGCCTTATTTTTCTCCTTAGCATTTATCATCTGACTTATTCTGGTTCATTTATTTATCATCTGTTCTCCTTCCACAGAAAGGGAAGCTCCCTGAGGGCAGGGACTCTGCTTTGCTTTCCACCATATCCCTGCTGTCTGGTGGGTAACAAATGCCCGATGACTCTTTCTTGAGAGAATGAATGAATGGGCAGTGAGAATGCAGCCACAGAGGAGAGGGGTACAGTGTAGGTGACTGAGGTCTTGGTATGAGAATTCTTCCTATATGTTGGGCCGAGAGAGAGGTGCTGGAGGATTCCAGAGGCAAGAGGTGGGCAGCATTCAGGACAATTTGCCTACCCCCTTGGGAGGTGGGAGGTCACTTTTTTTTTTTTTGGTGAAGAAGATTGTTGCTGAGCTAGCACCTGTTGCCAATCTTCCTCTTTTTGCTTAAGGAAGATTGTTGCTGAGCTTACATCTGTGCCAGTCTTCCTCTATTTTGTATGTGGGGCGCCGCCACAGCGTGGCTTGATGAGCAGCACATAGGACCCGGAATCCCAGCCTGCGGAGCCGGGGCACGAAAGAAGAGGCAGCAAACTTAACCACTCGCTACCAGGCCAACCCTGGAGGTCACTGATTATCTTAAACCTATTATATTAGGAGCAGGAAACAGTCATCTAAAGATGTCCCCTAAGACGCGCAGGTCCAGAGGATTCGCACAGGGGACCTGCGGCTAGGCTATTCTTCAGGGTGAAGACAAGTGCAGCGTCTGGCCTCAGGCGTGGGGCAAGCCAGGGCCCTTGCCAGAAATGCCAGGGGCCGCAGCAGCCCCTAGGGGGCGCTCGGGGCTCCGTTCGGCGCCGCGGAGGGTCTCCCGCCCGCAGACCTCGTGCGGGGGTTAGGGTCCCCACCTCCCTGCCGCCCCCCACCCCATGCGGGGCGGGCCACCCACCGAGCCTGCAGGCTCTTGATCCGGCCTAGCATGTCCAGGTGCCCTGCCGAGTACTGCTCGATGACGTCCTTCACGTCGTACGGTCGCAGCGTCTCCTTGAATTTCCTTTTGGCCACCAGGAACTTCAGGATCCTGTTGGGAGAGGGGGTCTCAGAGGGAAGGGATTCATTTCCAACCCCCTCTCTGTCCCTTTGCTACCCGCTTGTCACCAGGGCACCTCCTGCTTGGGCCACTGCACACAGCCTCTGCTGGGTCTCCCAGCCTCCCTCCCCGCTACCCGGCTCCCACCCCTGCGCCCTCTGTAGGTGTGCTGGGTATTTTCTCATGTGCCTGTGTCTGCGGGCGCATTAGCCTCGGCGGGCAGGGACTGGCCTGGTCTCCCTCTGCTAGGTGGGACACAGGGCAGACATCTGTGCACACTGTTGATGGTGACAGCTTGGGGGAAGACATTTCTGCATTCACTCCACAGTTGCTTGTTAGCACCACTATGCTGGACCCTGGGCCCTCAAAGGGGCATCAGATCCGGACCCAGGCCTGGGGTGGGAGATGGAGAGGATGTAGATAATTATGGGGTAACAAGGGCCATGTCAAGGAATGGAGAAGAGGGCTGGGGACCATAGAAGGGAGGTCAGGGGACAAGTCTTGGGAGTGATACTTCCCAGTGCCCTGGCAAGAGGACAGGGATGAAGGGTGGCTTTCTGCACACAGACAGGCATGGAGGTGTGGGAGTCAGTCAGTTCAAAGTAGTCAGAACAGGATGTGAAGGCAAGGGATTAATCCACCGGGGCGGGGAGGGGGCAGTATAAGAAGACAGGGAAAGAGACTGGCCTTGGGAAGGGGCCTGGGAAGGGGTACTCTGAAGAGCCCTGAATTCCTGGCGGAGATTGGGCCATGGGAAGGTAGGGTGGTGGGGAAGGGGGCATGTGGTTTACTCTGCTTTAGCATGAGTGTTCTGCCAGCCTGTGTGGGGAAGCCTGGAGGGGCGGAGTCTTGGGCAGGAAGATCAGCTCCCGGGGATGGGCCTGAGCTGGGAGGGGGCCGTGGGGCAGAGACAAAAAACAGCTTTGAGCAATTCAGGACGTGGGACTGAGAGGCTCTGAGTAGAGTCCAGGATGACTCCCATGGCTTGAGTGACAGAGTGGATGGTCCCGCCACTGCACCACACAGGAGGAGGAGCAGGTTTGGGGCATGATGGGTGTGAGGGGTCTGTGGGATGGCTAAGGAGAGCTGACCTGAGCCAGGTGGCAGCTCAGGCAGTGTGTTCCAGAAGCTGGTCACTTGGAGGGGAGAGACAGGATGTGTAAAAAGAGGATGGGGAGAGGCCTCAGACTCTCAGGGGAGGGGTGTCCAGTTGACTCTAATTTTGAAAGGAACACAAAAGGAAGAGGCTTGTGGGCAGGTGCATCAGCCAGGGAAGAGAGGAGGTGGTCTGCAAGGCCGGGGAGTAAGGGGGCGTCTGGAGCTGGAGCTGCAGGCTGGGTACAGAGACCAGGCCAGAACTCCATTCCAAGGGGCTTGGGGGCAGATCCGTGCCGGGGCCATGGCTAAAGGGCTCAGGAGACTGGTCCCCTCTTAATTGTCAAGGCAGCGACAGCCAGTAGGGCAGGGGCTTTCGAACCTTTTGACCAAACCCACCATAAGAAATACATTTTATATCAGAGACCGGTACACACATATACATAACCGAAACATAAGTTTCATAAACATTATTTATCCTTACTCCAAGGGATGGACTCCAATATTTTCTATTCTGTTCTCTTCTTTTTAATGCATAGCCTGCTAAATTGATTTCACTAAGTTGATTTCAAACTGTTGTGACCTGTGGTTTGAAAAGCACTGCTCTAGAAGAAATCCTGGGGGAGACAGACAGGCTGAGGGCAAGCCACCCAAGGAGAGACAGAAAGTCTAAGACACAGGGGCAGAAGGAGGATGAGAGTGAGACACGGAGATGGAGGGAGACAGCGCATGAGACGGAGACACAGGGAGAGGCAGGCAGATGCTGGACACATCCAGAGAGAGAGAGAAATAAAGAGAAGAGAGACAGATATAAAGTGAGAGACAGAAGAAAGGAGAGAGAAGCAGAGAGGACACTGCGGGTCTGAGAGAGGGACCGTGATGGCGACCTATGCCCACCTCCCCACCCAGCCAGCCCTCCAGACCTGAGCAGCCATATGCCACCTCCCATCCCACCCACACTCCAGAGGCTTCGCCACCCCAGCACAGCCAAGGGTGCCAGGCGAGCAGCAGCGGCGTGCCGGGGAGCTAGGCCAGGCCTGGCCCTGAGGGCAGGCTCTGGAGGGGGAGCATCCATGGGGGGCAGACACATGAGGAGGCCACCCTCAGTCTCACCTGACGGAGCGGATAACTGTCTTCACAGCAGGCATGACGTCGTCCACTGTGAGCTCACACTGGTAGCTCTTCTCCTCTGCCACTTCCTCCGAGGGGCCCTCTGGAAAGTCAGGGGGCCCAGGTGGTGGCAGCAGAAGAGGCTGCTCTCAGCCTCCACCACCACATGCTGAACCATTCTTAGAGATCTCGGGGAGACAGAGGACCAGAAAGGGCCCAGAACCTTCCTGGGGGCACAAGGCAGACCAGGCCCTACCCAGAGCGGAAAACCCCACTTTGTTGCATGTCCATCTGCCCTGTGGCCAGTCAGGGTAAACATCTGCCTGGTGGCCAGGTGGGTGGGAGCTGCTTTAGGGCACATCTGCTCTGGCCTGGGGCAAATTGCACCCAGCCCTGGAGGAAGCCCCACTGGTCCCACCACGCAGGACAAGGAGCCCCAGAGAAAAAGGGGCTTGTACCCTCTGCACGTCATCACGCACACAGTCATCCTTCAGCCAAGAGGGAAGGAAGCTCAAGGGGCTGGCTCCTGTGCCCAGCTCTGCTACTGGGGAAGGCCCCTAAAGCAAGTCATCCTCCCCGATGAGAGAAACGGCTTCTCCGAGGCTAGTGCCCTGCACGGCAGAGAGGCGATGCCATCCTGGCCTCACAGGGGCAGGAGGTGGCGGAGGCCAGGCAGCTGCTTAGGCAGGGAAGAGGAGGCTCAGGGCACCAGCCACACCCAGGCTACCATGGGTCAGCACCTCCAAGACTGGTTTGTAGCGTCCTGTAACTTTCTAGGAAAGGGCTGTCCGAGTTGTCAGCTGGCAGCATCTTGGGGGCTGATAAGCACAGACAGAGGCAGTGTAGCTGGGTCCCCTCCCTCCAAGGCCAAAGGGGCTCCCTGTCCCCTTCCTCCAGCCTTGTCCACCCACCCCCTTCTTCTCCCACCAGCGGCCTGAAACATGTCAAAGCTGGGAGAAGTCTTCCAGGGCACTGGGTCCAGCCTTCTCCTTTTCCAGAAGAGCACACTGAGGCACAGAAACGTGCCTTACCTAAGTCACTGTACAAGTGCGGAGCCAGAACTCAAAAAAGTGACCTAACTGGTTAAACAGCGAGCCCCACAACGTTCACAGCCTCATGCCCGCAGGCTGGGCTGGGTGAAGAGGGCAGGGAGGGGAGCGTGGGCTGTGGAGCTGGACAGACCTGGTTGAGGAGAGCAGCACTGCCACTGACTAGCTGAGAGACCTCAGTCCCCACGTCCGTGAAATGGGCATAAAAACAGAACCTACTTCCCAGGGTCGTTGGGAGAAGTCAACCACATCATCCAGTGTGGGGCTGTGGCAGTCAGGGCTCAGCAAGGATGACTCCTGCTCCTTCCAAAGCACACTTGCAATGCAGCTGGCTTCTGTTGAGGACTTACTATATTCCAGAAACTTCTGGTCACCTTCCGGGGATAATCTCATTTAATCCTCACAGCAATCTTATGAAGTAGATACTATTACCATCCCCGTTTTACAGATGAGGGGAATGAGGCCCAGAGAGATTAGGTTACTTGCCCAAGAGAAACAGCAAAGCCTGGATTCAAAGCCTGTGCTCCTCACCACTACCAAGTGCCACCCTCCGCCTTCTTGCTGGATTGGCAGACAGTCCAGAGCCCAGCCAAGCAGGTATTGCGAGGCCCATTTCACAGACCGGAAGACCAATGCTCAAAGACGGTCAATCAGTTGCAGAGCTAGGACTAGAACCAAGTCTTCCCACCCCCAGCCCAGACTCTGTCCCCACCCTGCCACCCCCAGCGGGTCCGGGGCCCAGACCCCCAGGGCTCACCCTCCGCAGAGGTGCGGGGTTTGAGTCTCAGCGACGCCCGGAAGCGGGTGCGGTCGTTGAAGCTCCAGCTTTTCTGCACCTTGGTGGGGCTGGTGCCCTCACCCACCTGCTCGCTGCTCGGGGAGGCGGGCATTGGCGGGGGTGCCAGGTGCTGCTTGGAGGGGCCCGTCCGCCGCTGGGAGCTGCCCATCCGGATGCGGTCTTTGATGCCCATCCGGCTGCTGGCAGGGCCGGTCAGCCGGGAAGAGAGCCAAGTTAGCGGGAGCCGGGGTGGGCGGGAGTGGGGACACGGCTGACTTAGGACTCAGGGGTGGCTACTGGGTCCTGCTTCTCCACCAAGTGGAGACTTCCTGGATGGGACGAGGGTGTGGCGAGGGCAGCCCTGACCCCTACTAAGGGCAGTCTGAGCAGATCCTCTCCCCACCCCCACCTCCCACCCCTCATTGCCCGGACAGATAAGGGGTGCACAGGAGACAGATGTCAGAGTGGAAGGAGTGAGAGAAACCCAAGAAGGGAGTCAGAGACAGACAGGAGGACAGGGGAGCTGGCCTGGCCCACATGGGTGGGTGGAGGCGGAGGCGGTGACCACTCTGGGCACAGGCAGGCTGCTGAGAGATGGAGAAGCTCACCCTGCCACTGAGGTGGGCCTCCAGCTCCTCACCGTACACAGGGACAGGCTGTGTGGAGTTGGGGGGTGGTATGTGTGTTTGCACAGTGTGGATACACAGGTACCAGTGTGTGTACATGGATCAATTTATATTCTTCTCCTTTCCCCACTGCTGGAGCTATCTGATCCCACACTGGTCAGGTCAGGGCTTTAGGACCTGGTACAGCTGTAAAGGCAGTGCACTGCAAAATTCCCAAGTTCTCCATCACACAGACTTCAGTGTAAATGGTGCCCCTGGAGGAATGCAGTGTACTGGCTGCTGAGGGTCCTTGGCCTTGTGGGTCTTGCTGCTGAGCCCACATGTATGCCCAGGACATACCTGGTGCCCAGCCTCCTAGTGAAGGCCTATAACCTGTTCTGTGGTCTCCCCTGCCTGAGCTCTGCCTGCCTGGACTGACATCCTGCCCACATGGCCGTGGATCCCCCCTCCCGGCCCTACACCCCCACTGCCTACTGAGCCCCTAGTTCGAGAGCACCTACACATGTCTCTGTGCATGTAAACATATACGTGCATGTCTGTGCACGCACTCAGAGTTCCCTTCCCACACCCCAGCTCCCCACCACATCCCCCAAACCTTGGAGGAAGACAGGTGGGGGCAGGCCTCAGGGTCCCCAGGCCAGGCCCTGGTTAACCAATACCTGGCAGAGGAACTCTGCGTCCAAGAGGTCCAAGGACCACGTTTTCGCTGTTCGAGTAGGACCTATGCAAACATTCCAACCCATGCCCTATGGTGTCACCGCTGCCTTCCTGCTGTGGCTGTGGCTTGCCTCTCGGAGGGCCCTCTGCAGACAGGTTTGGGGCCCTTCCGCCCCAAATGTCTAGGGTCCTGGCTCAGGAGAGCACAAGCCAGTCTCAGAGGAGGCCTGAGGTGGGGCAGGAACTGGGGGAGGAGACTGTCACCTACCCTCAGGGACTTTCAGATCAAGGGTTGAGCAGAGGACAGATTCTGGTTTCAGGGTTGGGTGGGAGCCGGAGTCCCCCATGCCCAGGGCATGGGGTACAGGGTATAGAGCCAAGGTGCTGGGGTGAGGGAGATCTCGAAACCAGGGGCACTTTGGGAAGGCAGCCAGGATGTAGGGCCATCCTTAGGGGTAGGGGCCTCTGCCCAGAGGGGAGAGGTTATAGGTTAAGGACTGGGGCCCTGAGGATATCTGAAGGGAAGGTCAGGGGTGGCCCCCACAATCCAGCATGCTGTTTGCTGGCCCAGTATCCCCTCAACACATCCCAAAGATTCCAACCGAAGTTTGAGGTTGGCTCTCCCAAACTTTCCTCTGCAGAGCCATTCTTTCGGGCTCTCCTCATGCTGGCAGGCACCCCCCGCCCCACACTCGCGTGGCCCGTGCAACCCCTCCTTCTGTCCTCCGCTCCTCCAAGAGGGAGAGGCAGAGAGGGGGGTAGAGAAGGCCCTGACACTCAGCCAAGGGCCTGGAACTCCAGATCTCTGCACCCAGCACATCAGTCCAATGGCGTTCTGGGAAAGGGAGTGACCTCCCCATCACGAGAAGTGTGCAAGCAAGACTAAGCTTGCATTCAGCAGCACTTACGGAGGAGGGGTCTGGGGGCTTGCACTAGAGGCCTTGAAAGGTCCCTTTCCAGCTCTGATTCTGTGATGGTTGAAGGAGCTTCCAGCCAGGTTTGTGGGTTCTGTAACTTTCCAGCCAGCCACAGGCCCTGGGCTCCTCATCAATCTAAGAAGGCACCATTTTCCCATGGGTGGCCCTGGCTTCCAGCTCTTTGGGCAGGGCCCAGAGAATGGCTCACGTCAGCCTCTCTGGAGCCTAAAAGCTCAAAGAAAATGGAAAGAAACCTGGCACACAGTGGACATCGAAAGAGCTCCTCCCCTCCCCAGGCTCCTTAGAACACACAAGGTCCTGTCTGACGCCTTATCCCTTTCAGTTCCCCGGCCACTGCACGTGGTGGATTCTGTATTTACCACCCCTATTTTACAGCTGTGGAAGGAGGGGAAATGACATGCGCAGGGTCACAGAGCTCCCATGGATGGAGTTAGCACTGGAACCCAGCTTTCTCTGACTTCAGAGATGGTGTTCTTTCTCCGGGACAAGCAATCAGGATCGGGTCTAGGGCAGTGGTTCTCAACTGAGGGTGATTTTGCTCACCAGGGGACATTTGCCAATACTGGAAACATTTTTGGTTGCCACATTGGGGGATGCTCCTGGCACCTAGTGGGTAGAGGCCAGGGATGCTGGTAAACATCCTACAAGGCATAGGACAGCTCCCAACACCAAAGAATTATCCCACCCAAACGTCAACGGTGTGAGGTCAACAAACTCTGATCTAAGGGGTCTGTCAGTGCCTGGGAGGCAGATGGGGTGGGCTTGACTGGGTCTGTCCTATGGGACAGGCTGCCTTCTGACTGTCCTGCTGGACCCAACCCCTGCACTCACTTCCACAAGGAATTTCTTTAAGGACCCATCATCTGCCTGCCGAAGGCCAAGGTCGCGGCGGGAGGAGAGGCAGCCTCCCCCTTCAGGTGCTGGGTACAGCCACTCCCTTCAGGACTGTGGAAACGGCCTCAGCACTGGCCTCTCCCCCCTGGCCTTGCCCTTCCTGCCCACCACGCCCACTGAACCAAAGTCACCTTGCAGAGGGGCAGATCTGAGCCGGCTTAGCCCTTCAGTGTATTCCCATTTCCTACATCCACGGTTTCCAAGCTGTTTTTTAAAGTAGGCAAGATCTTAACTGCTCAACATACTAAATCAAACGAGGCCAATATTTCCACAGCGCCTCCTCTGAGCCAGGTGCAGTCGAAGCGAAAGCAGATCCTATTACCATCCACATTTTACATCTGAGGAAACTGAGGCAAGAGGGCTTATGCCCAAGGTCCCCTAGCTAGGGAGGGGTGGCCAAGTTCAGACCCAGAACCCACATTTCTAAGGGACACTGCCTCTTGGTAGAGCAGCCAGGAGCTCTGTCACTCATCCCCGCCTCATGGGCCCCAATCCACAAGGCTCCAGAGGCACTTTTGGGAAACCCAGGACTCCAGGAGCCCAGGCTGCCAGGCAGGCCAACAGGACGAAGCTCACGCAGGGCTTTTGGGTTCTTCATGAGCCAGCGCTGCCCCCAAACTCAGCTCCTGGCCTCCCGCTCTCAGATCTGGCCATGCTGGGCTGCCTGCTCCTCTGCCATGCTGTGCTCTCTCCCCTCCTCACCCTGGTGCCCGCCACTTCCTTGGCATGCCCTCACTCACGCTCACTCCTTTTTGGGCCTCTGGTGAAGTGCCTGACCCAGGCCCCACAGCTCCTCTGCCTCCTCCTTTTGTTGCGCTCATCACACCGAACAGCAATGACTCCTTGCAACTCTCCAGGCACCATGTTTTATTCATCACTGTGTCCCTAGTGCCAGGCCTGGCGCAGGGCAGGTACCGAGGAATGGGGCGGTGATGCAGCTAAAAGAGCTGAGTTCTGGAGTTAGCGAAAGAGGTGCCAATGCCAGCTCCTTCAGGCATCTGCTGGGTCCCTAGGTGGGCAGTGGGGAGCCAGGAAGCTAAACCCAAGGCCTGGCTAAAGTCAGAGTGGGAAGGACCCTCAGAGAGCCTCTAGTTCAATCTGCCCATTCCACAGACGGGAAACTGAGGTCCAGAGAAGGGAAGCAATTTGGCCAAGATTGTACAAGGGGTCAGCGGCAGAGCCAGAACTCATCCCAAGCCTCATGTAAGTGTCCCTCCTGGCAGACTGGGTGCCAGTCTCATGCCCCTAGACCTGGCAGAGGCATCCCCAGGAAGGCGAGGGGCTCACCAGGGCCCCAAGGCAGACGGCAGGCGGCAGGCACATGCACCTTGTCCTAGGCCCATCCTGTCCCCCTCTCCAGCCCCTGAACTTGGGGGGCGAGGAGGAGTGGGGACAGGAGGAGCAGGCGAGGGGGTACCTCGGTCTCCAGCTGGCGTGGATCCGAAAGAAACTCCGTTTATTACTAAACATCTGGCTGGAAAGTTAGAACAAGACACAAACAGAGGTTAGTGGGAAGAAGGCAGGTGGGCAGAGCGTGGGGAGCTGCCAGGATGGGGCCGGCCTCCTGTGGCTGGTGGGAGAGAAGGAGCCCCACCCAAACCTCCAGGCCACATCCCCAGAATGCACAGGTTCTCAAGTTTTGCATGAGGGTCCCCTGGGGAGCATGTTGAATGTGCAGGATTCTGTGCTTCCTCTCTGGAGTCTCCTGTGGGCTTGGGGAGAGGTCCAGGTATCTGCATTTTGAACAACATGCCAGGGGATGCTGATGCAAGAGGTCAGTGGACCCTGCTTTGAGAAACACTGCTTAGAGCCTTGTCGCAAAACCCCAAAGAGAGGAGGTGCTGGCCCTAACAATGCCGTTCCCCAGGAAATCCTGCTCCTGTAGTCCTGGGAAGGTGCTCAGCCCGGGTCCCTCCACAAGCACCACTAAGGGTATGACCAACCAGGTATGTATGTGTATGTATGTGGGGGGGTCCTGTCTGGGCCCCAGGCAGCCAAGATTAAGGATATGGCCATTTGGCCTGAGCCTGGTGACCGATCTCCTAGAAGTCACCCCTGGGGTCAGCCCCCTGGGGTCCCTGGGAAGAAGGGACACTCTACCACCATCACCACAAGCCCCAGCCATGCAGACAATCCAGGGCAGACGGACCCAAGGCTGGAAGTTAGTGGTGGCCAAGCTCTGAGCAGTAATCTGTTCCTAGGCCTCGGAGGGCCCAGAGACCCAGAGCAGCTGTGGGAGATGGTAGGTGCTGGGCTCCGGTAATCTCCATTCCCAGAGCCTCCCTATTCAGGCCTGGGGAGACAGGCCCTGGGCAGGGTAGCTAAAATGCCAGAACTCTGAGTTTCTGCCTGGAAGCCATGGTTGGAGGGGGCTGGGGGTGACAATGAAGGGCCTTCAGGCAGGGGCAGAGAATCTGAGTGGGGCCGCACCATGGACTCTTCCAGGGAGCTCCCAGCTGGGCCTGGTCATCCACACTTCCCCTCCCTCCAGTCCCAGACCTGGAGGGGCTCTCCTCCTCCACACTTCCTGTCCAGCCCTTGGCCAGAAGTGCCCCACCTGAGAACAGGGAAGGAATGCTGTCCCCAGCATCCTCTGCACCAAAACCCCATTGTCCAGGTTCCCCAGGCCTTTTCAGCCCAGAAACCCAGAGAAGCCAGAGCCCCTCATCAGCCTAAACATCACTAATTTTCTGCCCAGGACCCAGAGGCTCAGAGTGACTTGATGAGTTTCTCAAGGACACACAGCATCAGGTGGCAGAGGCAAGCTTTCACTGCACCTCCTCCTCTGATCACTGAGTGGCTCACCTCTTCTCCCCTCCCTTGTTCTGGGCCTGGGGCTCAGCATCACACCTGAGGCTCGAGGCCCAAATGTCCACCTGGCTGATTCAGGGATGATATGTGAAGATGAGACCAAAAAAAGAGATGGGTAGGGGACAGGGGAGGAGTGAGGGGGCATTGAGTCCTTGACCTCAAAGCTAAACCTCCACAGGCACAGCCACTTTCTCATATGTGGTTAGTGGGCTTCCCTTATCCAAATACACCTGAAATTCCACTATTTATGAACATTTATGTGGAGGTAAGCATTGTTCTTCCTTTGTTCTTCTTTCAAGATGCAAAAGCTCCAGGAGAGACAGGTCAAGGGGAAAGAAACTGTTGGGAGCAGCAAAATGTCCCTCAGTAAGGAAGAAAGGCATTGTGGGAGAATCCCGGGAGCACCCTCTGGGATTAGCAAAGCTGTGGACGGGGTTGCACAAGACAAGAGCATTAGTCATTGGATGAGTTTACGCAGGTCCTACAGCGGTTCTTAGTCACAGAGCTCTCTTTCCAGCTGGAATGTGGTTCCCGAGAGGCAAGCTCAGTGTCAAGCCCCTTCTAGAGGAACATGCCGGGGGAGGGGGTTCCCTGCCCTTGTACCCCAGAATGCCCACGATTACCTGAGCCGTAAGCACCTGTGGCCAGCGGCCTCCTCCTCTCTCCAGCTTCCCGGGAGGGATGGGGGTGCAGGGGTGGAAGAGTGAGGGGGACGTGGAAACAGAGAAAGAAAGAGGACAATGGGATGAATGGAGGAGGTGATGGGGAAGGGTGGTGTGGACATCTCCCCGACTCGCCCAGGTGACAAAAAGGTGAGTCCAGCCTGGCCTCTCCAGAGAGGCTCTCAGTCTGTACCTGTCAGGCCATTCGACGACAACTGCCCAGGCCTCATGACAAGGCCTGGGGGTCCCCAGAACAGGCCCAGACACCCACGTAGTGGCTGGAGGCAGGTCTGAGAGAGGATGAGACAGAGAATGGAAGAGGAGGAAGAGAAGCAAGAGGAGGTGGCGGCCCTGGGGGCCCCTACCTTTCCCCAGGGCAGAAGGAGGCGCTGCCCGGCCGGTGGCAGGTAGCAACGGGCGGGTAACGGGAGGGCGCTCCGTCGGGTACCGGCGCCCGCCGCACCTCCAGGGGCCGTAGGCCCCCATTGCGGGCCCGTTGCACGTGCTCAAACAAGAGGGCCAGCTCTCTGCAGGAGAGGGCGCCATCAGCAGCAGGCAGGGACTTGGCACACTCCCCTCACCCAGTAGGCACTGAGCTCCTGAGCTTGGATCCTGCCAGGCACTGCCTCTCTAGAGGTGCTCAGCAAACACCTCAGGCAGGAACAGGCAAGGGTGGGAGTGGGAGAGACTAGCATTCCTCCTTCCCTTTCTGATTTCTGAGGACTTCCTGGGAAATCCTCAGGGACGCCAAGTATCGCTGTGCAGTCTGGGCTTCACTCGAGGGCACCCCACAAGGTGGCAAGTGGCAACTCCAACCCAGCTTCCTCTGCTCCTCACGCTGAGTGCCTGGGTGCGGAGCTGTGCCCACCTGGAGGCCAGCAGCAGCCCTGGAGTCCTCACCCCCCTGGATCTTAGGGGGGAAACTGAGGCTGAGGAGGGAGCCTTGATAGGGTGGCTAGCCCAGCTTTCTGCCCTGCAGCACTGGGTTCTTGCCAACTAGATCTGGGGCTCAGCTTCTTCGAAACTCTCCAGGCCACTTCCTGTTTCCAGAACCCAAGGAGGATACCTCCTCTCTCTGCCTTCTCAGCACACAGATGAGGAAACGGAGGTCCAGGGAGCAGGAAGCCCAGCAGACCCAGCATCTCCACACCAGGCTCTGTCCCTCTTACCAGAGGACCCAAGACCACCCACCCCCAAGTCTTCCCTCACCTCCCACACATCATATTTCTAACAAACCAGCCCCTGCCCCACTCCCCAAGGCCTGGCCTTGAGTCCTTAGGGCTGCTCCTGCAAAGGGCGCCTTGTTCTGATCTAACCAGTTTCTCTGTCTGTGAGGGGGGTGCCTGCTTCTGCCAGGTGGAGAGATGGGGGGAACGGTGCTCTTCTGGGAGCCCTTCTTCCCAGCCCCTTCTCTCCCACTCCTCCCCTGGGGAGCCCCTGGGGCTGGGAGGGGGCAGGGAGGGGGGCAGCCAGGTGCAGGGGAGAGTGGGCTCACCCAACAGCTGCTCTCGGAGAACAAATGAGGCAAAAACAGGCTCCCGCAGAAGCGCTGAGCACAGCAGCCTGGCCCGGCCGTGCACTCGGCGCCCGCCTGCCCGCAGACTGAGCCGAGCTCCATGGTCTTCATTCCTGCCCCAGGGCCTGGCCCCAAGAACCTTGGTGATGCTATTAATAATCCCCTACGTGGAGCCACCCCCTGTGTGGTCTTACCCTGGCCTGGGCTAGGGGGGGGCGAACCCACTTCTGGGCGCTAAGGCTGCTGCCTGGCACAGTAAAAGCAGGTCCATATTCATGCACAGGGGTGCTCTGAGGGCCCTCGAACCCAACTCTGGCACAGCCATTCTGGCCCATCCCACACTTTCTCTAGCCAGCTGCAACATGCCAGGCTGGCAGACTAACACTGCCCCCAACTTACACGGAGGGGAGAAGAGCTGGCTGGGCCACTGCCCAGAGTGGCATCAACTTTAGGTGAGCATGTGACTGCCAGCACTCCGGGACCCAGGGCTCACCCCGCACCCTGTGTCCAGTGTGCACCGCCTTCCCTGGGCAGAGCAAAGCGGGAGAGAGCACACTCCAGCCTCTGGGTTACACAGGATCTGCAGAGCCAGCCTCACATGCTCCCCTGGGAGCCCTCACCCCTTTCCCATCCTCCAGGGTGGAGTCCCAGCCACTTGTCCTCAAGAGCATTGCTGTCAGCCCCCTGCCCTTCCCCCTGCAGTGGGGCCTACCTGAAGGATGGGAGGATGCTGTCATAGTAGTACCAGGTGGCCGTCAGGTAGGCCCGGCTCGTGTCGGTGGAGTAGAGGCGCCACGCAGCCTGGCGGTATGGGGGAAGGAAGCGGGGTACAAAGCATCAGTGAGGCCTCTCAGCCCCCCACCAGCCCTCCGCCCCTGAACGGACCCAGGCCTTGGGCGAGCCGAAGGGAACCCGGAGGCAGAGGCCAGTTCCAATTCCACGGCCACTGGCAGGGTCAGCCAAAGAAACGGAGGCCTAGAGAGAAATGACTTTCCCAAGGTGACAAACAGATCCGCTTTGGAGCCAGGGGCCTAAGAGTGCGGGAGTTAAGAGCTGGGGTGTTGTCTTGGGGCAGACGTGGGTTTCCAGTGCCACCTTTGCCCCTTATTTATGTGGACAAAGTGAGGCTGCGGAGGCTCAGTTTCCTCATCTGTAAAATGGACATAATCCTACTTACATAAGAGGGTGTGGTGAGGATTAAATGGGCGAATGTCTATTAAATGCCAAGGGCAGTGCCTGGCACATAGTAGGTATTCATGCTGAGGTCTCCTGTTAAGCACCCCTGTTATCTCCCCTACCATGGCTGAGAAATAGCAACTCATGTGCATTTGGCTAATGTCTTTCTCTCCTCCTAGACTATAAGCTGTGTCTTGGTCACTGCTGTATCCTCTGGCACATGGTAGGTGTTCTGCAAATGTACGGGGAATGAATACTGACTGAGTGAATTATTATTACTAATAATAACTCACCCCATCTTTCCTAGCTGCCTGTCACTGCCCATGGCGTTGAGGAGGAGAAGAGAAGAACATCACCTACCAACCCCTCAGCATCCAGGGACTTGCACGGTTTCCTCTGCAGCAAGAGGGATGCGGGTCAGACAAGAGGAAGGACTGTCCCACCCCCTCTAGATAAGGAGAAGAGCCAGGGAGGGACTGTGAGTGGGGCAATCGGTGAGGGCAGGGAGGCAGGGAAGCTGCAAGGCAGGACAAAGCAGAACTGGGCTCTGGATGCCCTCCTTCTTTGGGTGCTTCCTGTCTTTTAGGGACTGCCCAGCGCTGACCTCACCGGCCAGGCACCCTCCCAGGACAGGCATATTTTTACTTCCTGCTTGCCTAGGCCCCTGGCTTGGGCTGGAGAGCAGCTGCCAGAGCTGTCTCATTAATTATGGGCACCACAATACCAGCTGTCTCTCGGCACGGACTGTGCCAGCCGCCTGCCCCTACAATGCCCCTTGGAAGGCCAGCTCCCAGGGGACAGTGGCCATTGTGCCCCAGGGGATACTGAGAGGGAAAGGCTGGGCTGGTGGCTGGAGATAGCAGGAATGGGGAGGGGGGTCCCACCCTGGGGAGGAGAGATAAGGGCAGCCAGTCAAACTTGGGCTCGGGGGCTGTGCCAGTATTGCCTGAACTCTTTCCTGCAGGGGTTTCTCTTGCATACGCCCTGACTGGAGAGACACCAAGGAGGAGTCTCAAAACCTCAGAGCCCTTGCCTCAGGCCACGCCCAGTCAGACGCCTCAGCAGGGACGGGAAACTGAGACCACACGCTCCTGGTTTTCCCCACCCCTCTGGCCGTTCCTTCTCTGTCTCCTCGGCCCGCTTAACTCTGCCCGCCCAGCCACGGAATGTTGAGGCTTCCTGAAGACCCAGCTCTGGACCGTCCTCCCTTCTCCTTCTTTCCTCTCCCCACCCGGCAAGCTCAGCCTTGCCCCGGGCTCCATTACAGTCTCCAGGCAATGGCCCCGGACCAGCTCCGCCCAGCACATTCCCCTTTTCAGCTGCAGACCTGCACAGCCAGCTGCCTCCTCAACATGGCCACTCGGGGTCTCAGACTCACATGCTCCACAAACTCAGATTCTTAATGCTCCAAATCTGGTCTCCCTCCAGTGAGCAGGGCCATCAACCATCCGGTTGGGTAAGCCAGAAACCTGGAAATCACCCCACCGCCTCCCTCTCCCTCACTCCTCACGTCATCAATCTCACCTCCTAAATATGCAGAATCTGCCCGTCTCTTTTCATCTCATCTGTTGCTACCCTAGTCCAAGTCACCCAGCACCCCGCCTCTCCCAGACTGTTGCCAGAGCCTCTTATCTGGTCTCCCTGACACATCTGGGTTACCCTCCAGTCTATTCCCCACTTTTCAAAACACAAACCTGATCATGTCACCCATTCCCCTTGCTTCAGACCTGTCAGTGGTTCCTCATTGCTCTTAGGAAAATGTTAAACTCCTCTCTGTGACCCCAGGTCTGGGCCTGGCCCACCTATCTACTATACATTCCCCCTTGAGATTTCTGCCAGCCTCGCTAGCCTCCTTCCAGTTCATCAAACACACCACAGGGCCTTTGCACATGCTGTTCCCTTACCTTGAATTCTCCCCACTTCACCTCTTCACCTAGTTAACTCTACCCATCCTCCAGCTCTCAGCTCAAGTGTCACTTTCCCAGAGTAGTCATCCCTGAGTTCCCCTTCAAGGTCAGATCAAGCCAGGTCCCCTGTTAAATGCTCTTGAGAGAACCATTTCTTTCTTTCAAGGCGTTTATCTCCGTCTGTAGTTACGACATTCATTTGGGTGAGTGTTTGTGGAATGAATTAAGGTGTTGGGAGTGTGGCAGGCTTCCTGATAACTGCACAACTGACAGACGGCAGGACTGGGTCTCCACCCAGCAGGGGCCTATGGCTTCTTGTCCAGGCTCCACTCCATTTCAGGCCCTGTAGAGCTGGGGCCAGAGTTGGACACCGGGGCCGCTCTGGCCAGCCCTAAACTGGGCCTTTGGTGCAGGACAAAGTTTCTGACCATCTGAGTCAGCATCCCAGCTCTGTCCCTGACTTGGCACGTGACCCCAAAAAAGTCACATCTCTCTGAGCTTCAAATGGAGTCATAGCTGTGAAGCTGGGACACATGGGTCAGCATACAGAGCTGACACACCCGTTCAGTTCAGGGACTTCCGGGGCGCCTTGTACCTGGATGAGGTTGGCCGCTGGCATCCTCCGCTTCTCGAAGTGCTTCTGCCGGTGCTGCTCTTGCACCTTCAGGGCAAAGCCGGAGCCAAGGATGCCCTAGGGGGACAGGCCTGGTTGGGGAAATGTAGTGGTGGGGACAACAAAAGGCAGCGAAGGAGCCCCCATCCCTGCACATCTGAGGTGCCCCCCCCCCCCCCCGCCACCTCCGCAAATGCAGGATGGGAGCTTAAGACAGCTCTGCCCCCAGCCCCCCTCTCCCCCAGGCCGGACGATCCTAAGTGGAGCGGGACTCACGGCAGGCAAGGCAAAGAAGGAGATGCCTAGTAAGGCGAAGCCGGCAGCCAAGACCCTGCCCAGCCATGTGTGGGGCGTCTTGTCACCATAGCCGATGGTCGTCAGTGTAATCTGGGGACACAAACCGGTTACCCGCAGAGCCAGTTACGGGGGCCACCCACAGGGGCTTGCTGGGGGCACAGGCAGGTGGGAGCCTGATCATGAGGGCAGGGGCCTCAGTGGTTGCCCACAGGGACTGGTCACAAGGACTTGTCACAGGAGACAAGTTAGGGGCATAGATGGATTCCCCTCTTCCCCGTGCCGGTCAGGAGGAAGGGGTACAGGCCACAAAGGCTTGAGGTGGGGAACTAGACGAGGACTCAAGCGGATCCACTGGGGCAGGGGGTGCCAGCCCTAGCGGAGAAGACAGGGACAGACCCGCTCAATCCTGAGTCGGGGTCACGATGGTCAGGCCCGGGAGGATCCCAGGGAGAAGGGCGGCTCTGCACAGACCCTCACGCACCGTCCCCCACCAGAGCGAGTCGGCGTAGGAGGAGAAGTCGGAGTTGGCGTCCTTCTCGGCCAGATAGACCAGGAAGGAGGCGAAGATGAGCACCAGGAACCCGATGTACCAGGCGGTGATCAGCTCCTGCGGGCAGCAACGGGGGAGACCACGGGGAGGGCTGAGGCGGAGGGGCGTGAGGAAGCCGGGATGCTGCGCCCACCCGGGAGAGGCGGCGAGGTGGGGGCCTCCCAGAATAGCCTGTGGGGCGTGTTCTCGGAGGGGATAAAAGTACCCCATCGCTCGGAGTTCCCCGGCGGCGGCGCGGCCCGCCTTTCTGTCTCAGCGCCTCCCTTCAAGGAGACCCTGCCCGCCTTCCCGAAGCGGCGAGGCCCTCCTACAACCGCAGGGTCCGCCCCAGCCCCGCCCTTGGCCTTCCAGGTCCGCGCTGAGGGTCCGCCCCAGCCCACCTTGCCCCGCCCCCTAAGCCCCACTTGCAGGCCTCGATCCCGCCCTACATCTAGTCCCCCAGCGCCCCCTCACTCTGCTGTGAGCGTGGATACCCGAACCCGGGACTTGCCAAGGAAGACTCTCAAGGTTTACCCCTGAGACCCTGCCTCCTGGCTTGTCCTGATTCCCAGGCCTCGCCCCGGCCCAGCTTCGGCCCCGACCTGGCCCCGCCCCTTAAGCCCCGCCTCCTGCCCTGGTCTTGAGTCCCCCGCAGGTCCCGCCCCTGCCCCAGAGACAGCCCCCTCTGGCCTCGCCCCCGCTGAGTCCCTAGTCTTCCCCACCCCTGGCTGCGCCCGGCCGCACCTTGCTGTGCGCGTAGACCACCGAGCCGAGCAGCTTCCAGGTGCCGCCGCGCCGGTCCATGCGCACCATGCGCAGGATCTGCAGGAAGCGCATGCTGCGCAACGCGGATGTGGCAAAGATGTTGCCCTGCGTGCCCGCGGCGATGACGGCCACCGAGGCCACGAACACGATGAAGTCTGCAGGGGCGGGGGTGGCGAGGTCACGGCCGGCGCCGGGGAGTCAGCCCACCCCGCGTCGGGACCCGAGGTCGGGGATTCCTAGGACCGTGGGGGGACGGACCCCAGGAGGGTCCGTTGAGTCTTCGAAGGCAGCCGAGGGCTGGGTCAGGGGTGGGTACAGGTGTCAACCCTGGGGCTTGGGGTCAAGAGTCAGGTGCGGGCAGGGCATGCCTTCTTACCGATGACACAGAAGGGTTTTCTGGCAAAGCGGAGGCGGCCCTGCCATCCTCGGTAGCGGCAGCAGCATCCAGCGGACCAGACCCGGATGATGTACTCCAGGCCAAACACCACGATCATCACGAACTCCTGTGGGGCAGCGGCCTGAGTGCTGGTCCTCCTCTCCAGGACCAGGGCCCAGGGCCCACAGCACCGGCCCAGCCCTGAGTCCCGGGCTTAGGGTTGCTCGGATTTCCTCAGAGCTCCTCTCCTGGAGGTTCTTACACCTCCATGGATCTAAGGAGGATTCCAGAAGGAAGGTGGCCCCTTCCGTGTCTTCCAAAGAGACTGAACACTCAAGTCTGTCGTCCCCTTCCTGTCCCCATGAGCTGTCTGGGTTTTTCTCCTCACCCCGCCCTCCCCATTCCAGCCACCCCAGACTCTGGAAGCCAGACTGAGTCACATCAAGGGTGGCTGTCCGTCAGCTGTCCCCCTCCGAGGTGTGTCTGTTTAAGGAATAAAACCAACCCATCACACTAGGGCTGGAGTTAGCGGGTTTTGTCCTGAGAAGGAGTGGGGCCTACTCGCCTCTTCTCTGGGCCCACCATAAGCCCTGACATAGAGGCAGGAGGTCCCCCCAATGCCTGCCAAAAAGCAGGGGATGAAGCCCAGAGAGGGACAGCCACCAGCTCAAGGAACACAGCACAGCAAGTGGCTCTCTGAGCCATGGTTTGAGAAGCCTCTCTGCACACTACATAGCCTCCCTCAGCCGGGGACTCCGGCACTCACCAAGATGAGGAGACACTCGTTGGCAAGTTCCTGGTGCTCCTGAATAGTGGACAGCACGGACAGCACCAGGCAGCTGAAGACCAGCAAAAATCTGCAACAGCAGCACAAAGGAGAGGGTTAGACTGCTGGATGGACAGGACAGCCGAGGAGCCTTTGACAGGAGGCTACAGAGTCAGAGGAGGAGGGAAGCATTATTTGGGAAGAATTATCTGGAAAGCAGAATCAGAATGAGAGTTGACTGGAGTTGTGGCTCTGTGCTGTACACCAAAGAGAGAGGCCCCCAAGCTCTGGGCTGCTGAGCCCACAGACACCTTTCAACCCTCTCCGTTGCCCTTGATGGAGGCTGCAGCTCAGAGAGGGGGTCACACAGCTGTGAGAGGCAGGGCTGTCTGGGCTGGCAGCGGGGACAAGCCAGCTCAGGTTCCTTCAGGCAGGAAATGCCTCCAGGCTCAGCCACTCATAAGTGGTGGCCCTAGCCCCTGGCTGGGTGTTGAGGTTGTCTTGAGAGAAGTGCCCCAGAGGTCAGGCAGGGGGCAGGGGAGGTCAGAGGCTGAGGGAGGGAGCCCCCTTCTCTATGAACTCCCAGGTGGCAGGCGTGTGGCTTCTTCTGCAGAATGGGGGTAACAGCCTCTGCCTTTGTGAGCTCCTATGGAATTAAATAATGAGCAGCTATGGAAGGAAGGGGGGGTAGGTCGGGGACACGGAGGGAAGGATGCAGAGGGAGAGAGGGTGGAGGGAGGGGGATGAGGCAGCGTGAAGCCATGCCATCGAGGCCTGGGACTCCCCTGAGGACAGTGGGAAGCCACTGAGTGGCCCAGCACCAGATGTTTAGAAATGGAAGGAACTTTAGAACCCAACTCATGCAACACTTCCCTCACCCTCAACTGCGCTCACCGGGAAACTGAGACCCAGAAAGAGAGAGGCATTGGCCCAAGGTCATCCAGTCTGTCCAAGACAGAGATGAAATTAGAGCCGGGGTTTCTGAAGTTCTCAGGGGATGGGAAGAAAGGAAAGGGCGTGAGTTGAGAAGCTGGTGGCCTCGGGAGTATGTGAATACGTGAGGGAGGACAGAACAAGAGGCGCAGGCTGCAGATGCAGCAAAGGGAAAGAGGCTGGACTCCCGGAAGTGCTCCTCTTTGGGACGGGGGGTGTGCTGGACATGTACGTGTCCTGGAAGAGACTCCTCGGGAAACGGGCTTCTCTGGAAATGCATCCCTTGTGCGCTGACCCACGGCCTTCCGCAGATGTTCCCCGTCTCCCCACCCGGGACCAGTGATACTGCCTTCTGCCTAAAACACCTCGCTGGCCCCTGAGACTGCGCACCCTTCCCTCTCACAGACGCTCCCAGCTCTGGAGAGCCTGCTGGGATGCCCCCCATCCCCCTGCTCCCCCTTCAGAGCTCCCCTCCCAAGGCTTGCCTCCCTGTATGTGTCCCAAGTCACTTTCTACATGGCTTTTTTTTTTTTTTTTTGCAATGCTCTCCACGAGCGGTGTATTTGTTACAACAATGAACATAGATTGACACATCATTATTCCCCAGAGGCCACAGTTTCTATTAGGGTTCACTCTTGATATTGTACATTCTATGGGTTTGGACAAATGTATCAGGTCATGTATCCACCATTATGGTATCATACAGAGTAGTTTCATCTACATGGCTTTTTTCTGTTCATGTTGGCAGGGGCATGGGCTTGGAGTCAGAGACACCTGGGTTTGAATCCTGGTCCTGCTGTGTGTGCGTGGCCCTGGGAAAGTCACCTACCTTCTCTGAGCCAGCCTCCTCATCTGTAAAATGGGGGCTGACGGGAGGGAAGACACGGAAAGGGCAGGTTCCACCCTGGCCTGCTTACACCGCCTTGGCCAGGGGCTCCCAGCCTTCCTGGAGGGCAGGTTTAGGGCTGCATCCCAGCACAGGCCCCCCGGTGGAGGAGGTAGGTGGCAGACGTGGGTATAGAGTTTTGAATGAATGCGTGAGGAGGAGGCCTCCTTGGCCAGGTCCAGCAAGAGCTGAATCAGCAAAGACCTAAGGCAGGGGAGAGGAGGGGAGAGCACCAGCTCCTTGTGTTCAATAATTAACCACAGAAAACGCAGCAGCCATGTCCACGGAGAGGGACTGCGGCTGACACACTGCTCAGGGGCAGAAGTGTCCTCCCCGAGGCCATCCCATCCAGCCCCGTCCTCTGAGAAGGGCTGCAGGCCAATCTTGATTGGCTCTACCTTCAGAATATATCCGTGGACACACCACGGCTCACCACCCTGACTAAGCCGCCACCGTCTCGCCCCGATGGGTCTCCCTGCTGTAAGCCCCTCTCTTCAGAGCCGCTGGGCCGATCTTCCTACAATGCAGAGCTGGAAACCATCACTCTGTTCACAACTCCCCATGACTCTTAGAGAGCGAAAGTCAAATGTCTCAGCGTGTCGTGTCCAGCACAGCCCTGCGAGATCTGGGTCCCACCCTCACCTCTTGAACTTGATGATCTCCCCTCTCACACCTCCCCTCCATCACCGTGCTCTAGCCATTCTGACCTCCTTGCCCTTCCTGGAGCACACCAAACGTATGTCCCAGCTTGCACTTGCTTTGCTGTTTCCTCTGCTTGTTTATTGCTCCCTTGCTCATCCAGGTCTCTGTTCAAACATCACTTCCTTGGAGAGGACTTCCCCAACCACCCCCTCTCCAAAATAATGGCCTATCTCCCCTCTCTCTCTCCTTATCTTGCTTATTTATTTATTTTTTCATAGCATCTTTGAAAGACTGAGGAAATGAATAGCAGGAATTCACATTAAACAGACATCAAAACACCACGTCGCAGAAGCCCACAGTTTGTACCCACTGAGGAGGATCTCACAGCTCTAAGCACATCCATCCGTGACTCGTCAGGCTCCCCAGCATCCTCCCTGAGAAGGGAGAAGGCAGGTCTCTGATCTCGACAGCTCCATTTGGTGGACGCTGTTGAAAAAGCCCCTCCCACTGCCTTCCTGCACTGGCCGGGAGTCTCCTCACCTAGACGCTCAACACAGTCGAACAGATACACTTGGTCTGATGGAGAACATCTGGTGTCCCAGGCACCTGCATAATTATCTTTATCTTCCAGGTGAGGAATGGGGCCCAGGGAGGGACAGACCTGTCAAGATCACACAGTGAATCAGTGGCAGAGCTGGGGCTAGAACCACAGCTCCGGTAGACCCCCAAGCTGCCTTGGCCTTCCTGAGGGGTCCTCACACCCACTCTTGGGGCAGCAGGAAGGAGACCAATGTCTGGGCTTAGAGATGGAGAAGACAGGGCGAAGGAGCCCTGAGCTGGGGTCTGGTTGTGTCTGCCAGAACCAGAGTGTGACTTCATCCACGTAACAAGGAAGGACTGTCTGAGGATCATCTCTGGTCCCCTCTGGGGCCTCAGTTTCTCCAACTGTATAAGTATAGATGGTACACAGGAGCTGGCTGGCTTGGGCCCTCTAGAACCGCCCCAGCAGAGGGGCCAGACTGGCAGCTACCTTCTGGAGCATCTTTGCCCATCATGTCTGGCTGCAGGGTGGGGCCCATGTTCTCTTTTGCCCAGCCAAGGAGGCAGAGCGGGAGAAGGGGGTGCTGCCTGGTGGGCTCTGCTTGGCTGGGGCTTATTACGAGACTTATCACAACCCTCCCCATCCCCAGCCATTCTATGCTGTCCCCCTCATTCAGGAGGGTAGCAAGGAACATGTGAATGGTTTGCTTAGGACCGTGGTTCTCAAACTACAGTGGGTGCCAGAATCACCTGGAGGGCTTGTTAAAATACTGGTTTCTGGACCCCACTCCTAGGGCGTCTCATTCAGTAAGTATAAAGTAGAGCCTGAGAATCTGCATCTCTACAAAGTTCTCCGATGACACCAATCCTGCTCCTCCGGGGACCACACTTCAAGAATCACTGGCTTAGCTAGTAAGAATGGTTGTGGCTGACTCAATTATTAGCCAACTCAAGGCTTTTTAAACAAGTGCAATCACTGCCTTCTCCCCCCAACCCCACCTGCCCCACAGCCTTCCTCAAATCACTGCCCAGAAGCCGCCACGGGCAGGGGAGGTGAGGAAAGGCCTGCTGGGGAGCTGGGTCTCATGCCAACATCAGCTTCACCCCTGATTCGCTGGGTGACCCCATAACTGCTCTGCTGGCCAAGGGCTTTCTATTGGCCAGGCACTGTGCCCAGCCCTCTGCGTGCAGACAGTATTCTTAACCACTTCTCACAACAACCCAAGGCTGACCAATAAGGAAACGGAGACTCAGAAGGGTACACTGTGATGGCTGCACAACTCTGTGAATATCCTAAAAACCACTGAATTGTATACTTTAAAAGGAAGGATTTGATGGTATGTGAATCATATCTCAACAAAGCTGTTATTTAAAAGAAAAAAAAAAGATAGAAAGAAAAGTATACTAGGTTGTCCAAAGCTATAATGCCAGGACCTGAACCCAAGTCCACCTGGACCACCAAGCCTCACTACCTCTCTGGGCGTTAGTTTCCCTGTCTGCACCATGAGGTGGGGGATGTCAGCCTTATGACTCTCCAGCAGTGACGTAGAAGGGACAGGGTCAACCATGAGCTCAGGTCCAGGTTCTCTGGGGATGTCCCTGGAGAGACAGACACTGGGAGGCTGGAGAGATGGGGATATGGGAGGGAGGGGCCGCACAGCAGAAAAGAGGTTCTTGCCTAACCCCTCCGAGCCACATTCACTTAAGAAATGTTAATTACCATCTACATTCAGCCAGACTTATTATAAAGCCAGAAATGAATAATCCAGGCCCCCAAGAAATTAACAAGTGTAACAGCTGGTGACATAATGGATGAGGTGATGACAGTGTGCCTAGGGCGTTGGGGGGAGCCCCACGATGGCTTTAGCAGAGCTAAAGTGGAGGGATCCATGAAGACTTGTTGGAGGTGACGAGGACAGGGGTGGGGGTGCCCCAAGCAGAGGAGGCAAGATTTACAAAGCAACAGGGATGTGGGAGCCTGAAGTTCCCACTGTGGAGCCCACAGCGGCCAGTAGTTCTGGGTGGTGTGGGCCTAAAGTGACGAGGCAGTGGAGAAATCCGAGAGGGCCAGATCCAGGGACCTTGAGTGGCACCCTCAGGCATTATGAAGGTTTGTGAGTCCTAAAGGAGATGGGGAGCCAGTGAGAAGTTTTAATAGAAGGAATGACATGATCTGATTTGTATTTCAGGACCACCACTCAGGGGCAGTGTGGAGCGTGGAGAAGAGGAGGTAAGACTGACCAGGAAAGCCACAGAAAGCTCCCCAATAATTCAGATGAGAGATGCTGGTGGCAGCACTAAAGAGAAGTGGATAGCCTAGAGAAAGTTTTAGGAGTTGGTGATTAATTGGAAATGGGGACAATGAAGGAGAATGACTCATATTTCTGGTCTGGACACTGGATGGATGGAAGTGCCATGAGTGAACTGAGATGGGAGACCCCAGTGGAGGAGCAGGTGTGGGGTGATGAGTTCCATTTGGGACATGTTGAGAGAGCTGTGGGATCCTGTGCACAGAGTGGGTATGAAGACAGACCTGAGCCAGAAATGTGGATTTGGGGCACTGGGGGTAGAGGTGGTGACTGGAGGCCATGGGAGTGGCTGAGAAAGTCCAGAGAGCATGTGGCGAATTCAGAGCAGGACCTGATGGAACCCCAAATGCACAGCGGAAGGAGAGACCCTCCACCCAGAGGGGGAAGGGGCAGCCAGGGAGATGGGAGGGAACCCAGAAGAGAGAGGCGGCAGAGATGCCAAGCGAAGGAAGTGTTTCAGGAAGGAGGGAGCGGATGACAGTGTCAATTGCTGCCAAGAGGGCAAGCGAGATAAGGCCTGAAAAATGTCCACTGGATTTGGTGACAGCTTGGTCACTGGGCACCTTGGCAAGAGCAGCCACAGAGGGAGGGGAGGACCGGAGCAGGCCCAGATCCCAGACGGGGTGAGAAGGCAGAGGGGTGGAGAGGAAGTGGAGACAGTAAGAGTAGGTTTAACTATTTACAGAAGTTTGACTGGAAAGAGCAGAGGCCAAGCCTGGTAGCTGGAGAAGACTGGAGAGCACAGGGTATGGTCTGTTTGTTTTTTTAAGATGAGAGAGCCAGAGTGGAACGAGCCAGGAGAGAGAGAGAAGTTGGAGCTGCAGGAGAGAGAGAGGGAGTGATCAATGGAATGAAGTCCCCAGGGCAGCTGGGAGGCTGGGATCCAGAGCAGGGGGGGGCTGGTGCTGAGCAGGAAGGACTCTGCCAGCTGCCATGGTGACAGGCAGGGACGGGGCGAGACCAAGTGGGAGGGGAGGTTGGGGCACAGGCGAGGCCAGAGAGCTCCCACTGGGGGCTGCAACTTCCTCTGTGAAGAGGAGGCCAGGTCCACTTCTCAGGGGTAGGGAGCAGAGTGGGTGGGGGTCTGAGAGATGGAGAAGGTTTGAAACAGCCCGTGTGGAGGATGGCCCTGGGAGGGGTCCCAGGAGAACACAGGACCATTACGCCCAATGGTGAGGATGGGAGGAAACATTCAGAACACCACAGGTGCTTCACATGTGCATCCTTGGTTTTGTTTGTTTTTAAGCCTTGATGATCCTGAGGGAGGAAGCAGCCCATGTGGGATCAGGGGACCCCGCTCCCACCACCCGCCAAAGACGCCAAAATAAATTCAGATCCAGGCTTGCCCTTCCTTCCACCTGGGCCTTCATCCTTCCCTCCTTCTCTCCAGTGTCCCTCCTCCCAGACGGAGCCCTGCCAGTGTCTGCCGCCTGCCTGGCCACCGGCTGGCTCCCTCATTTCTGCATCCAGCCTGAGGAGTGTGTGACCCTTCCTCGCCCCCGCCCAGACCAGAACCTTGAAGGCAAGGTTCTGTCTTCCCTCAGCTGGGGGACCCTGGGGCCAGTCTGTCCCCATTCGGCCAAGGTTCCTGTAGGGCAGAGGCCATGACCCCTCCCCCTTCCAGCAGAAAAGGGCTGCTTAAACCCCAAACCAGAGCTGACACCAAAGAAGGGACTTCAGCTAGACCTGAGAGGCACTTCCTGACAGGGGGGTGCTCTGTGCTCCTCAGGGAGAGGGGCTCTTATTTTCTCTTGCAGGGGGATAAAGGGGAGGGCCAGTCAGCCAGGCCTCAGAGTGAGGCTCTTTCCAAGAATCCTCAGGGGCTGGGACAAGAAGTTTCCCCTGATCCAGCGATTCTAAATATGGCAAAGGGAGCAAAAGCACGTGACCCAGGGCCCCACACCAGGGCTGCTGCTGCCACGGCCGCTGCTTCCCTGGGCTAGAGGCCTGCACTGGGGCTCGGGGCTAGGGCTGAGGTCTCCACGGAGCCTCAGTTTCCCTCTGCACAACATGAAGGTGGGGGACAATGCAGTGATGGCTAAAGTCCCCTCAGCCTTATGACTCTCTACAGCGGGGTGGAAGGGAGAGGGCTGGCCCTCGGTTCAGCTCCAGATTCTTTGAGAATGTCCCTGGAGGGACAGCAGCTGCCAGAACATAGTACAAACTATGAAAAAAATGCCCCCTCTTGGAGGACCAATTAGAAAAGGCATTCCCTTTAGCCTGAAGAATTATAAAAAGTTGACCTGTCTGGATGGCCCCCTTAGAAACAGGCGCCCCTGGCTCCGGGCTAACCCACCCTGAGCACAGGCTGGATTTCATTTCCATCCTTTGCATTGCC
This sequence comes from Equus caballus, assembly GCF_041296265.1. Taxonomy (NCBI): domain Eukaryota; kingdom Metazoa; phylum Chordata; class Mammalia; order Perissodactyla; family Equidae; genus Equus; species Equus caballus. Next base: position 17,358,293 of record NC_091685.1, read on the forward strand.
CAGGGTGCACAAGGATGCAGGGCAGTCCTGGGGATGGCCCCGACAGCCACCGCAGCCCTGGAAGGGCCAACTCTATATGGTACCACATGGCTCCAGGCCCCTCTCCTGGCCGCCACTGATTCATCTAGAGCTGGACATTGACCCAAGAAAGCTTCCTCCATAGGTTGGGCTGAGCCAATCAGATTGTCTTTCTCAGGAATAGAACCAAGAACCGTAGAGGAAAGTGGGCAGAGGTGCAGACAGAAGTGGAGATGAGACTGCCGCTCCAGAATCTCATCTCCCTTTCTCTCCTCCACGAAGCCCACATGTGCTCCCTGCCATGAAGCCTCTACGAAATGCCCTTTCCTTGCAGTAGGGGTCCTCCACCTCCACATGCCAATTCTTCCCGAGCTAGTATGAAGAGTCTTGGGCCCCCTAGGACATGGAAGGCAGCATCTTCTGGACAGGGTGTTTAATGAGTCATAGCCTCATCCTCTCGCACTTGGACTGGCTCCACACCCTCCCACTCATTCTCGCTGCTTCCCTCTGCCATGCCAGCCAGACTACCTGGTGCACCAGGTAAGTAGGCTGAGCAACATGGCAACACGAGCCAAGGGTGGGAATGAGGAGAGAGCAGGGGCCATCCATCCACTCGGGTCCGGCCAGGCAGCGCTGACTCCTCAAATGAACGGTGCCTGGGTTCCCAAGCAGGAGGCCAGCGAAGTGAAAGCAAACTAAGAGTGGAATATAGGCAGCCCGGATTTTGGAAACTTAAGACGGCCAATGGAACCTTCCCTGGGTTCCACCTGAGCAGCTAGCTCCATGTGGATTCAGGCGACTCAGTTTTACATGCTAGGCTTGGCATAAGATTTATTTGAACAAAGAGTTTTGCTGCTTTTTTTTTTTACCTTCTTCTTCTCCCCAAAGCCCCCCAGTACATAGTTGTATATTCTAGTTATAGGTCCTTTTAGTTGTGGCATGTGGGACGCCACCTCAACGTGGCCTGATGAGTGCTGGGTCCCTGCCCAGGATCCAAACTGACAAAAGCCCAGGTCGCTGAAGCAGAGAGGGCGAACTTAACCACTCGGCCATGGGGCTGCCCCCTTGCCGCTTTTTCAAAAAGGGTGAACTCCACTGACTTGAGCGCTCAGGCTCAAGCCACTTAGCATGGTTGCAAGGAAGGCCCTTACCCACCCTGCCAGCTCACTCTCCAGCACTCAGTGCCCAGCCTGGCACTTGACACCCCCTTGTCATAGCTCTCTTCCCCCATAACAGCAAGCAGGGATTTTTTTTCCCTCCCCACCTTCGTTCTTGCTGTGTCTGCCCCTCCTCCAGCCTAGCTGAGTCAGGAGGGAGCCCCCACCTTGTGCCTCCTTAATCCCCCATCCCCATCTCTATGCCTCCCCCTACAGACCAAGAGCTGGCTGAGAGTCCTGTCCTGTTCACCTTGAATGCCCTGTGCCCAACTCAGAATGGGTGCTGAGGAAAAACTTCTGAGACAGGGGACGACCAAGTACGGACCTCTGACTGACGCCACCCATCTCCCCAGGGTGCCAACACCGTACTGGCTCCTCCTGGCTCCACACTTCCATCCACACAGGGCACTCACTCGCACCCTCATCCATCCACTCATTCATTCAGTAAGTATTTCCTGAGTGGTCACCATGGGCCAGGCACAAAGACTGACAACGTCCCTGCCTTCACGGAGCTTACATCTTACGGGGAGAGATGGATACTAAATAAACAAGTAAAGGTTCAAAATGCCAGGTGATGAGGGAGAAATATCAAGTTGGGAAGAGGGACAAGGAGTACTGGTATGGGAGTCGGGGGGCTACCTTACAGAGGGTGGGCAGGGAAAGCAGCTCTGAGAAGGTGACATGAGAGCAGAGATGTGAGGGAGGGAGCCATGCGGGTATCTGGGAGCAGAGGGAAAAGCAAGTGCAAAAGACCTGAGCCAGAGGGTGCCTGGTGTGTTCCAGAACCATTGAGAAAGGGGTGCTCCCAGTGTGGAGTGAGCAAGGGGGAGAGTGGGAGGTGGCGAGGGCAGAGAGGCAGTGGAGGTGGAAAGCAGACCATCTACTGGCTATTGGGAGGATTTTGGCTTTTACTCTAAGTGAGTTGGGGCCTTCTGAGCAGGGAGTAACGTGATCTGACTTATGTTTGCGAAAGATCACGTGAGCTGCTGAGTGTGGTGAGCGGCTGGGGGAGGGGGCGACAGCATTTGCCCCAGCCTGAGCTGGGGAGCTAATGGTATACGATCCAAGCAAGATTGGATGGTGACTTGTACAAGAGCAAGAGGTGATTGGATACTGACTATATTTTGGCTCTGGAAGATCCCTTAGAGTCAGTGAGTCCTCGCATTTATAGATGGGAAACTGAGTCCCAGAGAGGCGCATGACCTACCCATGATCACACAGCAGATCAGAGGCAGAGCTGGGCCCGGCACCCAGATTTCCCAATTCCTAAGGTAATGTTCTTCTGATTTCTCCTCTCTCTCTGGAAGGACCCAGGTACCTGCCCCATCACCCTCATCTCAAATGTTCTCTGCATCAGGCTGGCCCCTGCCTCTGCCCTTCCTGCTGTATGTGACCAGGTGGCACTGGGTTCGAGGATTGCCCAGGCCTCCAGCTACTTGAGCCTGGCAGGGGTCAGGGTCACCTCTAAGGAGACTTCTGTCCTCTGAATCAGCAGAACCTGTGCAAAGGGGGAAGAGGGAGGGAGAGAAGAGTCCAAAACAGGGGAAAGAGCTTAGTCCCCGCCACTTGGTTCTCAGCATTCCGGGTGCAGAGAAGTCACCAAGAGCTGACAGGGTGGAACAGGAGCTCTGAGAGGGCCAGGTCCCCTGGGGAGCACAGGCTCCAAGACTGAGCCCAGCCTGGGAGTCCTGCAGACTCAGCCATTGAGGATCCCACCCAGTGGAAGGTTAGGGGGCCTGATCAGGAGGAGTGCTTCAGGGCCTTTGCTACCAATAAGCAAAGTGGCATGCAAATTCACAGGCCACACCTGGGGCACTTGGCTGCAGCTGCCCTGAGAGCCTTGCTCCCTGTGGGGACACCAAATCCAGGACCAGCCAGACTGAATCTGGCAGGACTGACTCTAATGGGCTCTGACAGCTAGGAAAGGTTTGCTGTGTGACCTTGGGCCAGAAGCGCAACTTCTCTGGGCCTGTTCCACGGCCAAAGTGGAAGAGTGGTTAGGAGGGTCTTAGGCTGGAAGCCGGAAGCCCATCCACAGACATCCTCTCGGTTTCCTTGGCCTTTAGGGGAGAGGCTGCCCAGCATGTGGTTCCGACTGATTCAGAGTCCTCTAAAAGGCAGCAGTCTGCTTGGTGGCTCTGAGAGACGTGTCAGGGTTGGGGGCAGCAGCTGGGGAGGCACAGGGGTGTGGACAGAGCTAGGACTCTGGGTCCACAGGCTCCCTATCCTGATTCTGCCATCCCCCAGCTGCGGAGTTGGGAAGCTGTCTCTGAGTCTGTTTACTCCTCAGCGAGAGGAAGGGGCTGAGGAAGGGTCTCGAGGGCCCCATTTTTCCTGCTCCTCTGAGATTTCAGCTTCCCGAAGGGGGACTGAGTCTCAGGTCCTGAAGCACTTGAGACTCTCCCGCAGAGTCCTTTACATTTTATTTGCATGGTGCTCCTGCGCGTGGAAAGTCTGGAGGGACCTCCTTCCACCCCCCAAACTCCTCCGTGAATGAATAACGATGGCAAGGAGGAGTTAGGGTAGACAAAAGCAGAACTTCCAAGAGCCCACTAACCACAGAGATGGTGCTGGAGGTCGGGGGAAGAGGACAAAGTGTCTCTCTGGTCCTGACGCCCCCTCCTCCTCTGAGGAAGACAACCCCACACGAATCAGAACCAAAACAACAGGAGGCTTGAATTCAGTTCTAACCCTGACCCCCACCAGGCTCAAGAATCCGGCCCGGGATGCGTGAGAACCGTCCCTCTCCGGGCCTCAGTTTCTTCATCTGTCTAATGCGGCCATGATCCCCGGCGCGGTAGTCTGAACGCAGGGGTCTGGCCCTGATGAGCCCGACGTCCCGGGGTTGCAGAAAGGCCTGGGTTCACTTCGGGACACAGAGGAGGCTGCCACCAGGCGGGGCTCCTCGAGAGAGGGAGGGGCTCCCGGGGAGGAGGGCTCCTGGGGACTCCTCCCCCGGCACGGCCCTCCGCCCCCTTCCCCCGCAGGGACCCCCGCCGCTCGCGCAGAGGCGCCCCGGTTCCGGTTCCGCGCTGCAGGGTCCCGGGGCCCAGGGCGGGCCCGCCGCCTCGGCGCGGGGCGGGGCGTCCTGGAAGGGCGGGGCGTGCTGGGGGCGGGGCGCGGCGGGGGCGGGGCCCGGGCAGGCCCGGGGGCGGGGCTTCGCCGACACCCGGCACCGCGCGCGGGAGGGGCGGGGGCGGCGCTGCGGCTCCGGTTACTTCCCCCGCCCAGCCGGCTTCTTTTTCCGTTTCCAAATTAACAATTGAAAACGCTGCGGCCTGAAAGGCGAGCAGCGGGCCAAGCGGAAAGTGTGAAGGTGCCGCCGCGTCCCCGAGGACGGGGGCGGAGAGAGGGGCGCGACGCCACCGACGCCGGGTGCGGGGACTGAGCGCCCCGGGACCCAGAGGTGCCATGACCCCCAAGTCGGGTCCTGGCCTGATCCGGCCCCTGGTACTGCCCTGGCCAGTGTCGCGGGACCCAGTGCCCAGGCTCGGGGTGGTGCCAGCCCCCAAGGGGGCTGAGGGGGGAGGCCCCAGGGCTGGGTTACTACTCTGGAGGCTGAGTGCCAGGAGGGGCAGGTGCCAGGCAGCACCCTCACAGCATCGTCCTTAAGGGCTCCCAGAGCCAGGCAGGTTCGCGTGTGACCTCGAGGAAGTCATTTCACCTTACTGAGACTCAATTACCTCATCTGGAAAATGGGGAGGGAAGACCATCCCCCAGAGAGAGCTGGTTGTGAGGAACAAATTAAATGAGAAGATGCAGAAGGCTGGCCCAAGTGAGCAGAACAGACAGCGGCTATTATTATCTTTTGTTGATAATGATGACGATATGGAGTCCTTGGCACCCCTCCACCTCCACCCACAGCCAAAGGAGCGGTCCACTAATGAGGAATACTGGAGTTGGCTGCTCTTTCCCTTCCCTCACTCCCCAAAGCCCCATTTGACAGATGAAGAAACTGAGGCCAGGAAGGTCCTTGTAAGGGGCTCAAAGTCACAAGTGAGTAAAAAGAACTAGGGCCTGAGCCCAGGTCCTGACCCCCAAGCATGGGCTTGTCTTATGGAGACAGGTGGTCCTCAGGGTCGGGGCCCTGGGCACTGGTCCGCCCTCTTCAGTGTTCTGAGAGATGCGTGCCCATATGAGGGCAGCTGGAACTAATGAGTGGGTAACGGAGAGAGTCCTCGCTCCCAGGCATCCAGGTGCATGGACCAGAAAGCCTGAGAGTGGAGACCAGGGAAAGATACAGTTTCTGGTGCCCCGGCCCCCGGAATGTAACCTCCATAATGCAGCAACTTCTCTATCTTGTTCACTTCTCTCTCTCCCACGCCTATAACAGGGCTTGGTGCATCGCAGATTCTCAATGAATATTTGTTGAGTGAATGAATGAATGAGTGGTCCCCTCTTATACAGCTGCGCCCTCCCACCCTGCCATCTATGTCAAGTGATCTCCTTTGGGGAAGGGGGCTGGAGGGGGGTGCCCCTCTCCTGAGCATGGAGACCCAGGGCAATGGAATGGTAGGAGAAGGAGACAAGAACCGCGACAGAGGAAAGGAAGAGACAGGAGAAAAGGTTCCAGAAGGCAGAGTTGGGATCACCTCTTTCTTCCTAGCCCCTCACTTCCCACTCCTGTCCAGCCCGGGACTCTACCATTCCCTCTCCCTCCAGCTGCCTCTTCATGGACTCCACTGTGATTCCAACTCTACCCGCATGCCCACCCGCAGTCCACTGACCTAGCAGTACGAGTGCCCCGCCCCCATTTACAGTCCTACAATGGCTCCTTACTGTTTACAACGTAAAACCCCGAGCTCCTCAGCCCAGAGCTGGAAGCTGCACACACGCTCAGCAGCAGCCACACTCCACCCCTCCGAACCCCGTGGTGACCTCGCTGCTCTCTCCTCTCCTTGGGACGTCTCTCCTACCTCCCCAAGAATCTCTGATTTGCTTTGGGGAGAAATGCTCCCATAGCCCCTGGTTGAGATTCCTGGCCCCCTCTGGGCACCCCAGGGCCACTTGTGCTGAGGCTGTTCCTCCCTCTGTGCACCTGCCCCCCCACCCATTAGGATCCACCCACAAGGGCAAGGCCAGTTCTAACTTCCCCAGACCCCCCAGGCCGGCCAAGTAGATGCTCAGACAGTATCTAGGAGGGAACGGGAAGACGCGGGTGGCCAGGGCCTTGAGCATCAGTGAGTCGCGATTTTCTCACTGTCCTGTGAAGCCCGAGAGTTCTGGGTTAGGGCATCTTGGGGTTTCTGCAGAGGTGGGTGGGGGGAGGGCGGGCCCATCCTGAACACTGGTGGGGCTGGAAAAGAGTACAAGTGGAGACCCACATACTACAAGTCTAAATATTTTAAAGTTTAAATCAAGCTAACAAGCTGTTAAATAAAATATGTTCCATCCTTCCTGACACATATGCCTTCATAACGATCTGGAAGGCCAGGTTTGAATTTAAAAACGTGGACCCCTTGGAGTCCCATCCTGGAATCTGGGAGGGAGAGGACAGCCAGCCCCTGCTGACTTCTGGGCCCTAGCCCATGGTGTGCCCTCTTCTCTTCCCACACTGGGCTCATCTCTCACCAGGGGGGGCCTTGGGTATGCTGCTGTGACTGCCACAGGAGCCATCTCCATTGGCTGCACAGAGCTGCCCTTGGGTCTAGGGGTGCTCACACAATGGTGGCCCTTGGGATGGTGACCTGGGAAAGAGGCCTGTGCAAGTCCTGGAAGCAGACACGGGGATCTGACCAGGGAATGCCAGGGTTACCTGGGATGTGTTCTAGAATAAGGAGGGCCATGTGCAGGCCCTGGGCTGGTGGTATGCGGGGCCATACAGGCTGAGTGGGCAGAATTCTGGGCCCCCACCCTCGACTCCACCCAGAGTGGCCCTGCTTTGATGGGTTTTATATTCTACACTCGTTTGTCACATTTCACTTAAAGAACCAGATCTACTGCTTAAAACAGTTTGCAAAGCACTAAGCTACACCCTTCCCTCCTTGTAGACGCAAGGGAGGCTGAGGTTTCTGGGTACCAGGGACCACAGTCATGCAGCAGGTTACAGCAAATTCAGCGCTCAGTCCCAGGGCTCCTGCCTCCTGCCCAGGCCTTGGCCTCCATGAGCACATTTCTCATCCGTGAGGCCCGGTGCCTCCAACGGACGGGCCATTGGGAGGTGGTGAGTGCCCAGTCCTTGGTGGGGTTCCGACAGGCCTGCTGCTGGGCCTCCCACCTGGACAGGGGGCTGGACCCTCCACTCAGGTCCCCCAGCTCAGGAGTGGATGAGAGGCCGGACCAGGCCGGAGAAGGAGAGGGAGTCCTGGTATAAATAACCGTGGGGGGCCGGGATGTTTGGGCCCGTCTCCTGGGCGACGGCTGTGTTTACCGCCCAGCAAGGGGGGGCATGGCCCACACATTTGCCTCCCTGACTTGTAGCCAAATTTCTCCAGGAAGGGGTGGCCCAAGATTAGCCCCAAACATTCCAGCTCTGCACCCCTAACAGATCCTTCCCCCTACTCTGCCCCAACGCGGGCCCTATCCTTCCTGCCATCGCCCCCATCCTTCAGCCCCACATGTGCACAGCACTGCGTCTCCATCATCCCCAAATGCCCAGCATTTACCCCCATCAGTCCCAACTCTGCTCAAGCAGTGCGAGGGTAGGGAGCATGAGCAGGGCAGGGGAAGGCCCCAAGCAGAGGAGCTGGGCGTGTGCCAGGGATCTGAGCTGGGGCCTCTGGGCACGGGGACAGGGACAAGCCTCTCCCACGGCCCCGGCCAAGACGGAGGGAGGGCTGCAGCCCCCGGATTAGGAGAGTGCAAATCCCTCTCCCAGCCTGGGGCCCACCCCATGCCTGTCATGTGCAGGGCATTAGATGGCCAGACCCAATTGTGGGAAGGGCTGGCAGGTGCCCTCTTGGTCACGCCATGGCCAGTTCCTCTCCCCAGCCAGCCAGGCCAAGAGAAAGCCCCTCGATGCAGGAGGGCGAGTGGAAAGGCCCCCTCCTCCATGGGGCAGCAGCTGCATCCTGGCCCGAGCTCGGAGGCACTGGGGTTGGTGTGAGCTGAGTTAGAACCTGCAGGCCAGGCTGTGCACAAGCATGTGTGCGTGTGCATGCACAGACACACACACACACACACACGCTCTCTCTCTCTGCCCAGCCAACTGCTGGGCCTTGCTTGGGACATCAGCCAACTTTCACTGAGAGCAAAGGCTCAAAATTGGGGCTGTGTCCACCTGTGGTCCTAGACAGGTGACTGGGCGCCAGCCCCATCTCAGCCACTTCTCAGCTGAATGACCTTGGGCAAGTCATTTCTCTTTTCTGAGCCTCAGTGTAAAACAGTGTAATAAAATCTTCCTCCAGGGTTGTTAGTAGAATTCAGTGGGATTCACCGAGCAAACGTTAATGAAGCCCCATGATGGGCCAGGCGTGCCTGAAAGTGCTCTGTGGACCATCAGTTGGGAGAGGGGACCCCCTTCACAGCACAAGGTAGCATTTGGGCCCCAGAGGCTGAGGCTCTGGGATGTGAAGACTTGAGCCCAGGCCAGCTCTGCCGAAAGGTTTTCACTGTTATTTGTTGCTGTTGGGGATCGTTGAGACTCGGGCTGAGCCTGGGCTCCAGTCTGGGCTCCATCACGGACCTAAGTTTAGTCCTTGCCTCAGTTTCCCCTTCAGTAGAATGAGGGGGCTGGGTAAGACTAGTGATTTCCACACCCTCTTGAGCTGCGAGAAATGGAGAGAACAAGTTGCTGGGGCAGCCTGAGTCACCTGGCTCTGCCCCTTTCTCCAGGGCACCTCAGCGTTAGCTGGGCCAAATCCCTGGGGTGCTCTCACGGGGCTGTTCTCAGGCCACCGCTCTGGGGACCTCCAGAGACCCCAAGCCCATATCCCCAGGCGCCCTGTGCAGACAGCCTCAGGGCCGGCACCCACGGGTCCGTTCCAAAGCCTCCCTCAGCTCAGCCACACACACCTTCCCCCAGGCCAGGCTTTGCATACACAGCGGAAGTTTCCCTATAGGCAAAGTCCTAGGGCTCCAGGCCAGGTCCGGCGGGCCCTGGCAGGGTCAGGGGCAGCTCCAGAGGAGTCGCTCAGGGGGCTGGGCTGGGAGGGGAAGGCAGAGGGAAAAGAGGCCGAGAGGATGGCATCCCCGGGCTCCCTGCCGGAGTCTTGCACCTGCCATCCTCCCCACCAGGCCCGGAGAGGTGTTTCTCAAGTACAGATCTGCCCATGGCACTCCCGTCTTCAGGTCCTTCCTGAACTCAGTCTCAGCCTGGCCTTGCTCATATCCCATCGTCGCTCACGTCCCAGCCTCTTCTCTGCACACCTCCTGCCCTCTCCAGGCTCCCACTCTCCTGACCTCTTGCGGTCTTTGCAAACGCCCTGTTCAGCCTCACGTCTGGGCTCTGCCTAGGCTAGTCCCTCCGTCTGGAATGCTCATCCCTGCTCCTCTTTGCCTGGTTGACTCCTACTCCTACTCATGTTTCAGGATTCAACTTAAACCTCTTCCTCTGGGAAGCCTTCCCAGCCATGCCCAGTTTGGGGCTGGGTTTGGCACCTCTATGCTGGGCTCCCCCAGAACTCTGCCAGCCTCCTGGCCCATCTCCCCCAGGGAGATGCTGCTCTGTCCCCAACATCTGGGACAGGGCCTGGCCCTGAGCAACTGCCAGTGAAGGCTTCCCAAATGAGAGAACGGGCAGGAAGGAACAAGTCCCCAGTGTAGAATTGGGGTGGGGGAGAGGACCTTGAACTTTAAGCTCAACTCGTCCTCATAGCAGCCTCCCAGCAGGCAGGCCCATCAGGGCCAGTTAGGCGTAATATGGCAGGTAAGATCCCAGCCTCTAGAGCTGGACTTCTGGGGTTTGAATCCAGGCAAGTTACTCAACCTCTCTGTGCCTCAGCCTCCTCATCTGAAAAATGGGCACAATCATAGTACTGCCCTCACGGTGGTTGAGAGGAGAATGTGAGAGAAGGCCTGGCAAGTTCTGGGAGAGTGTCTGGCCCACGGTGAGCGCTCCGTAAGCATTTGCTATTATTATCTTTATTACTGCTGAGAGCCACAGCAGGAGGGGGAGGCTGAGACCCAGAGAGGGCGGTGACTGCGGAAAGCTGCCCAGCAGGCAGGCGTACCCTGCTCCCCGAATGTACACTGAGTGCCCCTCACACCCACCACGGCCCGGCACGCCTGGTCCCACCCTCTTGCACCACAGACTCCTTGCACACTCGGGCTTCCATGCCTGATGGCATGGATAGATGGACCAAAGCTGGAGCCTCAGAGAGGTTGAGTCACCTGCCTGGAGTCGCAAAGCCTTTAGAAAGCAGAGGCGGGAGCCGAATCCCAGCCTGCTGACTCTTGGTCCAGTGCTCCTTTAACTGAGGGGTGAGGCCTGATTCTGGCTGACCCTACTCCCCCAGCACACTCTTGGCAAGAGCCCTGGGCTGGTCCTCACTGCCCTCCAGGGCGAGCAGGCCCTGAGGCCCAGGAGGAACAGCCGGAGGAGACTGTCAGCTCCTCTGCCCCTCTAACCTTCCATCTCCACCCAGACTCCACCCACTTCTGGCCCCAGAGCTCAGGAGGGAGGAGACAGGCTGCTGCCCAGACTCAGGCATTTCACGCACCACCGGTAAAATTTTCAAAAACACTTTGAGGACTGCATGAGGTTGTCAACTTTTTATTTTGCCAAGTAAGAACATTTTTAAAAAATTCCCAGCCCCATCATTTCATAAAAGAAAGGACATAATCTCAGGCTAAAAGACAGTCCTTTAAATGGAATAAATTTAGCTTTATGAAAAAGTCACCATGTTGTCCTTATTTCCCTCCGTTTTGCCTCAGGCCACTGAAAACCCCGAGTCTGCTGACGTGTCTGGGAACCATCTGGAGCTTGTGCTTGGGAGTCATACACACATGGGTTCGAATCCTGGCTCCCCCACAGACAAGCTATGTTGTTTGGTGCACGTAATCTCCCCTCTCTGAGCCTCAGTTTCCTATCTGCAAAATGGGAACAATACTAGTGCCTGCCACACGGCGGTGCTGGAGAACTGAATGGCCCAGCGTTTGCAAAGCACTAGCTCCTGGGAAGAGATCCGTCAAGCCCTGGGGCCCAGACAGTGGCACCTCCTTGTCCTACCACTGCCTATGGCTCCCCATGTCCACAGGTAAAGCCCGCCTCCGTAGCCGGACAGTCAAGGCCCCACCCTCAGGGCCCTGCGCCACCAGGCTCTGCAGGTCCTGGGACAGCGGGCAGAGGACGAGAGCCCACCTCAAAGCCTTCACTTTCGCTGTTTCTTCTACCTAGAGCACACTCGGGACAGAAATCACGAGTGCTTCCAGCTCAGTGCCTGCACAGAGGACCTCGGGGACCTTTCTCGGCTTCTCTCTAACCTGTAAAACCCTCCTCATCCTTATAATCCGGCCTCAGTGCCACCTTCATTCCCTGGCTCAGCAAACTTGCACTATCTCCCAACCATGCACAGTGCTCAACCCCCACCATCCAGAAGAGCACAGACACAGAGGGGTGGGTGAGCAGAGCTCTGGCGGGTCCAGAGGGCCCCCAGTTGATCCTGGGGTGGGGTGGGCAGGGAGTGATTCCAAGAAGAGGTGGTGTTCAAACTGGGATTTGAAGGATGAATAGGAGTTTGCTAGATGATGGGGTGGGTGGGAGAGGGGAGAGAGTTTGAGGCAGAAGGAAAAGCACCTGGAGCATTAAAGAGCACATTTGGGGACAAGTTGTTTCTTAGGCGAGGAGCAAAGGATGCTTGGGGGAGGAGGTTCCTGACTTGGGAGTGGGGATGGGGGAGTCACTGTTGCCGGGAGGAGGGTCGGTCTGGAGAGTGATGCTGAGTTTGGGGTGCCCACGGGGTGCAGAGGTGAGGGCTCCACAAGCAGCTACACAGGAAGCTCCAGGACAAAACTGCAGAGGGCGAGGCTGTCGTCACAGAGGTGACCCCTGACATTGCAGGAGTGCACGAGACCCCTGCTCATGGAAACTGTGTTCAGAGAGGAGGACCCAGGACAGAGCCCTGCGGAGCCCCAACCTTCAGGGGGCAGAAAGAGGAGGCAGAGCTGCTGACAGAACCGAGAGGGAAGAGCCAGACAGGCAGGTGGAGGAGAGTGGAGGGCAGGGCTCGTTCAAGAAGGGAGGGCCCAAAGGCTCAGACCCTCCGGAGGCAGCATCCCAGCATCCCAGGGAGCCACATCCTGGGTCCCAAGCCTCTCTCCACAGCTGATTAGCTATGCTGGCCTTGGACCTCAATTCCTCTAGCTGTAAAACAGGGCTAATTTATTTTTTAACAAAAAGGAGGCTAAAGGGCAGGGGGGAGCGGGCTGACACCCTCACACGGCCTTCACCACACCTCCAGGTGGAGCCTCCCTCCCTCTGCTGGGCCACGGGTCACACTCTCCTCCCCTATGCTCTGTCTCTCCCAGACAGCCACCAGTCCCCAGAGGTCAGAAAATTAGATGGGTGGCTGAAATCAGGGCTGCTCCCTCCTCTCGGAGCACAGAACTGGGAGGCAGCGTTCCTCCAGCGCTACTCCCACCTAGTGAGGAGGGGTGGCGGGGAAGGCCACATGTGCCATGTCCTTGGGCAACAGGTCCTTCTCCGGGCCTCCGTCTCCCCATCTGTGAAATGAAGCTGTGATCTGCTTGAGCTCTGAGGCCCGTCTGGCTCTGATGCTCTGCAGCAGGACGAATGGCAGAAAGGGTGATGGCAGGGAGGCCTATTCTGGACCTGCTGGTCCTGCCCCAGGGGAGGAGGTCCCACCAGGGTCTGGGTCCCCATGGTCCCCAAGACCGGTCCCTCCAGAAAAGGGTGGCAGCCGGGCCAAGAAGGGCAGGAGCAGAGCCGCCGGGATTGTGCTGACAAAGCTGTTCCTTCTCCCCTCATTCTCTCCCCACTCTCTCCCCTCCCCGGGGAAAGCCGAGCCCAGCAAAAAATAAAGCCAAAGACGGTGACCTGGAGGGGCGTGAGCTCCCAGGCGGGAGCGGCAGAGAAGGAAGGCGGAAGAGAGGGTCTCTGACCACTGTCCCTCAAAAGCCGAAGGGTACCTGATGAGGTCCTTCACCATCGCCCCAGAGCTGGGCTCCAAGGAAACATGCTCTATCTCCTCCCCTCCTTCATACTGTGACGGAGGGGTGCCACTTGCTTGATAGAGACAACTAGGAGAGTAAATCTTGTCCAGCCCAGCTAGACATGAGTTCCCAAGCTTTGGAAAGAGAACTCCAGGGAATCTCACTCTGCCTCCTGGTTATTGGGCAGTCAGTCCTTCCTGCTGTCTGACTTCCATCCCTCCTGCTTCAGTGGGTCCATTTATCTCCAGCAAGCTGTCCCCCTGTCCCACCTTCCTGACTTAGATGTCCGAGGAGTCCAGGAGAAAGTGCCCTCCAGATTTCCCTGCAGAGACGGCAGACGGCCCCTAGGCCGGAGTCCCCACTCCGTGCTCTGTTCACCCCCAATCTCAGAGAGGGAAGAATCGCTGAGCTCCCTGCTCTCTTTGCCTCCCTCAGGCGCTGCCCATGGATTCCCAGCCCAATTAGTCTGATGCCTGGGGCTGCCCCTCCCAATCCTCACCCCACCAGGTGCCAACCCCCAGGCCAGGCAGATCCTGTCCCAGGGACAGAGGTGCCCAGAAAGCCTGGAGCCCTTGGGGGGGCTTTCTGGAGCCCCAGAGGTCTGACCAGCACCCTCTCCCCAGCCCGTCAGAGCCCCAGCAGGGGGCAGGCAGTCTCCTGGGTGCCCTTCTAGGTGCTGCCCAGTCTGAGGGGCCCAGGGAGAACTCCCCACCCCCCACCCTACAAAACTCGAGGGCTGAGACAACTGCGCCTCCCATTCATCCACTCTGTGCCAGGCAGCCCTGAGCCGTCCACTTCCTGTTTAGCCCCATTTCACAGAAGGGAATAGTGAGGCTCAGGGGTTGGGTGGAGTGGGGGTGGGCGCCTTCCCAGTAAGAGTTGAGACCTCTAAATCTCCTTTGGGATTCCCCATCCCCATTCCCCAGGATGCTGTGCTCAGGCGAGAGTCCGGGATTGCCCTCCTCTCCCAGGGGTCCCTGGTCACCCGCCCCGAGCATCATGGCTCCACCTCCACCTCCCTGGGGCCGGGCTAGCCGCAGGGTTTGCCAATGAGGCCCACACCTCGGCTGGACACTGCCACTCTCACACACCCTCCTCCCCGTACACACATAGACACGCTCACACCTACGCCCAGACCTCTCTGCAAGGCCCGCGGGGAGGAGGCGGGGGGTGGGGGGTGCGGCTGGTCCAGGCAGGCTCTGCATGCGCATCTGTCTCCCTCCACCTCCCAGGCCTGGGGCAGAGACCACGCTCTTTAACCATACTTGTCAGGTGAAGGAAGGAACAAATCCGTGAGGGCCTAGGGACCCAGGCTGGAGTCCAGGTGCACCATTCACCAGCTGCGTGACCTTGGGCAAGTGGGTGCCGTCCCCTCACCAGCCTTGCTTTTCCTCAAGTGTGATTGAGGGTAACACCGTGCCTGTCTGACTGAACAGCTGGGAGGGTTCAAGGAGAGAAGGCAAGGAAGAGGCTGAGCGCGGGCGGGCCAGCAGCGGGCGAGGCACAGCCCAGATGCTCTTTGGAAGTCCACCAGACGCGTCCTCAGGCTCCTCATGCAGAGCCGCTCACCCGTAATCCAGGCGATCACAGCTCCTACCCTCTCCTGGCACACCCGACACATTCACCATGCACAGCCAAGGACACCCGCCAAAGCTCTCCCCAGGGAGGAGAATGAGGCTAATAACGACATCTAACAGTAACAGTGATGATGACAGTGGCTAACATTTGTGCCCAGCACAGCATCAGAGACCTTCACTCATTTAGCCCTGACAATCCTGGAGGCAGGGATTATTATTCCCATTTTTCAGACGAGAAAACTGAAGCTCAGAGAGGTTAAGTAACTTGCCCAAGGACACAGAGCTGCTAAGGGCAGAACCAGAAATGAACGCACATCTGTCAGACTTGGATCCTGTGCTCTCAGCCCCCTGTGGGGCAGCCTCTGGAGAAACACAAAGTCCCCCCTCTTCCCTGACTCCAGTCCCACAACTCCCACACTGGGGGCGTTCATGAGAGCTGCCCCCAGGCAGACACTCAGAATTCCCTGCTGGGCCCCCTAGCGTACAAGAGGGTCAGGTGGGCCCTGGCCAAAGAGCCACGTGGGTGCAGGGGAGGAAGGGGTGGGAAACCTGGGCCCTCTGCTCCGAGTCTGGAGAGGTCCCCTGCAGCCTCCTTTGGGGGCAGGGTCCAGTGTGCAGAGCCCTCCTCTCTCCCTGCTCCCCAGGCAGTTGCAGGCCCCTTGAGTGGCTCAGAGAACCTTAAATTAATCACCCACTCAAAGGGCCGCCATCTGCCCAAGAATAATCACCTCTCGAAAGACTAAGAGCTCCGACATTCTGAGAGTATAGGCTCCTGCAGCAATAGGGACTGAAGGCAGACGCCCAGCAGGGCTGCCTCCACGGCAGGAACCAGGGTACTCTGGAGTAGGGGGAGGGGTAGCAGAGAAGGAGAGATCTGAGCTGCTCCAGAGACCCCAAAGGAGAACTCTGGAAGGAGAGAGCAAAGGGGCGTAAGGGGCAGGGGGCGGGGACAGAAGGCTGGCAGGATGGTCTATCCACTCTCGCCCCCTTCTTACAAAGACCAAACCAAAGGACAGGGACCAAAAAGCAGCAGCACGACAAATTTGGGTCACACTTCGCGACCTTCCCCATCACAAGGGCCAGTTCTTGGACACCAGTCTCCTCTACGGGCTGGGGCAAGGAGAAGCGTTATCCAAGCCCTGGGAGGCAGAAGGCCTGGGTTCCTGGCACATTCTACCACTGACTTTCCAGACGTGACCCTAGATGAGTATCTGCCCCTTTCTGTACCTCGGTGTGCCCAGCAGGACACCACAGGATGGACAGGAGGATCTCAGAGGGCCCTTCACAAGCAGCAAAGGCCAGCAACGTTCTACGAAGCCAGCCACATCGCTCCCAGGTGGCTCTGAGGCTGCCCGCCAAGGCGGATGCACAAATACACACGGGGGCAGCCTGCAGTGTGGACGAGTGAAGGTAAAAACTCCAGGAACGGGGCCACCTCTGTTCTGTCCTAGGGGTCTGGGCTGGGGCCGCAGGCCCAGGTGTGTGTCTGTGACGTCAGTGAAAGGGTGGCAGGAGTTGTGCATGAGATTTCTTTTCGTGGGATGTCCGCTGCATGTCCCTTTGTGACGTCCCCAGGCACGCATGTCCAAGCTGCAGCAAGTGTGTGCATGAGACAGACAGACGGGCGTGTAGTAGGGATATGTGTTTTGTGCAAAGCCTTGTGCAACACACGTTTGATTGCACTGGGTGAGGCTGGGCAGTTTCCGTTCAATTCCACAAAATCCTGCCACTGCCCACCCCCTGCTGCCTGGGTCTGGGTGCTGGGGACAGAGAGACCCATGACGCAGGGGTGCTGCTCCTGAGCAGCCTGGGGCCGGGCTGCATGCTGAAGCTGAGGTTCAGGAGAAACACAGCTCCGAGCCAGACCACAATTCTGGGCTGGGGCTCCTCCATGCTAACTGGGTGATCTCTCCTGAGCCTCAGTTTCCCCATTTGCCAAACGAGGAGGATAACAGCCCACTCCTCACCGGGCTGTTGATGGACACAAGGAGCGTGGTTTACAGAGAGTGCTGAGCAGGGAGTCCAGCATCGAGCTGATGCTCCACGCGTGATCAGAAGTTTCAGTTCAAACTCCAGGAGCCACAGCAGGGGGCCGCGGGGAGCAGGGGGAGGTCCCGGACAGGGAGTTGGGAGCCTTCTAGTCTGTTCCCACATCTGCCACTCATTTACCGTGTGACTTGGGTCTCCAGAGTCTCAGTTTTCTCATAAGCAAAATGGGGCCATCAAAATGTGAGGACCCACCTCCGGGGACGCCTGAGGGCTCTGGGTGTACTTTGCTGGGGTTATTTCCAACCAAGGCGACATTCTTTCTCAGACGGTCCGGGTGGGAGCTGGGGGGCTCCAGGGTTAGGAGTCTGAGGGCCCCAGAAGCTGCTGCCACCTCCTCCCCTCCGCATTCCCACAGCTCTGACCCCAGGGACAAGGCTGCCGGGGGATGTTTACAGAGCGTAAACCTTCACATAGAGAAAGTCTGCTGGGCAGCCGGGGGCTGGGAGCCGCGAGAGTGTCACAGTGGTGCAGGGAAGATGGGGGACATGGGGCTTTGCTCTGGACCAGGCCCTTCCGGGATTCTGACTTCCAAAGGGAGGCTGGGGTGGCTTGTAAGAGGGTGCAGGGAGAGGTGAGTATTCCCCCCAGAGGCTCAAGAAGCGGGATGGGCAGTAACGTGCTGTTTCTCAAAACTCAGAGAGCAGGACCTGTGACGGGTTGAGGGCTTACATCAGGGACTGGGGCGCAGGGAGGGGGCTGGGGCTTGGTGACAGGACCAAGGGCCTAAGGAGGAGGGAGAGCTCCCTCCCAGCAGTCCCTCATTCTGGATCTCACTACGGAGAAGACAGAAGTCAGCGGTTCCCATGTCCCAGAGGCCGCAGCTGCCGGCAGGAGACGGGGACCAGGGTTTGTCCTCCGGGCAATCTCCCACACCTTGGTGCCAGAAAAGGTGCGGGTTCTGCATGGGGCCCAGAGGGACCTGGCTGGCAGGTGCGAGGGAGGTGTCCCATGGGTGAACGGACTCAGCTCACCCCAATTCCCTCCTTCCTGAGCCCTTCTCTTCCAGGCTGTTTGGCTGGGGCCCCTCCTACCAGGTCCAGAGTCTCTGGAAAGGGGGTCCTAGCTAACTGTGCACATGGGACTCCCCTCACTCAGGCTGCCTCTGAGGGTCATTTGGGAGGGGGAAAGGATTTGGCTAAAAGTGCAGCGGCAGGACCAAAAGTCCGATAGCAGGAAGCACTTCCCGGCTTACGCAGGACCCCGCAGTGACTGAGTGAAAAACCTCACATCTGGAGCTCTAAGGGAGGTCCACGAGGTTGAGATTTCTCCCCACTTTCACGGCCTAGAGCTAAAGGTCAGAGAGGCCCAGCGATCAACCCAAGATCACACAGCACACCCGAAGTGGCCCGCTCTGACCTCTAAGGTGGATGGCAATTCCCTGAAATCCCTAAACATCTGGAGGTTTTCGTGCTGCATTTCCTTCCCCAGAGCTCCCGAGAGATGCCCTGCCCCGGCTCCTGGGGACAAGTGGTCAGAACAAGCTTGCCCCTGGCCAGGGCATTCCTGGCATGCAGAAAGGACAGGATGTGGGGCAAAGGTACCAGCAGATTTAGCTCCTGGAGAAGAAGGGAGGCCTTCCAGAGGAGGCGAAGACAGCGGCTGGCCAAAGGACACGAGGCGGGCCCTTCACCTCCAGTGACCCTTGCAGGGGCTGAGAGGCCAGACCTGGGGACTGAGGACCGCCACCTCACAGCCCTCTTGGCTTCCCCAGGCCTAGCCTTGTCTTGGAAAAGTCATCTCCCAAGAAGAGGCCATGGAAGATGCAGCGACTCTACGCGGAGCATCTCACTCCTGCGCACCCCGGGCTGCGGTGTGGGCAAGGCCACCGCAACGCAGCCACTCTGAATCGGCAGTCCCCTGCCCCTCACCCCAACTTCACCGTCCCTGTACCCCAGCACAGACACTGCATCGCTCCAACAGCCCTCTCTGCTGCGAAAAATATTCACCCCAGGCCTGCCCAGTGGGCACTGGGGGGTTGGGCTCCTCCTAACCGTCGACCATTGACCCCGACCCTAAGCCTGACCTCATGTCCAGAGCACTCTCAACTCTCTGCCCGCCCCCCAGCCGAGCCAGAGTCTCTGCACAAAGTCGAGGCTGCACCCCCAGGAGCTTAATGGCCGAGAAAGTTCTCTTCCTCTGCGCTCCCTATGGCCAGGGGGCTCCTGTGCCCTCATTTTCCTCCCCTTCACCTCTGAAATTCTGTGGGCCCACTTAGGACGGGGCAGAGGCAGGCAAGCGGGCACCAGAGGGTCAGGCAGGAAGACAGACCAAAAGACAGGCAGAAACAAACAAGCAGAAGCAGCATGAGACAGTCAGGCAGACAGGCAGAGGGACAGGTGGACAGACAGGCACAGAGATGACTGGACAGGCCGACAGAGGGATGGAACAGAGACGCAGAAGGACTGTCAGACATTCAGGCTGAGAGAGGACGAGACAGGACGACTCACACACAGGCGGAAACTCAGTCGGGCAGAGGGATAGCGAGACAGGCAGAAGGACTGCCGGACAGTCAGGTGGACAGGCAAGGGGACCACCCAGGAGACCCCAAGACCAGAGGGCCCTCTCTGGAGGCGGCAAGAAGAGATTAACAGTGGCACATTTTCCAGGGACCGGCAGTCTCTCTCGGGCATTTCCGAACATCCCAGCGCCAGGCCCAGCCCTTCGGCTGATAGTGGGCCTCTCATGTTCCCGCCTGGGCCGGGCCGTCCCCAAGACTGAGCTCTGAGCTGCCAAAATTCACTCTTTGCATCCAAGAGGGGTCAGTGTTTTTGAAAGTAGTAGGAGGCTGCCCACGGAGAGGAGGGGGCCCCCCAGCAGCCTCAGTGTTTCCAAACCTACTCCTCTCCTCTTTCTTTTTCCCTCCGGGTGTCCAGAGCCAGGCTGGGTGCAGCGGCCAGCCAGCTGGGAAGGCCAACCGGCCCACCCAGCAGGACAGGCAGGGCAGACACTGCCTGCTAGGAAGTCGAGGGTGGAGGGGGACACCGGAGTGAAGACTCAGATAAGCTGGACAGCATGTACGTGTCAGGGCCCAGGTGGCTCCCTGGGACCCCCAAACACCTGCACTGGGCTGGGGTGCAGGCGGGCCCTGGAGAGGTGCATCTCCAAGGGGAGGCCAGGTGGGAGCCCACGGTAGCTACAGAGCTGGGGCGAAGGGGACAGACAGCGTTTGGGGGCCAAAGGGTCCTCTTTGTTTGTGGGACACAGGGAGACAGAGGTGAGAAAGAGGAAAGGGGAGCCCCACTTAGCGGCTCCAGATTACAGAGAGGATGGGGACAAGAAGCTGGATGTGAAGGGTACCTGGGACCGAGGAGCAGGGGTTGGAGACCAGACAGATATAAGGGTCTGAGGTGGGGAGGTGGGAAGCGAGGTCAAGCAGGCGTCAGGATTTGGAGATGGGGTTAGGGTTAGGCTGGGGGATCAGAAATCCGGCTCAGGCCTGGGAGGAGAGAGCCGAGGGTCGGCGTGGGAATGGGGGGCGGGAGGCGGAGCCGGGGCGGGGCGCCGTCCCCGGGGAGCCCAGGCTCGGGCCGGGGCCGCGCGGGGCGGGAGCGCGGGGGCGCGGCCCGGGACGCGGGGTCGCCAACTCACATGAAGACGTGGTAGACGAAGGCCCAGCCGCGGGGTCGCTCCAGCACGTTGTAGACCCAGTTCTGCAGGCGGCGGTAGCGCTTGTACGCGGCCGACGAGCGCTGGCCGCAGGCGGAGCCCGAGCCCGAGCCCGGCCCCGGGAGGGGCGCGCCCGGCGGCAGGGGGCTGCCCAGGAGGCCCAGGCGGCGCGGGGAGCCGCCCCCGCCCGCCTCGCCCCGCTCGCTCTGCACGGCCGTGAGCGCCACCAGCTCGGCGCGGGGGGCGTCCCCGGGCGGGGGGGCCAGGCCGAGGCGGCGCGGGGGGGCCTCGGCCATGGGCGGCGCCGGGCGGGGGGGCCGGGGCCCGGCTTCGCTCCGGGGCGGGGGCGCTCAGCGGCGCATGGCTCGGACCCGGGGCCGGCGGGGCGGCCCGGGGCGGGCGCGGGCGGCGGGGGCTAGGGGCCGGGCCGGGGCCGCGCCGGGGCCGGGGGCGGACGCTCGGAGCCTGGGGGCCGCCGGAGCCCGCGCTGACCGACCGCTTCCCCGGCGACTGGGGCGGCTCTTTCCGACTCCAACTCTCTTATTACGCGCTCCATGCCGCTCGCCTTTCCACCTGCCGCCGGCGCGCTGCTCACATGTCACCCTCCCCCGCCCCGCCCCGCCCCTCCCCCGGCCGCCCCCGCCCGCCCCGCGGCCGCCTTCCCAAATCGGGAGGGAGCTAGCGAGGGAGCGCGGCCGGGAGAGAGGGAGGGAGGGGCGCGCGGGGCAGGCGGCGGGCAGGGCGCCCCGGCGACGCGGGCCGCCGAGCGGGTGCCGGGACCGGAGGGCAGCGCGCGGGGCGGGAGACTGGCCGGTGCAAGGGGCGTGCACGGCTGCCTGGGGCCGGGCTGGGGCTGGGACGCCTCGTGTGTGGTTGTGGAAAGTGGGGCGTGGAGTGTGGAGTTGTGGCCACGGTCGTGGATGGGACTCGGCGCCCTGTGGAGTTGAGGTGCGCGTGGATGCGGAAGTGTCTGCGCGTGTGTGCAGAGGAGGTGGCTGGGGGTCTGCGAGGGGGTGGCATCGAGTCCTTGGAGGTGTGGGTCGTGGGTACGGTGTGGATGGGGGTGAAGGTGTGTGTGCAGAGTCGGGGCCCCGCTGGAGGGCGGCGGTGTAAGCGATGAGGGGTGCCCCGTCGAGTTGCGCCCTTTGCACGTTGCGCGGGGTGTGTAAAGTGTGCCGGTGCTGTGTGCGTCTGAGCGAGCAGCTCCTACCAGAAGGGCCTGGTGCCCAAGCGCTGCGAGCTGTGTCAGAGTGTGTGGAGCACAGGGGGGCCTCAGGTGTGTCCGGTTTTCCCCCCACCCACCCCCACCTCTGAGCTTCCCTTCTTCATGAGGCCCCCAGTGAGGCCAGCCTGCCTCAAAGAGGAGCCTCCTCTGATCCAGGGGCCTGCTCCCTGCCCACCCAGTCTGAAGGGCCCCTTTACCTCGCTCCCAGGTCAGGGGACCGGGTTCACAGTATTGGGAGGTGAGCTCTTAGCCAGCCTCTGGGCTAGACATCCCCTTGCCCAGAGGCCACAGAATCCCACGCAAAAAAGGAGGAGACTTTCTCCAATGGCACTGGCTCTCCAGCTGGGAAGTTCTTGGTGCCTGACCTCCCTCAAGCTGTAGGTGTAGGGGGCGGCCCCTTCGTTTCCTTAAGCCCTGTCGCCCTGCGCGCAACGGTAATGTGGGTTTCACCATCCTCCTTCCCTCTTCTCCTGCCCAAAGCTTTGGCCACACCAGCTGCTCCCTCCGCAAGCCCTGCCCCAGGGTGAGGCGCTTCTGCAGCAAACTCTTCCCGGTTCCTCCGGGAGGATCTCGGGGGACAGAGTTGAGCGGGAGGGGCTAGGGAGGGGGCGGGAAGGCGAGCTCGATTCTCAGCTGTCAGCAAAGGCAGCATTGATCTGCTGAGCGCCAGTGGGGGAGGGAGGGAGGCAGCGCTGCGGGAGGGCAGGGAGTGGTTTGCAGGAATGGGGGGGGGGGGGTGTCCCCAAGTGGGCTTGGCAGCCGGCCTACGCTCCTACCCCGATAGTGACTGTTTTGCCTCTGCAAAGCAGCGGGGCCTTCTGGGGTCTGACCTGAATCGCTCCCCCTGCTCCGGGCTCTGGGTGCTCCGGGACAGAGCCTGGTGCCCCTGGGCAGGTGATGCCCGGTCCTCACCAGCAGCTGGGAAAGGTCTCTGGACCCCAGAGCCCAGCTATGGATGCAGCGCTGGGGCTAGGTTAGCCCATCCTCTCCCTAGAGATGTGGCACTGCCCTCCCAGACTCTGGGGGCCTGCCTGTCTGGGCTTGGTCAATCAGGGGTCCTGGGAGATGAGACTGGGTCTAGGGACTTGCATGGTGGGAAGGACAGCAGTTGTAAGGGATCTGGGGTGTTCCTTGGGTCTTTTCGAGGCTCTTCTGCGGCAGAAATGGCACTTGAACCCACGTCGCCCTTATCAACACCCAGAATATCTGAAATTGGGTCTGTTCTGGGAAATCTCATCCTGAAGCTCAGCATCACCCCTGGACCCCATGCCTCTCTTCCCATTTAGAGGACTGCAACAGTCCCTTCCTCTCCCTGTGAGGAGCCCCCACTGTGGGGGGAGGGTCTCTCATCATCTTTCCCAACTCCAGCTCCAGGTTACCCCTCAACAGCAGCAGCAGGAGGAAAGAGACTGTGGTTGCAGCTAGAGGGATGGAAGTTAGAGCTCAGGAAGGACTTTCCTAGAGCACAGAGGTCTGTTTCTCCCACAGGTGCCTATGTGGTGGAGGGACAGGCCCACTACTTTTTAAAGTGGAGAGACATGGAATGCTTTCTAAGGGGTGAGGGGGAAGATGATTCTAGGAGGCCATAAGCAAAGTTTAGTTGGGGTGAGTGTGTGTGTGTGTGTGTGTGTGTGTGTGTGTGTATGCGTGCGTGTGTGCAAGCTCATAGGGGAGTGGAGGAGGCAGAGGAAAGAGTTTGGTTCAGAGAGGACAGGTGGCCACTCTGCGGGTCACCGGGCACCCTTCCTGCCCCCATCCGGATTCCCAGGACATGACCGGGAGGATGGACTTTCCCCACCATGGCCTTTAGTGACTAAGACACTTTTCTGAGCAAACAGCTGTCTCAGGCTCTCTCAGCCAGCCCCGCTCCTGGAGGAGGGGGGAGTGCTGTGGTTTTCCACCCTCCTCCCTCACTCTCTCCCACCTGTTCCCTTCACCCTACCCTCAGCAGCTTCCTTCCCACCCCCCAGCTCCCACCTCTCTCCCTGGTAACACTGCCAAATCGTCCCCACTCTGCCCAGACTCACTCACTGTCCCACCTGGGCAAGTCCCTTCCCCGCTCTGGGCTTCAGTTTCCCATCTGTACAACTAGAAGGGAGCAGGGCTCCAAGATCTCCTGTACTTCATCACTGTCACCGTCATCCATCAATGGAGCGAGTATTGATTGAGAGCACGGGTGGGGAGGGAGAGAGCTCCCATTTGCCGAGCACCAACGATGTGCCAGGCCCTGCCCCTTCTGGGACTGAGAGCAGCCCTTTGCACATTGAAAAAGCTGAAACTCAGAGAGGTACAGGGACTTACCTAAGGATACACAGCTAGTGGGTGACCCCAGAACTGTCTGTGACTTGTCCTCTCCCTGGGCTGGCACCTACCTACTGTACACTGGGACCTATGATCAGGTGGGGAGCTGAGGGGAACAACAGATGGCCCAATCCTTGTTAAAGGACTCTCTCCTGTAGGGGTAGAGACTCCAGGATCTGAAAGAGTTGAGGTCTGGAAGTGGCTCAGACTAGGGGCTGGTCATTGATTCCCAGTGTGACCACAGGTCAACCAAGGGTGCAGGTTCCTTTCTCGGAGCAGCAAGGGGGTGGTTTAAGTCAGTGGTTTTCAGACTTTATTAGCAATGGAATCCTTTTCCCAGACAGAATCGTAAGGTAACACCCCAACGTGTAAAAGTCATTCAAGCAGAGGGGTTCTGGTGGAATGGAGGTGAGGGGGTCAGGTTCCACCCAGCAGACCTCCTCCTCCTTCCTCTCCACACCCCCAGAAGCGCCCTGGGTTTTCTTACAGCTGTAAGGGCTGGTAGCAGTGAGAGGAGGTAGAAATCTCCACAGGCAATGGCCGAGGGGGCCTCCTTGGGGATGGGGTGGGGAGGACTTTGAGAGGTGCAGAGAAGTGCAACCAATAATGCTTGCAGCTACCATCAGTGCGGCCCATGCTAAATGCTGAGCCTCTGGGCAGGATGCTTTCCCTGCCTTGTCTATCGGCATCCCAGCAGCCCTGTGAGGTAAGACTGTTCCCATCTCATTATACAGACAAGAAGACTAAGGGTCTGTGGAGAGACTTGCCGAGTGTAGCTGTTCAGCCCTGTGCTGTGCTGCATGTGTGTGTGTGCAGGTGGGGCGTCGGGGTGGGGAGGGTGTTATAGAGCATGGGGGAGGAAGAGCAAGCTTGGCAAGGGGGACACAGGAGGCCTGGAATGCTAGGCTGAAGGGTCCAGTTTGACCTGAGAGGAAGCAGGAAGCCTGGCGAGTCCTGAGCCTGGGCATGCTGAAGAGGCTGGGGCTCTGCAGGAGAGAGCTGAGGAGGGGAGGAGTGGGAGGTTGGCAGTGCAGGGCCAAAAAACACTGAACTACAAGTCATGGCTGGGCTTCCTGGCTCTACCTCTGGAGTAGCTGGTGACCTTGGGCAAGTCACTCCACCTCGCCCCACCTTCCCCAGCTCTTGCCAGGACTGAGTGCAATAATGCGTGACAAAGTCATGATCATACAGACATGAACCATGGATTCACTGTTCTTCAGGTGTGGGTTCGGGTGGAAAGGCGAGATGCTGTGAGAATTCTCTAGTCCTACCAGCTCTTCTCAATCTTGGAGGGCTTCCTAGGAGGAGGGGATGGGAGTGGAGAGTGCTCATGGGGTAACAGCATCACATCCATTATTCACCTCTAGGGATCCACGTCCACTGAGAGCAGGAGGAAGTCTGAGAGAAAGACCAAACTTGCTTCCTTTCACAAGGTGACCCAGAGAGGACAAGAGACGTAGGCCACACAGCAGGTGAGAGTTGCTGGAGGGGCTCGGGGAATTTCTCTCCCCCCAGATCTGGGTGTGCCATCGAGCTCTCCCCAGCCCAGACCAGTTGGCCTGCTGGGCCAGTCAGCTCCCAGCCAGAGGAAGTGGGGAAGGAGGAGTGCGCTGAGCTCAGTGAAAGTGAACCCCCATTGATCCTCAGGGTTGGGGGGGGCCCACAAAGAGGAGACACTGAGGGAGAAGAGTGTGGAAGTGAAGGTCAAAGCCATCCCTTCTCATACAGCTCCTCCTTTGCCTTCAGGATTCTTCCTCCTTGACCCCAACTCCTAGGAGACCATGCAGAAGACAACACTATTGTGGTCCTTCTGGGAGGCTCCACGATCTTTGAGAGCCACTGGGACAGTGGAGTCGGTTGGAAAATGAGGAGGAAGGACTTTTCGGAGTTGCCAAGAGTGCAATGGAGGAAAGCTACCCTGCTCCCCACCCCCTGGTGGGAGAAACTTGGATGTAGGCTCAGGGAGGGAGAGGATGTGAGTAAGAGGGACTGCAGATGGAGCAGCGGGGAAGGGGGTTCAGAAAAGGGGTGAGGCTTGGTAAGGGACATAGGGGTTCAGGGAGGAGAATGGGAGCTCAGAAAGGAGGCTAGGGGCTCAGGGACAGGGCTGGGAGGCCCACAGAGTGGGACTTCTAGGTCAAACACTTACTGAAGTCCTTCCTCCTTAAAATATTAGACATACAAGATAAATGCTGGATAATTTTTAAAAAATACATATCCAAACTCAAAAGCAAGAATGAGAAATCTCTAAGGGCCAGAAATGAGAGGGAATTCCAGTGGTGAGCAGGTGAGCAGGAGTTGAAGCTGTACCTCTGAGAAGGGGTTCAGTTTTCCAGAGGGATGGGAAGTGTAGTTCTAAACCCCACCAGTGGCAGGGGCTACAGTAGGCTCCCTGCTTAGAGCTGGGTCTGGAAATGTGCTGTCTGCCATAAGCAGGACTAAGATATCTCTGCCTGCTAGCTACCTGGCCCTGGCTTTGGATAAAAAGCGTACCCATCTGAGTATGACACCTCAAGCCTGTCCACATGGGGTGTGGGTTCAGGATTTGATATCCACACCATGCCAAAATCCCAAGGCAAGACACTAATGTAAGAGCCAGTTTGGGGCTGGTGCACTTCCACATGGCTTGGGCAGATACAACTGAGAAATCATCCCTTAGGGTGGCCTCTTTATCCCAGGGCACAATCAGGAAAATGTGCCAAAAACAACTATCTCAAGGATAAACTTCACAACACATAAGAAGAAGACGTCTTTCTCAAGGGAGAATGCATACTTAAAGACCTAGAGATAATGGAGCAATCTGAAGGAAGTTTAATATAGTAAAAATCTTCAAGAAGGTAAAGGAAGGAACAGCATCTGTAAAACAAGAACAGAAAGATATCAAACAGGAACATGTAGCAAATATGACAAGAGCTATCTAGAAATTTTAGAAATGAAGACTAAAGTCACCGACGTTAAAACAAAATCAGATGTGTTAGTAAATACAGCTGAAGAGAGAATTAGTGAATTAGAAGCTAAGATTGAAGAAATCCTCCTCAGGACAACAAAGAGATTAAACATATGAAAGAAAAGAGACATAGCAGATAGAATGAGAAACTCTAGCACATATATTATTAGCTCCAGAAAAAGATACTGGAAAGAGTGACTAGGCTCTTTCCAGAAATAAGATGTGAATTTCTAGATTTAAAAGGCCCATAGACTGCCTACTAAGATATTTTTAAAAACAAAACAAAACTACATCTAGACACCTTGTAGCCAAAGTGTAGAATATCAAGAATAAAAAGGAAATTCTAAAAGCCACCAGAGAGAAAAGATAGCTTATCTACACAGGTCCAATAATTGAATTGACAGTAAGCATCTCATCAGCAACAACAGATGCCAAAAGACAATGGAATAGTATCTTCAGAGTGCTGAGTGCAAATAATTGTGAACCTAGAATTCCATACATTGCCAAACCATCATTTAAATAAAGGGCAAAATATAGACATTTTGACACATACAAGATCTTAGAAAGCTCTGTCCCATACACCTTCGCTGAAGGAGATGTGCACAGGAGGATAGGGGAGGGGTCAGGAGCTGGAGGGGTGATGGAGCTCAGGGCTGCAGAGAGGCTGGGCTGTTTTGGACCTCTCCTCAGCACCAGCTGGCCAGAGGAGCCCAGCCCAGCCTGGCCCAGCTGGGTGCCAGCCTTGCTGTCCTCCTATGCCCCCTTCCTGGGCCATGGTAGTGGCCCAGCACCTAAGCAGGGAGGTAACACTGCCAGCCCGGCTCAGGGGACCTTGAGGAGGCCACGACCAAGTTGCTCATGTGACCAGACACTTGACCTCCACCCTAGGGTCCTCTCCTCCTGAGAGGTCAGATGCCACCTTACAGAGGCTTATGGATGGCTAGAGTGGTGAGACAAAGGGTAGGTCCCTACCCAGGAGTTGGGGGTGGTTTGTGTTCTCATTCTCTGTAGGCAAAGAATCACAGACAGAGAGGACGAGACCGATGGGGCTAAGCCGGCTGGGACAGGCGGCTTCTTGGAGCATCTGGCTCCACTCAGCCAGTTGGTGCTCTTGGGCAATTTCTCAGCCTTTTTGAGCCTCAGTTTCTCACTTATAAAATGAAGAGAATAATACCCACCTAATGAGGATGTGCAGAAGAAATGAGATAATCCATTTGGGTACGAAGCTTTAGATCTATTTTCCCACACAGAAATTTCTTAAAAGAATAATCTCCACCTATTACCCCTGCCTGGCATATTATCAGGGCTCAAGAGAAAATTAACAAGAAAAATGCAGTGGTGACAGCAAACCAGCAGAGGTGGGATGGTGTGGGTGTGCAGTGTTGGAGGCTGGTCGGCAGGGAAGGGCTCACGTTTGTTCGCTCCCTCCTCGGTTACTGTTATTCTCTTGCTGCCAAGCCCTGTGCTGGGCTCTGGAGGCGCAAAGATGACCCTGAATTGGAGGAGGACTGTCTGTAAGGAAAACAACCAAAACTAGAAAATTCTAACCAAGTGATAAGGGGTTTCTTCAGGTCTGTGTTTGTAGTCTCTCTCCCATTCCCACCTCTCCCTGTGCCCCCAACCCAATGTAAGCTCCATGATAGCACAAACCTCCTCTGACTTGTTTTCAGCTGTCTTCACAATGTTCAAAACAATGTCTGACACACACAAAGTGCCAAAGAAATATTTGCTGAATGACTGTGTATATCAGCACAAATAATAGAGGCTGTAGAAGTTGCTTCGGGAGCATTGAAGAGGTCTTCGATAACTCTGCCTCAGGAGTTAGAAGTTTCTCAGCAAGGGGCATTTAAATGGGGACTTGATGGATGTATAGGAGATCAATAAGTGGAAAAGGAAGTAAAAGGATGTTCCAGGCATTGGAGCCAGTACATTCTGAAAACATGGAGGTGAGTTCAGGGGCCAGTGAGTAATTGTGACAGAAGCATAGAGTGTGGGAGAGAGGAGAGTGGAAAGACACAAAGTTGGTGAGATGGGAAGGGCAGTGAATTAACTTGGGCTGTCAGAAAGTCCTTATTAAAATCTAACCACCTACCCTGATGTAATACTCTGGAAATGGTAGTGTTTCCAGTCCTGTTGCCCTAGGGAGGCCCCTCTCTTTAAAAGTTAAGGGTCTTGTCTGGAAGAGGGTTAAGGATCTAGTACCTATTGAGAAAGGGGACAGTCCTACCCCCATAGCTCCTAGAATTGTCTCAAGTTGGCCAAGGGTAGGACAGGGCACCTCCCAGTCTTGGGTGAGTTCTGCACGCTGCCCCCTTGTGGCTCCGGCAGAACTGAGCAGCAAAGAGGCCGGCGAGGTGGTCTGTTCACAGTAGGGGCCCCCAGTCTCCTACATTAGCCTCCTGGAAAGTTAACCCAACCACCCGCTGTCCACAGACGAGACCCAACTGCTTTATTTATTCCACATCAGCTAGTGGGTTTGGGGAGGCAGAGTAAAGGGAGGCAGGTCACATTTTGTAAAGCCTTGTTCTTACAGCCTCACCCCCCACCCCCTTTGGCCAGCTGAGTGTGCACAGGGAGTCATGAGACCAATGTTTTGGTTTCAGCTCCGCCCCTCTTCATGGAGTGACCTTGGGCAAGTCACTGTGCTTCGCTGGGCCTCCCATGTCTCCATCTGTAACACAGGATCACAATCCCTCTTCCTGTCTCCCCTGCAGGGTCATTGTGAAGATCATTGGGAGGACGGATGCTGCGAGTGCTAGGAAAAGTGTCTACAGAATGCTCCGGATGTAAGGGGATCGTGCTGGGTATTAGATAGGGGCTCTCTTGGGCTGCACCAAAGTGTTTGTTTACACCCTGATGGGCCTTGCTGGCGGGGAAATTTAAAGGGAACGTGCTCAGCAAGGAAGCTGCTTGCCAATCACAACTGATCGAAACATCTCCAAAATAAGAATGGACGTCTATGGGAAAATGAGGACCCATTGACTAGCCTGATACTCCACTACATTTGGGTTTTCAAGGATGAGTCGAAGAGCAGTAAAGTGGGACAGTGCTGTGGCCTTGATAATGGGGGGTTAGCTAGGAAATGAAATACCTGAGCTTCAAACTATTCTCTGAGGCCAGCAGCCCTTGCGTGCACTCGCACTTGCTCTCTCTCCACGTGGGGCTGGGCATGCGGCTAATCAGTGAATAGATACTTGGCTGTCTCACTGAGATGTATTTGGGTCCAGGCAGTGGGAAAGGCCAGATGATCCCCTGCAGAGAAAAGTCCAGAGCTAGAATAAAGATAACGGGATACAGGACAAGGGGCATTCAACTTGGGAGTCAGAAGCCTGTAGGGCTGCCCCAAACTCAGTCACAGGGGCAGACCTACTGACTTCTCATGGTGACAGTCCCACCTGCCTCACCCACCCTGATGATACTGGAGGGGTACCATGTAGTCAAAACCTTAAAACCAGGAAAACCTTTGCTTTTGCAAAAGAATGTTATTTTTCTTCCTTTTATAGTGTGAATCTCTTACCTGGTCCGGTCTCTTTGTTTTGGCGGCCAGGAAGCCCAGGATCAAAGGTGAAACCTAATTCTAACAACTATGTAGGTTTTTATGGCCAGAGTATTTGTGTTCTTGTTTTCTAAGATCCTGATTTCCTACTCAATTATATTCTTCCTTCCTAGACAAGTAATTCTAATTTGTCATATTTTATTTCATTGTGTACTGTTTTCAAGGTAAGCCATCTTAATTGTTCTGGTGGAATAAGGCAACGTACATTTAGGTAAATGGTTGAAAATGGAATAGATGACAAAGATATCCAAGTACTTGCCATGGTTGACAGTGGTGGATATTTGGGGAATTATAAGGGCATCAGGGTCAGAGTTGAAACCATCTAATATTAAAGCCTCTTCCCCATCAACGCCCCCTCTCCCCCCAGTGCCTTAAAACAGTCCCAAAAAGAAGGG
Organism: Equus caballus; assembly: GCF_041296265.1. Taxonomy (NCBI): domain Eukaryota; kingdom Metazoa; phylum Chordata; class Mammalia; order Perissodactyla; family Equidae; genus Equus; species Equus caballus. Next base: position 17,389,175 of record NC_091685.1, read on the forward strand.
AATTGCCCAAGGTTTTATGGCATATTACTGTCAGAGAAGAAATTAACACCTACTTTTCTTGGCACCTAGTTCTCTGCTCTTCCTATGACAATAGGCCTCGTTCTAGCTGAAAGGATGGCATTCTGAAGGTAAGAAAGATGGCTCACCACTGGCCTCTACAGCCAATGAGGAAGTGAAATGCTCTCTTGAGTCTTCCTGCTTCAATTAATAGGAAGCAGGCCCTGGCTGTAGAACCCTTCTGATATGCTGGCTGACAAGGGGCTTGGGCTGCCCTCCATGGCAGATGCCCCTGGCCATGGCCACAGCAGGCATCTCAGAGTGCCAGCCTACGCCAAGGCAGGAGTGGAGGGATTTGCTTGGGTCCTTGTTTGAAAGACAGTGACAGCTTTTCCCATGAGATGCTCTCTGGACTCTCAACCAAGGAGCCACAGCTCAGTCTGGCCCACATGTGGTCGTCCAGGAAGTTAAGGCAAGCAGGCACCTCGGAGCAGCAACTAGATTCTGATGAAGTTCATTTTATTTTTAAAATAAAGCTGGAGACCTCAGTTTGAATCAGATATGCAGTGTAAATTCCCTTAGCTTTGGACATCCCCTCCTCCCTCCTTCAGAGACACCCAACCTGAGGGCAAACAAACCTTTCCAAGCCTTTCCCAAGGAAAGTGGCCCCATAAATGCCCCCTGACACAGAAACCCAGACTCTAAATTATCTAAAATGAGATTTATTGCATTTCATGCAGTTTGAAGTCCATGCAGCAATGGAGACTAGCACAATTTTTAATGCATTTTAAAAATAAAATAAAAAATGGGTGGGTCGGGGGAGGCAAATGCACAAAGTTCTAGTCTCCTTGGGTCCCCGGGAGATAAGGGTTTGGGAATGAAACCATCCACTCTCTGTGGTGAATGAGTTCATCTCTTAAATGCAAGGAATGTTTCCACGGCCTCTGGATTCAGATGTTGCTAGGGCAACAGCAGTGCATGAGGAGAGGACTACTAGTGAAAAAGAAGCTACACGCGGTCACCTAATTTAATCTGAGGGCAGAACCGGGTGGCAAATCCTGGGGGCAGCAGCTGTTCCAAGAGTCAAGAGATAACATACACCCCCGAAGAGATTTGCTTCTATAAAGAAGTGGCGGTAAGAACCAAAAAAAGGAAAACAAAAGAAATATTTCTTCAACCACACTCTTCAAGAAAATGCCATAAATATGTTATTTAATATTTTCATTTCATAGCATTGGACACACAGCTCAACATATTGAAATATTGATTCCTTGGAGAAAAAAAGGAAAAAAAGAAAAGGAAATAAAAAATATTGCATCTTTCTGTTGGAGAATCTCGGCCCCCAGGCGTGGGGCGTAGTGCACCAGTGTCCTAGCCTGCAGGAGGCGCTGAGGTCGGCTGCGTCCTCTGGGGAGGGACTCTGTGCCCATCGCCCGGGGCTGTATGGCAAAAATTGTGTTGGGTGTCCTTGGCCTTGCCAGCTCAGGCCCTCAGTCGCCGGTCACCTGGGGGGTCTGCCCGTCGGAGGGCTGGTTGGCTGACTGGATGAACATGGGTTGGGCGAGGTCCTGGCCGGCAGGCATGGTGACTTGCTGGATCTGGTAGAGCTGCTGCGAGGGGTGGAGAGGAGAGAGTGAGGTCACCCCTGGGAGAGGGGCATGCAGCTCCCTATGGGCCTCGAGTTGGTTGGGGGCCCCAGATACCTCAACCACCACCCACTGCAAGGCGTCAGAGGGAGGAGGGGATGTGGAGCTCTGCTGGGGTTGGGAGCAGCAGACACAGGAGGCACCACCCCGGTGTGAGGGGCTGTGTGTGGTGGGCGGGGAAGAGGTGCAGGGAGTTGCATTTCCTGTGGCTTTCACTTCTCTGGGCTCTGCCTCTCCCGTTAGCTCAGAGCCTCGAGCTTGCTGCACGCTGTTCCTCTGTGACAAACACAAGCAATTCGAACCACTGTACCAGCAGCTTGGAAGTCAGCATTTCCCCAACTCTCAGTAATCCTCACTGGCAGAGGCAGCAGGATTACCCCCTCTCCTCCTGTCCTCAGAACATCTGGCTTAGGTGGAGGCTACACTGAACCTGCATTTCCTACACGGGCCCAGCTGACGAGGTCACCTGGGATTAAGCACTTACTACAGCCAAGACCAGTGAGGGACGGAGAAGATGCTCACATAGCCACTATGGAAGGTTAGGGCCAACTGGACACTTGATTCCTCAGGTGTCCCTAAAGAAACCAAAAGCCAAGACCCCCTGCCACAGGAGTGCTGGCATGTGAGCTGAGCACCTGGTGCTGGCAGAAGCCAGAGATGGGTCCTGCTGCCAGCTCCTCTCCCTTCTGGGCAGCAGAGAACACAAGCTTGGGCATGTCTCTGGGACTGAGTGTGAGGGGAAAGGCAGAGGGAAAAGGGAAGATTCTTTCCTCGCGCGAGTTTACAACTACTGAATTCCAGGCACCGAGAGAGCTTGAGAGGGCGAATGTTCTCTGCATTTCAACTAGTCCGTGTTACTAAAAAGCAGCATGGCTTAGAGAAAAACTAGTCCTACAGAGGATGCATTCTAGTCCTGGTTCTGCAATGAACAGCTGAGTGAGCAGACAAGGCACTTCCCATCTCTAGGGCTCAGTCTACTATCTGTACAATCGGGATTGGGGCTATGTAATGTCTAAGATTATTTTCAGCTCCCACAAATCTATAAATCTAAAGGATAGGTACCCTGATTTAAAGACTGTTCTTATTTTAACAATTTCTGTCCACTCGTTAACAGAAGATGGGACAGTTTGCCCTAACCATCCAAACTCACAGATATCACCCACTACTCCCCACAACTCCTCACCCTCTGCCCCTCCCCAGGCTGGGTGTCCTACCTGTCCATCTGTGAACTGGCTGAACTGCTGCTGTCCTTGCTGGACCTCTGTCTGTGTGATCTGTAGGAATCAAGATGACAGAGCAGGCATGTCAGCTGCAGGGTCTCGTCCACCAGCCCACCACCAAGGAGAGAGTTGTGAAGATCAAATGAGACAATGCATATAAAAGTGCCCAGCAGGAGAACTGGCATTGAACACATGCTTGATGAGTAGGAGGAGAGCAGGGGTCCCTCTTCGCCCCCCAGCACTGATGGCTACTCAGAGCCGGCACCACGTAGAGGACCGTGGAGCATGTAATACACTACTTCTACAAGCATCTCTTGTAATGTCCATCTACTCTCCCGCCTTCACTGCAAGGTCTTTCTGGGGCTGAGGCTCAAGCCAAACAAAACACCTTGCTCCTAGGCGCCAACATGACAGAGCATAACATTTATGGTTTAGGCAGAAACCCTAAGAGTGTCTTTCAGCCAGTGAAGGCAGGTTGCAAAACATTAAGCAAGGAGCCAAGTGGTCTCTTTCATTCTTAGAAGGTGGGCTCCAAACCAAACCCCTATCACCCAGATTATCTGACTGGAATATGAAACACCCTGGCGAGCAGGTGGCCTTGGCCCTGGAAGCCCTTGTGCCAAACCCATGAAGTACTTTTTCCGAGAGAGGCCACGTGCAGCCCTCTAGGCAAGGGGAAGGAGGGGCAGCAGGGGTGGAGGGGGCGGTAGCAAGGAAAACATTTATCACATGTACTTAAAATCTTATGTGGGGATTTTCAAAGAAATTTACTGACATGTAGCACTGCATCATAGAATGCCAGCTGCTGGAGACAACCTGGGAGACTAGAAAGAAGACTGACATGTGCCTGTGTGCCTATGTGTATCTGTGGAACATTTGGCTAGTAACGTCCTCTGTGTACCATCTCCTGCAATCATCACAGCCAACCTGCAAGGTAAGGACTGTCCTCTCGAGTGTCCTCACAATGGCCAAAAATCACCGATCAGGCCTGCATGTGAGGCTGTGAGGAGCAAGAAGGGGACGATGGGAAAGCGCCTCTGACTCTCTCAGGTGTGAGGGTTTCTTGCAACTCTTCCTGTTTTGGGTCTATCTCCTCCCACCACTCTATAAGCTGCTTGAGGGCAGGGGCTAAGTTTTGTCTTTACGCTTCTCAGTGCAAAGGAAGTATTCAAGAAATGTCTGCAGAATAAATGAATGACCATGAGACAAATGGAGAAGATTCCTCATAGATGAGGTTAACTGTGCCCTGTGGCCAGCAGGAGTGCCCGTCACATAAGCTGAGAAGAAAGTTTCATTTACCTTTAAATTCCATTTACATTATTACTTATTCAGCATTCATTCAACAAACATTTATGAGCACCTACTAAGTACTAGGTTGTCACAATTACAATCTGTTGTTATGCAGACTCTGACAGCCCCCAGGTGTATCTTCTTGCTTCTCTCCCACCTCTCTGTACATCCAACTCTCCCTGGCTTTAGTTTCTGGTCCCAAAACTGACCTCCGGGAAACCAAGAACTCTTTTCATTTCCTCCCACCCCCATGCCATAAAAGGTTTTTGGACCCCAGGTTAGAATCTTACAAGTTTTTCTTTTTAAAAAAAGAGAGACTCAGAGAGGGGAGTACCAAAGGGGTGGTAACCAGTCTTGAGATGTGATTCCGTGTCACTGAGCCTCAAGGAAATTAATGAAAAGCCCAAGTCCTTCTGCAAGCCAAGGAATGGATTTAGAGTGGACCCTTTAATGATCCCAGAGACTATACGGAGCTCAGAAGCCTTGCTTTTGGCTCATTCCTGCTATTTTTCCAAATGAGATCTTTAGAGGCCTGCTCTACAAACTCAGCTCTGTCACCACTGTCAGTAGACACATCACCAAGAACGCAACAGGGCCAGACAGGTCCAGCTCTTAAACGATCGCTGCTTTTTTTGGGTCTGAGGCAAAGGAATCCGATAGCAATGCCTCCCCGTGACCAGCATCCCCCATCCCCTACAAATGATGCCCACATCCCTCAACCCCCAAGCTCAGGGAAGCAGCCCCCTGAGCACCTGTGGCCCATGGCCTTCAGCGTCTCGGGGCATGAGAGCAGATGAGGGGTCCACGAGGAGGTAAAATCTGAGCAAGCTGTCCAAAGGCAAGGGGGGGTGCCAGAACACAACAGCTCTTCGGGTTTCAAGATGGAAACTCAGCCTGACTAGGAGGCAGTCTGTCAAAACGCTTCCTCTGGTCAGACATGCACACAGAGACATCAGGCTTTCTTCAAGTATCCTTGAGACTTCCTTTGCCTTGCATTTGTGTCCCTTGAGAAGATGATGCTAAGAGAGACATTTTGAATCCAATCCTCCAATAAACCCCATCTGCTCCTTGGGGTGCAGAATAGATGTGCAGGGTGTGGAGGGAAGATGAAAGATGAGCTGGTGGGAGGGCTGCGTGCTGAGCACTCCTTTCCAGTTAGAAGCCAGCTCCTGCTGGTCCCCAACTCAAGCCCTGCACCTCTGTGGCACATACCTGTTGAGCATTGGTGGCAAGCGTCTGGATCTGTCCCTGCACGACTTGGGTGCCTGATACAGGCTGGGCTAAGCGAATATACTGCAGCTGGCCGGCATTCAGCTGCACCTAGGGCAGGGCAGAGACAACAGACCACAGACTGAGTGCAACCTCAAACGGGCAAACTTTCCATGACCAGAGATGGTGACTGTCCCCTACCACCCCCTGAAAAGTTCCTCTTTAAGAGAGGTCAAAACAAGAAAAACCATAACATCTCCACCTCACAAGTCACACAACACAAAAGAAGATATGTTCCCTGAAGGGACTTGGGAAACAGTTCCCAGGGGATCTGGGCACATATGTGAGAACACCATGGCTCCACCCTCAACATTCACTGGCTCTTAGCTGTCTGCCCACAGTTTATCTTAGGATTTTATCCCAAAGACTGCCTGACATGATTGGAATGCTTGTACCCTAAGTGTGGGCCTTTCTCCCCTCCATCCCCACACTTCCCCACCCCAGTTCCCAGGACGGCTGCTCTAATATTGAGAAGAGCTCCAGTGTCCTCCAGGAGACCAAAGCAGACAGCCATCACTCTGCGTCACAGCCCCAGTACTGCCCAACCCCATGCTGTACATGTTGGAAGAAAATGCTGGCCTGCCTTGCCATCTCTGTCCCCAAGAGCCAGGACCAATGGGGGTCTGTGGGACTTTTAGGATCCTTGGTGTTCAGCACTAGCTTCTGGCCAAACACCTCCCAAGGGGAAGCTGAATCAACAAACCTTTCACAGAAAACCCCATCATGGGAAACCAAAGCTACAAAAATGCCCTTCGAGTCCCTCATGCCTAAGATTAAATCTCAGATAATACAATAATATCACATGCTGCATTTAATTGTGTGCTAAAGCATTAACTCGGGCTCTTAACGCTCCAGTGTACCATGCAAGTATTAGTGCTTCGAGCGTGAGGATGAAGAGACGACCAAGGCGGTTACAACGTGAGAGAACTGTGGCTCAGCAGAGAACACAGTCAGCAGAAGAGGACTGCACTCACACTCGGGATTTGGGGGTGAAAGAGGGTCCAGGAGGACTGGCAGATTGGGTCTCTTTCTCTATCTGGCTGCCCAGCCTGTCTCTGTTGCAAAGGTGAGCTTCTTGAGGCTAAGAGGCAAGTCATGCGTCTTTGTCCTGGAGCAAATTTTCCCCTTGCCTTTAAGAGCTAACTTCATTGCAGGGAATTTTACTCCCATGAGGAAAATGCTGATAGGATGAAGCTGCACTCCTGTATGCAGTGTTAAATCAAACGGCTTCTCTGAAACTTCCAGTCTCAAAGAGGATTTGAACTAATAAGAAAAGAGTGACACTGAAGATCTTGGTAGACCAGCATTGTCCGCTTACGATGGAGGGACACAAAATCTAAACCCATTAAGAATCTGGTTCAAAGCAGATAGGGCAAGGCAAGATACCGTGACTTGCAGTCATTTCTTCCCTGAGACTACGCCAAGAGGAGCTCCTGGGAAGTTGTGATGCCAAGCCTAAACTCCCCACCTAAATTCCATAATGCAGCTTCCAGGCGCCAATGTTGAGTTGTTTGTGGGGATGAAGACAGCCGGGTGGAGGCTTGGGAAACCTCATCTGCTGAGACTGACGGTGGCTGGTCCCAGGAGTCAGCAGAACTCCGGCCACGGAGCAGGAGCCGAAAGGCTAAAGCCTGGTCCTAGGAGTGGGGGAAGGTGCACTGACAGCCATGGGGATTTGACATTTCCCAGGTGGGAAGAGCTCTTTGCAAATACTCAGATGTGACTGAAAAGCCGTAAGCCAAATCGTTCCAAGCAGTTCTTAGAAGCAAGCAGCTCTTCTTTTAGGCTTGGGTTAAATGCCTAATTAGATGTCTAATCTGGGGATGCTCTGCCCTTCAGTTCGTCTACCACAAGGATAGGTCTGAGGATCCTCACAGCAAATAAGCCTACTCACTGGGCTTTCAAAAGGGAAGCAAGGTTTTCTTCCTGAAGGTCATCACTATTGTGAGCACTCTGAGTAGAGAAATGCTAAGTCCTGCAGAAGGTATCTGAGAACAGTGAAGACGAGGTTCTGAATTCCGCAAAACATCTTCTGTGCTACAGCTCTGTGTCCCAGAGGGTTAAAACACTCGAGTAAAAGTTACTGCAAAGTGGAAGCTCTTCTCTGGCTTAAATGAACTTGTTCTGGTGCTTTCACATGCAGAAATGAGAACCATTCAAGAGAGAGGTCTCGGGTTGGCTGAAACAGTGGAGCAAGGCACCTGGAAGTGATGCATATCATGCATGTGTGGGGGAGAGAGAGGGAGAAAGGGGGGAGAGAGGGAGAGAGAGGGGGAGAGAGGGGGAGAGAGGGGGAGAGAGAGGGAGAGAGAGGGAGAGAGAGGGGGAGAGAGGGGGAGAGAGGGGGAGAGAGAGGGGCAGGGAGGGAGAGGGAGGGAGGCGGAGGGAGGGGGAGGGAGAGGCGGTGGGGGGGGAGAGGGAGTGTGTGTGTGAGAGACAGACGGACAGAAGAGACACAGAAGAGACATACATTCTCCACTTTCCTAAGCTTTCTCTTGGCCTATTACTCTGTAAATAAAAAGAACAGTTCCAAAAACAGAGTTGAAGGCACTTTTTGAGCTTTTTTCAAAGAGGAAGTGGTTAACCAAGTTCAAGTGAGTTTCTGTATCTGCCTACATTTCATTTACAATAGGAAGGGCAGGGGCAGGAAATAGAAGGACTGTTCCATGTCACTCACTTTCCATATTTTTTGGTGGCAAAATGACCAATGTATAGATGGCAAGTGTTAAGACAAGGACACTTTTTACAAAAGAACAAGTACAAGTAAAAAAGTCAACAAATCTAAGAAATGAAATCCCTCAAGGCACACAGGAAGCAGCAGTCCACAGTGAAGGAATGGATAAGTTAAACGAAAGCCAAAAATACACTTTGCTGCAGGCTCCACTGGGAACTGACTCATGAATATGCAACAAGTGTATTTATGGCCTTCCCTAAACACCTCCCTCCCATTCTCTGCTAATCAAAAGGCAGGACTGCCTCACAGGGCCTTTGGGCTTGGCATGGAACAGTGGTTACAACGATCTCTCTGCGTAGGTGGAGCGAGGGGAAATTGAGAGGAGTGCCCCATAGTGGTGAACTCAAACCTGGATTAAAGGAAAGCAGTGAGTAAACAGTGGAGCAAGTTGTGTTCTGGGGTGATGGGAATATAGGTTAAAAACAGTGTGTGTGTGTAGACGTACATAGACACAATAGTCTGTGTGTGTGTGTGTGTGTAAAATCTTTAACAGCTCCCACTGTAGCACAGAGCATGGCGCCACGCAGAGCTGGGGGCAGGGCGGAGCTTACCGGAATCTGCTGGATCTCTCCTGTGTTCGTGATGATCTGTTGCATCACCTGCATGGTCTGTCCACTGCCGCTCTGGGCCTGCTGGGCCTGACCCTGGGGCTGGGCCTGGACAATCTGCACCTGCTGACCTTCTCCGACCTGCATGGTCACGGGTGTGGTCTGGAAAGAGGGGTCATGAGAAAGCTGACTGAGCTCTTACTCAGAGCCAGCAGGCTTACCAAGGGCTTAACAGGGAGCACTTAACTAGGAGCAAACCCCCTCCATGAATGCCCGAACTCATCTCAACTCTAACAAAAATACTCAACCCACAGAGTCCTCTGGGCTTAGAGCACTGTTAAAAAGTCCCTCTCCAAAATAAAAGATGGGAAAGCCAAACAGATTTTTAGGCTCGTAGTACAGAACATTTGCCTAGGCCCCAAACATCTCTATGCTCCAAATGTTGCGCCTTTTCACACCCCTTCAATGATAGAAAGGCACAAACGGTACAAAAGAATCAAAAGCAACCATGATAGTTCACTTGAGAAATGGCCAAATTCAAATGTGGAGCAGGAGAATTTGAAGGGCAAACTAAATGGAAGGTGGGGTCAGTATGAATTTACTAAGTTCCGGATCCTGGCTCCTCCTTAGGCTGCAAGACACTGGCAGGAAAATTAAGTGCACACTGGCTTTCACCCTCATTCAAGCAGCAGAGCAACTCCAGCCCACACTGGCCAGCTCACTGCCCTGGATCACAACACAGCTTCGCACAGGAGAGGCAAACACTGTTAACAACTTGACGGTCTTAAGACCTGGATCTTAACTGAGGCCACCCCTAAGTAACAGAATTTAAGAACGTAAGAACTTCAACTTTCTAGAAACAGGAAGCTCAGATTTAAGAAATTTCTGTCACTGACTTGGCAGGTTCTGCGTCTCTCGCACACAATTAGTGGACTGTAGTCCTAGGAAACTTGCTCCTTTGAGAGACGCTAAAGACTTGAACTGTCAAAAAAGTCGGTCAGTCATTTCTTCAAATCTCAAAATTTTAGCCCTAGACATGACCTTCACAGATGACCTGGAGCACTGAGCCCAGCATATCTTGCTCACCTGGTGGTGGTCGTGGGTGGTGGTGATGGGGGCGGTAGTGGGAAGAGGGTGAAGACTTTAAACTACACCTGAACCCCCAGCCCCCCGATTTGGACATGATCTCTCCCCACTCTGAATTAAGAATCAGCTTAATAAGAAGACTCTGGGAGTCTCAATGAATCATGGACTTCAATCGATGTTGCTATTCTGATGCTCTTACATTCTGACTGCATAGGTCTACTGTGCATCTAAAGCTACAAGGGAAGGGGCCGTGTTCTGGGAACTACAGATGAGATTCAAGGGATTACGAGGGAAGGAGAAAGTACTATAAACTGCAGGAGGGTAGGGAAGAAAGATGACAGAGGAATCTATATAAAAATATATGCAGTGAGCTAGGACAATGGCAAACATCTCCCGTTCTCACACCACAATTTGCAACTCAGTCTATTCCTCAAACCTTCAGGAGTAAAAGTTGCCAATTTTATGATATAAAACACAGGATTCACTTAACCAAAATATGCTTTCCTTTTAACTTTAATATGCATTCTGGATATTTGCACTTAAAACAGCCACTACTATGGGTCTAGGGAGGTGTGACACAGCACAAGGCCAACCTGAACCAGCAGGACAGTGAAACAACAGCTGGGAGATGCTGAGAGGGACCAACTTCACCATCCTCATAAGCCTTATCAGCTCCAAACTGAGCAAGTCTGGGGTGGCAGAGGAGAGATGCAATTCTCACTGACTGAAAAAAATGCACATTGCCAACTCATCACTGTACTGTATTAACCAAAATTTCCCAAGAGGATTGCCAAGGTATTTCTAAATCATTTCAGGAAAATGAGGACTTGTGTTAGCATGGCAACTATCAAATCACGTATGGTGTGCCCTGCTGTCGGAGCACAACAGCCATGAGCTCCTTAGGATGATCAGGCAATCAGAGCCCGTCCTTGGCAGCCTCCCTTGAAGTTCGCTCTCTAAAGGAATCAAGCCTTTGGCAGGTAAAGCTCTCGCCACTGCAAAGGCACAAGCATTAGCCAAAGAAGACCCCTTAGACATCATGGTGCAGTGAACACCTTGAGGCAGGGACTGGGCTGCGACCGCCTTTCAGCCCCTCCTGCCTAGCATGGTGTCTAGCAAATAGTAAGCGCTCAATAAATGTCTGTTATTTGGATAAAAAAATGAACAAGGACTAAATCCTAAAGTCGTAATTATTTAAATCTACCTCTGCCTCAATTTTTTTCTTCTAGGCAAACTCAGTTCCTTACTAGAATACACAAGGCTGTCTAGGACGTGTCCTCTATCTTTTCAACTTGCCTAGATGTTCCCGAAGCTGACCTGACCTTCCCTTCACTCCCTGTGCTGTTTCTCACCTCTAAGCCTTTGCTTGTGCTGTGCCCTCACTGGGAAAGCCCTCCTTCCCCTCTTTGATTCATTTCCATTATTTCCTCTAAGACTCACCTTATTCCCTTCAGGGAACCTTCTCTGACATCCTCTTCTACCACCTCCCTCACATCTTTGTTAGGTACCCCTTTTGAATGTGCTCCCATAACACCCTCTACACAATCCTAAGAATATCTTACACTTCCCACGTGGTAGTATAATCTTTAAGTATTTGTAGCCCCAAGTAGATGTGAATTCTTAAAAATAGGGACTGTTTTATTCATGCTTATATCCCCAAGACATAGCATAGGACTTTATCTACAGAGGATGCTCAATAGTTGATGAATAAATTAATTAATGATTGACAGGAATTTGGACTTAAGAGTTCTCTGTAGCCTCTCATGATCCCAGCAAATGTGGATGTTACTGCCCTCACAACAATACTGCTGGGGAGAGAGTGAGTCTTCTGATTACTATTGCAAAAAGAGAAGGTCACTTGACACAAATATGGTAGGACAGAGGAATGACGGGGAGACGGGAAGGAAAGGTATGCAAGCTGGTAATGATGTCTGACCTCCTTCTTAAGGGTACAAATGCCAATTCTGGTGCAGGCACACAGACAGCAGGCACGGAGTCCACTTAAAATTCTTTCTACAAAGATGCCACTACTCTTCATAAGGGCATTATACTTTTTTCCTTCTAAAATTTCTTAGCTCATAGGGATCCTGAAGAACATCTTGTCCACCTCACTTTCCTCATCTGACCCATGAGGAAACCAGGACCCAGAGAGATTAGGATGACATGTCATCTCAGTAGCTGAATCTGGGGAAAAGTCCAGGTTTCCAGACTTCAAATCCAGTGTTCTATGATGATTTGACTCCCTCTTTGCTCTAGTCAAGCTCTTCCCATCCCAAACCTAAGAGAGGCTATCTTGCTGTGCAGGAGCCCTCCAGAGCGCACAGACCTGGCCCTGCTGAGGCTGCGCGATGATGATCTGCCCAGGCTGGATGGTGGTTGTGGAGCTGGTGGTCTGCTGGCCTTGCTGCTGCCCCTGGACTTGGACGGCAGTGGGCTGCTGAGCCAGCGTGAAGTAGTACTGGACGGGCTCTGCAGGAGTCACAGACTGGCGCACCTCCTCCTGTGGGGTAGAAGGAGAGGCAGGTAAGAGGAAAAGAACTGACTCAGCAGCCGCCACAGTGAATTTCCATTCTTCCCCCAAACAGGCTGTGCGCAGTTGCCTGCTGAATGCTGAGCTCTCCACATTTGAAGCCAAGGGAAAGTGGAATTCGAAGAGACCGGTTGTGCTAAATCAAACTAAAAATAACAGATTCCATAGGCTTCACAAAACATACAGCCAATTTTCTGAAGTACAGAGTAATCACCCATTGCGTGATGAGTTGCAAATGAGCAAATAATTACCGTAACTAAAACCACGCACCAGCAGTGCTTGTCAGTAAATGCTGTCAAGGCCTGTGATCTGACAACAGTGCTAATTGCGAGCACTGGGAAGATGCTACCCAAACATCATGCTCTCAGGCCGGCTCCAATCTCCCAAAGAGGCAGTACTCTCTTAATTTTGTTCTTACTACCTCTGAAGGGGCAGAACAAGGGAAAGGGAAATTGGGCTTTTGCTGGGTTGCAATTTCAGAATCAAAGGTCAGGATCAAGAGCACTGGTAGGCAAGTGCCCAGCTTTTCACAGCACACGAGAGCTCTGTAGTCACTGAGGGCCACATCTCTCCAGCGTCACATCGGGTTCTGGTTGTACTTAGCCGCAGAAGCGCAACCCAGGGGGCCTGAGGGACAGCTCTCCGCTGGGGTGCTGCCTTGGCTGACTAGGGAGGTCGCATTCTGTCCAGTCTGCTGAGTGAAGAGACTGTTCCTTCTTCAGTGGACGCTTTCCATGGCAGAAGGAGTAAACAACCCTCTCCCAGCCACCTTGAGCTCACAGCTGAGAGTGTAGGATGTTTACACACACTACAGCATGGTTACAGCCTCAGGGTCCGGGGTTGGTCAGCCCCTGACCACCGACACAGAGATCGGCGTCCGCTCCGGAGGGCCCTGTGACACACGGTGCCCCTGCCTGGGACAACAAAAACAACAGAAACATACAACAACTTGGCTGGCTGAGCAGAAATATTAGCTAAATTTACTCACTTCCTCATTCTGGGCTAAGTTTGCCAAGTTCAAGAAAAGAGGAAAAGACGCTTCTTTAAGGTATAGAAACCCTGTGGACTGCCTCAAAGCTCCCCAAAGTGACATTTACAAAGTTGGTGTTGACTCCATCCCCTCACTAGGTTAGGTGCCCCAATCTGTGCTTTCACAGTCCTTTCCTCATTACACTTCTGTACTTCCTTGTCAAATTCACTGCCTTCCCTGCTAGAATGGAAGCCCTAGGAAGGCAAAGCCTAATTTTCTCTTGCTCCCCACTCTCCCTGCCATTCATTCCCTTGTAGGCACTCACTAGGCACAAGGTGAACGATGAATGGATTTGTAGGAACAGGCAGACAGCTGGAGGTAGGAAAGTACTTTTTTAACCCAACTATGTAGAATGACAAAGTCTCTTGAACCCAACAGCTGTTACCAATAGAAAGAGTCCCTACACAATCTTTGCCTACCTCTAGAATTCTGTGGCCGTACTGTGGGGAGAAGTGCATGTCCCCTATAGAAGGGGACCTATTCTTTTGCTTGCTTGGTGACTGGTGGCCCAGGATACTAAAACTAGGACTGCTGTTATCTAGCGTCTGAGAAACTTGGGTTTCTGCATGATGAGGTTCCCTGATGGTCATCCACCCAGCCTAGGCAGACACTTGCAACATTCTGGGTTTCTAAGCTGGTTTTCAAACATGAACCAACTTTCTAGGTTAATGTATTCTGTGCTTCAGACCCAAACAGTGTGAACCCTGAACATGATCATGCTGAGGCAGAAGAAAACGGAGGCCCCCTTTTATTTTCATCTAGGTCTCAGTTTCCAAAACAACTTAACTGTGACAACATCACCTCCATTTCAATTCCAACTTCTCAGCATTATAAATAAAGGTCAGCCTGTCAACTAGATCTTGGCTGAGGCAAGGATAAAATACTGATACCCTGCTTAGCCAAGAAACAGAGGCCAACTGCTCTTTTCAAAGCTCTTAAATAGGTTCAATGTATTTATTTGCCACTGAGATCTCCCTTCCCATTTTATAAAACACATCAATCACTAGAGCCCAGACCTAACTTGAAAAAGCCGTTGGGTGATGAGAGGGTACAGAGGACTGAGACTCCAGAACTTGTAGGAAGTCAGGGCCTAGGGAGGAACTCCCTGCTCTGCCCTGTGATTGTTCTGTCTCCAATTATTCCTGACTGCAGCTGATCTGCAAGTGAATATGGCCTTTTTGCCAGATAAAAAGCAAACTTTAAATACCCCTTTCAGAAGCCAAAATACCCCACGCCAAAAGCTGTGAGAGCACATAAAAAGCTTTCCCATGCTGCCTACTATACCCTCTTAACTGTCTATGAACTAGGCAGTGACTAGGACACTGTGTGAGTATCAAGCAGAGGCACCCAGGTTTGTGTTGTGAGAACAGGCATGACTTTCTCAAATCCCTCCAACGGAAGGAGGCACATCTAAGGTTCTTCTGCATTATGAAGACTCATTCTGCCAATGACCTAGCAAGGGAATGATTATGCTTGGTTTAAAGAAATGGGTGAAGAGAAAATGACACTTCAATGGGCAGGTACTTTCAACTCATAGCTTTAGTGGGATAGAAGTCAGGCCTCAACTACCTTCTGCTTTCGAATGCTCTTTACTTGCTTCCCCAAAGGACAAGAGAAATTCCCAAGCAACTCTGAGAAGTCAAGAGCCTTAGATCCGCAACTCAATATTTCCAGCGAGTTCCTTTCCCCAGCAGTGGGACATCACCCAAGCACTAAAACAATCTCTGAATGATTGGATTAATCTAGAATGGGGCAGTTGCCCAGCTTTAGCAGTGGCCTCCCCAACCAGAGGGCTTGCTCTTGGAATCTTTTCAGAAATGGAGACTGACAAATAATGCCAGAGAATGAGCAGCATTACACCCTAGGGCCATCACTACAGTGTTGTGCAGCCAGCCCCAGACTAGAAAACAGTATATTCGCTTTAGTAGCAAGAGTGAACTGCTGCCTCCTTCAGAAACGGTGAGTTTTGGAGAGTAGGCGCTTTTAAAGGACTAAGGAGGTGCCAGCCAATTTGGAGCTTGGGAAAACTTCGTGTCTACAGAGGATTAAAAGTGCTATCTTAGAATTTCAGACCAGCTTTCAGCAATCTCAACCTTTCAAAGGCCAGGCAGCAGCTGTCCCGAATAGGATGCCAATCAATGACTTAAACACCTACAAAGAAGCGAATCCAGGCAGCAAGGAGCTGTTTCAGCTAGACACACTTTAAAGGGAGATGGATCACAGCATCTTGAGTCAGGCTCGGATGGAACAAGGAGCTCTCTGTCACCCTGAGAGAGCCAAGCACTGAGGACTCTGGAGGAAGGGACAGGACACGACCCTTCCCTCCAGCCAGTTGGTTCAGCAGGCAGCCCACAGAGAACAAGCAGGAGTTAGCACAATGAGCGTGAGCAAGACCTGACTTTGTCACAGAACCTACCACCTTGTTTTTAAAGGGGGCCTCTGAAACAAATTTCAACAAGGAGAGCAGGTGTATGGTATCACTTGTTTTGGAACGAAGAGAAGTGGTCTGAGTTCTCGTCGTACGGACTTCTCAGAGAGGAGGGAAGCACCCCAAGAGGAGGAATTGAGCCCATGGGCACAAACCTACAATGTCTCAAGGGTGATGCACAGCCGGGGACGACCGTGGCAGCCTGCCGCTGTAAACATCCGACTGAAAGCTCCTCTGAACACCTTACAGCTTCCAGTCAAGGATGTTTACAGTAGCAAAGACTGCCCAGAAAGAACGGAGACGCGGTGAGGCACCCTGCTCTACTACGGAGGCGACAGAGGGCTTGCTAATCCAAAGGCCTCCAGGCAGGGTCAGGATTACAAATGTCCTTTAGGATGCCCACTTCTCCTACACTTTCTGACTGGTTATTAACATGAGACAGCATGGGAGAACGGTTGTCACTGTATCACTCTGTTTCTAAGGTAATATACTCTGAAACAATTAATTAAAAATACATAAAATTTTATTAACAAAACAAGCAGAGGACAAGGCACAAGCTTTGCTCTTGCCAGACTCTGCCACTATTCCCCAAGTGTCTCTACTACACTAATGAGTCATGCAATCTGCATGCCTAAAACAATGAGCTATATACAGGATAAAGGTCTATTACAATCGCAATTAAGAGCTTTATGCACCCAAGGTGCTGAAAAACAATCGATGTGACCTTTGGAGAGGAGCAGGCAGAAGAGAGAGAAAGGCAGACATTCACATACTTTCTCATGATTGCTTAGAAAGCGGTTTAAGTGGTGGTTCTCAAATTTGGTTGCACATTAAAAGCATCTGGAGAGCTTTACAAAGTACCGATGCCTGGGCCTCCCCCTCAGATTCTGATTCAGCTGGAGAGGGGTGGAGCCTGGGCACTGGTCTTTTTTAAACCCTAACAGGTGATTCTAATGTGTAGCCAGAGCACTACATAGAGAACCTCAATCCAGAGAAAGAGAAAATCAAAGTCCACTCAGTCCAAACACCACTGTGCACAGAGAGAAGCTGTTTCTGAAAAATCTAAAATCTGTAACTCACTGGGAATATCCTCCCAGCCCAGATTAAGAACTCTAATAAGACTTTCTAGGATACCCTGAAATGAACTTTACTGTTTGTACTAAATTCTTTAATTTTCATTTAGTTCCTTTTCACTGAAATACCTCAGAGGCACTGAGTTAAAAGTATCCATAAATGAGTAACAGAAGGAGATGTCAAGGATGGATCTGGTCTAGAGAAAGAGAAGCAAACGGAGTAGCAGCAAATGACTTGTGCTGAGAAAGGAGGAGCGTATTTGACACCAGTGTGCACGGTGCTCTTCAGTCAGCAGCAGCAGCAACGCCTTCTCAGCTCACCTGACGCTTTGGAGGTTTCAGTTCATCTCTTGGAACAATATCGATGAGAAAGTCAAACTGATCAAATTTTGTAATTGCCATGGCGATATCATTCCTCTGCAACAAAGAAAAGCATATAAAATTAGCCTGGGGAGAAACAAGTTCACCTGGCTTTATACCCTCCAAGTTACAAGCAAACTAAGATGAAGACTCCTAAGCCTAACTGAATACCCATGGTCAAGTCTGTAACTGAAATAAGCACAGCCAAACTCTCACAAACTTTAAATGATCAGACCTGACAGACATAGACAAAAAAGAGACACATTTGTAGAGCTCAAGCTCTACAAACTGGATATTTGAGCCTCCAACTACTACTACCTCTGCCGGATCCTGTCCCAAGCTCCTATGATTGTTACATCATCTTTCCCCAGCTCAATGTGTACAAGTCTAGCAACCTTAACTGGCAGGTTTCTGGCCAGCCTGTGGTGAGCAAGCTTAGGCTATCCTTCAATTTTATAAGCTTTTTACGGCCCTAAATAATATTTTGCCTCTTTGGCTCACAAGTAGTTATAATGTTTTGAATTGCTTAGCTGAAATCCTAACAATAACTTTTTGCAATATTTTCTAGTCACTGGATTTACATATGGCAGTTCCCACATGCTATGATATTTATTTTGGAATTCAAAATCACAATATTAAATCCCTGGTTTAAATCTTGCTTAATGTGATATGAATATTGGAAGTCTGAAGTTACTAGAATAGCCAGGAGTTGGTAGAGAAGACAGGAGTCAGGTGACTAATGATACTGAAACCCAGACCTGCTCCGATGGGGTTCTTTCTAAGAGTGACACTTTCTTTAAATAATAAAACTAAGAGATTTTTAAGTTAAAAACCAACACACTATGTATACTCAAGATTTGTGTACTTCACTGTATGAAAATTTTTAAGCAAAAGAAAAACCAGGAAAAACTAGTGAACTCTATCTAGCAAAGGATATGCATGTTGAAGTGTTTAGGGGAAAATAAACTGAAACGCATTTAAAAATAGAGGACTTGATGGACAGAGGGATAGACAGATATGAGGATAAAACGAGTAAAATGTTAACGGTAAGATTTGGATGCTGAGTATACAGGTTTTCACAGTAAACTTTGCTTATGTTTGAATTTTTTCACAATAAAATGTTAGGGGGAAAAGTCAACATGCTAACAGAAATCCTTAGCAACCTCTATATATCACATCTTAAGAGAGGGTGACTCATCAGACAAAATAGAAGGGGATGGAAATTTTCTGTTTTTTCCTTCCCTTGTCTCTGTGATGGCCCCAAGCCACTGAAATGCAAAACTCCGATCCACCCTTCTTGCCAGGGACCAGCTTGATAATAAACCCTCCCAACCGGAGCAGGGCGCATCTTCAGGCTGCCAGGTCACTAAGATTAGTACACCATAGTATCACATTCTTGGTGATGTCACTTACTCAAGCTATCTAAATAGCTCATCTATGGACAGAATGAGGGGGAAAAAAGAAAAAGAAATATCATTACCTCCAAACATACACCAAAGCGTTCTACAGGGTTTTGTTAACATAGATAAATTGGTCTTAACATTTTTGTTTTGCCTTTTTTAATGCTAATATTTTACTGAATTATTATTCATATTCAGTAAAATACAGAAATCTTAAGTACACAGCTTGACGAATTTTAATAAATATATGCACCCAGGTAGCTATCATCCAGATAAGAATATAAAGTTTCCCTCTATCCCTTTCCAGTCAATGACCCTTTCCCCCAATCTGAGGAAACTACAACTCTGATCTCTGTCATCATAGAGGGAGATGGTGTATGGTATCATGTGCTATGTAATTTTTTTCTCTAGTTTCTTTTGCTTAATATATTATTGAGATTCATCTACATTGTTATATGGATCCATAGTTTGTTTCTTTTTATTGTCGAGCAGTAACCTGTTTACGGAATACATCAATTTGTTTACATATACATTTTGATGGATACTTGAGTTGTTCCCAGTTTTTGACTATTATAAATAAGGCTGTTATGAACATTCTTCTACAAGAATGTCTACACTTTGGGGGTACACCCAGGAGTAGAATGGCTGGGTCATAGAGTTGGGATATGTTTAACTTTACTAGAAAGTGCCAAATAGTTCTCCAAAGTGCTTAATGTCTACCACTTTACATTCTGATCAGCAATACAGTATATGAGTTTCAGTTACTCCACTTCCTCGCCAACACTTGGTATTGTCAGTCTTTTTTAGTCTAGCCATTCTAGTGGGTGTCAACCAGTATCTCACTGTGGTTTTAATTTGTGTTTCCCAGATGACAAGTGATGTTGCACACCTTTTCATATGCTTATTGGTCATTTGGATATCTTCGTTTTTGAAGGGCCCTTTCGAGTGTTCTGCCCATTTTATGGTTTAACCTGAATTGATCGTGAAGGTAGCTTTAATCAGATCTCTCTAGATCCATAGACTTCCTTCAAAGCAGCATTCAGTGTCTAGCTGCAATAGAACGTAGGATTCCCAAGAGTGGAGATTTTTGTCTGTTTTGTGTATTAATCCCCAGAGCCTAGAACAGTGCCTTGGCACATTGTTAAACGTTCAATAAATATTTGTAGAATAAATGAATAAATGTATGCAAGGAAACAACAGAAGAAAATACAATTTACTTTCTTGGCTTTGTTGTTAAAATACTGTCACTGTCTTATATCTGTCATACTCTTCCTCTTATGTGTGGGAAATCTTTCCTCCAAGAACTACGGCCTGGCTATTGAGGGCAGGGCCTCTAGAACCAATGACCAAGGGGTCTGTCATACAATACAAATGTTGATTTGCTGGATGAAAATAAAAAGAAAACAAAAAAGGAGGAAAAGATTCCCAGAAAAGCAAACAAGAAACAAAAAGCTAACGAGGTTAGTGAGACTGATTCTTCCTGGGATTGTCCTTTCCTGGAGTTTTTCAAGGCTTCCAACCAGATACTATTTACATTTAGAAATATAAAGACTTCAGACTGTGTTTATAGTGAGAGCTCACCAAGTGAAGAGTTCAGTCACTGAGCTGTTAAAATCATGAGAGAGTCGGAAATTAAGATTCTTGGTGGGGAAATACTATCATGGCTATAAAGTATGCCTGCTTCCCAACAGTCGAGGAAGACGTCAATTACACCTATCGCTTGACGGAGCCCTAAGGAAGAACAATCTTTGGTCCAAAGCCATGCAAGAGAAGCAGACAAAGGCAGCAGCTTGCCCAGTTTTCCCGATGTAAGTTAACAACATTACCTGTAGAGTCCGGCGCTTGTTATCCTCAGTGTGGATCCAGGCTCGAAGAGTCAACTCTGTGATAAAAATCTGGGCTGCCTTGGCAAAGAGCACAGGGGCTTCTGCACTGATCATCTGCAACAGATGTAGGCCCTCCTTGTCAATCACCAGCAAGTCACTCAAACCAGTCACTTTGTCGCTTACCTCATGTCCTGCCACTGGACTATGGGGCAAGGGTTGGAAAATGAGAAGGTGGCAGCCTCAAGACATTCCAAGTAAAATAAATCCACAAGTAGGGACAAAGCAGGTAGAAGAAGGGAAGAGGGAGGAAGAATATTTACTTATCTAGCACCTACCATGCACTTTCTTACTCTCAGAATAGCCTTTCAGGGAAACCAGGGTTTAGGAGAGGTGAAGGGACTGCCCACGGCCATGGAGCCAGGAAGTGGGAGGGTTTAGGTTCTAATCCAAGGAGAGACAATGTGGGGAAAGATAATGACTTTGAGAACCAACAGATTTAGGTAAAATCTCAGGCCTCCCATCCTTTTGGGCTTTATTTTTCACATACTGAAAAAGAGGATAAGCTTCCAATGTTGTTGTGGGAGTCAATGAGGTAATACATGTAAAAGTACCCAGCACAGAGCCTGGCACATAGCAAGTGGTCCAGGAATGTAAGCTGCCTCACCATGCCTCACTTAAGCTCTTGGTCAAGCAAGCCTCTGAACGCTTGGTGAGGTGGAAAGAGCCACGGGAAGAGCTCTGGAGTTAACGAAAAAGGAGATGAGAACTGGGATCTTGGTTCTCCTACTCTGAGTGAGTCACTTTTAACCTCTTTGTGCCTATTTCCATATCTATAAAATGAAACTAATAATTCTTATCCTATCCAATCTAACAGGGTTACTTATGATGAGAAGGAAGTGAACTAATGAAAGGGAAAATAGCTGTGAACTGTTAGCTTTCTACACAAATATAAGAGATTATTAATTTTGAGTGGTAAGGAGAGAGTGTTGCTCTTTTCCTGAGAGAGCTATAATAGGAAGGGACTCCAAGGAATGCAGAAATGGCCACCCCTAAGTGAACCCTCTCATAAGAATAATTCGTGTAAAACAACTCACAGATTGAAAACTCAGCACAGGTGCAATATCATTATCAAACAATTCTTGGAGCTCAGATCAACAAACTAGAGAGTGCAATAAGATGCTAGGAAGATGGTACTTCCTGTTGATTTGATGATACATGTTTATACTACACAGTGAAAAGAACTGGGTGATTCAAAAAGCAAACATTCAGAATCTTTTCAACATCTAGAAAACAGGATGTCTCTAATTTTCAGAGAAGCATCATTAAAACTGTTCAATTTCAGCTCACTTAATTTTAGCTAGGAACCAAATGCAAAAGCAAGAGACAATAATATTTTCATTTCTATTTAATTAAACTTTGAGCTCTAGAGAAATGAGCAATAACCCATCCATTGTTTTAGCTTCAAAATGAATAATAAAAATGAATTGAATTCACCTTCACATCTTCATCCAGTTTCATAATCTTCTTAATACGTGCCAGTGGGAGTTCTTGTACTCGGAAATCTTTCTGAAACGAGTAATGAGAAGTGTATAAATGGCAGGGACAATCAACAGAGCATGACAGGCAGTATGAAACACTCTGATTGGCTTAGTCCTTCCTTTCAGAAAATATGGCAGGAAAGGAGATACTTATGAAATGAAGAAAATACAAGCTCCAGAACAAAATTCTTCTTAACCAATGCAGAGCATCAAACAATTAAAGGGCTTCAGGATAAACTTATGATGGCTTCTAACAGTGCCCTCAGGAAAAGTAGCCCCGAACAGTATCAGATTCTTTGCTAGCACAATATAGAGATGCATTGTGAGTGTCTTTTTCCCCCCCAGAAAGTTTACCAGTCTGCAATATGCAGATTAGAATGAGATTCTGCCTCAGGGGCATTCCTCTAAGTTGCCAGTTCTTTCTTCTATTCAGGCACAAGGGCAAGTGAGCAGCACCAGACCACAGTGACCCACAGTTCTCCAGCCAGCGTGCTATGGCTATTTCTGACCTTTGCACTAACCTAACACCAGAAATTGGGGAGGAGCTCCTTTTCCATCACAGCAGCAAAGGCCTTGTCTCCAAAATATGCTTGGGAGTGGAGGTAGACGAATATGGAAAAAAGCGTGAGGGTGAATGTATCAGCTGCCTTTAGAAACAGCCCGTGCACTTTTTTCCTAACAAGACTGGGCTGGAGGAAACAACATACCTTTACTGTGGATGGGATTTAGGAAAGGTCTTTTTGACCAACACTATTCAATTATTTCCAATTTAAGCTCTTTTCTGTTTTATTCTGATACAACTGGTATTTAAACACATGCCCAGTGATGGATGCAATTCTAGGAATAAAAATCAATTTTGGGTTTCAGAGCCGCAATGAAGAGAAAGGTGCAAAAGCAGAGATTAGATAAAGTCAGCAAAATTCCTACTGGGACTAGGTCTCAAATGATTGATTCTATACGTGGTCTGAAAAGTGACTCACCAAACCCAATATGCTCACCTAGGAATTTGTATCGTCACATTCTGAAAGGAGCAGCATTTATTTGAGATTGGGTATAATTAACATACATAAGTGAACTTTCTTTTCCAAAATCAACAGAAAACCTCAATTCTATGTCAAAAAAGGCAGCGGGGCATTTTGGAAAAACATCACCAGCCTTCCCAGAATCCATTTTATGACTACAGAAGGAAGAGCAACTATTAGGAGAAAATGTACACCAAGACATCTAATTTCTCCACTCAAACCCAACAAGCTGCTTGGCTACCACTCACCTCTCCAAACTTCCAAACACCAATTTTTCATCTTTCCTTTTCCAAATTAGGTGTCAACATTTTCCATGAAGCCACTACTAAAACACTGGAGTGGCAGAGGCTTACAAGTCCAGTTTATTAAAATTTCACCAAAAGGAGACGGCAGGACACATTCTTTCTATTCTTATTTTTTCTCCTCCTTTTTCATTTATTCACTCATGCAACTCAACTAACAGCAAACATATGACACCTACTGCTATGTGAAGGATGCAAATCTATTCTTACCTTTGAACAGCTTATAGTTTAAGTGTTAGAGACTGTCACGTACAAACATTATAATCCCCTATCTTGTACTAGAATGGGAGTGTAAAATCCCACAGGGACAAAGGAGGAAATAACCAGCTGGCAATGGGGGATTGGAGTGGGTGAGGGGAGTTAGCAAATGTTCCACAGAGGAGCTGACATCTGAATTATGTTGAAGGGATGCTACAAATCCGCTTGTTGGAAAAGTAAGAGAATGTTATTCAGACAGCGAGAATAGCATGCGCAGAAGCAGAGAGACACAAAAAACATGGCCTATTTAAGTTTTAGATGTATGACCTTAGTACAGAGTGGAGCAGCAGGAAAGGGAATGCTGGACTGAGACCAAACTCTACAGAGATTAAAAAAAAAGCACTTGACTGCAGAAATCAATCACTGGTCTTCCTTCTTAAGTGGCGTATCACACAAATGACAATGCTAAACAGAAATGCCCAACAGAATGCAAGGGATGATAATGCCTTTGGAAGGCCTCCCAGGATGATACACACAGCACAAGATTCTGACCACAAGATTTAGCTCTCTTGCAAGTGTGCTCTCATTTGGCTTGATTATTTAATATAATTTCCACAAGACCGTTCCAAGATAACTAGAGCTCAAAACTGATAAAAAGGCCTCCTTCCACAACTTGAAAGAGTAAAACATTAATTTTAGAATTTCTATGAGACTATTCTTTGTGTGTGTGTGTGTGTTTCTTTATTGAGTTGATAGGTTACAATCTTGTGAAATTTCCGTTGTACATTACTGTCTGTCAATCGTGTTGTCAGTCGTGTTGATAAACTAACTGGAGAGGGGAGCCCCTTCACTGTCAGTAGGTTGAGGTCTACTAAACTGGCTTTCAATTCAATGTTCCCCTTGTCATTGGCAAACATGCAACTGATGTGAATAACATTTCACTTCTGATGCTGATCCAAGTGAAGGGACAACTGACACATACTTTTTCTTTCTACTCCTGGGAGTGAAAGGTGGAACCAGAGCAGATTCTCTCTCAGAACATTCCCATGCTCCTGACCACAACCAAAGAACAACACTGAAAATGCTGCCATCTGAAACTGCCAAATTTCAAGAAGTCTGAATTCACTCAATGAGAGTTTGGAGCCAAAGAAAAGTCAATGGGTCTCAGCTACACTAAAGAACATCTAGAGTTTCAAATAATGATGAGAAATCTTTTCCAGGCCTAACCAGTCAGGCACTCTAGCAAAGTCAAGATCCTAATCTTCTCTAAAGTAGGTGATTCTGAACCTTGGCTGCATGTTAGAATCATCTGGAGAGATTCTGAAAAACAAGATGCCTGGGCTCTACCCTGGACTAACTGAATCAGGAACTCTAGAGGGTGGAGTCCTGGCATGGTGTTTTCTGAAAAGTCCCCTGGTGACTATGATCCACAATGAGGGTTAAAGGACCACTGCTTTAAAGCCTTGCTACTCAAAGTGAGGACCTTAGACCAGTAATGGCATCACCTGGGAATGCAGAAGAAATGCATAATCTCAGGCTCCACTCTAAATCTCCTAAATCAAAATCTGTATTTTTAACAGGATCCTCATGTGGTTCATAGAGACAGTTTGAGAAGCACTGCTCTACAGGAAGGGTTCAAACAGCCCAACAACCGTCGCCTCCAAATTCTTATTTATCCATTTAAGGTTATCTGATTTGACTGTAATATCAGAAACGTCATTATCCAATCCGGAGGGACTGAAGAATGAAAAGATGTAGCTGGCAATTAAAGGAAGTGACCGAGGCATTAAATTACAGCTAACTGAAGGCTGAATGGGACACAGGGAATAAATTAGGGGAGGATTACATTTTTCTTTTCAAGATTCAGCATTGTTGCCTCCCCACGAGCTCCCCAAAAAGACACAGTCAGCTTTTTCTTCCTCACTTTCAAAGAGATCTTGAGGTGTAAAATTCAATGCCAAGAAATCTGTTAACCATTGTTCCCAGAGCTCTGCTGAGCAGGAATACGGTATTTTACATGATCATCCTTGTGTACAATCACTTTGGTGTGATTTTTAACCAAATTCAATCTCAGCTGAACACCACCTGGATTTATGCACAATCAGAGCTTTTAAGAGTGAGAAGGGGGCCGGCCTCGTGGCCAAGTGGTTAAGTTCAGCGCTCTGCTGCGGCAGCCCAGGGATTCGCCGGTTCGGCTCCTGGGTGTGGACATGGCACCGCTCATCAGGCCATGCTGAGGCGGCGTCCCACATGCCACAACTAGAAGGACCCACAACTAAAATATACAACTATGTACCAGAGGGCTTGGGGGAGAAAAAGGAAAAAATAAAATCTTTAAAAAAAAAATAAAAGGGGCCAGCCTGGTGGCACAGCGGTTAAGTTTGCACGTTCCGCTTCGGCGGCCCGGAGTTTGTTGGTTCAGATCTTGGGTATGGACATGACACCACTTGGCAAGCCATGCTGTGGTAAGCGTCCCACGTATAAAGTAGAGGAAGATGGGCATGGATGTTAGCTCATGGCCAGTCTTCCTCAGCAAAAACAGGAGGATCGGCAGTAGATGTTAGCTCAGGGCTAATCTTCCTCAAAAAAAAAAAAAAAAAAAAAAAGAGCAAGGAAAGCATGAAACCATGATGGCCAAGCTGAGATGAAAGATAAATTGCTTTTGCAGAACTCAGACCAAAATGACGGGGACCAATGTTTTCAATACATCATGAAATCTATCATCTAGCAAACTTCAATTACTTGTTTATGGGATAATCTTTGTCCCAGTCTTAGAGAGACCGCAACATCTTATGAATATTCTCCTAAGTTTTATTTACGTTTGGACAGTTTGAACATATAGAATTGTAAAAGTCTGTTAGACATTTTGAGATGTCAACCTAAAGAGACTCTGACATCTGAGGAAGGCTGGTTCTAAGTGCTGCTGAGTTCTGGAAAGCACAGATTAAATGCTAAAATATCTGGTCACGTAACACAGGCAGACGTGCAGTCAGAGAAGCAGCTGCCCGCACGTGCCACAGGCAGTCTTACAAAGACAAAGATCACCCTGACTTTACTGGATGGCATTCTCACCCCAACTTGGCACTGACGCTACTTCACATTAAATCTGAAATGGAGTCGTCTAATTCATTTAAACATTTATTGTGCACCTATCATATGCCAAACATTGTCCTAAGCATCCATCTGATGTAAGAGATACCATAGTAGCAGTTGAGGAGTCTTTTTTAAGGGTACATGGGAGGAAAACTTTAGTTAGCCATCAACAGAAGAATGATTAAAGACAACTTTCTTCCTTGCTCGTCTTTCTCTTCATTCACAAAACCTGAACTAAAACTGAATCCCTCAAAGTAATCCACGTTTAACTTCTGATGGACTAGCTGTCTAGGTACTAAACATTGGTCAACACCACAATCTGGCTTTGTTGGTAATCAAACTTAAATTAAACCTGGTAGGATAAAAATCAAAGCCCACACCATGTTCACTGCAGCATTATTCACTACAGCCAAGAAATGGAAGCAACCCAAATGGCCACTAACAGATGAATGGATAAACACATGATAAATACACATATACGTGGAATATTACTCTGCCTTTAAAAAGGAAGGAAATTCTGCCACATGCTACAACATGGATGAACCTCAAAGATATTATGCTAAGTGAAATAAGCCAGTCACAAAAAGACAAACACAGTATGATTCCACTTATATGAGGTACTTGGAGTAGTCAAATTCATAGAAACAGAAAGTAGAATGTTGGTTACCAGGGCCTGGGGAGACAGGGAAAAGGGGAGCTATTGTTTAATGGGGATGCAAAATGAAAATGAAAAAGCCCTGCAGATCTGTTTCACAACAATGTGAATATACTTAACACTACTGAACTGTTCATTTTTAAATGGTTAAGATGGTAAATTTCATTTTTTTTTTTACCATAATTTTTTTAAAAAAAACAAAACTCAACAGAACACAGAAAAGTTAAGTGCAGGGGCCGCTCCGTGGCCGAGTGGTTAAGTTCGTGCACTCCGCTGCGGCGGCCCAGGGTTCGGATCCTGGGCGTGGACATGGCACCGCTCGTCAGGCCACGTTGAGGCGGCGTCCCACATTCCACAACTAGAAGGACCTGCAACTAAGATATACAACTATGTACAGGGGGGATTTGGGGAGATAAAGCAGGAAAAAAAAAAAAAAGGTAGATTGGCAACAGTTGTTAGCCCAGGTGCCAATCTTTAAAAAAAAAAAAAAGAAAGAAAGAAAGAAAAGTTAAGGGTTGAGCTTGAACACCCAGAGTTTATCCCGCCACTTGCTGATCCTGGATTTCTGTTTCTGCACTCAAGCTGGAGCACACACTTGCTGTACTGGCCTAGTTCCACCACACCCCAGGACGGCACTAGCTTTATACCAGGCTGACTCCAGCACTAAAACCTGAGAAGCTTAACCATGAGATTATCCCTGCAAAATATAAACAAAAATACTCCACTCTGACTTTGTAATTTTATTTTTTCCTCCTTTCTCTTTTATATCTGAGACAGTATAGAACTACCACCATTAGACTGCAGAAGAGAAACAATGACTTTTCAGTGGAAATCTACCTGTGAACACAGGCTACTCTGAGAAAGGCCAAATTAAGTTAAACTGCTGAAAATCCCCCATATAAACAAACATGACATCCCACAGGTACATCTAGAATATGATTTAGTTTTTTCACCCCTGAAGTCAGTGGGCATGTATCACAATGAGAAGTTATTTTGTTCAATTTATTCATTCATTACTTGTTTACAGTCTGTCTCTGCCACCTGTGAGTACAATGATCTGGTCTGTCTAGTTCACTACCAGATCCACAGGATCCAGCATAGCCACCGGAGGTGCATAGTAAGTATTTGCTGAGTGGAAGAATAAAGTGACCTTGTACGTCAGAGGTTAAAGGCCACACTAACTCTAAGAAATTGCAACTTTAGTTCTACATTAAGAAGGAATCCAGCGCCTGCTCTGCCAGGATGCTAATACCTTGAGGGCAGGAATGACACATCTAACACAAAGAGTTCCTTCAATATTTGCTGAAATGACACCAAATGGAACATTCCTCATTAAGGACATGACACTATGCTCTGAAAATATTCCAGTTCTAACCCGTCTCACTTCCTGCTACCACTGTTACACCACTTTACTCCTATCCCACCCACACTACCCACATATTAACCTCTAGCCCACTCTGAACTTCTTGCTGTTTCTCTAAACATAAGGCCATCCCCTCTGGGCTTCCATGATTTACAAATGCCCTTCTCTTTGCCTAAGAGATATTCTCCTATCTTTTCCATCTAGTGAATGCTTACTCATATTTCAAGACTCAACAGAAATGTCTCCTTAAAACTTCCTTAAGTCAACCAGTGAGACATAAGCACTATGTCCTCTGTGCTCCCACAGCACTTGGACTTTTACTGCTTCAGACTCAGCACTGTGCCTGACTCAGTCAACACTTAATACTTATTGACTAAATGGCTCTGATTGTAATTACTAGACTGTAAACTCCTCAAGGGCAAGGGTTATATTTGATTCTTCTAAGTCAGTGGTTGTCAACAGGGGATGATTTTAGCCTCCAGGAGACATTTGCCAATGCCTGGAGACATTTTTGGTTGTCACCACTAGAGGAGGAGTACTACTGGCATCTAGTCAGTAGAGGCCAGGGATGCTGCCGAACATCCTACAGTGCACAGGACAGCCCCTCACAACAAAGAATTACCTGGTCCAAAATGTCAATAATGCTGCAGTGGAGAAACCCTAATTTAAGCGTATCTTCTAACACCTGAAAAGAGTACCTGCTTACAACAGATCTGTTGTTGAATAAATTGCCCAGTAGTTTTCATCAGGCTCTAGAAATTTGGAAGAGCCATTAAAGCAGGCCTGAGAAATGAGCCACAGCTACTGAAGGAAAGTGAGAGCTCTGCTTTTCTGTATCCTCTAAAAGATATGCCTCACGTCAAACTACCTCCAAGTCAAAGCATCCACAACACACTCATACACCTAAGGAAAGCCACTACGATACAAGACGATCCTTGTAGTTACCTCACCTAAGGTAAATTATATTTTCATTTTCCCACCCACAGGTCAGGAATGAACTACACCTTTGTAAATGTGCTTGAGATTAAAAATGTTTTAGTCTGGGGCCGACCCAGTGGTGCAGCGGTTAAGTGCACATGTTCTGCTTTGGCAGCCCGGGGTTCGCTGGTTCGGATCCGGGTGTGGACATGGCACTGCTTGGCAAGCGATGCTGTGGTAGGCGTCGCACATATAAAGTAGAGGAAGACGGGCATGGATGTTAGCTCACGGCCAGGCTTCCTCAGCGAAAAGAGGAGGACTGGCGGCAGATGTTAGCTCAGGGCTAATCTTCCTCAAAAAAAAGTTTCAGTCTAAGTTTTGGTCATTCATCTCATGGCTCTTTACACTCTTTAAAAGCTTCTCATTCTTTCTTACCACTGTTAAATTCCGGATTTCTTCCATGACTCGAGGCCAGAAGGACTGTAGGCTCTGCTGGGCATCACTGCTGCTAGTACCACCAAATCCTCCTTCTGTGGACATTCTGACAACTGAAAACACATGCACGAGAAAATCAGAGATAATAAAGCCAGACTTTCTGTCCAGGTTATTTATATCTTTCCTTGTGGATATTTTCACTAATTCATTAAATTTTTCAGTCCGAGAAGGTATAGAATTGTGCTGAAGAGGTTTTTAACACCGACTTAAATCTTACCAAAAACATATGGAGGAAAGTTTTCCCTTCTATCCAGCTTATACCACAGGGATTATCAAGGAGCTCCAACTAGAAAATCTAAAATTGCTAGAAAACCAAACTGAAATCCTAATGTGAATCAAGAGGTTTTAATGTCTTATCTTGGGGGGTAGGGGAGGAAGGAAGCACTTGGGGTTGCCCTAGTCTGGTCCATAATTTTCAATGCCACCGAAATCGAAAATGCCAACACCATTCCCTTCAATGTTTGTTCAAGTTCAACGTGGCTTCTCACACTCCATGCCATGGCCTGCAGCAGATATATTAAGCATCCCCAGTGATTAATACTATACAGAAATGTAAACCCAAGGTCTTGAAAAATAAGAGCCAAATTTATTCTTTTGTTTTAGGCACCGTGGCCCCATTTATCTGGGACTGGTGATGATTATTATTCCTTCTCATCTCAAGCTAATCTGCCTCAAAAGAGACAAAAGCACTAAGGCCTAGGCCAATAACTGAGTGGGTGGCACAAAGTCTCTGAACTGAAACTACTTCCCAGCTCATTCCTTACCTGAACCTTGCTGTTAGGCACAAAGCCAAACAAAGTATGCCATCAAGTGGAAGCTTTAAAGATGGTTGAAAAACAATAAGGAATTAAATTTAGGATAGAGAGAAGAGGGTCAGAACCCGCATTTGGTCAACTGCTTTGTGAGGGGGGAGGTAAGATGAATAAGGATCCCCACTTCAACTGTAGATAGTATTATAATGTCTTAAAAGATTTACATGGGCAAAGTGGAAAACTCCAGATGCTTAAATGCTTATCTGGCAAATAGTTAAATGCAAGAAACAGTTAAATTAAACATAAAGAATGAGAAACTTAGTGAAGTCCTAAGAATTTCTATTCTGAGAAATTATAAGAAAAGGTTTCAATGGATGCTGGCGGAGAGCTATGTAAGTCATTAAGAACTAATTCTGAAGGGCTGAAAGAAAAGCACCAAAGCCAAGTGTCACACGACCAAATGTGTTATTTTCCAGGCTCCATGTGGCTGCTGTGGGCAGAGCACTCCATCAGCAGAGTGGAATGACGCTTGATAAATCTAGGTTTAGACTGTGAGGATGTTTGATTCACTCTTAAATGTTTGCCTGGGATTGTCCGAGAGGTCTCTGATTTTTTTTCTCTTTTTCTTTCTAAAGGAAATGATGAGAAGAAAGAAATAGAAGGAAAACAAGAGTACAATCTTCAAAGCAGAGTTCACTCTGGTGTAATGACATTAGTGGGTGATGATGTAATGGGAAAAGGTTTTGAGCCAATTTCTGGTGCTGGAGGCCTACGAGCAGCTCTATACATCAAGAGGAACTCTAAGTACTAGGAAGCAATATGATCTCGGAGTTTCTGGAGGGAATTAAAGTGAAGAGTGTTGAATCTCAGTTGGAAATGACTGGATAAAATCTTGAGTCCTAAATAACCAAGATAGTGCCTCTCAACTCAGCTCCCATGACATTTTCACTTATTACCATTTACACATGGCCTACACATTATTCTCCTAGATGTAGTGAGAAAAAGAAACCAAAGTAATCTAAAGAAGTTTAATTATTTTTATTAATAGATTCTTATGAGGTACTCAAGACAATGAGAGTTAAATTTTTTAAAAAATCTTTCTAGAAATGAAAATAATTATCAAAAACTTTAAAAAGAATCTAACCTTTTATTGGATGGATCCACAGACAGGCCTGATCTTAGCAAAATCTGCCATACAAACTGCTACGGTCAAAGGAGGAAGATGCATAAGTGCCAGTGTGATATCTTCAGATACTTGCTAATAATGGGTAGGTTTAGTCTGTGAGATTCAAAAAGCTGGTAACAAGTTTTGGTCGTCCTCTGATCTCTTCCCACAAACATTAAAAGGCACATGATTTAAGAAGCACTTTTCAAACAGCCTGTGAACAGTCTGCTCTTAAATTTTGAATTGCCCCAACTAAGGATGTGCTGGCACAATCAGTTCCCAAACATCTGTGCTGTCAATAGATCATGAATGAATCTCTGGCTGGCTCAGACCCACACACTGTTGGAGTGGAGGTTGAGTACAAAACAGAAGTTAACAAATCTTTCTGGAACTGAAAAATGTATTAAAGGTTAAGTTTTTACTTGAGAGGCCCATATGAATTAGAAAATCACAAATGGATAACAGCAAAAAACACAAGTCAATAATAATGTCCTTTATATTTTACTGCATCATAGAAGTCTAGGACTAAAAAAGACATTAAAAGCCACCTAGGCCCACCTCTCTAAAAGATACAACTCTACTTCAACCTCTGCCCAACTGCCTCAACCCTACCCCAAGTGGTCATATTTAGGCTAAGTATGGAGCCTGCCTCTCCAGTTCTGGGACACTGGCTTACCGGTAAGGCATTCTTTCCCATCTTTGGATAGCTCTGATTGTTCTTCTTTATGTTAAGTTTAATGTACAAACAAAGGTCGCTTTGAGCTTTGGATTTGGAGTTATGGTTTTTATGATTTTTCCATCCAGAAAGCTTTTCACAATTTCCTGACTTCAAAAAACAAAGGTACTCTCCTCATCAGGGACAGAAGATCCTCTCATGAGGAAAAAGAGAAAAAGGTTTGGAGCACGTTTTGTAGCATCTTTGCACAGAGATGATTAGTAGCTAATTTTTTTAATATCTCTTGGAAGAAAATAGTTACTGTAAACTCCTAGAAAAGATGGCTATTTTTATTCAAAAAGCTTCCCTTAAAGTAGATCCAGTCTTTATATGAAGTTTTAAAAATGAGACCAAATTGCAAGCAACAAATTTTATGTTCTCAATATTTTCTAAGGCACAAGATTAAAATAATAAAATCTAATCATAAACACAAACAAATTTTGCCCACCAAACACCCCAATATGTTAAAAATATAAATTAACCTTAGTTAATCTTATCACTTCTTATTTTAATAATTAATACATTGATTGCAACAGATTTGATTTTGCTACAGAAGTGGCCTATTTATAACATCTACAGCCCATGGAAAATATGCCAGGTTCATCTTCCAGGGTGATGAGAGAAGGGACACATTTAAAAGTAAAAAAGAGATTTATAATTCCAGGATCCTTTTTATTCCATGTTAACTTGCTACCTCTACCGCAGGATGAAGCTATTTATAGACAGTTGACAAGGACAAAACTGCCTTAAGTCCAAGCCACATTAGCTTAGATCATTCTTATGAAAAATGCAACACAGAATTTCCCAGATTTAATTCATTATTAATATTAGATTTATCATTCATGTTCATTAATTATTTTATAAATACTCGAATAAGACTGCCTGTTTAACTATTTAGTAAAGACTTAAGGATCAGATAAAGCATTCAATGGTTGTTGCTAGAAGTAATCTCAATTCCCAATATCTATTAATTTATTTGGTTTTAAAAACAGTTTGTGGGGCCGGCCCAGTGGTGCAGCGGTTAAGTTCGCATGTTCCGCTTCTCAGCGGCCCGGGGTTCACCTGTTCAGATCCCAGGTGCGGACATGGCACCGCTTGGCAAGCCATGCTGTGGCAGGCATCCCACATATAAAGGAGAGGAAGATGGGCACGGATGTTAGCTCAGGCCCAGGCTTCCTCAGCAAAAAAAAGAAGGACTGGCAGTAGTTAGCTCAGGGCTAATCTTCCTCAAAAAAAAAAAAACGGTTTGCTTTCCCAAGTTAGAAAGAGAAGAATCCAAGTCCATCACAAAAAGGCTGTTTCTCTAATGCTCAACTCAATTGCCATCTCTCCACAAGTCATCTCTAAATATCCCCATCTGCAAGTGATCATTCTTTCCTGTGAACTTTCAGAGCCCTTGATCTGCACCTCTTTCTGCCCTCACTACATTACCTTGTATGACCATAATTTATGTATATGTCTTACCGTATTTCCCCTTGTGGTGGGTAGGACCTGAGTATGATCCATCTCTGGATCCCTGACAGCATCTAGCACACAGTCTGACAAGTAATTACTCCTGAATGAAGGGTCAAGCAAGTTGCTAGGTAGGCCTTTCCAAGAAAAAGAGGCCTCCTGGAAAGCCTGGCCCTGAAACAGACTTACTGGGATTGTTTGAACCACCAAAAAAAGGGGTTATATAGACTATTCTGGGAAGCTTGGAATAAATGAGGTTCTCTCTGGGCCTTTAAAGTAGGAAGAACTACAATCAGAAACCTACCTGACTTACTGAAGTGAATTTAAGATAACAGGGCATGACAGAAGACACAGACGCACAGACACAGACATATGCGTGTATAAGCACGTGCAGGTGCTGAAAGTTGCAAGGCAGACTAGAAGGCTGGAAACATGGGTGCATACCATTCATTCCCAAGTGT
This sequence comes from Equus caballus, assembly GCF_041296265.1. Lineage (NCBI taxonomy): Eukaryota > Metazoa > Chordata > Mammalia > Perissodactyla > Equidae > Equus > Equus caballus. The sequence continues at coordinate 17,423,741 of NC_091685.1, forward strand.
AAATCTTTCTTTCTTTCTTTTTTTTTTTAAAGAGTGGCACCTGAGCTAACAACTGTTGCCAAGCTTTTCTTTTTTTTTTCCCCCTGCTTTTTCTCCCCAAATCCCCTCAGTACATAGTTGTATATTCTAGCTGCAGATCCTTCTAGTTGTGGCATGTGGGACGCTGCCTCAGCATGGCCTAATGAGTGGTGCCATGTCCGCAACCAGGATCCAAACCAGTGAAACCCTGGGCCACCGAAGCAGAGCTCGCGAACTTAACAGCTCGGCCAGAGGCCGGGCCCTGTAAGTGTAAATCTTTTGAAAGTCAGAATCTTCTTAGAAAGGTGAGCAGGATGGATTAGCAAAGTTTAAAAAATTAATATCAATAGGTAAGTAGGAGGAGAAGGAGGGCAAATACCTCTGTTTTGCCATCCTTTCACAGGAAGATGAGAAAATCATGGAGGAAATGAGATGATTCAATCAGATCACTTAAAAGGTGGACAATCTAGCTGCCACTCTAATACACACTCTTTATCATTCTTGAAGAAAGAAAAAGAGACCTAAGCAGGTTTCAAAATATCCCAGGAGCAGAATGCTCTTCTTTTAAGATTCTCTCAGCAATCTTTCAAGCTCTTGCTTTTGATCAGGTACCATGCTCGCCAAATCCTCCCTTAACAATATGCCTGGACATGAAACAAGATGTATCAAAACGATCAACCTCATAAAATACAAAGAAATATAAGGCTTTATTGCAATATTCCTCAGTTTTCTAAAACTGTACTTTTAGGCTTCAGCTCCCTATTTCTTGGTATATACCTCATTCTCTCTACGAAAGTCCTTTATAACATGCCTAAACCTACGTTATAGCTCTGTGAAGCAATTAAAATCAAATAGATGTTGTTAGGAGATAATACCTAAAACCCTGACATCACAACAACTGTTCAAAGACAAAAGACCACAGGAAGCTCCCCTAAAATGAAGCCCAATCGTTGACCAATGCTGCTTCCTATTAAAGTACTAGAGCTGACCCACCCCAGGCACTCAAGTTTTACCTAAAAATAATGCTCTCATTGTCAAATGCAAGCAAATATCTCTTAGCCCAGTTGTGACTGAAAAACAAATCTAAACATTGGTATCAACCATCTTTCCCCTTAATGCCCCCCAATCCAACCTGCAGCCTTTAGGCCTTTCACGCTGTGAGTGTCCCCAGTCACTCCTGTCAATCTCCAACTCTACATGTATCAACAAGAGTCTCTCCACATTCACAGTGTGTACCTTCTTCACTCCTTTTGGCTTGCATTTTGATCATGTCTTCCTCTGTCACTAGATGACATGTTTTTTATTTTGCCCAACTGGCAGTCCCGTCACATGCATTTTATGTTCCAGTACTGCTGAGGTATTTACTGAAGTTAGTTACAGGTTTCTTTATCTGAATTAGCTAAAACTGTTGGGATGTTATATTTCAAACAGTGAGAGAGAAAGAGAAAGAAAGAATATTACTATGAATAAATAGATGGATAAGAAGAAAGGGGGTAGAATTTAAGCTAATTTGTGCTTGCTATTTTAGATATTCTTCCAAACTACAAAAAAAGTGAAAACTAAATTTGAGAACTGAGATTTTCGAAACAAAACAATTCCACCAACAGATAATTTGGTTCTTATGTTTGTGCAGCTGGACCTAAGGACATAAGCCATTATCAATCACGATGGCTAAAAAGCATTTTAAGCCTTAAGGGGGCATATGTTGTCCACAATAAAACCAATCTCAAATTGACAATTTCAGAAGGCGAAAAATAACACTGCTATGGAAATTAAAAGACCTATGTTTGTGAACTGGCCTGCTGCCTAGTGGTGGCCTTGGGCCCGTCACTTCACTAGGTCACTCCAGGAGGGATACACACTGAACACATAGGCCAAACAAGTGGTTTGGTATGGAAGGCCTACACTTCACTACTCAAGGAAGCAATAAATGAATGGATACAAGGGAAGGCAAGGTGACCAGAGAGAAAGAGAGGGTTCAAAAGTCTTTGTTTAAGCTCATCTAAGGTTTCTACTTAAGCAAGAAAGCACTAAGCTTAGTGCCAGAAACCTTACTAGTTAAGTTCTAAACTCTTACATAACTGGATACCTGATGATCATACTTACTGGCAGGTTATTACACAGTACCCACTACAATAAGAATGAATAACGTACCCTTACTGGAGATCCCTTTCCCCAGCCCTGATTAATGCCAAGCTCAATGTGTGAGGATTTGTCTGTCTCTAGCTCCAAGTATGAGTATGAAGCAGTTTTTCAAACTGCCTACTGAAAAACCATGCTTCCTAAAAGACTAAGGGTTGGAACTGGCCGCACACTCCTCTCCCTTAAAGATCCGCTCACAAGGACACATTTTCAAATTGGCAGCAGAGACACTTTTCCTTCAAAACAAAAACATTTTTCTCTTTGCTATCTACTACAATATAATCTTTTAAACAGGTGCTAAATCATAATACACCTATAGTATAAGTAGAAAAAAATGAAGACGTAGTAACTAGTATAAGCAATGAAACTGATAAGAAACCATAAATAGAACATTTAAAAACCTGTTCCTGTAGAATACAAATGGTATGTAAACATGTTACTTCACACTTTCTTCCTCATTCCTTCATTCATGCTCAACTTCAACCATCCCTGCATTTATGGCAGCAATAAAACACTATCAGCATTTTGTATGATAGAGAAAAAAGACCAAATGTTTTAGTGAAGTATTCTAAAGCAAGGGTCCACAAACTACAGCGCACAGCCTACAAATGTGACCTGCAGTCTGTTTTTGTAAATTACATTTTACCGGAAGACTGCAACTCTCATTCACTCTACAGCTTATTTCGTGCTGCAACAGTAGAGTTGAAGTATTACAACAGAAACCATATGACAGGCAAATCAAAAATATTATCTGGCCTTTTACAAAAAAAGGATCACATAATATTTAGAACCTGGTTCTAAAGCATGTTAAGTGCTTTATTTCATTGAATCCTTCCATGACAGAGGTAGTGTCATCCCTCATTTACTGATGGGGAAACCGAGTGCCAGAGATTGAGAAGCTGGACCTAGATCACACAGCTATTATACGGCTCCCTCACCTGTTCAGTCTCTGTTAGGAGTGAGCTAGGCCAGCCCTCTCTGCTGCACAGAAATATTTGTTAAACTCTTTGACCCTCCAACCTAATGAGAGTAAATAAACTCTTGCAGGAAGAATGGTGAGTAACTGGTTTTTCAGGCCCTGAGCCTGAAAGAGAATTTGGACATGAGCAAGAGATAGAAATAGTGCCTGTGGCCTGAGTTAAATTGCATCCTAAAACAAAGAGCCATTTTGCTTACTGAGATTTGTTTCTGAGATTCAGAAACCCTGAGAACAACCTCTTGCCCAGCTTCTGGCGGATCCTGTGTTTGTGTATGCCCAGGAGAGGTAAGAAGTGTGACTCTGAAGAATGTTTCAAGGATACCAACTTAAAAGCTTTAGAATTTACAAACTACTTGTCACATACCTTACCCTCAATTGATTTTCACTCAGCTCAGTGATAAAAATATCAATATTATTCCAATTTTATAGTTAAGAAAGCTGTGGATTGGGTATCTTAAGTTACTAGCTCAAGGTCACAATATAACAAATAGTGGAGTCAGAAACACAAAAGTTCTAAAGTTCTGTTCTTGATTTAGTATAGCTTGTTCACTCTCACTTTCTGCACTGTTTTAAGGTATGTGTATATTCAAACTGTTCAGAGAGACAAACAGTCTCAGCTTGGATTATTGACTCAAATCCTTAACCCAAAAGACCATTTTCATCCACTTGTTCCCAGCATCACTGTGGCAATCAAAAAAGAGCAGATGCTAATGGCATTGCTACCTCCTATCATACGAGCCTTTCTCTTATTTCTTTCTTGTCTCTCTTTCCATGCTGTGTCACTCTTTTTTCTTTTCTATTTATCTTTCCTCTTTGCATATCTCTAGGTCAGTCTCTAGCACCTAAGAACATGCAGCTGCGAACAGTGGGGGGCAGTAAAGTACAGAGTAAGAACATAAAGAAAACATATTGGACCTGGGGGTTCTTGCTCTCTGGCTACTAACTTGCTATCTTTATGATCTTGGGCAAATCACTTAACTTCTTGGGGCCTCTGTTCACATACAGCAGCACCTCACAGGGCAACTGCAACACACAAATGGGAAAACACATCTTAGAACGCCTTAAAAAATACCAAGCATCATACAAATGCCAGATGGCATACCATCATCATTGCTCAGAGCTAGACAAGATACCTACTCCTGGCCTGAACAGCCTCAGACACAATACCAAGTCCAAAAACCAATCTCCTTTAGGTAGTGTAGCAAGTAACCCAACTTGCTTCTTTCTCTCCCTAATTTAGACTACTTACTTAGTTTTTAACATGTTTCCTAAGAATCCAGTTTCAGATGCATGGAAAGAAATGTACAGAGAGAAATCTTCTCCCATCTCTGTTATAAACATGGAATAATTTTTAAAGCCCTTTAACTATTAAATTTAGAATGAATGTCCTAGTTCCAAATAAGCAAAGAATTCAAGATGGAAATGACTAGGAATGCTCCAAATTTAAACCCCCTGAAATGTCAATGATCAAGAGCTTTGCAGGTTTTCCCTCCAGACTAATTCAAAATCATTTAAATTCTTAGAACATGTCTCCTTACACACCTCAGACTTCTGTAACCTAGGAGTGTGTGGCTGTTTTCTTGCAGAAGGAATTTTGTTTGCTATGTTAGAGGACGAAGGAGATCTGGAGTCTAGGCAGCCATCTCACCCCACCTGGCCCCACCACCCAAGAAAAAGATTCTGTTCTGAGCTCTGAAGAGAGCTCTAGCTGCTTCCATCTCCATCCAAGATCCTGGAGTGAAGGGAACATGTTCTGAGAGCAGAAATTTTTGAGACTACCTCATGGATCTAAACCAACTTTTTAAGGTTTTTTGGGAACAGCACTTTTAAGAAGCTTGCTTTTACAGTACAACTATAAGAAATTTAAATATACACATCCACTAAACAGTGACCACTAAATTTTCTTCTCCCCAAGAAACCACTCTGGGCGCCCAATAAAATCCATTTCTACAATTAGCATATTCACTTTCTTCTGACTTGTCTGTGTGACATATTATTATTACTATTATCTTGGACGTTATTTCTTAAGTCTACAATTTCCATGCCCTTATTTCTCCCCAGTTCTTATGTAATTGTCTGTTTCTGGCACATCCTCAAGGGAAACATGCTTTGCACACAGTGGGGATTCAACACACATCTACTGAATGAACAAACACAAGCTCCTCAAGAACTATTTTAAGGCCCCAAGAATCTTTGGCCTCACTCTGGGTTCTTTTCTTTGAGATGTGCGTATGGGGAAATCCCTTCTTAAGTACCTGTGCTCAGCAGTGCAAAACCTTTGTGTGGTAATCTGATGGAAAAGTCAAAAAAGAGTGGGGATGGAGAGAAACTTGTTCTACTTCAGAAAATGTAGCACAAACGCAGATAATTAATCATAGACTCCACTGGAAAATGGGAGATCGTGCTGGTGAGTTAATCCACCTAAAAACTGGGGGGGTGGGGGGGAGGGGAGTTTGGGCAGAGAACTCTTAATTAAAAACCTGGAGGGTGTTATAAGAAAGTCAGTATGAGCTTGGCTGTATTGATTTGGCTGTATGGCTTCTGCTGATTCACAGATACACTGAATTCTGCCCTCTGCTTAGTGCCTTTTATCACTGATGAAAGAGAGAGAGACAGAGAATGAGAAGAAAAGTCCTCCAAGCTAACCAAACCCTAAATCTCCCTCTTCCATGTATACAGCTGTCAGGAACTGAGAATGTAAAGACCACTTCAAAGAATGCCAAGTAACTGAGATGGGTATGCTAATCCTTTACATTTGTACACGCTTTACACCTTGTAAAGTAGCCTTTTCTACATTATCTCATTTGTTTTTCACTACAAACACAGCACAGGTACTAATACTCCCATCTGACAGATAAAGACACTTTATCCAGACAGACTGAGGGACTTGCTGTGAGTCACAAGGCAAGCATATGCCAGATCTGGAACTAAAACCCATATGCCCTGATTCTCAGTTCTGCGCCCTGTCACCGCATGCTCTCCTTCCTCTTTAGAACTGATAACTCAACAGAGGACCAAAAATTTAAGAACCTGTGGGTCTTCTGAGCCTGGAACATAAATCTGTCAAGCCTTTTACCTTTAGTTTTCCTGATCATTCTCCTGGAAAAAGTACCTCAAAATTGCCAAGATGCCAGATTCTTACACATTCCAAAGTGGAAAGCCTAATCAGGTTTTCAAGTTTGTTAAAGCTGTAGCTGTAGACAAGGATTTGGACTTGGGGCTATCTGGTCACCAACCAAGAGTGGAGATGAAAGATGTGACAGATCAGGTTCACTCTCTAAGGGCCTGGTGATGGGAAGTCACTCTCTCTTTCCACTATAGTTTAGAGGGAATAGCCTTAGTCTAGCCCTCTTGCTGGAGATGTTCCCATAGCTGCACATTTATAGGAGGAATCATCTGGCTAAATTCTATGGAGTGTTTCAAAATTATCGCTATTGCTCCATTGTGAACACGGTGACAGTGTTATTTTAATTATGCAGCCATCACTCCAAGAAATCAGAATTCTTTTGTTCTAACTACCTCATTAGGGGTAAAGCAAGGACTATAAATCACAGCTAGGAAATATAAAGCAACTGATTATTTAAGAACACTGTGACATCTAAAAATAACTATCTCTGTGGTTCAAGATACGGACCCAAATCTAGGAGGTGCTCACTACATACCACAAAGTGTGCACTTGCACAGCTAAGGCACACCACAGAACACCTTACATAACTCTGACCTCATATCTATTTTGAAAAAGTTCAACTACTATCTGACCTTAATGAATTTAGGATTCACAAAAGCCAATTTCCCAACACATGGGTAGTATTCATATAATATCTGTTTACACTACGCTTTGTTCTGAAAAGAAAGGTAGCTGTGTTCACCTATCTTGTTTGACAAAAGCTTTAAAAATAATTCAATTTGACTCTATACTTGCTCTTTTTATGATCAACTTCTTTAGTCATATAACGTAAGAGCATGTGAGAACTCTGGGAAAATTCCCATTTTTTTTTTTTAAGTGTGCCTTTTAGGGGAAGAGCAAACACAGGAAAAAGGGAGATGGGAGGAGGAATTAGTCCCATAAGATGGAGACAGCTATGGCTTGTTTTTCATATACAGTAACAAGGTACACAAAATGGGGATAATAATCCTCACTATTATCCTCAAAATGGGGATAATAGTCCTACCTACCTTAGGTAAATACCAAGTGAGAGACTAAATATAAAATTACTCCATTAGCTATAAAGTACTTTTTTTTTTTTTGAGGACTAGCCCTGAGCTAACATCTGCAGCCAATCCTCCTCATTTTGCTGAGGAAGACCGGCCCTGAGCTAACATCCATGCCCATCATCCTCTACTTTATATGTGGGACACCTGTCACAGCATGGCTTGCCAGGTGGTGCCATGTCCGCACTCAGGATCTGAACTGGCGAACCCCAGTTCACGAAACGGAAAGTGAGCACTTAACTGCTGCACCACAGGGCCGGCCCCACAAAGTACTATGTTTTATAGAAACATTATATACTATTCCATTGCTTAACTACCTCCAAGGGTAGCTTCATAGACATTTGGCCAGTTAATTACCAGAAGACAAATAATCATGGAGTTCAGGATATAAATAACCAGGTAAGATGGCTGGAAATTTACCACCATTTCTCTAGTGAGAAGTTTCTTATTGCTTTTATTTTAGATTGAGGATAATTACAACATACCTAGCCTAGAAACTAAATATAGGTGCCTTATATTAAAAATTCTGCTAAATCCTACAGATGAAGCCATGCTATTCCTGGTAATTTATTGTGTGCTACTCATCAGTGTTATCACAATCATGTGGCTATAAATTACTTGCTAAGCAAATGTTGCCAAATTCCTACATCTATATATGTTTGGCTTCATGCAGAATGCTGCCATTTGAGACTTTACAAAGCCAACACTAGTAAGATTAAGCCCAACGCAACTCAGAAAAAAATCTCTAGTCTTTGCACCAGACGGAGATGTGTGTGTGCATACGTAAACCTTAAACAAGAAAGCTTAAGGTTATACATACACAACATACATACATATACATATATATCTAATCTCAAGGAACTACTGAATAACATTTCAAGGAAATATTTGTACATTTTGAGAACAAGCGACAGATTCTACGGCAGTATTTCTAATCTCTTACATGTCAAGGTACACACAGAAAATGTTAATATTAGCTTTCTGAAAATTTAACCTATGGGCTGGTACTGATGCCCTCCCTCAGTTTAACTTGTCACAAGACTGTCTATCACACATGGTGCTCTAAGTATCCGAGAAAAATGTGGGCTGGCAGTGACACCTTTACTTTGTTACATATACCTAGATAAGAGAAGTTATAGATACTTTCTAGTTTTAACAAAACACTTAAAAAATGAACAAGTGACTTTTTAGAGTAAACAATACTAATTCATATATGAGAGGTGCACGCTCAGATAATACAGGTGCACAATCAAAACAGCTTAGAGAACATGGACCCAGCGGACTCTGCCATGCTTATTTCTAGATGTCTCAACTTCAGGGTCCCACCTTTTCTGTGTTTCTATCTTTAACAAGAAGCTCTATTCTTCTGGTCCTTCTGTCCATTCTCTCCCTTGATTCTCTCCCATCCATTCCCCAGGTTCAGCTATGATCTCTCTGAGCTTAAATTCCAAATATACATTACCAGTTCTGATATTTTCCCAAAGTTTCGGTCAGGCATGTGTAGCTGCCTGCTGGACATCTCCAACTAGAAAGCCACCCAGAACTCAAAGTCCATCTATCCACCAAAATCATCTCTCTCTTCTTCTTTCCCCAAACCTGATCCTTCTAACTTTTCTGTTTCTATCCTCCAGTCACCCAGGCTTGAAATCTCAGAGTCATCCTGGACACTTTGTTCTTCAATTCTAATCAACTGCTAAATTCTGTAATAACAGTGTCCATCTCCTGACTTTCTTCATACCGCCTCGACCTCTGTTCAGGCCCTCAGCACTGGCATGTAATAATAGAAATAATGATGATGATCTTAGCTAACACTCATTTAGTGCAATGTGCCAGGGATGGTTCTAGGCCCTTTACATTGCTCTCTTTCAACCCTCATCACAATCCCGTAAGTGCTGTGAACCTAGTGTATAAACTCACCGCACTGTTCACTGTTTCCAGCGTCTTCTCAAATTCTACTCATTTCCACATGATGCTTAATAAATCTTCTATAAAAGCACAGCTCAGATAATGCCACATCAACCTATTACCCCAAATCTTCAACGGTTCACCAATGTCACGCAGAGACAGTTCAAATTTCTTAGCCTGGCAGTCAAGGCCCTCCAACATCTGACCTCAACTTACTTCTCCAGACTTCTTTCTTTTGTCACTCGCTCCTGTTCCTAACTCATCTCCTTATGCTCTAAGCAGACTGGACCATTTACTGCTTTCTTCAGCCCAGGCTGCACTATTTGAATCATGACCTTGTTCCTCCTGTTCCTCATGACTGAAATGCCCTTGTCCCTACCTCCCTGAGTCCAATGCCCAGTTAAACTGCCTTCCTTCATTCCCAAGCCAGAAGTACAGATCTGCCCTCCTCTGAATTCTGTGTCCTTTGCTTGTACTTTCCTAACAGTTTCATATACTTGATACATATCATTTGTCTCCTCTACAGATTTTTAGATCCAGGAGTAAAATTTTATTTGTACATATTTTTTAAGTCTCCAAAGACATGCCTGCATGATGAATTAGTGAAAGGAAGTGTAAAGCATCCAACTTTAGTATTTTCTCAAAGGTAAGAACTACATAGCTTAAGTGGATAAAGGAAAAATTCATTTTATCTGGATATTTCCAGCCAAGCAGGTCCTCTCTTTAGTTTTCTATGTAATTGAAACTATGGAGACAGACCAAAACGATAGTACTTCCAAGAAAAAAGGATAACCAAGTGAAGCAGCACTGCTGTTTGCTGTGGTTATTTTAGTCTCCTTTCTTCCTTTGAACTAAGGCACACAAGGTCACAAGCTATGTTATGCCACTTCAAAGTTAAACATTTACTAGGTGTTTTTTTTTCTTTAGTTCTGCCTTTACACTGGAATTTACCTTCATTTCTTATCCTTCAACTGTCCTTTTTCACTGCAGGGTGCAGAACTGTAATTTAATTTACAGTAAATACCCTAAATAGAGAAAAACTTTTGGTCAATCATTCACCAGTGAGGTCTGGCTTTGGAATGCCAAGGGGAGAACCAGGAAGATAAGGGTGATAATAGAAATAGAATCTGCCAAGTTCTAAAGAGCTGGGCCCAACACTGAGGTAGCAGAAAGAAGAGATTAAAAAGAAAATTAAGGGGCCGGCCCGGTGGTGCAGCGGTTAAGTGCGCACGTTCCGCTTCAGCGGCCCAGGGTTCACTGGTTCGGATCCCAGGTGCAGACATGGCGCCGCTTGGCAAGCCATGCTGTGGCAGGTGTCCCACATATAAAGTAGAGGAAGATGGGCACGGATGTTAACTCAGGGCCAGGCTCCCTCAAAAAAAAAAGAAAGAAAGAAAATTAAGTTTCTGGGAAATGAAGACATGACGTAGATACCATCCAGCTGTGTCGATTTTAATTTTCAGTCACAGTATACCACCTTAGGACTTAAATATTACATAAGTTTCATCATTCAAGCTCTCATTCTTTCAATAAACTATAACTTTTGTTCATATATAAGAAGGTGGGAAAAAGAAATCCAAGTAGAAAAGAGAAAAATTCTCAAGTAGATTACAGCCTATCAGAGAATATGCAAAATAAGAACAAAAACCAAATCCACAAGTAGCCAAACACACACATGCAGATATACAATACCACTTTGCTGGTAGTAAAGAGTAAAGTTGGCACAGTTAAAATATTATTTTGGGAGTATATAGACAACAATTTCTATTTCAGTCTTATCCAATGCTTAAAATGATCCTGGGATCTTGGTTTATTAAATACAGGTTGGCTTAAGGACTCACATGAAGAACCAGCTCCAAACTTGTTTGGAAATTAGCTTGTTCTTGAGGTGCGTTAACAACACAAAACAAAACAAAATGAAAAAAGAAACAACTAACTGGCACACAGGTTGTGTTTGCATACCTTAGTTTACTTCCTTGTATGCATAAAAGTAACCTAGTTCTCTGGGACACCTCAGCCAGGTGGGCACCATTAGCTTCCTAGCTGATTCTCAGCTTTCTGAATAAGCAACTGGCTGAGACAAGAGATCTTCAGATCCCAAAGGGATGGTAAGTCTGCTGCCACAGCAGACTTTCTACCCAACAGACTCCACATGGAGACTTCTGAACCTCTTCCATGGCCCATTTTCTCTCTGTTCCTTCTGTGTTCAAATAGCAAACCTGTACACATGTACCAAAAGGAAGAGAAATACAGAAAATAATAAGTAAAAACAACGTAGAGGAATAAAAGAAACATGGAATGAGCTGAGTGGGAGTCGAATCTCTGAACTCGCAGAAGCCAGACATTAAAAAGCTGAAAGGGGGCCTGTCCCGTGGCCAAGTGGTTAAGTTTGCGTGCTCTGCTTCGGCGGCCCAGGGTGTCACCGGTTCAAATCCTGGGCGCGGACATGGCACCACTCATCAAGCCATGCTGAGGCAGCATCCCACATGCCACAACTAGAAGGACCCACAACTAAGAATATACAACTATGCACCGGGGAGCTTTGGGGAGAAAAAAGAAAAAAAAATAAAATCTTAAAAAAAAAAAGCTGAAAGATTGGGGCTGCTAACCCATCTGGGCCTCAACTTCCCCACTTTATAAGAAGGGAATTAGACAAGATCCCTAAATAATTTTGATCAGCCTAACTTAAGAGTATACAAACTCTGTGTGCATGTATCATTGGGGATAGGGATATGCAAAAATAACTTCATTCATGAAGAAGATCATGTATAAATCATTAGCTTTAAGAATGCTTTTTGGGTTACTGAAGCCTCCACAAAAGTATATAGCTTCTTTAAAAGGAGATCTCATCTTGCTTTAGGAACACAAAGTCCACAGGGACCATGACTGCTGTTTTCAAACATACACATCCTTGGAACTGGAATTTTATTTGGAGAGGCCAATGCCAATTTTGCCAAACTTTATTCTGTCTGGATATGATTCTTTCAACGCACAGAAAGGAGGCAGACATCAATACTGACTGACCACGCCTGAAAGGATGGACGTCATAGGACAAGAAATCAAATAGATCACAAAATATCCACCCCACCTCAGGGAAGGGGAAAAAAAGCAGTTCTGAAAAGAGATGAAACCAGGCATGTAAAACGGGTGAGAAAGAAATCCTCACAGGTTTCCACTATTTATCTTGGAAATACATCTCACGGTAGGTGTCAACTGCACGAAATTTATGCTAGTGTTTATGCTTTAAAGAGAGACCAATTATTTTTTTAAAAGTCCTCATCCTAACATTTACTTGCTTGCTACTACTTTGCAAGCTGTAACTACCTCCCAAGCTTAAAACTGACAGAAAGGAGATCATATGACCACCAAGCAAACAAAAAAATGGCTCCGGTTTACTTTATAAATATTTGGTGCACAAACTAAAAATGTAACCTCTGCTTGGTAAACATCTGCAACTATTACAACTTACTTGCATTATAATGCAAATCTCAGTGTCCAATCAGAAGAGGTTTCCCGATTTTATTCTAAGAGGTTCCTAAATCTAATGAGGGTTTTAAAAAAATCAGCATTCCCATTTCATCTTATTCTGAGACGCCCTTAATTTTTGACAAAGGGGTTAAAATTCTTTCATAGGAATCTTGGTAAGGGAAAGTTTGATGGTCTCAATGTGTGCACTGTATAGGGTCATGTCAGCATAAACAGGAATATGCAGGTGAAGGCATGTGGAACCAGTTTAAAAAGAGATGTGTCAGGTTTAAACAAACTCCTGTGTAAACATACTAAAATACTGGCATTTTTTCCTCTGATGCCACATCGATCTTCATAAGTGGTTAACCCCCAACAGTCTGCATTAGTAACATCTAATATTTATGCAGCACTTCGCAATTTGCAAAGCACTTTGACATACATGATCTCATTTGAAACTCACCACTAAATAGGAAGGCGCTATTTTTAGGTCCCATTTTTACATGTGAGGAAGCTGACACTAAATGGCTGACTTGCCCAAGCTCACAAAGCTGGTGATAGCTGAGTGGGACCTGAACACAGCTCTCCTGGCTTTAAATGGCTTGCTTTTGCTACTGCACCATGCTGCCTCAAAAACTGCAATCAGAGTAAATAAATGCCCAACTCTCAATCCCCATTTAAGCCTCCCCGACCCACACACACCCACCCCCAGTCTAAGTTATAGGTAGCTCTAGAAGGTCTTTGCTCCCTACGGAAATAAGAGTTTTCTTCGTTTCTCTGGGAAACATTTATCTGGCTAAAGTGTTAAATGAGATCATTAAACACCATTCGACATACACTGGAAAATATCTTAGTCACCAGCGGTTCTGCATAGGCATGCCTATGTGCATTTTTCTAGGTAGTGGGTCAGATTCTCAGAGTCCATGACCCGAAAAAGGTTAAGAACCCAGGCTAGAGGCAGTGGCTAGATATCTCTCCAAGAAGCTAAATCCACAAAGTTCTTAATATAAAGAGTTTTATCTAGGCCTCATACTGTGCCCCACTTACCTTCTGCCTCCCCTGCTCCATGTCTTCTCTCAGGGCCAAGAGGGTCATTCAGTATCTACAACTATTTTTTAAGTCATATGTAAAACCCAGAGTAACCAATAACATATAAATCAATGACTTGTAAAAAATAAATTTAAATTAAAATAATTATCCATTAAAATGTAATCCTTAACACATACTCTTTTCTTTTAGGACTTAACTACCCAGAATGACCATTTTCTTACCATAAGCACTCCAATTCTCCAAAAGAAGTTTCACAAACATAACTATTTTGAACTCCTGAAATACCATTCTTCACTAAGAACCCTTTAGATTACACAGAAGACAAGGTAGCGTGCAAGGAATTCTGAATCTGTTAGGGAGTTCACTCAACTATCATACCAAAAGGATTTAGAATTTTTTTGCTGGGGGGAGGGAACGGAGAAGAGTGGGAGAGAGAATGAATGCAGCCCTATTGTCTTATTGCTTGAAAACTCCTAATTTGAATCTATAAGATATTCCTACTAACCAGTCAACTTGAACATCAGAAGTACAGTCTCTTTTCATCTTAAAGAGAGCTTTTCAGTCCAAATCTGTATAAACAAACTTTGTCCTTCAATCTTTCAACTCCTCGGCAGTTTTTCAAGGTCACTTTTGCGAGCAACGACAGAGGCCTGCCTCTAGCGACTTTGCTATACCACTCCAATTCGAAGAGTCCAAAATCTAAACCCCTAACGATCCTCTTAGGTAAATCCTTTACTTGAGGGGAAGCGAGGGAAAGGCAAAGCAGCACCCTCCAAACTTTTCCTCTAACAGGGCCTGCTCCTTTTCCCTACCCAGAGACTGAGGGCTGCTGGCTCACTGTTCCACACCGAGTCTGCTGCAGAAATGTTCCAATGACCTTCATTCCATCTTTGCAAATAAAAAGAAAAGAAATAATTGCTTTTTAAAATCAAGTGTATTACAGATCATAGTACATGAAACAGAAGACTTCACTATTCACAAGAACTGGCTGGTTACAGATTAGCAACCTGCATTAGCTTCATATCCCTAAAGAGGAAAAAATATATATATCAAGGGCAAAAGACAAGGTGCCTGTACTCTTAACTTTCCTATTCACAAAATGCAGGTAAATTAAGATTTCAAATATTTCATACAGAAAATGAAAAGCATGTTGTTCACGTCATTTTAAAGAATCAAATCAACGCCTGACAAAATGTGTGAAACTGGTGGGAAAAGATTTGCTCTTGTCACGGCCAATATAAAGGAGAAGTATGTTTCTAATCAGCATTCTAACCGAAAATGTACATTTTAAAACAAAGATTGTTAATTAATTAACTGGTACTTAGAATCTAGAAGCAGACAGGTAAATCAAGAAAGTTATGGGAGAATCTCACACTGGCATGTGGGCCTTCACCATTACAACCTTCATCAGTGCAAATCATATTTTCATACAAATTTAGAACGGCAATAGTGTTCCTTCCACCTCTGAAAACACAGATGTCAACAAAGTGCATGGAAATAGAAAAAGTCTTACAACAACTCAGCTTATTCTGTAGGAAAGCTTCAGTGCACTTGAACAAAGGAAAATTATTTGGAAAACAGTTAAGTTTACCCAATGCAAAGAGAAAGTGCTTTGCTTCTGTGTGCCCCTGAAAAATGACTAGCCTTTCTTCATGTACCTGATCTTGTCGAAACTCAACTAGGAAAAGAAATCCCAGTTGAAGGGCATGCAAAATCTAAACAGAGCAAGGTATTCTAGGTGCACCAAAAGGTATGCATGGAATGTAAAGTGGCCATTTTCTGAAACAGTGCAACTTGTCTACACTCTCTGAAGCTAAACAGTTTCTACCATTTTAACACAAAACAAAGAATTAAACTTACCGAGAACTGCATTAATTTTACATGTAGTTATTTATATCTCCATGGACAGGGAGAATTTAAGTCACTCCTATCCCTCCCCCCCAAAGAACGGAGGAAACAAAAGGCAGCAGGAGATGCAGAAACCTGAATCTGGAATGTCCACTCCAGTGAAAACCCGAACAGCTGTCCCCCCACCCCCCAGCAAACTATTCGCCATTTTTCTTTGTCTTTCAGCTGACCCCTGCCTCAGTGAAAAACTCCGAGGCTCCAATGAAACCCTGCAGCCTCCTTCCACTTTAACAGTCAAAGGCATTCAATCTAGCATGCTATTTGACACCAAACCTTGCCTCCAGAGTGGTCCCATTGGCTGAGCTGCTTTATCGGCTAAGAACACAAAGCCATGATTGGCTGTTCACGTCATCAGTTATCTCCTTTGTACACTTCCTGTTTTAAAGTTACCTTGAGAAGCAGAACAGGGGTCAGATCCAGACTTCAAACTACGAGGAACTTAAGGTTTGGAAATGCCTGGCAAATGCACACAGCAGATGCACTAGGGCCACATGTGCTTCCCAAACAGGATACTGCAAATTTAGAACTGTTCTTAAAATCATGTGAAAAGGCTGTTACAGTTCCCACCCAAAGGATTTCTTATTGGCTGTCAGAGTTCCATTTAAAAAATTTAAGGTAATTTAACTGCTTCTGATTGGCCATCAAAGATGTCGGCAAGATAGTGCTACAGTATCCTATAGCAGTAAACTAGAGAAGCAATGTGCACAAGGTCGGAAAGTTGTATGACTTAACTATCTTCAGTTTTCTGTTGAGCATTAACAGAAGAAGAAAAAGAAAACTGGGTGGGTTAATCCAATGGCTCAAAAGAAAATGAAGCTTCTTTATCAGTAACAAAGAGTGATACCAACGGCCATACAGCAGTTTGCCAGATTATTAAAAAGGCATCTGTCATTACCGTCCGTGGCAATTTTAAAAGCCCATATTAGTACCAGGGTAAATCACTTTATTTTGAAACACAAACTAATCTAAATAGGAAAATTCGGCAGTAACGTATGATGTTAGTGACAGGGACAGCGGCATTTCCAAACAGTCTACCAGGAACCCAAGAAGGAAATATAATGATAAAGGGGGAAAAAACTAGCAAAGATAGAACAGTAGTGAATATATTATTGTTTAAAGCATGTATAGTCTGATGGTTTAATTTATTTAGGGTGATCATAAAATGTTACTGATTATCTTTTAATATCACAAAGGATAAACCTTTCTATTATCTTTTCAATAATAAGCAGCAGGGCTGATCTCAGGAGAGACATTGTAAGTATTATCGTTACTGAAGACATTCTGGGGTGCTAAAGTTTACCAGTGCTGGTTGAAGTTTTGCTTATAGATTTTGGGCCCAAATATTTATGTTTTAAGGGAGCCTCCTAATATGGTGAAAATCAGTTAACACGTGCTTTCTCTTTCTTTCACTTAATTATTATTTTTTTTTTTTACAAAATATTCAAATAGAAACAGCTCACTATTATCTGAGGCCTTTAACAATCTCCTTAGATCTGCTTCCTCTCATCAAAGCTAAGTATCCCAGGACTAAACAACACACAACTGTTTTGCCAGGTAGATGAAATCTTTTCTAGAAATGCCTCAGTTGGTCTTACATGAGAGGTCATCGTGGGCATATGCAGAGATTCGGCAGAGCCCTGAAACAGAAGCAAAGTGGTCTGTCTGATCACTTTGCCATATTAACTTCTCTACATGCATTCCACTCATTTCCCACACTGAAATGAAATAATTTCTGAACACCAATTAGTGCCAGGTTCTGTACTAGGTACATTACAGACTGTACCTCTCTAATCCTCACCATCCCCTTTTACATGTGAAAAGGAGTGAGGTTCAGAGACGTTAACAACTGGCCCCTAGCCAGCCATACATCTAGGATGCAAACTCAGGTCCCATCTAGGGTGGTACTCTTCCCATTGCACCACATTGCTTACCAAGACATGGAGAACCTAAGGACACATCCAAGGAAATTCTTAGGTGTCACATTTATGTACAGATAGCACAACCATAACACCCAACTTCATAAATTTAAAATTTAGAAATATGACCAATGTTGAATTTGATCTGTTGGTTAGAGACCTAGCTAACTAAGTATCTGACAAAATAGCACCCTATAAGTTGATACAAATTTTATTACTAAACTATTAGGAACATTTACACAGCAGCAAATCACATTATAATTTATAAGAACTTGAAACTAACAACTAAATCATTAAAAACAGTATACATTAAAATATTAAGGGATTGCATGGTAATTTCACTATGGCATCTAAATAAGAGTTTAGTTATGCTAACAGAGTGCTGCAGGGTGCATTGTGGGGCAATCCCTCAAGCTACAGAGCTGCAGGTACTACAGTTCTTTTCTCAAAAGTTTAGATTACAGATTCTGAACAGCTACCAACCTGGGAAGGGAAGGCAGCAGGCCAACAGTTGTGTGCCTTATCCACGCTAGAGCTTCTCTTAACCCCACAACACTGGCGGTCAAGTCAGCTGCAAAGGCGCTCATTTGAGGGTTGGGAGGCAGAGGAATAGGGAGAACATGTTCACATCAATTAACTAGTGTCACTATGACAAAACAACTAAGTACTTGGGAGTCAGGCAGAGCTAGTTTCAAATTCTGGCTCCCCTATTTATTAACTGTATGACACTGGACTAATCCTGAGCCTCAGTTTCCTCATCTGTAATATATGGATATCACCATCTATCTCACAGAGCCGCTTGAAGGATTAAATGAGCTAACGTATGTAAAGCATACTGTTCTGTGCCTGAGTAAGAACTGAAAAATGGAAAGTGCTACAAGTCATCCAATGCAAATTCCTTGTTTTACACAGGGGTTAAGGTTCAGAGAGGCCTATCTCCTTAAGGTCCTGAAGCTACTATGAGGGAATGTCTCTCTTCCATCTCCAGCATACCCTGCAACCCTGCGGAAAGCAACTCCTGAGCCATAAAGGACAGTGTGGGAGGACCACCAGCTGCTACTAAAAATCTTCCCCGGTTTTTATGCCAGAAATCCATGCCTTTCACCACCAATCCTGGCGGCGGTCTGGTTATTATTCCAAAAGCCTACCCTTCGACTCAGCTTTTGATGTACCAGATTAAACCAAACATGTCCCTTGATACTCTGTGAAGGTCTCTGGCATAGTTTTTATTAGTTCTTAGCATTTTCAAGAAAAACACTTCAACCCCTATTTCTCATCAACAGTCACCTTAGTAGAATTCAAGCCATCAGTGGGAAGAGAATTCAAATTATCCTAGAATTTCCATTTGGCAGCCTGACCCATTCACTTACTATAGCTTTCTCTTCACTAGCCTGTCATTGCTGTAAACTAAGAGCCTCATGAGATCTCTTAGATTCCAACTCACATTCTTCCCTGGTCCTGAATCTCAGCAGTCCTCTACACCAGACAACTGCATCTTCTTGCCCTAAAAAAACGCCTAGATCACTATGAGACAAGACCAATGCCTCTAGTTACATGGTTCAAGCTTTAAAGCTCTCAAAGAAGGCAAGGTGGGAAGATGCTCTTGGTCAGAAAATTGATTTTGAATCACAGCTACCTATGTACTAGCTAGCTGTTACTTAATCATCTCTAAGCTCAATTCTTTATGTATAAAATGGAAAACATAACACCAACTCAGAGGAGTGCTGAGGCTTAAATGAGATAAGTTAAAGCACTCAGCATTAATACCTATCATGTGGTAGGTGCTCAATTAATATCTAAATATACACTTGACTACAGGACGTGTCTCATGTTTTTTGTTTTGTTTTGTTTTAAAGATTTTTCCTTTTTCTCCCAAAGCCCCCTCGTACATAGTTGTGTATTTTTAGTTGTGGGTCCTTCTAGTTGTGGCATGTGGGATGCCGCCTCAGCATGGCTTGATGAGTGGTGCCATGCCCTCGCCCAGGATTCGAACTGGTGAAACCCTGGGCCACCGAAGCGGAGCACGAGAACTTAACCACTTGGCCATGGGGCCAGCCCTTGTCACATGTTATAATTACCTTTTACCATATCTCTATTACCAGAGAAGAACTTCTTGAACGCAGCGGTTGTGTCTTATTTATATCCACATACATCCCCAGTGTTAGTACAGAAATATAAATCAAACCCAACCTTAGCCATAGTGTCAATGAAATAACAGAGAGCAGTGAGGATTGAGGAAAAGTGGAGAGTGAATGTCCCATCTAAAGGGGCATTTACTATAGTACTCAGCTCCAACTGACAAGGGCCATGGAGCAATGCTGGTTTACCCCACTAAGAGCTTCAGATTCAATAAAAGAAGCAAAAGCCAGATCCCAGACACAAAAAGTTGATGCTAGAATAGTTCTTGATCTGGCATCTTAAGGAATGACTTAAGGACCAGAGTTATGGCATAAGTTGGGCTCAACCACCATGACAATTCCTGCCAAGCACAGGGTCTTGCTCAGTACCCTAGATTACCTGATCTTGGAGGTTACACTCTATCCCAGCGGAAACAAAATAGCAGAAAAGAAACTGGGTTCTTCAGAGGCCTAAACAAACATTTTATTGATGGTATCCTTAACTAAATGGCCCCTTTGGACTTAGTAAGCAAATCTAGGGGTCCCAAGAATTTTCAGAGAAGAGAACCTCTAGAAAAAAATGAACTTTTCATATGTTGAAATGGGGACACAGTCATATTTACCTGAATATTAAATACGCTGTGAGCCTTATTATATACTAAACTGATGAGAAGGATGTATATAGCAGTTTGTTTTGTATTGATGTTGTTATAGGTTAGGGAGACGAAGTATTTTTTTAAAAACACCTTTAATCCAACTACCCAGAATCAAGCACTGTTAGTATTTTGGGTTATACACTTTCAGAAATTTTTCTTAATGTAAATGAGACATGAGGCTGAGTTAGTCCCTCCAGTATTAGACAATACTATACAAACTGTTTTGTAATTTTTTTCACTTAAACAAATGTGAATAATTTTCCATATCAAATATATACCTATATCATTTATAATAATTGAATTATATTCCATTCAATGGATGTACCATAATTTTTTAATCAGTTCTATATTAATGAATAATTTCAATGTCTTCAATTTTAAAATATAAATAGCATCACAGAGAACATCCATTAAACCCATTCCTCGTACTACTACCCTCATTATCTCTTCCAGAACCATTGCAACAGCTTCATAAATAGTATCATTTTGTCTGATTTAAAAAAAAAAAAAATGAAAGCCAGATTGTTTTAATGTTAAATCTTTCCATTTTCAATTTTGGTTCAAACTCTTAAAAAATTATAAGCAGATCAAAGAAAATTGAGGGCTGCCAGATTTTAACTTCTGACCCATATCCTTCATCTAACTTGGTCCTGAACAACTATTAGTTATTTCCCTAATTAAACCCACCTTCAAGGTTTACAAAAAACTGTGTTGACATATTTTCCAAAGAATCTGACAGAAGTTCTGAAGATAATTCCCAAAGAAGTCCCAGAAACATTCTGAGCAATGATAACATCATTAGAATAGCGCTGGTGCTCAGTAATGGTTGCTCAATAAATGAATAAAGTAAACTAATAAATGAGACCTTAAGTAGATTATAAATTCTGAATTATTTGTTTTTAAAAAATAAATTATATTCTCCGAAGTATAAATTAAGACCAATGGATGGAAAACTATTCTAGAGGGACTTATTTCAGCTCTCAGAGCTATCCAAAGATGGCACAAGCTGCTACGGATAGGATTTTAGCACAGGCTGTTTGAACACTTGACAGGAATATGTAAAGACAAAATGAAAAAGAGCAGCCACGTGGAGAAGCAGGGAAAAAGAGCCCAGTCTTTGCAGCTAGACAGATTTAGATTCTATTCCCTCCTCACCTCTTTTTAGCTGAGTAACCTCTGGCTAGTTACTTAACCCCACTGAGGCCAATTTCCTAAACTGTAAAACATCTTGCAGGGCTGTAAGGATTAAGAATACTTTCATTCATTCAATAAATATTTACATGTGCAAGCATTGTGCTAACTAAGATCTGGGGATCCTAAACAAGACACAGTCCCTGTCCTCAAGGAGACTAAAGTCTATTATAACAAAGAGTTACAAGTAGAGACAAGTTACAAGTAGGAAGTTATTGTAAGAATTACGATAGGGACAAGCGCATAGTTTAGGACATAAGCAGAGCACCTGACCCAGGGCCTAACTCAATTGCAAGCTGGTCAGAGAAGGCTTCTTTGAAGATTTAAAATCCTAAGAAGAATAGGAACCTACTAAGACAAATAAGCAAACTGCATGTGCCAAAGCCTGGAGTGGAGAGAAAGCATTCCGTTCCTGGAAGGGCGGTAGTTTGGAATGGCAGCAGCCCAGAGGCAGGAGGCTAGAATTAAAGTTAGAAAAGTAAACAGGGCTGGACAAGGTTAAGAATCTAGAACATTATTCTGAGGACAATGGTGAACCACAGAAGACTTTTAAGTATAGGACTGGCACAATCAAAATTACCCTTTTAAAAGATCATTTTGGGCACAACATGGAGAAGGAGAGAGGGCAGAAGGATGGCAGCACTCTAGACAGATAACAGGGAAAACAGGGTACCGCAGTAATCTAGTTACTGGAAAATGTAGTAGTGGAGATGTTGAAAAGTAGATGAATGGGAAATATTAAGAAGACAAAAAATCATTAAGACCAGCGGTTAATAATGCATGTAGAATAACAACATTGTGCTTGATAAACAGGAAGTGCTCCAAGAAACAGTAGCTGCTACTATTATTATTGTTATTGGTAACGGGATTAGATGTCTTGAAATCACTAAGAGTCTACGTTAAGTTGGAGACATATGTTATATGTTCCCAGAAAAGTCTTTTCCCACTATTGGCCAAGCTGTCTTCTACAAAAGGATTCATTTTTTATTTATAGACTTTCTACACCAGAACTGTTCAACTGGGCTGTACTACACACCATCATAACACGAAATGCTTATTAGGTGTTCTCACAAACAAGGATCCATGGCCAAGTCAGTTCACGAAACACTGCATAATGTACACTTTCTCTTGAAGGGTCATAAGGCACAGGAGCACGAAGGCTCTGTATGCTAACTGCAGTAAAGCAATGCATTTCACTTTGGCCATTATTTTGTCAAAGATCCTTTTTTCATCCCCAGAGGACACTTATTAGCATTGTATAAGAACTAATGTCCAATGAAATAGCTCGGGAAATGGGGCTCTAAGCCATCTTACAAATTTTAGTGGAATGCAAAGACTACAGGTAACTCTATTCTTACCACCTTCCAAAATGGTTGGAGTTTTATACACATTATGGCGTTTCCCTTTTTAACTTAGTCCTATGGAAAATGACATTCAATATCGCCAAAACTAGCAATCCTCTGCCTCCCAAGTTATTGCCAACCAAGTATGCTTTGCTTCTTAAAAAGGCCCCAACTTGGGGCTGGCCCCGTGGCCGAGTGGTTAAGTTCCCAAGCTCCGCTGCAGGCGGCCCAGTGTTTCGTCAGTCTGAATCCTGGGCGCAGACATGGCACTGCTCATCAAACCACACTGAGGCGGCGTCCCACATGCCACAACGAGAAGGACCCACAACGAAGAATATACAACTATGTACTGGGGGGCTTTGGGGTGAAATAGGAAAAAAAAAAATCTTAAAAAAAAAAAAGGCCCCAACTTTGTTATTTGATAATGAGCAAATTCTAAGGTACCTACAGTACTAATCACTTACAGCAATAATTTTTAAGATAGTTAAAAATGACAAAGATGTTCAACAGGGGAAATAGCATATACTTTCTCTGTTCTCTTTTAAATGGACAGAACATGCCACTGGTGAGGGGATATGTTTTCTTAACACTGGGCAAAGAATCTCATTTCAAATAGATCACTGGACAATTTGCAACTCCTGAGGACAGGGTTAACAGTAATTAGAGACTAAAACCTTCAGTAACTCTAATCGATTTAAGGCAGTGACGTGATACAAAATATGCTATACTCCAATATCATTTCCTATTAGTCACTGAAGCTTTATTGAAGCACTGCTCATACCCATGAAAGCATTTAAGAATAATTCTTGAATATGACTTATAACAATATACTGTTGATTTTAAATGAAGGGTATTCATTTAAATAGGACACTTTACATACCTTGGACATGGAGAGTTGAATCTTTAATTTAAACCTATTCTACTAGAAACACTCAAACGCAAAGGTTAGACTAGTCCCTCTCTCTAAACTGCACCTGAAGTCTATCCATTAGAAAGCTCTCACTGTATAAAAGAAAGCACACTGGATTTAGAAGTATTCTGCCTGTAGACAAGCAAGAACTTAAACCAAAATGGAAAATACAAGTCCCATGCTGAAAACGAGTACAGGCGTTGCCTCACTACTATCAAGTACATCACTGCTAAAACATGGAGAAGTGTGGGAAGGGTGCAGCAAATTTTGCAACCTCGCAAAAATTTCTGGAAGGAAGAAAGATTTTTTCCCGGAACCATTCCACAATGTTGTCTTCCTGCTTACTTCAAAGAAAATGTTACCCAAGTGACTACAAACCAAACTGACAGTCCTACTCAAGTGACAATTTCTACAATTAGGAAAAATTTTAAATGATATAATGCAAACCTCTTTCTGGACAGAAGGATAAAACTAGTTGTCATGATATCAATAATCATTGCCGTTTGGCAAATATGAAGAAGTTTTCATCTCATCAGAATCATTACCACTAGGAACCTGGGGATTAACAGAGGCAATGAGGAGACAACCTAACCCGGAAACAAATGATCTACTACTTTGTGCATTTGTAAGTAATACTGACCTCACACTCGTCCCCTGTAGATCAGCCCCTAAACCACAACAGCACAACTAAATTAGGTTATTTCATGTCAAGTGGTTGCTCCCCACGTAGAAATCTTACTGTACCTCACAGAGTAGATAATTACAAAAGGCCTCCTCATCAGGGAAGCTCTAACTGGCTGTCAGGACAGATTTTTATGCTGCTCAAAAAAGAAAGTGATGTGCTCATTCTTATTAAGGCCCACTCAGTGACAGGCACCTACCACATGCTATTGTATTCATTTTTCACAATTACTCTATAGGATAGGTATTATTACCACTACTTTACAAAGGAAGAAACTAAGGCTGAGACAGGTTAAGAATCTGACCCACAGCTCACACAGAGGGTAAAAGCATTGCAGACAGAATTCTTTCCCAGGTCTGACTCCAACATCAGTGCCCCTTCCAAAGGTACTTTTTGCCCAAAGTATTTTAAATCCATTTCCTCCTACAATTAATCTACTTAAATTATGTTAGGTGCTTTGAGCCTCTGTGGGAAAATACTAAAATGACCTTGTAGTCTTCCTAACTAGTCACAGTGCATGCATGAAAAACTGAATAAACAAAATGAAAAGAGAGACCGTAAGACATCAGATAACTCTCAGTTTGCTTTGAGCACAAGAAATAGAATGGAAAAGAACAACTTGCTGGCTAAGGAATGTTATTCCTAGGTTGTATGCCTGAGGCTGGAATGAACTTCAAGAAGGTCATCTGTGACCCTAATAATACCCTCTGCCTTTCTCCCTCCTGTGAATGAGGCAAATTTGTCAAAACACAAAAGGTACCTTAGAGTCATCTCTGCTATCAAGTCAATGCTTCCACAGGAGAGACAATGTTGTCCCGTGGAATAAGCACTGGTCTAGGAATCCAGTGATCTGGCTAGACTTGCCTGTGCCCTTGCAAAGTTAAGTGACCTTGTCAAGGTCATCACACTCTCTACGGTCTCAGTACAAAGGACATGCCTAAAAGAATCAAAGGTCACTTCCTGAGCTAAGATGCAAGGATTTTTCTTTTTTCATAATATTCTATGGTGGCAAGAGAACCCAGTGTTTAAGAGTAAAGGCTCCACAGATAGTGTAAGAATTAAGAGTTACAGACCAATGTTTGATTCTGGGCTCTGCCACTTATTCACTGTGTGACCTTGAGCAAATTACTTAACTCCTCAGTTTCCTCACATGTGAAAATGAAGGTGGTAAGAGTATCTACCTCATACTGTGAGAGGATCATTTACATAATACACTTATACCCTAGTTGGTACAATATAAGCACTCAATAAAAGGCAGGAACTATGATATTATTCCTCAGTTACATTCATGGATCTTTAGTCACTCAGTACTTCTGAACTACAAGATAACAGAAGTGAACTTCAAAATTGCCTCAGAAAGACACCCAGCAAGGCCCCTCATTTCACTGCCTCCATTTCTCATACACCGGGATAAGAAACCTTGTATCTTCTAGTACAACTAAACAGTTCTGACCAAATTGAAAACGTGTAAGCATAAATGAGATAACAGACTTACTTGGTATAAAGATTAATAAAATGACATGGACACAATCTGTAAAGTATACAGCATTGGTATGACCTTTTTGCTAAAACGACAAAGCAAGTTCACAAGTTTTGTTGTTGTTTTTTTAAGATTGGCACCTGAGCTCACATCTGTTGCCAATTTTTTTTCTTCTCTCCAAAGCTCCCCCCAATAAATAGCTGTAAATTCTAGTTGCAGGTCCTTCTGGTTGTGTGCTATGTGGGACGCAGCCTCAGCACGGCCTGATGAGCAGTGCTAGGTCTGTGCCCAGGGTGCGCACCGGTAAAGCCCTGGGCTGCCAAAGTGGCGCGTACTGATTTAACTGACTTAACCACTTGGCCACAGGGCCAGCCCCCACAAGTTTTTAATACAAACTCAGACCTCCTGGGAGTTCAAGATTTCTAGGTTTGTCAATTCCAGATGATGACAAGATCCAGCAAGTGGCCATGGGTCTAAGGAGCTAATATGGAAAGAAGGCGGCCACTGGTGTTGAAGAGCAAGTAGTCAAGAAATGCTTGCTGAATAAGAAAGACACATGTATACACTTGTTTTTGTAACCTTGTCTAGACTTACTAAAAAAGAAACTCAGTTACAGATGCCATTACATTCTTCACATTTGGTTAACGTCATGACTGAGCCAAAGGAAACTGAGATGACCAATGTATAAAACGCATGGCAAGCCCTATTGCCCCTCATACTTTTGATTCTTAATCTTCCACACTGCAATGTGATTGCAAATAAAATGGAGGAGGAGACTCTCACCTAATCATTTCAAAACACAAAGCAATTATGACTTCCAATTTACTGGTCTCCCCTGGAAACCTGAATTATTTAAAGGTTTCCATGCAAAATGGGAATTGCAAATATTTTATTGTATCCAGTTTTAATTTTACCCATCACTCAGGAAAAGCATACCCTGGAATTATTATCCCACAGTTTGAAGAAGGCATTAGGCTTTGGATAGGTCCCAGTGTTTGGAGACAAACCTCCTAAAGAACTGGTGATGTTTGAAAAAGCTCTCTAGTGAGCTCTTTACACTATGCACTTGGTAGTTCCTCCCTGCTTAGCATTAATCACTTCCATATATAGAAAGACTATGTCAGCAATATTCTGAAGGCTGGTTTTAAAGAATGCAGATTCTTAAACTTTCTGTGTGTGTTCTTCCCCATTCTACCTGGGTTCAGGAAAACTCCAGCAGTTTATTTTGTAAATCTTTCCCTTCACAACAGACACCAAGGGATATAAATTAAATACCTAGTTGAAGAACCTACATTCCATATGGTTACCATTCTGTGGTCTGAATCTTTGAAACAGTATGACAGATTCTTATTATATTCTCCCACTCAATACACTCCTAACACCCAGAAATCAAAGAAAGATGATCCACTTTGAAATATAAAACTATCTTGGAGGGGCCGGCCCCGTGGCCGAGTGGTTGGGTTCGCGTGCTCCACTTCGGGGGCCCAGGGTTTCACCAGTTTGGATCCTGGGTGCGGAGACAGCACCGCTCATCAAGCCATGCTGAGGTGGCATCCCACATGCCCCAACTAGAAGGATCCACAACTAAAAATATGCAACTATGTACCAGGGGTCTTTGGGGAGAAAAAGGAAAAATAAAATCTTAAAAAAAAAAAAAACTATCTTGTAGTTTGACTAGTCATGCTTATGTTGATAGCATGATGTAGCACATACAACTACAGGCTTTGGCATCAGGCAACTTGGATTCGAATCCCGGCTCAACCACTAAGTGACACTGGACAAACTACTTAACCTCTCTCTGATCCTCAATCTTCTCATCCACAACATGGGGATGATGCCCACCTAACAGGAATGTGGTATTAAATGTGCCCCAAGATGTCAATTTCCTTCCTCTACTACTTTCCCCTTCTCTCTCAAAAATGTAGTTGCATTCACATAAAACTGACCAAACCTGGGGCCAGCCCAGTAGTGCAGCAGTTAAGTGCGCACCTTCTGCTTCGGCGGTCTGGGGTTCACCGGTTCGGGTCCGGATGCAGACATGGCACCACTTGACAAGCCATGATGTGGCAGGCATCCCACATATAAAGTAGAGGAAGATGGGCACAGATGTTAGCTCAGGGCCAGCCTTCCTCAGCAAAAGAGGAGGATTGGCGGCAGTTGGCTCAGGGCTAATCCTCCTCAAAAAACAAAACAAAACAAACAAACAAAAAAAACCTGAGCAAATCTGAAAACCACAGGAGTTTCTTGAAATTGGTATAAAACAGAAGTGTAACATCTATCTAAAGCTAGAAAATACCACCCAACACTAACAAGGAAATACAAATTAGGAAAACACAGAGGTTTAACATAAATGTGTTTCCATGATCTTCAAGTCTTGAGAGGAGCACATGTAGAACAATTCAAGTTATTACAATCCAACGGAAAAGGAATGTACCCCCCAGCACGCTGACTCCAACAACTCTTGATTAGAACAAAAGCTTTCTGAAACATGAACCAGAAAGTGTTGACAAGTCTTGTTACTTAAGACAAGATGCAAGAAACTATGCGCTGGATTATTTTTGTTCTGGGATGCTTATTAAAAAAAAAATTAAGTATACAGGAAGGTGGTGTATTTTTTTTGGCATGTATAAAAGGAAATAAATGAGTCAAGGTCCAGGATCTCTGTCAAGCTCTCTTCCACTACAGAGGAACCTAACAATATCCATTCACCAGATAATTGCAAAGTATAACATTTGCTAGAAAAGGTAGCTTTGGAAACTCAGCCCTGACCTGTATCCTTCCTAGAGCAGAAAAACTTCATAGAGAACATCTCAAAATTACATGCATGGTCCTGAGACCCAATAATCTGTACTTGCTCTCAATATAACTCCTAAATCTGAAAATGTTCCCCAAAATGCTTCGTACTTTCTCACTCGTGTAGATCCGTCACTAGTTAATGCTATGCCTCCCAGGCCTGGCATTCAGTTATTAAGACTGGACACACTTCTCCAATAGGATCCGTCTCAGCCTGGGTCTGTTTACTTCCTCCTGGCATCATTTCCCAGGTCTGGTAACTCTGGACTCCAAGGCTCCACCAAACCCTTAGTGTTTCAACACTGGCACACTCTAGCAAAATCCCTGCTGTGACTATCATCCGGATATGTTCCTGGGGCCGTGAAGCCTCTCCTCCTATGCCACGCCCTCAGACCTGCCATCCATGGACATCAGGGTCGCTCCCAAACTGTGTGATGCTCCAGGTCTAACATCCCTGGATCTCAAAGATCCTCTCAGCCTGTAACTCGGGTTTCACTGTTTCCAAGCCCGGAACCCTTGGGAGCTTGCACGCCCCTAGCCCGGACCACGTATGTTCCAGGGAGGGTAACTCTGGAATTAGAGTGCCTCCCACTTCGGGCCATGCACAGGCTACCTCCGAAGTACCTGCCAGACCATCACCCTCTCTTCCCCACTAAGGCGCCTAGGCTCGCCCTCAGCCTCCCCCCAACGCCTGAGCCGTAAGGGGTCATCACCCCGCAGCCCGACCCCAAGACACGCGCCTCCCCGCAGCCTCCGATTCCTTAATCACCCCCCAGGCCGGAGACAGCGCGACCAATAAGGTGCCAGGTCCGCGGCCTCCCCGCCACCGACCAATCACGAGCGAGCCCCCCCGCCGTCGTCTTCCGCCAATGGGAGAAAGCCCGCGGGCCGGGCCGACGAGGCGCACGGACCCCGCGAGCGCGGCTGCGGCGAGAGCGGCGGGCCCGGCGAGAACACAACATGGCGGCGGGCAGGCCGGACCGAACCACAGCAGCGGCCGCGCGAGGGAAGTGAGGTCTCCGCCGAAGGCGGGAAGCGCGGCCCCTCCCCCCGCCGCCGCCGCCGCTCGCCTTCCCTCCCACAGACGCTCCCGCACACTCACACGCCTCTGCTCAGGAGTCCAGGGAAGAGCAGGAGCCGCCCCCGCGCTCCTGCGGAGTCGGGCAATGCAGAGGCCTGGGCACGGCGCAGGGGAGGGGGAAGCGTGCGTCACGGAGAACGGAGCGCGCGCGAAGCGGGGGTACAAACAAGATGGCGGCCACGCCGTTTGCACCTTCTCCCCTTCCCCTCCCCCTCCCTTGGCGCCTCGACTCCCAGTGTCTCGTTATGCGCAGAAGCTCAGTTGCTTGAAGTCTCGCGAGAATTGGGAAGGGGGCGACGACACGTGAGGCGGAATGAGATCCGGGAGCCTTCTGGCCCCGCCCTTTTGTGGGGGGCGGCTCCTGAGGCGTTGCTCGGTGACCTCCGTAGGGCGTTCTATCCTTGTGGGTGTCTGCTTTGTCGCGCACACTTTTGAATTTTAAGGAATAAATAGTTTTTTGTTTTTTTTTTTAATTTGGGACGAAAGAGAGCTGGAGGACGAAGGACGACGTGGGGATGCCAGATTAAGTGCGCCAGTAAAGAAGATAGCTACCAGTACCGTAAAAGAGGGAATTTAACACCAAAAGTGCAAGACGATATCCTCCAGAATAAAGAACGGCACTTCCCTAGAATGTCAGCTTGTAACCGTACGTCGACCTGGACACAGTTTTCCTCATTTGAATGCAGAGTTGAGAGCTTCATCAAAGTCCATTAGAAACCACAGCTACAACGAGCATTCTATCTTTTCATACTTTCTTTAATCTCTACAACCATTTAGGCCGAAGGCATTAGTATTATTTCTGTTTTACAGATGGTAAAACTGAAGCTCAAAAGGGTTAAGTAACTTGATCAAGGTCCCACAGCTAGTAAGCGTCAAAACTCAATTTGAATAGCTCCGAAACCTGTAGATAAAGTTATCAAATATTTATTGAATGGAATTATCTACAGTGAAACAGTGCATTAAGTAGCAAACAGAAAAATGAGGCTGCTCCTGCTGGTGATCACCTTGAAGTTTATAAATGACCTTGGAGCCTTTCTGAGACTTGTTTTGTAGGGGTCCAATAAAATCAACACACATTATTTCCTTCCTTTGAGTGTGTGACTCTGGTGATAAAAGTCCTTGAGAATAGTGGAATAAACCCTTGACGTGAATTCAGGAAAATTGTTTTCAAATCCAACCTTAGTAAATCTTCAGGCACTCCGTAAATATTTGATAAACGACTGAACGAAACCTAACTAGCTATAAGTCACCTGACTTCACTGAGTCTCAGTGTCTTCCTTTGTAAAATGATCTAATTCCTGCCTCCTGGGAGTATTGGAGAGATTGAATGAAATAGTGCAAGGAAGAGTGCTTTGAAAATTGCAAAAGTGTCATAAAGAAGTTAGTGATGATGATGACATTTTTCTGACATAGAAATGGCAGAAAAAATTAAAAACAGGCAGACCTAAAATAAGAAACGCTGTGTTGAGATAGTAGAAACGTGAACTTAGCTAATGGGAAAAAGCTAGGTGAGTCTTTCTACAAATAGTTATTGAGCAATTATTTCTCTTTTTTTTTTTGTTTTTTCTCCCCAAATCCCGCCAGTACATAGTTATATATTTTAGTTGTGAGTCCTTCTAGTTGTGGCATGTGGGACGCCTCCTCAGCATGGCCTGATGAGCGGTGCCATGTCCGCACCCAGGGTTCAAATCTGCGAAACCCTGGGCCAGTGAAGTGGAGCACGTCAACTTAACCACTGGGCCACAGGGTCGGCCCCCAGCAATTGTTTCTTATACTATGTTTGCAAAAGAGGTGAAAAAATGCAGCACAAATCAGTGTTTTTAGTTATTATTGTAATAATTAAGTACTGAGAGCCGTGGAGGCTGCAGTTAGCCTCCCTCCAAGAGCCTGGAGGTGCCCTCAGAATTAAACTATTAAGAGTCTACATACTGAGGAAATTAGCTAAGGGTGACAGTAAACATATTTAACAGATGGTGCTCAAGCATTGATCTGGCAGATTTGAAGTCCAGGAAGGGTCCTGGAGATACCCTTCTGTGCTAGGTGTTAACCCTTCGGTTGCTAGGTTGTGAATAGTAGGTCTCAGGGGATGCCAAGGGAGGGGAGTTGTCAGGAGGCTGGAGACAGCAGCTATTTACCAGCTAGTATGAAGGTATTTCAGTATTTTAGTGGTCAGTATTATAACTGGTAACAGTCATACTGGTGCATACAGGATAAATATTAGTCCTTGCTGTAGACTATTAATATTCTCTGCCCCTCCTTTTCTAACCACGCCCCCCCCCCCCCCCCCCCGCCCCGGCCTTTCCCTAGGAAATTATACTTCTCACCCTAATGTCATCAAGCTTGGCCTTGTTTTGATCAACAAAATGTGAGTAGAAATGGCATGAGCCACTTCTGAGCAGGAAGGTATAGGCCATCTCATGATTCTGCCATATTATTTTTCTTCTGCCAGGAGAGTTGCATGTCCCAAATAGAGCTGCTTCTCAAGCTTTGGTCTCAGAATAAAGGTGTGCAGAGCCACAGCAGACACACATGACATGTAATGTAACGTGAGTAAGAAATAAACCTTTGTTGTTATAAGCCACTGAGATTGTTTTAGTTATTTGTTACTGCAGTGTAACCTGGCTGGCCTAAACTGACTAATACAGCCCAGAAATGAGCTCTCTCTGCGGGTAAGCCGAGAGCTTGTCTACAAACATAATCAAAATCAAACCAAGCTCTGATCCAGATCATATGGGAGGCATCTCAAGAAGGCAGATGTGATTGGAATTTAATAAACAGAAGCCTAATCAGTCTTATCAACCAGTCATTCTGTAATCTGTTGGGAAAGAGATTCTGTGAACCAAAGGACTTAATTACCCGTGATAGCCCGAAACAAGGCCGTCACAGGGGTAAGCCCCGGCATAGTCCCTCTCAGCACTGTCTCGGTCAGGCCGACCTGAGCATTAGGATTTTCTGGTCCATGTTAGCCCTGTAGCAGGTGAGAATATTTCAGGCTCCTCAGCTAGGAAATGCTTCAACATGCTTTCCTGGTGTGAGTCTATGCTCACCCAGCAAATATCTTGCCTATAGGGACAGAATTTAGTGATCTGCCATCTAGAGGATCCCAGTTCCTTTTTTAAAAAAAATTTAATTATTTTATTGAGGTCATATTGGCTTATAACATTGTATAATTTCAGTTGTACTTTATTCTATATCAGTTTCTGTGTAGACTGCATCGTGCTCACCACCAATAGTCTAGTTTTTGTCTGTCACCATATATATGTGCCCCTTTACTCCTTTCACCCTCCCCCTCGCCCCCTTCCCCTCTGGTAATGACTAATCTGTTCTCATCCATGTGTTTATCTACCACATATGAATGAAATCACAGGGTGTTTGTCCTCGTCTGGCTTATTTCGCTTAGCATGATACCAGCAAGGTCCATCTGTGTTGTTGCAAATGGCACCATTTTGTCTTTTTATGGCTGAGTAGTATTCCATTGCATAGTATGTACCACATCTTTATCCATTCATCAGTTGATGGGCACTTGGGTTGTTTCCACATTTTGGCTATTGTGAATAATGCTGCAATGAACATGGGGGTGCATAAATCTCTTAGAATTGTTGATTTCATGTTCTTTGGATAAATACCCAGTAGTGGGAAAGCTGGATCATATAGTATTTCTATTTTTAATTTTTTGAGACATCTCCATACTCTTTTCCATAGTGGCTGTGCCAGTTTGCATTCCCACCAGCAGTGTATGAGGGTGCCCTTTTCTCCACATCCTCTCCAACATTTGTTGTTTTTTGTCTTGTTAATTATAGCCATTCTGACAGGTGTAAGGTGATAGCTCATTGTAGTTTTGATTTGCATTTCCCTAATAATTAGTAATGTTGAACATCTTTTCATGTGCCTGTTGGCCATCTTTTTTATCTTCTTTGTAAAAATGTCTGTTCATATCTTCTGTCCATTTTTTGATTGGGTTGTTTGGTTTTTTTGTTGTTGAGTTGTATGAGTTTTTTACATATTTTTGAAATTAACCCCTTGTTAAATATATGATTTGCAAATATTTTCTCCCATTTGGTGGGTTGTGTTTTCGTTTTGTTCATGATTTCCTATCCCTTGCAGAAGCTTTTTAGCCTGATGTAGTCTCATCTGTTTATTTTTTTATTTTGTTTCTCTTGCCTGAGTAGACATGGTATTCAAAAAGATACTACTAAGACCGATGTCAAAGAGCATACTGCCTATATTTTCTTCTAGTTTCATGGTTTCAGGTCTTACATTCGTCTTTAATCCATTTTGAGTTAATTTTTGTATATGGTGTAAGATAATGGTCTACTTTCACTCTTTTGCATGTGGCTGTCCAATTTTCCCAACACTATTTATTAAAGAGACTTACCTTTCTCCAATGTATGTTCTTGGCTCCTTTGTCAAAGATTAACTGTCCAGAGATGTGTGGTTTTATTTCTGGGCTTTCAATTTTGTTCCATTGATCTGTGTGTCTGTTTTTCTGCCAGTACTGTGCTGTTTTGATTATTATAGCTTTGTAGTATATTTTAAAGTGAGGAATTTGATGGCTCCAGTTTTGCTCTTTTTTTCTTAGGATTTCTTTGGCTATTTGGGGTTGTTTTTTTTTTTTCTTTAGAGATTGACACCTAAGCTAACAACTGTTGCCAATCTTCTTCTTTTTTCTTTTTTTTCTTCTTCTCCCCAAAGCCCCCCAGTACATAGTTGTATATTCTAGTTGTGAGTGCCTCTGGTTGTGCCATGTGGGATGCCACCTCAGTATGGCCTGATGAGCGGTGCCATGTCCATGCCCAGGATCCAAACTGGTGAAACCCTGGGCAGCCAAAGCAGAGTGTACAAACTTAACCACTTGGCCTTGAGGCCAGTCCCTATTTGAGGTCTTTTGTTGTTCCATATAAATTTTAGGATTCTTTGTTCTATTTCCGTGAAGAATATCTTCAGGATTCTGATTGGGATTGCATTGAATCTGTAGATTGCTTTAGGTAATATGGACATTTTAACTATGTTTATTCTTCCCATCCATGAACATGGAATATCTTTAGAGGACCCTAGTTCTTTTGATAATTGTATTTTTCATTTACATCAATCTATTGGATTCTGGTTTATATAACTATCAGTTTCTGTGAATACAAGAGCCCCCCTGGGAGATGGTGCCACTCTATGCTTACTATTAAAATCAGGCTTCTGAATTTGCAAGACTGAAGACCAGTTCTGGGATGATGGTAAATTCCTTAAGGTTATAGCACTGTAGAGGTACCTGTCTAGATGGCCAGCTGGACTACCTTAAGCTACACCCATCTATCTCATTCTGTGCCTTCTTTGGTCTAAAAGAAAAGCAGTAAGTGCTGAAGAGAAATACAATTCACATGCTGTGGGGGTTCAAAAAGGAGAGAGAGGGGCTGGCCTGGTGGCACAGTGGTTAAGTTCACACACTCCACTGCAGTTCAATGAACTAGGGTTCATTGGTTTGGATCCCAGGCATGGACCTATCCACTGCTTATCAAGCCATGTTGTGGTGGCATCCCACATATAAAGTAGGGGAAAATGGGCACAGATGTTAGCTCAGGGCCAATCTTCCTCAGCAAAGAGAGGAGGGCTGGCAGCAGATGTTAGCTCAGGGCTAATCTTCCTTAAAAGAAGGAAAAAAAAGGGAAAGTTTACTTTCCCTTATTATGAAATAGGATAGGAGTTCAGGAAAGATTCATAAGGATGTGATATTTGAACTGGGTCTTGAAAAATGAGTAGAATTAGGAGAAGAGCATGCTATGTGTAGGTGGCCACTAGAGCAAATATAAGA
Source organism: Equus caballus (assembly GCF_041296265.1). Lineage (NCBI taxonomy): Eukaryota > Metazoa > Chordata > Mammalia > Perissodactyla > Equidae > Equus > Equus caballus. Next base: position 17,459,389 of record NC_091685.1, read on the forward strand.
AGCCAGGGACCAATCGGGGGAATATAGAGTAAGAGGAAAAGGAAGAATTGTGTGAAAAGATATATTAAGGTCAGATTAAGCCTCTTGGGTTTTATTTTCTACTACGGAGAGTTAATGGTGGAAGTTTTTTGGTTTTGTTTTACCATTTTTAAGTGTCCAGTTCAGTGCCATTAAGCACAGTCACATTGTTGTGCAACCATCACCACTATCCATCTCCAGAATTTTTTCGTCATCACATGCTGAAACTCTGTACCCATTAAACAGTAACTCCCCATCCTCCCCTCCCCTAGCTCTTGGTAACCACTGTTCTATTTTCTGTCTCTATCAATTTGACTATTCTAGATATCTCATATAAGTGGAGTCATACAACATTTGTTCTTTTGTGTCTGGCTTATTTCACTTAGCATAATGTGTGCAAGGTTCATTCATGTCATAGCATGTACCAAAATTTCATTTCTTTTCATGGCTGAATATAGTATTCCATTGTGTGTATATACCACATTTTGTTTATCTGTTCATCCGTTGATGGACATTTTGGTTGTTTCCATCTTTTAGCTATTGTGAATTATGCTGCTGTGAACATGGTGTACAAATATTTGTTTTGAGTCCCTGCTTTCAATTCTTTTGGGTATACACCCAGAAGTGAAATTGCTGGATCATACAGTAATTCTATGTTTCGTTTTTTGACCACACTGTTTTCCACAGCAACTACACCACTTTACATTCTCAATGATAGAAGTTTTGCAAAGGGGAGTGACATGGTCAAAACTGTGTTTAAAGACAATCTGGCAGAAAGCATAGGACAGAATAGGATTTCAGAATGACCAATTGAAGAATTCCACAATAGTTCAGGCAAGATGTAATGAGGGGCTGAGCACATCAGTAACAATGAGAACAGGGAAGAGGATGACTCCAGAGCATGGAGAAGTCATTAGTTCAGGTTTGGACTGTAGAGTTTGAATTACAAGTGGGACACTGTAACCTGGAAATTGTCTTGCCTGCTCAACACCCTTACCCTTTCAAATGGTAGTAGCACTCTACTTTTTTCCTTTTTAGATTGTAGAATCATCCTTCTTCTGTACATAGTGCTGAGCGGGGAAGGTGTGTGGCTGTGAGAATGCGCTTCTCAGATCTCCAGCTGGGGGAATGCACCAACAGCTCAGCTGCTGAGCTCTGAAGTCCATGCTCAGCTTTGAAATCCCTTGCCCTTCACTCCCAGGCCTCACTTCCCACAGGCTGCTCCTGGCCAGCGACTGAGCACAGAAGGGACTTTAGGACAGGCTTTTTCCTGGGATAAGTGGTACTCTTCTCATGGACAACTTTGGCTCAAAGACTCCTCAGTGGCCTTGCCAAATTCTCCTTAGAGCTGCACTGTGGTCTAAGACGCTTCCACCTAGAACTCCTTCCTTCTCGCTCCTTCACTTAGAGTCAGACCTGCATCACTATCCAGTGGTCCTCTCGGTCTCTCCCAGCTCCTGCCCCATTTTCTTCCACAGGTGTTTTCCATAATAAATTTCTTGCATTTAATCTGTCGTGGTCTCTGATTTTCTGAGGATCTGAACTGACAGGAGGGTAGGGAGTGTCAGATACTTCATGTTGTAGTATCTCTTCTATACCACATCAGCCATAGGGGTAGGCATACAACCCAATGTGACCAATCATATGATCCCCACATCTTGGCCCAGTGCCTCCTCAGAGTCTCTCAGCATCACTTGGCTCCCAGACCACTAGCCACTTGGTCCACCTCAACCACAGACAAGGTTGACCAACTCTGAATGAGGCCTCCCAGTTCTGCTGCCTGAGGCCAACTAGTTGTGAACATGGATTCTATGGCTTCTGCAGCTTCCAGACTCTGATGACACACCACCTCACGGAGCACGAGCTCTCACTTCCTGAGCAGCTGCTGAAGGGGCCAGTGAAGCACCCTAGAAGTCTAGGGGATTTAACTACCCATAGGGCAAACTGATCGATGGGAGACAAGACAGGAAACAGCAGATAGAACAATCCACTCTCCCTTCCTTCCTCTGATGGACTGTTTCAAAGTATAATTTTGCTATACAACCTCTCTAGAAACATTCTGCATGGCCAAGTGGGTGGACCCATAAAGAGACTACTCATTATGAAGAAGTAGCAGCAAACATTTCCTTGCATTACTTGCCATCTTTTCCTGCTTCCCCGTCCCCTCATTCTCACTGCTCTAGGATTGTGCCTCCCACGTAAGGCTTTAGCACTTAACCCCTTCTTCAAGTTTGTGTTCTAGAAACCCTTGCTAAGACAGGTCACAGTTTCTGAACAGATGGGCACATGACCCAAACTAAGCTAAGCAAAGCCTTCCTAAAGATATGAAATATAGATATGGGAGAGACAGGACTTTCCTTCTGAAGGTCTGAGCTATGAGAATCTGTGGGTGGCCATCATTTCTGCTTCATGGAGACAGCCTGCCTAAGCACGAAGGCATCACAGAGAAAGAGACGGACACAGAGCCCTGACAGCCTTTGAGCACCTAGATCCAACTCTCCCCAATATGTATTAGCTGTTTTGTCATTTCTTTATCTCTCTGAAGACCGGTTTTCCCAATCGAAATCAAGAAAACATGGTCACCCATAGATCCCAAGTCACCTCTGTTCAAGAGATCAGCCAGGTGACTTTTAGGCTCAATTTTTGAACTCCTGGGAGAAAGAGCTGCTGCTTGGGCTGGCTTTGGCCAGGTGTCTGCCCCGAACCAATCAACCTTAATGTGGAGGGGGGCATAGGGTCATCTGTAAATGTGGTGGTGTCCACTGTAACCCTGTGAATAACGGTATGATAGCAAGCTGCAGGATAGAGTAACACTTCCCAGAAAAGTGGGAGTAGAGAGTTGGGCAGATCAAACAATGGCTGCTCATTCCCAGAGAATAAATAAGTGGAGAGAGGGTAAACAGAAGAGGTCAGAGGACAGATGGTATCTGACCCAATACCACCTTACACTTTGTCTAAACCAATGCTATCCAAGAACTTTCTGCAATGATGGAAATTTTTTGTATCTGTGCTGTTCAGTATAGCGGCCACCAGCCACATGTGGCTATTGAGCACTTGCAGATGGTTAGTGCAACTGAGAAACTGAATTTTTAATTTCATTGTATTTTAATTTAAATTTAAATAGCTACATGTTGTGAATGCATATTGGACAGCACAGATCTAGACTATTGGTCTGCTTGGAAAGGCAGCATGGAGTATTGGCCATAGCATGGGCTTTGGAGTCAGCCTGATCTGGTTTCAAGTCCCTGCTCTACTACTTAGTGGTATAAATTGAACAGCTTATTTAACCACTCTGAGCTGTAGAGTGAAAGATGCAAAGAAGAGTAAATGATATGTGATACCAAAAAGAGAGAAAAGGGCAAAAGATCTTCAAAAGGACAAAGAGTCAGTTGGATTTGGCAATTAGGAGACTAAGAGTGAATTAAGACAGAGAAGTATTAAAAGTGTGATGGGGTAAAAGCCAGAGCATCAATTTACCTGTCTTTTGGACATCTGCTAAGTCTCTCTCTTCTGGAGGAGGATCCCAGGCAGGGAGAGATAGGGAACACAAGCATTTCTCTTAATCTTGATGGCCACACACAGAGCTGAGAACTCAAAGCATGTCCTGAAGGTAGGGCTCCAAGGCCAAGCCAGAAAAACAGAATCAGAAACACTGTCAGTTGTGAGGTCTAGAGCCAAAGACGGGGTTGCCTAGACCAAGGAAGACACAAGGAAAGAACACCTCATGGATATACTCTCATTATATTTCACTTACTGTGTGACTAGATTGTGAGTCCTTCAAGGTTGAAGGCCTTGTTCATCACAGTGTCCCCAGCACCTAGTAAGTTCCTAGCACCATAGTAGGTGCTTAATTAACATCTATAGAATGAATGAATGCAAGTCAGTCAGTCCACTCCTTGGTGCATGGTAGACCTCTAAAAATGTTAGTTAAGTTATCAGAGGGAGAAAACTGCAGTGAGAAGGTGCTAGGGAATCCTTCTTGGCTTGGAAACCATTTTAAGGTCCTTAGCATATTGCCTGGCACAGAGGACTTGCTCAACAAATGGTCACTATGATAATTATTATTGGTGAGGAGTAAGGTTTTGCCTTAGGTGTTGATCTCATTTGATTCCTCAGCCAACTCAATGAGATAGGTTTTATTAGACTAATGTCACAGATGAGAAAACTTAAGAGGTGTGATTTACCCAAAGTTAGCCAGCTCAGAAAAGGCAGAGCCAGTGTTGAACCTGAACTTACCAGACTCCAGAGTCCAGGCTCCAGCAACACAGGTTTGGGAGCCAGGGAGCAAGATTCTCAAAAGGAAAGTTTAAGGAAGGCAGTTCTGGGGTCAAAATTCACTTCTGATTTCTATCTATTCACACAAATCTAGATGCCTTCTTCTCCCTCCACGCCCACTGCTTGCTTTATTGCCAAGGTCCTCATCGCTTCTACTGAGTTCATGTCTAGGCCACTTTTCTGCTTCCTGTCCCAGTCAACCATATCTACTCTGGTTTGGTTCAAGGAAGTGGAAGTTGAAATGGGGCCAAAGGGAGCTTTTTATTTGTTGGTTTGTTTTGGATTTTAAGAAGAGAAACTCTGGAGCAATTTTGTAAATTAAATATTCCATTAGACAGGCAGAAATTGACAATGCAAAAGAGAGAGAATATCTGCAGAGGTAAGTTTTGGGGTCCTTGGCACAGATTGGGGAGAGGTTGGCCTCTGATAGGATCTGGGACACTGAGACTTTCCTTCAGAGCAAAGGAAGGCAGGGAATTCGTGTACAGAAGCAGGAAAGTTAGTAAAGTTAGGATGCTTAAAATCCAGAGTTAAGTTTTGCAGCAATCGATGATGGCATGGTATAGGGCAATGTTTTTCTAGGTGCAGGGCATAACCCGTTAGTAGATCATGAAAGCATTTAGAAGTTTGCAACCAGCTTTATTTTTTAAATGGAATAGAATAGAATTGGAAATTTGAATTATAGTTATGCATTGCTTAACAACTGGGACACATTCTGAGAAATGCGTCATTAGGCAATTTTGTCACTGTGAGAACATCATAGAGTGTACTTACACAAACCTAAATGATATAGTCTACTACACACCTAGGCTATATGGGACTAATCTTGTGGGACCACCATCGTGTATGCAGTCTCTCATTGCCCATAATGTTGTTATGCAGCGCATAACTGTAATTGCACATAGCAAGGGTAAATACTATGAAAATTATGGTGAAACTTTTGTTTCAGTTATGTATACAGCTACGTCACACTGTAGTGTCACACTATAAAATTTATTTTTTATTGAGGGCACACTAAAAAATATTTAAAAGCCATTGATCCAGGATGTGACTATGGGAAAAGTGGCTGATATCTAGAACTTTCTTTCTCTTCCAGAGTTTTCCTTGATGCTTGTAAATTGGTCTTGCTTTGTGATCAACAATAGGCATCGTAAGGGGCATGAACCTGATTCACCATGCCAGAGCTTCCTAAGCAGTGACTACAGCATATGGCTTCCATGTTGCCCCAAATTAACCTCCTAGTCCTCAGGGCTACTCTTTCTTCCTGGTTTCTGCTCCTCTTATTGTCCCAAGATGACTGCCAACAGCTCCCAGGGCCTGCATACTTCCTCATTCGTGGTTAGCAAGGAAGAGACAGGCTGTGTGCCAGCCTTCTCAGCAAAAATCCTGAGATCCTCTCTGATTGGACTGGTGAGTTCATATGACCCACCTGAACCAGTCATTCTAGTCAGTGGGATTGACTGGCTCAGCCCTCCTCTACCCTGATGGAGTCAGCTTCCTGAAAACACGTGGATCCTGGAAATGAAATCATGGGCTGTTGGAAAGGGAGAAATGGAGAAATGAGGTAATCAACTAATGTCCAATACACATGGCCTTTAAGGTGCCAACACTAGTTGTAAGTTTCAGTAGCATTTATGTTGGTCATTTGCCTGTTTGCTCTGAGCCCCACTCTAGCTTTTCCATGCTTTGCTTTGTGCTTAAGTGTGCTGGGCCCTGAAAACGACATTTTCAGACTCCTCTCACTAGCCAGCTTCCTGTCAGATTCAGCCACTGGGAAGTACTGGTAGGAAATTGTGTGGCGGGAGGAGAGGAAAAGCCATTTTCTCTCTGCATCTGCCAGTGGTTGTGGGCTCAGAGACCTTCACCATTTCAAGCAGTGGTGGCCTACTGCCACAGGCTCCAGCAGCATCATGGTACTGGAGGGGCAGCAGTGGGTAGCCAGAGGCTCCAGTGACCTCTGGCAGTTCTGCCAGCAGCATCATTTCAAAAACAGCTCTCCAGCAGTGTCGGCAGAAAGTACACATCTGGGTCTAATAACACCCTTCCATTTGATCCTCCCCGCCTAGGAGTGAGAGAAGCTTTCTGCAGCCACCCATCTCTAGTCTACCCCGCCTTACCCTCCTTCAAGACAACATATTTCTAACCAGTTCTCTGAAACAAATTCCCTCTGTTTGAAATTCCTAGCACATTTTCTGTTTTCTTGTCTTCACCCCGACTGACACAGTGTTGCCTTGGCCATTGGACAGGCTCACTGCCGTGACTAATTTCCCAGTCGTGCTGTTTGCTGCTATGGGGCTGGGTGATGCCAAAGAGAAGCACACTAAGCTCTCTGCTGGGGCATTGGGAAAGGAGCAAGGGCAGACCCTGGAGAAAGCACAGATAAAGGCTCTTCCTCCAGAGCTTCCTCACTTAACCCTATTAGAACTGCATGACAGAGAACTCACTGCTTGACTCCACATTGTGGCCGGGAAGGATGGGCTCAGGGATGGCCAGGTGGGAGTGCAGCAATGAGTGTAGCTGGCAAAGGGGCCCAAAACAGAGGGGCCAGGAAAGGGTGTCTTTGCTGCAGAATAGTTTAGGGAGGAGGCGGGGCAGGGACTATTACCTCTGCTTCCTCTCTTTCAGAGGTGCTGATGGAGGGATAGACCGATGGTTTTCAATATTTCCTGTCATACCTTCCACCAGGTGCTCTGTAATCACAACAAGAAAACCAACTCTTCCAATGGCCTTTATCCATGCCAACACCTAAGGAACTGTTACTAAATCCTTACATCAAACCTGGCTTATTTCTATGGGCCCCTGGTGCTACCCAAGCCACTGGGGAGTAGCCAAATCTCTGTAGAGACTAGAGGGGAAGATTGTGAATGACTCCTGGAGGCCTCAAAGGGGCAGCGGTGTCAAGAACACCACTTCTCTCAGAGGTCCCTTGCCATGGCCAGTAGTGTTTTTCAAGGTGGTGTCAGGCAAATCCTGCTTAAGTGTGATCCATGATTGGAAATCTGGATCCAACTCAGCCATTAACTTGCTCTGTGATCTTGGGCAAAACACTTAATCAAGGTCAGTCTCAATATGTCCATCTGGTTTAAAAAGAGCAGAAGGATAATTCTTCTAAATTCTTTTAAAGTAGTTCTTTTAAGGGGGTGTATGGGATGGGAGAAATGAGAGGTATTGCCCTCTGTCTCTCCTTCTTGCCCATCCTCCCTGGGATTCTGTGAATACCAAATAAGATAATAAGCATGAAAATGCTCTGAAAAGCACAAAGCACCATGCAAAAGCAACGAAGTATTATTATCAACATAGTTGTTAGCTTAGAAGGATGAAGGCAGGGCACAGGCCGAGAGCCAAACAGCTGGAAGGCAAGAGATCTTAACACCAAAGAAGGAAACTTTCTTTGTTCAAATTCTTCCTGGAGTGGCACTTTCTTTGGAACAGACCTGGCACTGGGATCCTCTGAAATGCTGAAGTGGGTCCAGGAAAGTGTTAAGGGGGTAGGTAGGGCATTCAGCAGCCAAAAGATACTGGAGAAACACCAGCCCTGGTTCCTCAGTCCCTTTGTGATCCAACAAAGGATGCAATGGACAGGGGAGGCAGACTCTATCAGCAGGGCTCAGGTTCAAAGCCAGGTGTGTGTTGGATCCTCCCACAGGCTCTTTAACCAGCCACCAAGTTATTTTGGGAGCCAGGATAACATGGACACTCTGTAACTAATACTGAACTCAGTTGCCAACAACCTAAAACCCATTCACTCTGCATGATGTTCAAAGAGAACATTGATCTGGAGAAGATCTTAGAGACGGTGGTGTAGTCAAACTGAGGCCCAGACAGGGGGCAGAGACTTGCCACGGTAACAAGTAGGGTCAGGCTCATTGGGCTGCAAGGAACAGAAACCTACCCAATCTAGTTCAAATATAAAGGAGTTTCTTTTTTTTTCTTTTAAGATTTTATTTTTCCTTTTTCTCTCCAAAGCCCCCTGGTATATAGTTGTATATTTTTAGTTGTGGGTCCTTCTAGTTGTGGCATGTGGGATGCTGCCTCAGCATGGCTTGATGAGTGGTGCCATGTCCACGCCCAGGATCCGAACCAGCGAAACCCTGGGCCACAGCAGCGGAGCGGAGCCCACAAACTTAACCACTCGGCCACGGGGCGGCCCCCTAAAGGAGTTTCTTGTAAGGCCTGGAATGGAAACACCAGCAGGAAGGAAGCAGCTCTGGGACTGTTGTCTTCATTCTTCCTCTCCTCCCACCCTCTCCATCTCTGCACAGAACTGCTCCTTTCTCCTCTACCTACCCACAGACTTCTGCTGCTTCTTGGTCTCTGCTCCCTCTTATCTTGGCTCACACATGGCTTTACTGGCCAAGGTCCACTTGTCTCTGACCTCCCTACTTCAACTCCCTCTGCCACCTGACAATTTCTTTCTGTTCCGTGGTTCAAGAGAGCCTCTAATTGGTCTTTCTTGGATTGTCGTGCTAGGCCATTAGTTAGAGGTCTCCAGCTAATATATGACGTGGTAACCCTTGGCTCTGGTGCTGGCCCCATCTGCTCAAGTCTAGAGGCTGGAGGGGCCAAGTGGTCTAAAGCGTAGCCCCAGCAGGGTTTGTGGCAGCTTTTCTTCAAAGTGGATGTGAGTCTGGCAGGCTCTGTGCCACCCCTGGGACCATATGACCGCTGCCCAAGGCTCCAGATTTCCTGCTCAGAACTTTTCCCATGGAATGTGTCATTTCTTTCCTTTATTTGTGCAGCAGACCTGTCTTAATGTCTGTTAAATGTCATTCATGAAGATCTTCTTCCTTCTTTTCCTCGTCCTCCTCCCCGCTGCCCCAAGGAACATAGGGTAGAGTGAAGATAAAGGCAGCAAAATAATTAGAATATGTATTTTAGAAGAACTATAAACAAAGTAATAACAGCCACCACTTACCGAGGACGAGGACACCATACCCATCACTGCTGATCACTTTACATACATTTTCTCATTTAATCTTTACAGCTCCCCTGTGAAGTCGGCACCACATTTTGCACATGTGGAAACACGCTCAGAGAGGGGTGCATAGATAATAATCAGGACAGCAGGGCTCTGATGCCAAAGCCTGCTGCATTAACCACTGCACTACGCAGTCTTCACCATGCTGTTGGAGTAAGGAGGACCCTCCCGGCCTAGAGAGGAGGCAGGGATGACTGCTGAGAGCAGTACACTTCCAGGAGGAGGTGCTATCTGAGCAGAGCCCTGGAGTTAGAGCAAGCTTTCACTGGGCAAATGGGGGTGGGGACTGAACAGCAAGATGTGAGCACTGAGGAGCACCAGAAAGGCTAGAGTAGGGGTGTGAGCAGGGGGCAGAGCCAGGAGCACATTGCACGCCCTAAGAGTGAGTGCCTCCCTAAATTTGTGCCCTAGGGCCTCCCTTTCCCCACCTTGTCCAAGCCTTGGCAGGGAGTGTGGAGTTAAGGCCATCAGGAGCACTGAGGAGAAGGATCTAGGAGAAGAAGGCAAATTCAACAGAGCTAAAGAAACGCAACTATTGCCTGGGCCTTTGTTCCCCAAATGGACTTTCAGGGCGCATGCATAGAGTTCAAAGTGAAAAATTCAAGAGGGAAGAGGATCTTTAAAACATCCATACGAACAAGCCTCCCCAGCCCAGACTCCCCACACAGCTTTCTTCCGCTTGACTTGCAGGTCTGGTCTTGGATGTCACTTCCTCTGTAGAAAGTATCTAAGCTGGCTTTAGGGCACTTGGGTTACTATTTTGTAGTTGCCTTTTGCCTTGTTTGTGTCCCCCCCCTCCCCTGCAGGCTATGAATTCCCTGAGGGCAGGGGCTGGGTCTTGTTTACCTTCCATCCCAGTAGAGCATGTGGCTCATAGTAGCTGCTAAGAAAAGATAGGTGAAAGAATAAGAAATCGCCCCCAAGGAGCCTCTGCCAAGTCTTTCACACCACATGGATTTTTTCTTCTCCATCTCTGGGGTCCTACCAACCACAACACTTGGAATCCTATATGTGTTCGAGCCAGAAGAAATCTTAACGATCATCTAGCTATCTCCTTCCTCCTACCCTTTCATAGACAGCATGATTGAGGTTCAGTTTTCACTTATTTGCCAACAATCTGGATTTTATGTCTCTAACCACAATTTTTCCTCTGAACTCCTGCCCTAATCATCTGCTTCTGCAGTCCCTCATCCGGGATGCCCCAGAGTACCTGTATCTGAATACATCCAGAACTGGACTCAGCACCTCCCCAGGCCTGCTCCAGGCTTCCCTGACTGGGTTAACAACATCACCCCAAACCTGTTGGCAGGGCCAAAATGTAAAGACCCCTCCTTGCCACCTCCTACAGCCTCCTACCACCAAACAAACACCAAGGCCAGTAGTTTCTATCACCTAAACCACAAAATCTCTTCAAATTCTCTCTGCCTCTTTATTTTAAATGCCCCACAGCTCTCAGTGAACCCCTGCAAAAGTCTCCTCATTGATTCCCCTAAATCTACTCTTTCTTTGTTCCAATCCTTGCTCCTCACTACAGCCAGAGTGATATTTTTTTTTTTTTTAAAGATTTTATTTTTTCCTTTTTCTCCCCAAAGCCCCCCGGTACATAGTTGTGCATTCTTCGTTGTGGGTTCTTCTAGTTGTGGCATGTGGGACGCTGCCTCAGCGTGGTCTGATGAGCAGTGCCATGTCCGCGCCCAGGATTCGAACTAACGAAACACTGGGCCGCCTGCAGCGGAGCGCGCGAACTTAACCACTCGGCCACGGGGCCAGCCCCCAGAGTGATATTTTTTAAATGGTACTTTCTCATTGAACTCTTTTGCTGATAGACCTCCAATGACTCTCCGCTTAAAAAAAAAAAAGTAGAGGCTGGCCCCATGGCCGAGTGGTTAAGTTTGCACGCTCTGCTTTGGTGGCCCAGGGTTTTGCCAGTTCGAATCCTGGGTGCAGACATGGCACCACTCGTCAGGCCATTCTGAGGTGGCGTCCCACATACCACAACTAGAAGGACCCACAACTAAAATTACACAACTATATACTGGGGGGCTTTGGGAGAAAAAGGAAAAATAAAATCATTTAAAAAAAAAGAACATTATTATAGCTAACACGGAAGATTTATTGTGTTCTAGGACTTGCACTAAGGACTTTACACATATTAACTCATTTAATCCTCACAATCTAAATATCCTCATTATGTAAATGAGGAAACCGAGACTCAGAGAAGCAACTTCAGGGCCTTCACATCAGCTCTTACCTCATCCTTGATGCTTTGATCTGGTTGACTGCTATTCAGACTTCAGATAGGGTACCTTGGGGAGATTCTAGGACCTCCCTTACCAGGGCAGGCCCTCCCATAGCATCCATCCCAGCTTGTAATTATGTATTATTTTGGTGGTGGTGGTGGAGGGGAGTCATTGATTGATATCTATCACCTCAATAGGCTTTAATTTCTAAGTTTTGCTCATCACGTGTCCTCAGTACTTGACGTGTAACAAATGCTTGCTCAATATCTGTTGAATGGGTCCATGAGAAGGGTTTTCAATAGGAAAGGGGATGTGGTCAGATTCATTTCAGAAGGATTTCTCTTGTGTGAAAATTTGGAGGTGGTGAGACTAAGTCACTGCCGGTAGCTGGATTCAGGAGTGACAGGAAGGCAGTCTGGACAAGGGGAGGGCCATAGGGATGGAGAGCAGTGGACAAACCTGGGGAGTTTTAGCAGGTAGACTTGGCAGGCCCTGATAACTAACTGGATGGAGGTGAGGAGGAGGGGGGAGTCAAGGGTGACTCCCAGGTTTCTGGCTTAGGCAACTGGTACGTTGATCCCGGGTGGGGAGCATCTGGGAGGAAAGAGGCAGGCTGGGTTGGCAGAGCAGGTGACCCTAGACTAAGTCAACTGAAACATGGAAAAGCTCTCACAGTCTTTGTGCCCAAACTCCTCTGAGCCCAAATTCTTTAGCTTGGTCCTGGTGTACTTGTCCAACCTCATCTCCAACCCACCCCAGACGTGGGCCACACAGACTACCACTCCTCCCCCAAACCCCACTCTTCCTCCTCCAGCCTTTGTGAGTGCTGCCCTGGTCCTTCACCCTTCTCTCACACTCCACAAGACTCAGCTTCAAGGACTCTCCTCTGGGACCCCTCCCTGTCCCTCTCACTCCTTCCTGGGGTCAACATGTCCTCTGCTCTTTCCAGGACTTAGTGTCAGAAACATTTCTCTGCCTGTCTCCCCTAATGACTGTTTTTCTCAATTCTGAATCCCCGGCACCAGCACAAGGCCTGGATCAAGGTAAACCTCAAAAAATTCTATTGAATTCCCCCAAGGACTTGCCTTCCTTACATTAAGAGTGGGGCCAGGAGTCGGACATTCAATCCTGATGCCACCGCTTCTCTCAAAGCCTCAGTTTCCTTGTCTGTCAAATGGAAGTGATAATACAGTGGACCTACCTAGAAGAGTTGTTTTGAGGATCAAATAAAATACTCTTTGTTATGTGTTGAGCACAATGCCTGGAACATGGTTAGCTCCCTCAAAAATTGAGCTATTTAAGAAAAAATTCCGCCTTCGCGTGGGGAAGCTGCAGGAACTGGAACAGAGGATTGCAGTTCCCAGGATGACCACCCGAGGGCAGTGCTGAGCAGCCTCCGGGCGGACTCTGGCTCGGCTGTGCTAAGGCACCTGCTGTGGGCCCAGATGGTCCGGCTGGGATTTCCGGGGCTTCCCAGCCCCTGAACAGGTGGGCACTGGCCAGGGCGCCGTAGGAGGAGCCTCCGCGAAGTGCTCGGCGTTGACTCTCACCGCCCCGGCCTCGTCCCCTTGCGGGCTTGGGGGAAGGGCTGGCGGGCCAGAGAGGACAAGAGTGGAGGGCAACTGGGATTTCTCTCCTCCAGTTTGTCGTCTTTCAAATTTGAGTATGATCACTTCTTCTCTATAGAAATTTTTATAGCCAAATGTATCTATCTCTTCCCTTTGGCTCCCCTTTCCTTTTGACATGTTTAGAAAGCCTTTTCCATCTCCAAGATTACTGAAACTTTCATGCATGTTTTCTTCTGGTACCTTATGGTGTTATTATTTAAATACACGCTCCACCTGGAATTTACTTTGGTGTCGAGTAAGGACACAGCTTTCTTTTATTTCCCCAAATGGCTTGCCAGTTATTCCATCCATTTGTCGAAAGACCTATATTTCTCTCCATTTACCTGAATCTTTATCGTCCACTGAATTCCCCTGTGTGGTTGGACCCATTTCTGTACTCCGTTTTGTTGCACCGATTCGTGTAGGCAGTCCTGATTCAATACCATACTGCTTTAAATACCTTGACTTTATAATTTGTTTTAATATCAGGTGCAGCAAATCCCTTTCCTTGTTTTTTCTAGATTTTTTATTCCTGCATGTTTATTCTTCTATACTACTCAAGACTCGACCCTCACCCCACATCCCACCTAATCCTCTGGAAGCCAATATGTAGCTTTGGAGTCCCTAAAATTATATGCAAAATGTACATTTGCACATTTCTCCAGGGGGAAAGTCCAAGTTTTCACTAGATGTGCAAAGAGAGCCTCTGGTTTACCTGTCTCTGTGATGGGGTGCACGGGAGGAGCACAGAGGACTCTTGACTCCTCTCTTCCCTCCCACATCCTCACAGGCTCTGCTGTCCCCATCCTGCACCTCCTCCATTGCTGCAGCTGCTTCTCCCGCCTCCCTCTTGTCTCCCCGAATCTAATTCCCTTTGCTGCTCCAGAGAAACTGTTCTACGACACAGGCCCTAGTTCTAGGCCTGATGCAGATTAGAGGACAACAAAAGTTTAATTAGGAAGTGAATAAAATTGTGAGTTACAACTCCACCGCTGGTCAGCTATGGGACCCTGCTTTGGGCTCTCCACATTGTTAGGTCTCAGTTTACCCTTTTCACAGACCAGGTGAGAAGGGATGAGATAGGCTGATGGGTAGATAGAAGATGCAAGCTACCCTAGAAGGGTCACTGAATTCCAAATCCTTGTCTCCCCCCCCCCCACCACCACACTCATATTTTAATCCGTGCCCTCAGCGGGGAGACTACTGGTTTTGCCTGCCTCCAGCAGTTAGGAAAGCAAATACTAATAATATCATCCCCTTTGTACATGAGTGGAATCAAGAACACTGGAGCCCCAAAGTGGAGCTGACCAGCTAAGCAAGGTTAAATAGAGCCAGATGGGGCAGGCGTGACCCTATGAGAGTCTTATACAGCATCCTCCTCAAGTTCCCACGGGCCGGCGAACCTGGGACTCAGAGAGCCCGCTTGGAAGTTCTTTAGGTGGATGCCATGGCCTAAAACAGGGCTTCTCAACCTTGGCACTGCTGATATTTAGGACCCGGTAATTTTTTGTGTGGGGGCTGTCCTGTGCATTGTAGGATATTGAGCAGCATCCCTGGTCTCTTCTCACTAGATGCCAGTAGCAACCCCCAGTGAAAACCAAAGAGGTTTCCAAATGTTGTCAAATGTCCCCTGGGGGGCAAAATCGCCCCAAGTTGAAAACGACTGCTCTAGGAGAAGTAGAGAGGGTCTCAGGGCAGAACACCCTCCACCTCTGTCTGAGAGGGATATTATAAAGTCTTTTTCTTCATAGCAGGCCCTTGGGCAAGTCTTTTCTCCGCCCTGGGCTTCAGTTTTTCCATCTGTAAATTGGATTTGATGTTGTAAGTCGTTTCCCCCTTCTCTTACCATCTGATGTTCCAGGATCTGGTCTAGGGTGGGGCGGGGTATCGCGGTGCCAGTGAGGTCTAGGAGGTGCCCCAAAGAGATGGAAAGATGAGAAAAGACAGAGGTGGTGGCGTAGGCGGGGGCCAACCAAGCACGAGGCAGCAGCGTTCTAAGTCGGTGGAGAGGCTTAAGGCGTCCTCTAGACCCCGCCCTCTAGGTCGACCCCAACCAGGCAAACCCAGACTCTCCGGATTCCGCAGGCCCCGCCCACCATCCACCGCCCTGCCCAATTAGCCCCGCCCTTCCCATGGCCCCGCCCCGGACGAGGCCCCGCCCCCATAAGGCCCCGCCTCTCTCTTCGCCTCCCGCCAGCCGGGGTTTGGGCTTTGCACCCGGCGGCTGCTGAGAACCGTGGCGGTTGCGGAGCCGGCAGCGCAGGCGGGCGGAGCGGAGCTGCCCTGCCCGGTGGCGGGCGATGCCCCCGTGAGCCTCTCTCGCGGCCCCTCCCCGCCCCGCGCCCCTACTCCCTCGGAGTCCGTCGCCCGCCTGGCACCGGGCCGCGCCTACCGCCGGGTCCGCGGGGCGGGGTCCCGGGGCAGCACCTGCCCCGCCTTGCGGAGCCGCCTCGGCCAGCGGAGACCCCTCCCTGTCTGGACCCCGGCCCCACCTCCGGGTAAGTCAATAGGCATTGCTCGCCTGGGAGTGGACGTGGGGAGGGGGCTGCGGAGGTCTGGGGGTCCACTGGCAGAGGGAGGGGGGCTCGGGCCGTGAGGCGCCACGTAGGGATCTGAGTGTGCAGGGTCTGGGGCGGGGGGGCGGGGGCCCGGGGGATGAGCACAGTGCGTGTGATGGCTCTGGGGTGGGGGCTGAGGTATGAGAGGGGAACATGGGGTGTTTGGGGAAGCCTGGAAAATGGGGTAGGGGAAGCGAGAGTCTTGAGTTCTTTGCTGGTGCTCGGAGCACCTGGGGCCCTGGGTTTCCGTAGCATTGCCTGGCATGGCATTTTTGGAAAGTGCTTCACATCCCTCCTGGAAAGGGAGCTGGAAGGCTGCCTGCCTTTCTCCCTCCTGCCCGGGCCCTGGTTGAGAAGCAGCCACTCTTTCCTCCCAATGTGACACCATTGTAGTGCCCAGAGGACCCTCCACCCCATGAAAGAAAAGGGGTGGTGCTCACTCCAGCCCTAGGGTAGGGAAAAGGGGCTTCTGGGAAGCTGGGAAAGGCAGGTGGTCAATCCACGGTGGGGAGTCCAGGGTTCAGGGAGAGTTGGCAAGACCCTTGGTGGGCAACCTGGGCACCTTCTCTTTCAGGGGGAGGGTATCTTCACTGGCTGGCCTCCAGGCTGCCTGGACCTATGCCCATCTCACCTTCTCTGGACAACCCAGCCCTGAGGAGTGGGTTTCTTCCCGGTACCCTGGGCCTGGAAACCCAGGGAGGGCCCATAGCTCCTGTGGTCCTGGATGGGGTGGGCAATGCCATACCCAAGGCCAGAAAGCAAGAGGTGCTGGCTGGCACTGCCACCTGGGGGTTGTTTGGATGTGGCCCTTCAGGGTTGGGGAGCCTGGGTGAATGTCAGCGTCCAACCTCAGCCCCAGGGGTGTTGTCTGGGTGTGGAGAGGAAGGCTGCTGCCCCTTTGGTCCTGTCCTCTGCCTATGATGACTTCTTAAGTCCAGGGTCCTTGGGTTTGGGCCTGAAGTGGTGGTGAGAGAGCCTTTCTGGGCCAGCCCTGGGTCACCAAGAGGTTAACTAGCCAGCCCCACAGTTGCTGCCAGCCACCAATTAGTCTGTAATCAGGCAGCTGCCAACTGTCCCTGGGGGCATGTGGGCAGCCTAATGGGGCATTCTGTGTTGAGGGTGGGGTCGGGGAAGGGGTCTGTGAAACCTGTGCTTAAACCAAGCACCATGCTCT
This sequence comes from Equus caballus, assembly GCF_041296265.1. NCBI lineage: Eukaryota > Metazoa > Chordata > Mammalia > Perissodactyla > Equidae > Equus > Equus caballus. Next base: position 17,476,239 of record NC_091685.1, read on the forward strand.
TCAGAGCCTATTTAGGGCTCACGGACCCCTTCCCTGCCCTCTATGCCGGGCTGCCTGGCTTAGGGACCTCTAGCCCTGTGGTTCGACACCCACCCGACCCTCTGCAAGGTATGAAGCCCAGAGTCAGGCAAACTTAGCTTCAAACTCAGGCTCTGCCACTTTCAGGCTGTGTGCTATTGAGGAAATCACTTCCCCTCTCTGAGCCTCCTTCAGTAAAACAGACCCACTTTCTAGGTCTGCCAGGAGGAGTAAATGAAATGGTGGATTTGAGCTGCTTAGCACGGTGCCTGGTACTCAGGGGAGCTCAGTAGATAACTGCTGAACTCACAGTCAACCCTGTGCCAAGGACTTGATGGGACAGGCAGGCAGGAGCCAGGTGCTGAGGCTGCAGCAGGGACCATGGTCCCTTCCCTTGGGGCATGTGGTCTCTTGGGCCAGGCACTGTCTCTGTCTTAACTATTTTCCCTCCCTCCCTCCTTGCTCACAGACCCTTCTGGTCTCTGGACATTAATTGGATTTTACTCTGCAGAGCCCAGGGTCGAACTGCTACTTTCTGGGCTCCCCCTATCCCTAACCAGGTGCTAAGCTCCGTGGGGTCTGTCAGGGGTCTGGGTGATATCTGCAGCTGCAACAGCAGCTGGCCCTTTAAGGAGAGAAGAAAACAATTATCCAGCCTGGGCATTGCATCAGCTGGAGCCTGGAGGGTCCCTGGGGAATGGGGGGCAGGCTAGTGGTTGATTTCATTAGTGCCATGTGAGAACTCTCACCCGAGTCTGCCCCCTCCTCAGCCACAGCCTTCTCCCCCAGGCCACAGCAGCAGCCCCAGCCCCAGTGCCTCCCACAACCCCACCCCAGGAGCACCACCTTGCAGGACTCTGTGCACCCCCAGCCCAGTCATGGACCTAGGCAGGGGAGGATCTAGGGAAGTGTCTCTCACGAAGGCCTTTTGTGACTCGAGGTGCAGGATATGCCTCCTGTACCTGCATGTTACTGACAGTGGCGTTGTCTCCCCCATTAGTGTTTGGCTGACCTGGGAACTATCTCTCCCACACTGGCATTTTGTTGACCCCGGGGAGGGGTGACTGCCACACTGGCCTTTCGCTGATGGTGGAGCTGTCTCCTACACTGCTGTTTTGCTGACCCAACAGGGGAGCTGTGCCGCCTGAGGCGGGGTGTGTGTGAACTGAGGGCACAGGGTAGAAACAATTGCTCTCTGGTTGGAGGTGAGCTAGTTGGGAACGGTGAGTCACAGGGGCAGAGAGGACACCAGGTACTTGGGCATCAGACAGACCTGGGTTCAAACCCCGCTTCCAGGCTCTGTTACCACTTTAGCAGGTAGCCTCAACTCCTCTGGAAAATAGGAATAGTTGACACCCATACTGGCTACCTGCATCTGGAAGGCGCTTGGGGGGTTAAATGTAGGAACTGGATATTGGGCACCCAGCCCAGGACTGGCAGGTGGAGGGCACAGACTCTATGATGATTCTCTTCTCTTTGCAAGTTTGGGCTCTTCACACCTTGACCTCAAAATGTCTGGACAAGAAAAGGAGGGTTGGGGAGGAGTGAAGAGAAGGGGAGAGAGAGTGCAGGGCCCTCCTGCCTCTGTTGCAGGAAGATGCATTCAGACGCCTGATGTACCAAGATCTATGAGCCAGGCAGCGCTGCCCCCATGGAGCCTGCATTCTAGCCAGGAGACGGCCCGGAGCAGGTAATTACACGTGTGACGTGTGTTGTAAGGTGGGGTTCAGGGAGCCTAGGGTGACAAGGAGTTGAAGATGCAAAGAAGAAGGGATGAGGAAAAGGAAACTGTGCTAAGGCCTTGGTGATGGTGGGAAGAGGCCTGGTGTGGTGGGGGAGGCCAGCAGTGGTGGAGAGCGGGGAGAGAGTGGGCAGGTGTCAGCACAGCCAGGCCCGACTTCCCTGGTCTAGAAAGATACTGGACTTGGGAACTGTCCTGAAGCCAATGGCAGTCCCTAAGGGTTTTCAGCAAAGGAGGCGGGGTCCGATCTCCAGAGAGTGTGGGCTGGGGTCTATGGCCCTCAGCAGAGCCGTCTCAGGAGTCACCTTTTGCCCTCTCCTACTCCTTCCCTGTGCGCAGCCCTGGTGCCCAGGGAGCAGTTTGTTTGTGTGGCACGCCCCAGGAGGGAGGGGGCCAGTCGCAGTCCCTCCAGCTCCCTCTCTCTGGGCCGAGGTGCCTCTCAGCCTTGTTGACGAAGATCACCCCTTGGGGCCAGGTTCTCCTGACCTCCCCAAAGAGCCAGAGGGCAAGAGGCAGGGCTTTGGCACCAGGCTGCCCTATGTTCACATCCCAGCTCTGCAGTTCATGAGGTGGGTGACCTCTGGGAAGGCACACCCGTCTCTGAACCTCAATGTCCTTGTCTATAAAATGGGATTGATGTTATCTCTCTATGGGAAAGAGAAAATGCAATTCCAAATGGAAATTGCAAAGCCCTATCTCAACTTCAGTTGGCATTTTTATTCTATCACTGACACCTACTCTGGGCTAGGCCCACGGCTGGCTGGGGGTGGGGGCAGGGCTGGTTTCCTGAGTCTGTGGTTGCACAGGAGCCTGCACATAGAAGGCCCCACACTTGGTTTAACGTTCTGCTGTCACCATCTTGAAATTCTCAAAGATTTTGAACAAGGGGTCCTGCATTTTCATTTCGCAGAGGGCCCTGAATATTATATAGTCCTGCAAATTGGGCAGGGATGGCAAGAGCCAGGGAGGGACACAGACCTGCAAATAGTTCCCAGGTGGAGGAGGTGGAAGGTGGAGGGCATGACTAACTGTCCCAAGGTGGGTGGGATGTTAATAATAGTAACATTTATTTAGCGCTTACTGTGTGCTAGGTTCTCTGCTCAGCACTTTACAGACTAATCTTCAAACAGCCCTATGAGGTAGGTACTATTATTATTGCTGTTGTATAGATGAGGAAAGTGAGGTTAAGTTTTTTGGCCAAAGTCACACAGCTATCAAGTCGCAGAGCTGGGATTCAAACCCAGGTTGTTGGACCACAGAGCGCCTGGACCTGGACGAGGGAAGTTTTCATTCAGAGGAGGGGCCCCCTCAGCTGGTCTGAAGGATAACTCTGGAGTTTGCCAGGAGGAAGAAGCTGTTGTGGGGAAGGGATGGCTCTCAGCTGGGGAGTGCATGATGCTTGGCCAGGAGAGGGGGAGCCAAAGCTGGATCCCTCCCAGGGCCGAGAGAAGTAACCCTTGGCTTTCATGGCTCTGATTTTCCAAGCTCAGAGCTCCTGGTCACTCTGCCCTCAGGCCCTGTTGCTGCCCTGATTCCTCAGAGCTGCCTGGCCTCTCTCCTCCCTGCCTGGCCCCCTCCTCCCCAACTCGCAGGTCATCACACTCGCTCTCTCAACTTCAGTGATCTCTTCTGGGCTCAGGACCTGCAGGTCTGACTGCTTCCTGGACCACCTTTAGATCCATCACAATCAGCCTCAGGTCCCAAGCCAGGTTCGCAGCTCCGCCTGCCGGCACCTGCTCTGCCTCCAGTGTCCCCAGCTCATCTCTGTCACCACCACCCACCCACTTGCTCAAGCTGGAAAGTTGGAAGTTCTCCTGGACACCTCCCTCTCCCTCACCCCCACATGGCACAGCCGGTCCTCAGCAAGTCCCGTTGGTTCTGAATGCCTCTCTGAGTCCGTCGTCTCTCTCTCTGCCCACTCCCCCATTCCAGGCCACCACCAGCTGTCACCAGGACCCCTGCAACAGCCTCCTAAACTGGTCTCCTTACGTTTCTGTTCGTGCCCCACTTCATTTCACTTTTCACACTGCAGCCAGAGTGAACTTCTAGAGATAAATGTTTCATTGTATCATTTCCCTGCTTTAGACCCTTCCAAGACTTCTTGGAATAAAAGCCAGACTCTGACGTGTTCTACAAGGCCCTGTGGGATCTGGAACTTGCCTACCTTCTTGCATTGTCTTGGACCGTTCTCCCTCTGCCTCTGCTGCAGGACCTGCACACGTGTTCCCTCATCCTGGAATGCACTCCTCCTCCCGGAGCCCTGTTAACTCCTACTTATCCTTCAGATAGGTACCAGCTCGCACATCATTTCTGCAGCAAAGCCTAAAAACCAGAAAGTAAACACCGCCCCCCTCCATAGAGCCTTGTACTTGCTTGTGATGCTCATCGCACTTGAATTGCTTTTTCCTCGTCTCTCTTTCTTGCTAGCCTGTGACCTCTGTGGGGTCAGGAATCCTGTTTTTGCCCAGCCCCGGCACATAGTAGGTACACAGTGAGTTGTTCAGTGAATGAAAGGAACAGATGAATTGTTGCTGCAGCGTCCGAACTGGCCTCCCTGCCTCCAGGCCTGCCTTCTCTGGTCCTTTCTCTCTACAGCCCCAGAGCGATCTTTCTGAAACACAGAACTGACCCTGTCCCCCGCCCCGCTACTTAAAATACTTCAATAGCTCCCCATGGCTGCCAGGAAGCCTCAGCTTCTTAGCATGGTATTCAAAGCCCTTGGTGATCTGCACCCGCCCGCCTGTCCGGCCTCGTCTGCCCTGCTCCCCCACCACACTTTGAACTCCTGGCAGTCCCTCTAACGTGTCAGGCTGTTTTGTGCCTCTGTGCCGCTGCACTTACTGTTCCCTCTGCCTGGAATGCCTCCCCACGCCTGCTTTGTCCCTCTGGAGAATGTCCTTCATTCTTCAAAACCGGCTCAGCTGCCACCTTTGCTGTGAAGCTCTGAGGAACCCTCCCAGCCCTCCCCATACAGTTCGGCCCCCACTCCCTCCTTTGTGTGGATGGAGGCTGCGTCTCTTGCTGCTCATCTCCTGTTAAACTGAGCTCCTCCAGGGCAGGCAGAGTGATCCTTCTTCTTCAGGATTCTTCATCTTTGTGCCTCCAGCTCCCGGCTTCTCCCTTGTCTTAATTAGGTCTTTGCTTATATATAGAAACCCACTCAAGCTGGCTTCAGTCATAAAGAAGGGTTTATTATGAGGACACAAGGCGTTCCTGGGAACAGAGGGGCAGAAAAATCGTTAGGCTTGGAGGTGGACCTTTAGGCTGGGAGAAATTGAAGCAGCCATTCTCTGCACCTTCCTGGCTGCCTTCACCTTTCTATCTCCGTAGACTGGGTTTTCTTTGCTTTTTCAGACGCTGGGCCACCTATAATTTCTGTATTGTGTCCCTCGGTTCCAGCCACATTCATAGATAGAACCCAGGACTTAGCAGATCCAAGTCCAACTTCCAGGAGAGGATCTGATTGGCTCTGAGTGGGTCAGGTGCCCACCGTGGTCCGATCAACTGCAGCCTGCTGGGAAGGAGCACAAAGTCAGACGTGCGAACACGGCTCTTGACCCCCTCAGAGAAAGCGAGGGTCTTTGTTATCTGGGCAAGTACTTTAAAGGACATCTAGTAGAATCCTTAGAGTGCCAGGGTGGGCCTGGTCCCCAGCCCTCCATCTGGACATCACCTGGGGAAAATGGACCTGGTGTTGTGGCTTAAAGGGGAGCAGCAATGCCCAGGGCAGGCTCCGAAGAACCTTTCAAATATCCTTCAGAGGGCTGAGCAGAGAGAGAGGGAGAGGAGACCCTGAATTTTCTCCCCGCTCTTTGGAGTGGGGAGAGAGGGAAGAGGAGGGCATGAGGCAGGCAAGACAGTTCTCCCTCCCAAAATCCTATTCATCCTCAAAGACTTAACCCGTTTCCTTTCCTCAGTGAAGAACCATGCCGTGCCTACCACCCTTTCCCCCAATCAGCTGTTCTTTACCTGCGTTGCTTCTATTTTTTGTACTTCCCTAATAATAAACATTTTTGAGGACTTCCTCTGTGCTAGACGCTATGCACACGCATTGTTTCATTTAATCATCACACCCTATAAGATAGGTACTGTCGTTATCCCCATTTTGCAGACAAGGAAACTGAGGCTCAGAGAGATGACATTTATGGGCTAGGGACACGCAGCAGTGTGACTCCAGAGTAAAAGCTCTTAACCTCAGCTACTTATTCACTTGCCTGTTTGCCTTTTGGGATTGTGAGGGCCTTACAGGCGGATACTGTGAGGATGGAGGTTACCATCCTCCCTCTGCTCCCCACTGCCCAGCACGGGACCAGCCCAGAGCAAGGGCCCCTGACTATGGGATGGATGGATGCAGGTGGAGTAGAAAAGGCATCTCAGGGGGGAGTTGAGGGCTCCTACTCATGGACCTAACCTGTGTAGCTGTGTGACTCTGGACAAGTCTCTGAACCTTTCAGAGCCTCAGTTTTCTCGTTCCGACATGTGAATGATAATTCCTGCTGTGAGGCCTGTATTCAATGGTGGGTGTGAGGACAATTTGTAAATGGGAAAGAACTGAGCAATTTCTAAGAATTGTTATTACCACAATGGACTATGGCAACAGGGTGCCAGCTGGCCACTGTGCCCAAGCTCCTGCAGGAGACGGGCAAGCCCAGGGCTGCCCAATGTGGAGAGAGGCACCTTCAGTGAGACCTGAGATGACTTTCCGTGGCCCGTGGACCCACCCTGATATCACACTGGCCCACACAGTGGGAAAGTTGGTTCCCTTTCACCTCTGTCAAGTCCAAGGTTGTCCCAGGGAGAAGGTGTCTGTGAGGGCCTAATATGTCCTTAATAACTCTCCAACACTTGTTGCCTTCCCCTTTTTAGCAAAGAGATCTCGTCTGGCAGCTCCATGTAGCTAAAATTTAATAATATAGCTTTGTTTCTACTATATTTATTTTACTCACATTTTCTGTTTATTATAAGTGATTTTGGCTTTCCATTTATAGTAGTAACATAAAGTTTCTATTTAAAGTAAATGTATTCAAAAGTGTCAATTTTGAGAAAAGAAATAATGAGCAGTACAGGAATATGGAGACTTGGCAGAAATCGTTGAGAGGCACAGAGTGTCAGTGGATAATGCAAAACTGGGAAGTGGTATGGGGATGTCACACATGTGGACCATTGGCCTGGACAGTCTTGAAGATCCCTTCCATCTACCTGGGACATTTGAGGGTCTCTTCATGCTGTGCCAGCCTAATCCTCTCTCCTCACCTCGTGCCCTGGCTTGGGCTTCTTTCAGAGAATTTCGCTGTGATTGTCCTGCAGACAGAAGAATTTGTGCCACTGTCCCCTCAGCCTGCTTGAGAGGGGGCTTTGGAGTTGGGGAGTCTGGATGAGGACAGGATGCCCCCTTTCTTGCCTGTTTGCCTTGGGGCACTCCTGGGTGGAACAGGAGCTGCAGACTCCTCAGTTCTCCTGGTTCCCATGCACAACACAGGCCTCAGGGCCTCCCGGAGGGCTGGAGTCTCTGGGAGTGCTGACGCTGTGGGAACTGCAGGTGAGGGCGAGGCTGTCTCTGGAGTCTCATGCCCCAGAGCTTTGGGGTCTCAAAGCTCCCCTTTCCTCTGCTCCCCCTTTCCAACGTCTTTGTGCCACTGACTGCCTGCCCCTGGGGTTTGGGCAGCTACCCCAGGAGGCCTCAGAGGACACAGAGGATTTATCCACAGAGCCCGAGACCAGGGCCAGGCAGGAGGGAGGGAAGTCTGCCTGTCCTCTCCCCAGTCCCATGTCCACAATGGGAGGGCAGGCTGGGCTCCAGGGGGGCAGGGAGAGGGGTGGGAGCCTGGGTAGTGTGGGGCGTGTGCCTGTGTATCCATGGTGAATGTCTGAGGGTCTCTGTGAAGGCATATCGTGTGTGTGCGTGTGTGTGTGAGAGAGGTTAAGTTTGCATGTACATGTGTGTCCGTAGTGAATGTAGTTCTGAGTGGTATGTCTGAGGGTCTCTGTGAGAGCATACTGTGTGTTTGCACACGTGTGGGGTGTGTGATGTGTGTCTGTGATAAAGATATCTTTGCTGATATGTCTGAGGTTCTCTGTGAGTGCGTTTTTGTGCAGCATGTGAGTTTGTGCATGTGTGTCAGGGTGTCTTGTGTGTCTGTGTGTGATATGCATGTGGGTCTGTGGTGAACACCTCTCCATGTTATGTTTGTCTGTGAGGCATATTGTGTGTGTGTGTGTGTGCTGTGTGTCTCGGTGGCCTGCGCGCTGGGCGTGGTGTGTGCCTGTTGTTTTGTGTATGTCAGCATCATTGTACAGCGCTTGATGGCTATGTAGTGTGTCTGAGAGGCCGTGTGGTGTGCTCGCGGGTCTTTGTGCCCCAGAAAGGGTCCGGAGGGCGGAGGGGTATGCGGGGGATGCGTTGCGCGTCTGAGGGCGGTGTCTGTCTTGGTTGGGGCGGTGAATGTGCTAGGTTCCCCGGAGGGTCTCCAGGGCAGGCGTGGGGCGCAGGCGGCCCCTTCCGGCTTGGCGCGGGCCTGGTAACCGGAGCCCCTTCCCCCAAGAAATATTGATGCGGCCGGCGCCCTAGCGAGGGGAGGGCGGGGAGCGAACACCGCCGGCCGCTGTCCGTGGTGCTGCTGCGTCTCTCCCGGCAGGGGCGTTGGCGCTCAGGCTGAGGCGGGGCTCGGAGGAGAGACGTCCGCGTCCACCAACACGCTCAGCGTGGTCCCTGCCTCCGAGGATGAGCTAGCCTGTCCCTACTGCCTGTCTGTCAGTTCTGCCACCCCATCTAGGAAGGGGGCACAGGGACCAAATCAGTATTTGGGGGTCCAGAATCCCTCAGGACTAGGTTTACCTGGGACAGTCCTAATTTATACCTGCGATCCTGGTGTGATTGTTGGTAGTGTGCTCGCTCTTGAAAAGAGTCCCAGTTGGATGATAAATTCTGTACCCCCCAGCAATAAGGCTTGCCAAAGGCCTCTTCTCCCACCTTCTCGGCTCCTCCCTGGGGGTTCTGTAGCCACATGGGTGTGCAAGTGCTGTGTGTGTTTGCAGGTGGGAGGATTGTCCTTCTTGTACTAGCACTGAGTTTGGAGCCCTCAGTGCCTTGGGATCCTGCTGCAGCCCAGACCCTCCCCCAGGGATCAAGCCCCCTTCTCCTTTCCTTTCAAGCTGTGTTTTTTTTCAGACCTGGGCCTCCTTTGCCCTCCCACATGCTGGGCTGGGCAGGCCTCTCCTTGGTCTCTATGTCAGGGTGTGGTAGGGCTTCCAGGCTGGCTGTGTGTGTACTCATGGCATGTTCTCTGAGTTCTCCTACTTTTAACCCCTGGTGCTCCCTCCTTCAGTGGATTCCATCTTCCTCCCACCCCTAACTGTGGGTATTACCTCTCGCCCTTTCCTCACTCTGTCCTCTCCTCCGGGCATTCTTCCTTTCCATACCCCACTTTTCCCTCTGAGGAAAAGACCTAAATCCTACCCACTCACACTGCTCTCCTGAGCTCCAGTGAATCTGCTTACCTGCCTAACACCTGCAGGTGGGAGCTGCAGTATCATCTCAGACTCATCACATCTAAAATAGGGACTCATCTTCCCCTTAAGCCAGCTTTTTCCTCCTCAGGCTCTGCTGATGGTACCATTCACCCTTCCTGTGAATCATCTTGGATTCTCTTTTTTTCCTCTCCCCAACTTTGTCCCATTGCTAATTCGAGGCAAGCCCCCAAGCCCTCTCATGACTCCTGGCCGCCCCTTTCCCCTTTCCACCTGCTCTTTCTGAAGCCGTGTGGCCCTTCCCTCTGCCTCCTGACTGCTCTCAGGATTTCTTCTGATTCTGCACTTAGTGTCAGATTGACCTTCGTAAAACATTACATCCAAGCCATGTCAGATTTCACTCCCTTCAGGATTAAAGCCAAGCTTCTTAGCCCTATATTCAGAGCCCTTGTCTGGCTGTTCCCAGCCTACCTTTCAGCCCCCTCTTCCGCAATTGTACTCAACTCCTGTTCCAACTTCACTGCTCCATTCGCCATCCTCTGAATATAACATTTTCTCTCTGGACCTTCCCAGTACTTCCCATCTCTTTGCTGCCACCTCTGCCTCTCCAAATCTCACCTATCTTTTGAGATGCTCTGCAGTGCACTTCTCTTTAATGCCTTCTCTGTCTCCTTATCCTGAAATGTTCACTCCTGAAGAACAACCAGAGTATTTTATCTTTATCTCTCAGTGCCTTGGGTGGCCCGTGGACCAGCAGTGTGGGTATCACCTAGGAGCTTGTTGGAAATGCAGAATCTCAGGTTCCACCTGGGACCCGTGGAGCCAGAATCTGGATTTCAGCAAGATCCCCAGGTGATTCCTGTGCACATTTAAGTTTGAGAGCACTGGGCAGTGCACTCATTGAGGGCCTTGCTTCTGTTTGGGAGTGGCCTTTGGTCCAGGCTGGGGGTACTCTCAAGTGCCAAGTTTAGCAGCCCCTATCAGATGACAAATGCCACATCTAGCTAGATCCCACAAGGTATGGGAGGAGGTGGATGGTGGAGATGGCTGAGAAGCATGCATACGCTGCCTGGACCCTGCCCACCTGGAATCTATGCCCCACAAGGCCCCAGGGCTCAAGCTCTGTAAATCTAACTCCCAAAGACACTTCAGTGACACATGGAGGAATCAATTAATCAATAAAAAGAGAGTTATCAAGCATATAGCAGGACTTTTCCCTCTTCTCAAAACACAGTGGTGGAAATGTCTGTTATTTTAAAGTATGTTTTGAAAAGAAAGATATGTATGTTAGTTTTTTCTTCATGATAACATTAATACAGTTTCCAAAGTGGTAACTTTAGAAAACACAATATGTCACATGAAGAAAATAAAAGTGACTCACAATTCTACTACCCAGCTATAGATACTGTTGATTCAATGTTTATTTAAGATCATCATTCATTCAACAAATATTTAGAGCCCTACTATGTGCCAGGCACTGAAGATTCAGGGTGAAGACGATGACATCATTCCAGTTTTTAAGCCACTCACAACCAGGGGCTGGGGGATGGGAGATAAGCACTGAACACAGTTGTCCTAGGGCAACTGTGACAAAGTACCATAAACTGGGTGGCTTAAACCACAGAAATTTATTTGCTCACAGTTCTGGAGGCTGGAAGTCCCAAATCCAGGTGTTGGCAGGGTTGGTTCCTCCTGAGGGCTCTGAGGAAGACTGTTCCATGGCTTGAGGTGACAGCTGGCAATTCTTGGTTTCTTACTGTCACTCTGGTCTCTGCCTCCATCATCACATGTGTTCTCCCTATGTTCTTTGTCTTTACATGGCTGTCTTCTTGTAAGGACACCAGTCGTACTGGACTAGGGACCAACCCTTCTCAAGTATGGCCTCAACTAATCACATCTGCAGTGACCCTATTTCCAAACAAGATTATAGTCTAAGGTACTGGGGTTAGGACCTCAACATATCTTTTTTTTGGAGGGGACACAATTCAATCCATAACAGGCAGGGACAGTATTAAGTCTGGGGGAGCACAGCAGGGAAGACTCATCTGGGAAGACTCTCCTAGGAAATGACATTCAGACTGGGGCTGAGCAGTGAGCAGGGATTAGCCAGGCAAGGGTGGCTCAACAGACAAACACGGGTCCTTGGAACATGAAGGTGGGGATGGGCTGGGGAAGAGCGTTCCAGGCAGAGAGGGGACAAAGTGGCACTTTTGAGGAATGGAAAGAAGGCAAGTGGTGCTGGAAACCAGAGAAGGGGCAAGAGCACAGGAGGAGCTGGCTCATTGGCTTGTGGGCCTTGGTGAGGAGTTGTACTTTCTCCAGAAGGAAATGGGGAGCTACGGAAGGCTGTCACGCAGGAGTGATTCATTCGGCTTTGTGAACTGTCTCCTCACAAGATTGTCTGAAGGCTGTGTTGTTCCTCTATGTCCCCAGTTCCGAGGGAAAACGTATGGCCATATCCTCAGGAGCCCCCTGGCTGAGAGAAGACGCGTAGGAGTCCTGATCAAGGAAGGAAGACATGGCCATACCCCCAGCAGCCCTTAGTCCAGGGGGAGGATGAGCCTTGCCCTCAGGAACTTGTTCTGAACAGGACACAGAGCACGCCCAGCTCTGGGTCTGCCTCACCCTTGGGTGTCCTGAGTCCTTGGAATGTCGGGGACACAGGTTTGGTTCTGGCTGCTCCACTCCCTGCCCTGCTGTGAGGACTTCTCTGAGAGTGTGTCCAGGGCAAGTGCATGACCCAGGTGGGTCCCTGAGGTGAGAGGCCTCGATGCTGGGGGAGACCAAGGGCAAGGTCTTGCAGAGGCCATGTCCTCATCACCCTTTTCTCCTCAACGGATGTCTGGATATTGTCTTCCTTTGCAGGACCCAACCTCTCCGGTGCTCAACCCATCACTTACCACAACCTCAGAGGGCCATCCCTTTACTATGTGTGATGGGAGTGGGCCCCTCTCCCCAAAGCTGCCCGTCTCCCCTTGCCTGGGCTGGGTAGGCCAGGCTGGGTGGAGGAGAAGTGGGTCAGCTTGGTAGCCATGGTGACAGCAGCTGCTCCCTGCCAGCCTTCTCATCTCCTCACCACAGACCTCACTGATGAGCTCCTTTGTCCGGCCTGTAGAGATGGGGCCAGGAGGGTGAGAATGGGGGCTGGAGTATATATGAGTGTGTGTGTGTGTGTGTTCAAGCTCACACAAGTGCCTGCTTGGAGCTGATATGTGTGCCTCATCCAAGGGAAGCCACAGATCTGGGTAAGACACTCCCACTTCCCTGCACACTGAAGGGATGGGGCTTCCTGCCTCTCTGGGCTGGGCAGGGGCCAGGGGAGGGTGTGTGTGTGAGTGTGTGGGGCGTGTACACACATGTGAGTCAGTGAACGCCCCTGGCTGACAGTGTGGCTACTTCTGTATGCCTTTGTGTGGATGAATATCTTGTGGGGGGTGCATATCTGTGTATTAATGTGATTGTGTCTTTAAGTGTGTATCATCTGTGTGGGTCTGTATGGTGTGTAATCACATATTTGAAATTCTGTGCCCTGTGTCTCTCCCTGTGTGTGTGTAGTGTGCGTGTAAGCCTAGTTTGGGGGATACAAAGGTTGTACAACCAGGAGAGGAGCTGGCATAGTGCTCCCCGCTCAGGCCAGCCTATATCCCCCAGCACCTACCAGCCCTGTCACCCACTCATCTCCCCCGAGGGTGAAAAGGAAAGGAAACGAGGGAACCCCTCTCCCCTCATGTGGATGCAAGTACTGGCCTCTGACATGGGCATAGATTGGCTCAGGCCATGTGGTGGGCAGCCCTGGTGCTGGATTGTGGTCAGGGCTGGGGTCTCAAGTGCCAGACCCAGCATCCAGGGAAAGGCCAGGAGCTGAGATGCTGTCAGGGATGATCACAGCCTCATGCGCCAGTTCCCATCTCAACTGAGAGGTGCAGGGGCCCAGATCCCACACTTATCCTGGGCTCTGAGTGGAAGCCTCTAGAGCTGGAGTGGGAGGTGATCCTGTTAGTCTCTCCCGTGAAGTGGTTGCACCTGGTATGCAATCCAGACCAATAAGCACAAACACCTGTGCAGTCTTTTACCCTTGACAAAGGCGCTATTATGAGTAGTAATAATGAAATTGCCCAACTGAGCATTTAGCATGTACCAGTCCTTATTTCGTGATATTTCATCTAAGACTCCTCAGGCAGGCGTTATTATCCCCACTCTAGAGATGAGGAGCAGGAGGCTCAGGGAGTTTGTTAAAGAAATTGCCCTGCGTCATCCAGCTTGTGAGTGGCAGATCTAGGTTTTCAACTAAGTCTGTCTGCCTCCAAAGCCTGTGCTTTTAATCACTGTGCTTTCCTGATCCTCATTATCTCATCTGATCCCCAGTCCAGTCTGGAAAGTCGGGCTGGGTGCAGGTGGTGAGTAGACTCATTTTATAGAAGAGGAGATGGAGGTTCAGAGAAGCTGAGTGACTTGCTCAGGGTCACATGGCTGGGGGTGGAACCAGAAGTGCCCCCCACTGACTGCTGGGCAGGTCACAGAGTATCTGCAGAGGGACACAGACCCCATTAGTCACAGAGAGGACAGAGGAAGGAAGAATGGGGTCTAGAGCTCCTTAGCAATTGGACATGGATGAGTCCCTCATGTGTTAAGTCTTAAAGTTGTGGGTGGGGCTTCAACACCAGCAGTTTGACAGTAAAGTGCCTAAAGGCACATTATGGGACCCAGGCATTTGGACAGTTTTACAAAAGAGGAAGCAGAGAATCAGAGAGTTTAAGTGATTTACTCCAGGTCACACAGCTATCTCCAAAGTCAGTCTTTTCACTCCACAAGCTACTGGAAGCCTCTGAGGACAGATGTCTTCGCTAGCCCTTCTTCTAAGCTCCCCTCTTTCCTTCCAGACTCTTACCACATCACCTCCTCCTGGAAGCTACCCTGATTGCCTTCACCTCCTTTCTTGAAAACTGACGTCTCAGCAGAGGTTAACTGAAGCCTGTGTAAATGCCCTAGGGGGGTGCTGTTGGGAGGGGCACAGCCCCCTGTGATGTGGAACACCACGCTCAGATTCCCCAGCTTGGTGAGTTGGGGTTTTCTTCAAGGTGAGAGGTGGGGAGGAAGCACCTGGCAGGTGACGTGGGACCCGGGAGTTAGGAGGCTTGGGGTGGAACTCTGGTTTCATCAGCAACTTCTTGTGTGACCCTGGGTGTGTCTCTTTCCCATTCTTGATTTCCTTCTCTGCAAAATGAAAGGCTCAGGCTGGAATAGGGATGGCAGATCACTTTTAACTCATGAGCTGGTTCTTATCAGTTGGTGCTGGAGCAGTGTGGAGAGGGATTCTGAGGTTAAGTCTGGCTTGATGGGAAAGAGATGGATTAGTGATGTCTGCTGTGGGTGGAGGATGGGGAGAGATGGTAAGAGTCCCAGTTATTTGCCATCCCTTCCAGCCTAACAGCCCATCATCCTGTGACACATTCTTCAGTCTTTCCTGTGGACAGGGTGGATAGCCAGGTTCATCTTGGGCTTTTGGATGGCCTCACTGACTCTCAAAAAAGGCTCCTTGTCTGGTTAGACACACAGTCGAACAGACTGAGGGGCCCTGGGTGATCTGGCAGAGCCCTGAGACCCGCTGCAGTCAGGATTCAGGAGAGGGTTTGGGGAGCCTTTAGTGTCCTGAGACCCCAGGTAGCGGCCAAACATCGAGGGCTGGAAAGAAAACGCTGGGCTTATTCCTTGGGGAGCTGGGGAGGCATTTGCTGGCATGGAGCTTGGCAGGAGTGGGCATCATCCCTCCTCCCTGGAGGGTGAATCCGAGCCGTGGTAACAATGCTGCTGCAGCAGTGGATGGGAGGCAGCAGGGGGAACTTCACAGCAAGGGCCCCGTGACCCAGCGAGGTCATGGAGGCCTTACCTGCCTTGGGGTGCCGTGAGCTGGGCTGGGAAAGGGACCGTCCCGCTCAGAGGCAGGGGCTTGTTGAAGTGACTTTTCTGGAAAGGATGTGATTCATTTAGCAACCTTAGAACCAGCAGAATGTGAGATGCCGTTCTGTGTCCTGCGGGCCCCTCGCCGTTCTGCCCCCATCTCTGCCTGCTGCCCCTTTCCCATCCCTGTGGTCTGATGGCTCAGGGCTTGCTGTGCAGTAGGACTTCCCTCCTCATAGGAGCCAGGTGGCCGGCTCTGTCTGTCTCTCTGTCTTGCCCTCCTTGAGCTAGATTGGCTGCCAGAGAAGCGACTGGAGCCCCAGTTCTGAGCCTGCCGCTGCAGTCCGTGATCACAGACACTGGTCTCCCAGTCAAAGGACTTTTAGAAATCCTCTAATCCGACCCCTTCATTTTACACACAGGTGAGGAAACCAAGGCCCAGAGAAGGTGACACAAGGAATCTGTATACATTCTAATCCCACCTCCCTATTCTTAACTGTCCCAGGCTGCCCTCCCGAGGACTCCTGCAGCGGGGGTCAAGCCCTAAGACCTTGGGTCCAGGGCTTTGGGTCTGGCTCCTCCTATCTCCTTGGGGATGGCCTGCCTGCCTGGGCCCTCCCAGGCATTCATCAGCTCTCCAGGCCTCCTGGGTGACCCCTGGGTACTTAAAGATTAGAAAGTGGCTCTGGATGGTGCAGAGTCCTGGATGTCAAGCCATCTGCTTGTCAGTGTCATTCATTATTCACGAGGAAACATGAGCGCCTGGGTTGGCAGGGTCAGGAATTTTGTCCCTTGCCCTCTTCCCTCCCTTCCCACCCCCTGGGAGTGGTGCTCCACAGCTTCCTGTAGGGTGCACGGGACAAGCACTTGCTTTTCCAGCTGTGTCTGGGTGGGGCTTCACTGCCCCTTGGATGCTTGTGCCAGCTGTAGGCACCTGGGCCAGAGAGGTTTTTCTCCTCATAGATAATTTCCTTGCAGTTTTTCCAAAGAGCCCAGAGACCCAGGGCAAAGCCTGAGTGGGAGGGATGGGCCCACATCTTGGGTGAGCTCTGGGTTGAAGGGGCAGGGACTGCTGAGTGTGTCTATCTCTTTGTGGAAGCAGAAGACCTGGCTTCAAGTCCAGGCATTGCCACTTCTTAGCCGAGGAGGATGGCAAGGGCTTGACTTCTCTGAGACTCAGCTTTCTCATCTGTGACATAGAAATTAACTACATGCCTAACAGAAATACTTTAAAGAGTAAATTATGCTTGCACTGTAGCAGATTCAAAGTATCAGATGAGCGCTGGCCCACCATCCACCGAAAGACCAGAGACCCAAAAAACAAAACAACTGGCACTGGAACTGGAAACTACGGAGAAGAGATCATCATAGGCCCGGGTCCAGGGGGACTTTCCGTCAGCTGTCAGGGTGATGAGGGATGGAGGAGAAATACAATCTGGGGCTCTGCACACACCACGGGGTGGGTGAGTGAGAATAGTCCAGGCAGCCACAAAGACAGCAGAGCACAGCTTTGACTCGTCCCCACAGTCAGCCCTAACTCACCAGGCTGGCAGGAGCCTCGCGGGCCAGGAGACCAGGTGGCCATTCTCAGCCAAGTGGGGACTGTCTTCCTGGTCAGCTGGAGGAGTGCCTTCCCTTTCCCATCCCCATTTTCCCTCCTCTTTCCATGTCCTTTTGAAAAGCCGGATTCCCTCAGGGTGACAGGCCTGAGGTCAGAGGCTTGAGCAGAGAGACCTGAGTCCTGGGGTGGGGAGCTGCCCTGGGAGAAGCCCTGTGGGCCGGGACAGAGCCGGGAAGGGCTGGGCGCAGAGGCTGTTGGAGCGGCCACCTTTCTTGTACTCTGAGCAGAGGAGACCAACTTTCAGCCAAGTTGTAGAGGCTGACAGAGGACATCCCACCTCTGTGCAAAACAGGGCCCTGGATGCCCGCTGCCCCACTCTCCGAGAGTGGCTCCCGGCGCCCTCTGTCCTCTTCCCTGGCCCACATCAGCACCATCATTAAATATTTAATTGCGTAATTAGTTATTTACTGTCTGTCTCTCCTCCTGGACCGGAGACTGTGGGAGGGCAGGACCCAGTCGGCTTAGCTCACTGCTGTATCCTTGGCGCTCAGCATAGGCCTGGGAATTTCAGGGGCTTAAATATTTGTTGAAAGCAGCTAATGGGGAGAGTAAATTTATATACTCTGGAAAGGAATTTGGCAATATATTCCAAGAATCAAAAACATTGTTGATGCCTTCGGTATCAGGCAGAATGCTTTTGGATGTAAGAGAGGACCCCTGATTCAAACCTGCATAAGCACTGGAATATAGAACTGGAAGAGCAGAGAAGGCTCGGGGGGCCCTGAGGTCCTTTCTGTCTCTGTTGTGCTGCCCTCAGCAACACTGGTTTTGTCTTAGAGCTGGATCCTCTCTAGGGGGAAGGGTCTTGAGGGAAGGAGAGAGAGAGACACAGAGGGAGAGAGACCTCCCCTTTCTCTTGTAAGTGTGGAGTCCAAATCTCCCCCTTAAGTCACATTGGGCCAACTTAGTCATGTGCCCGCCCTTGGACCAGTAAGAGTTACCAAGGTGAATGCCACTTCCTGGCTTAGGCTAATCAGGATCGGCCACTAAAACAAGGGGGTGGGGTGCTACTTGGACAAAACCAGCAGTCTGTCAGGAAGCAGGAAGGGAGAATGGGTGTTGGGGAAGCTACCAGCAGTGTCCACATCCTCTAAACCAGGCACTCCATTTCTGGGAATCCATCCTAAGGAAATAAGCAGATAAAATGAGTGTAGAAAGATGTTTATTGCAGTGTTGTTTAAAAGAAAGGAGAGACAGAGGGAAGAGGGTGGATGGGAGGGAGGAGGGGGGAGGAGAAAGTCAGACGATCTAAGAGGTAACTGTACTGGAATATTCAAGTCAATTATGCTACCTCCATACAATGGAATATTATGATGGCGTTAACATTTATACAAAGTGTTAATGACATTGAGAAATGCTTGTGGTATAGTGTTAAATGAAAAATACCAGGATATAAAATTGTATTTGCAGTGTGAGTTCAGTTATTTTAAAAAATGCATTGAAAAGAGGCTGGGAAGAAATAGGTTAAAATGCTTACAGCAGCTGCCTCTCAGTAGTGCCCTTAAGGTTGACTTTTGCCTGCTTCTTTATCCTTTGCTGTACCATCCCCTTCAAGCAGGAGGACCCCTCCCATGGTCTGCACCGGCTGGAGCCAGTTTTGTTCTCCTTGTTCTTATGATTGACTCTGAAAATAACGATCACTAACACTTACTGAAGATTTACTCTGTGCCTGACACTGTTCCAGGCACTTTCACATGCACTAATTTAATTCTTACATCAGTCCCATGAGGTAAGTGCTTTTATTCCTCGTTTTGCTGAGGTGTTCACTGAAACCCCAAGATGTACAAGATGTCACACAGCTAGGTTTTGCTGCCAAACCAGGTCACTTGCCAGGGTAGCCATGTGCTAATGAGAATAGTCCCATTTATTGAGCCAGACTCTGTGCATGCTCTTTACATTTATTTGTTCATTTAATCCTCACAGCCTCAGAGAGGCTAGGTGACTTGCCCAAGGTCACACAGCTAGGAAGTGGTGCGGCCGTGATGGAGTAGCCTGGGGTCTGATGTGGGACCCCTTTGTCTCTCCCTCTCCCCACAGGGTTGCCTGAGGCCCTGCCGCCCCGTGGACCATGTTTAACGGGGAGCCGGGTCCAGCCTCGGCCGCGGCCTCCAGGAATGTGGTTCGGAGCTCCAGCATCAGTGGTGAAATATGCGGATCCCAGCAGGCTGGGGGCGGGGCCGGGACCACCACTACCAAGAAGCGTCGCAGCAGCCTTGGGGCCAAGATGGTGGCCATCGTGGGCCTGACCCAGTGGAGCAAGAGCACGCTCCAGCTCCCCCAGCCTGGTGAGGGGGCTTGGGACACCCAGGGGCCGGGGTGAAGCACCCTGCAATGGCTGGGCACCCAGGGACTGTCCTCATGGGTCATGGGTGTGCACTCCCACACCCGCAAACACTTATGTAGTGCTTGCCATATATCAGGCGCAGTTCTGGGTCTGGTATCTGTCCTGACTCATTGAATCCTCATATAACTCTATGAGGCCGGTACTGAGCACAGAGAAGAGAAGTATGATGCCCCAAACTACATAGCTAGTAGGTGGTGGAGCCTGGATTCAAACCTTAGCTGTTGGGTTTCCAAGGTCATGCTCCTAACCTTTACGCTCTGCTGCCTCCAAGCACAGACTTACATATTAATCAGCGATTATTTATTAAACTGCCATCGTGTTCCTGGCACCGTGCTAAGTGATACCACCGCTTCACAGACACATAGCCATAAGATACAGTCTTACCTGTATGTCTGAGTTTCTTAAGTACAAGTAGCCACACAAACGTAGTTACGTAGTCATAGATGTATGTTACAAAGTCACAAGAGACACACACGCAAAGACGCGTGCCTTGCTCAGTCACATAAATAGTGTGCTTACTTGCTCAGGTGAGCCACCCCTACTGCCAGGAAAGCACAATACACTCATTCACATTGTACATGGTCACAAATAAAACCAGTCATGCACATCACACATACACAGTCCTGTGGGTACCGATGCACAGACCCAGATCAGAGAAGCACAGTTACACACGTGCACACACAGTGGTCACAAAAACATGTCGCATATGTGTACACACATACCTCATGAAGCCACATTCACACACACCTTAACAGCTACATCCTGATAAATATACTTTCTCAGATGCTTAGTGACAGAATCCAAGTTGTCCTCGTTCTGGTGGGTGACCTACTTTGTCACGTACAGCGCACCCAGACCCCACATCACAGAGGAGCCAGCAAGACCTCTTCACTTCGTGGCATCAGTCCAGACACCAGCTGGTTTTGTTTTAAAATCTCTTCCTGCTTATTTTGCTCAGAGTAACAACTCTCCCAAGAAACCTTCAAATAGGCAGCTGGATGGGGGTGGTGAGGGGGCGGGGGCGCCAGAGGATCCAGGGAGAATGCTCATCAAGACTCCCAGTTGGGGCTGGGCATGGAGGACTTTTCCAAGCCTTAAAATAGATTTTTACAAAACCCTCCACAGGAGCATGTGGGATGGTCTTTTCCAGCAACCAAGCTGTGGTGTGGTCTCTGGCTCAGGGAAATGCTAGATGAGGAGAGGGCTTGAGGCTATCAGTACCCCGGGGTGGGCATGGCCTCTGTGAATACGTAGTGTAGGCATGGCACTAGGGAGTCAGGGAGATGGGGATCTGGGGATGCAGGAGTTGGGCTGGGACAGGACCAAGGGGTGGGATTAAGGATGGGGATTAAGATTAGGCTGTCAAGCAGGTGTTGGACCCCATGAGTGGCTTCAGGAGACCAAGCCCTGCTGATCTCTGGCTGATTCAGCTTCAGACCCAAAGGCTTCTTCAGGCCCCAAGTGATTTAGAGGGACAGTCTTCCAAGGCCAGGGCAGGGGTCTGAGTCACTGGGAGATATTTCAGTGATCTGCCTGGGACTGTCCACCTACCTAGACTTCATAGTCAGCAGGCGGGGATTGGAGCAGACACCAGAAGACCTCCAGCCTTGAGGGGAGATGAATGATGATGGGGCTTCTGGATCACTTGTCTCTGTGGTATGCAAGGGCATGGCTGAAGGCCTGGGGCCTGAGCCAGCAGAGTGGCCCAGATGCCCTTCCAACTTAAGGTCTCTCTGAATCATCCAATGGCTGAATGTCAGAGCAGGAAGGGCCCCTTGAGACCGTCTAGTCCAATCTGCTGATCTTATCGATGAGGTATACGAGTCTGGAGAGGAGAAGGCACTCTCCTGGAGAACAACTTCAAGTTGGCCTTCAGGGCCACACCCTGTCATTTACTAGCTGGGTGACTCAGGCAAGGTACTTCACCTCTCTGAACCTGCTTCCTCGTTTGCAGAGTAAGGACAATAATACGTTCCTTGCAGAGTTGTCCAGGGGATTAAATGAGACAGGATATGCAAAGGCACCCAGCCTTGTGCCTGGTGCACAGTAGACACTTGGTAAATTATTGGTGTCCTTAATATTACCCATGGTCGTATGGTAGGTCCAAAAAAGAAGTGAGTTCTCTGGCCTCCACAGCTCTGCCCCTTGCTCATAGCATACTCCTCTCCCATCTATAATTCCTTGTCCTCATTTTTTTTCTCCCAGGCCTTGAGGTTGCCAGTGTCCCAGCTTGGAGCCCCATCCTGGGTGGAAGGGTCTGGCCCCAGAGGGATATATAGGGCTGACTCACTGTGGGCACTGGTCCTGGGAACCCTGTTCTGGGAAAAGATCCTACCTAGCAGGGTGCCCCTGCTGCATCTGGGTGGGATGGCTCTGTTCCCTGCATGGCTAGAATGTGCAAAGTGGGGAGGAACTCCTCTCTCACACTAATCTTCTGGGATCTGGGTCTCTTCCCAGGGGCCTCCTTCCTCCCAGTTTATTTGTACCCTGCATTGGCTTGAGCCCTGCATATCTCCTCCTCTTGGTTTCAAAGCCTCTACCCTAGTTCAGGCCCCATGATACCTAGCCTGGACTATTGCACCAGCCTCCTCTCTAGTTCCCTTGCCTCCTGTCTGCCCCTTCCAGTTTAATCCTCACGTTGTCCTACAGAGGCCCTCCAAAAACTCACCCTGAAACTTTAGAGGACTAGTCCTGGCTCTGTAACTCCCCATGGGATCTTGGGACAGTCGCTTTCCCACTGGGCCTGTTTCGTCTTCTGTAAAATGGAGCTGAAGAGACTCTCTCCACGTTTCCTTCTAGATCTAACATTCTCTAAGTTGTGGGAGCATTTAGGAGGGTGGGTCAGAGCTTTGGGGTCCTAGGACACAGGTGCGTTCTGGCCCGGCCTTAGACTGAGTCCACACAGGGCCATCGTGGGCTATCCTGGCCCCTTCCTAAATGGGGCTTCTTTTTTCAGTACCAAGGACAGTGGCTCTTCGCGCCTTGGCTCTGGGTCAGGGTGGCGAGAGGGCTCAGGATTATTCCAGGAGGTGCCACGGGGAGTACTGCTGGAGGCTGCGACTCCCTCTCTCTTATATGTGCTGGGACAGATGGGATGGTTCCTGGAGTCCTTCGGTCTCCACAGAATTACTGCAAGCAGCTTGGTCCAGTTCTCTAGAGAGAGAAACCACATAGAGTTACTCCCCAAATCAACAGGGCTCAGAGACTGGACAGGTGTGAAGCCAGCAGAGGAATGTTCTCTGAGGTTGCAAGACATTTCTCCTAGAAGACATGGAACATAATCTCTGCTGAATCACATCTCAAACCAATGTGGAGTTGGTGGAGAGGAGTGAAAAGTCGCACGTCAGTCGACTGGGAGGCAGTAGGCGTGGGGTCTAGCCTCAGCTCTGTGGGCGCCTGGACCTCAGGCTCCCCATCTGTGAAATGGCAGGGGTGGGGAACTAACTGAGGTCTCTCTAACATTTCAGAATTCTGTGACTCCTCTACCCACAGGCTCACAGTGGGTTGGGCAGGTCAAAGAAGGTAAATTTTCTCCCAAATGGGTCAAATCTTCCCCAAGGTCTGGAAGAGGTGGGGCTGGAGTCATGAAGCAGTTAGCTGTGGCTTCAGCTTGTGTTGTATGTTGTAGGGGGAGATTCGAGGGGAGGGAGGCTGAAGGGCAGCCCCCACAGACCCATCTGTCTTCTAACTGGGTTAGAGGGGATGTGGCAGTTAGGAGCCAGGGACAGGGTGAGTCCCCCCACACCCACCATTATTGCTCAGGCCTCTGTGTGTGGTAGGTCACAAACCATTTGTGGGTTTGCACCAATGTGTGTGAGTAGACGGGTTCAACTCCAAGTGTTATGGTGTGAAGGTCACATGTATGTGGCAGAGTAAATCGTGTGTACGTATGACTAAGACCCGGTAGGACCATTTGTGACTATGTGACTGTTGTATGCACGTACACATGAACATGACCTTGTATGTGAAATCAGTGTATTCATATATGTGATTGTTGGCACTCGTGTATGTCTACTTATGCCTGTGTGAAAGAAATAGCAAACTAATGTGACTGTGTATGTGTGTGAGAGAGAGACAGACAGACAGACAGACAGATTGATGGTCTCATTGACTCCTGGATAGCTAGCTATTCTAATATCTCAGAAGCTGGGATGGTTTCAGAGAAGACATTCTTCCTCACCACCCGACCGGTCCCAGTCCCCATCCTGTCCACTAGTGATGCTAGTCTTCTCAGCCTTCCCCCACCCCCAGAGGGACTTCCTGAAAGATAAGTGGGACAAAGCAGGAGGAAGAAAGTCCCCCTTTTCCCAGGCTGGGGTCTTGAACATCCCCTCTCTGATCCACCATTGGATGTGGGTGGGAGATGGGGTTGCTGGGGTAACCAGCTCTCCCCTCCCCACTGCTTTCAGGGGCGATGCTGCCTGCCCTACCCCTGGCCTCTCCCCATCCCTGCAGGCACCACTCTTAATTTGTCTGGGCCTCTAACCAGTGATGGCAAATGGCTCCTTTGGTATAGTCCCTATCTGAGTGCCACTTCCCTCCCCATCAAGCTCCCCAGGCAGCCAAGCTTCAGCAACGGAGGTGCCTGCCAACCCTCAACCTGTCTTCTGCTGCCTCCCTGCCCCGCCCAGGAGGAGAGGGTGTCTAGAGGGACCACACTGCAATGCTGAGAAGGTTGCCATGGAAACCCAGGCAGGATGGTGCGCTGCTAGGAGAGGCAAAGTGCCCCATGTTCCCTGCAAGGCTGAGGAGGGTGGCTGGGGTGGGGGTAGAGGGCCTTCTGAAGAGGAGGTGTGGAGAGGCAGGGGTGAGCTCTCACCACACAGCTTCTGGGATTCTGCAGACCTCTCTCTCAAAGCCAGTCCGTTCAGGTTAACCCAGTAGTTCCTCTCAGTTGTGCTTCCCTAACAGCTCTCCACAGTCAGACCCACCGTGGGAATGTGTGTTAGTCTGAGAGATGCCAGGCTTCACAGGGGTTTTTTGTAGGGCCTGTGAAGGTATCGGAGAGGACGGTTATGAGGTCTGGGTGGGATAGGGCTCACAAGCATACTTGGAAGAGGGAAAGCAAATCTGGGGATCCTGGAGAAGGCAAACTTTCCAGAAAAGAGGCAGGAACACTTAACCTTTTGGGGCAAGGGCTGAAATTGAGTGGGAAGGTGGCTGTCAGGGCAGCCTGGCCAGGCTGAGGGCTGAGGGCTGCAGGGCTGGGGCTCCCCACCCCCAGCCCCGCCACCCCAGCTCTGCCTCCAGCCTTTCTAGTTCGCTTTGTCTGTGCCACTGCGCTGAGCAGAGGTAGAGGTCAGGCTGCAGACCGGCTCTAGAGGTCATCTCAGCATTGCCCCTGCTCCAATCAGACCCCTGCCCATTCTGCCCCCTCCCAAGAGGGTGTCTTTGGCAGCTCTCTCAGAGAAACATCTACCATAATCTGACCTTTTTGCCTTTCTATGCTTTGGTGGGGGGCGGTCACAGAAGGGGCCACCAAGAAGCTGCGCAGTAACATCCGGCGGAGCACAGAAACGGGCATCGCTGTGGAGATGCGGAGTCGTGTCACGCGCCAGGGCAGCCGGGAGTCCACTGATGGGAGCACCAACAGCAACAGCTCCGATGGCACGTGCGTGCAGCCCACCCGACCCTGTTCCCTGCCCTCCTCAGTCCCTCTAGTCACAGAGCCAGGGGCAGGGTGGGAAGATCTCCCGGGTTGGGTTCCATCCCAGGTGTCTGGGTTCCTCTGTGTCCCCGCTTCCCTCCGTCCTCCACTCTTGGGGCCTGGGCCCCAGTCTTCCTATTGCTCCAGGTTGCTGCATCCCATTGGAATAACCCCGGTGGCCCAGGAACTGTTCATCCTTTCTGTATGTTTCACGTCTCCCACCTCCCAGCACCTGCACACCTAAACCCTCCTCCAGCGGAGAGGGTTTCCAAAGAAAAATGTGATCTGAAATCTTTTTACATCTAAAACCATTGATACGGCTCAGATGAATGGAGGTCTCACAGGTGGCCTTGCTTGGCAAGGAGGTTGGACTAGATCAGTGGTTTTCAAACTGCGGGTGGTGACTCATAAGCAGGAAGTAAAATGAGTCCAGTGAGTCAAAACCAGCATTAGAAGAAGAAATAGAAAATTTAGATATATCCTATAGTAAGGATGAATTACCTTGTGAACTTTTGTTTCCATTTTTTTTTAATGTATAGATTCGCATAGGTCTGTTATGTTAAATGTATTTCTTAAATTTGCGTGTGGATTGCAGTAAAAAATTTGAAAATCACTGGGTCACATAGTCCCTCGGATCTCTTCTAAATCTATGAAACTGGTTCTATGACTAAGATTTTCTGATTCGGCTTCATCAAGGCCCAGCGATTTCAAGATTTTGTGGCTCGATTATTTAAGATTTTATGATCGTGTGTCTTGCTACTAAGCCTGTTTCCATGAATGTGGGTCCCACTAGCATTTATTGCATCTTACCGCATGCAGGGGATCCCTGGGTGTGTCAGACCAGTGTTTCTTGCTCTAGGATCTACCAGCCACTATCAGACCAAAAACAGTGTCTCATTGAACACTCACAACAACCCTGAGGGATGTTGGTTCTACCGTTATCTCCATTTTCAAGTGGAGAAACTGAGGTGCAAGAGGAGGGTGAGGTACCTTACCCAAGGTCACAGCTATTCAGTGGTAGTGGAGTCAGGATTTGAATTAAGCTATAACCTTTGTTCACAATCTCGACCCTCTCTATACCGAGCTCCTGACATTCTGTGACCTTGAGAGTCTAAGTTTCTTTATTTAACCTTCTCAGATCCTATTGTCCTAAGAATGTGATATTAGGCTATTGCTGACTGTGGCCAATAAGAGTGAGTGGGCCTTGAAGCCCCTTCCTGGGGAGTAGGGGAGAGACACGGGCCATCTCCAACAAGATATGCAGCCTATCGCCCCTCCCCGCTTGTCACCGGCCAACAGGGACTCAAAACCAAACGGTCCAACAGGGGATTTGTTCTGGAACAACGTTTGATCTCTTTAGCCAGGAGCCTGAGCTGTTCTAGAAGATCTTAGAACTTTGCTTGGTCCACGGCGGCTCATCAGCAGATGTGGGCCAGCCCTCCTCCATCCGTCCTTTTTCTGCTGGCCACATCCAGAACATCTAGGCTTGAGGACATGAAAAAGTAGCACATTTCCCTGGATGATGATAATAACAGCAACAATAACAATAACTGCCATTTATTGTTTCCAGTTTGGAACTTTTCACGAGCTGTCTGCCCTAGTCCTCGCCATAACCCTATGTGAGTTGGGCATCATCTGTGTTTTGCAGGTGAGGGAGGCCCCTTACCTCATAGAGCCTCTGTTTTCCCATCTGTAAAATTGGATCACAGCTCCTGCCACACAGAATGGTTGTAGGGATTAAATGAACAAATGCACGTGGAACATTTAGTGTGCTCTTGGCACTTGGCCAACTTTCCATCACGGTCAGGTTTTGTTACTCTTTCCAGGACCCCCCTTTCCCCCAGCCATGGACCACCCACCATCGCTTGTCATTAATCTCAACCCTGTCATTGTGTTATTTTGGTCTCAGTTGTTGCTTTGGGCACCACCTCACTGTTATTGACTTGCATTTCAAACTTATGGTCAACTAAACCTCCGTTCCTGGAACTTGCTCCAGGCATTGAAACTTCTGGCCTTTGTCTCTGGTTCTTGGCATTAACATCCCCTGGTGAGGACACAGGTGTCCAGCAAGCCCTGCCTTTTAAGAGTCACCTTAGAAATTCTAGTGCCTGAGGATTAAATACCATCATTATTATGTTTATTAGTCTCTTTTCTCAAGTGGCATGAAAATACTTTTCTTTAATGTGCAGAGATGAACAGTTCTGTTTGTCCCCAGCCAAAGTAGTGCACAGAGGCACAGAAGGGTGTACCCAGTGTCCCAGGGGCAAAGCCACTGCATCTCGCCATCCAGATACCCTCACATGCGCCTCTGCCTCCTTCTCCAGGTTCATCTTCCCCACCACCCGGCTCGGGGCCGAAAGCCAGTTCAGCGATTTCCTGGATGGGCTGGGACCCGCCCAGATTGTGGGGCGACAGACGCTGGCAACACCACCGATGGGTGAGTCTTTTTGAGGGCAGGGCGAGTGGGGTGATGGCAGCCACGCAGCAGAAAGTGTGCGCTCAGTAGGGGCCCTGCGTGATGCAGTGCACGCAGCAGAAAGGAGCCCTCACTCAGGCTTTTGTGCCAGTGAGGAGTCAGCATAGCACTCATCAATCCCTCCCTCATCAGAGGGGAAAGGGGGTCCAGCCCTTCTCTGCTACCGGTGCCCTGCAGCAGCTCTGCAGCTCACTCCCTCTCTCACTTCTCCACACTTTCCCCGACTGCTGTGCCCAGCAGTGCTAGTGCCGTGCATAATATGGTGAACAAATTGTCATAGCAATTGACTTTCATGGAGTCTGTTTTATCACCAATTCACTGCATGACCTTGGGCAAGTCACTGCCCTCCTTTGAGCCTCAGTTTCCTCATTGTAAAATGGAAATAATAACACCCAGCTTAGTTCTGCAATCTGACAATTTATTGAGTTCCTCATTGATGCTTTCCATGGCACCTTTTAGTAATTTCCTCTTCCCCTCCCTAGAGCTGGGAAGCGCTTCCTGGAGTCTGTACTTGGTCCTCTTAGCTGCAGTTCTGGCTCATTTCCTGAGCTCTCAGATGGACCCCTCCCTCCCTCTCTGTCCCTTACATATTGACTGTGTTGGCTTCAAGTAGCTCCTTCCCAGGCCCAGCTTCCCCAGAGACGCAGCCTCACCTCCACCCGCTTCCCCGTCAGTCTGCCCTGAGCAGTGTCTGACCCAGACGTCTGCACTCAGCCCTCATTTGGACATTGTTCAACCTTTGACCTCATAGCAGACAAGGGAGCTGAGCGCAGACAGTGCCCTGCTGCAGGCTATGCAGCGGAGCTGGGATTCTGTTCCAGCCAGGACTCTCCCATCCCACTGCCCTGTCTTCCTCCAATGTGCTCCTACTGGAAGAGGGGTCCACGGGGACCCTGGGGGTGAGCGTCAGCTCTCATCTGGCTCTTGGATCAGATTTGGCTAATTCCCAGCCCTTGCTTTCAGACTGTTAAGGGCTTGGGGAGTCTGCTTTTCCCAGCCCTAGCCAAGGGCTGGAAGGTAGTGAGAGGAGCCAGCCACTTCTGCCAGGCTAATGCGCCATCATAGCCTGGAACATTTGTGTGTGGTGCCCCCTGGTGTCCCAAACTGGGAAGGACGGGTTCGCCTTTGCTTATCTTGTTAGGGATGTTACAGTGAGACAGAGGAGGAGATTAATTCCTGAGGCCTCCCCTCCCCCTTCCCCATGGGGAGGTCAGGAATAGCTGGAAGGAGGGGGATGAATTCCAGGATGTCTCCTGAAAGTAGCAAATCCCCATCTTCTCAAATTGGCAAATGCAAACAATTGCATGATGGCTCAGAGAACCTAAAATGGGTGACTGAATCCAAAGTCTGGCCCATTTTCATTTTTCTCCACCAGGCTTGTGATCCTGCATCCCTTTGAAGGCTCTTCCAAGTGTCTAGCGCATAATTTCAAATTCTGCTAACCCGTGTTGAGCAAAGCTAAGAGTTCTAGAGATCAGATAGCTGACATGCCTGCACACACAAAACTTGCCCCAAATGGGTAATCCATTTTGTGGGAGCACAGTGAGGAGTTCTCAGTTCTCTGCTCCCAGGGAATCTGCCGGCTTTCCCTCCATCCTTTGGAAAGGGTCCGACCAGGCCCTCCTTCCCAGGGCGGGCCTCACATCCTGGGCAGGCTCATATGGCAGCGTCTCTTCAAACTGATAGCTTTAAATACTTGATGTATATTTAGGGCAGTGGCTGAGGGCTGCTGTGTAGGGGAAAGTGAAGAGGGGCCACTGAGCCCACAGCCTCCCCTCTGTCCTGACACAGGAAGCTCTGTCCCCAAACTTGCCTATTTCACTCAGTAAAACACATGCCCACTCAGTTAACCAGACTTAATGGGAGGTTGGCAGCCATTTGCTGTTACCCAAGCATGCCCCTTGAGGGTCATGCCCCCACCCACCCCAAGGGATTTATCAAAGCATTTCTCAGCTGCTTTAAAGTGGTCTCTGAAGGGCAGTTCTGGCGCGTGCAGTTTCTCCATCTCGTGCCCATTCCCGTATTGTAGCATCCTCTGCAGATGGGCATTCTGCACAGCGGCTGGCCAGCCTGCCCCTTGGTCTGGCTCTGCCTGGACTCTCCCTCTTCTCCCTTGCAGGGGACGTGCACATTGCCATCATGGACCGGAGTGGCCAGTTGGAGGTGGAAGTGATTGAGGCTCGGGGCCTGACCCCCAAACCTGGCTCTAAATCCCTCCCAGGTGAGGCAGAGCAGCCCGGAGCGCGATTTGGGAAATGGGGTCTTGCCAGGGAGGGGTATACAGCTGAACCCTGGGTCTAGCAAATCTTCAGCTCCCCATTGGCCTAAATCGGCACTCTTGACACTGGAGTCACAGCTTGCCTGGAAGGCCGGTGAGCAGGGGTGGGAGCAGGGGAGGATGGAGGAGTCAGCGTTTGAGTCAGTCTCTTCCACCTGCTGTCCGCTGGTTGGCTCATCCTGATCGCCTTGCCCTCCTCCAGGATCGCTTGGAGGATAGGGGGTGGGGCAGGCCATAGCAGTCTCCTGGACCCCTCCCATCATGCTCTCTCTCATTCCTCAGCCACCTATATCAAGGTTTACCTGCTCGAGAATGGGGCCTGCTTGGCCAAGAAGAAGACAAAAGTGGCCAAGAAGACCTGTGACCCCGTGTACCAGCAGGCTCTGCTCTTTGACGAGGGGCCTCAGGGCAAGGTGCTGCAGGTGAGTGTTATGGGGCCAGTGGGGCAGGGCAGACTCTTGAAGACTGCAAGTTGTAATTTAAGGTTATTTAAGATTTTTTTCATTTATGATTTATGCTGTGCCAGGCACTGTACCAGGTGATTAATATGCATTATGCATTTATTTTCACAACCCATCGTGGTGTTATTGCCCCTAGTTGCTTCATAAGGAAACCACGGTTCAGGGGGATAACTCAGTTGCGCCCCAGGCTGCACAGCTGGTAGGTGGGAGCAGAGTTTGCCGGCCGCCTCTTTCTTCCACCCGGTGCTAATGTTCATTGCACTTCGGCTCCACGCCAGGCTCCATGTCAGCTGCTTTCCAGTTGTGATCTCGTTTTATCCTGGAGATGATGCCGTGAAGTAGGTATGGTTCGCTCCATTTTACAAATGAGGAAGCAGTCTCAGAAGATGAGTGACCTGCTTGAGGTTTCAGCTAGTGACTTGCAGAGCCAAGTTGAGCCCAGAGGCTCACCCCAACGACAAAGAGTGGCAGTGCCCTTCGCCGCAGTCCTGGGAGGGAGGGATCCTCATGTCCGTTTCATAGATGAGGCGCCTGAGGCAAAGAGGTTAAGTGGGGATAGAGCCAGTGGAGGTGGGTCTCTGTGTTCCGTCCTGGGTTCCCGTCCCAGCTTGATCACTTACCAGCTGTGGCGGTCTGTTGTGAAGATGAGACGAGAGAGGCATGTAGAGGCCTCGCATAGTGCCTGGCACACAGGCAGCTACTCGCTAAGCATCAGCAGTGATGGTGGGGGCTGCCTGCCTTGCCTGAGACCACGTGGGTAGCAGAGGTCCTAGACTCTGGGTCTGCTCCCTCCTGGGCAAGGCTGTCATCTGGGATGCCGGGAGGCTCTGGAAGTCAGACGCGGGTTCCAACCTCAGCTCTGCCACCAATTACTGTGTGTCTTTGGGTTAGTTAGTTAACTTCTCAGAGCTGCAGTTTCCTCTTTGTGGAAATAATAATACACAGCAGCTCTCCCTAGATGGTTGTGACAATCAGGATAATGTCTATAAAGTCTGTAGGATCAAGCGCAGCACATTGTAAGTGCTCAGTAAGTTGTTGCCTGAAATCAGTCTGAGTTCTGGCTCTTTCTGTCCCATCTGTGCCCAGGCGAAACTTGTAGATACCTGGGCCCCTCCCAGCCTAGGAGTGGAGGAGATGACTCAGCTCCTCTCTCTTTCTCCCCCTGCCAGGTGATTGTCTGGGGAGACTACGGCCGCATGGACCACAAGTGCTTCATGGGCATGGCCCAGATCATGCTGGACGAGCTGGACCTGAGTGCAGCGGTCGCCGGCTGGTACAAACTCTTCCCCACGTCCTCAGTGGCAGACTCCACGCTCGGATCCCTCACCAGGCGCCTGTCCCAGTCCTCCCTGGAGAGTGCCACCAGCCCCTCGTGCTCCTAAGGACCTCAGGAGGAGACTGGGCTGCAGTGTGGGAAGGAGTACCTGCTGGCCCCCACCTCCTCCCCTGTACATAGTCTTCATGTCTTTCTGGATCTCTTGCCCTGCTGCATGCCTGTTGGCTACTGGGCCCATCCCAGCTGGCAGTGGAAACTGTAATGTGTGTGCGTGTGTGTTTGTGTGTGTGTCTGTGTGACCATGTTATATCTGTTCATATGTGTGGGTATAGTCAGTCTTGGTGACTACATGGGCTAAATCCATGTTTCTCTGTGTCTTGTTGAAAAGAAACCCAAAGGAGTGTTGTGTGGACACAACTCCCCCTGAGTCCAGGGGTGGAAGTGGGGGACGCGGCCATCGGTCCATTCTGCATGGTCCCGTGTCCGGGGCAGAGCCCGTGTGCCCTGCCTGTGCCTCCTCTTGGTGGTCCCTAGTTAGTTTTCTGTCCTGTCCTTTGTCCCACTTTGCCTCTCCCAGCACTGCTGCTCTTTTTTGAGGAATGTAGCGTCCCCTGTCGCTGGCCACTCTGAGGCCCCTCTGGGAACCCTGACACCCCTTCTCCCCACCCCAGCATTCTGGCAGCTCTTCCCACTGGATGCTTCTGCAGTGTGTAGCATGCTCACCTAGTGCCCTGGCCAGGGCCCCAGGGAGCAAAGATGCCCGGGAGCCCAGGGCTTGGGGACTGCTTTCTCCCTCGGGCCTCCTCCCTCCTGCAAGGTTGCTGGCCGCCTACCTTAGAGGGAGCTGCCTGTGCCTCCCTTAGCGTTGCTCTTCACCTCCCGTCTCCCTGCAAGCTGCCTCACCTCCCATATGCCAAAGGAGCTCTCCCAGTGGCCCCCAGGAGGTGTGATGGGAGGGTCACGACCTCCAGGAAGCCGGCCTCAGAGGGGATGTTATCTGCCAAAGCAGATAATCCCTGGAGGCCCCTGTGTCCTCCCTTGGCCCTGAGGGTGGCCCTGTGCCCCTCCAGGCTCTTCCTGTTGAGGCCTGCTTGTGAGGAGGTGCCGAGGGCAGGGCTGTTTGCTGGAATTGGGAGGGTGGGGGCTGACTTGCTCTGAGCCACTGTCAAGAATTGAGAATTCCGTCTGACCTTTGCAGATTAGCTGCGTGAAGCTGATCATTTGGGCTTCTGTTCTTTTGCTCATGTCCAGACCAGGGTTTCTGTCTAGGAGCTCAGACCTGCCTGAGCTCCAGCCTCCTGGCTCCGCAGACAGCCTGGTTCTGGACTCTAGACTGCCACAGTCACCAGCTCTGTACAAGCAATACTCCCCTGCAGCCCCCCGCCTCCCTGGGCGCCGCCGCCGCCCGCTGGAGCATGGCCTGGCCTGTTTTAAGCCCCTCACCTGCCTCTGCTTTCTCCCGCTCTTGTCTAGTCAGAGCTTCCCAAAGCCACTCAAACCCTGACTTGATTTCATGGCTGGGCCCTGTTGGTGGGGACCAGTGCCTGGACTGGACCTTGTGAGACGCCTGCTGGGAATCCTGCAGTCTGGCTCAGGAATGCCCAGATCTGCCCCTCTCCCTCCTCAGGTCTAGGGCAGAAGGTGAGGGGTCGCCCAGGAGACAGACACTGCAGCCTGTGGGTCCATGTCTGGTGGGGAGGAAAGAGGTGGCAGGAGAGGTCCAGGTAGAGGGCAGGCTCTCTCCGCCTCTTCCCCAGACATCAGCGCCTAGGGCTGCCATGACTGTAAGGCACGTCCTGACGTGAGGCGGGGGAGCTGCCCAGGGGGCGGTGGAGAGGTCTCGGGGCCTGAGTGCTGGGCTTCCACTGGGAACCAAAGCCGATGGGCGTGGAGGTGGATCTGGAGGGAGGGATGGAGGAGCAGGCTCTCTGGAGATAAAGCCATCTCCACCCAAAGGGCCTTCTTCTGGCAGGGATCCGCATTAGGCCGAAGCCAGAGCCCTGTCACCTCCCTCCCAAGGAAACGAGGGAAAGAAGCCAGGACCCCATCGGTCCTGCCGCTGACAGACGAGTAGGTAAAGGAGTAAGGAAGCGGACGCAGTGAGCGCCTGTCTTCCGCTGGGGCCTCCCTTCCTGTATTATCACCGACGAAACCGTGTGTGTGCAGGAGGGGCAGGCGGCGGCTGGGTCGAATCTTCTCCTTCTGCAGAAATTCTCTCCCATTGTTGGGACTGGGTAATGCATGCATTTCTCGGGTTTCTAAAATGAGGCAAAGGGCTCTGGACCCTGAGCCTAGGGTGAGGAGAGGGAGGAAACTCACTTGCAAAAGGGCATCTTTATGTCCTGGCTGTGATGTCTTCACCTCTAGAGCTGCCACCCTCGGGATGCTGTGAAAATGCTCTATGCCTGCAGAATGGTGGGATTCTCAGGGATCCCCAGGACAGTGTAGACATTGGCTGATGACTGGTGATACCTAGACCATGCAGTCACCCCCAGAGGGTGGGGGGATTTCAATGAGGGCTGTCACCCTCATTCCTCCAGGGGCCCAGGGAGACAGTGAGAGGAGGCGGGGAGCTGCCAGCAGAGAGGCTGCCGCTGGGGAGCTGTAGGCCATGTGCCCCTGCCTCTAGGGGAGGGCCAGTTAGCACAGGGGAAGTTCTAGCCAGTGGGGGCGCCTAACATGTTGGTAATTTGTCTGACCTGCCTGCAATGCCCCGCTACCAAAACTGCCCAGGAGTTGGGCCTCTCCATGTTCACCTCTCTAATGGGAAGTAATCCCCGCAAGCTGACCTTGGGAATTAATTCTTTTTAATCTTTTGCACCAAATAAGTTACTAATCCCCACCGGGACCTTCCCCCAAGAGGGCGAAGTCGAGTGAGGCTGACACGTATGTGTGATGGTAAGCGGCTGGTTCTAGGGCCTGTTTCTCGGGATCCTGGATACAGAGCCTTGTCTGAGAAGCCGCTCTGGAGCTAGCCTGTCCCAGGAGAGGGGGGAGCCCATGTGTGACTCCTGGCCTTCCCTGGGGTGGGGAGCCTCTGTCCCTTGAAGAGGGGATGGTGGGAAAGGAGGGAACATGATCCCCCCGAGTTCTGCCTAACCTGGGGCCAGCTCACTGCCAGGTACAGTGTCCCAGCTCCAAATGCTCCCTCACCCCAGATGAAGCCTGGAGCTGGTTACAGCCTGGGGCTTTGGCATTGCGTCTTCCTCTGCTCGGCCAGGATGCGTGGAAGATGTGGCAAAGATAGGAGTGGCCCTGTGGCCAGGAACCACGATGGATGATTCAGAGCATCTGGCTTCACGTTTCTGCTCTGTTCCATCTGTCCCACCTCCTTCATAGACTCCTTCCCTACAGGGAAGTAGTGATGGGTCTTTAGTATGAACCGGGCTCCAGCAAATGGGGCCAAGTCTTGGTTTGACAAGGGGGATTTGATCCTTCAGGGAAGAACTCTCTTCAAAACTACTCCCCATCCAGTCTCTCCCACCACCCAGCTCTCCTAGGAAAGGAGCACGGAGGCGGCCCTTGGGATGCAGCGAGTCCTAGGCATTGCCAGCATTTCATGGAGCTGAGGCAGAACCTGGGAGCTCCAGAGAGAGGGCACCATGTAGCTCGTCACTCATGGGACCAGCGGTTAGAGCATTGGTCAGGCCATTTCTCCCAGGGGCATGACACCCCCAGGGCAAGCATGCCTGAGCTCGTCTTTACTGCCAGCCTTGAGGAGAGCAGACACCCCCCCCCCCCTTTTAAAGACAATAGAGCCCTCCAAGGGTACTTCTTTGGAAGTGAAATGTAGCACAATCTTAGACTGCATTACCAGGAGCCCCGACATGCTCCTGGGGTTCTTGCTGCACGCCCTGCTGCCCAGGAGACGCTCCTCCTCCCTGGGGCTCCAGAGCTCCTAGTACCTCCGATTCCCTATCTTCCTTGGCCCGGAAAGCAGCAGGGCTTCTGGTTCTCTGATTGCTTCCTGCACTGTGCAAACTCTGTACGAGACATTGCTGCCTTTGCATGATGTTGTAGACGAGTGGTCCTTCCCTGGGGGAGAGGGAGGGCACATCATTCAGGGCCGGGAGGTTGTCCAGCAGTGTTGGCAGTGGCCTGAGGAGACGGAAGAGAGGCCTGCTCCCCGCTGACTGCCTCCCACCCCCCCCCAACCCCCCATCTCTTCCTCTCCTTGTGCTTTCGTCTACAACATCCTGACCCGTAAAGAGATTCTTTAAAATGCTGCTTCCTCTACTGGGTGATCGTTCACTGAATGGTCAGGAGGCGATGGGAATGTAGACCATCCCCTGCCTACTCCCTCAAGTCTGCTTTTCACTCAGATCAGAAGAGACTGGGGCAAAACTGAACAATCATGATCGAAGGGCAGGGGAGCCCTGCCTCGTCCCGTGAGGGCTGCTGGGGGCTGGATCGGCCTGGTCTGGCTGGGAAAGGGTTCTTTTGAAAGAGTGCCTGAGCATCTCAGAGCAATGTCAGTGATGCCAAAGAGAGCGACTTGGCCTCCTTGGGCACCAACCCTGCTGGCTGAGCTGCACAACCGCGGCTCAGGTGTTGGCCTGCCTGATGGTGGGACCTTGTTCTCTGACAAAGGGCTTAATCTTTCCATGTAGCAAAGCAACTCCCCCTCCCCCTAATCTTGAGCTCGGGCTTTTATGGGCCCAGCAAGGCTGTGCCTGTGAGGGAAACCACAGCAGTGAGAGACACTTGCATTCCCTCAGGGGCCTGGACTGGCTGGGGCAAGTGCTGGTTGAGAGGCGGGAATGTTAAGTGCTTTGGGAAACTCGTCCAGGGCTCTGGCTGGAAACTTGGCCAGTAAGGACAGGGACCTTGGGCCTCCCAAGGAGTTCACACTGATGCCAGGAAGAGTCCTTGGGACTGAGTTCCAGAGAGTTTGGCTAACAGAAATGGGCTCTGGGAATTTCCAGGGCAACAGAGCACCCGTCCCACTGGTCAGTGGCCTGGACAGCTGGCTACAGGGAATCAAAGGCTGTTATATACGGTTTGGCCAGAAACTGTGACCCCGTGCAAGACTCCTCACTTTTCTGGGCCTCAGCTTCCTCATCTGCAAAATCAGAGCATTTGCTAGTTGCTCCATGGTTCCCTCCAGGTTTCAAAAGTCTGATCTGGAGCTGATGAGGTTTGCGAGCCTGATACACCCGGCACCTGGTTCCACGGGCTGGTTTCTTCCCGCCCTGAGTGCCCAAGCTGGGTGCAGACCCTCCTCCATCCACGCCCGGATGCTGCCTCTGACAAGAACTCTGGGACTCCTAACAAACTCTGCTTCCACCTCTGCGGTTTGCTTTCTCTCTTTTCTTCTTGTGTAATGGGGAGAAATACTTGAGGGTGGTCTACAATGGACAGTTTTCAAGGTGCTGATGTGACGTCACCACCTCAGCTGCATCCTGCGTGGGTCAGTATCCCCACCAGCGCATGAGGCTGGGTCGGTCCTCATTTCTGCTTCTAGAATGACATCAGTGGGGGAACTGAACATCTGAGAATATTAAAGGAAATGCTCTCTGATGGGAGGGAACTTACTTCCCTTCAAAGTGTTTGACTTCTTAAAGCCACTTCTCTCTCCAGAATGTCTTTTACCAGACATCTCAGCAGGCAGAGTGGCTGCCTCCTTTGGGAAAGTTGGCCTGATTGTTCTAGCCACTCCTTTAGAATATAAATTCACAGGAGGCAGGATCCCCTTTTTTAGAATTTCCAAATGCATCCTGCAAAGAAAGAGAGAGCTGATAGGGACTGACAAGCACACTGTTTAGATAAGAAGCAATTAGCCTTTTATATCTGTGCTCTATACATTTTCTATGTGCAGCATATTTCCAAACTTCTCGTGGCTCCTGGGTGGCAGGTGGACAGCTGAGAAGGACTGCCGGCTGTTTCGTACAACGTTCTTGCCAATTCCCTTGAGGAGAAAATTCTTCACGTGGCTTCTGCATGTACAGTATTTGAGCAGCAAAAAATGATTAAAGTCAGTTTGAAAATGATCTCGTGTGTTGCTTTCTGTGGACGGTTCTTGATTCTAGGAGAGAGAAAACAGTGTTCCAGGTGACTAAAACAGGAGGAGGAGGCTGCCATGGCTGAGAGGCAGGAGAGGCTGGGACCTCTTAGAGAAAGCCCTGGAAGATCTGACCTGGGCCTCTGACTCCTGTTGGGAATTCTTGCCACAGTGATGTCCTTGGGCCATGGTCTCTGACTGGTCCAGGCGGCATCCCAGCTCTGTCTCCCAGGGTCCCTGCTTACAGGTCCCCAAAGCCTTCTATTCCCACAGATGAGACAAGGGATGCCCAGAGCCAAAGAGAGGGGAAGGTGAGATGGAGCTAAGGCCACTGCTTTCGACCCACTGTTCGTTCCTTTCTGAGCTCTTGGGTGCAGCAGCTCCGCTCAGGCATGGGCTGGGGCAACCATTCTTGTTCAGCCACACCTGATACTGGCAGTAAACGTAGCAGTTGACCTCCAGCGCTGTGAATGACAGCAGTCATTGACCCCTGGAGCACCCTTTCACCTCCCTGCCTCAGGGAGGGACTGAAAGGTATGTCAACAATATGTCACTTCTGAGCAGAGCCATTGTCCCGTAGGGTTGGGTCTAGGGATGCAGAATATTGACAAAGGAAGAGTAGCAATGTCGTAGCACTTGCTTGCTAGGGGAAAGGCTGGCATCCTGCATCCCAAGAGCCCTCCAGGGTGCCCTCCACTGCTTTGCCCCTTGCTGTAGGCCTTGTAGTTCCAGTGGGCACCATCTCTTGAGGGAAGGCTCAGGAGAGCAGTATATGAGCTCTGGGGCTCCCTTGGGTTCTATCTTTTACTTCCTTTCCACTTCTGCTCTCTCCCTCAGACATCCTATATACTCTTAGGAGTATATAGTTCTGGCCAACAAAATTCTTTCCAAAAAAAAGACAAAAGGGACAGACAACAAAAACTGAGATCCAGAGAAAGAAATTCTGAAGGATGTTCTTCAGATGAAAGGAATATAGCACATACCTCATAGGGTTATTGGGGATTAAAATGAGGTAATATGTTTAAAGCACCCAGAACAGTGCCTGGCACACAGTAACGCTATGTTTGCTATTTTTAAGGAAAATGATCCTAGATGGAAGGGCTGAGATGCAGGAAGGAAAAGTGAGCAAAGAAATAGGTTTTTAAATTAGTAAATATTAACATACACAGATTGTAAAACTATAACAATGTTTAGTTTGTAAAATTAAAGAAATATAATCATGAACTAAAATATTGGACTATGATAGCACACAAATTGGTCCTTGGAACATTCTTGAGGAGGCTAAAGACATTGAATAACCTCAATCTTCCTTAAGTATCCATTCTAAAACCTAGAGTAAATACTAAGAAAATAGAAATGGAATCGAGTAGATGCAAAAACCTTAAATATAAGCTATGAACTCCAATAGTTTATTAAAAAATGATACATCACAATCAAGTGGCGTTTACCCCAGGAGTGCAAAGGTGGTTCATTACTATCAGGAAAATTCATCACATTAATAGACTAAAGAAGAAAAATCATGTAATTATCTTAATGAAGAAAGAGCATTTTATAAGGTCTAATTATATTCATTATAAAAACTTTTAGCAAATAGAAGGTAATTTTCTTAATTTGATAAAAGTCATATACCAAAAAACTAACAGCAAATATTATGTTAATGGAAACACTTTTGACACAGTCGCCTTAAGATGAATACGAGGGGGCTCACTATCATTGCTACCTTTTAATGTAGTTCTAGGAATCCTGTGCAACACCATAAAAAAAAGAGTTGAAAAATTGAAAAAGAAGAGATAAAACTGTCATTTATAGATAATTTGACCACAACCTAATTTTTAAAAAACAGAATCACTAGAACTAATAAGAGCATTCAGCAAGGTTGCTAGATGTAAGATCACCCTACAAAAATCAATTGCATTTTTCTATAACAGCTATAACCAACAAATAATAAACATGAGATATTAGACACAATAGCAATTAAAATTATAAGGTAGGGATTATTTAAGAATATACAGACGTCTATGGAGAGAATTTTCTAACTCTGATAGAAGAGTTGACGATCTGAATAAATAAAGAGACATTCCCTGTTCTTGGATGAGAAGGTTTAATATATAGATATTAAGTCTCCCCAAACGAATCTATAAATTCTATGTAATCTAAATAAAATTTTCAGTTGGTAAGTTAAGAAC
Organism: Equus caballus; assembly: GCF_041296265.1. Classification (NCBI taxonomy): domain Eukaryota; kingdom Metazoa; phylum Chordata; class Mammalia; order Perissodactyla; family Equidae; genus Equus; species Equus caballus. The sequence continues at coordinate 17,515,653 of NC_091685.1, forward strand.
TAAGCTAACTCTCCAACTTATACGCAATAGTACAAGGCCATGAATGGTTAAATCAACTTCTGTTTAAAGAAGAGAAAACTCAAAGATTGACATGTATATCTGGAAATTAATATGTGGCAAAGGGGGCACCTTCAAACAATGGGAAAAGATGGGATGTTTGAAATATGTGTTAGAAAAGCTGATTCACTATCTGGACAAAACAATCCCTAACTAAACAAAGATGCAGAGATAAGCCCTCGATGGCTGAATAGACCCAAAATCAAAAGGTAAAATGCAAAGTCAATAAAAGTTGTGAACTAAGTTGTGAACTGAGGGCAAGGAAGAACTTTTAATATTTCAAAAGCACAAATCACGCATTAAAAATTGTAATGTGATTACATTAAAAGTAAGGATTTCTATTTAATGAATGACATCATGAACAAAAGTTAATACACAGATTACAGAATGGTAATTTGCAATGTCAAAAAATGGCAAGGGATTAATGGCTAGAATCTACAAGGAAGTCCTGCAAATTGACAATAAAAAGATAACTTCAGTGGGAAAATGGGCAAAGGAAATGAACAGGCAAACTCCAAAAGTTAATAAGCATATGAAAACAGCCTCAGAATCATTAAATCAGAGAAATGCAAATTAAAACAATAATAGGATATTACTTTCTACCTATAATAGACTGGCAAAAATTAGAAAACTGGATAATGTCAAATGATGATAGGCACATGCGGATACAGTTGTGCAGCCATTTTAGAAAGCAATCTGACACTACCTGGGCCAATTATTTGCAGACTCTATGACCAGTAAATTTCTATATAGATCTGTTGAAGGGACATGTACAAGGATATTCACTGAAGCATTATTTGTGGTGGCATGTGGTAGGCAGAATAATGGCCCCCTGAAGATGCCCACAACCTAATGCCCAGAACCTGTGAATATGTTAATTTACATGGCAAAAGGGACTTTGCAGATATGATTAAAGACTCTGAGATAAGGATATTATAAGGAGATTATCTGGATGGGCCCAATCTAATCATCTGGCTCTTGAAAAGTGGAAAGCTTTTCCCACCTGTGATTAAAGGGAGATGTGGTTGCAGAAGAATGGCCAGAGAGCTGCAGTGTGAAATTAAAGACCTAACTGTATAGAGAGTTAGTCATACCATGTTCATGGATTGAAAAACACAATAGTGTTAAGATGTCTGTTCTCTCCTAATTTATCTCTGGATTTAATGCACTTTCAGGAAACATCCTAGCAGGCTTTTTCAATAAATTGACATGCTGATATTAAAATTTATTTGGAAATGCAAAGGACATTGAATAGCTAAAACAATTTTGAAAAAGAACCAAGTTGGAAGACTTATGTTACCAGATTACAAGACTTACTACGAAGTAACAATGGTATTGGTATGAGGATAGACATAAAGATCAACGGAACAAAGCGGTGTGCAGAAACAGACTTAACACATAGCCAATTGATTTTTGACAAAGTTGCCAAAGTAATTTAATAATCTTTTCAACAAATGATGCTGCAACACTGGATACTTGAATGGAAAAATATGAACCTCAACCCTTCACATTATACACAAAAATTAACTAAAAATGGATCATAGACCTATAAGCTAAAATGATAAAACTTTTGGGAAAAAATACAGGAAAAAAACCTTCACAAATTTATGGTAGGCAGTGATGTCTTAGAACATAAAAAGCACTAACTCTAAAACAAAAATAAAAGGATAAGTTGGATTTCATCGAAATTAAAATTTCTTCTCTTTGAAAGACACTATTAAGGCTCATAATAAGATGACAACTTAATAAGACAACTGAAGTAAAAATAGGCAAAAGATTTGAACAGGAGTGTCACAAAAGAAGATATAAAGTACATGAAAAGGTACTCATTACCATTATTCATCAAGCAGCTGCATACCCACTAGCATAGCTAAAATTAAAGACTGACAGTATCTAGTGTTGGTGGGGACATGGAGCGGCATTTTTGATAGAAATATAAAATAGTACAACCACTTTGGAAAATAGTTTGGCAATTTCTTATAAATTTCTCATTTGCTTACCACACAGCCCAGCAACTCCACTCCTAGGTATTTATCAGGAAAAATGAAAATATACGTCCACCCAAGGGCAAAAATGCTCATGGCAGCTTTATTCATAATAGCCCAAAATTGGAAACAATACAAATGTCCAATGTATCTGTCAGGGTTCAATCAGAATACAGAAACCACACAGTAATCTGAACAAGGAAATTTTAACGTTAAAAATTATTAACCGTAGCTGGGGAGTAACTGTGACGGCGTACAGAGAACTCTACAGAATATCATCTGTAAATCAGATCCAGATGGTTGTGTAGGATCTAGACTATGGTCACCTTCCAAACCCCACTACCTTGTAAATGCCAGGGTAAGGCCATTTGAGAGGATCACAGCTTTAGCAGGAATGTTGGAAACCTTCCGTCTCCCCACAGGAGGTAGATTCTCAGAGTGGGAAAGCCTTGACAGTCATAGAGGATTATCCTGGATTATTCCTGGGATACGGATGAGATGGTGCAACTGGAAGAAAGTTACCCAGGAAATGCCAGTCCTGGTCTGTCTGAGGAGAGGCCCCTGCATTCTTCTCTAGCCCAGCCATCACTGGTCCTGCATCTTCCATGGTTTGGCCATAGGCCCAAGTGGTGTGAGGGGCCAGTTACAGAGGGAGTTGCCCTTCAAGACTGGCCAACCAGGCAGGGATAAGGGACACAGGAGGAGCAAACTGCCTAAGGAAAAGGGACTTGCTAAAGATCACCACAGCTTCCGAAAGTGGGAGGCGTTGTGGACCTATAACAGTAACAGCTGTAATTAATAATAATAATCATTATAAGAACAAGTTGTGAAGAAGTCACAGAAGAAACCCGGCAAGCAGCTCCTTCATGAGTAACGCCTAACCATGGGTGTTGACCCATTGGCCAACGTTCGCTGGTGCTGGTGGTCAAATAGTAAGTCTCTAGTCTTGACTCGTGTGTGTGTGTGTGTGTGTGTGTGTGTGTACTTGCTTTAGAACTCCAGAGACTGATAAAGAACATCTACTGACATTCAGGAAAATCTGTAAAATATGGGCTGGTTATAAAAGTCTTCACTTCAACAAAGCCAAAAGTTATCTTGCAGGTTTGATAAAATTATTTCACCTCCTAGGTTCTGGGCATATCATTGGCTCAGGGGAAGTGTGCTGAACTTGCCTTGTGAATACATATAACGAACGATTGGTCATCCCAACAAGAATGTTTGTACCTGAATGATGGAAGATCAGACTGGAGCACCCTTTAACTCAGCAGTCCCGGTGCTGGGCACCTGGCCCAGAGAACTCTCACATGGTATCAAAGGGGGCATGTAGAAGGACGGTCGGTGCGGAATTGTCCGCTATGGTGGAGAGTTTGAGGTAAGCTCGGTGTCTGTCTATCAGTGGGGAATGGATGACTTTAATATGGAGGAGAAACTCGGCGGGATGCAGTGTATAAGTCAGAAGCACAGATGACATACACACACATAAATCTTAAAACTAGAGTTCTGGGTGAAAAGGTAGTAAACAGAACGAAGTCTAGAGCCTAATATCGCATATGAAAATTAAAAATACAGCTCACAAAATAGCACCCTACATTTTGTGAGAAGACATGCACATACAGGTCAAAATATTTCTAGAAGTTTTTTTATGGGAGGAGTAGAAGCGAGAAATGGGCATGAAAGTGAATAAACAACACGAGAGGGGCCTTGCGCAGGCCAATGATGAACGCATGTTATGAACTGAGGAGAATGATGAACTCAGTCCTCTGCTTTTGGGGCTAAACAAAAAGTGTTCCTCATCCCAGGATAAATGTATTCTACGGCCAAATGGACCTCAACTGATCAGGATGATAGAGAAGCAAACCGAGAGATCCAAACCGAGTTTTTTGGAGTGTATAAAAATTCTGGGAAAACAGAACGTCTCAGGAGCACCCCACTCACACCGTTGGCAGGCCAAAGCTGCCTCGCACGTCCGTGCGGTGCGATCTCTATCCAGCGTTGTGGTGACGGGAAGTGTAGATACAGGATGGCGTGTGGCTGTGTGTCTATCAGAGTCCAGGACTTAGTGTTGAGCTGAACAGGGACAATAGGAATTCAGGGTCTACTTGCAATTTGCCCTAAGCTCTACCTCCTACGGAGTCTCTTACATAAAAATTATCCGAGCTCCATTTATAGTTGACGTAAGGAATGGGAATGGAGGCACATAGGGCAGCAAGATAACCAAGACACAGGGGTGGCTGAGAACCCCATCTTGGGAAAGAGACTTTTACCTGAGGGAGGTGCCCCTCCAGGTTGTATGCCTGCTGGTCATCATTCAGTGTCCTCCACGTGCACAGGTCACCAGGATGCTGGGCACCGCCTTCCCAGGAGTTCTGCAATGGGCTCACAACGCCCCCATGGCAGAATGTGGAGCTTATCTGGCCTGATGAGGGCTGGTTGGGGCAGACGTCCTAGCAGGAACCGGGGAGGCCGATCTGGGCCCAAGGCCCATGCAGGTAGGGGAAGAGGCAGGGAGAGGAGGAGGGGCGGGGGAAAAGGGAGGAGTGTGGGAGAAGAGGGGAGCAAGTCGGAAGGGGCGGCGAATGGAAGGAAGAGGGAGAGGAGGAGGGCAGGTAGTCGGAGGAGCAGGAGGACAGGCGAGGGTGGAGGGGACCCAGGCAGGGAGGTGGGAAGGGGGGAAGTTGGTAAGAGGAGGGAGACGGTCTGGGCAGGAGGCAGGAAGAGGACAAGGTTGGTCTGAGTAGCTGATGACCGAAGCAGGCACAGGGCGAAGAGACAGAGAAGACATAGGGACAAGGGGCAGGACAGGGGGGAGGGAGGGAGCTGGAAGCTGAGCCGGAGCAGGGGAAGGAGGATGATGAAGAGGAGGTTGAGCAGGAATGAGACAGGGCAGCTTCTTCTGCATGGCTCTCCTTGAGAAATGAGGGCCTGTGTGATGCGGTCATTGTTCTACATTCTTTCTTTGCTTGATTCCGTTATCACTTAGATTCCATTAAAAGAGAGTCCAAGATTCTGACATTTTGACTTGGAAGCTACCTTGAGATCCTTGAATATAGCTTTCTCCATCTTACATTTTAAGAAAGAGAAGCCCAGAGGGTTGTCCAAAGTCACCCAACAGTTAGGGGCACAGTTTGGACCGAATTCAATCCAGAGCTCATCAAAACAATGCCAGGCTGACCAGGCAGTGGATGAAAGCGCAGGGCTCTCCAGGGAGTCCAGGGGCCCTCTGGCCATTAGGGCTCACTCTAGACAGAGGCAATGGAGGCAGCCACTCTCTATCATCCTGTAAGGAGCCTTGAAAGGCACCATCTATTCCTGTCTAGCCATTGCCAGAACCTGCAATAAGGCCCTGATCTCCGCACCACAGGAAAGCCTACTGCATATGCCCAGGAGAGGGACTGAACATGAAGGAAACATCAATACTGACCCACTCCCCAAGAAAGAATTGAGCTCAGATCCTAGCCTGGGCTGTGGGGATCTGGGGAGGAAGATCCCAGAGCAGGAGAAGGGGGCCAGGAGTTTAGAGCCTCCTTCTAGTCCTTGCATTAGATACTCCCACACTTTTCTCACCTTTTGTCTCATTAGAAGTTCACCAGGCAGGGATGTTACCTCTATTTCAAGGAAGAAGAAACTACGTCCATATGGGGGTAGACACTTGCCCAGGGCCACACAGCCTTGGACCAGAATTCCTGTCATCTGGTTCTGTGCTTTTTCCATTAAATGGCTACATTGGGAAATGGGATGGGAACATAAGGGGACAAGGACGTACTGACAGCAGCCACAATCACCTTCAGCCTAGAGTTTCTTTGAGCCTATGAGAATCTCATTCTCAATGTCCCACTTTCCTGGCCATATCCTGGGTCTGGTCTCTTTGCCACCCACCTCCAACACCTGCCCTGAGGGCCTCCAACAGCAGGGCCTGTAGGTAAAGAGGCATACTCATCAGATTGGGCAGGTCATGCTGCTATGGCAAACCCTGAAATCTCAGCGGATTAGCACAATAAAGGCTTATTTATCATTCATGTCATAATCTAATGAGGGTTGGGCCACAATTGGGCATTTGTCCTCCAAGCAGTGATGCAGGGACATCTTGTACCTATTCCCTAGGGGACACACGGCTTCCAAGGTCACTGAGAAGGGGAAAGAGCTGGGGGATATCATCTGGGATTTTAGTTCCATATTATTCTTCTAAAATGTTTCTTTTTTTTTTTTAAGATTTTATTTTTTCCTTTTTCTCCCCAAAGCCCCCTGGTACATAGTTGTACATTCTTAGTTGTGGGTCCTTCTAGTTGTGGCATGTGGGACGCCGCCTCAGCGTGGTTTGATGAGCAGTGCCATGTCCGCGCCCAGGATTCGAACCGACGAAACACTGGGCCGCCTGCAGTGAAGTGCGCGAACTTAACCACTCGGCCACAGGGCCAGCCCATTCTAAAATGTTTCTTAGTCAACACGCATTTTAACTTATTAATAAAGTTTACTCACTTCTTGTTTATTACTGCTTTTAGTATCTAACTTCTTCCTCTTAGATTAATTTTCTTCTGCATCCCCAGTAATTCATCCAGGGAGGGTCTGTGAGTGAAAATGTCTATTTTTTCCTCCACCTGAGAATGAGAGTTTAGTTGAGTTTAGAGTTTTACATTCAACATTATTTGCTCTCAGAAACTTGAAACCATTGCTTCACTACATTTTTGCGACAATAGAACAGCGCCTAGCATCAAATAGGTGCCTAAGAAGTATTTGTTGAATAAGTAGGCAAAATTCATATAAAACAATTTTTATTTCAGCACACTCATAATTTAAAAATCTGGAAAGATTCTAAGCATCCACAGAATATAGAAATGAATAAGATAATAAATGTTCTTGGAAAGGCCTATTATCAGAAACAAAATTTTGCTTTCAAAGGCTATTGAAATACTGTCACATTTATATTGTTTTGCCAGTTGATTTTTTGTAATAATAATATTTCCACAGGGCTTTAACAGTCCAGATAAGCATTGTTCCCGTTTTTCGGATGAGCTGAGACACAAGAGTTTGAGGTCACTCACGCAGCATGAGACAGTCAGGATGCAAACTCCACCAGTCCCTGTGAGCCTCCAGCCTCCTGTCCTCTATCTTCACTGCCTTCAAGAGCCAAATGTAGAAACACTAGGGGGACAGGAGGAGAATGTTTTTTAATAATTTAGTGGTTGGAAGGTTTTCCTCAGGAAAACACAAACATTATGAAATGAAACTCAAGCAAACTTAACTCCATAAACAATGAAAATGGCTGCATTCCTGAAGACTCTGTAAGCCAAGCTAAAAAGCAAATGACAGACTGGGAGAAAATACTTGCAACCTCTAAAACAGAGGAGAGATTACTATCCGGATTATATATAAAGGTCATAACAATCAACAAGAACAGTATTCTGGGTGTTTGGATGCCATTAACATTTAAATGGGTGGACTTTGAGTAACGCAGGCTGCTCTCCATAATGTGAATGGGCCTCGACCCATCAGTTGAAGGTCTGAATAGAAAGACTGCCCTCCTCCAGGCAAGAGAGCCTTCTCTAGCAGACAGCCTTCAGACTCAAACTGCAACATCAGCTCCTCTGGGTCTCTGGACTGCAGGCCCACCTTGCAGATTTTGGACTTTGCAGGCTCCATAACTGTGCGAACCAATTCCTTATAATAAATTCCTATATAATAAATGTTATATTAATGTATTATATTAAGTATATTACATATATTATCTAAATGTAATATAACATATAACTATATAATGTAATAATTATAATTAACATTAATTATAATAATATAGTTAATATTAATTAATACACATATATATCTTATTGATTCTGTTTCTCTGGAGAACACTGAGTAACACAGTCTATTAAAAGTTCAAGGGGGCTGGCCCAGTGGCACAGCGGTTAAGTGCACGCATTCCACTTCAGTGGCCCGGGGTTCACCGGTCTGGATTCTGGGTGCGGACATGGCACCACTCATAAGGCCATGCTGTGGTAGGCGGCCCACATATAAAGTAGAGGAAGATGGGCACGGATGTTAGCTCGGGGCCAGTCTTCCTCAGCAAAAAGAGGAGGATTGGCAACAGATGTTATCTCAGGGCTAATCTTCCTCAAAAAAAAAAAAAAGTTCGAGGAAGGGGCACACACGTGCATACATACAGTAATAGTACAGGACACGCTGACACGGCAGAGATTTTGGTTCATGGTGGGAGGCTTAGTGATGCTATAGCCCCCCACTTCTGCCCTGAATCATGGACATGAAAGAAAAAATATTTTACTAAATCCATTGCAATGCTTGTAACCAGAAGGGATTTCCTCAGTGGCCCAGAAACTATTAGCAATCCCTAAAAGCCTGAACTAGACCAGCCAACAGGACATGTCAGCGACAAAGATGAGTACACAAGAATCCCGAACATTTAAGGAATTCTAAAATCAGAAAAGAGAGAGGCATAATGGAGACAGAAGTCCCAAGAAAACAGAGTAAGCCGAATAGGACTTTAGAAAAATTAGTATCCCCAGAGAAGACATAGTACATAGCATCAGAGACATTAATCAGCTAAAGAGCCCGGAGATTAAAAACTTAATCTGAAATAAAGTATGCACTAGGGGAGGCCGTACCAGCTGTGTGAATGCAGGTAAAGATGAGATCAGCGAACTGGAAGATGAAGCCAGGGAATTCTTTCAAAATATATGCCCCAAACACAAAGACATAAAATATTTCAAAGGAAAATTAAAAGACAGGTCCCTAAGTTCAAACATCCACCAAATAGGAGTTCCAGAAGGAGAGAAGATACTGGAGAAAAGACACTTCTCAAAGCAATTCTCAAAGGGATTTCCCAGAACTGATGAAGCCCTCAGATGGGAAGACTTCACCAAAGACTTAGCAGAAGGAATGGAGGAGCCAGCCCAGTGGTGTAGTGGTTAAGTTTGTGCGCTCCGGTGGCCCAGGGTTCACAGGTTCGGATCCTGAGTGCTGACCTAGCACCACCCATCAAGCCATGCTGTGGCAGCATCCCATATAAAACAGAGGAAGACTGGCACAGGTGTTAGCTCAGCAACAATCTGCCTCAAGCAAAACAGAGGAAGATTGGCAACAGAAGCTGGCTCAGCTGAGACAGCAGTAAAGAAAACAGACAAAAATCCTTACCATTATGGAACTAACGTTCTAGTGGAAAGAAAATAAGAGCCAACATTTACTGAGCCCTTCCTTCATGACAGGCACTTCACCAACTCCTGTAATCCTCACAACAACCTTCTAAGGTAGGAACTATAATTATTCCCATTTCACGGATGGGGCAGAGGAGGCATGGAGAGGTTAAGTGACACCTACTCCCCCGCTGATCTCCCCCAAGGCCACACAGCCAGTAAATGGCAGAGCCAGGACTGGAACTCAGGCAGTCCAACCCCAGAGCGGAGGCTTCAAGCCCTCACGGTCCTATGTGCTACTCTGTGTCTTCTGGTCGTCTGGAGGTAACATCTGCGAGGGACAGGCTCTTGTTTCACATAGCCAAATAGTTTTCCAAAAAGGCATTCCTGGTTTGGGAATCCATCAATTCTTCACTCACGCTACCAATTTTTATTTAGCACCTCCTATGTGCTGGGGATTCAGTGGGGAGCCAAGTAGAGACGGTCCGTTGTCACGAGGTGATTACCATCGAATGGGGACACAAATAAGCAAAAGGTCATTAGAAACTGTGTGGTCAGAGCTGATGGGGGAGGCGCAGGGTGCCGTAGAAGCACATAGGAGGGGGCCCAGGCCAGACCTGGTGGTTTAGGAAAGAGAAAGAGACTTCTCAGGTGGCACCTATAGGAAGAATGAGAGTGCATGGGCCACGCGGCTGGGGGGTGGCGGGGGAACCTGCGCAGGGTGGCCAGAGTGCATCTGGAGCTGGCGCTTAGGCCCGAAAATTTTTTAAAAATTTATTTGAGCTAAATGGGTGGGGTTATTATGGTGGCAATGTCCAGGGGAAAGAAAGAACACTGAAGAAGACCCAGGGGCGAGAGAGAGCAATGGACGCTTACCTGAGTTTCCAAGCTCATAATGAGTGCGGTTTTAGGGAGTTTCTGTAAGAGCTGGGCAGCAGTCTCTTCTAGAAGGGCTTGCAAGCCATCTCAAAGAGAGTGGACTTTATTTTATGAAAGGTGGGAGGCTCTGAAAGCTTTTTCTTTTTCTTTAGAGATTGGCGCCTGAGCTAACATCTGCTGCCAATCTTCTTGTTTTCCTCCTTCTCCTCCCTAAAGCTCCCCAGTACATAGTTGTATATCCTAGTTGTGTGTGCCTCTGGTTGTGCTATGAGGGAGGCCACCTCAGGGTGGCTTGATGAGTGGTGCTAGGTCCGCACCCAGGATCCGAACTGGCAAAACCCTGGGCCACCAAAGCAGAACGTGCAAACTTAACCGCTTGGCCACAGGGCCGGCCCTTCTGAAAGCGTTTAAGGAGAAAGACGTGTTTAGAATCATGTTTTAGAGACACTGCTTGGGCTCCCTGTGTGGACTATATTGAAGGAGGAAGCAGGAGATCAGTTAATAAGCTATTGCACGGAACCAGGAGAGAAAAGTGGTAGAACGGCCTCAACTGGGCCAGGGTGTGACCATAGAGGGGACAATTTGAGATAAATTAAGGAGGCAAAAAGGGCAGAGCCTGCTGACTTGTTGGGAGTGAGATATAGGGAGAAGTAAGCTTAACACTCAGATTTCTGGCTTAGGAAACAGGGTGGCTGGGGGACTATTACAAGAGCAGACTTGTTTGAGAAGGCGACGGGTCCTGGTTTTGACCCTAAGAATCAAGTGCATTGTAGGACATCAGGTGGCATTTGGGTTGTCTGCCGGAAGTTCAGGAGAGAGATCCAGACTAGGATGCCGATTTGAGGGGCATCTGCAGAATTACCCTCTTCAAAAGGTGTTTAGCGTGAGAAGGGACAGCACCTGGGACCAAGGAACAGGACTTATGGCCCAAGACAGACTGAGGAGCCCACGAAGGAGACCGGAAATGAGCTGCCAGAGAGGCAGGAGGAAACCCAGTGTCATGGGTGTCATGGAACCCAAGGAAAGAGAATGTTTTAAAATGAAGGGAGCAATCACAGAAGTAAACTCAGGACTTTTGGCATTTAACTGGAGGATGGTGAGAACAATTTCATGGCATGGTGGAAGCAGTTGGTCAGGGGCTAGGAGTGCCAAGTCCAACAGCTCCTCAGAGTACCTGCCTCTTGTGGCCTTTCTAAGGGAGCTGAGGCAAGCTGCCTTCCACTCGAACCCACCCTACGCAGGAGAATTAAAGACAGTTCAGTGGGTGAAAGAATCCATTGAGCTCCCCACCTGCACAGCTAGCTTTAGGAGATTTGGGAAACAGTCATAATTGAATCAGAGAGATTGAATTATCAGGACGCTGTAACCCAACCCAATCAAGGTGGCAATGAATGGAGCTGTGCAGAGCACAGTGTGTCCTTCCTTTTAGGCAGAGGCAGCCTCTCCGAGCCCTTGCTCAGAGGGACCCCCCTCTTTGTGAGCCTTGCCCAGCTCTCAGCTGCTCTGATGGGGCTCTGGCCTGGAGGAAGGACCTTCCCTCCCAGCTTCCTTTTGTAAGATTATGCTCACTCTGCTCGTTTGTTCTTTGCCTTAGGCATGAGAGGGCACCCGGAGAGGTTATTTTAAGAAATACAATTTCTCAGCTCCTTCTGATTTGAATGGATTTGGATTTGAATTAAATTGAATTGGAAGGTTTCTCCACTTCTGTCGGAAAGAGTATGGCAGGCCTGAGGTTATTAAAGTTAGGATAGGGTGGGTTTTAGGAGCTGGGAGTCAGGATTGCCCTGCCTGCAAGTTAGCTGCAAACGCCTGCGGTCTACACCGAAATAGAACCCTGGAACCCGCTAACCTCGGGGGCCTGGATGCCTCTGCCAACAGTTGGGGTCGAGGGCAAACACCCGGGGGCTCAGCGACTCTCTTGGCACTGGGGCCGGGATGGTAGGGCGGGCGGCGGCCCAACCCAGCGGAAGGACGTATCCCCAAGCCAAGGGCCACCGAGCCTCTTATTTTGTGCCAAGGCGTTTTCCTCTTGTCTTTAGGGCAGCCAGCGGGTACCCGGGAGAGAGTGGAGGCGGAGAGGGGCGGAGGCCCCGCCCAGTCCCCCACCTCTCCCCTCCACGTGATTTATTCCCAGCGAACAAACCAAATAAATAAGACCTTTTGTTCCCTCAAAAACAAAAAAAAGAAGTAAAACTACTAAATTCCTACAGCAGTGAGTAACGCTCGCAAACCCTATCCTCATGGCGCTGAAAGTATAGCGGGGAAAACTTACGATAATAAGTACACAAAAATATAAAGTATCTAGTCTGTTTCACGATGACTGGTGCTCTGGAGAAAAGTAAAGCAGGGAGGAGGGGTGGGGACAGACAAGGTGGTCAGGGAAGGCCTCTCCACAAAAGGAAGTGAGACTGAAGGAGATGCTATGTCTTAGAAACTTAGGTCAGTAAACGCTGTGAGAAGGCTCTTTTAACATTTCTGAGGTCAGCATGTATTTACGCTTTCTTGCTACGTTCCTGGGTCCCAGAGGCTGGTTTGGGTGGCCTGCTTTCCACTTGGTCCCTAACTCACCCACCTCTGCTCCCTCAGCTCAGGTGCCTGTGGCCTCTGGAGGCTGCAGACCCTAGACCCAGAGCACACGACTCAGCTTGGAAGGAATCCAACAGAGGCAGCGGGTCTGGCTAGTGAAGGTTCCCAGATGGCTGGCCCAGCAGTGGTCTGAAGCTTCTGGAAGCAGCAAAGAAGTGGGGAGGGAGATTGCCAGAACACTTTGAGTGGCATACGTAGTACTGGCCATCCTTGGCTAACTCGCAGTGCACGCCGCGGGGCGCACGGAGGAGGAATGAGCGGGCCGGAGGTGATTGTCTGGCCCGGGATGGGCGCTCACTTCTTAAATGAGTGAATGGCTTCCAGTGCGGGAACATTCACTAAATATATCTATCCAATTAGACTGTCAAGGACAATTCATGGCTGAATTTAAGTCAATTTGAATGGGTAAATGAAGCTCTGGAAATTTTAAGAGCAAGTGAATAAAGGGGCTCCAAGGACTTTATGGCTGAAAGGTTAACAAATATTTGGAATTAAATGAATATCAGGATTACACAAATTCATTTTAAGGGCTGAAATTCATTTAACTAGGACAATATGACTAAATTAAGCAGAGCCTGGCTCTGCCTCCCAAATGTAGAGAGGTGCTAAAAATTATATTTAGAATGGTTGGAGAGGGAGATCTGAGAGGCTGGGAGAGAGCGCCATCTACCTGGTACCACCAAAGCTACCGTCTGTGTACCTTTTTCCTCTGCCTAATCTATTAAAGAAAGAACTTATTCAATGCTTATTTATTGTTGCCTCTGCTGAGAGTTTTTGAAATAAGCCATGGTCGTCCTTGATGTTTGAGTGAAAGAACTTGGAATCAGAATTCTAGATGGTGAAGGAACTAAGCATAAGGAGGTGATCAAGGATTACCAGGAGCTATATCCTTAGAGACTATTTTGGGGCAGGACAGACCTGGCCTGAGAGATGTTACTCATTTCCAATTCTAAGGATCAGGATGCAGGCAAAGGGCAGATGAGAAATAGATGAAAAGTCAAGATGACCACCTTAGACCCTTGCGGGCAACAGTTCCAAGACTCGGGGCTAGGGACAGTGGGAGAGGAGAGAGGTACTCCCTGGGTGAACCTGACAGTCACTCTAGAGCTAAGGCATTAATCTGACAACGTTTAATGCAAACCAAGATTTTAAAAACAACAAAAATAACTATTTCCTAGTTAACAGGAAATTTTAAGTTGGGAGAAAGGCTTGATAAAGCAGTTGCCTGAGCTGCTTATGGGTGAATTTGCCAAGCGTGCCTTGGTGTTCCAGACGGCCCAGGTTAGCTGGAAGAATCAGAGGGTAAGGTGAATGGTTCATCCTTATCTTCCATAACCCACCCTATGGACTGATCAAATTAGTTGTGTAATAGCAGATTCTTAAAATAAAGGCTTAGTTGTCAGGATGCAATGGATCCTCCAAAATAGTGATTCGCTCTATCCCCACCCCCAAATTTCCCACCCTTAGTCCCAGACAAGCGTGCTGGCAAAGCGCTTGGTGAGCAGGCTGCTTTGACCGTGGCTTGTCTCCAGAAGGGACCTCACCCTTAGTTGTTTGCTGGTTTCAGGAAAACCAAGGTGTTAACTGTCTTAAAGTGTCATCAAAACACGATGGACACCACAGTTGCCCTGCCCTTGACAACTGCTCAGTTTTTCTGGTCTCTTTGCCCCTCCTCAGCCTGTTTTCAGGAGCAGATACCTGCTCCTTATTAAACTCCTTTGAATGTCTTTGAAAAAGTATCAGAGCCCATCTTCAGGTTCCCATAGAAAAGCTGGGGGTGGGTGCTGGAGCCTACTCGTTCGCTCGTTCCTATGGTACCGTGTCAAAAAATCCCCTTATCACAGGACCAATAGCTTCTTGCTTATAGAGCAAAATGTTCCAGTACCAGAAACATTTTTCAGAGAGGAATTGCTGACAAGTGCACAATTATTTTTATATTCTATAAACAGTAGTGAAACATAGTCGTCCGCCCTGAGGCAGAGTGATCAGAGATTGCTTTAACAACCTTGTCATTGCCTGACCATCCTCACCAGTGGAAGCCTTCTTGTCTGATGTCTTTACTTCCCTTAATTACTACCCCAGGAAACTCTGTGAGCATTGGTACTTTAACAGGATGTTCCAGGCCCCATCTTAATTGCTATGACCAAGATTCTGAACTAGCCAGCCCCTAGGAAGTCCAGGTTCCATTTAGAAAAGGAGGGTAAAGCAGCACTTCCCAAACCTGGACCTTAGATGCTTAGTCAGGCCGCCTCAGGGAAGTGCTGAATCAGAGCCTCCAGGGGTGGAACCCAAGATACCTATATTTTTAACAAGCTGTAGAGCTGATGCCCATGCCCAGCCACATTTGGGAAGCACTAATCCAGATTTGAATTAGAGTATAAATTGCATGTTTATGCCATTCCAATGACTATTTGCAGTAAATAGGCTGATGCCAGAGACGGCACAGATTATTTCAGTGACAGGTCAAATTTATGCTGATGTTTCTAATTTAATCATGGTTCCACTAAGGATCATTTAACCGTTATCCTATTCTAATACAGGAGTTTCTCAGTCAGTTTTTTATTTTTCATATATGATAGACTCACACCAGACTCCCCTTATCAAGTTGTACACAGTCATGCGCCACATAAGGACGTTTTGGTCAATGACGGACCACACATATGACGGTGGCCCCTCAAGACTGGTACCACACAGCCTAGGTGTGTGGTAGGCTATACCATCCAGGTTTGTGTAAGTGCACTCTGTGATGTCTGCACAGGAACGAAATCACCCAACAACTCATTTGTCAGAATGTGTCCCCATCATTAAGCAACGCATGACCGTACTCCCACACCAAACCATGTTCAAGGCTGTTTGACGCTTTAGAAATAACCTCAGTTAAAAGCCGAGTTGCGCCTGCTTGTCCCCATCAGTTTCCATTTGCAGTCATCGCTTATCTCACCATGGGTGATGTCTGATAGCTGTTGTTAATATTTCCTCAGGCTGGTTGATGAGCATTTTCAAGTCTCCTGAATTTTATTTCCTACTTCAGTCAATTTATTGGCAAAAATGTCTGTATCCGGTGGATTCAGCACACTAGCAAATGCGGCATCTGAGATTTAGTTTCTTTTTCTTAACCTTATGCACACATCCCATAGAGCAAGGGGAGGAGGCGCTGTTACGAATCCTTGCTCTTCACACCTACAGACTAATAGTAGACATGGGATGAGGTCCAGGAATCTGCGTTTTTACAAGTCCCCCCAGATAATTATGTACAGCGAAGTTATTGTGCATTAAACACTAAGGTATTATTTACACTCTAGTACTCACCTTGAGTAATTCTGATCTAGGTGATATGCGATAATATCACCTTTGAGAAAGAAAATAAATAAAAATAAATACTTTGAGAAATAAAAATACTCATGTAAGAGATGTTAAAGTGGAAACTTTCACACATCTCAAGACAAGATTTTATGCAATGCATAGGACATCACTACCCAGCAAAAGTAGCATCCTGGACCTACCTCCAGATCACTTACATTCTTGGCAGAACGCCGTACTGCTGGATGAGTCCTGGTGTGAGCCCAGCTTTCGATGAGGTTCTTCCAGTCTCATTAGGGGCCCAGGATGTCCCACAGAGATCATTCTTTCAACTCCTTGTTTTCACTCTTTACAAACAGGACCTTAAGGTAATTCCTTCTATATCTCGCGACATTGGAACACTTGACAGATAATATTTTTACTTAAATTTCATTGAAGCTATCATTATAATTTATGTCCTAGTGTAATTTTGTTATGGGTTTTAAGGTTCTGGGTAAACTTTTCTCCCCCACATTTAATTGTCACATTTATAGTAGTGTCTCTTCTGCATGTCTGTAACTTGCAGTTTTGACATCCTTATGATCACATTGATTATATAAGATTTCTCTTCTGTGTAGGTTCTACTCAAGGTGAACATTTCCTTTCTGACTCAAGTCCATATGATGCTCCTTAATAGCAATTTTCTCTTGTGTGGATTCTCTGCTGAATGGGGTGTTTTGAAGCCTGAGAAGAGCTCTTACTGCACTCTTCACATTTATAGGGTCTCTCTTGCCTGTGGACTCGCTCATGAGGGCCAAGTTTTGCACTCTGAGAAAAATGCTTACCATACTCACCACACTGATACACTTCCTCTCCCGAATGGAGGAGAGTGGAGCGGTGGTGAAGCCTTTACCACGCTTAGCACATAGATATGGTTTCTGTCTGACACGGTTGACTCTGATGAACTCAAAGATCTGCCACTCTACAACTCCCACCACCCTCACCTCATTTATAGGGTTTCTCTCCTGTACAGACACTCTAATGATGGCAAATAGTTTTGTACTGGCTGATACCCATAATCCACTCATCACATTTGTAAGGCCCTTCGACTGTGTGAACTCCAAGAGGAATTCTGCTGTAGTTCTTAACACATCCTGCACATAGATGGCAGCTCCTGTGTGGGTTGTCTGATGAACTCAAAGACCCATACTCCCGTTGAAGCCCTTCCACATTCGAACATTTGTAGCATTTCTCTCCTTTGTGGAATGTCTGAATTTGAAGTTATGTCTTAGGGGTCCAGCTATATCTGAGTTATTCATGTATGTATATATGAATTCTCTTCTCCAAGTTATTTTATATCCTTCTAAATTTGAGCTATTATAAAGGATTTTTGCATAGTTATTACCAATTTAGGACTTCTTTTCTGGGTGAGCTCTTTGGTGCCTATTCTTGACAAATTGTGATTTCCAGTTATGAATGTTTTTATACCTACATACACAGAGTTGGATGAGGTGGCTTAGCCCTCAGGTAAGGGAGAGCCTTGCTCTATATGGTTGGGCAACAGTTGACCTTGGAGCTTCTCTGAGTAATGTTCTCTGGGAGAGGGTCCCCTCTCCCCATTTTACTTTTCCTTCAACATTTTTTCTGGGTCCCAAAGTAATCTTTGCTCTCTGGAGAATGAATTTTAGTCCTCACTCACATAGGCTTTTACACAAGACCCCAAATGGGCAGATTTCTGTTTTTCAAAGTGGATATTCTTGATTTTCTTGGTTCTTAGAATCAGCTCCTTGAAGATTAACTGCATAGTTTTTGCTTCTGCAAGTTCTCCTTCCCATCTACTAGAGGAGAAAGATCTTGTTCTGTGTTCCTAGAATGCTCCCCTCGAAGAGTCATAATATAGCTGTACTCCAAGTTATTTGACTGTCACCTCTTCCTAGACTTGCTGGCAAGAAATCTTTCTGTAAAAGTTCCTAAAATTCTTTGACTTGAAGATTTCCTGATTCTCACAGTCTTCTGTGAGAATCAATGAGGGCAAGTAAGCTTCCCTCCACCCACCCCCTCAGATTTACTATTTGAGAATGGGAAGACAAGGACTTTCTCAGACAAGCCTGGGTTCAAATTCTGACAGCACTTTTCACAGTATGACGTGGGACATGGTATGAAATCTCTCTGTACCTTAGTTTTCTTCTTCAGTAAGACAGGAATAGCAACCTTTTCGCATGACATAGGGCTTTAATAAAGATGATGACTGGTTTTGATTATAAAACATACTTGCACAATGGCTGGAACATAAGAAATACTAACAAGACCAATTTCTCTTTCATGTTCTCAAACCACAAAGGAAGTATAGAAGAAGAATTAAGAACATGGCTCTGGAGCCAAGAAGGTCTGGTCTCAAATCCTTAGTGGCTGTGTTACTTGATAACCTCTCTGGGCTTCAGTCTCCTCATCTGTATAGTGGGGATGATAATGGTACCTGCCTTTCAGGATTGTTGGGAGGGGTAAATTAATTATTATAGGCAAAGCACTTCAAATTGCTCTTAGTATGTAGTTAACATGCAATAAACGTAGCTATTATTCTCTTAAATTTAACTATTGCTTCTGCTATCCCTTTCCAATCTGTCTTTTGTAAAAAAAAAAATTTCACTTCTCCAAAGTCTAGATGATAAAATCTTTCCCTAATATAAAGTCTCTGCACTTCAAGGGCTCCCTAGGTATTTAAGTTTGTGTCTCGCTGGTCCCAAGCAGATGTGCTCTGCTTCAGCCAAGTAGGGTCATCTCTAGGATGGTGGCTATCTGGGTAAATATTTTTTGCAGAGCCCCTGTCTATATAAGCAGTTTGATTTAGAAGCACATTAACAATTTCATGGGCCCATGTGGGGCATAGTAATCTATCAATGAAAATTTAGAATGGGTAGAGAAGAGGTATATATGTGTTTATTGTCTAATCAGTGCCCATGAGTCTTCATAGTGTCCAGGCACCATCTCTTCCTCTTCAGGTTCAGGAACCATCTCTTTGTGCTTTTTATTGTCAAATGCACTGTTCCTGGCTAATCTGTATTCAGACCCTCCCTCACCCCCAACCATGGCAACCACTGGTCCATTCTCTATTTCTTTATTTTTGCCTTTTCCAGAATGTCCTATAAATGGAATCAAACAGCATGTAACCTTCGGAGACTGAGTTCTTTCACTTAGCATAATGCATTTGAGATTCGTCTGTGTTGTTGCGTGCACTAATAGTTCATTCCCTTTTATTGCTGGGTAGTATTACGCTTTGCGGGTACCACAATTTGTTTATCCATCTACCCACTGAAGAACATTTGGGTTGGTACCAACTTCAGGTGATTATGAATAATGCTGCTATATACATCTGTACAGGTGTACAGGTTTTTGTGTGACTATAAGTTTTCATTTTTCTAGGATAAATATCTAGAATTAGGATTGCTGGGGGATATGGTGTATGTTCAACTTTTTAAGAAACCTCAAAACTGTTTTCCAGAGTGGCTGTAACATTTTGCATCCCACCAGCAATGTACAGCCATACCTCGCCTTATTGTGCTTTGCTTTATTGCACCCCACAGATATGTATTGTGTTTTTTACAAATTGGAGGTTTGTGGCAACCCTGCATCGAGGAAGTCTATCGGCACCATTTTTCCAACAGCATCTGCACACTTCTGTGTCTCTGTGTCACATTTTAGTAATTCTCACAGTATTTCAAATTTTTTATTATTATTATATTTGTTATGGTGATCTGTGATCAGTGGTCTTTTTTTTATTTTTTACTTTTATTTTGCTAAGGAAGATTCACCCTGAGCTAACATCTGCTGCCACTCTTCCTCTTTTTGTATATGAGCTGCCACCACAGCATGGCCACTGACAGACGAGGTATAGGTCTGTGCCCAAGAACTGAACCCATGCTGCCAAAGCAGAGTGCACTGAACTTAGCCACTAGGCCACCAGAGCTTGCCTATGTGGTCTTTGATGTTACTATTGCAATTATTTTGGCATGCCACAAACCACACTTATATAAGATGGCAAACAATTGATAAATGTTGAGTGTGCTCTGACTGCTCCACTGACTGGCTATTCTCCTGTCTCTCTCCCTCTCCTCAGGCCTCCCTATTCCCTGAGACACAAGAATATTAAAATTAAGCCAACTGATAACCCTACAACGGCCTCTAAGTGTTTAAGTGAAAGGAAGAGTTGCACGTCTCTCACTTTAAATCAAAAGCTAGAAATGACTAAGCTTAGTGAGGAAGGCATGTCGGAAGCTGAGAGCTAGGCCTCTTGCACCTGTTAACCAAGTTGTGAATGCAAAGGAAAAGTTCTTGAAGGAAATTAAAGTGCTTCTCCAGTGAATACATGAATGAAAAGAAAGCAAAACAGTCTTATTGTTGATATGGAGAAAGTGTTAGTGGTCTGGATAGAGGATCAAGCCAGCCACAACGTTCCCTTAAGCCAAAGCCTAATCCAGGGCAAGGCCTTCACTCTCTTCAATTCTTTGAAGCCTGAGAGAGGGGAGGAAGCTGCAGAAGAAAAGTCTGAAGCTAGCAGAGGTCAGTTCATGAGGTTTAAGAAAGGACGCCACATCTATAACATGAAAGTGCCAGGCGAAGCAGCAAGAGCTGATGTAGAAGCTGCAGCAAGTTCTCCAGAAGATCTAGCTCAGATAATTAGTGAAGGCGGCTACAGTAAACAACAGATTTTCAGTGTAGACGAAACAGCCTTCTATTGGAAGAAGACGCCATGTAGGACTTTCATAGCTAGAGAGGAGAAGTCAGTGCCTGGCTTCAAAGCTTCAAAGGACAGGCTGACTCTCTCGTTAGCGGCTAATGCAGCTGGTGACTTGAAGTTTAAGCCAATACTTATTTACCATTCTGAAAATCCTAGGGCCCTTAAGAATTATGCTAAATCTGCTCTGTGCGCTATAAATGCAACAGCAAAGCCTGGATGACAGTACATCTGTTTACAACATGGTTAGCTGAATATTTTAAGCCCACTGTTGAGACCTACTTTTCAAAATATTACTGCTCATTGACAAAGCGCTTGGTTATGCAAGAACTCTGATGGAGATGTACAATGAGATTAATGTTTTCATGCCTGCTAACACAACATCCATTCTGCAGCCCATGGATCAAGGAGTAATTTAGACTTTCAAGTTTTATTATTTAAGAAATATATTTTATCAGGCTATAGCTGCCATAGATGAGGATTCCTCTGATGGATGTGGGCAAAGTAAATTAAAAGCCTCCTGGAAAGGATTCACTGTTCGAGATGCATTAAGAACATGTACGATTCATGGGAAGAGATCAAAATACCAACATTCACAGGAGTTTGGAGGAAATTGATCCCAGCCCACATGGAAGATTGTGAGGGGTTCAAGACTTCAATGGAGGAAGCAACCGCCGATGCGGTGGAAATAGCAAGAGAACCAGAACAAGAAGTGCAGCCTGAAGATGTGACTGAACTGATGCAGTCTCATGATAAAACTTTAACAGATGAGGTATTGCTTCTTATGGATGAGTGAACAAAGTGGTTTCTTGAGATGGAAACTACTCCTGGTGAAGATGCTGTGAAGATTGTTGAAATGACAACAAAGAATTTAGAATATTACATAAGCCTAGTTGATAAAGCAGTGGCAGGGTTTGCGAGGATTGACTCCAATTTTAAAAGACATTCTACTGTGGGTAAAACGCCATCAAATAGCATCGCATGCTACAGAGAAATTGCCTGTGAAAGGAAGAGTCAATCAATGCAGCAAACTTCATCATTGTCTTATTTTAAGAGATTGCCACGGCCACCTCAGCTTTCAGTGACCACCACCCCGATCAGTCAGCAGCCATTTACATGGAGGCAGACCCTCCACCAGCTGAAAGATTATGACTCCAATGACGGTTAGCACTTTTTAACAATAATAAATTTTTAAATTAAGGTATGTCCAGTTCTTTTTAGATACAGTTCGATTACACACCTGGTAGACCACAGTATAGTGTAAATATAACTTTTATATTCATTGGGAAACCAAAAAAATTCATGTGATTGACTTTATCGTGGTGGTCTGGAACTGAACTCGCAATATCTCCGAGGTACACCTGTATGCCAGTTCCTGTTGCTTTGCACCCTTGTGAGCATTCGGTATTGTCAGTACTTCAAATTTTTAGCTCGTCTAAAAAGGGTGTGAGGTAGGAAGCTTCTGACATGGCTCCCATGGTAATCACACCCTTGGATAACCCCCTCCTCTTGAGTTTGGGCTGGATCTAATAACTTGCTTCTAACAAATACAATAAGAAATACTAACAATATTAATTTCCCTTTCATTTTCTTAAGACAAATGATTATGGCAACAGTGGCGAGGTGTTACTTCTGTGATTGGATTCCAAATAACCGTGACTTTCATCTTGCTGGTCTTCTCTTTCTAGCTCTCTTGCAAACTTGCTCTGATGGAGAGAGCCACCTAGCAAGGGACTGAGGGCCGTCTCCAGCCAACAGCCCGCAAGGAACTGAGGCCCACAGTCCAACAGCCCTCAAGTAACCGAATCCTGCCAATAATCATGCTTGAATTGGATCCTTCCCCAGTTGAGCCTTCATTTGAGACTGCTGACCCAGCCAATACCTTGATTGAAGCCTGTGAGAGACTCTGAAGCAGAAGATCCAGTTAAGCTGTGCCTGGATCTTTGACCCACAGAAACTGAGATAATAAACATATGTTGTCTTTTTTTTCTCTTTTTTTGAGGAAGATTAGCCCTGAGCTAACATCTGTTGCCAATCCTCCTCTTTTTTGCTGAGGAAGACTGGCCCTTAACTAACATCCGTGCCCATCTTCCTCTACTTTATATGTGGGATGCCTGCCACAGCATGGCTTGCCAAGTGGTGCCATGTCTGCACCTGGGATCCGAACTGGCGAACCCCAGACCGGTGAAGCAGAACGTGAGAACTTAACCGCTGCGCCACCAGGCCGGCCCATGTATGTTGTCTTAAGCTACTAAGTTTTGGGGTAATTTGTTACAGAGCAATAGATAACTAATACAGTGTGTAATGATATCTAATTGTGGTTTTAATTTGCATTTCTCCAATGACTAATGATGTTGAGCATCTTTTCAGATGTGTATTCACCATCTATCTTCTCTTGTGAACTGTCCATTCATACTGTTCCTTTTTTTAAAAAAAAATTGAGTTGCTTCTTTTCTTTTCTTTTTTTTTTTTTTTTAAAGATTGGCACCTGAGCTAACATCTGTTTCCAATCTTCTTTTCATTTTTCTCCCCAAAGCCTCCAGTACATAATTGTACATTCTAGTCGTAGGTCCTTCTGGTTGTGGCATGTGGGACATCACCTCAGCGTGGTCTGACGAGTGGTGCCATGTCCGCACCCAGGATCCAAATGGGCGAAACCCTGGGCCGCCGAAGTGCAGTGTGTAGACTTAATCACTCGGCCACGGGGCCAGCCCCCATTTATTTTCTTATTGTTGAGTTTTGAGAGGTTTTTAAAACATATATTCTAGATATATTCCTTTGTTATGTATCATACAAATGTTTTCTACTAGTCTGTGATTCATCTTTTTATCCCCTTAGCAGTGTCCTTCACAGAGGAAAAAAATTTTTTACTTTGATGAAATCATATTTTTTTCTTTCATGGATTGTGCTGTTAGTATCCTATCTAAGATCCCTGTTTCACTAAAGGTCATGAAGGTTTTCTCCTGTTTTCTTCTAAGAGTTTTATAATCTTATGCTGTACATTTAGGTCTGTCACTCATTTTTAAAAATTAGCTTTATTAAGATATAATTCATGGGGCCGGCCCTGTGGCCGAGTGGTGAAGTTCGCACGCTCTGCTTCGGCAGCCCAGGGTTTTGTCAGTTCCACCCCTGGGCACGGACATGGCACCACTCATCAAGCCATGCTGAGAGGCAGCATCCCACATGCCACAACTAGAAGGACCCACAACTAAAAATACACAACTATGTACCGGGGGGCTTTGGGAGAAAAAGGAAAATAAAATCTTAAAAAAAAAAGAGATATAATTCACATACCTCACAATTCACCCATTTAATGTGCAAATTCAATGTTTTTTAGTATATTCAGTTATGCAACCATCACCACAATCTAATTTTAGAATATTTTCATTGCCCCAAAGAAACTCCATACCTATTAGCAATCAAGCACCTTCTCCACTTCCCAACCTTAGCCCTAAGCAACCACTAATCTACCTTGTTTCTATAAATTTGCCTCTTCTGAACATTTCATATGATTGGAATCACACAGTATGTGGTCTTTGGTAACTGACTTCTTTCACTTAGCATATTTTCAATGTCCATCCATGTAACATGTAGCAGTATTTCATTTCATTTTATAGCTGAATAATATTCCACTGTATGGATATACTATATTTTATTTATCCATTCATCAGTTGATGGACATTTTGGTTGTTTCAACTTTTTAGCTATTATGAATGCTGCTGCTACGAACACTTGTGTACAAGTTTTGATGTGGACATATGTTCTCATTCTCTTGGGTATACTTAGGAGTGGAATTGCTGGGTCTTTTGGTAACTCTTTATCTTTTTGAGGAACTGCCAAAATGTTTTCCAAAGTGGTTGCACCACTTTACAATTCCATTGGTAATATATGAGAGTTCCAACCACCACCACTTGTTATTGTCCTTTTGATTATTGCCCTGCTAGTGGATGTGACGTGGTATCTCACTGTGGTTTAGCTACAATCCATTTTGAGTTAATTTTTGTATACAGTGTAAAATGTAGATCAAGGTTCATATTTTTGCTTCTGGATGTCCAGCTCTAGCATCATTTGTTGAAGACTGTCCTTTTCTACTGAATTGCTATTGCACCTTCCTCAAAAATCAGTTGATTATATTTGCATGAGTCTATTTCTGAATTTTCTATTCTGTTCCATTATTCTCTATGTTATCCTTTTGCCCATATTACACTGTCTTGACTGCTGTAGATTTATAGCAAGTCTTAAAATCAGGTATGAGTCCTCCAACTTTGTTCTTTTTCAAAATTGTCTTGGCTAGTCTAGTTCCTTTACCTTTCTATATAAATTTTTGTCTGGAATGCATTAACTCTATACGTCAAGTTGGGCAGAACTGATATCTTAACCATGTTGAGTCTTCCAATCTGTGCACACGGTATGTCTCTTCATTTCTTTAGTTCTTTTTTCATCTTTTCATTAGCACTTTGTAGTTTTAGCATATAGAAGCTGCACATATTTTCTTATATTTATTTCTCTTTCTCTTTTGGAGCTATTACATATGGTACTGTTTTTTAAATTTCAGTTTCCAATTGTTCATTGCTACTGTATAGAAATTCAATAGATTTTGTATATTGATCTTGTATCCTGCAACCTTGTGAATAAACTTATTAGTTCCAGGTCCTTTTTATAGATTCCTTGGGATTTTCTACATAGACAATCATATCATCTGTGAATAGTTTTACTTCTGCCTTTTCAACCAGAATGTCTTTTGTTTTTCTCTAGCCTTACTGCATTTGCTAAGACTTCCAGAGCAATACTCAATAGGAGTAGAGACAGTAGACATTCTTGTCTTAGTTTCCAATCTTAGGAGAGCATTCCATTTTTCACCATTAATAATGTTAGCTGTAGTTTTATGCAGATGACCTTTACCAATCTGAAAAAGTTCCCTTCCATTCCTAGTTTGCTGAATTTTTATTATGAATGGATGTTAAATTTTTGTCAAGTGCTTTTTCTGCACCTATTGATATGGTCATGTGATTTTTCTGGTTAAAACAGTTAATGTGAATAATTACATTGATATTCAAGTGTTGAGCCAGTCTTGTATTCCTGGGATAAACACTATTTGGTTAAGTGTTATCTTTTTATATACTGCTGAATTTGATTTGCAAATATTCTGCTGAGGAATTTTTGCATCTACGTTCATGGGGGATATTGGTTTGTAGTTTTCTTGTACTCTGTCTAGTTTTGATATGAAGGTACTGCTGGCTTTATAAAATGAGCTAGAAAGTACTGCCTCTATTTTCCAGAGTAAATTGTGAAGAGTTGTCATGTCTTCCTTAAACGTTTAGTAAAAGTCACCAGTGAAATCATCTGGAGCTAGTTTTCTTTTTTGGAAGCCATGAATCAGATTTCTCTAATAGGTAAAGAACTGTTCATCTTATTTCTCCTCAAACGAGTTTTGGTAATTTGTGTCTTTCAAGAAATTGACCCATTTCATTCAAGTTGGTGCGTATACATGCACGGAGATGTTCATAGTATTTCCTTATTATACTTTTAATGTTTGTAGGGCAAGGAATGATGTCTCCTCTTTCATTCTTTATGTCAGTAATGTGTCTTCCCTCTTTTTTTCTGGGTCAGTCTGGCTAGACATTTATCAACTTTATTGATTTTTTTTTTAAGAATCAGCTTTTGGTTTCATTGATTTTCTACTCTTATCTATATTATTTCCTTCTGCTTGCTTTGAGTTTTTATTTTGCTCTTCTTTTTCCTAGGTTATCTAAGGTGAATTACCCCATTTTGGAGACTGCATAGCCATAATACCAAATTCTGATTAAAGTAGTGCCAGGGAAAAAAAAAACTTATAGATGCAAAAATTACATATAAAATATTTTATGAAAAATAATCACATAATTAATAGAAAGCCCAATATTATAATATCAATAAATGCTAAAGAGCCATTGGCTCTCATTCAGCATCATTTAAAAATGAATAGGTAGTATGCTCACATTAAAACTATATTTAAAAATACAAAATGAAAAAGTACAGAAAAGCCTCACTCCCACCCCTGCTCCCCCAGACAACCATTTTATTAGTCCCTTGTTTATCCTTCCAGTGTGACATTACGCAAATATAAGCAAATATGAATATTCTCATTCCTCTTCCTACAGAAAGTGTATATTTTTATACAATATATATTTCTATATACATGCATACACACAGTGTTCTTCACCTTGCATTTTTCATCTTATAATTTATCTTGGAGATACTTCCATTTCCATAAGAAAATTTTGTTACTTTTTATTTCAGCTATGAACCGTTCCACTGTGTGGATGTAGTTTATTAAACCAGTCCTTTATTGATAACATTTGTGTTGTTTTCCAGTTTTTTCAGAAATTTCTGAGTCAAATAGCATAGACATTTTAAAGGTTTTTTGATATATATCACCAAACTGTCTTCTGGAAAGGATGCTGCCAAAGTATTCAGGGGAAACTAAATTCACTGAAATGCACTTATTAGAAAACAAAAAAGGCTAAAAATAAATAAGCTCTAACCATGTAACTCAAGAAGCTAGAAAAAAAATGATAAACCTAAAAGAAGTAGAAGTATATAATAAAGAATAAAAAATTTATAGCATTGTAGAAGCACAATGTGTCCTCATTAGGAAAAATATAAGTAAACCTACATCTACATACATTTAGTAAAATGGCAGAACATTTTTCTGCTTTTCAGGATTTTGCAAAACCTCTTTAAAGATAAAGAGGCCATCTTAAAAGCAACCAGAGAGAAAAGACAGAGTGTCTCAAAGGGAACAGAAATTAGGCGAATAACAGACTTTTCAATAGCAGCACTAGAGGCTAAGGAACTGCTGAGTAAAAATAAACATCAATCTCGACTCTATACCCAGCTATGCTATAATTCAAGAGTAAGGGAGAAATCAAGAAGTTACTACCCTCAGACTCACTTGCATAAAAACTACTGAGGGATTCATTTCATTTATATAAGAAACTCTTCTATAAGGCTTAGTATGTGCCAGACACTATTTTAATCATCCTACATGTATTAATTCGTTTGATCCTAACACCAACCCCACGAAGTAAATAATATTATCATTTTTATTTTTCAGATGGAGAAACTGAGGCACAAAGAAATTAAGTGATCCACTCACAGCCAGAGAGCAACAGAGCCAGATAGCAAACCCTAGCAGTCTGGCTGCAAAGCTGGTGCTTGTAACTACTATACAATCTGCCCCTAATCTGCGAGGCTGGGAAATGGAACTCAGAAGGAAGGAGGAAAGGCAAGAACCAGTTGCAAGAAATTGGCAAATGTGTATGTTAATCCTAACTTGCACTGGCTATTTACAATAGTAATAACAGTGACAAATTTTTGTTGTTGTTGTTAAAAACACAGTGAAATTAAAACCATATACAACATAACATGTACCATGGGAGAAGGAAAAGAAGAGTTAGTGTTCTCTACTGTGTTAAGGAGGGCATAATACGGACCTTAAGTTATGCTTGTTAACATAAAACAAAAAGAGATAAAAATTGACCACTAACCTTGTAGAGGAAAATAAAGAGAGAATAAAGAGAACATAATCCAATGGAAAGAATGAAAGGAGAGAAAAAGGTAAAAAACATCCCCCCGGCCAAATCCCAATCCAACAGACTTTTTCAAGGATTTTGACATGTTGATCCTACAATTTATATGAAAGAATAAAGGGCTTTGAATAGCCAAGACAATTTCTATAAAGCTGTAATAGTCAAAAGTCTGTTCTTGGAACAGGGATATACAAATACTCTATTAAAAGAATATATATCTGATAGCTTAGAATATGACAGAAATCAAAATCCATCAATTAGTTCTAAAATATCAGCATAAAAAAATCTCAAAAATGTAATGTTCAGTGAATAAAGCAAATTGGTAAAAAGATAATATACAATATGATATAATCTATATAAAAATTTAGAATACCATGGACATACAGGTCATAAGAAAAAAACACATAACAGGAGGAATACACAGTAACTTAGGCATGGTTACCTCTGAGCAGAGTTCAGAGAAAAGATAGGGCATGAGGCTTTAGTTGTATGTGTGTTTGGTTTTTTTCCCCTAACAAAAGATCTGAAGCTAATATGTCAAAAGTTTTAACATCTACTTAATCTCAGAAGTGAGAAAATAGTTATTTTCTGAACTTTTCTTTATGTCTGAAATACTGTATACTTAAAATATTTTTTTAAAATCTAAAAACAGAAAGAAAAAATAAAAGGGAAGAGATAGAGAGGGAAAACAGAGAGGAAGAGAGAAAAGAAACTAATATAAAACCTCAGAGGTGTTGTGAGAATTTTATTAATACCTTCATTGACCAATATTTGAGTGCCCCACGCGTGCCAGTTGCCGTTATAGTCCTTGAGGATACCAACCTCCTTTCCCACGTTAGGCCAATGGGCCCTGGACAGCGCAACTGGCAGCCCTCTTAAAGAGCCTGAAAGTCTTTCTAGTCCTGGATATCCTTTCCTCTGAAATGGCTGCTCAGGGGGCACAGAGAACACGTTGCTCTTAGGTGAAGGATTTGGTGGAAATGTTGACAAACCTCTCTTCTCTACCCAGATTGAGTATGAAACTTGGTTACTGACCTCTTCCTAACCTCCACTAGTTCAGGTCTTCCCTCTTCACAGCCAGGCCCCCAGGCTCTGTCTCTGATTAATCTGTGCCTCCTGAAAGGGGTCAACCTTATTATTGCCTTCATATATGATCCCTCCTTCCATTGGAGGGATAATGGTCCCACCTGACGTGGCCCACCTGGGAAAATGATGGGGCATGGAGCTGCCTGCCAAAGCCCTTCACAGCAGCTCCTCTGCTCCTGGTCCCAACTGGCCCTGATGCTAATGGGGCCCATCTTTACCCACTACAGGTCACTCTCTCGCCAGCACAGATCTCTCCCTGGACTGTACTCGGGGTCAAAACACCTGCTGGAGACTTTGAAGAAGCCTCTGGGCTTTCCACCCCACCATCCCAAAACCCACCTCCCAGGCACTGTTCTTTTCCTTTTCCTTCTAACCATTCCCTACCCTTTCAGAACTGCTTTCCTCTCCTCTAACTGCCTTCCATAAACCCTGACCCAGCCCCTTTCTTTAGTGATCTCCTCTACCCTGCAGATGCCTTACCTGGTGATTTCTACAACGCATGGTGCAAGACATCCAGCAGTTTGGTGACATGATCGACAGGGAGACACTCATTTAGGGCCAGCAGGCTCATAGCCTAGAAGGGCACTTTGCCAGGTAAGGGGCATCTTCCCCAGAGGAAGACCTTGTTAGTCACTGGTCCTGGATAACTCATGGGTTATGTCTAACACATGCCTCTTTGAGATGAAATATAAAACAAAAGAATAGCTACTGCTACCCAGATTCTAGTGGAGTCGATCTTATGTGGAGGTGGTCAGTCCGAATCCTGACACATAATTCCATTTAGGGTAATCATAGGATGTTTTTCCTGAATAATAATCAGATATGTGTTTTAACATATGAGTTTTGACTATTTTTATAATTGACAGTTCTGGGGTTCTGGATTCTTATGTTGAAGATATGTATTTTTAAATTTACTACACTGATTTAATAATATATCTCTGATAAAGTCCATTAGTATATTCACCAAGTTAACAGGATTTCTCTCCTGTAGGGATTAACTCATGATGAAACCTGTGATCTGACTGAAATCTTTACCACACAACATATGTTTTAAAAAGGTTTGACTGGGGGCCGGCCGCGTGGCTGAGTGGTTAAGTTCACGCGCTCTGTTTTGGCGGCCCAGGGTTTCGCCGGTTCAGATCCTGGGTGTGGACATGGCACCACTCATCAAACCATGCTGAGGCGGTGTCCCACATGCCACAACTAGAAGGACCCACAACTAAAATATGCAACTATGTACTGGGGGGATTGGGGGAGAAAAAGCAGGAAAAAAAAAAAAAGATTGGCAACAGTTGTTAGCTCAAGTGCCAATCTTTAAAAAAAGCCACTTTAAAAAATAAAAGGTTTCCATGTGTGGACCTTGAAGCCCTCACCACACATATCACACAAACAGGAGCTCTCTCCCACGTGGCTTCTCATTCAACAGATATTTACTGAGTGGCTCCTCGCACCAGGCACTGCACCAGGAGCTCAGGACACAGGTGAGCAAAGTGTGCATAGCTGTGCTCTCATGGAGCTCCCAGAACTGTGGGAGAAATGGCCTCTCTGGTAAAGAGGGAGATGTGCACTCCAGCAGCAGATCTTACTACACTCTCCACACTCAGGTTTCCTCCCAGGTGAAATCTGATGGATGTGAAGACCTGAGCTCACTTCCCGCATGCACAGCGTTTCCACCCTGTGTGGACTCTCTAACGAACATGAAGGTTTGTGCTGCAACTGAAGCCCTTATCACAGCATCGCATTTAATGGTTTTCTCCGGTGCAGACTCTCTGATAGAGAAGATCTGTGTTCCAAATCAAACCTTTACCACACTCAGCACATCTGTAACATTTCTCTCCTGCGTGGATTTATTGAGGAACTCAAGGTGAGCCTCCTTCCAAAGCCCTTACTACATTTATCACATAAAAATGGTGTTTCTCCTGTGAATTCTTTGACAAACTCGAAGATCTACGCTCTAACTGAAGAAGCCCTTTCACGCACATCACATTTGTAGAGCTTCTCCCCAGTTTGACTCTCTGGAGAATGTGAAGATCAGAGCTGTGACTGAAGTCCTTACCACGCTCCTCACTCTTGAAGGATTCTCTCCTGTGTGGACTCTGATAAGCATGGAAGTTTGTGCTTTAAGAGTTTCATACTTAAACAGTTTCTCTTGTGTGGACTTTGTGATGCACGTGGAGATCTACGCTCTGACTGAAGCCCTTACCACACTTAACACATTTGTACACTTTCTCTCCAGTGTGGACTCTCTGATGGTTGTGAAGATTGGAGCTCTGATGGAAGCCCTTGCCACACTCCTCACACTTAAAAGGTTTCTCTCCTCTATGAACCCTCTGATGAACGCGGACATTTGTGTTATAACTGAAGCCTCTGCCACATGTATCACATACGAAAGGTTTCTCTCCAGTGTGAATTCTCTGATGATAGCGAAGATCCGTGCTCCGACTAACGCTCTTGCCACACTCAGCACAGTCATAAAGTTTCTTTCGTGTGTGGAAAAGGGGATGCTTTAAGAATGAGAAAATTGGGGACCAGCCCTGTGGCCGAGTGGTTGAGTTTGCACGCTCTGCTTCAGTGGCCCAGGGTTTCACCAATTTGGATCCTGGGCACGGACCTAGCGCCCTCATCAGGCCATGCTGAGGCAGTGTCCCACATGCCACAACCAGAAGGACCTACAACTAGAATATACAACTATGTACTGGGGGCTTTGGGGAGAAAGAAAAGAAAAGAAGATTGGCAACAGATGTGAGCTCAGATGCCAATCTTAAAAACAAAAAAAGTAAGAGGTAGAATTTCAAAATAATAACAGAGGGGAAAAGGAAAGAAATAAGAATTCATTTAGAACTTCCAAATAATAAGGAGTGGGGGATTAAACAGAATGCATAAAATAAGAGATCAGGAATCAAATCAAACATATCAATTACCACAGTAAATGTGAATGGGCTAAATTCCCCTTCGAGTCTTAGAGACTCCAAGATTAGGTTAAAAAAAGGCCAACCATATTCAGCTTGCAAAAGACAAAAATATACCAGGCAAATGCTAACTAACAGAAAGAAGATAAGTAATGTCAATATCTGACAAAGCAGAATTCAAGGCGAAACACACTAAACAAAAGGTATAATCCACTAGAAGAATATTAACAATCATAAAGAAATTGTCAAATCCAAAATCACTGCATAAAACTTTAAAAAACCCTAAGCAGAAAGGTACATAAGAATGTTAACTGCCAAGATGGCGCCGTGAGTAGTCCTCTTTGTCTCTCGCCCTTCGAGTCTACAATTATTTGGACACTTATCGCTTGACAAAGGATATCCAGACAGCATCTCAGGACGTCTGAGACACCCACGCGACTATACATCGGAAGGCGGATGGACTTTCCTCCGGGAGGATGTGGAAATAGGTGAAAACTCTCCGACCCCGATGGGCAGCCTAGTACCCGCAAGCGGCTTTCTTCCAACGGACGCCCCCAGAGGATCCACACACATCTAGGGCAGGAGCGAGAACACAACAGAGGAGCGACGGTGGAAACAGGTGACCAGAACCCTACCTAAACCCCCCGCAATTACTCCTAAACGCAGAGGGAAACTTTGGAGTTGCACACCTGAGCCCGCGGGGAGAGTCTCTCCCCGCCATTGGCGGGGAGACCCAGCCTGGTGCTCGGGGCGCCCGGAGGGTCCCAGAGAGAGACACGGAGGGCAGGGAGGTCTCCCAGCTGCCGTTGCCCGCCCCGTGGGACTAGGGATTGCCGGAGATCTCGGAGAGGACCGGGGCTGGGGGAACTTTCAAAGGCCGGTTCGGCGACCCGGAGGGGAAGCGCCGGAGCTCCACCCCAGGCAGCAGACAAAACTCTCTGTCTGCCATTAGCAGAGGGGCCACGCCCAGCATTCAGGGCTCCCGGCAGAGGCCCAGAGAGAAGCCCAGAGGGCGGGGCGACCCCCAGCTGCCGTTGCCCGCCCCGTGGGACTAGGGATTGCCGGAGATCTCGGAGAGGACCGGGGCGGGGGGAACTTTCAAAGGCCGGTTCGGCGACCCGGAGGGGAAGCGCCGGAGCTCCGCCCGGGCAGCAGACAAAACTCTCTGTGTGCCGTTAGCAGAGGGGCCACGCTGAGCATTCACGGCTCCAGGAGAGGCCCGGAGAGAATCCCAGAGGGCGGGGCGACCCCAGCTGCCGTTGCCCGCCCCGTGGGACTAGGGATTGCCAGAGATCTCGGAGAGGACCGGGGCAGGGGAACTTTCAAAGGCCGGTCCTGCGACCCGGAGGGGAAGCGCTGGAGCTCCGCCAGGCAGCAGACAAAACTCTCTGTCTGCCATTAGCAGAGGGGCCACGCCCAGCATTCAGGGCTCCCGGGAGAGGCCCGGAGAGAAGCCCAGAGGGCGGGGCGACCCCCAGCTGCCGTTGCCCGCCCCGTGGGACTAGGGATTGCCGGAGATCTCGGAGAGGAGAGGACCGGGGCTGGGGGAACTCTCAAAGGCCGGTTCTGTGACCCGGAGGGGAAGCGCCGGAGCTCCGCCCGGGCAGCAGACAAAACTCTCTGTGTGCCATTAGCAGAGGGGCCACGCTGAGCATTCACGGCTCCGGGAGAGGCCCGGAGAGAATCCCAGAGGGCGGGGTGACCCCCAGCTGCCGTTGCCCACCCCGTGAGGCTAGGGATTGCCGGAGATCTCGGAGAGGACTGGGGCTGGAGAGAGTTCCAGAGACCCAGCTTAGTAGCCTAGGGGGAAACCCTACAGGCTCACAGCAGCCTTAGGGAAAGCCTCTGCACAGCACCAGTAGAAGGCACCCAGCCGCCAGCCACAAGGCTGGAAGACCCCAGGGCAAAAGCAGCATAGCTAGGTGTACTAACCACAGACTGTAGAAGATGCCAATAGCTCTCCTGCGACCCATAGAGGACAAGTGAGATTTGGTGGGTGCCGACAGCAACGGAGCGACAAATATAAGTGATCCCTCCCCTGGCCGCTGGAAAAGCCCATAACACCGTTGCAGACCCCAAGGAGAGAGCGCATCTAGGTGGGCAACAACAGTAGGCACCTGCAGCCTGAAGCCCCCCTGTGACGGCCCCCACGGCAGAGGAGGGAATCCAAAGGGCCACTGTGGCTACGAAGAGGGGCCCAGGCCCAGTTAGCAACTACAGACAGGGTTCCTGGTTGGTGAAGTATAAACAGCTGCTCCCCCCACCGCAGCAGCTGAAACAAGTGAAAGGAGCAACTAAACTCTATCTCCATGCGGAGGCACAAATCAACATCATCAAGCAATATGAAAAAATACATTAAATCTCCAGAACAGAAAGAAAGTAACAAATACACAGAAAACAATCCCAAAGAAAATGAGATATATAACCTAAATGATGATGACTTCAAAACAGCCATCATTAAGATTCTCAATGAGTTAAGAGAGAATTCTGACCGACAACTCAACGAGTTCAGGAGCTATGTCACAAAAGAGTTTGATACGATAAAGAAGAACCAAACAGAAATATTGGAAATGAAGAACACAATAGAGGAGATTAAGAAAAATCTAGATGCTCTGAACAGTAGGGCCGATAATATGGAGGAAAGAATTAGCAATTTGGAAGATGGCAATATAGAATTGTTGCAGGCAGAGGAGGAGAGAGAAGCAAGACTTAAAAGAAATGAAGAAACTCTCCGAGAATTATCAGACACAATTAGGAGATGCAACGTAAGGATTATAGGTATACCAGAGGGAGAAGAGAAGGAGAAAGGGGCAGAAAACCTATTCAAAGAAATAATGGCTGAGAACTTCCCAAATCTGGTGAGGGAGATGGATCTTCAGGTGACAGAAGCCAATAGATCTCCAAACTTTATCAATGCAAGAAGACCAACTCCACGGCATATAGTAGTGAAGCTAGCAAAAGTCAACGACAAGGAGAAAATATTAAGGACAGCCAGGCAAAAGAAACTAACCTACAAAGGAACCCCCATCAGGCTATCAGCAGATTTCTCAGCAGAAACTTTACAGGCTAGAAGAGAGTGGAATGATATATTCAAAAATCTGAAGGACAAAAATCTACAGCCGAGAATTCTCTACCCAGCGAAAATATCCTTCAAATATGATGGAGAAATAAAAACTTTCCCAGATAAACAAAAATTAAGGGAGTTCATTGCCACAAAACCTCCTCTTCAGGAAATCCTCAGGAAAACCCTCATTCCTGAAAAATCCAAAAAAGGAAAGGGGCTACAAAACCAAGAGCAGAGGAGATAAGTAGAAGGACAACAACAGAGAGTAGCAGCTCTACATCAGAACAGATTAAACCATGGGACGAGAAACAAAGGAAACTGAAGAAAACCGGAAAACAAGACACAAAATGGTAGTGGTAGGCCCCCACGTCTCAATAATCACTCTAAATGTAAATGGATTGAACTCCCCAATCAAAAGACACAGAGTGGCAGGATGGATCAAAGAACAAGATCCAACAATATGCTGCCTCCAGGAAACACACCTCAGCCCCAAAGACAAACACAGACTCAGAGTGAAGGGATGGAGAACAATACTCCAAGCTAATAATGAACAAAAGAAAGCAGGTGTCGCTATATTAATATCAGACAAGGTAGATTTCAAAGCAAAACAGATAAAGAAAGATAAAGAGGGACAGTATATAATGATAAAAGGGACTCTCCACCAAGAAGACATAACACTTATAAATATATACGCACCCAACACAGGAGCACCAAAATTTGTAAAGCAACTCTTAATAGAACTAAAAGAAGACATCAACAACAATACAATAATAGTAGGGGACCTCAACACACCATTAACACCAATGGACAGAACATCCAGACAGAAAATCAACAAGGAAATAATAGAATTAAATGAAAAATTAGACCAGATGGACTTAATAGATATATATAGAACACTTCATCCAAAAACAGCAGGTTACACATTCTTCTCAAGTGCACATGGAACATTCTCAAGGATTGACCATATTTTGGGAACCAAAGCAAACATCAATAAATACAAGAGAGTTGAAATAATATCAAGCATCTTCTCTGATCATAACGCTATTAAACTAGAAATCAACTACAAGAAAAAAGCAGAGAAAGGTGCAAAAATGTGGAGACTAAACAACACGCTTCTCAACAAACAATGGATCATTGAAGAAATTAAAGAAGAAATCAAATATTATCTGGAGACAAATGAAAATGAGAACACGACATACCAAATCATTTGGGATGCAGCAAAAGCAGTCCTAAGAGGGAAATTCATCGCAATACAGGCTCACCTCACTAAACAAGAAAAAGCTCACGTAAGCAATCTCAAACGACACCTAACAGAACTAGAAAAAGAAGAACAAACAAAGCCCAGAGTCAGTAGAAGGAGGGAAATAATAAAAATAAGAGCAGAAATAAACGATATTGAAACAAAAAAGACAATAGAAAGGATCAATGAAACAAAGAGTTGGTTCTTCGAAAGAATTAACAAAATTGACAAACCCCTAGCCAGACTCACCAAGAAAAGAAGAGAGAAATCGCAAATTAATAAAATCAGGAATGACAGAGGAGAAATCACAACAGACACCAATGAAATACAAGAGATCATAAGAGAATACTATGAAAAACTATATGCCAACAAATTGAACAACCTGGAAGAAATGGACAAATTCCTAGACTCCTACAATCTCCCCAAACTGAATCAGGAAGAAATGGAGAATCTGAATAGACCAATCACAAGCAAGGAAATAGAAACGGTAATCAAAAACCTCCCCAAAAACAAGAGTCCAGGACCAGACGGCTTCTCTGGAGAATTCTACCAAACATTCAAAGAAGACTTAATACCTATTCTCCTCAAACTGTTCCAGAAAATTGAGAAAGATGGAGAACTCCCTAACACATTCTATGAAGCCAACATCACTCTGATCCCCAAACCTGACAAGGACAACACAAAGAAGGAGAACTACAGGCCGATATCACTGATGAACATAGATGCAAAAATCCTCAACAAAATTTTGGCAAACCGATTACAGCAATACATCAAAAAGATTATACACCATGATCAAGTGGGATTTATACCAGGGACACAGGGATGGTTCAACATCCGCAAGTCAATCAACGTGATACACTACATCAACAAAATGAAAAACAAAAACCACATGATCATCTCAATAGATGCAGAGAAAGCATTCGACAAGATCCAACACCCATTTATGATAAAAACCCTCAGTAAAATGGGTATAGAAGGAAAGTACCTCAACATAATAAAGGCCATATATGATAGACCCACAGCCAACATCATACTCAATGGACAAAAGCTGAAAGCCATCCCTCTGAGGACAGGAACAAGACAAGGGTGCCCACTTTCACCACTCCTATTCAACATAGTACTGGAGGTGCTGGCCAGAGCAATTCGGCAGGAAAAAGAAATAAAAGGAATCCAAATAGGTAATGAAGAAGTAAAACTCTCGTTGTTTGCAGACGACATGATCTTATACATAGAAAACCTCAAAGAATCCACAGAAAAACTATTAGAAATAATCAACAACTACAGCAAAGTAGCAGGGTATAAAATTAACGTGCATAAATCAGTAGCATTTCTATACACTAACAATAAACTAACAGAAAAAGAACTCAAGAACTCTATCCCATTCACAATCGCAACGAAAAGAATAAAATACCTTGGGATAAACTTAACCAAGGAAGTGAAGGATCTATACAATGAAAACTACAAGACTTTCTTGAAAGAAATAGGCGATGACATAAAGAGATGGAAAAACATTCCTTGTACATGGATTGGAAGAATAAACATAGTTAAAATGTCCATACTACCTAAAGCAATATACAGATTCAATGCTATCCCAATCAGAATCCCAAGAACATTCTTCACAGAAATTGAACAAACAATCCTAAAATTCATATGGGGGAACAAAAGACCGCGAATTGCTAAAGCAATCCTGAGCAAGAAAAACAAAGCCGGCGGAATCACAATCCCCGATTTCAAAACATACTACAAAGCTACAGTGATCAAAACAGCATGGTACTGGTACAAAAACAGGTCCACAGATCAATGGAACAGAATTGAAAGCCCAGAGATAAAACCACACATCTATGGACAGCTAATCTTCGACAAAGGAGCAGAGGGCCTACAATGGAGAAAAGAAAGTCTCTTCAACAAATGGTGCTGGGAAAACTGGACAGCCACATGCAAAAGATTGAAAATTGACCACTCTTTTTCACCACACACCAAAATAAACTCAAAATGGATCAAAGACCTAAAGATTAGGCCTGAGACAATAAGTCTTTTGGAAGAGAATATAGGCAGTACACTCTTTGACATCAGTTTCAAAAGAATCTTTTCGGACACTGTAACTCCTCAGTTGAGGGAAACAATAGAAAGAATAAACAAATGGGACTTAACATCAGACTAAAGAGCTTCTTCAAGGCAAGGGAAAACAGAACTGAAACAAAAAAACAGCTCACTAATTGGGAAAAAATATTTACAAGCCACTTATCCGACAAAGGGTTAATCTCCATAATATACAAAGAACTCACACTGCTTAACAACAAAAAAACAAACAAGCCGATCAAAAAATGGGCAGAGGACATGAACAGACATTTCTCAAAAGAAGATATGAATATGGCCAATAGACACATGAAAAGATGTTCATCATCGCTAATCATCAGGGAAATGCAAATCAAAACTACACTAAGATATCACCTTACCCCCGTTAGATTGGCAAAAACATCCAAAACCAAGAACGACAAATGTTGGAGAGGTTGCGGAGAAAGAGGAACCCTCATACACTGTTGGTGGGAATGCAAACTGGTACAGCCACTATGGAAAACAGTATGGAGATTTCTCAAAAAGTTAAAAATAGAAATACCCTATGACCCAGCCATCCCATTACTGGGTATCTATCCTAAGAACCTGATAACAGATATCTCAAGAGTCCATTGCACCCCTATGTTCATCGCAGCATTATTTACAATAGCCAAGACGTGGAACCAGCCTACATGCCCAGAAACTGATGATTGGATAAAGAAGATGTGGTATATATACACAATGGAATACTACTCAGCCATAAAAAAAGACGAAATTGGCCCATTCACAACAACGTGGATGGACCTCGAGGGCATTATGTTAAGCGAAATAAGTCAGTCAGAGAAAGACGATCTCTATATGACTCCACTCACAGGTGGAAATTAGTATATTGAGAAGGAGATCTGATCGGTGGTTACCAGGGAAAAGGGGGGTGGGGGGAGGGTACGGAGGGGGAAGTGGTGTACCCACAACATGACTAACAAAAATGTACAACTGAAATCTCACAAGCTTGTAATCTATCATAACATTAATAAAAAAAAAAAAAAAAAAAAAAAAAGAATGTTAACTGCAACATTATAATACTGCCAGACTGGAAATAGCCTAAATGTCCATCAAGAGGAGACTAGAATGAGTTACGGTGTTTCTGTACAATGGAATACAGTCCAGCTCTTAAAAAAGGATGAGGTTAAAAAAACAGGATGAGGCAGATCTGGATATACTGATATGGAGTCATGTCCATGATGAACCAGTGACTAAAAAGTAACGAGGTTACAGAATAGACAGAAAAATAGATATCTGTGCCTCAGTTTCCTTCTCTACAAAATGGGGATGATGTTAATACCCATCTATCTCACAGGGTTATTGTAAAGATTAAACCAGTTAATTCCAGTGAAGTACTTTGAACAACGGCTTGCATAGAGATATTTCCATTGCGGGGGTGAGTGTTAAAAGCCTTAAAATGTACTTACACTTTGACATCACAATTCTACTTCTAGAAAGTTGTCTTAAGGAAATAATCAGACAAATGTACAATAATGCAGATTGAAGTACTGTTTAACAGGAAAATAAGTGGAAAGGAGGCGTACATTCAACATGCTATGGTCTGAATATTCATGTCCCCCCAAATTAAGACCTAATGCCCAAGGTGATGGTATTAGGACGTGGGGCCTTTGGGAAGTGACTAGGTCATAAGGGCAGAGCCCTCAAGACTGGAATTAGTGCCCTTTTAAAAGAAGTCCCACAGAGTCCACCAGCCATATGAGGATACAAAGAGAAGTCTGCCACACGGAGACCAAACTGACACTCTGATCTTAGACCTCCAGCCTCCAGAACTGTGAAAAATAAATTTCTGTTGTGTATAGCCACCTGCTCTGTGGTATTTTGTTACAGCAGCCCAAAGGGACTAAGACACAATAATAAGGGACTGTTTATGGAATGTTCTTCCCCCAGATATCCCCAATGCTTGCTCCCTCACTTCCTTCAGATCCCCGACCAAACGTCACCTTATCAGAGAGGCCTTCCCCGATCACACTCCACCCTGCCATTACCCCCACCTTTCCTCACCCTGCTTTGGGGCACCCACTGTCATTTAATACATACTTATTTATTTATTTATTGTCTATCTCTCCCCCCATTGTAAATGTCACATGGTGATACTTGTTTTGTCCACTGCTGTATCCCCAGTGTCTAGAGCAGTGTCCAGCATATTTAATTCAATTAATAAATGTTTGGATAAATCAAGGTAGTTCCACACAATGGAATACTATGCAGCTATTAAAATGGATACGGGTTCACGGATGGGCTTAAGGAGTTGATGAATCTCCTGAAACGTATAAAAAATTTTGTATGCATGTACTTCCGTTAACTTTTAGGGGTAAGGATCTTCTGAAAGAGATTGATGAGTCAGAAAAGATTAAAAAAAAAGAAAGATGGGCACAATAGATTGAATGCAAAGTGCAGATTACAAAAGTATGAATTGTATAACCCCATTTTGTATAAATACATATTTACATATGTGTATATATTATGTATCAGAAATAATAATGGAAGCACACACATGAAATGTTACAAGGTGTTTTCTCTGGTTTGTGGGTTTGATTTTTCTAACCCCAACTGCTTTACTTTGGTTTTTTGTTTTTGCTGCAGTGTTTTGTTTTTTAAATAGACTTTATTTTATAGAGTAATTTTAGATTCACAGCAAAACTGAGCAGAAAATATACAGAGTTCCTATATGCCCCCTGCCCGTTCCCCTTTTCCCTCAACAAACCTCCCTCACTATCAACATCCCTGGACAGAGTAGTACATGTGTTATAATCAACAAACCTATGTTGAAATTATCACCCAAAGTCCATAGTTTACATTAGGGTTCATTCTTGGTGTTGTATACCCCATGGGTTTTGACAAATGTATAATGACATGTATCCACCATTACAGTATCATACAAAATATTTTCACTGTCCAAAAATCCTCTGTGCTGTGCCTAATAATTCCACTGCCCCTCTAACCTCTGGAGACCATCTTTTTATTGTCTCTATAGTTTTTCCTTTTTCAGAATGTTATACAGTTGGAATCATATAGTATGTAGCCTTTTCAGATTGGCTTCTTTCACTTATCAATATGCATTTAAGTTTCCTCCATGTCTTTTCATGGCTTGATAGCTCATTTGTTTTTAGCACTGAATAATATTCCCTTTTTAATAGAATATACTTAAAAACAAAATGTGGGGGCCAGCCCCGTGGCCAAGTGGTTGAGTTCACACGCTCCACTTCAGCAGCCCAGGGTTTCGCCAGTTCGGATCCTGGGTGTGGACGTGGCACCACTCATCAAGCCATGCTGAGGTGGTGTCCCACATGCCACAACTAGAAGGACCCACAACTAAAAATACACAACTATGTACCAGGGGGCTTTGGGGACAAAAAGGAAAAATAAAACCTTTAAAAATAAAATGTGGAATAGAATTTCATTAATCATCTGTATTTTCTAAGATTTCTACAGAAAATATATTTTTTCAAATCAAATTTTTATAATTTTGCTTCCATTTAAGATGATGAGGTCAATAATTCCCAGACCTCATTCAAGTTTCACCAATTTTATATGCACTCATTTGTGAGTGTGTGTGTACTTAGTTCTACGCAATTTCATTACATGTGGAGATGTGTAACTCCCACAGTCAAGACGTAGAACCGTTTGATCACAGGACCCCTCATGCTGCTCTTTCATAGCCAGATCCATCTCAC
This sequence comes from Equus caballus, assembly GCF_041296265.1. Classification (NCBI taxonomy): domain Eukaryota; kingdom Metazoa; phylum Chordata; class Mammalia; order Perissodactyla; family Equidae; genus Equus; species Equus caballus. The sequence goes on from NC_091685.1 coordinate 17,557,975, forward strand.
TCCCCACTTCTCCCCATCCCTGATCCCTGGCAACCACTAGGCTGTTCTGCATCTCTACAATTTTGTCTTTTCAAGAATGTTATATAAATGAAATCATACGGTATGTAGTCTTTTGAGATCGACTTTTTTTTTTTTTTTTTACTTAGTACAGTTCCCTTCAGATCTGTCCAAGGTGCTGTGTGAATCAACTGTTTGTTCCTTTCTACTGCTGAGCAGCATTCCATAGCATGGACGTACCACAGTTTGTTTAACCATTCACCAGCTGAAGGACACTCATATGAAAAGGTTTGCATTTGAATTAGAGTTTTAAAAGATGAGAGTGATCGCCATATGAAAAACGGGCCTGGATGGGGTGAGGAAGGAAGGAAGACCAGGGAGGAAGCTATTCCATAATGAGGGAGGAAGGTTGGCCGATCAGGTTAGGGTACTGGCAGTGGAGGTGGTGAGGGGTTACTGGATTCTGGATACAACCTGAAAGCGAGCTGGCAGATTTGCTGACGGATTCATTAGGAGGTGAGAGAGAAACGGAGTCAGGGATGACTTCAGGGTTTTTGGCCTAAGCAACTTGAAGAGCAGAGTTTCTATTTTACTGTGAGGAAGAGAAGACTAGCAGAAAGTCAGAAGGTGGTAATTTCTACTTTTCAGACAGGCAAAGAATAAAAAGATTACGAGTCAGTGAGAGTGTGGAGAATGGGAATTCTCATGATGAGAAGATAACTGATTCAAACTTCTCAGGGGGCAATTTGATAGCAAAGTAGAGATATCATCTCTGACCCACCAATTCCTCTTGTAGATATTGATTCTATAGAAATAATGGAGTAAGTATCTGAAAATACAAGTACAAGGACATTTATTTCAGCATTATTTATAATAGAGAAAAATTGGTATCTTAAATATCCATCAATAAAGCACTGGTTAAAAAATCAATTTCAGTACATCAATACATCATACAATGGAATATGATACAGCCATTAAAAAGACTGAAATAGGTCTAAATATTTTGACATGTAAAGATATCTAATGTATATTAGTGACTGAAAGAAAAGTTGTAGAACTTATTTTTGTAAAATAAACAAATAGATAAATACATGAATAGACATTAAATATATGTGTGAGCTATATATTTTCTGCTTGCTTACACATAAATAGAAAATAGTCTGAAAGACACTTTTTACTTTATATGCAATATACTTTGTTTCAATATTCTTCAAATTAAAAAGCAATTACAGGGAGGGGGGAATGGGGAGCGACTGCTCACCAGGTACGGGGTTTTTCTTTCCGGGTGATGAAAACGTTTTGGAGACAGAAGAGGTGGTCATACAACACTGTATGTAACTAAACGCCACTGAATTGGACACTTTAAAGTAGTTAACATTGTTGTGTGAATTTCACCCCAACAACAACAAAAAAGAAATACAAATGGGGGAGGGGAAGCAGGTTTTTACTTAGGTAGCAACATTTTTCTCTCAATACTGATTTGGACATTCTGATATTTGAATCGCAAGCTCTCGCTTAGTTAAACACTTTAAGAGCTGACAGCTTTTAACGACCAAGGAAACAAAAGTTCTTGAAAGCACATTTGTCCTCACCCACTGAGACCAGGCTGCCGTAGATCTCCAGCATCACCTCTTTGTACAGGGCCCTTTGTGCAGGGTCTAGTAGCCCCCACTCCTCCTCGGTGAAGTCCATGGCCACATCCTTGAACGTAACAGGTTCCTAAAACACCAATGAACAGTAATGCCTCTTCAGTGAGCAAGCATCTACACCAGCGTTCGTGGTACAAAGGGTCAACCTGGCAACACTGAGAAGGGAAGGCAGAATCAAAGGGGCTTCAGAGCTCTGCCCCGAGCCATAAGGATAATTAAAAGAATAAAAACAATTTAAAAGATACATATATCTAACATAGATGCTCACCAACCCTACTAATACAAAAGGCTCTTAAAAACCAATTTAAAGGGGCCGGCCCTGGGGCTGAGTGGTTAAGTTCACGAGCTCCGGTTGGGCAAAATCCGGCAGCCCAGGTTTCGCTGGTTCAGATGCCGGATGCGGACATGCCACCGCTCATCAGGCCGTGTTGAGGTGGCGTCCCACATAGCACAACGAGGCATTCACAACTAGGATATACAACTATGTACTGGGGGGCTTGGAGGGACCCAGGATCTGAACCGGCAAACCCTGGGCCACCAAAGTGGAGCATGCGAACTTAACCGCTATGTCACCAGGCCAGCCCCTTAACTCCTATTTTCTAAGACTATATATTATATACTTGAAGGTACCCTTAATATGTATGTTCTGGATACCTATCCACTGTCTTAATTCTGTTTCTCAACTATCAAAAAGTTATTTCCTATATAAAATATTCATAACAGTGAATTAATGCAAAATTGCTAAATCTAGAGATATAGCAACTTTAAAAACAAAGTGGATCAAAATAAATTCCCAGTAATTAGGTATGTGCATACTCTAGCACTCATTTTCAATTCTTAATTATGGGAAGCTTTTGGGAACTGGCTGTAAAAATGAAAATATTCAGGGTGGTCTTGAATATAGGGACACTGCTAATATTTTGACTTGGTCTTGAATATCAGGAGATTGACAAAATTTATTGAGGAGTTTGTTTTACAAATTTACTCAGATACATACATAAAATTGGATTTGTTCTTAGTCAATAATGAATAACCACAGCAGTTATAGTTTGTTATTTTTCTAAAATTTATTCCTAAATATAATAGAAATATGTCATATAAATGCCTAAAACTACAGTTTTTAATGCCCAACCCTAGGTTTTAATTTCAGCTATTAAAGCACAATCAACCTCAAGTGTATACATGGCTGTACCACTACAGATTATGCTGAAAAATCACTTGCAGTGTTGAAACGTTCTCACATCTATAATGATCCTGCACACAGTGAGTAGCAGACACACATAAATTAGCTGCTGATATAAGGGAAACCTCTCAGCCCATGCTCTATTTGCTCTTATGTAAAGAAAGTACAATCTCTGGTTTTTCTTTACATTCCTTGCTTCTAGAATGTCTTTGCAATACAGCTGTACTATTTATTCACTTGGCTTAGGATTTTTCTAAATGCTCCAAACTCTTTTTATATAATAAAAAAAAATACATTGGCAACTCTTAGTCTCTAATCTAGCCCACCAGTTTGACACAGTGCTGGCTTGTATTTCTAGGCTAGACACTTAAATTATGACTTTTTTCCTAGGGTACGTACTGACATAATTACCATTCATCTATGGAAAGAAAATTTGATGTCAAAGCAACGAACACGTCAAATAACCCCCACCTCCCACCCCCACAAAGAGAATCACATTTCGTTTGCTTTTTTCTGATAACAAAAGTGCTAATTATTATAGAAAATAGAGAAAACTACAGAAAAGAAAACAAAATATATAATCACATTGCCCAAAAATAACTACTGCAGTGGTCCCTCCTTATCTGCAGGGGACACATTCCAAGACCTCCAGCGGATGCCTGAAACCGCAGACAGTACCCAACCCTACATACATTGTGTTTTCCTGTATTTACATACTTATGATAAAGTTCAATTTATAAATTAGGCTTAGTAAGAGATTAACAACAATAACCAATAATAAAATAGAACAATTATAACAATATACTGTAGTAAAAGTTACCTTAGATCTTAGCAACCTCAGCATACAATTTTTTTCTTTCCTTATTAAGTGAGAACTTTCACCTTTTCACTTAAAGGAAGCACCTTATGACTTCTGTTTGGCATATCTGAATTGCCAGCATCACTACCCTTGTGCTTTGGGGCCATTATTAACTAAAATAAGGTTACGTGAGCACAAGCACTGAAATACCACGACTATCGATCTGATAACCAAGAAGGCTACTAATGACTATGAGGCAGGTAGCATATAAAGGGTGGATACATTGGGCAAAGGCATAATCACATCCCAGGTAGGACAGAGTTGATGGCAGACAGCATGAGATTTTATCACACTACTCAGAACAGTGTGCAATTTAAAACTTATGAATTGTTTATTTCTGCAATTTTCCACTTAATATTTTTGGATGGCAGTTGACTGTGGGTAACGGAAACTGTGGAAAGTGAAACCATGGATAAGAGAGGACAACTGTACTTACATTTTGGAATATATATGAAAATTTTAAAAATTGGAGATTTTTTTTAACATTTTTGAAAGAAAACATCATGAACATTTTTCCTTATTAGTAAATATTCTTCCACACCTTGTTAATGACTGCATAGTGGTTCACCACGTGGTTATATCATAATTTATTTAAGAATCTCCCTATACTGGACACTTAAGTTGCTTCCCCGTTTTCATTATTATAATGGTACTGCAAGTGATATCACTGTATTTAAATTTTATACATTCATCAGCTCTTTTTCTTATGGAAAATTCCTAGAAGTAGAATTGTGAGGTCAAAGACTTTTGACACATATTTCCAAAAGCCCTTCAAAAAGTTTGTGGCAAAATGACACTTAATTTAAAAGTATTTGAGAGTTTTGGTTTTACTGGAAATCTCTGCCAATTTGACAAGTGGCAAAAATGCCATTTCATTATATTATAATTAACATCTCCTGGATTACTAGTGAAGTTGAAAAATACCAAATCAGATGGTAAAAATATTTATAAGTTTTACAGGTCAGTAACATTATTTTACAAAAACAAGGAATTCCATCTAACTAGAACCAAAGAAAAAGGACAACTCTTTTCCCCACAACTGAAAAGGAAAAAATAAAACAAAACAACCCAGTGACCTGAGACCAGAGTGACAGGCAGTTGGAAGGGATGGGTTTGCCCCTTGGAGAGATGCCAACAGCAGCAATGCTATGGGATATGGGACCCTGTATCCTGCAGGACGGGGAGCTTAGCCTAACCCGGGACCCATGAGGACTTGGAATCATCCCATGTTAGTGGCATCTTCTAAGCTACTGGCAGAAACAGAAGTCAATTCTCTCTGGAGATAAATTTCCCATGGGACTCATACATATATACTAAGAGCAATCAGTGAGCTTACAATTAAAGTCAAAGGTGAGAGTCAGCAGAAAACAGATTTAGATTACCAGCAATTACAGATATTTAAACTATCAGATACAGAACCAGAACAGCAATACAAGAGTTATTTTAAAAAATAAAAGATGCAATTATAACATGATCAAGCAAAGAAATTATCTGGAAATAACATGCAATTGTGAAAAAAAAAAAAAAAGCAAATGGAATGTCTAAAGATGCATTAAAAGGGAACGTCTAAAGAATGTACTTCCAGAAAAAGAAAAGTGACCCCAGAAGGAAGGGCCGAGATACAAGAGGGAACAACAAGCAAACAAGTGGTAAATATATACGTAAATCCAAACAAACACTGTCTGTATAAAATAATGGCTTGAATAACATCTAATTTATTAAAAGGACAGAATTAAAAAGCAGAAAACAATAGCTTATAAGTCAAACAGGGATATGATCAGTACTAAAGAGTTTTAAAGTCCTTGCATTATTCTAAAAGGGATTAACACATTTAAACTTAAACTTGCAAATATGCATAATAAAATTTCAAGGGTAACCTCCAAAACAATAGATATAGGTTATAAATTTCAAACAAGAACACAGGGAAAGAAGCTCTGACCACTTAAAAAACAACAGGAACAAAAAGGTAAGAAAGGAGGGAAAAAACAGGAAAAAAAATGGACAAATAAAATTAAAATGTAAGATAAACACATCAAATATATCAACTACACTAAATGCAAATAGACTAAATTTGCTAATTAAAAAGGCAGAAATCATCAGATTGAGGGGGAGAGGGGGAATTCAGCTATAAACTGTTAACAAGATATACACCAAAAGCAAAAGGCCATGAAAAAGTTGAAAGTAAAATTATGGGAAAAGACAAACCAGGCAAATAAGAACCAGAAGAAAGCTGGAATAGCTATACCAACATCACACAAAATAGATTTCTAGACAAAAAGCATCACCAGTGATATAAAATGTGACTACATAAGGATAAAAAGTTCAATTCTCCATGAAGATATAACAACTGTAAACTTTTATATACCTCATAAAACATCCTCAAATTACATTTTTAAAAATGGAAGTACAGAGAGAAATTGAGATATCTAGTACTCAAAGAGATTCCACACATATTTTTCTCACTTACTGATGGGTCAAGCAAAGAAAAATAAATTAGTAAAGGTACAGAAATTTTGAACAAGTCAGATTTTATGGACACCTACAGAAGTTGGCACCTACTGTTAGAGAATATACATTCCACTCAAGCACACATGAAACATTGTAAAAAACTGATCAGATACCAGCTCATAAAGCAATTATGAGCAACAAAAGAGAAGACTTGAAAGAGGTATGGAAGCTCACTATATACTCCAATCTTTAAGAAATATAAAGCTCACCTCCTTCAGGAAGTCTTCCTTGATCACCTGGTGCACACTGATTTTTCCTCTCCTCTAGCACAGATACCACTGACTGCAGTCCTCAGACTGGCACTCAGCGATGGCTTCTTTTCAATTTATTTACTGTATACATGAGTAGTAGTCTCCCCTTACCCGTAGTTTCACTTTCCTCAGATTCAATGTCCAGACTTTCAGTTACCCCAGGTCAACCATGGTCTGAAAATAAGAAATGGAAAATTCCAGATATAAACAATTCGTACATTTTAAATTGTGCGCCAGTTGTGACCCGTGCTGCCAGCCTGCCTGGGATGTGAATCATCCCTTTGTCCAGCGTATCCACGCTGCATACACTACCTGGCTGGTAACCTGTTGCTTAGGAGAAAACACAGTATGTATAGAGTTGAGTACTATCCATGGTTTCAGGCACCCACTGGGGATCTCTGAATCCCTCCCCTCAGGTAACGGGGGACTGCTGTCATCTCTATTTTATGCATGAACATATTGATCTCCCCCAAAGAAACTGCACACTTTGAAGTAAGAACTGTATCTAAGTCAATTTGTTTTGGTCTTACAAATGAGCACAGAGCAGCCATGACTGAGCAGATAAATGAATGTTAGGTATAGAAGAGACCAAAATTAAAGAAGGGAGCACTTCCTTTGGAGTTCTTCATTTCACAGATTAGGCCCAGTCCTCTAGATGTGGACAATTTAGACTCAGTCCCTGGATAAGAAGACTTGTCCACTGACAACAAGGACAGCAGAGACAACAGACTTAAGAGATGAATCCCGGCTCCACCATCTAATAGCTTGGCGAATTTGACAAGTGTCTACACCTCACTGAGCTGCTTGCTTCAACTGTAAAATGGGAATATCATCCACTTCTCACAACCGTTGTGAGAATTAAAAGAAAAATCAATGTTATGTATATCTAGCATGCAGTAAGTGCTCCATAAATGTTGGTTTCCTTCTTTCCTAAGGAAGGAAGAGGAACTGTCTTTTTCCTCTAGACACCTTCTAGACTGAAAAAGGAAAACTGCACCTCACCTGGGAATTGGTCATCTCATCTTCCTCTTGGGCAAGGTCAGGGAGTTAAGGAGGCAGAGCTGGGCGAGAAAGGAACCATGAGACACCAAGCCTGCCTTGCAGCTCCCAGAGTGGCCAGCTGGGACAACTGTTTATGCCCTGCCCGAACCATTCTCTCAACCGCCCTGACCTATGATGCCCTCTCTTCTCCACCCTACAGATCGTTCACGATCTTAGGTAAATCGTCTCCCCTCTATTCTGAGTCAAAACCCGCACGGTCCCTCCCTGTTCTCTGAAAGTGGCCGCCTGACCCAAGCCTTGCTAAGTAACCTCTGCAGCCCCAGCAGCTCCAGAACCCCTTCCACCTCCAGACTCCAGCCTTGGCTCATAGTTTTGGCAGGAGGCCTCAGGTCACAGGTGCGTGCTCTCAAGACGGGTACCAGCTGCCTGTGGAGCTGCAGCCTTCACTCGAAAGAGCACAGCTGACTCCTATGGGCTCGGGAAGAGCTTTTTCTTGGCTGGCGTTTTTCTCCCAGGCCCCAAGTCTCTGCGAGGCCAGCGAGAGGCCCATAGTCGGAAACCCAGCCAGGCTCAGAGTTACACTAAGCTCGTCCCTGGATACATACCTGGAGGAACTCAGGATAGGGGGCTCTGGACACAGGATTGCAAAGCAGGCGACCAAACGCTTAGGGAGAAACCTGAGGCACCAAAGGGTGGAGGCACCTTGCACACGCTGCTCTGCGAGGGGAGAGACACGGCGGACCCGCACTGCCGCTACCCAGTGATCGCGGCCCCGATTTGAGGGGCTCACAGCCGGGAGCAGCCGGGCACAGGGCTGTTGAGACAAGACTGGAGTCTGAAGGAGAAAGGGACCCTGAAGTCACTCGGGCGGCAGCTTCCACTAACGCTCCTGCCCGCCGTGAGCGGAGCTGGGTGAAGAGACTGCTTTGGAGAACCCTCCACAGGCAAACCGCAGCGCCACACTCTTTTGGGGACCATCGCTCCCGGGCCCCAGATTTGAAGTTTCAAGTCCCTCAATCCCACCCTCATTCTGGCCCTTTGATCTCCATCTTCCCGCTGACCCAGGAGCCCCTCCAGTCTTGCCGCGAAGAGCCTCCCAGCCTCACCTCCACGGCACCTGGCCGCGGGGCCGAGCCCGCTGCCCGGCCGCATTGCGCCTGCGCGGAGAGAGCCGCGGACACTCCCACAAGCCCCTGCGGCGCGCCCCCTGGGTGCGCCCGGTAGCACCCGGGTCCGCTGGCCCAGCCGTCAGCCTGGCGTGTGGAAACGCCTCTTTCCGCCTTGCTGAGGGGAGAAAGACCACTTTTTATTTCCTGGTCTGCGACAATGGGAGTGCCCGCAGCCTCTCTCCTGCCGCTGTAGAAGCTCGGCCGTCCCGCGGAGCTCCCGGAGGGGCGGGCCGGGATGACTTGTCCTCCCTCGCACGTCGGGGTCGGGCTCCTTTGGGGGTTGGGGACTGAGAGTGCGGAGACGGACCGGTGTCTCCCTCGTGGCCTGTCGCTCTCTGGGATGTCACCGCGCTGGTTCCCACTGACGGCTGCACAGGCGCCTCTGGCGGGCAGGCGTTCTAAGGCAGGGTGGCGCGGGGCCGGTCGGGGCGGCCCTCCCTCCCGCACGGTCCTCTGATGGGTGGCTCCACCCCAGTGTGACCTCTTCCACCCTCTGGGCCCACCCCTCCCCCAGATAGTGTGCTTAACGTGGTAGCCGCTTGGCCGCCCGTCTCTGCCTTGCTGTCTCCGTACAGGCTTCCAGGAGCTTCTTGCAAGTAGCCCCAGTCTCCGTGGGGGGAAGCTCTTGGAATCCTTACTTGATTTTTGGAGAGAAACACCAGGGCACTCTCCCCCAGGGCTGATTCATGACGCTTGTGATTCCCATTCCGCCCCTCCAACCAATCTTCTAGTTATATGAGGTTGAGGGGATGGGTGGAGCAGGTCTGGGAAGATGGTTGAGGATAGAGAAGTCGGTTTGGTTACTTTTTACTAAGTCGTGGAAGTGGAGAAGTTGCCGGGCCCCCAATTATCTGTGGCTTTTTAAAAAATAAAATAATGTAGAGTATTTGATGATCCTCACTTGTTGATCCTAGTTTCCATCCTGGGCTAAAGGAGATATCCTGCTTAAGATCTGTTAGAGTTAGAGTTACATCATGTTCTGTATGTGGATGTATCAAAAATTTTAAACTATTCTCCCACTGTTGAACCTGCAGCTGTGGTAGTCAGTGCCACTCACAAATATAATGGGTTTCCTCTTCCCAGTATGTGGTAGAACTGCAATTTCCCATCCCTTGGAAGTTAGTGGTGACAGCATGACTTGTTTGGCTGCAAAATATGAGCAAGGTAATGTGTAGTAATGTAACGTGTGCCACTTCCAAAAGGAATCTTTTAAGAGCCAGTGCACAATTTGTCATGTTTCTTTACCCTCTGCCCCAGAAATTGTAATGTTCAGTGTGGCAGACAGCCTCTAAAATGGCCTCCAGTGACCCCTTCTCCTGATACTCAAGCCCTTGCAATCCACTATCCTTGAGTGTGGGCTGAACCTAGTGACTTGCTTCTAAGGAACAGAGAATATAGCAAAAGTGATGGGATATCAATTCCAAGATTAGGTTACAGAACGATTCTGGCTTCCATCTTGCTTGTCCTCTTTACCCTCCCTCGCTCCCTTGCTCACTCTAAGAGCAGCCAGCTGCTTTGTTGTGAGCTGTTCTTGTGGGACCCGGAGAGGTCTGTGTGGCAAAGAACTGATGTCTCCCACCAGGTAGGACCTCAGGCCTGCCAACAGCCACGTGAGTAAGTTTGGAAGTGGCTCTCCTGAGGCCTGCCAATCACCACATAAGTGAGCTTGGAAGCCTGTCCTTCCTTCTGTTCGGCCTAGAGATGACTGTAGTCCCAGCCAACACTTTGACTGCAGTCTCATAAGAGACAGAGGATCTAGCAAAGCTATGCCAGATTCCTGACCCACAGATTGTGAGCTAATAATTGTTTGTTGTTTTAAGCTACCAAGTTTTGGAGTAATTTGTTATTCAGCAGTAGGTAACAAATATGTTCAGGATGGTTCCAGAGTGAGGCAACGTGGAGTTGAGTCCCCAGCCTGTCCAGCATGGGCTTGTGTTAGGGGTGAGAAATAAATCTTTGTTGTTATAAGCCACTAAGTAGATCTGAGGGCTGGTTGAGTACTGCAGTAACTGTTGCTAGTGTAGATAACACAATGATAAATACCTTTGTACGTGAGTCATTTACCAAATGTCTAATTATTTCCTTAGGACAGATTCTTAGAAATGGAATTGCTCAGTCAAATGGTATGAAGTTTTAAGACTTTTAATCACATTACCAAACCGTGGTCCAAAAGATTATGCCAATTTACATTTCCGCCACTGAGGGGGAGTTCCATTCACCAAACCTGGACCAGTTCATTCGCCTTGCAATCATAAGCACATATGTTGATGTAAAAACCTGTTCATCCCCCCCTCGTAAGTATCTTTTAAATATAATGCTTTCTATCCCCCAGCACCTGACAATGACTTGGTTTAAATAGTAAAATAAATGAATAAATTATACCTTGTTTCAATTTTCAAACATCTGTTTAATTTTGATTCATTATGGTTCATACTTAGCTAATTCTTTTACTCTATTAATTCTGGTATTTAAGAAAGGGAGCAAAGAGCACAGAGCACAGATCATAATGCCAAATAAAACTCAAAATTTTCTGTAATCTTTTCAATAAAATTAGTAATACTACTTACAGAATATGAGTTTCAGAACATGCTTTTCCCTGTTTATTCAGTTGACAGGGCTTTTTCATGATGAATTCTTTGCTGCTTTATTAAAAAGCTAATTTTAAGTTTTCCCACATTCACAAAGCTTCCATGTTTTTATGACTTCTTTGATGGAGAATGAGATGAATCTTCTGGTTAAAAGATTTCCCACATGTGTGACATTTATTTTGTTGCTCTGCTGTATGAGTTAAAGAATGTTTAAGGAGATGTGACTTCTTGATGAAGGCTCTGCCACATTCAGGACACCCATGGGGTTTCTCGCCTGTATGAATTCTCTGATGCATGACAAGCACTGATGAGTCTGCAAAGGCTTTGCCACATTCTCTGTGTCTGTACGGTTTCTCTCCTGTATGAAATCTAGAATGTTTATAAAGGGACGAACTGTACCTGAAGGTTTTCCCACATTCCTTACATGCAAATGAGTTCTCGAGTGTATGAGATCTCACATGTTGAGTAAAGGAGGAGTTCCAAGTGAAGGATTTCCCGCACTGACGACATTCATAGGGCTTCTCTCCAGTGTGAAGTCTCTGGTGGACCACCAGTTGTGCTTTATGCATAAATGCTTTCCCACAATCATTGCACACAAAGGGTCTCTCTCCACTATGAATTTTTTGATGAGCTATAAGGTGTCCCCTACTGTTAAAGGCTTTCCCACAGTCATTGCATTCAAAAGATTTTTTTTTTTCCTTGTATGATTTTTTTCTATGTCTAATGAGATGAGACTTCTTTTGGAAGGTTTTCTCACATTCATTGCATCCAAAGGTCTTTTTTCTTGTATGCTTTTTTTCATGTCTAATGATACAAAACTTGTTTTTGAAGGTGTTGCCACATTCTGTGTATTCATAAGAGTTTTCTCCAATATAACTTTTATTATAACTAAGTGTAAATTAGGTTGCAAATTATTTCCATTTGATTCACATTTATGTTGTCTTGAAGAAATAAAGTTTATACTCAGATTACAATTTTGGACTCTCTGCTTGGTCAGTGCTTTCTTGAAAGTGAACATAAAATTGTCTTTGCTACCCTCCTGTTTCTCTAGCTCATCAAGTAAGTAGATAACTTCTAAACAGGAGCAAAATGAAACATTCCCAGTTACTCCTTCCAATATCATGTTATAGAAAGAAAAATTTTAAAGACTACTGTTCTAGGCAAGATGCCTATCCTGACTGCTTCTATTCAACATAGTACTGAAGTCCTAGCTAGACCAGTTAGGTAAGAAAAAGAAAGAAAAGACATCCAAATTGAAAAGGAAGAAGTAAAAGCATCTCTGTTCACAGATGACATGATTTTATATGTAGAAAACCCTGAAGATTCCACAAAAAAACTATTAGAACTAATAAACAAATTCAGCAAAGTTGTAGGACACAAAATCAACATACAAAAATCAGTTGCATTTCTACACACTAAAAACAAACAATCCAAAAAGGAAATAAAGAAAACAATCCTATTTACAATAGCATCAAAAAGAATAAAATACTTAGGAATAAATTTAACCAAGTAGGTGAAAGACTTGTACACTGACAACTACAAAACACTGCTGAAAGAAATTAAAGAAAACACAAATAAATGGAAAGACATCCTGTGTTCATGGACTAGAATACTTACTATTGTTAAAATGTCCATACTACCCAAAGCGATCTACAGATTCAATGCAATCTCGATGGCACTTTTTGCAGGAATAGAAAAAACAATTCTAAAATTCATATAGAACCACAAAGGACTCCAAATAGCCAAAACATTCTTGAGAAAGAAGAACAAAGCAGGAGGCCTCACACTTCCTGACTTGAAACCATATTAGAAAGTTACAGTAATCAAAATAATATGGTACTGACATAAAGATGACATATAGGCCAATGGAACAGAATAGAGCCCAGAAATAAACCCATGAACGTACAGTCTTCAACAAGTTGCCAAGGCTACCCAATGGGAAAGGATAGTCTCTTCAACAAATGATGCTGGGAAAACCAGATATGCACACATAATAAGAGTGAAATTAAACCCTACTCTTACACCATACACAAAAATCAACTCAAAATGTATTAAAGACTTAAATGTAAGACCTGAAACTATACAACTCCTAGAAGAAAAGATAGGAGAAAGACTTCATCACATTGGTCTTGGCAATGATTTCTTGGATATGATAACCAAAAGCACTGGTAACAAAAGCAAAAATGGACTAAAACTAACATCAAACTGAAAAGCTTTTGTGCAGCAAAGGAAACAATCAACAGAGTGAAAAGGCAACCTACAGAATAGGAGAAAATATTTAAAAAACACATATTGGATAAGAGCTTAATATCCAAAATATATAAGGAACCCCTATAACTCAATAGCAAAAAAAATGGGCAAAGGACTTTAATAGACTTCTCTCCAAAGGAAACATACAGATAGTCAACAGGTATATGAAAAGATGCTCAACATCACTAATCATCAGGGAAATAGAAATCAAAACCACAATAAGATAGCACCTCACATCAGTTAGGATGTCCATTATCAAAAAAACAGAAAACAACAGTGTTGGCAAGGGTATGGAGAAGTTGGAACTCTTGTGCACCATTGGTGGGAATGTAAAACAGTGCAGCCACTATGGAAAACATATGGAGTTTCCTCAAAATATCAAAAATAGAACCACCACAGTATCCAGCAATCCCACTTCTGGGTATTTATCAAAAAACCCGAAAACAGGATTTCCTAGAGATATTTGCACTCCCATGTTCATTGCAGCATTAGTCACAACAGCCAAGAGCTGGAAACAATCTAAATGTTAACTGACAGATGAATGGATAATGAAAATATGGTATACACATATTTTAAAAAAGAAGGAAATCCTGTCATATGCTACAACATGGATGAACGTCAAGGACATTAAGCTAAGTGAAATAAGCCAGTCGCAGAAGACCAAATACTGCATGATTCCACTTATACCAGGTATTTAAAACAGTCAACACACAGAAGCAGAAAGTAGAATGGCGGTTGCCAGGGGCTGGGAGGAGGGGGAAATGGGGAGTTGCTGTTCAATGGGTACAGACTTTCAGTCACGCGAGATCTGCTGTACCACACTGTGGAAATGGTTAGCAACACTGTACTGCATGCTTAAAAATCTGTCAAAGGGTAGATTTCATATCACGTGTTTCTTACCACAAAAAACATCTCCGGTTTCAGGTCTAGTTTCCCATTTGGGACAGCAAAACAAAAGAGAAATCTGTATTTCTCCTGCCCCTGAGCTTTAAGGAAAACATTGCTGAAATGGAGGCTTCTGGAAAACAATAATGAGAACAAGTAGATTTTTCTATTTGTAAATATGACTTTCCAACCTGTGAGAGATGGTGAAACAGGCACAAAGTCAAGTCATAACGATGACATAGGAAGTTAAAAAGGACTCTCGACAAGGATGCAGAGTAAGCTCTGAGAGGGCAGTGAGCCATTTCAGAGGAATGACTGAGTCAGGTAATCAGGGAACAAGGAGATAAGGCTTTATGGGGAAATGAGAAGAGGTGGATTGGTTTGGAGAAATTTGATCAGAGTCAAGGTCTACAACATCTAAAATTTAAATTATCCTGTTAGGACACTCCCTAGTCTCTTTCATACACCTCTCTTTCTCCTTACTCATGCCGCACATAACTACCAAATGAATTTTGCTAAGCCATTAACTCCCTTGTATCTAGAGGCACATTCCTATATCCTCCTAAACCATCCAAACCACAGTTGTGGCATATTTGTAGAAAGTTCTCCAACTCCCCGTCTAGCTAGGATTCATTCTCCAACGCCTAGATATACCCAGGAACACAGAGGCCCAGCAGAAGGTTTAAGAGAGACCAGACTTAAATTCCTTTTGCTTCTATCATCAGCTGTTTCTACCACTTGACGTGAAATTTGTCCTAATAATTAATCCTGCTTTTTATAACCTCTTTCAGTCTGCCAGATGTACTGGCCTCCAGAATCCTTCTTTGCCCCTGACACCGCACTCTTCAACTCAAATTTCACATTTTGTTTTCCACACTTAGGGCTTCCATTAACTCTGGGGACCTGAAACACAAGACTCCTAGTCTTTACCAACCTTTGCCTTTATATATTTTGTGCTTAAGAAAGTTAATTCTGACTGTTACCATGATGCCACACCATGTCCAGTGTGACACTATCCCTGCCAAGCTCGACACTCTACAAATGCTAAGTCCACTGATATGATAAAGTCAGGGAAAAGGGAGGAGAAGAAAATTCCTCACTATTTCTGAGGTTTCCTTCTTTCAAGAGGGAATCTTATTAGTTCAACACTCTGGACTCTTTTATCATTCCTCATTTCTCAAATCCACACAATCTGACTACATTGTAAGAACTAACTGTATGGAAAAGATCTGCGGTCACGTGGAGGAGGGAAGAATGAGGATTGCAGGAATTAAGAGAACAAAGCAAGGACCTCGCTGAAACAGGCAGTGCGAGGAGCCAGAGGAGAGAGGAGAGGCACATCCCTCCACACGAGAGCTGAGCAAAGAGAAAGAGCAGCTGTGTGGGGACAGTGAAACGGAAGGTGTCATTTGGGGAGATGATGATGCTATGTCAAGTGTACCCAGTCCCTTCCAAAGGTGTGTGGCTTTTAAGAGGTGCTTCCTGAAAAGTATTTCCAAGTTGCCTGTGGCTCACTGACCCACTGGCATCTCAATTCCAAAGACTCCACCTGCCTGGTTCCCCCACTCACCTGGACAGCTCCAACGTGGGCTCTCTCCCTCTCCCATCTGCGCCTCTTGTCCCTGCTCCACCTTAAAGATCACTTTAGTTTTGGTAACTGGACCCCCTGTTCATGGGAAACAACACAGAACTGGAGGCAAAGTGCTAGGGACAAACAACTACCTCACAATTCAGGGCTGCCTCCTTGAGTCTCAGGGCCTGTAAACGACGACAAATGGACCTTAGAACAGAAAAGACCCTTCTCCTCCATTTGGGAGGGAGAAGCATAAACAGACTACTTGATCCCTAAAGGGGATTAAGAATCTCTGCCCACTAAAACTCAGGACCAAACTTATTAATGTTTCAGAACGGTCACAGCCTTCACAAGTCTTAAAGGAAGGGCGCTATTAATACATTCTGAGTTACACGGAAAAGCTACCACCCACTGTCCTTACCCACTGAGACGAGGTTTCTAAAGTTCTCCAGCATCACATCCCAATACAAGGTTCTCTGATCACAGTCAAGCAGCTGCCACTCCTCTGGGGTGAAGTCCACAGCCACATCCTGGAATGTCACTGATCCCTGTAACAGCACATTCATTTTCAACCTAGAGAGAGCTCCACTGGTGGATGTGGAGCGGATTCAGAGCAATTCCTCTGATTATACTCACTGTTCAGAGCTTGCAATAAGTTATATAGGATAACCAAAAACTGCTATGTACTTGATTTGGAATTAAAATTTGTGAGAGAACAAAATCATATGAAAACTCTCCCAATATATACATATACATACATACGTATATATACATACATGTATACATATATATGGAGAGAGGGAGAGAGGAAGAGAAGGAAAAAGAGACAAAATATTAAGTTCACTGAGCACTGCTCTGGCCTCATGTATTCTGCTTACATAAAGTGACACTAAAAAATGGTCACATGAAAACTGCTACTGCATTTATAACAAAATCTCCTACGTAAACACTCATCAAAAATTTTTCTTTTATAAGTGCCAGGAAAACCTTTACTTATGGAATTGTTACACCTTATTCTCTAGGACAAGGCTGACAATTTCACTGATTGAGTATTCTTTTTCTATAACTTTCAAGATTGGCATCTCAACATTACAAACTTGTGTAGACCCTATAGCCTCCATATCAATTTTCTAACTTTCTGTTCAATTTAACTTTCAATCTATATTTTTCCTGTTTATATTCTTATCTATTAATAGTTTTCTACTTTGATATATGGATTCTTACAAGTCACTGCAATTCACCAGAAAACAAAGTAGCATTTGAACGAATAAATGGATGGATAGGTGGATGGATGGATGGATGTCTTGCCTGGAAACTGGTTATTTTCTGCTGCTCATGGGAAAGGACACAGATCTACGAAAACAGGACTTGGGGGAGTTCCCTGCCTTTTCAGCCTAGAAATAAGTGCCCATACACCAGCTACAGAAAAGGCTATTGGTGGAAGAATGACCTTTCAAACAAGTCAGGGAAGGCCGTGTTCTGGAAGCACAACTTGTCTCCTTTTAATTCTGATATGATTCTAGGTAACTTGCACAAGGATGTTCTCTCTTAGGTAGATATATATTTCTGCCCTTTTGATCTATTGCAATATATTGTTAATTTATGATCTAGTGATTTCTTTTCTCCCAGAAATTTATCCTAAAGAAATAAAAATGGATGGATAGAACTATTAAAAGCCTGAGCTCTGGAGCTAGGCAGCCTGAGTTCAAATTCAGCTACTCCACTTACTAGTGGTGTGACTCTGAGAAAGTTACTTAACTATTCAGTACCTCGGTTTTCTTATGTGCAAAATGCTGATAACAGTACACACATCATAGGATTTTTATGAGGATTAAGTAAGTTGATACACGTAAAGCTTTCAAAGCAATATACGGCACATACTAAGCATTCAATAAAATTGTTATTATCTTAAAAAATGAGGGGCCATCCTGGTGGCATGGTAGTTAGGTTAGTGGGCTCTGCTTCAGTGGCCTGCGGTTGGCAGGTTTGATCCCAGACGTGGACCTACACACTGTTCATCAAGCCATGCTGTGGTGGCATCCCATATACAAAACAGAGGAAGATTGGCACGGGTGTTAGCTCAGGGACAATCTTCCTCAAGCGAAAAAGAGGAAGATTGGCAACAGAGGTTAGCTCAGGGCCAATCTTCCTCACCAAAAAAAAGGAAGAAAGAAAAAGAAAAAGGGAGAAATAAAAAGTAATGTTTTCACATCATTGCTTATAATACAAAAACACTGACAATAACTTAAATGTTCATTACTAGCGTGTCGATTAAAAAAAAGATGCTGTAGAAAGATATTGTTATGGAAAGAGTCCATTTATACTTGTAGCTTAAAGAAGTACATTGAAATATATAACATGATCCTCCCCTCCCCTTTTTAAAAAATGTGCGCACAGACACAGAGACACACAATCTTGGTGGTCATATATCAAAATGTAAATAATTATTTAGGGTTGCAAAGATAGCAGGATTATACGTAACTTTTATTTTATTCTTTTACATACTTGTACTTTCTAAATTTTTTATGTTACTTTTTCAAATACATATACATACATACATATAAAAATATAGATATACATATACAATTTACAAATAAACTCTGTACACCCTTAATCTGCCTCTATTTTTCTCCATAGCTCCTACCACCAAATGACAGATTACGTATCTGTATATTTGGTTTTTGTTTATCACCCTCCCCCCCTCCCCCCCCCCCCCCCCGCGGGAAAACAGAGACTTTGTTTTGCTCCTTGCAGAACACTGGTCCACGAGACACTCTGTAAATATTTGCTGAATTAATTAATGGACTAACCTCTCTTCTTGTTGGTTCTCTCCTTGTTACACATTTTCAAAAGAAACTTATTTAGCAACTTTGGCCCAGCCTAACTGAACTGTGATGCAGTAAAAAGAACAACAGCCTGAGAAGTGAAGATTGGATTTTAGGCTTGATTTAGCCACTAACAAGCTGTGAGATTCTTGGCGCTCGACTGCCATCTCAGGGCTGGTTTTATTCCACTCAAAATGAAGAAGCAGAACTAGAAGATTCCTAAAAGTCCTTCTAGCACTACCAATCTGTGATTACTCTGTAAACTATTTCTTTATTTAGGTTAAAGGGAGAGAAGGAACCAATACACCACCATAGGCCAAATGTGACAAGTGAAATAGTATGGAGCTGGCTTAATCTTGAAAGAACCAACCAGGAATGAAGGGTGTTCACTGGTGTTGAAGTGTTTGCAAGAACTGATGAGAAACAGAAAGACAGAAAGAACGTGTTTAGTAAAGAAGCAGAATTTCTTCTGTAGTAGCTCCTGATTCCTCCTGTCCTTGACCATATCCTCATTGTCCTCCTATGAGTTTCCTTTTCTTTCCTTTCGGGCCTGACCACATAAACCCACATTCTCCATTGTTCTGTAATTCTCACCTCTCTCCTCAAACATTTGGGACAACACCTCCATGGACACACTCCTTGACAGCACGTACATGTAATGCCACAAGCCAAGCTCTACTCACTAGAGAGGAGAGACAAACCTTGACTTCCCCTGTCCTTTCTCCTAGGAAAAATGGACTGGATGACAGAGACGCAACACTCCTTCAACTGGAACCTTCAGATTGGGCCCCAATTCTGTGAACTCACCATCACCTGTGGCCCTAGGGTGGCCTTTTGTAGATTTTAACAAGGGCTGCTGGAAACTGAGAAAGGCAGGAATACGCAAGAGGAACCCACGGCGACAATTACTCAGTGTTCCTGCAGAGACTCCAAAAACTGTCTCAAAAACAAGGGTCACAAGTTGAAATTCACTTAGCATCCACTCCTCAGAAAAAAGAATACAAAGTAACTAACTTTGTTTTAGGCGGTACTATGTTGCAAAAAGCATGAAATTTCGGGTAAAACTGCGTTGAATTTGAATACTACCTCCATTTACTAGCTGTGTGATTTGAAGCAGGTAACTTACATCTCTGTAAAACGATGGGGATACTTACATCACACAGGAACTTTGGTAGATAAATGCCATACTCTCTTAAAAGCGCTTACGGTGCCTGGTCCTGGCTATACTGATTCTCCGCCTCGCTGCCTTGAAGGGGTTTACTGCCGTCTGAGTCAAAAGGCTCCTGAATGTGGGGAGGTACAGTTCAACGCACAGGGCTCCCTACGCGGAAAACACTGCTTACAACCCAGCCCCGCACACGGGCGCGCCGCACCCCAGCCAGACCAGGGCTGCACACCAGGGCAGCGCAGCCCTGCCCTGACTCGGCTTTCTCTGAGCCAAATGCCCCGCACATGGGGGTCATCTACAATTCTAGTTCCTTCACTTGAACCAACAAGCCGGTCTTTGCCCTTCAACTGTTCCCTAAGCCCTTCAGCATCAGCAGCTATCAGCCCCCAAGCAGGCAGACCCACGCAGAACACTCTAGGATCGCCCCACTGCGCGTGTGCGGAAGTAACACTCCACCCAGATTTCCCAGGGTCCTCCGGGGAAGGCCACCTGAGACTACATTTCCCATGAGGCTCGTAGAGCTTATGCCCGGAAGGCGTCAGGGGTTTCCTTTTCATCTAGTGGAGATTTCTAGTTTAGTGTCGCTTGGCTTCATGAGGAGCTCTAGTCTTATGGAAGGGAAACGTGTAGTTTGCACTTATTAATATAGATATGACATATAGAAAACATATGCCATAGAGACATGGCAAATAGAAAACATTAAAACCATGATTAAATGTGTTTTCTTTCATTTTCTTTTTTTAAAAAAATTAAATTCACTTCAGTAACACGGGAATAACATAAATATATCTTAACTGTAAATAATACAAAAATATAGATTGTGTAAAATTTACACAAATTTAAGCCTGTTAAATAGGCTTTTTGTTTCAGACAGCCTAGTAATGAATATGTTTCGAAGTTTTATTACCGGGCTGGCCTGGTGGCTAGTGTTTAACTTCTCATGCTCTGCCTTGGTAGCCTAGGGTTCACGGGTTCAGATCCCAGGCGTGGACATTACACACCACTCATCAAGCAATGCTGTGGCAGCGTCCCATATACAAAGTAGAAGATTGGCACCAATGTTAGCTCAGGGCCAATCTTCCTCACACACTCACAAAGTTTTATTACAATCCGCTGTAAGTGAACAGCGGGAGGCCAGTTTCAACTTTCACTCAAAGGAAACATGTAGGAAAAGAGAAGGGTTATGTAATCATTGCTGGCCAGCTACAGAAAGGAGAATGTATCCTTTTTGTACAACTAGGTGGGTGGAAAACTAGTTTCTAGAACAAATATTAATCCTATTAAAGTCGTTTAAAAATTGCTTATTAGGAATGATAATTTTTCCCAGAAGGAAGTCATGAATTATAGCATGCAAAAAAATTACTTTCCCAGACCAGGTTTGGGACAATTTCCCTCTTACAGGGTTCTTCTAGACCCTCTGTCTCCCTGCCCCCCCCCAACCTTTTTTTTTTTAATGTGTATATACTGTCAGGCTTTATGGTAGGCACATATCTAATATTCATTCAACAAAAACATGTTGACTGAGTTCCTGTTAGGTACCAGGCATTGTTTTTGGTGTGCAGTAGTGAACAAAATAGACAAAAATACCTGCCCTCGTGGAGCTAATGTTCTATCTTATTAGATACTGATAAATGCTATGGAGAAAAACAGCACAATAAAAGAGGATAGGAAGTAATGGAGGGTTACAATCTTAAATAGAGTAGGCAAGGAAAGCCTCATTTAGAAGGAATTTAAGCCAAGATTTGAAGGCAATGAAGTTGCAAACTCATACCAGATGAAAAAGAGTTTTAGGTAGAGGAAACAACTAGAACAAAGACCTGAGGCAGAAGGTACCAAACGTGTTTAAAGAACAGCAAGGAGGGCCATGTGCTTGGAGATGGGAGTACAATAGAGAGGTAAGGAGGGGTGAGGGCCCAGACTGTGGAGGGCCTAATAATCAGTGTAGGGACTTTGGCTTTTCCTCTGAGAGACAATAGAAGCCACTGAAGAACTTTGAGCAGAGTGGCTTGATCTGACTCAAGGTTTTTTTAATTTTTTTTTTTTTTTGAGGAAGATTAGCCCTGAGCTGCCAATCCTCCTCCTTCCATGCTAATCTTCCTCCACTTTATATGTGGGATGCCTACCACAGCATGGCTTGCCGAGCAGTGCCATGTCCGCACGTGGGATCCAAACCAGCAAACCCCGGGTGGCCGAAGCTGAACGTGCACACTTCACGGTTGTGCCTCCGGGCCGGCGCCTAACTCAAGTTTTAATTAGACCACTTTGGCTGCTGTGTGGAGAATAAACTAGAGGGGAGCAAGGGGGCAACCAGTTAGGAGGTTATTTGAATAATCAAGAAGTGAGATGATGGTGGCTTGGACCAAATCATAGCAGAAGTAGTGAGAAGTAATTGAATTCAAAGTCTAACTTGAAGGCAGAGTCTATAGGATTTATCGTGGATTGTATGTATGCTATGAGAGAAAAGGGGGATTCAATGGTGATTCCCAAGTTTTGGGTCTGAGCGAGTGAAAGGATGGAAGTGCCATCAGCTGAGATGGAGAAAACTGTAGGAGCACAACCAGGGAGAGAGGGACATCAGGACCTCAGTTTTGAACATGTTGAGTTTGAGATGCTACTAGAGACATCTAAGTGGTGAAATTGGGCAAATATGCTTGAATTCAGAGGAGATATCCACGATAAATAAATTTAGGAGTTATCATGAGATAGATAGATTTTAAAACCATCAGACAGGGGATGGCCTGGTGGCACAGCAGTTAAGTTCATATGTTCCACTTTGGTGGCCTGGGGTTCATCGGTTCCGATCCTGAGTGCGGACATGGCACCGCTTGTCAAGCCATGCTGTGGCAGGCGTCCCATGTATAAAGTAGAGGAAGATGGGCATGGATGTTAGCTCAGGGCCAGTCTTCCTCAGCAAACAGAGGAGGATTGGCAGCAGATGTTAGCTCAGGGCTAATCTTCCTCAAAAAATATTTAAAAAAATAAAAAAATTTTTTTAAATAAAATAAAACAAAACCATCAGACAGATGAGGTTACTAATTAAAGGGGTATAAAAAGAGAATAGGTCTGAGGAGTGAGCCCTGGTATATTTCCAAGTTAAAAGGTTGTAAAGATGAGAAGAAATCAGCAAAGAGACTGAAAGGAAAGATCAGTGAACCTAGGAGGAGAAGCAGCAGAGTATGAACTTTATAAGCCAAGTGAAAAAAAGTGCTTCAGAGAAGGGAGCAATACATTCTGTCTAAAACTCTTGATAATTAAGACTGACAACATATTTTTTGGTGTGGAAATTAGAATTTATTGGTGACCTTGGTAAGAACAGTTTCAGTGGAGTGGTGTGGGGAAAAGCCTGTTTGGGGCGGTTTGAAGAGACCGTGGCCTGAAAAGTCTAGATTGGGGGAATTTCAATAGGACAAAGAGCTGGTTTCTTTGGCAAAAAAAATTTCAAGAGGGAAAGAAAAGATGGAAGGAAACCTACAGATTAACAGAGATTTAGAGTTAAAAATTAGCATTCTAGTGAAAGTTTGATGAGAAACAGAATATTATTTCCCCTGCTAATGACTCAATTACAAAGGGAAAAATAGTAATTTTACAATGGAGAAAACTGGTGGTTGCCACCTTAACCAAGTGATCAAAGTTAAAATCACCAATAATGAGACAAATTGACATTGTGTCTCCTGACATGAAACGATGAGAACAATATCACTTGTGTGACGTACTTATGTGATATACTTGCCAAAAATGCATGACTTGAATCTAATCATGAGGAAAGATCAGACCAGCCAAAACAGAGAGACATTCTACAAAATAACTAGCTATACTCTTCAGAAATATGAATGTCGTGAAAGAGGTTGAGAGGCTGAGTGCCGGACGCCGTCCTGCAACCGCTGCAGCCCAGTGACACAGTCGGGGCACACGAAGCAGGGGAGTTGCAAAGCCACCCTGGCAGGAACGGCCGAGGGTCCTCCCTGCTCAATCTGCTGTCACCACTTGCTGTATTGGCTCTCTTCATGACGCTTGTGCTTCCCCAGGGGAATCTGCTGGGAAAGGTGAATCCCACTGTAATAGACAAGAAAGACCCTCTTCTGACTAACACTCCTTCAACATCCCCAGGGCCCTGCCGAAGAAAGAGGGTTAAAGGGTCAGATGTCTCAGTGTGGGAGTTCTATAAGAGGATGTGGGGACCTGTATGTGCCTGGTCTAGACGTACCTTGGCTCACCTTTGCCCCAAGGCTTGTTCCGTCCTCCAGCATAACCCGAGTCTCGCCCCCTGCAAAGAATACTGTAGAGATCTATAAATATTAACTGCACTTACCCAGAAAATGAAAAGAACAGCTCTTTCCCAAGACTGAATAAGGGAAGTAACCTTTAGAGACTGCTGATGACCCAAATAAATTAAGGAAGTAAAATGATATCATGGGGAAAAATCAAGCTACTTCAGGGGAGAAAATAGCTGTACCCCAGATGCTTATGTAATCCTCAAAATATATATAAACGCATGCTTGACAATAAAGACTTCAGACTTGCTTCCACCAACTTGGTGTGCAGTCTCATTCCCTTCGCCGACGCCGTTCATCCCTCAGGAACCTGGACTCTGTTGGAGCTGGACTCTGGCAGCTGAGGAATTGTTCCAGATTAAAGCATTCTGAAGAGGGTCTGGCCAGGTGGCACAGTGGTTAAGTTCGCATGTTCTGCTTCCGCGGCCCGGGGTTCACTGGTTCGGATCCCAGGTGCGGACATGGCACCGCTTGGCAAGCCATGCTGTGGTAGGCGTCCCACGTATAAAAAAGTAGAGGAAGATGGGCACGGATGTTAGCTCAGGGCCAGTCTTCCTCAGCAAAAAGAGGAGGACTGGCAGTAGTTAGCTCAGGGCTAATCTTCCTCAAAACAAAAGAGAAAGAGGGCACTTTGAAGTGATCTTTGTACAGAGTAACAAAAAGAAAGAATATCTCAAGATATGACAAACTCTTAGAGGTGGGAAAAAATCAAAGGATTTCTCACTTAGATTGTGCATGGCTGTTACAGCACAGAGCACAAATAGACTAGGGAGTTCTGGGAATCTGAGATGTTCTGATGGAGCTGAGTATAGTTTGGTTTGCTTCTTACCAAAATCTTGTACAGCCTAAGACGATGAGGTCAGCAACAAAAGGTCTCCAGGGGGCAGTTTATATTTGTCCAGTACTGGAAATATAGTTTAACTTATTCTACTATACTCCTTCTTTCATTTAAGGAAAGGAACAAATTAATTTATGGAACCCAGACCAGATGCCTCCTGATATATTACAAAACTCCCTTATTATTTTTTTATTGAGGTCACATTGATTTGTAACGTTATATACATTTCAAGTGTATATCATATTCCGATTTCTGTATAGACTGCATCATGTTCTCCACCAAAAGTCTAGTCACCATCCGGCACTGTACAAATGTGCCCCTTTACCCTTTCACCTTACTCCTGCCCCCTTCTCCTCTGGGAACCACCAATCTGGTCTCCATATCTTGGTGTCTGTCTGTAACAAACTCCCTTGTCCTATTCCCTTGTTCCTAGAGGAGACCATTGCACACCTCTTCCTACCTTGGCGTCCACAGCTGTTCTTTCAAGGGGACCTCACATCATGCTGGTAATACTGGAGCCCTTTGCTCCCTCCTAAAATGTGTCCTCTTCCTGTAGTCTTAAGTAGTTCGGAGTTTCTCAGATGAGAAGCACGAGCATGGGAAGGGAAGATAGGATGGGAATGGTAACCGCTAAGTAGGGGGAAATGAGGATTTCATGTAGGAAATGAGAGAAAACTGTTGAGCTGAAAAAATGCAAGTCCTGTGACTATAAATACCTGAAGAGTTTCTGCGCGGCCGGCAAACTGATTCTGAAGACAATTCCAAAAGAAGGTTTCAGCAACTGTTGGAATGACTGAAGTGAAAGTAGCATCCTAAAATAGCCTCCTAAAATAACTTGGGAAGTGTTAAAGAAAAAAGATATTCCATGACACTTGTTAAAGATGGTAACACAGACCTTATTCAGGACCATCACAATAGGTATAGGGACCACTGCAATGGAATTTTAGTGGAGGAGACAGATTGGGCTCAACTCCAAATACAGCACGAGCAAGTGAGAATGTACAGCCAAGGAGCAGGGTCAGGGGTCAGCGGATGGAAAATCACTAAGAGGAAACCTCAGGGGTAAGGGGGGTTCTGGCTAAATCAAGCTAAGAAATTCCTGCTGAAGACAAGCCAGAGTGGTCAGACATCACCTGGATGGTGGAGGATGAGGAACTGAGCAGACATCGAGGGTTGGGGGTTCTCACTAAAACTAAATTTTACAGGGAGGCGCACAGATGGGCCCGGGAGAAGGTTGAGGAGCCTGACTAAAGTTTGGTCAAGCAAAGATTCTTTGTCAGTAGACAAGATTTAATTTAGATCCTTAAGTTCTGGTATGCTTGTTCAAAAAAGCGCTATCCTTTATTTATAATCACTACTCAACATTACTCTTCAAAAAATAGCTAATGCAGGAAAAACAATACAACATAGTTGTAACTGAGCTTAAACTTGAAGAGGCTTGATTTCTGAATTTAGGGTCAAGCTGTTTTGTCACCAGTCAAGGAGAGGCATAAAGGTTTTTTGACATTATCAAGGAATACTGTGGACAGCGATAAAAAGTCTAGCTTAAATAATGGATGGTTCATCCTTTTAAGGGAGAATGTAGAACTTAAAAAATGTCGCATTCCAGGGTCCGGCCCCATGGTCCAGTAGTTAAGTTCACTTGCTCTGCTTCAGCAGCCTGGGGTTTGCCAGTTCAGATCCTGGGCACAGACCTACACACCACTCATCAAGCTATCCTGTGGCAGCATCCCACACAGAGGAACTAGAATGTCTTGCAACTAGGATATATGACTATGTACTGGGGTTTGGGGGAGAAAAAAATAAAAGAGGCAGATTGGCAACAGATGTTAGCTCAGGGCCAATCTCAAAAAAAAAAAAAAAAAAAAAAGTCACATTCCAAAGGGAAGTTGCTAAACAGAAAAGCTTGCTCTTTGTAACTTGATTAATGCTGACTATGCTGTCACGTGGAAAATTCCAGGCAGTCCTAGGAGCTAAACCTGTATCAA
Source organism: Equus caballus (assembly GCF_041296265.1). Taxonomy (NCBI): domain Eukaryota; kingdom Metazoa; phylum Chordata; class Mammalia; order Perissodactyla; family Equidae; genus Equus; species Equus caballus. Next base: position 17,584,979 of record NC_091685.1, read on the forward strand.
TTTCTTACAAAAAAACAAAAAAAAGACCCCAAAACTTGCTCCCTGAAAGCTGAAAGTATCATGACACCACTTTACTAAAATCAAATACAGATGATGCCCCAGTTAAATGCTACTTGAATTACTCTTACATCTTATGTAGATACACCAACGAAAAAGAACAGGAATATTTGAGTGCAAATGTTTTATTTACATGCTTAAATACTTCTTTTCCTCAATGCATACTTACTGTCATACAGAAATCAACTGCTTTTTCTCTCTCAATTGGCATCTTGTTATATTTTTTGTTTTGGTGTTTACATATATAGGAGAACATTTTTAGAATGAGTTTTACTACATATTAAACCATTTCTTCACTTGCATATTATTGTTAGGACTGGAAGAAAAAAATGATGATATTGACTGTAGAAACTTAATAGATATAATGTATAAACATATTTTATACTCAGATTTGTATAATCTGTTATAAAAATAAAAAATCAGGGATGGTAAATTTAGTTTCACTGATTCCTTGATTAAGTTATGCTTCCTTTCCAAGCTCTATGCTCTATTACTGATAATTTAATGTTTTCTGTGATCTTTTCTGTAAAAACTTTATCAATTCCAGAACATGACTGGCATTATTTTTTATGGGAATCTACTCTTCCAAATTCATTCAAATTGATGGATCTTTCCTCACCGTGAATTCTCTATTTAATAAGATTTAATTAATATTTAAGGCTTTCTCATATTCATAAAGTGAATATTATGTATGAATTTTCTGATGGACAATAAGATTTGACTTCTGGGAAAATGCTTTCCCACATTTGTTACATTCATAAGGCTTTTCTCCTGTGTGAGTTATCTGATGTCTAAGGAGATGTGACTTCTTGATGAAGGCTTTGCCACACTCAATACATCCATAAGGTTTCTCTCCTGTATGAATCCTCTGATGGGTAACAAGCACAGATGTGTTGCCAAAGGCTTTGCCACATACAATACATCGGTAGGGTTTCTCTCCTGTATGAAATCTAGAATGTTTATAAAGGGACGAACTGTACCTGAAGGTTTTCCCACATTCCTTACATGCAAATGAGTTCTCGAGTGTATGAGATTTCACATGTTGAGTAAAGGAGGAGTTCCAAGTGAAGGATTTCCCGCACTGACGACATTCATAGGGTTTCTCTCCAGTGTGAAGTCTCTGGTGGACCACCAGTTGTGCTTTATGCATAAACGCTTTCCCACAATCATTGCACACAAAGGGTCTCTCTCCATTATGAATTTTCTGATGAGTTGCAAGGTGTGCCTTCCTGCTATAGGCTTTCCCACAGTCATTGCATTCAAAGGGTTTTTTCCTTGTATGATTTTTTTCATGTCTAATGAAATGAAACTTCTTTTTGAAGGCTTTCCCACATTCACTGCATTCATAAGAGTTTTCGCCAGTATAACTTCTATTATAATGAAGTAAGTCTAGAGTAGGTTGCAAACTCTTCCCATATGATTTACATTTATATGATTTTTTTCTTGTAGGATTAAGACTTGTGCTCATATTATAACCGTGGACTCTCTCCATAGCCAGAATTTTATTGAATGTGAACAAAACTGAATTCAAAAAGTTGTCTTTGCTTTCCTGGTTCTTCTCTGATTCATCAACAAGTGGGTAGTCAGCTTCTAAAAAGAAGTACAATAAAACATTCCTAGTTAATTTTTTCCATCAATGTGTTATGGAAAGAAACTTTCAATCTAGTCTTTCATTCTGAAACAAAGCCTGTATTGGCCTTGCTCCTAAGCTTTAAGAATAAAACTGCTAAAGAGGAAATGGGAGCAGATAAATGGCAATAATGAGAACAGATGGCTTCACTTGTGACCTGTGGAAAGACAGTAAAATAGGCACAAGGTACAGTGAGTAGGGTACAAAGGAAGTCAAAAGGTTGCTCAACAAGGGTACACAGTTAGCTCACAGAACGAAGACAGCCCATGGAGATCTGAATAATGGATAGGGTAACCAGGGAAACAAGAGACAAGGGGGTTGAGGGAAAATATCAGAGGACAGACTAGATTTGGAGGAGGCAGATCAGAATCAGAGTCCTCACTACCTAATTCCTATCCTGGCAGGATAGCTCCCTATTCCCCTCATTCACATCTCTTTTTGCTCTTAATCACCTGGCACAATGTCCGTTCCCTTCAGGAGCATTCTTACATTTTCAGCCCTCTAAAACTCCATCCAAACCACAGCTGAAACATGTCTGTAGACAGGGCTCCAACTCTACCACAGCTGGGTTCATTCTTACATGTGCTTGTGAGCCCAGGCACACAACTGTCCAGCAGGTCATTCCAAGGCAAGTCATCCTTAGCCCGGGCACAAATTCTGTCTGCTTGCTATCATTTTTATTCTAGCTAGCTTTCTATATATGACAACTATTTGTCATATTTGTATTTGACAAGTACTGTTCTTACATCCTCTTTCAATCTGCCTAACAAACTAGTCCCCAGAAGGCTGCTTTGCTCCTGAAGTCACATTTTTTCACTATCTTCAAAATCCTATAAATCCCAAATCCACTGCTCCATTAAAAGAGAAAGAAATTTGGGAGACAGGGTTATAATTTCCTACTCCTGAGTTTCCTGCCATGTGGAGTGTTGGTACAAGCCCCCAGACTCCTGCTCCCTGCCTCATCCTTCTCTGTGAAGCCGGAAGGAATAGTGAGCTATACAGCCCTTAGTATACATTTCTTTATAGAGTGGTTCTAAATAAGAGGATTTGGAGTCTGTCTTCTTTCTTTTCCACTTCCACCAATGGGAAGCAGCATCCTGTGTTACCTCTCCCAACAATAACCAACTGAAAAATCCGGGGTAATCATCCCAGTGAATAAAATTATGCAAAATAATGCATTTACTCATGGTGTCTAAGCATGCATTCCACCAGTCCTCAACAAATACCTTCTGTTCCACAGATTCTAGACTAAATAATTACAATATTTTGCTCATGTTCCTTCCCCACCTTAATTTCCCCTCCCTCATCCCCTCTCATCCTATTCTTTATACTCTTTAGGGAGGAGCCAGTGTTCTCAAAAAAAGACTTCCAACCTTTGCATACTTTGAACTTTAAGCTCCATTTTCTCTGAACTTCTAGTCACCACTGCTACCTAAACCATTCATTTTGACAATTAACTAGAACAAAACTACAATGCTATTGTGCATTGAACAAATGTGCCAAACTTCTCAAATTTTAAGGTATTTTATATGGCTATGTTTTGCCTTTTCAACTACAATTTGCACACCTGGAAAATGGAAATGGGTTTTTTTTTTTCACTTTCTTTGAATCCTTCTCAGGAAACATTAAGAAGCTTTGATGGATGAAAGAATAAGAAACATCCCCACAATGTCTAACTTTACAACAAGGAATTAATGAAATGTTCATTGAATGCCCATTATGTGCTCAGCAATGGTGTAAAGGAAAAAATGATACAGGACTTCCTCTTCAAAGTGTTACCACAAGAAAACATGCCTTAAAAGCTACAAGGTTTTAAAAAAAAATCTAAGATAGTATACATCAAGTTTTCATGACAGAGCCATAATAGAGTTGGGATGGCAGTTCAAACAAGGTAGAGATTAATCTAGGCTGGAGTTACCATGAAAGAGGAGAAAACTGAATTCAGACTTAATAGATGCCAATATTAGTTAGGTGGAGCCCCCCAGAAACAAAAGGACTGATGAAGAAAAGAAAATAGTGTATAGAGGACACTAAAAGAGCCCAACTGCCATGGAATAGGGAAAAGATGGACAATTCTGGATAAACAAAATGGGATCACATTAAAGAGGGCCTTAAAAAGCCATTTAAATATTACAATACAGCTTATAAAGGAGTGACTTACGTTTATTTGTCAGAAGAGTGACAAGAAAAATGAAATAATTTGGATAAACCTTATGAGAACATCTAAGATAAACCAGAAAATAGAAGTGGCAATATAGGAACACAAATAGCCTAGACACCATATCAGGAGTTAGAATTCATTTGGTTTACGTCAGTAGATGTTAGGATCCCAGGGAATCTCCAGTACTCTTAAGTGGTGTCTTAATCATTTGAAACATATTTCTTTTATGGGCTCTATGGAAAGGGAAAATTTTATTTTGACTCAGTCTGAGATAAACTAACAGTTGACATCATAGGCATTAAGTCACAATAATATCTAATGAGAAACTCTCAAGAGGGAATAAACCTAATCGCTTACCACAGAGATTCTGAGATTGCAAAGCAGTGGGCCAGTCAACATCCTTTATTGTAATGTAAAGATGAAAGTGAAGGCTGAAGAATATTAAAAATTGGTTACTATGAAAAAACAGAGAATAAGGCCAGGTTGGGTACAATTATAGGAATGGAAAGATGGCGAGGCAAAGATGCCAGAGATGGCATAAAACAAATAACCTGAGACTTTAGACTGATGAAGTTTCTGAGGGAGCTCCTGTGGAGAGAAGCTCAGAACATGGAAGAGAAGGCAAGAGGCAAAAGATGAATAAGTAGGAGGAAAGGGTGAGGGCAGATTAGCAAGGAACCAATGCAAATAAAGTTAGAGAATTATTACCAAGTGAAGCAGAAAGATGCACCAGAAGGTAGATACCACAAGTTAGCAGGGGGACTAAAGATGAGTATGGTCGGGTACACAGGTGGGGTATATGATATAAGAAAAGGAAAGAGTTTAAAAAAAAAGGAAAATAATTAGAGCATAATGTTACTAAAACTTTTGAAATAACAACTAAGAAATACTGGACACTTACCACCTGCCAACTATTTGAAGGGCTTTGCATGTATTAGCTCATATAATCTTTACAAGAAACCTGAGGTAAGGATTAATATTATCCCTATTTTATAAATAAAGTAGTGCTACAAAATAATTAGGTTAGACAATGACTGGTAGAGTAAGACTTCAAATCCACACAATCTGACTACATTGTAAGAACTAACTGTATGGAAAAGATCTGCGGTCACGTGGAGGAGGGAAGAATGAGGATTGCAGGAATTAAGAGAACAAAGCAAGGACCTCGCTGAAACAGGCAGTGCGAGGAGCCAGAGGAGAGAGGAGAGGCACATCCCTCAACACGAGAGCTGAGCAAAGAGAAAGAGCAGCTGTGTGGTGACAGTGAAACGGAAGGTGTCATTTGGGGAGATGATGATGCTATGTCAAGTGTACCCAGTCCCTTCCAAAGGTGTGTGGCTTTTAAGAGGTGCTTCCTGAAAAGTATTTCCAAGCTGCCTGTGGCTCACTGACCCACTGGCATCTCAATTCCAAAGACTCCACCTGCCTGGTTCCCCCACTCACCTGGACAGCTCCAACGTGGGCTCTCTCCCTCTCCCATCTGCGCCTCTTGTCCCTGCTCCACCTTGAAGATCACTTTAGTTTTGGTAACTGGATCCCCTGTTCATGGGAAACAACACAGAACTGGAGGCAAAGTGCTAGGGACAAACAACTACCTCACAATTCAGGGCTGCCTCCTTGAGTCTCAGGGCCTGTAAACGACAACAAACGGGCCTTAGAACAGAAAAGACCCTTCTCCTCCATTTGGGAGGGAGAAGCATAAACAGACTATCTGATCCCTAAAGCAGATTAAGAATCTCTGCCCACTAAAACTCAGGACCAAACTTATTAATGTTTCAGAACGGTCACAGCCTTCACAAGTCTTAAAGGAAGGGCCCTATTAATACATTCTGAGTTACACGGAAAAGCTACCACCCACTGTCCTTACCCACTGAGACGAGGTTTCTAAAGTTCTCCAGCATCACATCCCAATACAAGGTTCTCTGATCACAGTCAAGCAGCTGCCACTCCTCTGGGGTGAAGTCCACAGCCACATCCTGGAATGTCACTGATCCCTGTAACAGCACATTGATCTTCAAACTAAAGTGTGCATCATTTGGGGACTTGCAAGAGAATCATGGCAGCCTCTTATGATCATATCATATTCATTGTTGAGGTTTCAGAAAGTTACATATGATAAGTACTGTATGCTTTATTCAGAGATATACTTTTTGAGAGAAACAAAAATCTTTTTTTCTTTTTTTAATTTTTATTTTTTTCAGATGTACATTATGCTGAGTGAAATAAGTCAGAGGGAGAAAGTCAAATACCATATGATCTCACTCATAAGTAGAAGATAAAAACTACAAAAAAAAAAAACCAAACACATAGCATTGGAGATTGGACTGGTGGTTACCATTGGGGAAGGGGGGAGGGGGGAGGGCAAAAGGGGTGATTAGGCTCACATGTGAGGGGATGCACTATAATTAGTGTTCGGGTGGTGAACAAGATGTAATGTATACATAAACAAAAATCTTATTAGAAATATTCAACTAGTGCCAGGACAACAACTGGATATCCACATGCAAAAGAATGAAGTTGGACCCCCTCTCCCCTACACCCCTCACGTCTTATATAAAAACGAACTAAAAATGGATCAGAGATCTAAATGTAAGAGCTAAACCACAAAATTCTTAGAAGAAGACATAGGAGTAAATCTTTGTGACCTTAGATTATTACGCAGTGGTTTCTTAGATGTGACAGAAGTATAAGTGACAAAACCAAAAAAAGATAAACTGGAATCCATCAAAATTTAAAAATTTTGTGGTTCAAAGGACACCATCAAGAAAGTGAAAAGACAACCCACAGAATGGGAAGAAATATTTGCAAATCATGTATCTGATAAGAGATTTGTATGTAGAATTCAAAAAGAACTCTTACAAAACAACAATAAAAAGACAACTCAACTTAAATATGGGCAAAGGATTTGAACAGACATTTCTCCAAAGACATCCATGGTCCACAAGCACACAAAAAGATACTCAACATCATTAGTCATTAGTAAAATGCAAATCAAAACCACAATGAGATCATCTCTTCACATCCACTAGGATGACTAAAATCAAAGACAGACAATGACATGTTTTTGGCAAGGATGTGGAGAAAATGGAATTCTCATACATTGCTGGTGGGATTGTAAAATGGTGCAGCAACTATGGAAAACAGTTTGGCAGTTCCTTAAAATGTTAAACGTAGAGTTACCATATGATCCAGCAATATGTACAGACCCAAGAGAAGTGAAAACATATGTTCACAAAAAAAACCTGTACACAAATGTTCATAGCAGAATTATTCATAATAGTCAAAAAGTGGAAACAGTATGGTTATCTATCAACAGATGAGTAGAATAACAAAATGAAGTATATCCATGTGATGCCATATCATTTGGGAATAAAAAGGAATCTACAACATAGATGACTCTTGAAAAACTGTGCTGCGTCAGTCAAAAGATTACATATTGTATGGTTTCATTTGTATGAAATGTTCAGAACAGGCAAATCCATAGAAACAGAAAGTAAATTAGGGCTGAGGAGGGGAGGAATTGGGAGTGACCACTTACAGGTGTGGGGTTTCTTTTGAGGGTAATGGAAATGTTTTGAAATTAGATAGCGGTGATGGTTTCACAATTTAGTGAATATACTAAAAACCACTCAATTGTATACACTTTAAATGTGTCAATTTGTAATATATGAATTATTACATATTCTCAATATATGTATATTGAGTAAAAACTCATTATTTTAAAATACTGCTTATATGTTCTTCATTCATTCACTCATGAAATATTTAATGAGGACCTACTAGATACTATAACAGTGATACAAAAATAATTAAAATCATGTTTAATTAACTTAAACTGAAATTTAAAAAGCTTGTGGCTACATGTCTATCACAAAGAGATAGTTAAGACCACATAGAGCAGGGGTCAGCAAACTACAACCTATGGGCTGTCCTCCTGTTTTTGTAACTACAATGCTCCTGGAACATAGTTACACCCATTCCTTTACTTCAGCTACAAGGGCAGAGTTGAGTAGTTGCCACAGAGGCTATATAGTCTTTAAGCCTAAAATATTTACTATCTGGCCGTTTAAAAAGTTAAGAGACTAGGTAGGGTTTATCCCACGAATACAGAGTTCAATATTGGAAAATGTATTAGAAGTTCTCTAAACTGCTATATTAAAGAAGATAAATGATTTTATTGACAGCTATAAAAAAAAGGATATGAGGAAAAAAGTTCCCAATTTATGAAAACAATCTTCACAAGCTAAATATCCTTAACTTGATTAAAAACGAAACCAAAAAACAACTATATACCAGAATACAAGAGGAAACAGTGAAACACTGGAAGCATTCCCATTAAAATTGGAAGAAAAAAGATTCTAGCCAGCAATTACATTCAAAATTATAGTCCATTGCAATAAGACAAGAAAAAAAAATGGAGACTTACATATTGGGCAGTAAGAAACAAAATTCCATTTGAAGAGTATACGATTGTCTACCTAGAAAATCTACAATCAACTGAAAAATTCTTTGACTTAATAAGAGTTCTGTAAGTTGACATAAAGTCAAATAGATAAATTCATACTTTCCTATACACCAGAATAGTCAATTAAAAAATATAATGAAAAAAGATCCATCCCATTCTCATCAACTTAAATCATATGTAAGAACAAACATTATAAGAAATTTACAAGAGTTACAATAATAAACCTATAAAAATGCAATGAAGGTTATAAGGAAAATTGAATAAATGGAGGATTCATTACTGAAAAGTTACGAATTCTCTCCAAATTAATCTAAAAGTGTAATGCAATCACAATAAAATATCTAATACACTCTTTTATGGACCTTGACAAACTGATTTTAAAATTCACATGGAAGAGAAAATGCTCAAGACTAGCTGGATACTCTGGAAAAGGTACCAGGTTTACTTATGGATGAACATTAAACAGGCTATGTAGGTGGACTTACAAATTGAGTTCATACAGTGCTGCTTGGCACCGTGTTCTCTGCTTGCTCTAGGGAACACTCAAAGTCATAGGAAATCTGATGTTACATTTATCACAGGGTCGTTGCTGTGAATGTTATTTCTAACATTATCTCTATGAAAACCCATTATAAGATATTTTCTTCAGAGAATTATGCCAGGAAAAACTTTACCTATTTGGGGAATTGTTTTCCTTTCGCCTCACAGACAATGCCAATACTTTAACTTGTTGGCTATCCATTTTCTATGATCACCAGAAAGACTGAGTACACATACACAGCTCAAATTTATTCCAACTACGTACACACCTTATGACCTGGCTATCAACTTATCAACTTTCTAAATTCCCTTTTGGATCTGATCTAGTCAATCTACATTTTCCCTGAGTGTACCTTTCCTTTTTATGTGGATTTTCCAGAGATTTGAATGACTGAATAAACGGATATCTTACCTGGAAGTTGATCATTTTCTGAAGCTCTTGCACAGAGATCTATGAAAGTACAAATAGGGAAAAAAATAGAAACACATTAAAATCCAGGACTGCAATGTAGAACTCTGCTCCATCAGAACAGAATCACCCACATTGCAGCCTCAGAAAATGCCACCTAGTGGGAGAATGACATTTCTAACAAGTCAGAACAGTCCATATGTTATAAGCACTGATCTCTACTTGTGATCCTCTTTTGAATATATAGAGTTTAGATAAGGATATTGTACATTTCTGTCCTACTGATCTTACAGCAAGTTGGTAACCTTTGAACCAGTCCTCTTTTTTCCTCCCAGAAATCTACCTTAAGAAAATAATAATGAATCAGTTAAAAGACTAACTAAAAGCCTGATCTCTGAAGCTCACTATCTCTAGAAGTCATTCCATGGGGCCAGCCCGGTGGCTCACCGGTTAAGTGTGCACATTCTGCTTTGGTGGCCTGGGGTTCGCTGGTTCGGATCCCGGGTGCGGACATGGTACTGCTTGGCAAGCCATGCTGTAGCAGGCGTCCCACATACAAAGCAGAGGAAGACGGGCATGGATGTTAGCTCAGGGCTAATTTTCCTCAGCAAAAAGAGGAGGATTGGCAGCAGATGTTAGCTCAGGGCTAATCTTCCTCAAAATAAATATATAGAAGTCATTCCTGCCTGTCTTTCTCTGGTCTCTCCTCTGAAGCTGGGGTAAGAGATCTCAAACTAGGTTGAGCTTTCTTGAGAAGGCTGGACCCAGGAACCCAGGAACATTTTTTTTTGTTTTTTTAACTCGAAGCCTTCAGTTTTGACTCCAAATCTGTTTCTCTCTCTCTCTGGGAACTCACCATCTCCTTGAGGCCAGTCTGGGCTTTTTGACATTCTAACCAGCAGTGCTGGGGCCCTAGAAAGGCTAAAATGAACAAGAGGGACTCACAGCTTTATTTACACGGTCTCCACGGAAAGATCGGTAGAACAAGAGACTCTTTAAAAAAAAGTAACAAAGCGAAATTTACACAGCATTCATTGCTCAAATATTTCAAAAGGAGAATAAATCCAATTCCGTTTTTTGCAGAGTGCTCTTGCAAAACAGAAGGAAATTAAGAGAAAACTCATCTAGGTTTCAATCTCAGCTCTTTTACTTACTAAGCTGTGTGAGTCTAGACAAGTAACTTCACCTCTCAGCTTCAGTTAATTCATACGCAAAACGAAGACATTTACTTCAGATGATTCAGATGTGAGAATGCCCTAAGAAGAGTGCCTAGCAGTTTCTCTAGAAATGCTTTCCTTCCAGATCGCTTGAAATGGTTTATTATTTCCTGTTGTCTGGTGGGGCCAACGGTGCTCCTGTAACCAGGAAAGGTACAGTTTGAAGCACAGACTCCTACAGATTCACCTGTGCCTACAAGGGCAGGGACGCAAACTGAGCCCGCCCCAGCCCCACCTGGGATCTGAGAACCCACGAATGGCAGGCGGAGCTGTGCTCTTGCTTTCTCTGAATCACTCCAGAACCGGACAGACCCACACATGAAAACACGAAGTCATCGCACGTGGGGGTTGTGAAGTTTTATCCTCGGTTGAGTATGCCAAAAAACTGGTCCCTGTCTTTCTCTCCGCCCTTCCCTTACGTCCCCCGAGTCCGGCAGAATCCTACCTGAGAACTTTCACCGCCAGGCTCCCAGCTCGGGCTCTAAGCCTGAGACCAGGCTACAGAGACGTCCCAGAGAGACTCCGCGAGTAACCCCCGTTCTCACTGCACTGAGCGCTGGTTTGAAGATTACAGAACACCAGCTACCGCCCCACTGCGCGTGTGCGGAAGTAATTACCCACCCAGAGTTCCCAGGCTCCCCTGCTGCGCAGGCCATCAACCGGAGACTACATTTCCCATAAGGCCGGTGGAGCTCGTTTACGGAAGGCGTCAGATGCTTCTCCCTCTTTTGGGGGAGATTCCTGGGTTGGTGTTTCCGGGGCTGCTTTGAGAGCCACGGTCGTTTTCGAAAGGGAGGTGTTAATATCATTTTCGTTTAAAAAGATAGACAACAGAAAATCTAAATCAGCTGTTTGCTAAGAGAATAATTTTCCCTTACTCAGTTTAGTTTCTTCTAGCAATGCACTAGCTTAGGCCAGGGAGATGAAGAGGACCCAACAAAGACTGAGAAGGCTTAATCCGTGAGGTAAATGGAGAAGTAGGAACGTTTGGATGTGCAAAATCAAGGGAAGACAATATTTCAAGAAGGAAGTGATCCACTGCGTTAAATGCTGCTGATGGGTCAAGAAGGATGAGAACTAAGAATTGACCATTGGATTTAGCAATGTCGAGGTTGTTGCAACATGCCATTTTGGCGTAGTAGTGGAAGTCTGATAAAGTCTGGTAAGAGTGGGATGGAAGAATGGGAGGAGAGGGAGTGGAAAAAACATATATAGACAGTACTTTTAAGAAGTTTTGCTTTTTTAAGATGAGCAGAAAAATAATGCTGCTGTTGCATTTGGATTTGGGGTCCAGAATTTTTTTTAAGATGGAAGAAATTACAGTGTGTTTGCACCCTAATTAAAATCATACAGAAAGGGGGGAAATTGACAATACAGGAGAGACAGGACAGTTGCAGGAAGAAAAGTTCTTGAGGAGAGAAGGAATGGAATTCAGTACACAATCGGAAGGCTCAGTTCTACATTAGAGATGAACAATTCATCCATTGAAATAAAAGAGGAGGCAGAGTTTATAGGTACAGATGCAGATAGGTGGACAGATTTGGTGGGACAATGAGGATGGCCTCTTCTGAGTGCTTTTGTTTTCTTGGTGAAATGGGAAGCTGAAAGTGAAGATAAAGAGAAGGTATTGGAGGTTTGAGGAGAGAAAAAATAAATACTGTATTACATTGATGCTAATGCACACTTTTCATATTTCAACATGTGTGTGATTGCTATCTTAGAAATGATGGCATGCCATAGTTTAATTGGCAGCATTTTTGTCTTTCTTAGTAGTACAAAAAATAATAATGTATTTTATAATCAATGGCATTTGACATTCTAATGTTAGTTATTTAGGAATATGGGAGAGTGAATGGATTAAGGAAATGTAGTCCTATTGCCTGACAATTAGGAGTCCACTTGATACTAGTGGTCATTGACTTTACTGGCATTTCCAATCTATGTCATAAAGTCATGTTTTTATATCTCATCTTTAAAAAATCCTTTCTTGACCTATAGCCCACTTGAGCAATTGCTCCATTTCCTAACTTTCCTTCATAGAAAAATATTTTTGAAGAGTTGCCTCTTGTTGCTGCCTACATTTTCTCACCTCCATTTCTCTCCTCAGTCAACTTTAATTGGCTTCTTGACCCTGACTACTGTCCTGAAACTACTCCTGTCAAGGTATCAATGGAATTCCAGTTGAATAATTAAACAGACTCGCTCTGTTTTCATCATATTTGACCTCAAAAGCATTCAACAAAATTGAGATACTTCCTTATCTTGGTTTCTAGAACATCTCACAAAAGGTAGTTTCTCCCACCTCATGAAGACTACTTCTCTATTTCCTTTACTGAATACTCTTCCTCTGTTCCACCTCCAAAAGTTGGAATACTCATAGGTTTGGCCTTGGGTCTTTTCTTTTGAAGCTTTTCTCTAAATGATCTCCTTTGGTCCCATAGCTTTAAATATGATTTACATGACTATGGCTTACAAATCTCTATCTCCAGCCTTCACCTCTCCCCAAACTTCAAGCCCCAATTCCTTATGCCTACCTGAAGTCTTCCCTTGGATATCTAAAAGCCACCTCTAATGTCACATGTCCACACCAAACTCTTAATTCCTGCCCTCCCAATCTAGCATTTCTCCTAGTTCAACAAATGTACCATCATCCACCTAGTTACTCAAGTGAAAATTTAGGAGCCATCCTTGAGTTCTCTTGTTCCTTTTCCTTTCTTTGTCTCATAGTATGTATATTTTATGAGGGTATATATATATATATTTTTTTTTTGTTAGTTTTTGTTTTTGTGATATTGTGAATGATAAGAAATATATTTTGTCTTCATCCTCATTTCTAGTTCAGAGGTCCTAAAACTCTTGGAATTTTTTAAGTGATGAGAGTGATAATACTGTTTTTTGTTATGTGAATGAGGTGACTTTTGGACTGCACCTAAGAATGGGGGCTGAGTGCCAGGAGAACCAACCATGTGATTAGAGGGTTGGAACTTTCAGTCCCCACCCCCACTCCTGACCTCTGGAAGGAGGAGGGGATAGAGGCTGAATCAATGGCCAATGATTTAATCACTTGGACCTACGTAATGAAGCCTCCATAAAACCCAAAAGGATGGCATTCAGAGCGCTTCTGAGTTGGTGAACAAGTGGAGATGCAGGGAGAGTGGTTCACCTAGAGAGGGCATGGAACCTCCAAGCCATTTCTCCATACCTTGCCCTATGCTTCTGTTCCATCTGGCTGTTCTTGAGTTATATCCTTTTATAATAAGCTAGTAATCTAGTAAGTAAAATGTTTCTGAGTTCTGTGAGCTGATCTAGCAAATTAATCAAACTCGAGGGGGTCGTTGGAACCTCCAATCTATAGCCAGTAGGTCAGAAGCACAGGAGACAACCTGGACTTGCAATTCGTGTCTGAAGGGGAGTGGGAGGGGAAGTGTTGTAGGATTGAGCCCTTAACCAGTGGGATCTGACACTATTACCAGGTAGATAATGTCAGAATTGAGTTGAATTGTAGGACACTCAGCTGTTGTTGGAGAATTGCTTGGTGGTGGGGAAAAGACTGACACACTGGAATTGGTGTGAGTAGAATCTTAGTTTTATTCATGACTATATCTCCAGAGCCTGGCACATTATAGATGCTAAGTAAATATTTGTGAATACTGAATAAATGTGAAATTGTCTATAGTTTCATCTCCATAAATGCATCATGGAACTTGTCTAGCTCAGGGTCTTGAATCTGTAGATCAATTTGGAGAGAACTGATATCTTAAAAATATTGCTTTCCAATTCATGTGCATGGTATATCTACTCATTTATTTAGGGTTGCTTTAATTTCTCTCATCAGTGTTTTCTAGTTTTCAGTGTACAACCCTTGCATATTTCTTGGTCAGATTTATCCCTAAGTATTTCATATTTTTTATGATATTATAAATTGTATTTTTAAATTTACATTTCTGATTGTTTGTGACTATGTAGAAATACAATTTGTTTTTTAATGTTGATCTAGTAGCTTTTTAAAGATTTCCACAGGATTTTCTACGTAGACAATCATACTCTCTGCAAATAAAAAGTTTTATTTCTTCCTTTTCAATCTGGATACCTTTTATCAATTTTCTTTGACTTATTGCACTGGCTCTATCCACCACTACAATGATGAATAGAAATAGTGACAGGGGATGTAATTGCCTTTTTCCTGAACTTAGGGGAAAAACATTGTCTTTCACCACTAAGTATGATGTCAGCTGTAGGTTTTTTATAGTTGCCTTTCATGAGGTTGAAGGAATTCCCTTTCAGTTCTAGTTTTCCAAGAGTTTACTGAAGAATGAATGGTGTCTTTTGTGAAATTCTTTTTTTTTTTTCATTTATTGAGATTATCATATGGCTTTTCATTTTTGGTATATTAATATGGTGAATTACACTGATTGATTTTTTTTAATGTCAAGCCAATCTTGCATACCTGGAATAAACCTCACTTGCCTGTGGTGTATTGTCCTTTTAATATATTGTCAGATTCTATTTGCTAAATTTTATTTAAAATCTTTGCATCTGTGTTCATGGGGTACACTGGTCTGTAGTTTTCTTTTCTTGTAATATTCTCATAATATTTGGTTTTGGTATCAAAGTAATGCTGGCATAATAGAATGAGTAGGGAAGTTTCCTTCCTCTTCCGTTTTCTGGAAGTTTGTATAGACTTTAGTATTATTTCTTCCTTTTTTGGGGGGGGGGGGGGAGATTAGCTCTGAGCTAACATCTGCTGCCAATCCTCCTCTTTTTGCCAAGGAAGACTGGCCCTGAGCTAACATCCATGCCCATCTTCCTCTACTTTATATGGGGGATGCCTGCTACAGTGTGGCTTGACAAGTGGTACATAGGTCCGCACCTGGGATCCAAACTGTCAAACCCTGGGCTGCCGAAGCAGAACGTGAGAACTTAACCACTGCAACACTGGGCTGGCCCCTATTTCTTCCTTAAATATTTGGTAGAATTCATCAGTGCGTCATTGGGGCCTGGATTTTTCTTCATGGGAAAGTGTTTAACCACAAAGTCAATTTCTTTATTAGATATAGAGATGTTCAGGTTACAAATTTCTTCCTGAGAGCTTTAGTAGTTTGTATCTTTTGAGGAATTTGCCTATTTCAGCTAAGCTGTCAAATGTATTGGCATAAAGTTGTTCATAATATTCCTTTATTATTCTTTTAATATCTGTAGTGATGTCACATCTCTCATTCCTGATATTGGTCATATGACTTCCCTCTTGTTTTGTTCTGATCAGTCTGGCTAGAATTTTATCAATTTTATTGATCTCAAAGAACCAGCTTTTGGTTTCATCAATTTTCCTGTATTGTTTATGTTTTCTATTTCGTAGATTTCAGCTCTGATGTTTACTTCATTTTTTATGCTTCCTTTGGGTTTCATTTTCTCTCCTTTTCTTAGTCTAAGGTGGACACTGAGGTGGGTAATTGAGATCTTTCGTCTTCTCCAACATAAGCATTTAGTGGTATCAGTTTCCGTCTAAGTACTGCTGCATCCCACACATTTTCATATATTGTGTTTTCATTTTCAGCCAAATCTGAATAATTTCTCATTTTCCTTGTGATTTCTTTATTGACTCATAGGTTCCTTAAGTGTGTTTAGTTTCCAGGTTTTTTGATTGTTCAGATATCTTTCTGTTATCAAATTCTAATTTAATTCCATTGTCATCAGAGTGCCTACTCTGTATGACTTACACCCACATATATTTATTCAGACTTGTTTTATGGCCCAGAACATAGTTTATCTTGGTAAATATTCTGTGTGCACTTGAAAAAAATGTGTACTCTGCTTTTGTTGAGTAGAGTGTTGTATAAGTATTACATCAAATCATTGGTAGTGTTGTTCAACTCTTCTATATTTTTACTAATTTTGCCCTCTATCATTTATAAAGAGAGGAGTATTGAAATCTCACACTATAATCATGGGCTTTTCTAGTCCATTTCTCCTTGTATTCCAGTTTTTGCCTTATGCACTTTGATGTTCCATTATTAGAAGCCTAAACAGTTAGGATTGTTATGTCCTCCTAATAAATTGACCCCTTTACCATTAAGCGCCCCTCCTTATCCCTGGTGTATTAGTTAGAGTTTAATCCAGAGATAGAAACAGCAAAGTATTTTGAACAGGGAAAATTAAACATAAAGAATTATTAACAGGGGATTGGTGTAACTGGGAATTGGCTAATAAAAAGTTCTCTAAAGAATACCCTAGAGCTTGTGAGGGTACCCCAAAAAGGGATAAACTTGGAAGGGTTAATCCTTCCCAAGGTGGGATTCAGGTGAGGCTATGTTTGATCCCCACTGAATGACAGTTACCTGAATTGTCACAGGCCACAGCTGATGCACAATTGACAATCCAAGGCTGTTGAGTAAAGAACCACTTGCTAGAATGCCGATGAAATTTGCTCGGAAACTGCCTGCAGGGATGGAGGTGACTTGCTGGAAAGCCAGCTGAAGCATGGACTGGACTCATAGGAAAGCCTCCCAGAAGCCACTTGATGAAAGGGTAGTTGTTGACTCACTGGAAAGCTGTCACTGGTAAAAGGCTAGGAAGTGCATTGGGGCACACGTGCAACTCATTAGCTGCCCTTGGGAGTGCTGAACTCACAGGATGAAGCCATTCACGGAGAGGTGCTGCTTGCCTCTTGAAAATGCTGGAGATGGGGTGTGTGCAAGAAGTTGTTCATCAGGAGGTACTACCAGATACTTCTGGAAACTGCTGGAGCAGGTTGGAAGTGGGGAAGCTAGCTAGGTACCACTTGCTGCTGGGGCACTACCAAAAAAGATATGCACCCTGCCAGAGGCCAACCAGATGAGAACACTGGAACTAGGAGAGAAAACTTCTGTATTTGTCAGTATTTTCCAGAGAAACAAAACCGATAGGGGAGATCATATTTATCTCTATCTCTATCATCTCTATCTCTATCTCTAACATCTCTGTCACCTATCTATCTATCTATCTATCTATCTATCTATCTATCTATCTATTTATTATAGGAATTGGCTCAAGCGGTTATGGAGGCTAAGAAGTCCCCCAGTCTGCTGTCTGCAAGCTGGAGAACCAGGAAAGCCAGTGTGTAGAATTCAGTCCAAGTCTGAATGCCCAAGAACCAAGGGAGCCGATCTTGTAATGCCCAGTCTGAGGCCAAAGCCCTGAGAACTGGAGTAGAGTGGGTGTGCTAGTGTAAGTCCTGGAGTACCAGGAGCTCCAGTGTCTGAGGGCAGAAGAAGGATGTCTCAGCATGAAAGAGAGCAAGAAATTCCCCTTCCTTCACTACCTTTTTTTCTATGCAGTCCCTCAATGGATTGGATAATGTCCGCCCACATTGGTGAGGGCAGATCTTCTTTACCCCATCAGAACCCTGATTCAAATGGTAATCTCTTCTGGAAGAACTCTCACAGACATACCCAGAAATAATGTTTTTCCAGCTATCTGGGCATCCCTTAGCCTAGCCAAGTTGACACATAAAACTACCCATCACATCTTCCTCCTCCAATGTACCTCCAGCACCCTCTATTGACAAAGTTTCTGAGTAGCGCTAGCACGGTATATATTTTTTTCCATTCTTTGAGTTTTAACCTATTATCTTTATATTTAAAATGAGTTTCTTTTAGGAGCATATATTTGGGTCTTTCTTCTTCATACAATCTGACAATCACTGCCTTTTAAGTGAGATCTTCAGAACATTTACATTTAATGTGATGATCGATGTGACTGGTTTAAATCTACCAACTTGCTAAGTGTTTTCCATTTCTCCCACTTATTCTGTATTCCTTTTTTCCTGCTTTCCTTTGGACTGAACATTTTTTATGATTGCATTTTAATCTTCTTTGTTGGCTTATTAGCATATATCTGTATTTCATCTCTTTAGTGGTTGCTTTAGTGTTTATAGTATACAGCTTGAACTTATCAGGCTATCTTTCAAGGTATACCATACCACATCACTTACCAGAGTATAAGAACCCTACAACATATAATGTCATATGTCAATTATATCTCAATTAAAAAATAATTTTATAAAAGAACTTTACAACAGTAAACTTTCATTTCTCCCTTCCTGATTTTTGTGCTATTATTGTCATACTTCTACATATGTTATAAATCCCACAAAACACTCTATTACCATTACTTTAATAGGCAAGTTATCTTTTAAAGAGATTTAAATAATTTTTAAAGTGTTTGTATTTACTCATGTAGTTCCCATTTTCTGTGGTCTTCTTTCCTTGGTATATACCCAGATTTCCATCTGGTATCATTTTCCTTCTGCATGAAGCACTTCCTATAACATTCCTTCTACATAGATCTGCTTGTGATTAATTTTTTCAGCTTTTCTATGTCAATAGGTCTTTATTTCACTTTTGAAAAATATTTTCACAGCATAAAGAATTCTAGGTTGACAGTTTTAATTTCAGGACTTTAAAGATATTGCTCCACTGCTTTCTCTGTTTTCTATCATTTCCAACAAGCAATCTCCTGTCACCTTTTTTCCTCCTCTATATTTAATGTATTTTTTCCCTCTGGCTGCTTTTAAGATTTTCTCTTTATCACTGGCTTTAAGCAATTTGATTATGATGTGCCTTGGTGTAACTTCCCCCATGTTTCTTGGGCATGGAGGACATTGAGCTTCTGTGGGTTTATAATTTTCATCAAATTTAGAAAGTTTTTAAATCATTATTTCTTCAAATATTCTTTCTGTCTTCCCTCCCTTCCTTTTCTTTGTGAACTACAACTATACCTGTATTAGACCATTATTTAAATTTTCCCATAGCTAACTGATGTGCTGCTTTCTCCTTTTCAGTATTTTTTCTCTCTGTGCTTCATTTTGAATGCCTTCTATGGCTATGTCTTCAAGTTCACTTATTTTTTCTTCTGCAATGTCAAATCTGTTGTTGATCCCACCCAGTGTATTTTTCATTTCTAGCAGTTCAATTTGGGTATTTAAAAAATGTCTTAAGTCAATTATTATCAAGGTCTACTAAAACAGAGGACCCATGTCATTAATAACTAATCTAGACTTCTGGGAATTATGACTTCCAGTTTCAAAGGCTAACATGTTTGAAATTAAACAAAAGGGAAGTTAAGAAGTGGTCCAGAAGATAAGACACTGATCTTGATCACTGAATGTAACATTTTCAAGATTTAGAAAATTGAGACAGTTACAGATGAAACAATTATGTCTCTAAGTAGGAGTCCAGAGAGTATGTTAGGAGAGAATTTATATTTTTATCTGTATAATGCACCTAATAAACTGTGAGATTAAAGATAAAAAAAACTTCTATAGTCATACACCACAATAATGACATTTCTGTCAATAACAGTCCTCTAAGATTAGTACTATATAGCCTAGATGTCTAGTAGGCTATACCATATAGGTTGTGTAAGTACTCTACGAAGTTTGCATATCAATGAAATCATCTAACAATGCATTTCTCAGAATGTATCCCCATGATTAAGTAATGCATGACTGTATTAGTTTCTATATAAACATAAATCTGAAAATGAAATATAGGTATAGCTACTAAGTAACCTGCATGTACACATCCCTGATCCCTTTTACATGAATACTAATTTTATATATTTCACTCTATTCAAGGTATTGATGAGATTACTTTCCTAGATATAATCTCTTTTATGGGGTTAGAAACTGTGAACTTCACTAAAATGTTCTCCCCAAATTTCACATTTAAGCATTTCTCTGTATTTCAATGTATAAGAACACAGAGTAGAATGGTGGTTAGCAGGGGCTGGGGGTGTGTGGGAATTGGGCAGTTGTTTAAGGGTACAAACTTGCAACGAATAGATAAATAAGTTCTGGAGATCTAATGCACAACATAGTGATTATAGTCAGTGATACTGTATTATAAACTTCAAAGTTGCTGAGAGACTAGATCTTAACTATTCTCAACACAAAAAAGAAATGATAATTATGTGGCACAATAAAGATGTTCGCTAAAACTACTGTAGTTTGCGATATATAAATGTATCAAAAAAGAGTTTCTCTGGCTTTATCGATTCTCTTTTGATTTTATTTTAAAGATTTTACTTTTCCTTTTTCTCCCCAAAGCCCGCCGGTACATAGTTGTATATTTTTAGTTGTGTGTCCTTCTAGTTGTGGCATGTGGGACGCTGCCTCAGCATGGCCTGATGAACAGTACCATGTCCGGGCCCAGGATCCAAACCGCCGAAACCCTGGGCCGCCAAAGCTGAGCTTGCAAACTTAACCACTTGGTCATGGGGCTGGCCCGATTCTCTTTGTAATTTACACCATTGAAAAGGCCCTTACCATATTGGTTAACAAAGCAAATAATTATCCACTGAATGAAACTCTGACGTTCATTTTTATAGACTTTCTCTCCTGTATGGCCTGTGCAACAAATGTGAAGACCTGTCCTCTGACTGAAAATGGTGGTACACTCTTCACTTTCATAAAGTTTCTTATATGTGAAAAGATGATTTTGGTCATCTACACTTTGATTGAAGCTCCTTAAACTAATCCTCTGCAATGGGCTTTCTGATGAATGACTTGAGCTCTAACTGAAGGCCTTACCACAATTAGTACATGTACAAAGTTTTTCTCCAGTGCGGACTCTCTGACGAGTATGAAGACTTTGAGCTCTCACAGAAGCCCTCCCCGTATTCTTCACATCTATATGGCTTTTCTTCCGTGTGGACGCTCTGATGTACATGAGGAGAGATTTGCACTCTGGCCGAAGCTCTTACAACACAACACACTTACTGGGTTCCTCTCCCGCATGCGCTCTGATGGAAGTAAAGTTTGAGCTTTCACTGAAACCTTTGCCTCTCTTCACACCTTTATAGAGCCTTTCTCCTGGATAATCTCTCTGAAGAACTTGAAGATCTGTGCTCCAGCTGATGCTCTTGTCACACTCGCCACACCTTTAGGGTTTCTCCCTGTATAGATTCTCTGAGGAATATGAAGATTTGAGCTAGCACCAAAGCTTTTCTGCATTTCTCACATTTAAATGTTTTTTCCCCTCCTTTCAGGAGGACATGAAGAATTATGTTACAACTGAAGCCTTCACCACATGTATCACATTTAAATGGCTTCCCCACTGTGTAAGCTCTCTGATTATATCAAAAAGCCAGGCTCTGTTTGAATCCCCACCACATTTTTCACATTTAAAAGGTTTCTGCGTGGACTTTCTGATGAGCTCAATACTCAGGCTAAAGTATCTTGCAACACTTCTAACATTTACTCCCTGTGTAGAAAAAGAGGAAAATCAGAGAACAGCAAAGGTTGGGGGCATGAAAAATAAAATCACCAAACAAAAAACTTCAATGGCTACTTGAGTAGCAGAAGACAAGACTGGAAAATGCAGGAATATCAATTAGTTCACTAGATTACCAGGTCAAAAAATTCTTAGAATGTAGAGACAAAAAATTTAAAAAGTGAAATATAAAAAATAACAGGTTAGAAGGTAGGTCAAGGAAATTTAATATATATATAATAGGCAGTCCAGAAGGAGAGAAGAGAAGAGAGGGATAATAATCAAGGAAATATTTTCTAAGTTGAAGAGCAGCACAAATAATTTTCTCAGTATTAAAAGAAAATAACAAAGAGAATAATGAGAGGGAAAATTAGGAGACATAGAAAGTATATATAATAGGAATACACATAATAGGACTCCAGAAAGAGAAAATAGAAGAGAGAAGCAATAACCACAATAGTTGAAAAAAATTTTTCTTTACATTTTAATGTATTGTTTCGATTCTTTACAATGAGCATGCATTATTTAATCAGAAAAATCCACCATAAGGGAAATTAAAATATATGCAAAAACTGGCTTTTAAGAATCATTTAAAAAGATTGAGATCTTCATTATAAATGGGCAATGAATATGAGCAGTCAATTCATAAAAGAAATACAAATTACCAATAAGTAAAGGACAGATATGCATCTTCCCAGGTTATGTGAATAGTGCAAATTAAAACAATACTAAGGTTAAGATATCAATTATCCATCATGTTGGCATCACTTAAAAAGAATTATAATACTAGCATTAGGGTGTGGAAGAACATACACTTTTATGTGCTTCCTTCTGGAAAATAATTTGAGTTATTATATCATATGATGATAATGTAAGGATTTGAGGGATCTTGGAGTCCAAAGTTATACTATTTCTGGAGGGCAATCTGGATCCAGATGTATTTTAAATGTGCACATCTTATAACCCAAAATTTCTTGGCCTGGGAGTAAGAGGGAGAAAATCAGAAAAATATTCACATTATCAATGGACATATATAGGCTATATACATTTGTGTCTATATTTGCCCCTATATCTGCCTATAAAGAAGGGATAATTATGTGAATTATATTACAACCATACAATGAAATACTA
The DNA here is from genome assembly GCF_041296265.1 of Equus caballus. NCBI lineage: Eukaryota > Metazoa > Chordata > Mammalia > Perissodactyla > Equidae > Equus > Equus caballus. The sequence continues at coordinate 17,607,838 of NC_091685.1, forward strand.
TATTATCCAGCTATTGATATGAAACTATACCCATGATAAAACTTAACAGAAACAGGGAGGTGACAAAGGATTATTTTATGTGTCTAATCACATACACCCCAATACACACATATTTGTTTTATACTTAAATATATGTTGATATGTCCATAAAAATATCTTAAAGAATCTTATCAGCTTCCTCTCAATGGTTATTTTGGGGTTCAGGATTACTAGGTGTGTATGTCACAGCAACTTTCACTTTCTACTTTATATATTATTATAGTGTTTGTAGTAGAAAAAGAAAGGAAATAAACTAAATGTATATAAATAGAGATCTGGTTAGATAAATAATAATATATCTTTACAAAGCAATCCTTTGCAGCTGCTAAGAGGGAAGAGGTAAACTATAAATACTAATATGAAACAATTTCAAAATAAATTGATAAGTAAAAGAAGCAAGGTGTGTTGAAGTAGGAAACCGTATCTTAAATGGGACACAAAAAGCACTAACAAACATTGAGACTGGGCTTCATTAAAATTTTGTTCCTCAAAAGACACCACGATAGAGTAAAAACACAAGCCAAAGACTCAAAAAGATACTCCCAATAAATACATCCCATGAAGGTTAGGGCTTTTGGAGTCTATTCAAGGAGGGTGGAAGGGACATTCAGTGCAGCTGGAGAAACTGAGGCTAGGATGATTCTTAGCTTACTTGTGCCCCACACTCAGAGATTCTGCTTATGGGGCTTAATCATCATTATTTCTAGGATACTGAACTAGAATTCAATACAGCTCATTTTTCACTTCATCTAGACCTTCAGGGCTTGCAGCCTCCCCTTTCTTATGTGCCAACAGGACCTCTCTGCATTGTCTGCTTCTACATTTGAGGAGCTGACAACCACACAATGTGGTGGACTGATACCACTACAATATTTCTGATTTCAGATCTGAGATAAATAATTCTGCAATATAACTTTTACCAAGTCAGCTCCTCCTCTAGAATCCTGCTTTGCTCCCACTTACTTTTAAAAGATATTGACATAACGGAATATTATTCAGTCTTAAAAAAGGAGGAAATTCTGACACACACTATAACACTGGATAACACTTGAAGACATATGCTAAGTGAAACCTGCCAATCACAAAAGGACAAATATTGAATGATTCCACTTATATGAGATACCCAGAGTAGTTAAATTCATAGAAACAGAAGGAGAATAGTAGTTGCAGGGGCTGGGGGAGGGAGGAATGGGGAGGTGATGTCTAATGGGTACCGAGTTTCAAGTGGGGGAAGATGAAAACCTTCTGGAGATGGGTGCACAACAGCATGAATGTACTTAATGCCACTGAATTCAGTATGTGTAAAAATGGTTAAAATGGCAAATTTTATGTTACGTATTTTACAATTTAAAAACTTTTCAAGATATTGAAAATTGAGAAAAAGAGACATTAGGGGAAAGCAGGCAGGAAATTCATCAACTCTCACTCCAAAATTCTCAACAAGATTTATAAGGTTTTACATAATCTGTGCTCTGCTTACCTCTTTAGCTTCATCTCCTCCCACTTCCCTTCATCCTATTGCCTAAGTTTAATAAACTTCTTTGATTCCTGAACCCACTACGTTCTATATCTGCCAGGCTGTTGCACATACCACTCTCTGCCTGAAGAATTATTGCTCAAACTCTCTCGAGTCAGCTAATTCACTCTGTTTAGTTCTTAGCAGTCTTCTCTTCTACCAGAAAGCTGTCCTGACCTCAAAAGTCTGGTGTAGATTTCCTTTTGTGAGTCTCTAGTATCTTGTACACCCTATACGAGCTCTTATTACATAGCTCTGTCACTGCCTGTTTACTTGTCTGTATTCTCTGCTAGACTATACAAAGCCTGAGGGCCGGAACTGAACCTCTTTTGGCTGGATCTTCTCAAACCTGCTCTCTTCTTTATGCCTCAGGATGCCCAGAATCATTAGTTAAGCCTCCAAGAATCTCATGGCCTTGAGGTTCTGCACCTCCTGCAGGCCTTCAATGGGTTTCTAAGTATCAAATTCTGAAAGGTGACCCTCTCAACTTGATGCTTTTGCCCCAGAACATACAACGAAGGGAAAGTTATCCAGACTGCATCTAGCAGACGACATCAGATTTTTAAAATTATGAGCCTTAACCTACAACTGTCAGTTCTGATACATTTTGGTGCCAGGATGGAGTTGTGGGGCCAATTTAGGACAAGTCATGTTCATCTCTTCCTTTTTTCCCTAAGAGTGTAGGGTCCTTAACAAGGTAAAAAGTGCCAGCTCTATTCCTGAAAATCTCAATGGGGCAGAGATTCCAAGCTGTCACTCAATATCCATTCTCCCTTTTTTGCAGTTAATAGACTCTCCAGTTTGTGTCTGGGCAAATGCTTTCTCAGAATAAAAACTACATATCCCAACCTTCCTTGCAGCTGGCTATGACCAGGTGACCAAGTTTTGGCCAGTGAAATGTAAGTGGAAGTGGTGGTACCAATTTAGGAAGTGTCCTTACAATGATGCTCTTTTCCAGTTCAGCTTTATGCTGAATGTGCAATGGGTGACTGGAGCTTGGGCAGCCATTTTGGACTACAAAGTAGGAAGATACTTGTTGATGTTAGAGAAATGAGAGAGAAGGAACCTGGGGTCCTGACACCATGAGGCCCTAAACTAACTATATTTAGGGTTATTTTTCATAAGAGAGAACAAAATTTCTATTTTGTTTAACCACTATTTTTTGGCAATTTCTATTATGAACAGTTGAACCTAATCCTAATTAATGTATTTAACCCATTCTCTGGCCTGAGAAGAAAAAAAAATCAAGAAATAGCTTTATTGTGATGTCTCTCTCACTGAACAAACATCCAATAGGTCCATAAGCTGGAGTTCACACAACTTCAGCAGAATTCACAAGGGAGAGATGACATTATCAGATATGCGGAGGCTACAAACCAAGGAAGTATCTGATGAAGAGAACAGCATCAGTGATCCTGGGGTGATCCCAACTACACATGCCTCTACTTATTTTGTGAGAAACCATAAAGCAATAACTAGAAGATGTTAATTTAAAAAAAGGACTTGAGAGCTCAGGGAACTACTGAACTGCAGAATTGCTGAATTCTGACAGTGTCACTGTCTGAAACCAACTAATTTTCTCTTTTTCCTCTACTTAAAGCTTCCAGTATAACTAAAGTGAGGCCAGAACCCTGAGCAAGTTATTTTCTTGAAGACTATTGGCTGGATACTGTTTATCCCATAAGGTCCAGTTCACTATGCCAATTTTATTCCAAACTTCCCAGGGCCTAGAATCGAATACAGCACAAGAGGCTTAACAGCAGCAAGAAAAACTTTACAGCATAATGGTTAAGCCAAAAGCACTGCAGACATACCTAGGCTACAGTCTACCACTTTCAAACTGTGGGATCTTGGGCAAGTTTTATAACCCTTCTAAGTCTCAGTTCCTCATCAGGGATAATGGATACATAGGTTTAATCATAAATTGTGCTCAGCACAGAGCCTGGCACATGACACTCACTCAGTATACAGGAAGAGGTATCACCAGATTCCCATTATCCCTCAGTTGGCCTCCAGAGGCAACCTATTTCATCTCCTATAAACGTCCAGGTTTTATCAGTTCATGTATAACATGGAGCCACATTAACAATATTCGCCATGTTCTGCTGGCTCTTGGCCCTCCAGTTAATATAGAAACCCCACCCCTGCCAACTCCTCTCCCCTTCCATCTACTTTTGCAAATTCTCCAGAAGTGTTTCCATAAACAAGCCTTCATCTTCCAGGTGATGTCCATATCACTCTTTCCTCTGGCCTCTTTGGAGATGTTTGCAGCTAAGGGCCCCATTGCCTTCTAAGATGCACTGAGATTCCTCTCTACTATCTTTACATTTTCCTTAAAATGTTTTAAATTTTTTTTTGTTTTTCACTTTATAAAAAGGGTATCATACCCTATGTAACCTTTTGGGACTTACTTTTTCACTTAATATTGTGCTGCTAAGATTCATCCACATTGCTGCATGTCATTGTAGCTCATTTCTTTTGGCTGCTGTACCACATCATCCACTCTTCTGATGGGCACCTGGGTAGTTTCTAGGTTTAGGTTTTGCTATTGTGGAAGTGCCACAAAGTATATTCTCGTTCAGATTTCCTGTTGTACTTGTATAAGGGTTTCTCTTAGTCTATACTTAGGAGTGGTATTGCTGGATTGTACAGTGTGTGAATGCTACATGTTACTTCATGTATTATATTTTTCATATCTAATACTGCAATTTTTAATGACTGCATGTTTCTGCTTCCTTTTCCCTTATTTCATTGAGCACATTTATTATGCATATTTAAAATTCTTGGTCTGCTCATTCCACTAATTCTGCTTCAGAAATGTTTATGTATGTACTTAAAGGCTTGGAATAACACACAACTATTTATAGCAGTCATCTTTGAAGGACTGAGATTGTGGAAAAAAACCATCAGCTCAACCAACCTGGACAACATTACATTTTATTTTATTATATAAAATGTAGAAAGCCTTGATTGAGGAAAAAAAATAGGGAAGAGACTTAGAAACTGAAGAATCTTCTTAGGAAAGCAATGATTGCTGAAGGGTACCTCTGCTCCAGCCATGATGAGCATCTGTCTTCTTGGTACTCAATAGCAAAGCTCCAGGGACAATACTGTATAATCCCAGATCTCGCCCACTCATCCCTGAGCCTTGGTCCTGGAATTGAGTAGTTAGAGGTTGAGGAAATATGAAAAGTATGAAAATAAGAACACTCTCCATGAAAGCCAAGCTCAGAGACTGGTCCTCTTTTACTCTGTTAAATACATTAGGAGCAGGAAGGATCAAAGTTCCCGAAGGCATACCCTCTCCTCATTTGGCTTTTTTGGCTTGGGGCTCCAGCGTGGAGCTGTGCACCCCACCGCCCTGCCTCCACTCACAGATATCTGCATAGTTGCACGTCCGGCATTTCCAAGCCTCCTCTATATCAACCCCTTGGGGCTCTCGGTGGCCCATCCAGTAGGCCATACAGTGCTGCACTTTGCCTCTCACCTCCTTCTCTTCAAAGGCCACAACCTCCGTAGCCAGAACAGTGGCAGTCTCTTGGTGGATATACTCAATCTTCAGGATATCAATAACTGGGAGGTCAGACAGTGTCAGAGACAAGAAGACCAGCTCCATGAGGTCACCCAAGGACTTCACAGAGAAGCCTCCCTGTTGGGCATGCCTCAGCACTGAAGGTCCCAGTGGCTTTTCTGGATGCAATTTTGTGTGGTGGATTAGGCTAGCAGTGGTCACTTTCCCTTGTACCATGGCATCAAAGATGTATTTGTATAGGCTGACTTGAAAATAGTCTTTGTTCTTCTGTGCTTCCAGAGGGAGCACAGGGTGCCTGCGTGTCTTGAGTTCAACCAGTTCCAGTTCTCCCTTGGCTGTATAGTGTAGCTCATCAATCACTCCAACAAGCAGCACACCGTCCACTTCTCCAAACACTGGAAACTCTCTGATGCGTCCTTCTGACTGCAGGGTAGGAATCATCAATAACATGTTCAGAAACTTAACTGCCCAAGCATCTTCTTTAGTGGTGATGGGGACAGTCCTAAGATCATGAACTTCTAGTTCTCTAGCTAGGTGGATGCTGGCACCAGTATCCAAAACAGCTGCCTTCTCAGGTACCAGGAAATCAGGAACCTCCTTCCCATATATCATTTGCTGTTCACACCAGTTCTGAGTAGACAGGTCAGTGACATACAAATAGTTAAGGTGGAATCGCTCCATGGGTGATGAGACATCCAATCCTCTTTTCCCCTTTGGTAAGCTTATGAGCTTGCCATCCTTCCCAGGGAGTTCAGATGAAGGGCCAGGATTGCTAAGTGAAGCACTTGACTCTTGGCTATCATCCAGGTCCAGAATCTCTAGAAACTCTGAGTCACTCACGTCTGAGAACCCTGAGGCCTCTGCTGACACCATCTCCTCTTCCTCAGTCTCTGCCATGGCACAGCTCTGGACTGGGCAAAGGCTCTGCATATCATGTTAAAGAAAGGCATTATTCAAATAAAAAATTTCTCAAAAGCACTTTCAAATTCCAATGATGTAAAAAGAATCATGGCTAATTATATATTTACATTATTTAAAGAACTCTATTTATTTATGACCCAGCAGTACTGCTACAGAGTTGTGGTATGGGTACAATTTACAATAATACAGCTCCTTGGATCATCCATACAAACACTTGGCCAAATTTTTTTTTTTTTTTAAAGCATGTTTTTGGGTTTTTTTTTATAATTTTTTTTTTTTAAAGATTTTATTTTTTCCTTTTTCTCCCCAAAGCCCCCCGGTACATAGTTGTGTATTCTTCGTTGTGGGTTCTTCTAGTTGTGGCATGTGGGACGCTGCCTCAGCATGGTCTGATGAGCAGCGCCATGTCCACGCCCAGGATTCGAACTAACGAAACACTGGGCCGCCTGCAGCAGAGCGTGCGAACTTAACCACTCGGCCATGGGGCCAGCCCCCTTGGCCAAATTTTTTAAGTGCAAAATAGTTTTATTCCTAAATCTGGCACTAACATTGTGTGTGACTTTCAGCAAATCACCTTGCTTGGCCTCAATTTCTTCACATAAAAGGAGATTTGAGGTTTGCCTTTTCTGCTTCAAAATTCTACTGACTTAGGATATTATTTCTTTAAGCGAATACAGATCTTTGTAAATGTTGGACCAACGTCTGACAGTAGGCCACTTTGACAGTTTCTTTGACATGAAGTCCTTGACTAGGAAAATAAATCTCAATTACAAACTGTTCCTGTTTGACTGCACACCTAGTTGGGCAAGCAGTTCTGGAAACGCAGTGGAAGAGACCGAAAAAAAGACTCGGAGATGGTGTATGAGCTTAACAGTTTATTGGGAACTACACACAAGGAGTCCAGGAGCAGCCAGCTGGACAGAGTTGCACACCATTACCAAGAACTGAGAGGGGATTGCTTAAGTAGGCAGGGGAACAAAGGCTACATGCCTGCCAAGAGGGACTGTCCTCACATGACCAGCATTCCAAGGACCAGCAGCTCACCTGGAAGGGCTCTGTGTTCCTTCAAGACATGATGTTCTTTGAGATAAGTAGATCCAGGTTGGCCAGGTCCTGAATCATTACACTACTAGATGGTTGGCGTCATGCCTAGGAAGGAGGCTAGGGGACACGATTACTATAGGACACGTAGGTTATTGCTGGGCAAGTGTGATCCTACACTCCACCCCGCTATGTGTCCAAATGGCCCTTACAATCTTATCACACCATTCTTCCATGGATCCCCTCAGGCCAGACACATAGAGGAGCATTGCAACCATCTTACACCATCAAAAACGGAGTATTCCGCTTTTGGGGTTGTCTTAACCTGCTCACGCACAAGCTGAAACATATGATCTCAAGAGGTATTATAAGAGGGCAAGGAAAGGCTGCTGGTGGGAGGGGAGGAGGAACAGGAATGTGGTAAGCATTCCTCCAATCTTGCAGGGCTCTCCAGTCAGTCGTTGGCAGCTTGGAGATGCCATGGTAACTACGTGGTCAAAGAGAGAGGCTGCCTGCTACATACCTAGCAGTTGGAGCCATTTTGTGAGCAACGACGTACGCCCAATCAGTGAAGAGGTTGGCAGACCTTGTCCTAAGGACAAAAGGTAAGACATTTAGAGGGAATTAAAACAGGGAGATCATGACCATCCAACAAGACACACGTGGTTGCAATGTCTTGCGTTAGTGTGGTACTGGCCTATGGTTTTAGATGAGGACAGCAATATCATACTACTTGTCCTGTTGGGTTGGGCGCCACAGGGGCAATGGTGTAGGATAAGGGAGGAACACCACCACCAGAGGGACAGGATGAAAGTGCCTTAGGGAATTGGAGGCCCTGGATTACTAAGTTTGGAGGTTTTGGGTGGTCCTCCCACAATAAAAGCTGTTACTATCTTGTCCTAAGCCTGTCCCCCAAGTGGCTAAGAGACCACACCAGTGGGGCTCCACTGGCAGTCCCAGGGCCAAGTGATCACGTGGGTCCTAGTAAGGAGTTCTTATAGCAAAGGCATAAGCAAGTTGTTCTGAGTGCCTATTTGTGGTTGTATAGTTTCTACTTAGTGGGCTCTTGTCTGTAGGCATACAGTTGGATCGGGTCCTTGTATCAACATCCGATACGCGCTGGGTCGGGTATGTTTCTCATGTTCATTTAGTTGACGTATTGCAGTTGTTAGGCATCTCAGCCAGTGGGCTAGGGTCCTTTCTTCTGTCCTTAATTGTTGTTTCAGCAAGCCATTCATTTGTTCTACCAGCCCCGTGGCTGTGAGGTTGTATGGCTGGTGAAAATGCCAATGTATGGTCCATTTGGTCAGCCCATGTTTGTACCTGGTGGCCAGTAAAATGAGTATCTTGGTCACTGTTGATGTCCATGGGAACACCATAAGCAGTGCTGAGGTGATCTGGGCCTCTTATGGTGGTCTTCAGTGTGGCCCGTGTGCTGGAGTACGCCTGCAGCAGTTCTGTATATGTGTCTATGCAATTAAAGGCACATTGGCAACTGTTGGAGAGAGGTTAAGGGTCCAACGTAATCCACCTGCCAGCATTGGATGGGTTGGTTGCCTCTGGTGATTTAGCCTACATCCTGAGGAATGGCCCAGGGTCTCCGCAAGGAACAAAAAGGGCACGCCTGGTGACCCATACTACATCAGCACAGCGTAGGGAGAGGCCCCAGGCCTTGAAAAAAGTCCATAGGGTCCTCTGTCCTTTACGTCCAGTCTTCTAGTGTAACCATTCTGCCACTCTCTCAGCTGGTACTTCTTCTAGGAGACGAATCTGGGCTAATCCGTCTGCTTGTTGGTTTCCTGGTGGCACTGTCACTTGATGTACAGATACATGATACACTGTTATCATCATTCCCTGGACCTGCTGCCAGATATCATCCCAGAGCTCTGCCCCCCATAATGGGTGACCATTGATGGTTCACTTTTGTCAAGCCCATTGGGCCATCCACGGGGTGAGTCCCTTATAGACTGCCTGTCTATACAAAGATGTACTGGATCGGGTTCTTGAGTCAGTACCATCCAGGTGGCCAGCAATTCGGCCCACTGACTACCATACCCAGAGCCAGAATCCAACCACAAGCTCTTGGCAAAGGCTGAATGGCCACTGCTGCCAGTGGGGGAGCCTCTCCTGTGGAGCCATCTATATACCAGGCCTCCACGGGCATTGGTCCTTCTCCTTCCCATACATTCAGGAGGGTTTCAGGTGTGGGCACTTCATCCAACAGGGTTGCTTCTTCTGTGGTCTACGTCACTGGTCATAGGATGGCAAGCAATTCCACACTTAAGGGACTATTAGTAAAGGTCCCTCGTTGTTGTAAGTAGGCATGCAACTTTGCCAATGTCTGTGTTTGGGCTGTTCCTGAATGTGGCTTCTGGAAAGCATCTTGCAGCCACGCTACAATGGGCAGATGGGTACGGACTGTGACCGGCAGGGAATGGGTTATGGGCTCCACTTGTTGGAGGGCCAAATAAATAGCATATAATTGTTGTTCCAGGGTGCTATATCATCTTTCAGCCCCTTTCCACAATTGTGACCAGAAGCCAAGGGGAACTCATTTGTTGCCTTGCCTCTGCCAGAGACCCCATCCGAACCCCTCTGGACAACTGGGAACGTCCAATTCGCATGATTGTCCTTGGGTTCAAACACCCAAAGACTGAATGTGTTTTACTGCTATTTTAGCTTGGGGGAAGGCCTCCTGCTCAGTGGTCCCCCAGTCCCAGATAACACCCTTTCGTACCAACTTATGAAGAGGGCAGAGTAGTTAGGCTAAACAAGGAATGAAAGGGCGCCAATAACCTACTAAGCACAGAAAGGTCTGTGGTTGTTTTGGGGTGCTAGGTGTAGGGAAAGCCTGTATCTTATCTATAACAGCAGCAGGAATCACTATTGTCTTACTCGACCAGACAATCCCCAAGTACATGTCAGATAACCCAGGCCCTTGTAATTTGTTGTCGTTTACCACCCATCCTTGTTGGTGTAGGAGGGTGATGAGGGAGCAGGAGGCTTCCTAGAGGTCTGAAAAAGACTCAGAGCTTAACATGACATCATTGATATAACAGAACAAGGCAACATTAGGGGTTTGTGTCCACTGGGCCAAGTCAGCGGCCACAAGACCATGACAAATTGTGGGACTATGGAGATACCCGTGAGGCAGAACAGTGAAAGTCTATCGTGTGCCCTGCCAAGTAAAGGCAAATTGGTCTTGACTACCTTCATCCAAGGGGATACTGAAAAAGGCATTAGCAAGGTCCAGAACAAAATGGTATGTTCCCAAGGCATCCCCTATTTTTCTAAGAGGGAGGCTATACTGGGGATGGCGGCATACGTAGGCAGCATCACTTTGTTTAATTCTCGACAGTCCCCAGTCATTCGCCAGGAACCATCTGGCTTCCGAATGGGCCACACCAGGCTCTTGAACGGACTATGTGTGGGTCTAATGATTCCCACTTTTGCCAATGCCTGTACAGTTCCTGTGATTTCATCTTCTCCCCTGAGGAGACAATACTGTTTTATCATCACCACACAACATGGTTGGGGCAAGCTGACCAGGGTCCATTTGGCATGTCCCCTTATGACAGATTTAACCAAGTGGACCTGAAGGTGGAATTCTCCAGCAGTAGTCTGTAGGGTCAGGCCAGTGAGGACACCCATTCCCAGGGTGTATTTGGGTATGGGGGCAATATATACCATATATCATTTTGGCAGGAGACGCCGTATCCACAGCACTAGCAGCACCAGTTTCACCTTGACTGTGCCGCCACTGTAAGCATCTATGACAGAAATAGGGCCATCAAAACGGGATGGATTTCCATGAATCAGAGTACATTCTGCTCCTGTATACACTAAAACCATATGTTTATTTTTAGTAGACCATTATATTGTTATTTCCACATGTGGCCTCCGGTCCCCTGATACCTGGGCCACCTGCACAGTGTTACAGGGGTGTGCTGAGGGGTCCCTTGGCCTTTCCCCTAGTCACAGGGGCTAGAGTGTTCCTAGGCTGTAGCTGGGGGTGCTGCTGGTTTGGGGTGCTCTGTGGGTGGCCTCATGAATCTTTGTTTTGGCTCCAGCTTCTGCCACAAAGCCAGCAGAACAGTGTTTGGTTGTCCATCAACTTTTCCCAGAAGGGTGCCTGCTGCCACCAGGCCTTGCCACATATGTCTACGTGTTACTCTGATAGAGCTCTTGGTGGTTTTGGCTCCTTTGTTGCCTGTTCTTCTGGGGGGCCCAGGAGCCCTCACTCCCCTCCGCCTGAACTCATCTGTCTCCCCCAGGTCAGCGGCAGCTTGGGCTGCCTGGGACACTGGTTGACCTCCCAAGGGGTTTAGGATGCAGACTAAAGCCACATACCATTGGCTCTGAGCTGTCTGTAACACAGTGTCTTTCATTCCTGCACTGAATAGTTCATTGTCAGGCCCTCGGTAATGTTTGGCATAAACTGCACGTTTCATGCTTAGTGCCCTAAACAAATCCTGTAATTCTTCCATGGTCTGCCACCGGGGAGGAGGCATAGGTATGTCCCCTTCATTAGGCCAGGCCCCCTTACAGGCAGCCATCAACCAAGTCAAGAGGGAGACGCTTGATCTTCATTGACAACGCTAGAGAGGCGTTGCAGTAGGGTGGGGTGAGAAGTGATGAAAGCCATTTTGCTCATCTCCACTCCTAACAGCAAAATACCTTCCGCTTCAGTATCCCAGAGACGCAAAAGCCACCCGGGAATGCTTTCCCTCCCTTTCTGTCTAAACTTATTTCCTAGTTCTACCAATTTGGCAGTGGGGTAATCCTGCATAGGAGAGGGCACATGCCAAACCAGCGAGGGTAACTCGGTCGGATCAACCCCGGGGGCCAGGGTTGTTCTGATTCCATTTTTTGGGTGACAATTGGACATGCCACCAGGACAGGTACTTCTATTGGGTCATCCCATCCTGCAGCATCCTCACTTTCCTCACTACTAGATTCCCATGGGTCCCATTGCTTTGGGTTCCGATCTCCTTGGGTCACAAGGGCTTACACTTTCGCCCATGGTAGCTGTCACCCTTAATTTTAGCAAAATGACAGGCTAGTGTCTCCATTTTCTCATCAGATTCCCACAGGCGAGTACACGGTGCCTTAGTTGTCTTGGCTTGCACCAGTTGAGCCTCTCTTTCTAACTTCAGTTCTTCTTGCAACTGCCTTACTTTTGCTTTTGTTTCCATCTTGGCCTCTGCTGCAGCCTTACCGGAGTGAGGAGGGGCCACCCCACAGCTGCTGCAACAGCCCAGGCTTCTGATTTCTTCCTCCCTACATCTATTGTGCCCAGGACTTCCCTTAGGCCCTCTGGCGTTTTTAGGGTGTCCCTATACTCACAAGGTGGGCCCCACCCACCTATGATGGCAGTGACCGGCCCCCACATCAAGGATGCCAGCCAACCTGGGATTTCCTGCACAGAATTCCCCTTCCCATTGCCCACAGTCTCAGTGCTCACTGGGGTTTCCTCGGTCTCCTGGCTGGCTCACCAACTGTCTGACAACACACCTAATTGGGCAAGCACTTCCAGATATGCAGCAGAGAGATGGAAGAAAAGACCTGGAGACAGTGTACATTTACTGGGAACTTACGTACCAGGAGCATAGGAGCAGCCAGCTGGACAGAGTTGCACACCACTACCCAGAACTGAGGGGGTTGCTTAAGTAGGCAGGGGAACAAAGACTACATTCCTGCCAAGAGGGACTGTCCTCGATGACCAGTATTGCAAGGACCAGTAGCTCACGTGGAAGGGCTCTGTGTTCCTTCAAGATGTGATGTTCTTTGAGATAAGCAGATCTGGGTTGGCCAGGCCCTGGATCACTATAATACCAGGTGGCTGACGTCACCCTGGAAGGAGGCCAGGGGATACACGGCTACCGTAGGGCACGTAGGTTATTGCCGGGTAAGCAAGACCCTACTGTTCCTTAAGAAAAATCAGCTCCACAATGACTTTTTAAATGGAGTTCTCAGGAACACAGTATGGCAAAATTCAAACACTAACTATAGATAAATACAAATAAATCTACTCATGCACGAAGTAATAGCATGAAGTAATGAGAGGATGTTCACAGTAACATGTGGAAATCAGGTGCTTTCTATCCTTGAGTGATATTAAGGAAATGGCAAGGAGAAAAAGCTCTTGGTAGGTTTTGCTTTACCTTACTGGCTTTATAAATTATTCTCCTAACGTTACTGAAATTGGTGTTTCCCACTAAGTTTATTTTTTCCCTCCACGAGGGAAAACGGAAAATAAATGTCAATAAGTACTATTAAAACACTACTGTATTTGTTATAAATAATAATGAACATTTATTGTGCAGTTATTGTGTGCTAGACACTGAGCCAAGTGCCTCACATCTAATACCTCACTACTTTACTGTGGGATAGGTACTCTTTTAAAAAATTTTTACTATGAAAAATTTCACACATACAGAGAAATAGACAAGAACAATGAACACCCATATACACAGCATCTAGATAAACAACTGTTGACATGTTGCTGTGTTTGCTTCTTTCGTTTACAGATTTTTTTTCAGCTGAACTATTTTAAAGTAAATTACAGACATCGTAACGCTTCAGCATACATTTCCAAATAAGGACATTCTCCTACATTAACTACAATACTATTATCACATCTAACATTACTAATAATTCCCTAACACTCCAGTCTGTATTCAAATTTCTCCAGCTACCCTAGAAATGTCTTGGATAGCTTCTCTTTAAACCAGGAAACAAAGACCACGCAGTATGTTTGATTGTTTTTCTCTCTCAAGGGTTTTTAATCTTAAGAAACTAGGCAAATTATGCTGTGAAGATACTTTTTTAAGTCTTCTTTCTAGGCTCACATATCTAATCTTGCACAGAGAAAACAAAACAAAATAAGGGATGACAAGGGCACTAATATTTGACTTTGGGTGCCAGGAAAATAAATAATTTGACATAGAATTTAAGTTGATGGAGGTAACTATAAGCCGTTTCCTACTTGCTATTCTGATAAGCAATGAATAAGCTGAATGCACCAACTTCCATGTTAAAAGCTCCTTGAAAATGGTATTATTATTTGTTACGATTGTACTTAACTAATTTTTCAATAGTCTGAATGTCCCTAATGAAAGAAAACATAGCTAGCTGGAAGAAAAGTTGTTTGCAATGAACAAAAGTAATACAATGCTAAGACTTTTGCTTATAAACTATAAAGTTATTGCTTTATAGGATACTTCAACAGTAATAAAACACAGAAGCTACACATTTGCACAAGTGTCTTAAACTGTAAATGTGCCTTAAATGATGACAGTTTCAAAATGAGTAACGTTATTTGGACTAGGAAATCCCTGAAGGTTAGAGAGACTCTTTAACCCCCACCAATAAACTAAAGTTAAATGGCATTTAACATGTATACTTTTGTTGGTTGGTTGGTTGGTTGGCTGGTTTTCCAGGGGGAGGGCACTACATCCAAATCAACTGACCTTGAAAATATTTTATTTCATATATCTATACCTGGGCTGTTCAACAGATAGCCACCAGTCACACGTGGCTATCTAAATTATAAAAATTAAATAAAATTGAAAACATTTTCCCAGTTGCATTAGGCACATTCCAAGTGCTCAGCAGCTATAGTATGTAGCTAGTGAGTACCACACTATAAGGCACAGATACAGAACACTTACCTGATCACAGAAGTTCTATTGGACAGTACTGATTCAGATTATTTCACATGTATATATTAACTCCTCAAAGACAGAGTAAGCTCCTGAAAGGTACACACTTTGTTTTACATACAACATTGAGAACAGGGTAGCCCTGAACAGGTCAGTGAAATGTTTTGTAGAGAAGACACAAAAGGGGGGCATTCTCTGTGGAATTATTTATCTAAAGGAAGAAAACAATATACTGGGGATGGATAATTTAGACTTAGATGTGTTGCCTGGACCTTCCTATGCAGAAAAAATCCAGGCAAGAGCATGATGCAATGCCTTGTGTCCCAAAATGCAGTTTGTATCTTTTTGACACAAGATGATTTTACAGGGTACAAGGACCAACATTTTTAGATGTATCTTATAATAAATATAAAGTTATTACAGCGTCCATCAAATGCATAATTTCATAGATAGTGTTTCTTAGGACAAGTTTGATTTTTAAATAAACGTAAGTAAAAAATTTAAAATATGAGACTAACAACAGGGGTAGGTACATAGATGTGGCAAAAATCGTTAGGTGGTAAGTGAATGAGATGTTAGGAAAACATTGTATAGTATCAAGAGTCTGAGAGTCCCACAGATGTGGATTCTGAACCTGATCCTAACTAGGTCAACAGTATTAGTAGTATGCTACTTGCCTTATGAGTACTCTTGGGCAAGTGTTTAGTTTTCCTGAGGCTACTGACACATCTTTAAAATTAGAGTCCTCCTTCCAAACGTCCTCACTACCCAAAAGATTGAGTGATAAAACACAGGACCTATATTAACACTCAACAAATGCGGATCTCCTTCCTCTTCTCAAGGCAGAGATGAGACAGCACATCTACTCCCTTTGACAAATGAGACTAAACTTTAGAAGAAACTTCTACTCACCTGGGACTCGGCTGATCTTCCTTCTCGAAAGGAAAAGCAGAATGCTGAAACGACAAGGCTGGGGGGAGAAGAAAGGCGCTCTGAAAGACCAGGTCTGCATGGAAGAATCCAGATTAGCAACTCTGGGCCTTGCTGTGGTAGAACGGCACTTGGGTCTTTGTCACCCGACCAGTCCCTCACATTGCGGCGGCTCCTCCTCTCTGCTCCACAGACTGTTGCCCACCCCAGGTCCTAGGTAACGCTTGCCTCTCTCCAGGGGCAAATTCTCCATGACTTTTCATTTTCCCATCCCCTGGATACAGTTACTTGATGCAATCCCTGCTCCCTGCAAGTAAAAGGGTCAAAAATAACCAAGGTCCCCCAGGAGCTCCGATGTCAGTTCCCTTTCCAGCCCCAACCTCAGCCCAGAAGCTGGGGCAGAGACCACAGGTCAGCCAGAGGCTTTTCCTCTCTGATGGATTCCCACGGCTTTCTGAACTGCCACGGCCTTCACCCTCAACATCCTCACTTGTTCGGTGCAGCCCGGACTTGTGGGCTCCCAGGACGTTTGCCTTCAGCGGGGCACCTTCCCACGGGCCCCAGACCACTGTCTCCCCGGGAGTTCCATGCATACCCCAAAGTTTACCGAGCACTTCCTACAATGTCCTGGAGGAGCCAGGAATGACAGCCAGGGGCCGCCGGCCTCAGGAAGGGATCCCAGCCGACCGCGGGGTCTTCCGAGGGCGAAAGGTCCAGAACCCCCAGGGGCCGCCCCCACCCGGAGAGGAGGGGAAGGGGGACGCGGCAACGGCGGGGACGGGTCCCAAACGCGGCCTCTCAGCCAGCCACCCCCATTCGCCGGCCTTCCCCGAACCTCGGACACTCCTCCGAACCCCCGACTCCACCCGGCTCCGCCGCTGCCTCGGAACTGCTCCCGGACTCTCCCCACGACCAGCAAGAGCACGCCGAGCCGACGCCCTTTCAGTCCGGGTTTCGCACAGCGCCTCCTGGAGACCCGGCCCAGAACGCCCAGCGGCTGCCCTAGGCCCCTCCCTCCCAGAGACCTCAGCGGCGCCGCTCCGTCCTCGCGAGTCGGCACCTCGCGCGGGAATACGTTTGGACGCCGGGCGGAGGAGGGTCCTGATGAGAGAGTCGACCTGCGGCAGTCCGAGAGTGAAGAGATCCCAGATAGAATATATAGGCTTGACGACTGATTGGGAGGGGTGATGGATGAGAGGAAGAGGAAGTTTAACTGGAGAATTGAATGGAGGATGGTACCACTTTCTAGACTAAGGGATACAGATTTTATTGAAAAGATTATGAGTTGAATTTTGGTCTGGTGACCTTAAACAAATAGACGACCAGTTATTTCTCCAGAAAAAATGGGTTTATTCGGGATCAACAAAGAATTGCAATTTAGGCCCTGCAACCACGTGAGCCACGTGCAAGTTCCAAGCAACAAGGGGAGAAGAAACTCTTTTGTAGAAGGGAAGAGGAAGTTGGGAGGGCTATTGTAGACAGAGTCCATTGGAGGAATTGAGAGTTCAAAGTATAGTGGTTTTTCAGTGGCTGAGTTGTAACAGTCTCTCATTGGCTGAGCTCTTGCTGGGCAAGAAGGTGAAGTCTCTCCTCTTTCTGTTGCACTTGGCCAGCCATCATCGTAGGGCATGAGAGCTCTCCCTACTGGCCTCCCAAATCCATTTAAAATGAGCTTTCTGTTTATTAATTTTCACATATCCCTTCTTCATCAAGATCTTTCTCTAAAAGCATCGCTGATCAAGAGTCAGGTTTTTCCAGTTTCATTGGCCTTTTTTTTTTTTTTTGAGGAAGATTGGCCCTAAGCTAACATCTGTGCCCATCTTCCTCTCTATGTGGGATGCTTGCCACAGCGTGGCTTGATAAGCAGTGTGTAGGTCCATGCCCAGGATCTGAACCCATAAACACTGGGCCACTGAAGTGGAATACAGAAACTTAACCACTATGCCACTAGGCTGGCCCCCAGTTTCATTGGCCGTTTTTCGCCTCGATGCCAAGAAGGACCTTTCCTGGGTGTCATGTCCCACATCAGAGAGAAAGTGCGCAGATTGGAAAGCTATTGAAGTCACATTCAAGTAACAAGAAGGGGCAGGAGGGAGAACTCTCAGGCTTTTTTTCCCCTAAAGTCCACATGTCACCAAGCTCATAGGCGTTGGAGATCATCTGAAGTGTATGTCATCATCATCATCAAAGATTTGGCAGACAAACTTCCAACAGACCTGGTCTGGACATCTCAGGAAGGATGTCTCATCAGACATGGACTGCTTCGATTTGGGGAAATCTTTACTTTTAGGTCACCAGATAATGTGCGGGTGGAGTCAGGGTTTGTGCTTTGTTTGCCTGTGACACATGAATCCAAGAGTCTATTCCCTGGAGTTTTGCGGCACAAGAGTTAGTTAGCAGTACCGGATGGAGGCCTTTCCAGTAAGGTTGAAGAGAGTCCTTCTAGGGGCCGGCCCCATGGCCAAGTGGTTAAGTTCACGTGCACCGCTTTGGTGGCCTGGAGTTCTCCAGTTTGGATCCTGGGCGCGGACCTAGCACGGTTCATCAAGCCATGCTGTGGCAGCATCCCACATAGAGGAATTAGAACGACCTACAACTAGGATATACAACTATGTACTGGAGCTTTGGGGAGAGAAAGAAAGAAAGAAAAAAAAGATGATTGGCAACAGATGTTAGCTCAGGGCCAATCTTCCTCAGAAAAGAAAAAAATTGAAAAAATTTTAAAAGAGTCCTTCTAGAGGTGTCTTTTCCAATAGAAGAAATCTCCAGGTTGCAAGATGTGAGGCTTAAGGTCTTCATCTCCCTGGAGTGCACTGTGAAAAGATTGCTCTACCAAAACATAGTTGGTTTGGGTTTTTTTGAGGAAGATTATCCCTGAGCTAGCATCTGCTGCCAATCCTCTTCTTTTTACTGAGGAAGGTTGGCCCTGAGCTGACATCTGTGTCCATCTTCCTTGGTTTTATATGTGGGACGCCTGCCACAGCATGGCTTGATGAGCGGTGCATAGGTTCATGCCCGGGATCCAAACCAGCGAAACCTGGGCCAACGAAGCAGAGCACGTGAACTCAACCACTACGCCACTGGGCCGGCCCCAAAACATAGTTATTTTTAATAGAAGCAGTTGGGCCTTTGCAACACTGGAGTACATCTCCTTTTATCAGCTGTGGGTCAAAAGAGGAGGATCCAAGTGCATTGGCTGTCCGGTGACTATCTCAAAGGGTGAGAGTTTATGAGTTGCAAAGGGGGTGGATCTGAGATTTAGAAGGACCAATAGCAATGCTTTTGGCCAAGGTCTTTGGAGATCAATTTTGCCAATCGAGTCTTAATAATGCTGTTAGTGCATTCAACTAAACCAGACGGTTGGGGTGGTAAGCTCAGTGAAGGTGTTCGAAAACCAGCCAAACTTGCCAAGGTACCTGACCGGTAAAGTGGGTTCCTCAATCACTGTGAAGTTCAAGAGGAGTTTCTCAAGTAGGGATAATCTCTTCCAAAATGACTTTAGCTGCAAAAGAGGCAGTAGCCTGTCTGCAGGGGACGGCTTCAGACCGGTGAGAAAACACACAGGCCATGACTAAAACATATTTATTTTCGTGACACGGGGGAAGTTGTATGAAATCCATTTGCCAAACCTCAAATGCTTCATTAGGCAGTTTAAAATATCTGGGAGCAGTACGAGCAGGCTTCCCTGAATTGTATTTTGGACAAGCAGGGCAAGTGAAGGAGGTGCTGTTTGCAGCCTTGTTGATATTTCCCTACCATTAGTGAATCATGAATGCTATCATCTTGTCAGTATGCTGGTGGTTTAACGCACGTGCAGTGGTTAGGAGTGAGAATTTGAGTCTCCAGTAGGACTGGGGTTTGTTTTTGTTTTTGTTTTTTGTCTGAACCAGAGCTTTTCCTTTTTATTGAACTAACAATTGCTGAATTTCCTCTCTTGTTTTTCCTTTTCTGAGGCCCATTTTTGGGCTTCTCCAGTCAGTTTTCCTAAGTTATCATTTAGGGAAATACTCCTTTCGACCATGACAGAGGTTGGCTGCTGTGGGCTCCTTTAAGGGCAGCTTTCCTTGCAGAAGTATCAGCAAAGTGATTTCCCTTTAGCTTCCGGAGAGTCGAGTTCAGAATGCGCCAGGATCTTAACAATAGCTAAGCAGCAGGTGAAAGTATAGCATCCAATACTTCCTGAACGTAGGAGCCATTTTTAATTATTTCCACTGGAGGTAAGGAAGCCATGTCGCTTCCACAGAATCCCCAAATCATGAGCTTCTCTGAAAGCGTATCTTCTATCAGTGTAAATGTTGGAAGTTTTGCCCTTGGCTAAAGTACAAGCCCAAGTAAGAGTGTATAATTCAGCCTGTTGGTACTAGCCATAGGTAAAGGTGCTGCCTCAATGGTATCAAAAGGAGTTGCAATAGTATACCCAGAACCATATTTGCCATTGTCACTTTTTAAATAAGAACCATCAGTGAACCGTGAGAAGTCGGTGTCACTCAAAGGAATTTCTTGCAGATCACGGGGTAATCTGTCAGTGTTACACAGTTGTGAGGGGCTTCATCAGTAACAGAGGGGAGAAGAGTGGCAGAGTTAAGGTTATTGCAAAGAAAGTTATGTGAGGAGCAGTTAACAAAAAGAATTCGTAGGAGGTGGGGCAGCTGGCCGAAACATGAGAATTCAGGAGGGCTTCTACTGCATGAGCTACAAAGATAGTTAAAGGGGACCCCACAATGATTTCCTTGGTGGCCTTGACCGAAGAAAGAGCAGCGGCAGTAATGGCTCTATGGCAAGGGGGGGGGTGTCCCCGTGCCACAGGGTCCAGTCGCTGGCTATAATGCCCATGGGTCCATGGTGGTTCCCGTGTTTTGGAGTGAGTTCCCCAAGGGCATTCCCTCCATTTTCAAATACAAAAAGGAAAAAGGGAACCTGATAATTGGGATGTCCGAGGGCAGGTGGGTTCATCAAACCCTCCTTTAAGGACCTAACGCCTGTGTCATCTGGTTTTCCCGTACAGTTGGGTCAGGGTTTTTGTTCTTTAGTAAAACACACGGAAGTTTGGCCGTAAGAGAGAGATTTGGAATCCAGCTTCAGCAACAACCAACTAGCCCGAGAAAACCTTGCGATTGACAGTTAGTTTTGGGTTTCAGGAAAGTTAGGACACCATGAAACCTATTTGGATCTGGGTGTAGCCCTTGTTCTGATACCAGATGCCCTAAATATCACATCCGGAGGTGGGCAAACTGCAATTTCTCTTTGGAGACCTTATGTCTACTTAAGGCTAAAAGTTTTAGCAAGTGGATGCTGTCTTCCTGCGAGGAGACTCGGGAGGGAGAGCAAAGAAGCAAATCATCCACCTACTGCAACAAAGTAGAACCCCTAGGGACCTTTATTCCCCAGATCAGTCTTCAGGATTTGTGAGAAATAAGAAAGACTCGGTAAAACCCTGAGACATTACTGTCAGGGGAATCGTTTTCCTTCCCAGGTGAAGGCAAAGGGGCTAGCTTCATCAACTGGAATACAAAGGAATGCACTGCTCCAATCAATTATAGTAAAGAATTCACTTCCAGTAGGATGGCTGTTAGTCATGTGTGAGAGTTGGGAACAACAGGGTGTTGAAGGAGAACAGTATTGCTCAGAGGTCCTGGACCAACCTCCACCCTCAGCCCTTGTGTTTTCTCACGGGTGAAACAGTATTATAGGGACTAGTACAAGGGGTAATGAGGCCTCGAGCCTGGTGATCTTCTGTTGTGGGCTTTCCACCTTGAAGGGCTTCTTTACTTATAGGGGATTGATTAATTCTGGGGAGAGCTTTTGAGGGATATGTTTGAATCTCAATAGATGCACTGTCAATTTTACCAATACCTGTTGGAGATTTTGCCATAAAGAGGCTGGTAGCTGATTCAATAGGGACAAAGGAGCAATGTTTCAAGAATCATCTCTAGTACCATCAGAGACAGAGCAAATAAAAGATGTTTAAGGGTCATTTAGTTCATTTGGTTGGCTGTTTTGATGACCACTGTCAAATTCTAGGATTATTTTCCCCTTTTGGGAGAAAGAAATGCTGGCATGGTACTTTTCCAAGAAGTCTTGGACTAATGAATGGGGTGGAGGAACTAAGGAGAAAAGGGTGTGTATCTCTGAAAGGGCCTAAACAAAAGGGAATAGGTTCAGAGACAGGAACCTGTCGAGATTTGTTAATAATCCCCACTATGTGAGCTGTGTTTGGTGCTCTGTGGCAGTGGCTGCTTTATAGTCATGGGGTTGAGCACCAAGAGTGTGGCTCCAGTGTCAATTAGGACAGAAAAAGATTCATTCCCAATATGCAGAAAGGTTTCTCCAAGCCAATTAAGAAGGACGATTGGGAAGAGCCCCTGTGGTTCCTCAGAGTCCCATCACTGAGAATTTGGAGGACGTTGGAAAGTCTGGTTAGAGGGCTGAAGGCACCTGAAACACTTAAATTTGTAACAATCCTGTTTCCGATGTCCTGGCTCTTTGCAATAATAACTAGAAACTAGAGGAATTTTGGTTTCTTTTAGGGGCCTTCATTTTCTGGAGTTGAAGATTAATTTTGGTGGTCTTTCCTTCAGGCAACGCATCTAGGGTACAAGAGAGCTGGTTTGCCAGATTAACTAAGTCTGGAGTGGACATAGTTTCCCATTCCATCCTGGTCCTTTTCACTAGAAGGAGGAGGCCTTGGTTCAGCCCATTAATAAACACAGAATTAAAAGCTACCCAAGTGGAACCAACATCTGAAGGGAGACCAGAATTTTCTTTAAAAATAATCTGTGGTTCATTGTAATAGTCATGAACAGGCTCACCAGGTTTTTGTGCAAAAGCCTGAATTTTGCTCCAATCAACAGGCTTGGGAAAGGCCTAGGAATTGCCCAGTGAAGTCGCCTAGCAATTGCCTGAGCCTGATCATATAGCAGGTCAGTGGGTTGGACTCCCAGTTTTAATTCTAGAGACCTTTCAGGATTTTCCCAATTTGTGGTTTTCATCCAATGCTGGGCTGGCCTTTAAGTCAGAAAAACCAGGTTGATGGGTTTGAATGACTATATTAAATTCCCCAGCAAATCTGTGAGGATCTTTGGTTACTTTGGGAAAATCTTTGACAATGGCTCACAGTTCAGCTTTGGTCTGAGGAATATAAGAAATTAAGGTTTTAGCCTTTGGAACCTCAGAAGGCTTAATTTTAAAGGGACAGGTTCTGATAGGTTCAGAGGAAGAGGGAGTGGGGAGAGGTTCAGGGAAAAGGGGAAGTTCGGTGAGAGAGTTAGTTTGGAGGAACTGAGGGTATAGAGGGAGTTTAGATGGTATGGAAAGGAAGAAGGAAGATAATGCTGGAGGTGCAGCCTGAGCACAAGGAGCTGGGGGAGAGCAACACGAGGCTATGGAAGCTATCTTATCTTTATTTAATTGTTTGTTTGCCTCAATTAGTCTTAAAATTTTATTTTGTGAAGAGACAATTTTAGACTCCTGGTAAACTTTGGAAATACCAATCAAATACCAATCAAAATAGGCACTCTGTTCAGTTTTGGAAATTTCAGAGTCATGGTTGTTCAATTCAGTTTTAAGAAAAATAAGTTTGGGGAGTTCAAAAGTTCCCTGTAATGGCCATTGATGTTCTAAATGACATTTGCTTACATCATTCCACTTAGTTAGAAAGGCATATAAGGAAGGACTGTGGTTTTAAAACATAAAATCAGCCACAGTCCTGTAGTGGGGGTGCCCTTAAAATATTTAGATAACTGGGATCCCATTCCTCAGAGGTTTTTCTCTAGCATAAAAGAATAGTTTTCAAACAGCCTAAACAGCTTGTAACGCAAATGGTTCGAACAGCTCAAAGAGCCTGCAGGCTTAATATCAGCACAGTTCTAATAGAACAGCCTAATCCTGAAGGAGTCAGGTCGAAAGCTAAACAGCACAATTCCAATAGAACAGCCTGGCTGCAAAGGAATCAGGCGGAAGGCTGAATGGCACAGTTCCAATGAAACAGTCTGACCCCAGAGCAACAGAACAGAAGGCTGAGCAGAAGAGTCAGGCCAAAGAGCCAACCAAGTGCTCACAGACAAAACAAGTCCTAAACCAAAAAAGGATGAAGCCTTAAAATAGATCCTGAGTAAAGCCTGGAGAGCTTCAAAATGCAAAGAGAGTGGAAGCTTGGATGCAGGAGAAAGATTTACCAACCTTCAGGGTCAGTGAGAAAAGCAAGTGAGCTCAATGTGGGCACCAACACCTGTTTGCCCACCAGCCTCAAAGTTGTTGGGGATCTTCTCTAGATCCCCATACAGGCCACCAAATGTTGACATTAAACAAATAGCCAATTATTTCTCCAGCAGAATAGGTTTATTTGGGATCAACAAAGAATTGCAATTTGAGTCCTGCAACCATGGCAAGCCATGTCCATGTTCTGAGCAATAAGGGGAAGAGAAACTCTTTCATAGGGGGAAAGAAGTTGAGAGGGCTATTATAAACAGAGTCCATCGGAGAAACTGAGAGTTCAAAGTATAGTGACCTTTCATTAGCTGAGTTGCAGTCTCTCATTGACTGAGCTCTTGCTGGGCAAGAAGAGGAAGTCTTTCTCCTTCCTCTTGGGCTCTGCCACCATGGTAGGACATGAGAGCTCCCCCTTCTGGCCTCCAAATTCCATTTTAGAAAAGGTTTTTGTTTATTTTTCACAGGACATACTGACTTTGAGGTGACTATGTGATATCCAACTGGAGATATTCAGTGAGAAGTTGAATATAATGTTTTGGAGCTGAGGAGAGATTTCTAAGACATAGATCTAGATGTAAGGAATGTTGGGATGTTAATAAGATCAACTTCTTGTAGCTTGAGGATAGATGGTAACCATGATAGGCAATTAAATGTTAAGAAAAAAAAAAAAAGCCAGAATGAAGACGACACAAGAAGCAGAGGGGAGTGGTGGAGAGAAAACTGCCTGGATTTTCCAAAGTGCTTCAGATTCTGGTCCCAGTCCACTGTTAGAATGTATCACACCTCCTGAATTACAGGAGCTAGCCCAATATCACTCTAATAACACCCCTCTTTGAGACCTAAATAGCCCTAGTTGATTTCTGTTACTTGCAACTTTATGAATATATTGAATGTAGTCAGAGCCCATATGGGAAGGAGAAAAGTAACTGGGAGATGAAGCTATAAGGTAGGACTAGATATAATGGGGGCTCTTAAGTGCCAGGCTTTGGTTTCTAACTGGAGTAGTGGTTGTGGGGTAGAGATGAGAGGAAACCATCAACATTCCACAGAATCACTAAAACTTTAATAAAACTTTACCAGAATGAAAAATGAAGATGTACAAAATCACTGTGGTCCTGACCTTGGTGCTCAGTTTTCACAACATAATAAACAATGTTAGCTAATTAATTAATGCTCTCATTCACTAACTAATGTTTATTAATTAGAAAGTCATGTCCTACCTCTTTTCCATCTCCCGCCATGTGTTAACTATAACTCACTAACATAATCATCCCGGAAAATGCTACATATGGTCAGTTGATCATCCACAATAGATCCTGCCATCTTAAGTACCATGACTTAACTGTCAGTTTTCCTCCATTCCAAACAAAAGGGTTGCAGCCAAGATTATATTTGCTAAGGCAGGTGGATCAGTCTCTTTAAGGGAACTCTCATTCTTCAGAGGGTTCCAGCCTCAGAAATCAGGGACTGGAACAGTTGGTGGAGAGATGTCTTCTCCTTTTCCAGCTGAGGCTTTGGTGGCTTGGCTGCTATTTGGTAAAATGCAGACCTCTCTTTGGTTTCAGAGACAGCAAGTCCTGCTCTTTTTGGGACACAGCTCAGCTGGTACTTCTAGACTATGTTATTAGGATAAAAAGCTGATACTTCTTTGACGGCTGATATGGCTGTTGGTCCAGGAGATGCTTCAGCACCAGATATGGCTCCTACAGTTCTGTATCTTGCTGAGGGAAAATAAATTGGTCCAACCTCTATGAAGGTCAATTTGGCAGTATCCATCATACATATGCACATACTCTCTAACACAGAAATTCCAGTTCTAGGAATTTACCCTGCATGTATGCCTACACGTGAGAAATGAAAATGTACAAGACTATTCACTGCAACATTATATAAACAAAAAGTTGAAAATCCAAAGTCCATCCACTGTGAACGGGCTAAATAAATTACATTCAAGTCATGGAATACTACGCAGCTATAAAAAACAATAAGTAGGCACTTTATCTACAGATGTGGAATGACCTCCATGATATATGGTTAAGTAATAAAAGTAATGTGCAGATGTGTTTGTATAGGAGGCTGCCATTTATGCTTAAAAAGAAAAACTGTATATTTGTATTGTCTTGGATTTAAATAGAAAAATCTCTGGAAGAGTACACCAAAAAATCAGTTATAAAAAATGGTTGCCTCTAGGGAGAAATTTGTGGTGAGCGAAGGAACAAGGAGGCTTTTCACTTATATAGCTGTCTGTGCCTTTTGAACTTTATACCATGTGAAAGTTTTCCCCATTAAAAAAAAAATAAAATTTTAATTAAAAAAATAGGGGTGGTGATATTTTAAACAGTAGTTCCCAAATGCTGGTCTGTAAATCAGTGAACGCCCAGGAAGAATAACTTATTAATCTACCATGAAATCAGAAAAATAATAATAATGTGTGAATTTTCCATATTGCTGAATTTAATTCGAAGGACCATCCTTTATTTGTAAGCACTTTGTATGGAGGTGTTAGTAGATAGCAGCTATCAACATACTGTTTGTTTACACGATAGGCAAAATGAAAAGTTGGCATCATAATAGTAATTCTGCAAATTTAGAGTCCTGAAATTTAAAAGTGTAGAATCATTGATTTAGACTTGACTTTTGTTTTTATGTTGAATAATCTGCTTTTACACACTATTTCGGAAGGCATTCCTCCTGTGTATTTCATGGTGTCGGGTAAGTGATGAGTTATAGCTGAAGGCTTTTCCACATTCATTACATTCATAAGGTTTTTCTCCTGTGTGATGTCTCTGATGTTTCTTGAAGGATGAATCATGCCTGTAGGCTTTCCCACAGCGGCTGCATTCATATGCCTTCACTCCTGTATGAACAGTTTTATGGTTGCTGAGGTGTATCCTCTGCCTAAAGGCTTTCCCACATTCCTTACATTTGTAGGGTCTCTCCCCGGTGTGGATTCTCTGGTGATGCGTTAGATACGCTCTATGACTAAAGGTTTTACAACATGCAGTGCATGCATAGGGCTTCTCCCCAGTATGAATTCTTATATGTTCACTAAGGTGTCTAACCTGTCGAAAGGTTTTCCCACATTCATGGCACGTAAAGGGTTTCTCTCCAGAATGAGTTCTCAAATGTTGGATCAAGCTAATGTTCTGGCTGAAAGCTTTCTGACATTTATCACATACATAGGGTTTCTCCCCAGTGTGAGTTCTGTGATGCTGATTGAGAGATGAGCGATGTCTGAAGGTTTTGCCACATTCTTCACATTCAAAGGGTTTCTCACCAGTATGGATTCTCTGGTGTGTCGTAAGGGATGCACTTTGACTAAAGGCCCTTCCACATTCCTTACATCTGAAAGGTTTCTCACCAGTATGAATTCTCATGTGTTCAGTGAGGTGAATGGGTTGTTTGAAGATTTTTTCACATATAGTACATTCATAAGTTTTTGTTCTTATGTAACTTGTTGGATGATTAATCATATCTAATTTGAATCTGTTCCTCTTTCTAAGTGTGTCACATTTACGGTGCCTCTGTTTTATGACAACATTTGAACTCACAACGTTTTCCCCAAATTTGTTAGTTTCTTGGCCTCTCTTCTTGTGGATTGAGATGGCTTGACTCACGTCTCTTCTATGAGTTTCCTGGTGCCTTTCTAACTCATCATCACATTTGGAGACTTTTCTCAATGTAGAATAAATGACATCATCCCTCATGAGCCTTTCCATCATAATGCCATGACATAACTCTTCCTGTAAAATGTCATTCTTTGCAGTTGATATATTGGTTTCTGGTTTACTCTTCAAGTCTGGAGGAAATGGAAAAAATGCAAATAACTCATATTCATTATGCTTTGAAAAATCAATTATTGTAGTGGGTGTGGAATAGAGATATAGATTCTAATACATATAAAGTACAGGAGATTTTTATTATATTTAAATATGGCTAGGCAACCCAGAGAGGTAGTGGGAAATTAAGAAACAGTGAACATGGTAAAAGTGTGATTTTATATGTAGAGAAAATGTGAGCATTTTAGTCCTGCTCTTTCTCATAATACTAAATAATGAAATTTCAGAGCTATGTCTTAATAATACATCTCTTTAATCGACAACTACTTTTGGAAAACAATTTCAGAAAGATAAAAAGATGTCCTTCTCCTCACTCCAGCAGTAGAAAGAGAGACACTAGTACAAAAAATAACGTTCAAAATAAGAACATTCACAAGAACGTTAAGCTGTCTTTCATTGAAACTTGTATTACTATTTACACATTGCTGTTTCCTATGGTCATTAATCTGTCCCTGGAAGTGTTATTTATGTAAAGGAGACCAAAAAAACCCAGACTGCTATGTTGCTACTGGTGCTATGTTCTATGAAAACATCCTTTAACCTTCAAAATTCTGACTGTTTTTCTCACTTGCTAATTTGTTGTACCCATCACTAGTATTTCAACTGACAGCTCCATATTCCTGAAAGGTATAACTTCTTTAGGAGTTTTTGGTCAACACAAAAGGATCATTAGCACTTCCAAATTCCAAATGAACAGAGGCAATAATAGAGTCTGTGTTCTCCTGGCCCCTCATTCTGGTCCTGAGTAGGGGAGGAGGGAGAGAAGACAGGGAAAGAGAGAGGAAGCATCAGTGTCCCCCTCCCCAGTTCAATATCCAAGCTGAATCAGGCCCAAGTTCGAGCAGAAGAGAAGATTTGACTTTGAACAAAGTTGGCAGTTTTTACTATTGCATTGAACTAAACATTTTACTAAAATCAGACTGTCTTATTATTTAAAAGGACTAGGCCATCTATGGGATCTCATCAAGATTTCATCCAGAGACAGGCAAAGAACATTCAGGGTAGCTTTTGTTATTACTTTCATTATTATAAGTTGAAGAAGAAAAAACCCAGGAGGAGAGACAAAAAAAATTACTGGAATTAATAACAGAGTGAAACAAGGTGGCTGGCTATAAGAGCATACACAAAATCAACTGTGTTATTACATACCAGCAACAAGCAGAAAATGTAATTTAAAAAAATACACCATCTACAATAGCAACAAACTATAAGGTCTGCAAGATCAATCTAGCAAAAAAGATGTAATATGTACAAGACCTTTATGGGGAAAATCCTAAAACTTTTTTGGAAAAAAAATTAGGAAATTATCAATAAATGGAGCAATATAACCTGTTCTGGGATAGAAGGACTCAATACCATAATAGTAATTCCCCCAAAAATTGATCTATAAATTTGATTCTATTCCAATCAAAATACCACCAGAGTACTTGTGTGTGTGTGTAATTTGATGCACTCATTACACAATTTGTATGGAAAAACAAGGGGCTAGGAACAGCCAGGACAATTCTGAAGAACAAGGTAGGAGAACCACCTCTACCAGATATTGAGTTCCACTATGAAATACAGTAATTAAGATAGCCCGGCATTAGAGTGGGGATAAAAAAATAGAAAAGTGGAACAGAATAGAGAGAGCCCAGAAACAGACCCAAGCATAGAAGGAAACTTGACAGGTGACAGTGGCATTAACTATTAAACAAAGGGTTCCTGGACTGACTATCCACATGGAAAAAGTTAAATTAGATCCTCAGCTCACACTACATACAAAATAAATTCCAGGTGAATCAAACCTAATTAAACATAAATATGAAAAGCAAAATTTTAAAAATACAGGATAATATATCATATATATATATATATTTCTATAAATCAATAAGAAGAAAAGATAAGCAATAATAGAACAACTGACAAAGGATATAAACAAGTAATTTACAGAAGAGGAATCCTAGATGGATGGTCAATAAACACGAAAAATATGCTCCCCCTCATTAGTATTCAGGAAAAGAAAAGAAACAAGATACGATATTCACCTCCTGCCTTTACAAAACTTTTAAAGTTTTGCAATGCCAAGTCTCAACAACGATGCTGAGTTCTGGAAACTCCTAAAACCTGCTGTTGGGAGTTCAAACTGGTGCAACTGCTTTGAAGAGAAATTTGGTAACAGCCAGCAAAACAAAGCTGCAGAGACTCCATGAGCCAACTATCTTGCTTCTACCAAATCTCTCCAGGAAACACTTACATAGGTACACAAGAAGATATATACATGAAGATTTACTGCAGCATCTCTGTAACCCCCAAATTTGGTAACAGTACCATTGTCTATCAACAGAAAAACGGAGAAATAAATTGTGGTTTATTAATTCAATGGAAATGAATGAACTAGAACAACACGGATAAACATCAACAGTGTTGAATGAGAAAAGCAAGTGGAAGAAGTGTATATACCAAGTTTTAAAGAATAAAAACATGTAAAACCATGCTATATATTGTTTAGGGATATACACATGTAATAAAAGTAGGAAGACACATGGAATGGTGATATTTCAAATCAGAAGAGTTGGTTATTTCAAAAGGTCGGGGCGGGGCGACAGC
Organism: Equus caballus; assembly: GCF_041296265.1. Taxonomy (NCBI): domain Eukaryota; kingdom Metazoa; phylum Chordata; class Mammalia; order Perissodactyla; family Equidae; genus Equus; species Equus caballus. The sequence continues at coordinate 17,638,117 of NC_091685.1, forward strand.
AGGGTGAACTCTGTTTTATTTCTTAATCCAGGTGGAAACTACATAGGAATTTGTTATAATGTTCTCTATGCCTTTATGAATGTCTAAAATATTTCATAATAAAAGCAAAGTGTAAGGAGATTGTTAAAGACCACTGATTTGGTGAGAAGGAATCCTGTAATTTCTCTTGCAGGAGTTTTCGTAAAGTAGTTGTTACAAAAAATTAACATGTGTGAGTTAAAATGAGTGAAAGAATTGAAAATGGGATTGTAAAATGAAATTGGTGAGAAGTGGAAATAGAATCCAAGAAAGAAAATTAAAGCTTTGTAGAATGCGAGGACAGTCCTGAAAAGAGATCTGTCTTCTGTGGGAAAAGACCATGGACATGTGACTGCTTAGAGAAAGGAGCTTCTGAGTGGCAGACTTTAGGACACTGAAGAAAGAGGGGAAATCAAGTTTAACCTTAAAAAGATAAGACTTCTCTTCCCTCCAACTCCAGAGAGACTTTTGCAAGGGTAAGTGAGGAAAGGGGTGACAGAGGGAGGGGTGAAATTGGGTTTAGGACATGCCCTGTCCAGTCTCAGCCTTCCCCACGGCCTAGGAAGGCTTGGAGCACTCAGGCCTATATATTAAAAGGTACCATTTCCCCTGGTCTCACCTGAACTGGGATCTCCTGAGCCTTCTTTCTCTGTTATCCATGGCTCTTCTCCTTTCTCCAACAGGGAAATCACACTAGGTTTGGAAAGTTGATATCCTGCTTATGGAGTTAAAAAAGAACATGAATCCTTATGTTTCAGTCTAAGAACCATCCCCAGAATTTAGTTCCAGTCCTCTGGTATTCAGGGTCTCTGAAATGGAAAGGGCAACACAGCATGTCTCTCTATTCTAGCTCTACAAAGTAAAACTGTTCCCCAAGGAAGGAGAATCAGCTATGCCCCGGCTTGATCGTCAATGGAATGAGACATCTCTAATATAGAACCCAAAGCCAAGCTCCAGGGAATCCACAACACTTAATGATGTAGAAATAATGACTCTTCTGTAATGGGCAGGTTTCTGGATGTATGTTTCACCCATCCTTACCCACTGAGACCAGATTCCCATAGTTCTCCAGCATCACCTCCCGGTACAGATTCCGGTGACCAGGGGCCAGCTGCCCCCACTCCTCTTGGGTGAAGTCCACAGATATGTCCTTGAAGGTCAACAATTCCTAGAACATCAAATATGATCCTTTTCAGCTGGAGACCACCTCCATCAAGGTCCAAGGAGTTCTGACGGTATTCTAAGTTCTGGGAGATGCTAAACCAGTTTTACTGGGAGCCTCCTCTGGATCTGTTTGGAGATTACTATCAATAATTAAATAAGTAGAAGGACAGATGGTCATAAGCGCCTTAGAAAAAAATTAAGCAGGATAAGGGGAAGGGAGAGTCATAGTGAGGGGAAGGATGATCTTTTATGTAGGGTAGCTGGGAAGACCTCTCTAAAAGGGGTCCAGAGATATGAATTCAGTGAGGGAGAGTCATATGGAAATGTGAGGGGAGAGTGTTCCAGGCAGGTACAAAGGACCTAAGGTGAGAGCATCCTTGGCTTGTCTGGGGAACAGGAAGGCCTGAGGCAGGTTAATGAAGCGGAGAGTGGAAGAAAATGAGATCAGAGAGGTTGGGGCAGGAGAGAGAGAGAGATTTTTAACATTTATTGTATGTATTATAGAATTACAAGACCATTGCATCCTTGCTGAGCTTAAATTCTGGGGCCCTGCTGGAGTTTAATGCAAAGATGAACAAAACTGCCTGGAACTAACCCCTTCCTGGCTCAGATACTGAAAAGATAAAAAAGGTCAGCTCCTCGGCAGTGGTGGCATGGGGCACTGTTACCTGGGTTAATCCCAGAAGTAAAGGGAATCATATTAAAGCTGTATTTTACCCAGAGCTCAGCCCCAGCTCTAGGAAGAATACGAGTAATCAGACTTTCACCTGAACCACCAAACAGAGGAAAGGGCTTAGAGTGTCTAGGAAATAAACAGAACAAAACAATGTATATATATATCTATATATATATACACACTTCATCCTCCACTGTTCTTTTATACACAATATTGGAACTATGCTAAAAAAATATTACACATGTGAAGAAGGAAGAAAATCTGACCTGTAATCAAGAAAATAAAAATCCACAGAAGCCGATCTACAGGTGACCAAATCTTTGGAATTAGCAGACAAGAAATTTAAAGTAACTATTAAAATAGGTTAAATAATTTACAATGAAATATGGAGAGAATAGGTGAAGACATGGGGAATTGAGGAGAGAAAGAACTAAATAAAAATTCTACAATTGAAAAACACAATATCTGAAAGATCCATTGGATGGGCTTCACGGTAGATTGGACTCCGATGAAGACAAAATCAGTGGAACTTGAGGCCAGTCCATAGATATTATTCAAACTGAAGCAGAAAGAGAAAAAAAACCTGAGATAATATCAAATAGTCTAATATACATGTAATTAGAATCTTAGAAGGAGATGAGAGAATGGCCAGAAAAAATTTTCGAAGAAATAAAGGCTGAAAAACTTCCAAATTTGATGGAAAAAAACTCAACCCACAGATCCAAGAAGCTCAGAAAACCCCAAAAAGAATAAATTCAAAGAAAACCACACAACGCACATCATAGTAAAAATGCTGAAGAGCAAAGATAAAAGGGAAGATCGTAAAAGTAGTCAAAAGAAGATAGGAAAGGACAAACAAAAAAACCAAGAAAGAATAGTTGGTAGTAAAAAAAAAAAAACCAAGCAGACACATCACACGTAAGGAAAGAGTAAGAACAGCAGCTGACTTATCCAAAATAACATGAGTTAAAAGATAATGGACCATCTTTAAAGTGCTTAAAAGAACAAGTGGGGTCAACCTAGAATTCCATATGCGGTAAAAGATTCTCCGTTAGGAATAGAATCTAGAGACATCTGTAGATCCACAAAAGCTGTGAGAATCTAACATCAGAACACTGACACTACAAGAAATGCTAAACGACCTTGTTAAGCTGAAGGGAAATGATACCAGATAGAACGTGGAACTAAAGGAAAAGTGCCTGAATTGGCAAATAGTTGGGCAAATATGAAACACTCATTTTTTTCCTTCTCTTAATTTTTTTTTTTTGAGGAAGATTAGCCCTGAGCTAACATCTGCTGCCAATCCTCCTCTTTTTGCTGAGGAAGACTGGCCCTGAGCTAACATCCGTGCCCATTTTCCTCTGCTTTATATGTGGGACGCCTACCACAGTGTGGCTTTTGCCAAGGGCACCATGTCCACACCCGGGATCCGAACCGGCGAACCCCAGGCCACCGAAGCGGAACGTGTGCACTTAACCACTGCACCACCGGGCCAGCCCCTCCTTCTCTTAATTTTTTTATGAAACAATTTACTGTTAAAAGCAAAAATAAAAACAATGTATTGTGGGGTTTATAACATGCAAAGTGAAATGTATGATCGCAATACACAAGGACAGGAAAGAGTGAATGGAAATATAAGGAATTCATATATATGTGAAACAGTATGATAATTCAACTGTGATATGTCAAAAATGCCTATGTTAATGGCTAGGGAAACCACTAAAAACAAATCAAGGAAGTATAGCTAAAAAGTCCTTAGAGGACATAAAACGGAATACTAAAAAACTACGCAATCCAAAAGAAGGCAGAGGAGGAGGAATGAAGAATAGATGGGACAAACAGCAAACGAGAACAAGAATATACGCTTAAATCCCACCCTATCAACGATCATGTTAACTGTTACTGTTTGTTGTATCCCCTTACACGGACAAAACATGTTAGGACTAAACATGTTTGTTTAGTCCATTTACCTGGGCTAAACAAGCAAGACCCAGCTATGTTTAAGAAGGTCACACTTTAAATCTAAAGATGCAGATAGGTAAAAGCAAAAGAATGAAAAAGGCTATATCATACAAGCAATAACGAAGAGAACACTGGAGGAGCAATATTAAATCAGACAAAGAAGACTTAGGAAAAGCAGCATTACTAGGCATAAAGAGAGACATTTCATTACGATAAAGGTCAGTTCATCAAGAAGACAACAACCCTATGCATTTATGCATCTGATAACAGAGCTTTACAACAAATAAAACAGAACTGACAGAACTACCGAGAGATACAGACAAAACCACAATGATTTAGACATTTTAACATTCCTCTCTCAGTAACTGATACAACATGTAGACAAAAACTCATCAAGGATATAGATCTGAACAACCTATCGACCAACCTGACCTAATTGACATTTAAAGAACAATATACCTTACAACTGCAGAATATACATTTTTTTAACTAAACATTTTATTTTGCGATAATTGTAGATTTACATGAAGTTGTAAGAAATAACAGAGCTCCTAGGTACTCTCTACTGGGGGTGAAGCAGAGTTTTAATTGGAAAGGGGCCTGAGGGAACTTTCCGAGATGGTGGAAATATTCCATGACTTGATTTGGGTACCTGGGGTAAACAGATGTCAAAATAGAACTGCATACATTCTTAAGTGTATTTTCCTATATGCAAATTATACCTTAATTTAAAAAAATTTAATCTTTTCCCAGTGCTAAGAATCCCATTAGTTTTTGATAAATGCCAGGAAAGTGAGAAATTCCAGGTAAGTGGAATGCAGAAACAAGGTAACTCTTTAAATAATGAGACCATTATTATTTCTTCCATATTACTATAAATAACTCTGGAATGCATTTCAATCCTAGAAGGCATTAGCATCTGAATTAGCTGAGGAAACCAAGATTGTAAATGGCTAAAAAAATTGCCCCAGATCACCAAGCAAGTAAACAAAAGAGAGAATTGAAATCGTGTACTGTCTAATTTCAGAACCCAAGTTCTTTTGATTTAAAACTCTTCTGTCCTCGAATAACGTCTCCTCTTTAATAAGAGTCTTTCTTTCTCATTTACTCTACAATTTTCCTTCTATTTCACTTCTGCTTCCACCAGGCAGTGAGGACACCATTTTCAAAAGTGTGTTGTACCCGCCTCGCCTGTCTAACGCGTGCGCCATGTGGCCTGCCCAATTCTTCTCCACTCACTTCTCTGTTGGTTGCAGTATGACTTCTGCTCCCAATACCACACTAAGGGGCACCTCAAGAAGTTCACCAGTGATCTGTGTACATCACTAAGAATGTCAGAACTTCCTTCTCATTTACAAAGTTTGCTTTTGAGTAAAAAATACTCCCCCAAATTGAAGTTTATCTTTGATCCCCAATGTATCTGTTGGTTTTGAGGGGTTAGAATTCTATCACTCAGTTTATTTTCTCTACAGAAATTGGCACAATGTTAGATGCAGATGTTGGTCAGAAACAAGAGTTACAACAACTGGAATGATACAGAGAAGGTTAGCACGGCACCTGGCCTAAGGATGACATGCAAATCTGTGAAGCATTCCATATTTTTGATAATGTTATATGTCACTTTTATCTCAATTAAAAAAAAAGAAAGAAACAAGAGTTACACAGAGGGAGGCCACGTGAGTAGGGAAATTGCCACCACTGTGGCTCGCTTTTCTGTATGAGAACATCTTGCACTGAGCTCCCTAGGTTGAATTTGTTAGGCTCAACACCCTCTTCTTCTTCAAAAAAGGCAAGTTATAGCCTTAAAAACCAAGAAGCGGGGCCTGGCCCCGTGGCCAAGTGGTTAGGTTTGTGCACTCTGCTTCAGTGGTCCAGGGTTTCACTGGTTCGGATCCTGGTCACAGACCTAGCACCACTCGTCAAGCCATGGCGTCCCACATGCCACAACTACAAGGACCCACAACTAAAAGAATCACACAACTATGTACCAGGGGCCTTTGGGGAGAAGAAGGAAAAATAAAAATCTTTTAAAAAACAAAACCAAGAAGCATGTCAAGAAAATGAGAGGGAACTCCAACCCACCTGGGATTTTGCTGTCAGGGGCCCAGAGGTCACTTCATCCTTTAAACTTTCTCCCTGGGTCTCATCAGCATCTGGAGACAGCAGAGCTGGGGAAGGAGAAGAGCCATGAGGTTTGCATCTCGCCAAAACCCCCAAACAGAAAAAGTGTCCTGCTTTTCTATTTCTATGCAGGTCTGTTCAAGAGACTTGCTGAACGTGGCTCCTCTCTCAACACATTCACAAAGAGGGACATTTGGAGCAACACAAGATCAGCCCAAAGCCTCCTTAATGAGCACCTGCCGTGCACTGCTTCAGGCATCAACGTCTCCCAGCGGTCAGTGCTGGTCCAAAAGCACACATCTACCAGGCCTCTCCTTTGACTAAAGGTTTGAGACAAGAAGGAGAAATCCAAACACTCTCCTGTGGACTAAAAGACATTGGTTTCCTCTAACCACTGTCCCCTTCATATGTGGGACACATACACCCATCACATTCTTAACTCTGTTAGACTAGTGTGCTGTGAACGACTCTTCAAGGTACCCACTTTTGTATCCATTCCCCAAATCTTCTATAAAAAACTTAGCCATCCTTCAAGGCCCAATTCAGTGCCATCTGCTTTGTGACAATTTCTCAGATAAGTACAGTCAGAAGAACGTTTCTTGTCTCGTGTATTCCCAAAGAACGTCACCATAGCGTTGTCTTAGGCTACCTTCCATTATTGTGATCTGGGTACATGCCTATCTCCATCAATTAGGAATTAGCATTAGAGATCATCATCCATTTTTCCAGCTCTCAAGATGCTTAGCAAAGTCCCTGCCTGACACAGCTAGAACACAATAAATGTGGCTGAATTTGAAGTGTTAAAGGTATTTACCAAGAGACCACACGAGACACATGAATTCCTGTCCATCCATCCTCACCAGACCACTAAATAACATGTAATCTTCAACATGTTTCCCCAGTGAACCCATATATTTCAAGGTAAAATGAGAGTAATCAAGTGTCATTTCTTCCTCTCAGCAAAAGATGAAAAGAAAGAACTGATACTTGTGAAAAAGACTGGTTTAGGGCTAAAATGACTGCAACTTGTGAAGAAAAACCACTGGAGGGCGTAAGAGGGAAGAAACCTTTGACCCCACTGTTGGTGAATCCCATTCACACACCAGGAGCCGCTGGTGGGGAACACACCAGCATGCTGTCTTCCTGCTGTGTGTTGTAATTGAGGACAGGAGATGGGAACAGCACGGTACACATGTCGCAAGGAGCTTGTGCTGAGAGCCCAACAACATTTCCCTCACAGCTATCCTCTTCCCAAAAGCCACAAGCATGCACCCCAAAGACCCGCTTTCCCCCAATTTTCTCCCCAAGAGACCACCTCAAGGAAGTGTGTACTGACCTTTTCACACACAAATGAGACCTCCCTCCACCCTCTCCGTTCCCTCCATCAGTCTATTCTCACCTTCTCCTTCAAACATCTTAGTCACGTCCTCCCACAGGGGCGCCCCCTCCTTGGCCATCTTTGGATGGTGCAACTTCACCCAGGTGCTGGCCTCGGCGGGCAGGGTGATCAGGAGCCGCTGCAGCATGATGACACCCAAGCGATTGGGCTGGTCCACTTCCGGTGAGGAAACTGCTAGAACCTCTCCTGAGAGGCTTCACAGCTGTGTGGTCCTCCTCTGATCACAATCCCCTGCCCTCAGGACTTTGGTGTGTCCCTGTAGCACCAGAACCCGGGGGCTCCTACAGGCTGATGTGACTTCAACAACTCTGAAAAACTGACTCCCCTCTTAAACTAAGTACCGCCTCCGTGGGAGGCAGCCAGCCAAGCAGGTTTGAGGGCATGCCTCTATATTCTTCTGGAGGAGCAAAAGGCAGGAGAGGAGGGATCCAGAAGGGTCGGTCAGACAGCGGGAACTCCAGAACTTGCAGAGATAATATTTAAAACTGCAAAAGATCCAAAAACAAAGATTTGGCATCAATGTGGGAATAAACATAATCAATGCTCTTGGATGTGGCTCATTCTCCCAGTCCCACACATCCATACACAAATAGCCAAAGATACACAAACATGCACAGACCGTGCCTTGACTCCCCTCTTTGTATGCTGCAGGCAACTTCTGCCTAGATACAGACTTGGGATTTAAGAGCGCAGGCTTTGAAATCAGACAGCCTGGGTTAGAATCCTGACCCTTGCACTTAAAAGCTCTAAGCCATTTCATCTTTCTGAGCTTCAGTTTCTTCATCTATAAAATGGGGATAATAATTGCACTTCATGGGGTTGCAACGTTGACTAATTGAGACAATGTCGAGCATACAGTAAACCCCTAATAGACATTATAAACTTTTTGCTTTAACACTGTATCATAGTGCTATCTTTTTAAGTTATTTTTAAAAGCAATTAGAGATCTAAATTTAAAGTTCATTTCAAGTATCTCAACTGACAGAATAATCACACAGCTGCATTTTCACATGGGCGAGCGGTGACAGACACGTCACCAGCCACGCAGATGCCCAGCAGCTGGTGAGTCCTTCTGACCCCTCTGTTAAGATGCATCCTGGTTTCAGAAATGTTAAAATAGGGGGAGAGAGGTATGTCTTCAAATGGAGGAAACATAGGACTTCCAATCCAACGAGGACTACACAGAACGGTTTGAACAGGCAAATCTGGAAACAGCCCAAATCCATCCTCTCGTCCAAGCCTCCGGCATCTGAGCAGCTGCCTCCCAGTGACCAGGTCCAGTGTAGGCGGGGCCCGAAGCACAGTCCTAGCTCCGTGGAAAGGGAGCCGGCCCAACTTTTTTAAGTTTGTGAGGAAAGGCTTATGGGCTCCTTTTTTTTTTTTTTCTTCCCAGCTGTGACTGATCCAGAGAAAGGAGCTGCATCCTACACTGGATTGGAGCAGTGGAAAATACCCTGCCCCTGAATATATAAAAAGTCAATGTCCTGTTACAAAGTGAAGAAACTTTCGCATCTTGCTTATGGAACGGCTAATGCCCCAGAAGCTTCCTTTCGCAGATGCCCCTTCTCACTGCTCCCAGCCGCGCCTCCCTCGGACATGGAGACTGCAGACACACAGCGTGGCCTCCTACTCACCGGATCGGCCTCGAACGCTGCTAGGACCAGAGATGGGGGCGTGAGAGCGCCCTTTCTTGAAGCTTTCAGCTCCAGACGGTGTCTCTTTAGAGAAGAACTGGGTGGTAACTGATTTTGCTCTCTCCCAGCCTTTCAGAGACAGACCACATCCCCGACTCAACACAATGATGCTTCAAAAAACGCCCACCGTTCACGTAGGCTTGCTTCGGGAGCCCAGAGGACCCTCAGCCTGAGAAGTGGACGTGGGTGTTTTCCAAATTCCCAACGAGAGGCGGCCTCGGGCGGGGGCTGCGGCACCAGATCCACGCACCCCCCCCCCAGGTGGCCTTTCCCAGCAGCACCCCCGGGAGTGGAGCTCGGGGGGCCGCCCCGGGAGGGATGCCCTGACCCCGCTCCCCGCAGACCCAGGCGAGGATGCAGCCGGCCGGCGGCGGCCAGGCCCCCCGGGCGCCCCGCCTCCTGGGCCGCAGCCCGGCGTCTCCGGGCGCCTCAGTCCTCCCGACGCGCGTGGCCGCTGCCGCGCTGCCGGTCGTCCTCGCGCCGGCCCCCGTGGGCCTCGGGGTGCGGCCCACCCCCGCGGCCCCGCGGCTCCCGGCCCAGCGGCCGCGCGTCTTCCGGCGGGCTCGGCGCCCCGCGGCCCGCTCCGCCCCCGGCGGCCGCCCCAGCCCGCCCTCGCCGGGATGCAGGGCGCTGCCGAAAACCCGGCACCGGACGCGGCGGAACGCGCCCCTGGGCACGCGCACCCCCGGGGCTGCCCAGACCCAGGGGCCGCGGCCACCGGGGCGGACCGCCCTGTTTGCTGACTGGGGTCCCGGGGGACCACGTGGCCGGCCAGCGCTTCCGGTGGGGAAGCCCTTTCTCTGTCATTCATTCATTCATTCATTCACTGACAACTATCTTCCCAGTGCCTACCTCTGCACTCATTGTTACAGGCTCTGAGGATACAGCAGTGTTCAAAACGCAGGCCCGGCTTTCTGGGATCGTAATTCTGGCAAAATTAAATACTCGATAATTATAAACAGAAAATTAGATAGGTGATACCCCAGGTGACGGTAAGAGCTATGAGGAAAAAGGAAGCAGCCTGTGGAGATGGGGATAGAGGATGACTGGAGTTCCTCTTTCTGATCATAGTAGGCTGGGATATTTATATGAACCCATTTCAAAAAACAACAATAAAATTTAAAAATAAAAGTCTGGAATATCTATTTTTAATGTTCTCAAAGGAGTGTATTAGTTTGCTAGGGCTGCCATAACAAAACACCACCGACTCGGGGACTTAAACAAGAGAAATTTATTTTCTCACAGTTCTGGAGGCTAGAAGGCCAGGATCCGGGTCTCAGCAGGGTTAGTTTCTCCTGAGGCCTCTCTCCTTGCCTTGCAAATGACTACCTTTTCCTTGTGTCCTCACGTGGTTTTTCCCCTGTGTATTTGCATGACCCTGGTGTCTCTGTGTCCAAACTTCCTCTTCTTGGAAGGTCAGATTGGATTAGAGCATACCCTAATGCCTCGTTCTAACTTAATCAGCTCTTCAAAGTGATTTAAGTTTGTGAAAATTAATAAACAGAAACCTCATTTAAAATGGAGTCCGGAGGCCAGAAGAGGGAGCTTTCATGCCCTACGACAGGGCAGAGCTCAAGAGAAAGAAGAAAGACTTCGTTTTCTTGCCTGGCGAGAGCTTAGCCAATGAGACAGTCACACTCGGCCAGTGAAAGCTACTACACTTCAAACTTCCAGTCTCCTCCAATGGACTCTTCCTTTACTGTAGCCCTCCTGACTTCCTCTTCCCCTTAATAGAAGTTTCCCCTCCCCTCGTGTCTCAGAACTTGAGGTGGCTGGTCAAGTTGCAGATCTTGAGTTGCAATTCTTTATTGATCCCAAACAAACCCATTTTTGCTGGGGAAATAACTGGCTGCATATTTGTTTAAGGTCAACAAGTTTAATCACTTAAATACAGTCACATTCTGAGATACTAGGGGTTAGGGTTTTGACATATGAATTTGGGGGTAAGGGGACTGGACACAATTCAGCCATAACAATCGAGAGATGGCAGGATAGTAGGGAACTAACAGGCCAAACACTGGAAAGCCGAGATCCAAGATAGTAATCCAACTTGGAAAGAACTTTTGCCCTGAGGTCATTTACCTCGCTGAAAAATTATAATCTTCCTTTTGCACTTCAAAAAGAAAAAATAAATAAAACACAATGTGTGGGAATGAAATAGAAAGCCCTCTGTACAATAATTGGGACTCAAAAGGGCTACACCCTTAGGATGAGGATGAATTAGTGGAACGGCAGAGGAATTTACAGGCTGGGGTCAAAATACCTGTCTCAAGGGGCTGGCCCTGTGGCCGAGTGGTTAAGTTCACGCGCTCCGCTGCAGGCGGCCCAGTGTTTCGTTAGTTCGAATCCTGGGCGTGGACATGGCACTGCTCATCAGACCACGCTGAGGCAGTGTCCCACATGCCACAACTAGAAGAACCCACAACGAAGAATACACAACTATGTACCGGGGGGGCTTTGGGGAGAAAAAGGAAAAAAATAAAATCTTTAAAAAAAAAAATACCTGTCTCAAGTCTCAATCTTGGTTTAAGGTGGTCTCTGACTGTGATGCCATCAGATGCCTGGCAAAAGCAAATACAAATCCTCTCTGGAGAAAAGCACTATAACCGTAGGCCTTAAGTTGTTCCTACACATAAGTTTTCATAGAAATATTAAGTACAGAATTAAAGATAACCATGTACACAAGGAAATTAGACTCTTTTAGTGAGTTTTTCAGCAGAAACACAAACAACAGAAATAGACCTGTGAAGATAATTGCTTTTGGAATTATCAGATGTAAACTATAAAACAATTTATGTTTTCTTTGGTCAAAGAAATGAAAAATAACTCAGTTTTGGCAGGTACCTGGAAACTATAAAAAGTAACAGAAAAGATATAATAAACTAAATAGAAATTCTATGACTGAGAAATATAGTAACAAAATGAAGAATTCAGTGGATGCATGTAACAGCAGATTAGATATAGTTGAATAGAGAATAAATGAAATGGAAGGTAGGTCAGAAGAGATTATCTAGAATGAAGCATTGAGAAACAAAAGGATGGAATATACAGAAGAGAGAATAAGAGACATCGATGATACTGTGGGAAGATCTAGCATAAGTTTAAGAGGAGAGAAGGTAGGGGCAACAACAGTATTTGAAGAAATAATGGCTGAACATTTTTCAGTACCTATGAAAGCCACCAAAAGACAGATTTAAGAAGCCAAATAACTCTCTAACAGGATAAATAAAAAGAAATCCACACCTAGACGAGTCATAGTGAAACTTCAAAAAACTAAAGACAAAAAAAGAAAATCTTAAGGGTTGTTGTGGTGGCCTTAAAACACGCCCACACCTTCCTCCAATAGGTGGAGACTAATTCCTCTCCCCTTGAATGTGAGGCAGACTCAGTTCTGAAGAAAAGAATGCGGTGGAAGTGATAATGTGTGATTTCAGAAGCTAAGTCTTAAAGGAGGTTGCCACTTCTGCCTTGAACACTCTTTAATTGCTTGCTCTGAGGAAAGCCAGCTGGATAACCAGCATCAGTTTGCCAGCCACATGAGTGAGCCATCTTGGAATTGTACCCTCTAGCTCCAGTCAAGCCTTCAGATAACTCCAACCTTGGCCAACGTCTTGACTCCAACCTCATATTGACTGCATCTTGAGCCAGAACCTTCCATCTAAGCAGCTTCTGAATTATTGACTCGTGAAAAATGTAAGATTAAAAATGTCTATTTTTAGGCCATTAAGTTGCAGTGTTATTTGTTACGCACCAATCACTAACTAATAACAGTGGCAAAATTTGATAACTAACACAAGTGGCATTGTGACAGCTAACTTACTATCAGCAATAATGGAAGTCAGTAGACAGTGCAATGAAATCTTCAATGTGTCGTGAGGAAATAGTTGACAGCCGAGAATTCAATGCAGAGTTAAAAAAAAAAATACTTCGGCCGGCCCAGTGGCACAGCAGTTAAGTTCACATGTTCTGCTTCAGCAGCCCAGGGTTCACCGGTTCGGATCCCAGCTGCAGACCTACGCACTGCTTGTCAGGCCATGCTGTGGCAGGCATCCCACATATAACATAGAGGAAGATGGGCACGGATGTTAGCTCAGGGCCAGTCTTCTTCAGCAAAAAGAGGAGGATTGGCAGCAGATGTTAGCTCAGGGCTAATCTTCCTCAAAAAAAAAAAAAAAAGAAAGAAAGAAAAGAAACAGACTATAACTACAGACAATGATATCGATGAATCTCACATAGTGTTGAGCAAAAGAAACCAGACACAAAAGAAATACACACCGTGTGATTCCATTTATATAAAGTTCAAAAACAAGTGAAATTAATCTATAGTGCTAGAAGTTACCCTTTGGAAGATAGTGACTGGAAGGGGAGCACAGGAGTGCTTCTGGAACGCTATAATTTCTAATTGTAATCTATGAGCTCGTTACATAGATGTGTTTAATTTTGAAGATTCATCAAAATATTTGTCTACATGAATGTACTTTTCTGTTATAACTTTCAGGGCAACCATGAAAAGAACAGAAGTATAATATCTAACTTCAAACTAGGAAAGAGGAAGAAAGGAAGATAAAATATAATCAACCCCGAAGAGAATAGCAATAAGAAGTGTGGAGTTGTTTTATAGAGGATAATCAAGGGATGTCCCTCTGATGAGATGCTATTTTAATAGAGACCTGAAAGAGCTCAGGAAGTGAGCCACTTTGATAACTGGAGAAAGAGCATCTTCGCAGAAGGTAAAGGCCCTGAGGTGGGAGCATGTGTGGGCATATCACAAACCAGCAAGGAACATTGGATCTATTCTGAGAGAAATGGGAAACCCTTGAGGGTTTTGAACTTAGAAACAGGATGGTCTGACTTACATTTTAACAGAATGATTTGGGTGCTAGCTGGAGAATGAACTGTGGGGGATACAAGTGCGCAATAATCCAAGTGAGGGAAAATAGTGAACTGGACCAGGTAGTAGCAGTGGAGGTGATGAAAAAGGTACCTTTTGAAGATAGAACCACAGAATTTTCTGATGTATTGAATATAGTTTAGAGAAAGAGGAGTCAAGAATGATTCTGATTGCTAACATTGGTAATACCTGTATTCTCTCGTTTGTTTTCTTTATACCTTGCTGTTTCTCCATAAATGAGCATTTACTTTTTTGTAGCAAGTTAAAAAACCATAAATTGCAATATTGATAGTTTCTATTTTTGAGTGGTTACGGGTACCTAGCATAACAAACCTGTTGTTTAGTGCCTATAAAAATGCCTCTTTACAGGTGGAAAAATAAGATTAAGAAAAATGAAGTAATTTGACTAATATCACACAATTAGGGAGCTGTTGAGCTGGAATCTGAATATAGACTTTTATGACTCCCGAGTGCAAGCTCTTTACCACTCTGCTATGAAGGCTTAGGACCTGAGCACCATCTAATATTCAGTGAAAAACAATTGCAATTCCAAAAGCATCTACAACATGAGCCTAATGATGTAAAAGCACAAACAGACAAGAGGACTCGAGAGAACAAAAATGATCTTCTATGTTATTGTTATCCCTGTAATAAAGGATACCAAAGCATTATTTTAGCCCTAGTGGACTGTGTACTGAATTGTCCAGGTTGGCTTTCCCCATGAAACAACACCTATGAATAAGTATTGCATTTTTGGAAAATTAAAATGAGAGAGGAAGAGAGAAAGTGGAGTGAAAGGGGAGAGGACACACATCCCATAGAGTTGGGAGAAGTAGTGTAGAATATTAAAGTTCATCCAGAAATTTAAGTAGGTATGATATTGTATTAGTCTGCTCAGGCTCCCATAACAAAATAACATAGCCTGGGTGGCTTAAACAATACAAATTTATTTTCCACAGTTCTAGAGGCTGAGAAGTCCAATGTCAAGGTGCCAGCAAGGTAGGTTTCATTCTGAGGGCTCTTCTTTTGGCTTATAGGCAGCGGCCATCTCACTGTGTGCTCATGTGACCTCTTCTTTGAGCTCCACAGGGGAGAAAGAGAGAGAGAGAGCCCTCTGGTGTCTCTTCTTATAAGGGCACTAATCCCATCACAAGGGTCCCACTCTCATGACTCATCTAACTCTATTTATGTCCCAGAGGCCCCATCTCCAAATACCACCACATTGGGGCATTAGGGCTTCAACCTACAAATTTGGGGAAGAAACTTATAGAAAAATAAAAGTAAATAGAGGAGATTTACCTGTTTTGAAATCTATTACATATGTTTCTGTCATCAAAACCATGTTTCATTGGAGAATGTAAAGACACAGATGGATGTCACACACAGCCCAGCCTCCCATCTCAGCAGTTTAACCCAGTAGCTGAGGTATAGTTCCTATCCAGCTCTGGGACTGCTTAGCTGTGCAACCTTGGGCATACCACTTATCCTCTCAAATCTTTAGGTCTTCATTTATAAAATGGGGGTAAATAATAGTACCCACTTCACAGGGATGATGTAGTTCTAAATAAGGTCATCTATGTAGCTGTCCATAGTTTATTTGGCACATACAATCAGTTGAGAAAGGATAACATAGAATGAGGGGCATCTGGATAGTTGACTAGAAATTTGGAAAGCACAAATGTTTGGATCCTCAACTGCGTCGGATGTAAAAACACAAACTCAAAATATAGGAAATAACCTTCTCAGTGATAAGATTCTCAAAAGTCACAAAAATAAATTCTATATAGAGTGATGAGCTACGTATAAAAAATGTAAAAATGGAATACATACACGCACAAAGAAAACTGGAAGATAATTTGGATGTTTGTGTATCTGAGGGAAATTTTTCTATATGGATCCCAGACACCATTTATTAATTATCTCAATTTACAAATGGAAAAATTGAGTTTCTTTTCTGCCCTCTCTGTGGGGGACCCCTGTTCCCTGGATCCTTTGCCTCTTTTTTGTTTACTTACTTGTTTTGGTGAAGCCCATCCTCCTATACCTTTCTAAGAAAGGGTGCATGGAAGGTAAATTTTGACACTTGGCATATCTAAAAATGTCTTTATTTTGCCCTCACTCTTGTTTGTAGTTGGCTGGGCAAAGAACTCTAGACTGAAGGTCATTTTTCTGAAAAATTAGAAGACATTATTTGATTGTAACTGTGAGAAGTCTAAAGCTGACACCGAACCTGAAGTGAGTTCTCTCACCTGTTGTGCAGCAAGCCAATCTCTGACACGGGCTGTAGTGGAAGAAAGTAGGAATTTTATTATTGCACAGCGCTGAGCAAGGAGAGAGGGCAGCTAATTCTGAAATTCCACACTCCCCAAAAAGCTAAAAGGGTTTTTATTTGGGGTTTTAGGTAGGGGAGGGGGAGCGTATGGCCTTGCTGGTCGGAGCTTTCCCACCAGCCTGTCTTTGGCCTTG
The DNA here is from genome assembly GCF_041296265.1 of Equus caballus. Taxonomy (NCBI): domain Eukaryota; kingdom Metazoa; phylum Chordata; class Mammalia; order Perissodactyla; family Equidae; genus Equus; species Equus caballus. The sequence continues at coordinate 17,654,508 of NC_091685.1, forward strand.
AGACACTTGCAGAGAGGAGGGAGCCCATGAGCTTGCTGCTCAGCAGCTTTCCCACCAACCTGTATCTCTTTGCAGAGAGGAGATCACGAATCCAGGTGCTTGTCCTTGGCTGTGTCTGTCTCCATGGAGGATAGTGGATTCTGGAGCCAGGAAGCCAGAGAGTAAGCAGGGAATGAGTGTTTTGGTTTCAATCCCATATATGCTGGGTTTAATGTAGGGAAACTTATATCAGGGTTGGTATCAAAGCTTTTCTGATTTCCATATAGGTGAATAACCTATTATCTTGCTCCAGAAACTTTTAGGACATTCTCCTTTCCTTTGGAATTGTGATATTTCATAATGACGTTCCTTGGTACGGGTTCTTTTTGGAAGCAGATTGCCTGGGTTCAAACCCAAGCTCTGCCATTTACTCTCTGGGTACCCTTACTGAGCCTCTCTGTGTCTCTATTTCCTCACCTGTAAAATGAGAATAACAGTATTACCCACTTCAGATGATTTTTCTGAGAATTAAATGAGTTAATATCATAAAGTACTTAGAAGAGTACCTCATACATTGCAAGTGTGTGATAAATGGTAGCTATTGGTATTTACTGTGCTGAGTACATGGATCCTTTTAATCTGAAGATTCATGTCGTTCAATTCTGAAAAATTGTGTATATGCACGTATTTCCTATCATTCAGTTTCTCTTTGCTTTCTGGAGTTTGGGAGCTCAGTCTACATGTGCAGGGGGTTTGGGTCATTGACCTTGATTTTTCACTGCGGTATCCATAATTGTCAGTGCTTTTGGGGAGGGAGGGGCAAATAGTTTCTCCAGAGAAGACTCCTCCAACCTCCTGCCAGGGTGAAGGTGTGGACTGTTGAAGTGGGGGATCCTGGCTTTCACTGACACAGGGGGCTGAGGGTCTCACAGTTCAGTACGGTGACTTACATTAGTCTCCATTAGCCCTGCTTCTTACGCCTCATCTCTACCGTGTCTGCTGTCCCCAATTCCAGATCAACTCCAGTCCTTCTCCAGAGAACAAACTTCTAGTCTCCTTTGGGATGAGGGAAGGTGGTAATGGAATGGAGAAAGGCATGAGAGGGAGGGATGTGCGTTCAGCAGCCCACAGTGTAGGGTAGATGAGAGGACCTCAGGATCTAACCACAGAATTTCAACCAATCCTGATTTTCAGCCCCTTGTCTTCCATGATGCCCGGTGTCTCCAAGGCCTCAGCCTTCCTGGGGACCTCCTCTGGCCTGTATACTTTTCAGTAGGCACTGATGAATCAGTAACTTCTCTTCTGTTTTCTCACTACCAAAAATGTCTTGACATTTGTCTACTGCTGTATTCTCCCCCTGCTCCTGTATTGTCTTTTATCTTCCCCCAATTTTTTTCTTTCAAATTGATTTTTCTTTCTTTCTTTCTTTTTTTTTTTTTGAGGAAGATTAGCCCTGAGCCAACATCTGCCACCAATCCTCCTCTTTTTGCTGAGGAAGACTGGCCCTGAGCTAACATCCATGCCCATATTCCTCTACTTTATATGTGGGATGCCTCCCACAGCACGGCCTGACAAGTGGTGCACAGGTCCACACCCGGGATTCAAACCCGTGAATCCTGGGCCACCAAAGCAGAATGTGTGAACTCTGGGCCAACCCCTTCCCCCAATTTTTTATAAACTCACATTTACAAGACAAAGATAAACTCATGTGGTTAATCAGCCATATTTAGCTGCATTTTTAGCAAATTAATTTAAAAATACTCTTCGATCTTAAAAGTGTGTCATTTATGACTTGCAGTTCTTACAGGCCTATCAATTCTGATCTATTTGCGAAGAAAAAAATAAAAAAGATTTCCTCACCTACACAATCTAGGTATGCAAGTATAGAGATCGCCTTTCTCTATCGTCATCATGGATACATAATTCAACTCAGTTCAAATCAAAACAACCCAACAAATATTTATTGAGTCCCTACTGTGTGCCAGGCACTTTTCTAGGCACTTGTGATCCATCAGTGAACAAAACAGATCCCTGCCCTCATGAAGCTTACATACCAGCAAGGGAAGACAACAGTAAACAATAAGCATAAGAGGTCTGTAAAGTATCTAGAATGTTAGGCGATGCGTGATGGAATAAGAAACAATAGGGCAAGTTAAGGGGGCTTGGGAATGTTGGAGTAGGGCATAAGGGACAGGGTGCGGTATTAAGTAGCATGATCAGGATAGGCTTCAGTGAAAAGGCAACAGCTGAGCAAAGATGAGAAGGTGAGGCTGCAGGATATCTGAAGAACAGCTAGTGCAAAGGCCGATGGCAGGAAGAAGACTGGGGTTCAGGAGGGAGGTCTGGGTGGACATGTGAATTTGGCAGTTAAATAGAGATGGTATTTTAAGCCATAAGACTATATGAGGTCATTGAGGCAGGGACTGTAAAGAAAAGTGATAGTCAGGACTTCCACTTAAAGAAGCAATCAGAGAAACCCAAATTCTTGGGAAATCTAAAACCATAGAAACATGGTAGAACATACAGAAGGAACAGTGTGTATCCCCTCTGTCCTTTGACCCATCAAAGTCACACAAGGACTTAAGAGTTAGAGGCCAGTAAAAAAAAAAAAAAGTAAATGTAGTAATGGGAAAAAAATCTAGAAATAATGGCATATATTATAAATTCTGGATTTACAGCTTTACTTTTGATAGTTTATACTGACAATGTTCAGTCAACTGAATTGTTCTGCCACATAAGAGTAAGAAGTTGAGACTGACCTACCTCCAATTATGTTGGGACGGATGCAGTATCTATTAAGTGTAGTGAAGTACTATGAGTCAATTCCTCCACTTTCTCCCTCATACTTCCCTGCCTCAACATGGCCCCTGCAGTCACCTGCTCCCTGGTCCTCTTTGGTGGGCCCCTAGATGTCTTGTTCTGGGGGCTATCTCAAAACACCCTCTCAATCAACAGAAAGCACATTTTCAAATCTGCTTGTCAAAGGGCAAGTTAAAAACAATTAAAATGCAAGCCACCAATCTCAGTATAGCTATCTTCAAAAGGCATCACTATGTACTACGGAATTATGGCCCAATATTTTTAGGTGTAGGTTGTTTTTAAAGAGTGCTTATCTTTTAGAGATACATCCAGAAGTACTTATGGATAAATTAAAAAAGCACCATTATGGACTGAAGTCTGCATAAACATTGCCATAAATAATTCCTAGGCTTCTTCAACAGCATTACAAATGCGACTTTTAAAAAATTCTTGCAACAAAATACCAAAGGCATTGACAAGGAGATGAGACTTATGGCATAGATATGCACAAACATACTAATTTGACATTACATAAGAGTCTCTTGCCATTATTAATCATTTGCATTCTCTACAGCAGGAGAGGCAAACTACGGCCCTTGCGTTAAGTGCAACCCGACACCTGTTTTTAAAATAAAATTTAATGGAACACAGCTACATCCATTCATTTATGCCAGTGTTTCTCGAGTAGGGACAATCTTGAACCCCAGGGGACATCTAGAAATGTCTGGAGGCATTTTTGGCTGTCACAAGGGATGTGGGGACTACTGGCATCAAGTACTGGCATCTTGTGGCCAGAGATATTACTAAACCTACCAGAGCTGCCCATAACAAAGCATCCGGCCCAAAATATCAGCAGTGCCAAGGTCGAGATACCCTGGCTTACAAACTGTCTCTGGATGCTTCTGCACTAAAACAGCAGAGTTGAGCAGTTCTGACAGAGATCCTAAGGCCACAACACCTAACATATTTACTATCTGGTCCTTACAGAAAAAGTTTGCAAATTCTTCTCTATACAAAAATCATAAAACATACATAAGTATCTCATGTATAGTAGGTTATCTATCAATTCTAGAAAGCTTCATTTAACATTATTTCTTTGAGAAATGAGCCAACCAACATTTTTATTTATACCTTTTCTAGCCATACAAAGGCCAGTAAAAGGTTATACTATATTTTATTCTGATTCATTAAACGGATATGTAACACAGTGATTCTCAGAAGCCAGTCCACAGATCACCGATCTGCCTTGATGAAGTTTTCACTGGCCCATACTGAAATGAGAAAAATAATTTGGGAGATTTTCATAAAGCTGACTTAACTCAATGTAAAGCTCATTCTTTATGATTATATCCTTCTTGCCCACATTTTTAAATATTAAAATGCCCTTTCTTTTCTTAAACAATGCTGATAATAGGTGGGTTTTTAATATGGCAAAACTAATAGTTATAACATTGGGTCAAACCATTTTAAAAAACGTATTGGTTCTTGAAATCCAAAAGTCAAAAACCCATTAACTTAGAGGCTTTTGCTCCAATATGAGGGTGCTTTGATGTTGAACATATTTCACATATCATTGCTAAAAGTATTTCTTAAATGTGTTTTGCAATGTCTAATAAGTGACGAACTGCAGCTGAAGGCTTTTCCACATTCATTACAGTCATAAGGTTTTTCTCCAGTATGAATTCTCTGATGTTTAGCAAAGGATGAATCATGCCTAAAGGCTTTCCCACAATGACTGCATTCATAAGGTTTCACTCCAGTGTGGACTCTCTGATGGATAGAAAGATGTATTCTCTGGCTGAAGGCTTTCCCACATTCCTTACATTTATATGGTCTTTCCCCAGTATGAGTTCTCTGGTGTTGAGTTAGGTACGTGCTATGGCTGAAGGTTTTACTGCATACCTTACAAATATAAGGTTTCACACCAGTGTGAATAATTTCATGTTGCCTAAGGTGTCTAATCTGGAAAAATGCTTTTCCACAGTTTTTGCATGTAAAAGGTTTCTCTCTAACGTGAGTTCTCAAATGCTGGATCAGCCCAATGCTCTGGCTGAATGCTTTCTCACATACACCACATTCATAGGGCTTCTCCCCAGTATGAATTCTAACATGTTGAGTAAGAGATGACGGATGTCTGAAGGTTTTCCCACATTCCTTACATTCATAGGGTTTCTCGCCAGTGTGGATTCTCTGATGTGGAATAAGGGATGAACTTTGGCTAAAGGCTTTTCCACATTCTTTACATCTGAACGGTTTCTCTCCAGTATGAATTCTCATGTGTTCTGTAAGGTGAATGAGCTGTTTGAAGATTTTTTCACAAATATTACATTCAAAGGTTTTCATTCTTGTATGACTCTTTGAATGATTAATTAAATCTAAACTGTATCTAGTTCTCTTTCCAGATATGTCATATTCATGGTTTCTTTTTCTTGGAGGACCTACTGGTCCTGGAATAACTTCTGAGCTCACATTAATACTTCTCTCAAATCTGTTAGATTCTCGGTCTCTCTCCTGAGTGGGTGTGTTCTTGTGGGTCAAGGGGATCTGCCCTTCACCCATTCCTTGATTTTCCTGGTGGCTTTTTAACTTATCACATTTTGAGACTCTTCCCAATGGAGAATACAACATGCTTCCTCTTGTGGACCTTTCCATCATCAGGCCATGGTGTAATTCTTCCCATGACACGTCATTCTTTAAGGGTGACTCTTTGGTTTCTGTTTTACTCTCCAAGTCTGAAAGAATTCCAAAATTACAAATGACCCATATTATTCACTGCACTTTAAGAAATAAATGGCCATAGTGAGAACAGGAAGGAAAAAATATAACATATACGAGGTAAAGGAAGCTTGGACTGTCTTCAAATGCGATCTTGCCACTAGACAGCTAATACGAAAGGAAGTGAAGAAGTGGTCAAAGAAGCTGTTAGAAGTATGTGACGTGACTTTAAGAAACTGGAAGGAGTTCATTTATGTGAATTGCAAGAGGAAATGGAATAAGAAGAGAGCATTATTGTAAGGGCAAATATCAAGAGTCAAGATTAAAGAAGACAGGATTCAAATACCATATCATCTCCAGCCCATATTTCTATGACAAAAATTTCTTTATTAAAAAAAAATTTAAGTATTTATCTCATACTTTTTACACATTAAAATAAAACATTAAATAATATACAGATACATTCACCAAAAAAGAATAGCCTCTCTCAATCTCATCCTCATTTCCTCTGGTCTCTTAGGATTTTGGAATACATGCATTCAGACATTTCCCAACAATCTGTATATGTGAATGTGTGCATTTATATATATATGGCCATAAATGTACATATGCACTAAAAAAAGGGATCACGGTGTTCATATAGTTCTGTAACTGTTTTGTTTTGCTTTTTAACTCAACTATACCTTATGGGCCCCCTTCCATGTCTGTACATTTAGATTTATCTCATTCTTTTTAACAACTGCATTGCATTCTACTTTGTGGACATATCGTAATTTGACTTTTCCCTCCTGAAAAATATTTAGGTGGTCTCCAAATTTTCACTTTATCATTATACATACATTTGTATACACTCCTGTCAGTATTTCATAAGATTTACTAAAGAGGAATTCTTGGGTTGTGCTCTCAGTATATGTGGGCGCCTTTCCCTGCAAACTCACTGGATTTTTATCAACCTTCATGATTTTTGCCTATATATTAATTAATGGTTTCTAAATTTGTGACAAAATATTAACTATGCTGTAAAATCTTAAAGGATAGAGAATAGATATTCTATTCATAGTATACATGGCACAATATTTTTGGATGAGGGCATTTCCCTGATTTTTACTCTTCCTATTCCTATCCATCCATTCTAGACCCTGCCATCCTAAAGCACCAATATTTCCTGTTCAGAGCAAAATCTTACTCCTCAGGATTTCTAATCTCACTTCAGTAACAGCACATACAAAGCGCTCAGTGATAGCTAGACACATTTTGGAGTGGACTTAAAAAGCAAATAGAGATGTTTATATTACTTACTATCCATAATAGGGAGTCACTTAACTTTTCTTTTTATGGTAAGAACAAGATAAATGTTACATTTCAAGTGGTCAAATGTAGTGGTAGCATTCAAAACAATTCAGAAAAAGAAAATAAGACATCAACAAATGCAACGAGAAATGACAGTCCTAGGCATGAGGTGATGGGAACGTGGCTCAGCACATCATCAAGAGAGATGAAAAGAAGTGCATCTAGCAGTAACATCAAAGAAGAAGCCATGGGGAATGAGGGAAAAACTGACAGTAGAAAACATGATACAGTCTTGCTGGCAAATGATTTCTAGTATTTGAGACTGAAAGGAATGAGGAGTCAGGATGAGAAGTTCGTTTGGGAGAGAAGATGGCTTCTGATTTTGGACATACTGGGGTTGAAGTGACACAGTAGCTCTATGCAGAGATGCCCTAAACACCAGGGATATGTGGGAATAGAGTTCATACGGACGTGTAAGGCAAAGATGAAAATATGGAGAATACAGGTGTCAAAGGGCTAGCTGAAACCCTCACAATGCATCTGTGGGAGTTTCTACAGAAATAGAAAAGCAGAGTAAAAGGCTCCTCGGGGATTGTGGCAGAGACTGCTGGCTGTTCACTGAAATCTGCTCTCCCCATTTCTGGACACACAACTACCCTGTACTTCCCAATCTTCCTTGAATTGATTGAGTGAAGTCCCCCATTAAACAAATGAATGTAAGTGATGTGGACCACTCCAGGCTGGCCCATAAAAACCTCCCGAAGGAGCTCCTCTGTGCTCTTATTCTACTGCTGGCTGAATTTAGAAGATGCGGAGGCCCTAGGGGATGCTGGAGCCACCGTGTGGAAGGAATCTTGGTCCCAGATTCGCCAGGTGGAGAAGAACTGTCCATTGAACTAACAGTTCCCCCAGACCAGGACACGAGCAAGAAACCCCTATTGTGTTTGAGCCAAGTTTTAAAGTCTATTTGCTGCCGTAGTTTAACCTATTCTAACGAAGGCAGAAATGATACATCTGCATTAAAAAAGATGTTGATGAGAAGCACTGAAAAAACAATAAGAGAGAGAGACAAGACAGAAAGTACTAAATTAGTTGGTGGAGGAAATGATACCAAGGAGGTGGCGAGGTCTCTGGACCTGAATTCTGCATGTAGGACAGCAACATAAGAACATAAACTGGAGACAGAATGATTAGAATTCAAACACTGACTCCACCACGTAGTAGATAAGTGACCCCATACAAATTTCTTAGCCTATGAGGCCTCTTTCCCTCATTTGTGAGATGGGGCTGAGGGAGGCACAGGACTCACAGAGGCCAGCTAGGCAAACAGCTGTCATTATTCCTGATCTTACAAGTTGAAGAACACTGTTAAAAGCCATTGGATTTGGTAAGAAGGAATGCAGTGGCGATTTCTCAAAGAGTCATAAATTATCTGAAATAAAATGTTAAATTACACAGGTTAGAATCAGAGTTGAAGCTATGATCACAGAATAAAATTGAGGAAAAAATATTAAATGGAATCATGAGAGAAAGTGAAACCCCTGATAAATGACATGAGAATCTGGGGAAGGGCGGTGCGTTTAATGAGGAGAGATCCATGAATAGCTGAATGGACAGGAGAAGGAAATTATGATCAGGGTAAGGTGTGGAATGCTGGAAAAAGCAAGAAAATCATGAAAGTCAGGTCAGGAGAAATGGTGCAGAAGGCTAACGCTGATGAGAAAGGCATCTCTTTTCCTCTGACTCCAAAGAAACTAAAGAGAAGAGGCAAGTGCAGGAAAGGGTAACAGAGTGGCAACCAGGTTTCTCGTGGGTCCCATGCAGATGGCTTTTGCCTTCCCCACAGCCTGGAGAAGCCATTGAGTGGAACTCTCTCGCGAAGCTGACCAAGGCCCCATCTGTCTTGCTCTTACCTGAAGTTGGACCGTCTGAAATCTCTCTCTCGATCAGCCATGGTTCTTCTCCTTTCTCCAGCTGGGAAATCACACCAGGTTTGGAAAGCTGATATCCTGCTCACGAAGAAATAAAAACTACATGTGCTGAGGTCAAAGAGTCATCCCAAGAATTTAAAAATAGTTCTTTGGGATTCAGGCCTTCTGAAGGGTATAGGGGAAAGACCAGCGCAGAAAAGACCAAAGCAATCCTGAATTGCTGTTCGGAATGAACTAGAAACCTCTGATACAGAACTCAAAACCCAAGCATAGCACTCAACTTAGAAATAAAGACTTTCTTCCAATAGGTAGGTTCTAGTCACAGAACCCATCCTTACCCACTGAGACCAGGTTCCCATAGTTCTCCAGCATCACCTCCCGGTACAGAGTCCGGTGACCAGGGGCCAGCTGCCCCCACTCCTCCTGGGTGAAGTCCACAGATATGTCCTTGAAGGTCAACAGTTCCTAGAATAACAAGTATGTTCCTTTTCAGCCAGAGTTCAGGAAAGTTGTTCTGACCTTGTCCGGATGCTAAGAGATTCTAGCCAAGTTTTCCTGGAGACTCTCTTGAAAACTGATTGCCTGACACTCTGCTGGAGGTTACAAAACAAGGCAGAGAGCGTGTAAGTTGTCTTTTGCAACTTATGACTTGGCTGAAGGCAAAATGCTCATGCAATACTAAAGAACGCCACAGAAAAGCATATAGTATTTTAGATTAAAAACAATAAATACCAGGAATATTTGAGAAAGGGGAGAGTTCAAAAGGGGCTAAGGCCACAGGAGAAGACGGACCTTTGTTGGGCTGAAAGAATTGGTTAAAATGAGAACATTTCAGCATAGGTAAATACCCTTAGCTGGGCATTTCTTTTAGTAAGGAAAATATGCAAGAACAACACGTTTGTGGAGGGAGCATGAATTCTGCCTAGTAAGGAAGATCCCTTGACCAAAGCAGACACTGTGTTGTGCAGTACCAAAGCCTGTTAGGTATCATCTACGTAAATTAAACCATCATTTGATAGTTTTTCTTTTGTGAGGAAGATTGGCCCTGAGTGAACATCTGTTGCCAGTCTTCCTCTTTTTGCTTGAGGAAGATTGCCGCTGAGCTAACATCTGTGCCAATCTTCCTTTGTTTTATCTGGGATGCCACCATAGCACGGCTTGACACGTGGTGCCAGGTCTGTGCCTGGGATCCGAACCTGCAAACCCCGGGCCGCCAAAGTGGAATGCTCAAACTTAGCCAGTATGCCACCGGGCCGGCCCCTGATAGTTATTTTTTTAAAAAACTATCAAATGCAAAGAGAACCCAGAAGCCAGAAAGCTGAGATAATAAAAAATTCCTTAAGTATGGATTTAATGCTTTTTATGTATTGTAAATAATTCTGGAATGCATTTCAGGCCTATTAGGCTGACATTAGCATCCACCTTTAACCAATGAGAAAACTGAACTTGAAGGTTAAAGACGTGGGATTGAACCCTGTACCATGCGACTCTGGAAGCTGAGATCCACTTTAAAACTCTTCTGTTCTCTAATAATATCTCCTTCTATATCGGTTTTCTCTTGAGTACTCCAGAATTTTCTGAGTTTCCCTATGCTTCCAGGGCTTGGCAACATAGAGCTTTGCCAGTTGCCAGTGGGCTTTCTGAATAGCTCATTTATGATACACAGACAGTGCTGAACTGCTCTTGGAAGTCTGCTTTCCTTTTCCGCTCAGCTTATTTAGTTTGTGCCCTTTGTGACCTGCCAGTAGGTTCCCTACTCACTTCTGTTTTCATCTACACTTCTGCCCCAGGACGTGACCAAAAATCCCCTCTTACTGGTCATTAATAAAGCGTATACATCTGCAAGAACATCAGAACCTAAAATTAACCTCCTGTTAATTTTTAACTGTTGCTAAAAAGGTTTTACAGTGTTTGCCTTTCCCCCAGATGACATCAATGAGGTTTAAGGACAAGAACTACATGACACCCTGGCACGATTTTTAAATTTGTTGGATAAAGGACTAGAGGTTTGCTAGAAACAAGAGGGTTCCTGAGGAAGGTTACTACTCGTGGGGAATTATCTGTGAAATCAGTTGATGCAGCCTGGTTTCAAAGAGGCTAAGAAAATCCAATCCAGGAAGTTGAGGCAAAGAAAATCAAAGTCCAAGGCTCTTAAATTCTGAGAAACAATTTCAAAGAGTGACAGGAAACTCCAACCCACCTGGAATTCTGCTGTTGAGGGCCCAGAGGCCACGTCATCCTCGAAACGTTCTCCCTGAGTCTCATCAGCATCCTGAGACAGCAGAGCTGGGGAAGGAAAAGAGCCAGGAGGTCTGCATCTCCCCAAATCCCCCAAACAGAAACAATGCCTGCAGGCCAGCCGAATGTGGCTCCTCTCTCAATACCTTCACAAACAGGGACATTCAGAGCGACTCAAGAACAGCCTGAGGGCTCCTTAATGAGGAGGACCTGCAGTGTGTTGTTTGGGGATTAACGTCTCCCAATGTTCCACGCTGGTCCAAAAGCACACATCTACCAGGCCTCTCCTCTGTTCAAAGATCCCCAAAGCTTCCCCACCGACAGGAGGAAAACTCCAAACACTTTACCAGGGTCTTCAAGATCCTCCGCAACCAGGCCAAAGCAGCTTCTCCAAACACCATCCTTCATCCCCTGGACACACCCACCCACATAATCCTACTCACCCTTCTTTGAACGTACCCGGATAGCACCCACCTCAGTCCTTTTACCAGGGGCCTACTCAGTGAAAAACTGAGTTAAGCTTCTGGACCAGTTCAAGTGAAGTTTTCTCAGACACCCTTAATGAGAAGAAAAGTTTCCTCTCCCCTCTTCTCCCCAAAACCTTGGTTTTGGTCCCTACTCTAGCATCTATCTCAGGCCGTCTCCTATTATATTTATTTGTATAAATAAATATACAAATTTATTTATATAGCATATAAATGTATACATAAATATATAAATATATAAATTTATACATATATAAAATATAAAATGTATTTATATAATAAATTATCGAGGGGATAATTATCTCCCTTGATTGAATATTAGTATGAGTATATGGGTAGAAACTGTATCTGATTCATTCTTCTTCCATCTGCTCAAGTGTTAAGCACAACATCCTGCCAGGTGGCTAGAATTCAAGAAATCCTGGCTGAATTTAAGGTATTAAAAATATAAACCAGGAATTAAGGCACACAAATTATTGTCCTCGTGTTTTTTCCCAGCTTTTTATCATGAATATTGAACATTCTTATATCCGCCACCAACATGCAACAATAGTTCGCATTTGCCATATTCGCTTCATCTACCTAGATTTTTTTCCTGAACCATTTCAAAGCTGCAGAATCATGATACTTCATCCCTACATACCTCAAACACGGATCTTCTCCTACACAACCACAGCACCGTTCACCACCCCCAAGAAAGTTAACAGTAATTCCATAGTATCTAAACATTCAGTCAATATTCATGTTTTCTCAACTGTTCCCAAACTGTCTTTTATTCTGGATTTTTTCCAAACCAGGAGGCAATCAGGGTTCACACATTCAAAGTGGTTGTCACCTCCAGGCTCTTACTCTAGAATAAAACTTTCCCTTTTTTCATGACATTGGCTTTTTAAGAGACCAGAGCAATGTGACTATCCTCACAGTGGGGTTTACCCTATTTCTCCATCCCATCTTTTCTCTAAACCAGAAGTTCAGCCTTTAAGCTTAATCTAGGATCCGGTAAAACATTTTTGGCAGGAATACTCCATGGGTGACACCACATGTTTTATATTACATTACCCAGAAGGCACAAAATGTCAAGTTATCCCATCTTTGGGACACTTGGTTAAGATAGTGACCACCAGATGTCACCATTGGAAAAGTATGTTCTCTCCTTGGCATTTAGCAAGTAACCTGTGGGGGTGATACTTTGTCACCATGTGAATATCCTGTTCCCCATCAGCCTTATTTCATTTACAGTAAAATCTTCTATCATTCCTTCTACATTTATTACTGGCAGGTATTGTCTATAAAGAGCTTTCCCTCAACAACCTAAATGATTGTTGATCTAAATGATCTAAAATGATCTAAATGATCTGAAATGATCTAAAAAGCAACTCCATTCCCATAATAGTCTATTTTCAACATAAGAAATCAGTGTATTAATCACCTCCAATGTAGACAAATGAGTCCCCCCACTTCTTTCTCTATTTTAAGTGTCATCATGAACTTGTGGAATTTTATTTATTCAAGGTGTTACAACTGTCTCAAATTTGTCCAGTGGAAGCCCCTCACACCTGGCTGTTCCATCCTTCCGAAACACATCCATTAGTCTTTGTGCTCTTTCTTGCTTTCTAACCCAAGTTGCCCAGGTTCACCAGGACATCCCCTGCTGCCTCTGCTCTTGACCCAGCCACCGAGCACCCGGACAGGGCCCACATTTGATTCACATTTCCTCACCACAAAATAAGGAAAGTCGGGCAAGTCTTCCCTGCCCCATGCGCCCATGGGTGAAAAGAAAGACTATATATACAGCCATGACACTGAAATATTGGTTTTAGGTTGAACTGACCACTCCTGCTCAGGAAAACCCCAGGCCAGGAGCCATAATCAAGAACTCCAGAGACCTTTTACCCATTGTCTCCCCAAGAGATGCTTCTGTTCAGGTGTCTCCCTTCCTTCTCACACTAGAGGATGCTGCTTTTCCTCCATCCCACCCATCAGTCTATTCTCACCTTCTCCTTCAAACATCTTAGTCACCCCCTCCCACAGGGGCACCGCCTCCTTGGCCTTCTTCGGATGGTGCAACTTCACCCAGGTGCTGGCCTCGGTGGGCAGGGTGATCAGAAGCCGCTGCAGCATGATGACTCCGGCACTCCTTTCCGGGGGCCTCTCGAGCCTCAGGCCACAAGGCAGAGTGTCCAGGTTGGGCTTGTCCACTTTTGATGAGGAAACTGCCCGAGACTCTGACGGGGAGCTTCACAGTTGTACAGGTGTCCGCCACTCTCAGGCACCTGGGGAACACAGGGTAGCAAAATCCAGAGTCTGGACCTTTTAATGTCTAGGCTTTCAAGGAACACCTCCCATCTCGAGCTCCATCTCTCAGCAGGTAGCTGAAGGCTCCAGGTATGGATTCTAAGCAGCCACCTCTGCAGTCTCCTGGCAATGCTGGGCAGAAAAGATCAGAGTCAACAAAAGGATCTAGAAGGCTCAGCTACAGGGTTAGAATTCCACAACTTGCCCCAATCACTGAAAGATTTTTACAAAAGATACACGGAGACCGCGGATATACACAGCCCACACGGTCCAAAACACTGTGCTGGTGTCAGGAAGCAGAGAGATGACTAAAATCCAATTCTTTGTTTTAGGCAGTAGTACTATGTTTAAAATAGTCTGAGATTTAGAATCAAAAAGGATCTGGGTTTGAATCCTAGCTCCTTCCGTTGTCGGCTGCATCAAATCACGTAAGCACTTTAACCTCGGTTCCCCCTTCCTAACCGGAGAGGACAAGCCCTCCTCCAGGACTGCACCCGCCGGGCCCTGCCCTCGCAGCCTTTGTCCGACTCCGGGGGCGCTGGGTGCACCGCGCGCCACGGGCGACCGCGGACGGGGCGGAGCGGAGCCGGCTCTTCCTCGCTGGTCCCCTCCCCAGACCCCGGCGAGCCCCGCTCACCCCACTCACCCCACTCTCACCGGCTCCGACCGCACGCCCACGCCCTCGCCCTCGCCCTCGCCCTCCGGCAGCCACCGAGATGCTCCCACGGAGTGCAGCCCCGGCCGCTGCGCCTGCGCGGCAGCAGCCTCCGCGCGTGGTTCCCAGCGTCCTCCGGGGCAGCCTGCCGGCTCGCTGCCTCCCCCGCGGGATGCTCGCCCGGCGGTCCCGTCCCTCTCGGCTTGCCAGCATCCCCGGACCCGAAGCCGGGTGAAGCAGCCCTGCTCCTGCGGAAGGAAACGGGGCTGTGTTCTCGTCCACCCTAGAGACTACTCAACGGTACCAGCTCTCCTCTGCGGAGAATAGTTTGTGAATCTTTCTGTGGGGAGACGTGAAAGCCTTGACAAACGGGAAACATCTGTATCATTTTTTTTGTCGAAACAACGTTGGTATAAAAGAATCGATACCTCTTTCACTTAATATGTACGTGGAAAAGACTAAAAATGGAACGGAATCCAATGTTTCATTAAAAGAATACCACGATCAGGTAGTTTTTTGTTCTAGTATTCAGTAAGTTCTTAGGTGAATTGCTTTACCAGAAAATAGACAATAGCAAAATAATTGTTATATATAATCTCACGAAACAGAGGTAACATTGCTAACATTTGGTGTACAGACTACCTACACACACCCACGGTTTATGGTTTTTCATGTATTTTATGTATTTTCTGCAAAAAATGACTATAATGTAATGCTGTTTCATTGCTGGGTTTTGTCTCCTCGATAAAATAGGAGTACATCATTCCCAAGTATACTTCTACATCAATAGCTTACAAAAATAACAATTTACAAAATAGAATAAAATTATGTACTTGCTGGCTGTTACTAAATGTTTGTGTTTCCCCCTCTCCCACCCCCAAAAAATTTCCTATGGTGAAGCCCTAACCTCTAGTGCAGCTGTATTTGAAGTAAAGAAGTAATTAAGATTAAATGAGGTCATAAGGGTGGGGCCCTGATCCCTTAGGGTTAGTGTCTTTCTAAGAAGAGACAGGAGAGGGCTTACTCTCTCTCTCAAAGTGCAGGCACGGAGGAAAGGTGATGTGAGGGTTTAGCAAGCAAGAAGACACCATCTACAAGCAGGAAGAGAGCCCTCACCAGAAACTGACCCTGCCAGACCTTGGTCTGGGACTTCTAGCCTTCAGAACTGTGCAAAAATAAATCCCGTTGTTTAAGCCACCCAGTCTGTGATTGTTATAGCTGCCCACGCAGACTAATGCATTAGCATATAGTATTTACATAGTATGAAGCTTTGTTCTCAGTACATTACAGATTTTAACCGATTTAGTCCTCATAACAATCCCTTGAGGTAAGTACCATTATTTATTCCCACTTTGCAGATAAGAAAACTGAGGTTTGGAGAAGTTGCCTCATACAGCTTGCAAGTGGTGAATCCAGGCAGTCTACACTCCTATCTGCTGCTCAACAAAAACACAGCATAAACTATAGTAAGATGTGAATGGTAGAGTCTGGTAGTGGTGCATGGATGCTCACTGTAAATTCTTTCAACTTTTCTGTATGTTTGAGTATTTTCATAATAAAATATTGGAAAAATATACCTAAGAATAAACAAGAAGAATCATGCGGGACATCATAAATAAAACTACAAAAGTTACTGATTTAAATGGAGAGAATAGTGACATATGCCATATCCATGGATTGGAATGGAACATTCTAAATATGTCACTTTTCCTCTGTTTTAATGCTCCTTAATGAAAATCTCAACTTTTCTTTTTACTAAATTAAGTGATTCTAAAATTTACCTAGAATGGTCAGTATTCCAGAATGTCCAATAAAATTTTCGAACCATGATGAAGTCAGACTTCCCTAACCAATGTAAGTGGTATAAATTGCCCTACAAATATAATACAAGATAAAATCTTGTATTAGAGAGGCAAATAATCGAAATAAGAAAAAACTAATGCCAAAATAGACTCATAAATTAGTGAAATGAAATTGGAAGCCCAGAAACAGGCTTGATAATTTAATTAAATTTAGTATATTATAAAAGTGGCATTTCAAATTAGTGGAGTAATGAAAGATTATTCGATGGGTCATTAGGACAACTAGTCAGCCATTTTGGGAACTGTATTAGTCTGTAGTCTGTTTGGGCTGCTACAACAAAATACCGTAGACTGGATGGCTTGAATAGAAGAAATCAACTTTCTTACAGTTTTGGAGGCTGGGAAGTCCAAGATCAAGGTGCTGACAAGGTAGGTTGCATTGTGAAGCCTCTTCTCTTGGCTTGTAGGTGGCTGCCTTCTCGCTGTGTGCTCACATGACCTCTTCTTGTGTGTGTATAGGATGAGAGAGAGATTTCTTTGGTGTTTCTTCTTATAAAGACACTAATCCTATCCTTATGATCTCATTTAACCTTAATCACTTCCGTAATGGCCCTATATCCAAATATAGTCACATTCGGGCTTCAACCTGAATTTGAATTTGGGAGAGACACAAACATTCAGTCCATAACAAGAACAAATCAAGTAGGGTTTCTACTACGTGTGTTACACATCATAGAATTTCAGGAAAGCTAAGTTTTGTTTTAAAGGGAAAGTAAAACTATCAAAATGTTCTGAGAAAGGTGATTTTATACATGGTTTTGTGATTGTCTCTTTTATTTGCAAGTAACAAGTTCACCAGAATTGCTTTCTAAGTTAAAAAGATGATGATGATGATGATGATGGTGATGGGGTGATTATTGGAAGGAATCTGGAGTGTCTTTGGCAATCCAGAGAAGTGATTAGCACAGTCTGTGGAAGGTAGGAACTAGTGTGTCTCTGGGCACGGCGAAATAAGGTGCCCAGAAGGATGACCTCTAAACCACCGCCCTTAATATGGTTCAGTTTTAGCAACTCCCCGTCTGTGTTGCTCAATTCAAAATTCTCGATATTGGCAAGATCATTTGATCAGTGAGCTGTGACCAGGGGGCAGGCAGTGTCCCAGTAGAGACCTGGTTTCTGAGCACTCACTCCCATGAGTAGGCCAAAGTCCCCAACAAAGGGGAAATGTTCCAGACTAAGGAAAAAAGATGAATGCTCCTTAATTCATTTAATGACACAAATAGAACTTTAATGCTAAAATTTACTTTTTTAAGTACAAAAAAGTATAAATTTAACTTATGACTACATTTCAAATATTCTAAATAAAATATAAGCAATAGAACTAGCAATGCATTAAAGAAATAACATATATGATCAAGCAAGGTTTTCCCCATGGTGTTTCAATCTGAGGAAATGTACTGACATAATCCATAACATCAAATTCAAAAGGAAAAACCATGTGATCGTGTCAATAGCTACTGAAAAGGATGTTAATAAACTTCAGCAGTCATTACTAATGTATCTTTATTTGTTTAAAAAGTAGTTTTAGAGCACTTACTGTTTATCAATCATTGTTCTAATTAATATACTAAAAACTCTCAGTAAAATAGGAATAGAAGGAAATTACTTAAATATAACAAAGACAATTGACAAAAGACAATAGAAAATAGCATCCTAAGTGGTACAACACTAAAACCATTTCAATTAAAATCAGAAACTTGCCAGCACGTTATTTTTAACATTGTCTTGGAGAATTTATCAAATACAATAATACAAGAAAGCTAGCACAAATATTGGAAGAGAGAGAGCTATATCTTTTTGCTGATGACATGATGGAATATCTAGAAAAACCCAAGTCTCTAATAAAAAATACTAGCATTCATAGGAGACTTTCATGTGAGGGACTTGCCTCATAACAAATATACAGAAATACGTATCTTTCTTGCTCTAAAAATGAGCACCTAGAATGAAATGGGGGAAATATTCCATCCTTAATAGCAGTGAGAAATTAAAATATTTAGAATAAATTTAATAATAAGAAAATGTAGAGGAAGAAAATGAAAATAAAAGTTATTAAAAGCCATAAGACAAGTTTTGAATAAATGTAAAAGCATATTAAATTTGAGAAAGATTTGATATCATAACTGTCAAATAAGATAAAACTTTATTGCAATTTCTATTAAAATCCAAACAGGGTTTCATTTTGATTTTGGAACTAGATATAAAGATCTTAAAATTTACACGCAAGAATAAGGGTTCAAGAAAAGACAAGAAAACTAAGAAAAAGAACAGTGATGGGACACTCGCCTCACCAGATATCACAACATACTGAAAAGTCATTATAGCCAAGAGTTATGATACTGGTGTGAGAAATGCCAAATAAACCAATGGAACAGACTTGGGATGCAAGAATAGATTCTAGTAGATGTGAGAATTTTTTAAATGACGAAGATGGTAGCTCAAGTCCATAGGAAATGGATGAATTGTTTAATAAGTGAAGCCTATAGAATTTATCAATCTGGAAGAAAATAAAAATAGATCCCTATCTTGAATCATATTAGAAATAATTCCAGTTGTATTAAACTCTTGTTACCGAACTAGGTCCGTTTTGCCTGCCGCACAGTATGCCAATCACTGAGATAACGAGTTTTGCATCAGAGGAAAGGTCTATTCACAAGGCAGCCACACAAGGAGATGGGAGAACAAGTCTCAAATCTGCCTTCCCGAAAATGAGGATTAAGGATATTTATGGGATAAACGGGCAAGGTGGTCTGAAGTGTGGGGATAGATGATCAGAGGTAAGGAAAAGTGACGTGACTGATGATCTGAACAAGTGTAATCAAGCGTCACGGCTCTTCATAGGATGCATGTTCACAAAGTGGTGGTGGTAGCATGATCTGAGGGTGGAGTTTTGCCCCCCTAACCTCAAAGGCTCACCTATCAGACATTCTCACAGGCTCAGTTGATGCGTTGGTGGTCTCAACTGGCCTAAACTGGACAAGGGGTTGACTCTCAGCTCCTAAAAAACCACTTAAGCACCTGTTACCATGGTGACCCAAGCATCAGAGATGTTATCCATAAGGAACCTTGTGAGAGTCTGATAATATGTTGTTTATCTACATGACTTTTAAGAATAATCATTAATGGCTATCTGGCCACCGGTTTCACTCTCAACGCGTTGTCTCTTAAAAAACAAAACTAAAATCTTGCAAGAAAATCCGAAAGAGTACATATACAGTCTAACAATGGGAGAAATGCTTTTAACCAAGTCTGGAAACCCAGTCAACATATTTAGCTATATAAAAATTAAAAACTTTTGTAGGCAAAAGATGCCTTAAATAAAGTCAATATACAGATGACATATATGAAACAAATGTTTGTAATGCAGATGACAAAATATGTATTTGATTGACTCTAAAATATAATTTCTTTTAAAATACACCATTATTTATGTACCACTAATAAAGAAAAATGCTACAATTAAATTAATGCACAATGCTTTCTTATAGCTTAAATTTTATTTTATACTTTGTTAAAGCATTCTTTCAGACTATTTTTAGGCATAGATTTTTATCATACCGCATACTATTCTGTTTCTGCACCTTTTTATGTACATTATAACTTTTTCATTGTAATGCCAAACCTCTTTGTAACTTTTAAGACATTTAAAATCGTAATTAAACTCAACACATTCAGTACCAACAATGTACCTAACTTAACTGATGCTTGGGCACTCACAGTCAATGACAACAATACCTAAACTACTGACTTCAGGTCAGCTTCAGCCATGTAAAAAAGGGTGGGGGTGGGGAGAGAAAAAATAACCCTATGGGGAAATGGGCAAAGGATATGATGCCATAATTCACATAAGAGAAATCCAAATAGTCAACAAGCACATGAAAAGATAGCCAAATATGCAAATTAAAAGTAATAATGAGACACCACTTTACACCCAAACTGGGCAAAAATAAGAACTATAACAGCTATTGCAAGTGGGAATGCAGAGAGAGAATATTCCCATACATTGCTGAGAGAAGTGGGCACCAGCCTTTTTGGAAAGCAATTGGGCAACATCTCTCAAAATAAAAAATATATACGTCTTTTGGAAGATATACAGATCGCCAATAAACACATGAAAAGATGTTCAACATCACCAATTCTCGGGTAAATGCAAGTCAAAACTACACTAAGATGCCACCTTACACCTGTTAAAATGGCTATAATCACTAAGACTAAAAATAACAAATGTTGGAGAGTGTGTGGAGAGAAGGGAACTCTTATACACTGCTGGTAGGAATGCAAACTGGTACAGCCACTATGGAAAATAGTATGGAGATTCCTCAAAAGACCAAAAATAGAAATACCAGGGGCCGGCCCGGAGGCGCAGCGGTTGAGTGCGCACATTCTGCTTTGGTGGCTCAGGGTTTACCAGTTGGGATCCTGGGTGCAGACATGGCACCGCTTGGCAAGCCATGCTGTGGTAGGCGTCCCGCATGTAAAGTAGAGGAAGATGGGCACTGATGTTAGCTCAGGGCCAGTCTTCCTCAGCAAAAAGAGGAGGATTGGCAGCAGATGTTAGCTCAGGGCTAATCTTCCTCAAAAAAAAAAAAAAAGGAAAAAGAAATACCATATGGCTCAGCTATCCCACTACTGGGTATCTACCCAAACAACTTGAAATCAACAATCCAAAGTAACATATGCACCCCTATGTTCATCACAGCACTATACACAACAGCCAAGACACGGAAACTACCCCAGTGCCCATCGACTGATGATTGGATAAAGAAGATGTGGTGTATATATACAATAGAATACTACTCAGCCAGGAAAAAAGACAAATTCATTCCATCTGCAACAACATGGAAGGACCTAGGGGAAATGATGTTAAGTGAAATAAGCCAGACTGAGAAGGACAAACACCAGATGTGAAATACAAACAAGCACATGGACAAAGAAAACAGTTCAGTGGTTACCAGGGAAGGGGGGTGGGGGGTGGGCACAGGGGGTGAAGGGGAGCACCCATGTGGTGACAGACAAGAAATAATGTACAACTGAAATTTCACAATGATATAAACTATTATGAACTCAAATAAAAAAATACATATATATATACATACTTCTTTTGGTAAAGGGACTCCCAAGAATGTATCCCTGGTAAGAAAAGCTCTCTTACAAAGGACGACCGTACGAGGATGGCTGTTGCAGCTCCGCTTCGACTGGCAGAAGACAGGAAAGTCAAAGCCCACCAGTATGCAAACCGCTGAATAAGTGATGATATACCCACACCCAGGACACAGTAAAGGCCTGATAAAAGAATGAATTAGCGCTCTGCCGTCATTTGGCAGGATTTCCATGAGATATTTTTAAGTGAGAAAGTATTACAGTAAACCATATGAACTTCTTGATATTTGATCAGTTTTAACATACGAAAAGGCAGTTTCATATGATTTAGCTTAATAATTATCCCCAAAATATGTGTATTTATGTATATATGCATATCTATGTATGCATATATACTAATATATACAAACATATGTTGGTAGGGATTGTCTGAATATAGAGAAAAATACTTACCGGGTTGTTAACATGCACAAATTAAAACGAATATAACATGATCTGAAAATAACATGATCTGAATATAACATGATCTGAATATAACATGATCTGAAAGCCACTGAGCTCGATCTGGGGTTTTATGCCAGATGATGTTGGCTGCATCATACTGAAGCTCTCAACTTCCTTTTTTATTTCAATACATTCAAAAAGAGAACAAATTTGTCTACTGTAAATAGGAAAGTATTACATGCCACAAAAGTACAATAATAATATTAAATCCAAGAAGTTAAACATTTAAATAAAACAATGAACAGAAGTAATAAAAAATCCAGTCAATTTACAAAAGTGCATATCTGAAAATAAGTTTCTCAATGCAAAGAATGAAATTGTTTATCCATTTAAAAGTGGGGAGAGATATTTATATTGATGTCACTTACTAAAAAAAAGATAGGCTTCTGTATTAATCAGAAATTTCCATCTTTCAGTTTTGATATGAGCCAGCACTGGAAATCCCAATTCACATGCGTGCATAGTGGATAAGGGCAAGATAATTGCATTCTTGATGGAGTTAGAAACTCACCAAAATTAACGGAATTTTTAAATAAACTCTTATTTCGATAAGACATCTAATGTCATATCTAGAATCTGTTCTTCAGAATGTGCCAAGTTATTTGGTTATATCTACAAAGATACTGGGGAAAGGGCCCCTTGTCTATTCATCTCTGCCATCAGATTCGGAAAATCCCTATGAAGGCATTTTATCAAGTCTTTTCAATGTCTCTTCATAATCTTCAAAATATAGTCTCAGGAGGTAGTTCAGATGGGTTAATCACCATATCGTTGGAACAAAAGGAATCCAACTCACCATTTTAAAGAGCTACACCCCACAACTCCAGTCACACAACATTGTAATTTAAGGCACTTGATCTCTCAAGTGGAAAACTGGTTTAAACCTTGCCTCGAAGGACTGAATTTAGATTGCTCAAGTGATAAATACATCTTGAGGCAGTTCCAGTTAGTCACATGCTCTCACAAAGGGTATGTGATCCAGAAAGATGAAGTCATTTTAGCATCTTCAAGAGATGCTGCGGGAAAACCAATGAGCTTCTGAATGAAACAGAAGCTGTTTGAAATCATTGCCCATCTCTTCATGGATCTGAGAAAAAGGGAGAATTCAGTGACCCACTCTTATACGACTAACAATCTTAACAGCTTTGTTAGGCACTTGTCTTAAACCTTCATGCCCAGGTTCTCCCTGTGCATAATTAGTAAATTGTATTCAAATCATCTCTACTGTTCACATTTCCATTATAATTTTCAGCCTTATCCTTTAGAAATACCATTTTCACCACTGATTCATGATAGGGTCAAAAGGAAATTAACATTATCAATAATGACAGAGAGAGGTCCAATTCCAATTTACAATTATATAACCTTCTACATACTTTCTGTAACAAATGATTGTCAACTTCTAGCAGAAGAATGCTGAAAGGAATGCAGAATGAGTATGTTCTAGCACTGAGAATCATCTATACTCTCCATGCTTCCAAGCATTTATGGTCGAAAGTTTAGTTACAGTAGCTGGTGCTGTTTGTCTCTGGTGCATATGCTGCAGACCCGCCAGTGGATGCGGTGGCTCCAGTGGGTGCCAGTTGCCAGTATCTGCATTTCTGCATCTGAAGCTGGGCTGCCTCAGATGTCAAGAAATTAACACTGACTAGCACCTCCCCCTCCCTGCCCCCATCACCCCCACCACCAGCCCTCGACCAATGACTCTTGGCAGTTGGTATGACATTGCCCAGTTTGCTCTCCACTAGGTGGCATAATTCTGAGGTTTTGTATTTTGCAGTTTCCCGGAGTTTCAGTGAGATTAAGTTCCAGTCTTCTACAGTGATAACTAGCTTAACGGTATGTCCTTCCTGGCTATCTTCCTTTATCTGTCTCACTTCCCGCAGTCCCTATTGGTATTTCCTGTGTTTCGCAAATAGACTATTTGCAGTCCAATCCTTGTCTCAGGGTCTATTTCTGAGAGAACCCAAATCAGACAGTCACTGAATATGGGAACAATGATCCTGTAAGTCATGCAGTCCTTGTAAAGTGAGCGCCTTACCAGCCTACGCTACCCTCAGCCCAAGCAATAATATCCTTGAAATTCTATATTTAATGTATCAGTTGGTTTCCTTGTAGTACACATTAAAAATAAAAACATAGACATCCAGCTTTACATTTATAATTTGTGTACTTCCCTATATGTAGGATACGCTTCAATTAAGCAGTTTAAAAGATAAATATGTAACAACTGAAACCGTCTTTCAGACTCACAGTCACCCCTGGCTCTGAGCTTCTGCTTCCAGTGAATTCATTCAGTTTATAAGCCATCTTGCCACTCCACTTAAATAATTCGGAATTTTGCTGGAGTCCTTCTTTCTCTTCAAAGGAACAACCTTCACTAACACATGAGAGTAAACAGAAGGTTATTCTCTCTTCTCTTGTCCTCTCTGGGACAATCCTCCAGCATCTGGGGTCTCTTTGCAGCTACCGGTTTCACTAGGGGTGGGTACTCAGAGCTAATGCCCCTTCTCCATCCTGGGATACAACAGGAAGAACAAAGCCATCTTCATCTTGTTTTCCTTAAGTCCTCACAAAATTAGTAAACCAGACTGTACATTTTTATGATAATTTTTGTGGGAGAGCCAGGGAAATTCAGAATTGAAATTGTAATTAACTTGAACCCTCTAAAAGAGAAAGTACTTGACAGCATGGGACTTCCCATGGGCTGTACTCACAACCCACATCCCACAGGTGCCCTTTTCTTTGAGACTTTCAGTCTAAAACTCCCTTCCCTAGGAAAACTACACCCCTTCACAAAAGAAGGCTCTCGTCCCTGGCCTGTCTGCCTTCCCAGTCCCTGTCTTGTGGTCTTATATTCTGGTTACAGGGGACACATGGAACACACGTATTTAGCTCCACTCCCTCACAAAATCCCATCATAACTGCAGAAGAGGGGATTTAAAACCAAAGGTATAAACCCACAGGGACAAATGGAATGCAGAGGAGAAAAACAACAGAATTCTGAAAACTAGAAACAGATTGGGTGAGCGGTGACAGCCTTATGAGTCCTGAAAAGGCTGAATCCTAAGCGAGCAGTGTGTAAAGCCAAGAAGCAACCCAATTTACATTGCAGAATCCCAAAAAGCAAAGAAATTGATTGCCTGGGGGTACCTCTGAAAATGGGAAGTGAAAGTGATGTTAAAAAAAGAATACTGGTTGCAAATCTGTTGGAGAAGCTGTTAGATTCCCAGCATCCCTACGCTCCTCTACAGTCAGGTGACTGTCTTTTACCTCTCTGCAGGAGACTGGAGGAGTAGTCTGAGCAGAGGATATAACAGAGGGGTCTCTGAACTGAAGGACAACAGGCACAGTGGAGGGCAGGGTACCAAGCTGAAAATGAAGGAGGGAATGGGGCGAGGATATAAGAAAACTTACACACCTAACTTGAGATGCCCAACCTTTTTCCCAGAATGTTCCCACCCACTTCTGGACTCCATGGGCAGCACATTTGAAAAACTTCTCCGGTGACTCCAGTCAACCTAAGAGAAGAAGATCTAAGGATACTGATATTGAGGATTCCCCAAGGATATGGCCCAGGCAGACCACCACCCAGTTCATGATGGGCAGCTCTGGTTCATGGCCCTAGGGTGTCAAGATCTGGGATTCCATCCCCACCAGGGCCAGGTGGGGAAATAGTTACTTGCAAAAGAGGGCAGAGCTTTGAAAACCATAGTGGCCTCCTTGGTGGTTCTTTAATCGGGGCTTGTAAGAGTTTCCATACCGTATCCTGATCTGATACTGGTCATAAGGGCTGAGGGCAGAGTTGCTTATAGCCTGAACAAGAAGAAACTTCTGTTATTCTGGGCTCCACTTGCAGTAGGCAGCTTTTCAGGCCACCCCAAAAATTGGTTGGGCCATCACACCCAACTGTAATATATATGCTTCACAAATCCAAAGAGATTCATCAAGTACTATATCTCTTTTTTAATACAGAGGGTAGAAATTTCAGTAACTTGTTCTTCACTTTAAAAGAGTTATCCCAATGGGGCTGGCCCCATGGTGTAGTGGTTAGGTTTGGCACAATCTGCTTCTGTGGCCTGGGGTTGCAGGTTTGGATCCTGGGTGTGGACCTACACCACTTGTCAGCCATGTTGTGGTGGTGACTCACATACAAAGTGGAGGAAGATTGGCACAGATATTACCTCAGGGCTAACTTCCTCAGCAAAATAATAATAATAATGATAATAGTAATAATAATCATATACAAATAGGGATATATCCCCCCTCCCAAATTATCATGGTAATAGATGTATATTAGGTGTCAGGCACTGTCCTGATTTGATTCAATAAGAAAGTGAATTCTGGAATAGCAGCTGCAATGGGTATCTCACAGTTTGAAGCTATTAGCCTGATGAAGTTAATGATAATCTACTGTCCTTCTCCCGAACCCACCCATCTTCTGCACCAGCTACACTGACCAGTTAAGTGGACATGTGACAGGAATCATCACTGCCGCATCTAAGTCTCTGTGGTAACACTAATCTCTACAGCTCCCCCAGAGATGGAATACTGCTGTCAATTTATTATTTTGGTAGGGAAGAGCTCCAGGAGCTGCTGCTTCTCCATTTCTTTCTTAACAGTCCTTACTTCACAGGTCAGCAAGGCAATGTGGGAATTCTATCAGTTTCTAAGGACATCTTTTCTAACTAGACATTTGAGAACTTGGGGAAACAATTATAGGAGGGACTTAAGGCTCCACTGGGCCAGTGGTGAGGCTGACTTAGGTCAAAACTCCATTGTTACTTGATCCTCATATGCTCCCACAATGACAAGTGGCCAACGACATTATGGGTATTCAGGAATCAGCGATAGCTAACAGCTAGCGTCCAATTGTTGCCAAAGTGTTTGTGTGGTTTCTCCAGTGTAGTTACCCAGATAAAATGGTATGAGTCCCTTTGGGGAAGGCCAGGAGTAAGACACACATTATGCACTTATAGGACTTTTATAAGCTCCCCCGCTCCTGGGTTCCCCATTATTCAACAGGCTTTAGATCTGTGAACTAGCCCAGGTCTAGCAATAGAATGCAGGGTTGCATTTCTGTCTTGATGGTATCTGTCTCCAAACCTGGAGAAATTTTGGCTCTCCAGATCAAGTAGGACTTTAGTGAGCTGCCATTTATCAGAGACCCTATCCACAAGTAAGCACCTCCTAAAATCTTGGTATGCATTGTGATTACTATAAATTGCAAGTGGGCCACTGTTAAAGGCTACTACTGGAAACACATCAACTCCCCTGGAAACAGGAAGTACACATCACTAGCATTCTTGACTTATGGGGAACACCTACTAAGTCACGTTTTAATGTTCTAGTACTTCTGTAACAAAGCATGTCTCAAGTCTTTGGTAAAGGGACCGTCTTCAGGGTTCTGCCCGGGACAGGTTGGGAAAAGGGACGACATATTTAGTAATTCATTCCAGAATTCTCGGAGTCTTGAATTCCCTTCTCCACATTATACAAAGGAATTTCTGTCATCTCAGCTTTTAGGATTGGCCAGTGTTATGTTCAGCTTTGTCTATTAAAACATGACCAGATGCCGGATCCAGAACATTAAATCTAAAAATCTGTGGTAGGTGCATCCATATCAATAAATACCACCAGACCTTCAATTACATCTTCTCTTCTTGACTGAACACCCTCAATATTTTCACATGAATTCCTCATACTTTTGCCAATAACTGTATAAGCCTATTTCTCTGGGTATTATTTGCTCCCTGGTATGATATGATGTACCCAAAATAAATCATGTGGTATTCTTTCCAAAAATACCTGAATCTAATCAAGCCTCTAGACCTAATTTCCAGTTTCCAGGTAGGTCAAAAGTGTGGAACTTTCTACCAAACAATTGGCTTAAGCCCCTCAAAAGTCAATGTTGTGGAAAACAGAAGTTAGGGGCATTGTTCCAAACTAAAAGAAACCAAATAGACATAATAACCAAATGCAATGCATAAACCTAGATTGGATTTTTTAAAAAGCAACAAGAAATTTTTGTGATAACTGGGAAAAAATTGAAAATAGACTGACTTGTAATATGAAATTATTGTTTTCATTGGTATGAAAATGGTGTTAGGATTATATAGGAGCGTATCATTCTTAGGGGGCACATGCTCACATATTTAGGGATGAAGCATTACTATGTCTGCAAAATACTTTCAAATGATATAGTGAAAAATGTGTTCAACAATAAGTTTGTGAGATTCCTCTATGTGGTTGTATATAACCATAGTTTGATAATTTCTATTACTGTTTAGCATTCTATCATATGAATACACCACCACTTATTTATCCATTTTTCTGCAGATGGACATTTGGATTTCTGGTTTGAAGCTATTATGAGTAATGCTTCCTTCCATGAACATTCTTGTCTCTTAATGCTTACATACATGCATTTCTATTTGGTATATACCTAGGAGCAGAATTGCTGGGCCACAGGTATATCTATCTAGCAACCTTAATAGATAATACTAAACCATTCTCCAAAGTAGTCGTATCAATTTGCACTCCCACCAGTTGTATATAAGAGCTCCCACTGGGGCCGGCCCAGTGGCACAGAGGTTAAGTTCGCACGTTCTGCTTCAGCAGCCCGAGGTTCACCAGTTCAGATCCCAGGTGTGGACATGGCACCGCTTGGCAAGCCATGCTGTGGCAGGCATCCAACATATAAAGTAGAGGATGATGGGCATGGATGTGAGCTCAGGGCCAGTATTCCTCAGCAAAAAGAGGAAGATTGGCAGCCGATGTTAGCTCAGGGCTAATCTTCCTAAAAAAAACAAAAAAGAGCCCCCATTTCTCCACATTCTTGTCAACACTTGGATTATCTTTTTCCATTTTGGCCATTCTGGTAGGTGTTTAGTGATGTCTCATTGTGGTTTTTATCTGTATTTCCCCCATTACTAACGAGATTGGTCATCTCTTCATATAATTGTTAGTCATTTGGGCATCCTCTTGAAGTGCCTGGTCAGGTCTCCATTGACTATTTTTCTATTAGGTTGTCTTTTCTTATTTTGCAGTTCTTCATATTCTGGACACAGCCCTTTATCATATGTGTTTTGAGTATTTTCTCTTATTCAGTGACGTCTTTCCACTCTCTTGACAGAATCACTTGATAAACAGTTCTTACTTTTAATCTAGTCAACTTTATCAATCTTTTCCTTTATGATTAGTACTTTTTAACTCCTGTTTCAGCCTTCCCTCCCACCATGGTCATGAAGATATTCTCTCATATTCTCTTTTAGGAGCTTTATCATTTTGCATTTCACATTTAGACCTGCAATCCATCTAGCATTCACTTTTGTTATGGTATGAGGTAGGGGGTCAACTTTTACTTTTTTCTGTACGTATATCTAGTGTCCCAACATGCTTTATTAGAAAGACTTCCTTTAATCCACTGCTCTGCATTGCCACTTTCATAAATCAATATGTGTTGGGGGATGTTTCTGGGTTCTGTATTCTGTTGGTCTCTATGTTTATCCTGCACCAATTCCACACTCTTAATTATTCTAGTTTCATAATAAATCTTAAAATCTGGTAGTGTAATCTCTCCAACTTTGTTCATCCTATTTCCAAAATTGTCATGGCTTTTCTAGATCCTTTGCATCTCTGTATAAATTTTAGAGTCAGCTTGTCAGTTTCTACAAAAAAGCCTGGTGGAAATTTCTTATGCACTGATGGTGAATTGTCTCTTTCTTCCTGAAGTTCTATCAATTTTTGCTTTATTTATTTTGAGGCTTTAAAAAATGCCTACTGGTTTAGAATTATAATATTTTCCTTGTGAATTGAACCTTTATTACACAGAAATCCTGTTTCTAATAATGCTTTCTGCCTTAAAGTCTATTTTGTGAATATAGTGATCACTGCTTACTTTTGATTAGTATTTGCCTAATCTTTGTCTTTCCATTCTTTTAAACTTTTTGCCGTCCTTATGCTTCAGGCAAGACTCAGAGAGACTTTCAGTCAAGGACATTCCAAAGGATTTACTTCAGGTGAAGGAAAGTGATCTTAGAAGAACAGTCTGAGATGCAAGGAGTGGATTTTAAAATTCCAATCTGACAATCTCAATAGTTTAACTGTATTTATTCCATTTATACTTATTGTATTTTAGAGTACTTAGACTTGTTTCAAACATATTACTTTTAAATTCTATTGTTTTCCACTTTTCAATGCTTATTTTTAAAATTCTTACCTTGCCTTTTTCTTGAGGGAGATGACTAATATTTTTGCTTATTTGCATTTTCTTATTCCAAAGTTTTCCTCTTCATCAGTTTGTAATTTACACACTATTTTTATTCTCAAGAATAGAATATTCTTAAAATCTTATCATGTATATTTAATGTAATAGAGCCTGTTTCTCTACTTTTTCAGCTCCTTCCATCCACTCCTCAACCCACCATAATCTGGCCTCTGGCCCCACCACTCCACTAAAACTGCTTTTTGAAGAAGTTTCCAAATGCTGAATTCAACAGTTCTTTTATCAGTTTATATGTCACTGGATTTCCCTGCTAATTTGACATTTGTGATCATCCCTCCTTCTTGATATTCTAGTCCGTGGGGTTCCCTGACATTGCACTTCCCCAGAGTTTCCTTGTTTGTTCTGCTTTCCATCTCTTTGACTATTACTCCTCATCCCCACTCCACCCCTCTCCTGCTTAGGCCTTTCGCCCTTAACTCCTATTAAAGATGAATATTTCCCCCAAAGTTCTGTCCCCAGCCTGCTACTCTTATTTTAAAATTCACCCCTTGTCATCCCATCCATTCCCATGGAATCAATTACCACCTCCAAGGGGCTGACTCTCAAGTTCATTTCTCCATCCCGGCCTCTTCCTTGAACCTCAGACTCCTAAATCCCTTTCCAGCTGATCAACCAGACCTGGCTACATCACAGGGACCACACATTCAACATGCCTAAAACCAAACTCCTAATTTTACACAGATTCTCCCCTCCTAGAGAGAAAAGCCAGTTTCTCCTCTTCCTATAAATTCTCTCTCACACAAGCTAGAAATACATGAGATTTCTTTAACACCTGCCTCTCCCCGCCTCGATCCCACATCTCATCCATTACTGAGACCGCCCAACTCTACCTCCTAAAATATTTTTTCTGGTTGTTTTTCCCAAATAGTATTCTATAGTTAATAGGTATTCCATAAAAATGAATTCCATGGAAAAATAAGTCTTGGTAAATCCTAGAAAACCACGAAAAAAGTCTTTCCTCAAGAGAATGAGAAGACAAGCCGCAGACTGGAAAAAAATATTTGCAAAAGACACATCAGATAAAGGACTATTATCCAAAATATACAAAGAACTCTTGAAACTCAACAGTAAGAAAACAAACAATCTGATTTAAAAAATGGGCAAAGACCTGAACAGGCTCCTCCCCAAAGAAGGTACACAGAGGGCACGGAACCACATGAGAAGGTGTTCAACATCATGTAATTAGGGAATTGCAAATTAAAACAATAAGATACCACAACACACCTATTAGAATGGCCAAAATCCAAAACACTGAAAACACGAAATGCTAGTGAGGATGTGGAGCAACAGGGACACTCATTCATTGCTGGTGGGAATGCAAAATGGCACAGCCACTTTGGAAGACAGTTTGGCAGGTTCTTACAAAACTAAATACACTCTTATCATATGATCCAGCAACCACATTCCTTGGTATTTACCCAAATGAATTGGAAACTTATGTCCATACAAAAATCTGCACACGGATGTTTACAGCAACTTTATTTATAATTGCCAAAACTTGGAAGCAGGCAACATGTCCTTCAGTAAGTGAATGATGGAACTGTGGCACATCCAGACAACGGAATAGTATTTGGTGCTAAAAAACAAATGAGCTCCCAAACCGTGAAAAGACATGAATGAATATTAAACGCATACTGATAAGTGAAAGAAGCCAATCTGAAAAGGCTACATACTGTATGATCCCAACTATACAACATTCTGAAAAAGGCAAAACTGTGGACACAGTAAAAAAAAAATAAGTCGTTGGCAGGGGCTAGAGGAGAGGGAAGGATGAAAAGGCAGAGCACAGGGGGTTTTTTAAGGGAGTGAAACTATTCTGTATGGTGGCTACATGTCATTATACATTTGTCAAAATCCCAGAGAACATACACCACCAAGAGTGAACCCTAGTGTAAATTATGGATTTGGGGTAATGATGTGTCAGTGCAGGTTCATCAGCTGTAACAAACGTGGCACTGTGGTGCAGAATGTCAACAGTAGTGGAGGTTGTGTGTGGAGGGGGAGGGATGATGGGGGAATACGGGAACTCTCTGTACTTTCCCCTCCATTTTGCCCTGAACCTAAAACTACTCTAAAAAATAGTCTATTAATCAAAAAAAACAAAAAAGCCTTTACCATAGAACTTTTCAGAGCCCTTACTATGTGAATATTATATTCTAGATGTACAAGAGGTGACACAATGTGCAGTCTTTCCAAACTTATTTTAGCATTTTTGTGTTCCATACAAAATGTTCCAAACTTATTTTAGCATCTCCCGAGCCTCATAAGCAGTTCATGAATTGCTGCTCTCAGCCACTCCATTCTCCTCTGCCCCTCCTATCATGGCCCTTGCTCAGCTCTTGCTGCCTCTCTGGTATCCTAATTCTGGTCTTGCTCCCTCATACACGTTGTTCTCAGCAATGCAAGAGTGAGCTGCCTAAAACTCAAATCTGACCACGTCACGCCACTGTTTACAAAGATTGAGGCTAAACTCCTTCCTAGGGTAGAGGAAGCCCCCATGATCTGGCCTGACCCCGCCTCAGCCTCACCTCTCACCACACCCTGACTTATATCATCCCTTAGAAACACTGAACTGCGTGTGCTTCCCCAAACATTCTGTGCTCTTGCAGGTCTCTCTCTCTCAGTTCACATGGTACTGTCTGGAATACTCTTCTCCCCACCCCCACCCCACCTACTGGTTAACTCCTACCTCTCCTCCAAGACTCAGTTCAAGTGCCACTGTCCTTAGGAAGGCTCGCTGCCAGGGTCAGGTGCCCCCAGCTCCCATAATACCCTGCATAAGATTCTAAGTCTGTTGCCCCACAAGACTGTGAGCTTCTCAGGAGCAGGGAGGATGTCAGATTCATCTTTTCTTATCTGTTCTTCCCAAATTCTAAAAGCTGATGGGCCCCAAGGCCCAGTCCTCTTCTCTTTCTCCTTAGGTGACTTCATCCAGTCTCACATACCATCCATACCCTGATGACTCCCAGATCGACACCTCCAGTCAAACAATTTCCAGGGCAGACACTTACACTTGCTCTCCTCTTTTTCCATTCTCCACACATGGGCTGCTTATTCAGGTCTCATTTCAAATGTAACTTTCTGACTAATCCATCTAAACGGTCCCATACCCACTCTCTCCCCTTAACCTACCTTAACCTGTATTATTACTATCTGAAATTAAATGACTGATTTACTTGTTTATTGCCCATCTCTTCTACCACACTATCCCGTGAGATTGGGGAGTTTTGATTCATTGCTTTATTCCAGAGCCTAAGACAGTGTTTGGCACATTGTACACACATTACATAATTGTTGAATGAATTAATGCCTACCATAGGTCTGGCATACAATACTTGCTAACATTTGAGTATTAAGTGCCCAATATTATGCTAAATGCAACACAGGAATTGTTTCATTTTTACCTTAAGTACCAGCATTACCCCAATTTTACACTGACACCTGGGGGTGTGGGAGCTTGCCCAGGTCACAAAGTAAGAAAGGATATGAATACTGGCAGCCTGATCCAGAGCTCACTTTCTTAGGCACTGTGCGATCCTCTCACTTACGTCTCAAGTATTTAAAGGAGAACTCAAAGGAAGGCAGGAAGGGGGCTGTCTCCGCTTCTCCATCTATTGGGGGGGCGTGCTTCAAGTTTCCATCTTCTGAGACTCTAGCACGTGCAGATCTCCACGGTCCATCAGCTCACAACTCTAGACACCCCTGGAGAAAGGCCCCCTTTTGGACTGCCGGAGCGTGGGCCTGGCCCTTGGGTAGGCCCAGGATGGAATTTTTTTAAATACAGAAAGGGAGGGAACTGCCCCTGGAAAGCAGAACAACTGGTGTAAATCACCCTCCTCCAAGAGTGACACACAGTAAATCAAGCAAACAGTCCTTCCCTGCAATGTTTATTCAGGAATTGACACACACACGGGAGAAAGGCAACCAGGAACTGTGGTTCCCACAGGGGAAATCTTTTAAGCAAAGTTGTCTTGTTTTAATTTTCCAGTGGGGTGAACAATGACTGAGAGGAAAGGTGGCCAGGCGCGCTCCCTCACACACCTGGAACAGGTGGGGAAGCAGAGCAGCCGGGACACACAGGCATGAAAGAGTGATCGGCAGCCTGGGAGAGGGGAAACGAGAGAACCATCGATGAGACTGCAATTTTTTTGACTATAAGAAGAACTGACAACAGTTTTTAGGCTGTTGATAAATTAACTCCTCTCTGTTGCAAACCTAAAACTAAGAAACAAAAACAAAAACACCCAAAGCAGATGGGGAGAGAGAGAGGGCGGAATCCACACATATATGCACAAGCAGGACACTCGTTAAGGTCTGCATTCCCACTGGAGGGGCTGGTCCTCCAGCCTCGGGGCCAGATCCTACTGGAGGCAGGACAGAGGTGGGGAAAGGGCGTGTGGGACCTTCATAAAGTCTTTGGTGCTAACAAGGCTGACCGAAGCAGCAAGTCCTGAAGCCTCAGGATCCAGAAAACAATTCGGGGCAAAGCAGAGTAGTATTTTTGCTCATTCTCATAGGAGGAGGTTGCCTCACCCCAGGGGTAGGGCCAACCTGATCTGATATCCATGGAGAATTTAATTTGATTTCAGAACTTTCTTCATTCCCATAAATCATGCGAGCATGATGCCTCCCTCTTCAACCAATAATTTAAATATGTAGAAATAGCTTATAGAAGTACCTCCAAACCCTCCCCTCTTTGCCTAAAACAAAACACCTACAGACCTTTCTGAGAGTCTGACAGGAGGTTTAACCTTGTGGGAAAGGTACTCAAAGGTGTGCACATTTCTCCCGCAGTTTAAGTGCCTTCTGCCAACAATTTCTAAGGTGCTGGTGCCAGGAGAAGACTGGGGCTGAGGCTGGGGAGGAGGTCAGGACGGCTGGGGGACATGTACAACATAAAGCAACAGAGAGGTGTGCGTGTTCGGCAAGTGGCTGGGCTGGGCGGAGTGCCGAACCCCAAGTGACGGATTGAGCAATTTCTAAACCAAACAGAGATTGGTAGGAAAAGGGGATGGGGCTGGGGGAGTAGGGTAAAGAGGAAAACCGGGGAGAGAGGGAGCTGAGGAGTGGCAGCCATACGGGTGTCCTGTTTTTATTTCCACATCTGAGGGCTGAGAGTCTGGTTTGCTGCCTGTCCGTTCCCGCCATTCATCGACTGTCCATAGCTCAGCATGCCATTGGCTCCACAGAAGTTCATCCCGGCCATCTGCTGGGTCATCTGAAAGGGAGAGAGGAGACTTTGAGGCCAGGCTGTGGGCATGCAGCCAGTTCGTGCAAAAGGCAGGGTAGGAGTCCTTCCGGCTGTGGGGAGAGGAGAATCAGACAAAGGGAAACCACTGTGGTATATGACGGCGCTGAACCCGGTTAGATCACTTCAAGGACACCAGAGCACAGAAAGGAAGGACTTTCCAGAAGGAAGATGTAGACAGAGACCAATGCTCTGGGAGGGAAGGAAGGAATCCTGGACTAGTCAACATAAAAGCAGCAGGAGAAGTTATTATCTTTTTCCTTGCCAGTCTCTCATCCTAAATAGCAGGGCCTATCGCTAACTTGCTGTAGCCAACCCTGAGTATAAAGAGAAGCCCCCAGGCCAGCGCTCCCGTCATCTCCCGCAGAGAGTTATTACTGTCAGCCTGAGTGAAAGTGCTTATGCACGCTCAAGCAGGACAAAAAGCAAGAGAAAGAAACTGAGCTGCTCAGAGCGAACAAAGGCAGGCAAAAAAAAAGACCAATGGGGCTTCAGTGTATAAGAAGGGAAGCTCCTGGGAGAAAAGTTAGTGGAACAAGGCCTGGGTGGGGGCTGGGGCCTCTTTATGAATTAGATTGAAAGACTGGCCTCTGGCAGTGAACAGAAGAAACAATTTATCACAGAAAAAGGCCTTAAATTTTCCCAAGCCTGGTATACTTTCCGTATAAGTTCTTTTTCTTTAGGAGAAGGTCTATTTTATTTCTACCAACTTTTAAAGAAAATTTCAAGCTTACAGAAAAGTTGAAAAAGTAGTACAATGAAACTTATATAACCCTTCCTTAAATTCACCAATTGTTAACATTTTGCCATATTTTATAAACTTTAAAAAAATTTTTGATGAGCATTGAAAATTACAGATCTTGTGACATTTCACCCCTTAATCAGGAGGCATCTCTTAAGAAAGAACAGTTTCCTAGAACCACAATACAATTAACATGTTCAAGAAATTTAACATTAATACAATATCCTAAAATACATGTCATTTTCATATCTCCTTAGTCTCCTTTAATCTGGTACAGTTCCACCACCACTATCTTCTTTTTTTCCTGACATTGTTTTAAGAATCCAGGCCAGTTATTTTGCAGAAAATCCTTCAGTTTGGATTTATCTCATGTTTTCTCATGATTGGATCCAAGTTAAATATTTTTGGCAAGAATTCTATGTAAGAGATATTGTGTCCTTCTCAGTACAAGATACCAGGAAGCACATGATATTGATTTGTCCCATTGTTGGGAATTTTATGTTTATCACTTGGCTAAGGTATTATCCATCACGTTTTTTTCATTATAATTAATGTCATCTGAGGGGTCCTTCTTTGAGAATGTGTGACTACCCTGTTCTTTCTACAATTATGAGTCATCATTCTTCTGTCAAGAAGGCTTTCCCTCCCTCTATTCCACATCCATCTTTTAAAAATATCACTGTGGACTCATGGATTTTTTTTCCTTCAGTGTGCTATAATCCATTAGTGTCATTCTTTTTGATCTTCAAATTGTCCCATATTTGGACAGCGGGAGCCTGCAGGAGTTGGCTCATGTGGCCTTTTGACATGTTCCAATCAGTTTTATAACACTTCATTACTTATATAAATAAACATGAAAGAATAAAAATAAGTGAATTAAAATCCCAAGTATGAAAGCTGGAAAAAGGAGATCAAAGTGAGTGAAGATAACCCAGAAATTGAGGTAGAAAACAGAAAAATGTAGAACTAGTAAATAAATCAAAACGCTGTTTTAAAAAAAATAAGTAAAATAGACGGACCACTAGCTAACTTAAATGAAAAAGCGGAGAGGGGAAAGGCGAGCACAAACATACAAAATAAGAAACAACAAGGGAGGGGCCGGCCTGGTGGCGCAGCGGTTAAGTTTGCACATTCTGCTTCGGTGGCCCGGGGTTCACCAGTTCAGATCCCAGGTGCGGACATGGCACTGATTGGCAAGCCATGCTGTGGTAGGCGTCCCACATATAAAGTAGAGGAAGATGGGCATGGATGTTAGCTCAGGGCCAGTCTTCCTCAGCAAAAAGAGGAGGATTGGCAGCAGATGTCATGTCAAGGCTAATCTTCAAAAAAAAGAAATGACAAGGGAAAAACAACCGCTGAAACAGGAAACTAAAAAATCATGAGCCTGCTTGGCACAACTTTTGAGAAAGGAATTTGAAAACCTAGGTAAACTGGATAATCTAGGTAAACAGAGCTTTCCAAAACTGACTTCCACAGAAGACACAGAGAAAGCTACCAAAGAATTACTATAGAAAAAAGCAAAAGGACCATACAATTTCATATGGTAATTCTACCAAATCTCCAAAGATCAATACTACATAAATTGTTCCAGACCACAGAAAAAGGAAAACATGAAATTTTTTTGTTTTTAAGATCGGTACCTGAGCTAACAACTGTGGCCAATCTTTTGTTTTTTCTGCTTTTTATCTCCCCAAATCCCCCGTGGTACATAGTTGTATATCTTAGTTGCAGGTCCTTCTAGTTGTGGCATATGGGACGCTGCCTCAATGTGGCCTGACAAGCGGTGCCATGTCCGCACCCAGGATCTGAACCCTGGGCCACCACAGTGAAGCGCATGAACTTAACCACTCGGCCACGGGGCTGGCCCCGAAAATATTTTTTATAAAGCAATTATAATCTTGATACGTAAACCTGACAAAGACTGCCCGTGCATGCACTCGTGTGGGTGTGCACACACACCATGTGTCTGGTATTCCTCTGCCTATCTCTTTATTTTCCAACTTTGAATCACTTTGTTTCAGCTGTATTTTTTGTATCTAGTATAAAATCAGGCATTACTTTGTGAGCCAATTTGAACTTCGTTTTCTTTTAATGGAAGAGCTGCTTATTGCTATGACTGATATGTTTGATCTCAATTCCATCATATTATATTTTTATTGTTTTATTATATTTGCTGTACTTCATATGTCTTCTATTTTGTTGTAAAAAAATTCCTTTGGTATTCATGAAGTTCCATATTTTTGTTCTAGTGATGACCTTTACTAATACTTTCCGTCTTTGATCTCATTTATTCCGTTCCCAAGCTTCTACCATTTGGTTTGTGAGCTTATTACGTCCTTTGACTTCCACCTATTTCCTCTGCAACAATTTATTCTACTTTCCCCTTTTCTTCTCCTTTCTCCTCCCATTACTTTCAGTTGTATCGTATTTTAGTTGTTTGTCAAAATACAACATATGTTCTTCCACCCTTGTCATTACCTTTGTTTTAGTCAGATTCTCAATTAAACATTCACTCACCATCAGTCCTTTTGCCAAAATGTCCCCAGTCCTTAGATGGATGCAGCTTATCTTCAGGTAGATGCCTCAGGAAAGGCTTGTACGTATGATATTCTCTGATTTCCTGCATATTTAAGATTTCTTTTATAGCCTTGATACCTAAAGGATAACTTGGCTGACTATGAAATCTCGTCTCACATGCACCTGAGTGTCCTGAAAATACTATTGCCATTGTTCTCTTTTTGTATGTTGTTGTTAGGAAGTCTGATGTCAACCTGAGTGTTGTTTTTTCTTTGGAAATGACAGATTTGGGGGGAGGAGAGATGAGGAGAGGGCTGGTGCCCTGAGAATTTTCCTTGTTCTATGAAGTCCAAAAAGTTTACTGGGATATGTTAGAGTTGACCATTTTGGGTCAATTTTTACAGATACACAGTGGCTTCTTTCAATATTATATTAAAGTCTTTTATTTCTAGGAGATTTTCTTGTATTAGAGTTTTAAATAGTTTAATTCTCTTCCACTATGTTGTTTTTCTTCATTGGGAGTCTCCAAATATAATTGTGTTAGGCCTTCTTTGCCTAATTTCCATCTTACTTTCTCTCTGATTCCTTTTACTGTTTTCTATATTTAGTTTTCATTCTCTTAGCTGTTTCATGCCTTTCTTCAATGCCAAATATATCTCAGTTGACTCTATTCTCCTTTGGCCAACTTGTAATTCAGTCTTCATTTCTAAGATAATTGTGTCTTTTTAAAATTTCTTTCCTCAGTTTACCAAACTTTCATTTCACAATCTCCAGCTTTTTGTCCATGTTGGTTCTAAGTTTTTGAATTTCTGATTCAAGCTGTTTTGTCTTATCTGCAGTTGTTTGTTAAAGCACATTTAATTCACATTGGTGGACTGTGTAACAGTTTTCTTCTGCTTCACGACTGTTTTTTGGTGGAGAATTTTCATTTCCTGAAATGTTTTGATTTTCATTTTCTATTTTCTTCTCATAGTAGTGTTGTGTGAGTGTTGTCTGCCACTTTCTGTTTACTTTGTAGTGCCTTATTTTTCTGAATCAGCGATAACACAGGCAGGTGTGAGAGTTTTGGGATGCTTACTAGATTTCTTAGTTCAAGAGCGCCCTCTTCTGTTAGTATAGTGAAATGATGGGGGTGTATCTTCTGATTTTGTGATTCTCTATTCCACTTCTCATTTATTTTCCCTTTACTACCAGGTCTCCAAACAACACCTTCTCCTTCTAATTCAACCCCATTTCCCCTAGAAGCAATGCTTTTCCAAGGCTATCACCTACAATCCTATATATTTCAATCCTTTTTTTTGATTCTCCAAGTAACCGTTACTGGTTCTAACCTGCCAGGTCTCAGACCTCTTAGCATATCTCCAATCAGGGTAGGTCTTCACTTTCTAGGGAGTGATTTTATCTGTGTTCTGTCACTTCTAGCCTCCTGCTCCCTCTCCTCTTTTCACAGTCTCCCTGGGATGCTGACTCTGCTGGATTTAGGTGCCATGTAATCTGAAGTCTGTAGTATTTTCTACTAGATGCAGTAGTCGTGGATTGCATATGGGTGGTTTTATCTGCACTCCTATTTTATCTGTACAGGTTTTTGTTTTTTTCTCGATGAATGTGTGGAGAAATTTAGATTTAGGCAGTTACTCTCATTCTACAGGAACCCAGAATTCCTCAGATATTCTGACATTAGATAGACCTTCTAGGGAAAAAAAGCAAACCTAAGAATGTCTCTGGCATTATCTCATTTACTTTCAGGATTCAAAGGATAAGAGACAGACATAAGGTGGAAGAAAAAGTGCCAAAACTCTCGTCCTGAGTAAAATGGGATAGCTTACCTGAGTAAGGTTCCATTGCAGCTGCTGAGCTGGCTGAACCCCATACATAGTCTGGGGCATAGCTGCCATGCCTGCCATGTAGCCAGCCTGCTGAGTGGTCATCATCCCATTTGGTACACCCATCATTGATGCCTGCATGCCACCCATATAGCCTGCAGGCATGGCCATGGGGGCAACCATCCCAGAGGCTCCAGGCTGCGGTACCATGCCTACTGGTGGGGGCATCATGCTCCCCATTATGCTGTTCGGAGGTGTGACCCCAGGGAAGCTGGGGTAGGCTGTGGGATATGCCATCTGAGCAGGAGCCATGAACATTGCTGCCGAGAAAACACACATACAGTTCTGTTAGAGAGGAAACCACACAAAATCAGTCCAAACTCCCACTGGCTACTCCTTTCTAGCTAGAATTTCTCAGGACTACTCAACCTAGAATGCTCTTTTACACAGAAAAACTGTTAGATTTCCTCTAAGACTTGCAGTGGCTTATCAAGGGGCCGCTGGCCTAGCCACTTCCCTTTAGACTTTGCGGAGGTGTGAAACCAGACCCCAAGTATGGCTCTGAGTTCTAGCTATCTGCAGATATTTTGTGGCTTCACAAGAAATATCATGTTCAGGCTTGTCTGCAGTATGACATCCTGGCCCCCAAAGCAAGTGCCCCCATTTTAACAAATAATTCCTGCATGTAAGTCCTCGCATCTCTATCTGGCATATTGCCAGGACCCCCATGAACTCTACCTTGGGCAGGCATTTGAGGCGTCTGGGATCCATACAGCGAAAGGATGGAGTCTTTAGAAAGCTGTTTCTTGCCCGTTTCTTCTGATTTGCTCCCTGGCTCCGGAAACAGGTTCAGGTTTTCAGGAACAGAGCCAGCACTCCCTGCGGTTGGCATGGAACCCACAACCTTACGGCAAAGAGGGCAGAGGGCAAATTGGAATGGTCCTCATGGGATCTCTGCAAGGACCGCCCTCATCTCTCTGCGGCTTCTAACATTCGCAGTAAGGATTCACGGCTCAAGCGAATCGCGTCCTGACATTTTCACGATACAAATATCTGAAAACACCTGATAGTTAAGCTCTGGTACAATTCTTGGTCCTTTGGCAAAACAACATGATTTGGCGAAAAACAAACAAAGAAATAAAAACAACCTACAAATGATGCAGCCAGAGAGAACTGAGTTTAGATCCCAGAGCAGCCATTTACTGGTTGCATAATGAGAGGCTAAGTCATATAACTTTTCTGAACTAATGTTTCACCTATTAAATATCCATTTTGCAGGGTTGTGGTGAATATTTTAAATTATAAATGAAACATACAAAATCACCTAGCACCGTGCCTGGTACATTGCAGGTATTCCACAGATGGTAGCCATTAAAAGTTTCAAGTCTTTCATAGCTACAAGTTCTCTGGCAATAACTCAGGCTGAAGAGCTGACCCGAAGTATCAGCCTTTATAATTTGTCACACCTTCAACAGAAGCCCACTCTTTTTGGGCAGGAAACAAAATGGAATGAATAGTAATCTTAGGCTGTATCAGAGATGACACAGTGTTCAGGGAAGAATCAAGAAAATCAAAGTCCAATTCTACCAAGGAAGCATGACTTGGGTCCATGATTAGGTTATCAAAATCACCCTTTTCAGAATGCTCTCTAATCCTCTAAAGGAACCCACAAGACTCACCTTTCTGGAAACCGAAGAAGAGGGGGACGGAACAGAGGCCAAAAGATCTAAATCCTTCTCTAGGGTATTGCTGGTCTTACTATTTGCAGCGGAGCAGGACACAGGAGCATCTGGAAAGAGAGATCACAGTTAAAATGGAGCGCTGCTCATTAAGCCCATGCCTTCCTCCTATTCTGGACATGAAGCAGACAGGGAAGGCCCACATGCTCCATCATGGACCTGGAAATCTTGACTTTTCTGGAACCATCTAGCTTGGATGGGGCATCTAAAAGGAGGCCTCACCCCACATTCCCAAGAGCACGCTGGAGAAGCCTGTAGCCCAGCCATCAGGCCCAGGACAGCAACAGCCCAGGCCTGGAGGCTGCATCAGCCCCACAGCAAGGGGGCTGGCTGGCTCCCTGCTGGCTATTTGAGGGGCAAAGCTGCGTAGGATTCATTTTCAGAGAGAAATGAAAGGTATAGAAATTAGAAGCCTAAGTAGCCAACAGCCTAAATCAGCGGAAATGGGCTGAAACAAAGGACAGCCAGCGGTACTGTGAAAGGTTCAGACTAGACTCTGTTTCTGACAGGGGCAGAATCACTAGCTCAGGGTTTCAAAGGTTTGGGGGAAAATGACCACAAGGTAATAGGCCATCTCAGAAACAGGTCTCACCTGAAAAATGAGAAGGACGGGGGCAGGGCTCACAGGCGCTGGCTTAGTAAACTTGCTAACGTTTAATGAGTGCAGGCACGAGGCTAAGAGTTTTAGAGGCATTATCTCCTTTCGTCCTTCCAACGACACCTCTGAAGTAGACTCTTATCACCCTCACTGCACAGATTAGGAAAGCAATGTTCAGAGAATGAGGAAGCTACCCCGGGTCACACAGATAGCAAGTGGCAGAGCTGGGACTCTGGCTCCAAAGGCCATGTTCTTAACCACAACATTTTACTGTCGCTCTGAAAAATCTCACCATAAACACTTCCTGAGAACAACTGCTCAGATGTAAAACAACAGGAAGAACAAGAGAGAACAATCTTAGTGACGAAGACACAAACTGAAGACTCTTGTCTCTGCCTATCCTCCCAGGGTCACAGAGAATTCATCAAAATTTGTAAGATTATGGGAGTGAAAAATTCTAACTCTTACCAAGGCCCAACAAATCCATGACAGGTGCTGTGGATTTCGGGGAGCTCTTCCGAGGTAGCTGTGGATCCTCTTTTTTCTGTGGCTAAGGTGAAAATATGTTATAGAAAGAAATAAGCAGGTGTTTTTGAAGGCTTTTCCCCCCTCTCCATTGTAAAGCCACAGGTATTCCAGTGGCATGGTTGCTGTTATTCAGAGACAAGACTCAGGAAGCGTCAGGTGAAAGAATCAAGTCAGGAGGCACGAGGGCATAAATCAAACCTAAAGTGAAAAACAAAGATATCATCTGTGCCTGTCTGGCTTTCTGAAGAGACAGATCTTTCTGAAACCGAGACAACCACAGATCGGGGGATCCCACAGAAGTAGCAGTTTTTGGTCCCAGGAAAAGCCAAGACTAAAGGTAGGTGTCTGATGGTACAAGAGCCGAGAGCCAACAAATCTCCCAGTGACTATAAAACCTTTAATACCAAAAGGGAGATCAGTAAAGACCACCTAATTCACTCTGCCAAATCACTGATGACTGCGATCTGTGGACGATTCAAAATGATGATAAAAGGCGCTTCCTTAAGCAAATAGCAAAAAGTCCCCTCTCCCAAGATTCCAAGCTCTGATATTAGACTATCTACTACTACAGCCACAGTGTGTCCTGTGGAAAAAGAAAGCTGTCTACTTCAGTATGATAGAGCAAGAATACAAAGAAGGGATTGTTTAAAATGGATTAGTATGGCCTGGCTTCTGGACTGTTCTTAACTGCAACAGGAAGATGAGGTACAGAAAGTCTAACGAGAGAAGGACAACGTAGCATCTGCTCAGAAGGTGTCACACAGCCCTGGCACTCTGGCATGGAGCGTGCCTCTTGCTCAGATGGGGCAGATGCAGGTCCCAAGCTCCCATGTGGCCCCCAAGAGAAGTGTTACAGAGCGGATTAGGCAGCAAGAAGGCGATGGGAAAGCAGCACAAACGGCAGCAGCTGATCTCATCTAAACATGGACCCTCCCTCCCCCTTGAGCCCCAGGTGCCGTGCTGCAGTACGCTATCAACCCCACACCCCCTCCCCTCCACACACACCAACACACTCGAGGCCATCCACACAGTGCAAATCCTGGCCCACTTACCATTTTAACTTTCTCAAAAACAACAGGTTCCATTTTTTTCTCTGGAGCTGGTTCATTCCCTCTTTTCCACTTGTCATCTTTTTCTTTCTATAATGATTTAATAAAACAAGACAAAAAACACAGGCCCCAGGGTGACTAACAGTTCGATAAATTATAATTCCACATGTCTAAAAAGGACACAAAAAGTCCCTATTGAATTTGATGCAGGAGTCTGATGAACTTGAGGGTTTCTTGGGGTGGGGCATGAGAGCTGGCCTCTTCCACATTAGCCTCAATGCCATAAGAGACATCTTTCAAATGTCTGAAGCACCTGCCCTCCTTGTTCTGGAAATGTGCGGTCTGGGCTATCTACAGAGGTTGACGTTTCCCCAGTTTGCTGCCTTTTTTTGACGCAACTTTAACTTGCTCATTCTTTGAGGGGTTCCCCCTCATCTTGCTACACCAGTCAATAAGTTCATGTTCATCTTACTCAGCAGATCCTTTGTGATTTTATAAATTCAATCATAAGTTCTTTCCATCTTCATCTCCTTTTTAAAAATCAAAAAATAAACTGTAATTTCAAGCTTAAAGATTAGGGGGAAAATCAAGGAAATAA
Source organism: Equus caballus (assembly GCF_041296265.1). Taxonomy (NCBI): domain Eukaryota; kingdom Metazoa; phylum Chordata; class Mammalia; order Perissodactyla; family Equidae; genus Equus; species Equus caballus. The sequence continues at coordinate 17,699,490 of NC_091685.1, forward strand.
GGCAAAAAGGAGAAAAAGGATTAAAGTATCCCTTTTAGGGTATCTGAGTGAGTTGCCTGTATAAAACCAAAAAGCACATCAAAAATAAAATATTAGAAAGTCTCTCTCAGTTTTTGTTACTTTCAGAGGCAGTTTCATAAGACTTTCACTGATTATAATGTTATTGGTCACATTTTTGACATCAAATATCTAAATGCAAAACAGAACCCCAAAGTGAACTTAAGAACACAGGCATATAAAAGGAAGTATAGCATATATATGAAAAAATGGTCAGCCTTGCTAATGATCAAAAAGCGAAATTTAAAGTGCATTTTAGGAGGAGAAAGAGCTTAATAATAATACCTAATGTTGGTAGGGATGAGGTAAAACCAGCACTCTTATACGCTGAGAAGACAGCGTAAAACAGTACACCTTCTAGAAAGCATATTGGCAAAAGTATGAAGAGACAAATACTGAAACCTTTTGACCTAGATAATATCTTATCTCGTAATATATTTTAAGAAAGTAATCCAAAATATGTAAAGGGTTATATCCACCAAGAAGCTCATCCCACAATTCTTTATGCTGAACAAAAACTTAAACAACCACCTTTATGCCACAGAAAGAGAATGACAAAATAAACTGTGGTCTAGCTACTCACTGAGAGACGCAACAATTGAAGATTATGGAAACTACATAAGGAACATAAATAACATAAAATACATCCTATGTTAAGTTGAATGAAAGCAGGAGACATTCTTTCTTTCTTTCTTTCTTTGGTGAGGAAGATTGTCCCTGAGCTAACATCTGTGCCAACCTTCCTGTATTTTGTATGTGGGACACCGTCACAGCATGGTCTGATGAGTGGTGTGTAGGTCCGCACCTGGGATCCAAACCCACAAACACCGGGCTGCTGAAGCAGAGTGTGCGAACTTAACCACTATACCACTGGGCTGGCCCCCAGGAGACATTCTGAATAACTGTATTATAATTATGCCTCCAGAAAGTAACTACGTAGAAAAAAAGAGGGAACACACCAAGATGATAATCACTCGTAAAGATGGTAAGAGTAGGCATGGATTCTCCACTTTAATTTTCATATTATCTCTAAAATGATATTATAATCACAAAGAACACATGCAGCTATGTCTGCTTCATACACAGTGTAACATTTTAATGCAGAATACTTTATTTCTTGAAGTGAAAAGCGTTTTATCTGTCCATTAAAAAAGAATACTCTTTAATTAACAAAGTCAGTTTCTTTTCAATTTGATATTAAATGTCTTCACTTAGCAAATATTAGTCCTTGGCATATAAGTCTTCACAAGAATATTAAAAACAATCTAAATACATCAAATAAATATTTTTGAAATAGCTTTTTGGTAAACAGGAGGTACTTCCTTCCTAAGTGAAAACATTTCCTTCCTCAGTGAGTGAAACAGGCTGTTTTCATGGGTACGGTACACCAGTGACACAATTATGAATGAACACTGTCTTCACGTGGCAACTCTTCCCTCCTCCCTCACTCTCTGGATCGCCTCGGATACCCTTTTCTGACCTCATCTGATTTCATACCTTCTGATACAAGGAACAGAGCTAAGCAGACAGGCCACAGCTTTCTACAAATAAAAGGAAATGTGTGTGATTTGGTTTCAAATGCTTTTTGATGATGCCATCCAAGCTGTAGCTGTACACTGGGTTAATTCTTTCTTGGGCCAGTTAGGATAACTTCCAGGTCCCTTTTCTGGATGAGGTAAGAGTCCTTCAGACTAAGTTGAGAAGAAATTTTCTTTACTAACTACATGTATTACCTTGTACTTGCTTGCTTTGAAATTTACCTACCAGTTAATGCCCCTTTTCACAACACCTCAAAAGATCAACCTGGAGCTGATTCCAATAAGCTTGATTTTAAAATACCTGGAAGGGCTTAGAGCCCATGTAAACTTAGTGATTTCACTGGCTAGTATATCCTCCATTAAAATAAACAGATAGATAGATAGATAGATAGATAGACAGACAGACAGATAGATAGACAGACAGAACCTGTGCTGGAACTGGAGAATTCCATACTCTCTATACTTCGGCTTGAGAAATAGTCCATCATTCGTAAGAGAATTTCCTGTAGAATCTTATCAAAGACTTTTGAAGTTCTAAATAGTCATATTTATTGGTTCTCCTTTAGTTATCATTAGTCAGGCGTGCTTTCTTCTTCCAGAAACCATGTTGTATTTCCTGCTGTATGTTATACTTGTCCTAGTTATCATACACTGTATTTCAGATTCTAACCACACGCCCAGGTTGGAAAGTGTACTTGGCAACTGGTAGTCTCCTTCTAAAACCCTTCTCAGGAACAAGGGGCCCATTGGCAATCAGTCCATCAACTCACTAGAAATATACACTGGTCAAAATGAAGGAAAGTCTGGTGATTTAATTACACCTAATTTTGTTGACTTCACTTACAGAAAAAAATGTGTACACACACATATGTATACATACATACATATATACACATACATTTTATTCTATTTGATCTAGTATGCTCATCATGTCTATTTGAAGAACTAATTTGGAACTGGGGATCACTAACATCTAAATATAGATCAAGGCAAAGAAGTCACTGATGGTTTGCCCTGTCCATCCCTGAGGCAAAAGTTTGATCCATGGTATCTCATGGTCTTGAGTCAATAACTGGCTTTTTTTTTTTTTTAACAGTTTTTTTTTTCCTTTTTCTCCCCAAAGCCCCAGGTACATAGTTGTATATTCTTCGTTGTGGGTCCTTCTAGTTGTGGCATGTGGGACGCTGCCTCAGCGTGGTTTGATGAGCAGTGCCATGTCCGCACCCAGGGTTCGAACCAACGAAACACTGGGCCGCCTGCAGCAGAGTGCAGGAACTTAACCACTCGGCCACGGGGCCAGCCCCAAATAACTGGCTTTTTTTCTACTTTTGTATTTTTTTTTGGATAGCTTTGGAGTATTTTAGTAGCTGTTCTTCAAATTCTTCCCTAGCATGATTAATAAGCACACAAAACTTGAAAGATTTACAACCAACCCTAAAGGCATTGATGTCCAGACTTCGGTCCATGTATTTCTTCTTCTCATATTTATCTCGAATAAATCCCTCAACAGCTCTGCAAAAAGCTTCTTAAGGATAAATCAAACAAATCTTTCCCACAATGTGACTATAAAAGGTGAATTTATATCCCATGGAAAATTGTTCTCCTCTCTCCCTCCTGCCTGGTTTCCATACGGCTCCTGTCTCTTCACATGTACTTTCTCTGACCAAGACCTTAAAATGCCTCCTTCACGGGTATGGCAGGGAATCACCATTTCCTATAATTTTCGTTCAGAGTAATGATAGCAGCAAATGAGATTAATCTTCATATTGACATCAGGGGAGCTTGGCTGTTATAGAATACAGGTAAAGCAGTCAGTTACCTATTTCAAAGCTCTTAGGTCACAGGCCTTAAACAAAGGCACCTGAGTGCCCCTTAAAAATATAAGCTCTTGTGCCCACTGCCAGATTCTGATCAGTGGGTCTTCTGCAGGGTCTCAAATCTGCATTTTAGCAGGATCCACCTGCACCCACTAAAAAGCAAACTAACAAGATCGTCTACAAACCACATTTTGAGAAACACCGCCTTTAGGGGGTTTGGTTTTGTGAGCTGGGTACTATCCCCTGTTGAGGGGATGGCAGAAGAAAGTTATGGATTAACTAGTCAACAACAGTTAATTCCTTCACATAGGACATAAGAAGGCCTTAAAAATGAATGGTAGTTTTGCTGATTCAACATAGCACAGAAAACTATTCTTTTCATCAAAGACCCAAAAACTACTGGAGATGTCTCTTTACGGAAGAATTCACAGTGAACCACTGCAGTCTTAATTCCTGAATGAGTCTTCCCCATGAGACCCACCATTCTGACATTAGAAAGTATATAGGCGTTCTATGTCTCGGTTGCAGGAGAGAGCAAAAGCAAGACTTGGACTAATCCATATAGAGATGGCCCAGTCAGATCATGGGTCTTGACTCCTGTGTGACTCTCTCAAAACACCAAAATACCACTCAGCCTTATAAGTTGCTCCAGAAAAGATACGGGTCTATTTGAGGCCGCCGAAAGGTCTCAGGAAGGTAGGCTTCATAAAGTCGGTTTGCCTTTCCATTCCCCATCTCTTGCATGCACTGTAACCAGAGACACGGAAACACAGAATGTCACATTAGGAAGGAAGTGAAAAATGTCTCCCCCAATTGCAGCATTTTACAATTGAAAAACCAACCTCGAGACTGGCAGAACCAAGACTGAAACCTGGGTATTCTGATTACTGATCCACGAGTCCCTCTACTCTGCTCCCAAACCTTTGGCCCCCCACAGGTGTCTTTCCCACCTCCCACCCCAGTACCATTTACTGAGAGGTTTGTCTCACTAGATACAATTAATTCAGTAATAATTCAAGATCCCATTTGAAAGTCCAAAACACATAGCTACTAATAAAAATGTCTACTTGGCAGGCAATAATCAGGCAATAATTACAATTTTGAGCTTATACTATTAATTAACCTATTCAGCTCTATTACCAATAAATGTGTTTCCCATTAGGCTTTTAAAATAAACTCCTTAACACTTGTGAGGGACAAATCCAGAAATCTTTTCAAATCTTCAAATGCCCAAGTATCTCCATGTATGCAATTTCCTTCATAAGAGACAGTAAAGTATAACTGAAAAATATAACTAACCTTTCAGACTTTTAGTGAATCTATAAAAACAGTTTAACCTCTAAGGTCATTTTCTGGTTAAGAATAACCTCTTATTTCCATTACCAACTTTACCAACTGGTTTTCTTTGCAGCTTCTCTTCCCTCACCCTCCCCAATTTTTTAAAAAATTACTTTTTAAAAGTTTCAATGCAGGAAGAGAAGGGAGAACAAGGAAGCCACATCAAGGTGCAGATCTTAGGCCAGCTGGACTCACTAACTTAAGTCTCTCACTCCAGCCCACCAACCCAACAGCAAGCAAGATTCATATATGCATTTTAGCAGTAAAATATTATTATAAGTTTATAAGTTGGAGGATTTTTTTTTTTTTTAGTGAATATCTAAAACTACGAATGTTAGATCTGCAAATGCCAAGGCTCGTAGAAAATGATCCAAAGATCCCCTTTACACCTTCACGGACCCATGGGGTCCTGGACCACAGACCATTTGTGTTTTGAAGGAGGTAAATTATAGGTAGAATAACTTGTATCTTAAATAGAAAGACTAAAAATTTCTCTGTTAAAGTATGAGGATGTGACATGAGTGTTTAACAACTAAACCTTTCTTTATCATCACCTTTGTGCCCACTTTGAGCGAAATTCCTCTGGAACTGCTTCTACACGGAAGCACGAGAGCGGCCGACTCGCGCCCGGGCTGTGTCCGTACCTGAATCTGTTCCTGAGTCCACTGGTCGAGGTTCACGGACTTTACCCTGGATATGTGCACCCCCAGATTCCTGTGGATTCCAGCACATCGAATACAGATGAACACACCGATGTTCCAGGAGGCCCATCGCGGCCCTGTGAAGGTCAGGAACACGGCAATAAAGTACACATTAAAACAAGAGTCAAAGCCTAAGCTGGACCATTTAGATCCTCAGCCGTTTCTGCTAGAACATAAGTGAGAGAACCGTTACCACAATGACCTTTATTGGTTTTGTTCATTCCCCCATGGACCGGCTTTTTTTCAGTTTAGTTCTATTTTTTTTAGTTGTACAATACTGTGGTTTTAGTATCTTCACACAGTTGTGTAACCATCACCACTATCTAATTCCAGATCATTTTCATCACCCCTAAAAGAAATCTCAAACCTGTGAGCAGGCACTCCTCCGTTCCTCCCAACTCCTCCCCCTCAGCCCCTGGCAACCACAAATCTTCTTTCTGTCTCCATAGATTTGCCAATTCTGGACATTTCACATAAATGGAATTATACAATATGCGAGCATTTGTGTACGGAGCAGCTTTTTACAGTGACTGATAACATGAGTGTTCAAATGCAGACATTGTCATAACAATAAGTAATAATACTGTAATTAAATAAAGAAAAATCCCAGGAGAACAGTGCAAAGCCATGTCACATTCTGTTCAGCATCTTATATGAACAGCCCCCCAACTCAAGAAACTTTTCAATGGTGGTAGGGCCTGGATTCAGTTTTCCTAAGAGGAAAAAAGATACAGACATGTCATGCCAGCCCAAGGCTCACCTGAAATTTAAAGCTTTGTTTATCCTCCCCTCCCTACCAGGCCTATAAAATATGCATCCAGATTAACTTAGGATCCTTTACCCTTGGGCTAGTGTCCCTACTTTACCCAACTATAGAATTATCTAGATTCAAGACTGTCAAGTAATAAGGATGCTTATTACAATAAAAAAGGAAATCTCAGATTTTATTTTTTTTTGGTGAGGAAGATTGGCTCTGAGCTAACATTCATTACCAATCTTCCTCTTTTTGCTTGAGGAAGATTGTCCCTGAGCTAACATCTGTGCCAATCTTCCTCTATTTTGTATGTGGGATGCAGCCACAGCATGGCTTGATGAGCAGTGTGTAGGTCCGCGCCCGGGATCCAAACTGGCAAATGCCAAAGGAGAGTGTGCGAACTTAACCACTATATCACTGGGCCGTCCCCTCAGATGTGTATTTTAATAAAAAACTGTTACACAATTTCCCATCCCCTGCTGACTTCGATCACACTAATAATCACTCTGGAAAATTATCAAACTCCTCTTCATAATTTTTATACAGGAAAAAGGCAACTTACTTTTTATACAACACCTTTCAAAGACTTACTGAAAAAGCACTGATATTTCCTTCTCCATCATTCCACTAGGCAGAAATTTACCACATAAAATAAGCATGACATCACAGTTAGAGGTTGCAATAAAGAGGTGAAAAGTCACAAATTGATTTTCTACAGAGATAAACAGGACCTGCGTTTCTAACAGCAAAAGGCACAAGACTTGAGTTCTGCCAGACACAGACGATTATTTGGTCGGTCTGCAGGTTTGGCGGCAGTTTTAATGAAGGAATGCTAGAATCAGATGGCAGAAAATTATTCTTACAAGTTTGAATCCATGATTGTTATAAATAAGAATGTAATTTTTTGACAAAGGTATCACTCAGATCCTAGGGCGAATTACAAATACAGAGGGTCAAATCCTCCTTATAACCACCAGGTGGTGTTCTCTGCCTGAAATTTTATCCCAACACCCTCTTATTGCTTTCATCTTGATCTAAAAAGACCTTCGGTCCCTTCAAATCCCTGGATAGATTTGCACAGTAGGCCTGCCATATAGCTAATAAACACATGATGATTCACACATTTCCTTCGGGTGGTGGGGAGCTACATAAACACAAAATGAAAAACCTAAACACACGTGAACAAAGTTTCTTAGGGTGCCGTATGTCTGTTTGGGGTTACAATTTTCATAAAGGAACTCAGATAAGATCTAAGTTATACAGGATTAAAAACGAGACCAAAAGTTAATATTTCATGTTTCTTTACCATTTTCCCTTTGCTCTAGATCCCAGAGTCTAGAACTCATGATAAGATAGTTAAAATATATTTGTTTGCTAACAAGACCAGAAGCCAAAAACACTAATTAAAAGTTAGCCGTGGAATGTTACACTCTTTGCTTCCTGGCCCTAAATCTAGAGAAGGATATTCCCAATCATCTAGGCCACTGTCACAACTATGGAATTTCTCCAGATTCCATTCCAGAGTATTTAAAGTCTCTTTGCCTCTGAGGGATACAAAGACTAAGATCTGATTTTTCTAAAGCCACTAAACAAGGCTTCAGTACAGAACACAGGCCATGATATTTTCATGAGAAGTCGGAGGAGAGCCGCCACTGCGGTCCTCCCACACCCTTCCCACCACCTTTTCCCAGGGGAAGAGTGGCAGTTCTATCTCAGACACTCCGCCTCCTTTTAGTTTTGAGCCGCCAGATTTGTTAGTCAGTAACTGCATGCTCCATAAAAGATTCTGAAATTGGAGAAGAGGAAAACACAAGAGACAAAAGCTACTTAGATGGCTGAACACGTGGGAAAATGGTGTAGTTATTAAAAGTACAGTCTTTGCAGCCAGAAAAGATTTAGGTTTGGATGTCAGCTCCATCAATGATTAGCTGTGTGGCCTTCAGAGAGATACGTAAACTTCCTAAGCCTCAGTTTGCTCATCTATAAAATGGGGACAATAATATCCACCTCACAGTGCTTAGAACACAGAGGGATAATCATAAAAGAGAGCTACCTATAAGAACATGGTATAGAATGAGACTTCCAGAACCCATTTCCCATTCATCTCCTTCACTGATTAGGCCTGTTAACTCAATCATATGTATATACCAACACGCTGTGCAACAGCGCAGAATGCTTCTTTTTAGACAGGAATGTGAGTTCTAGTCCTAAAATGTCAGAAGCAAAACTGACTAACTGAATATCAGAAAGAAGAAATTTACCCTGAATCCAATTTCAGTCTTCTAGAAAACATGAAATTTTAAGCAGCTTCCTTTATCTCCCTCAAAATACTCTTTGAAAATGCACTACCTGGACCCCACGTGTTCCCCTTCTCTGCTATACACCCCCGCCCTGCCCTTGTGCCCACACATGCCTCCACCACCCACACAAGGGAAGGCTCAGAGCTGCCAGCCTGCCATGCTTAGATCCCGGAGTATCTGGTGTTTCTGCCACAGGGCCAGCCTACTTAAATTTGGTACGCTTGCAAAGTAAACCAATTGTTCAATACACATTGGTCATGGCAACCAAGGAGAAAATATAAAACATACCATTTTGAAGTTGCAAATGGAAGAGACTCTGAGAGACAATATTCCGAACAATTCTGAAAGCAAGGAGGATAGACAAGGGATATAAACTGGTAGTGATCAGCATGACAGAAGAACAAGGTCATGGCTAAGTGAACATATTCAACAGGAGCCTCAGAGCAGGCTCAGGAAGCATTCAGCAATATTAAAATTAACATATAATAAGTAATTATTATGTTAATTAATATACTCTCTGTAATGCACTCTGCAATAAGGAATCAGTGGAAATGAAGGCAGTATACGGATTTGGTTGATCTATCAAGAAATCGACTGTAGGAAGTACTAGCCAGCCCACTGGCAGGGAAATCTGGGTTTACACTGACTAGTTGCGTGTGTTTTGACACGTCTTTCTAGGGCTCAAGTCTCCATTTGTAAAAGAGGAAGCATATAAGTAATATCCAGTTTACATCCAACTTCTGCACAGCTCCTACCAATGGAGTAACTACCGCTGCCCTGCGGCACGCTTCCTTGCTGCGCAAACTGCCCCCAGCAGCAGAGCTGCCAGGCTTCAAAGGGTTATGGGTTTGAGAACGCAGCAGAGAAAAGGAGAACTAGACTTACAGATAGCTTGAAGCTACTGTTAGAATAATGACAGCTTGTTGACCTCTAAGTTCCAACAAATAAAGGTTGAGAAAAAAAAAAAACACTGATAAATTAATGGCTGTCCATTGAAAAGCTCTTTGACAGGAAGGGTCAAGGAAGGGAGAGAAAATCTCTTCCATCTTACACTGAGGCCCTGTGGAATCTATCTTGGAAACTTCCAGAATTTATCCATCCATCTCTACCTAGACCTCATCTCTCACCCATAAGCATTCATTCTTTTAGCATTATTTATTGAGTACCTACTATGTGCCAAGCACTCTGCCTGCTAGGTACTAGGGATACAAAGGCAGAGACAACAAAGATGAGAGCCCCCGGTCAAAGGGCTCATGGACTAACAACGAATTGGTCTCCAGACTCCTAGCAGAATAATCTTTCTAAAACACAGAGCTGTACAGATCAGGCCCCTGAATATATATACCTTTCATGTAGTCTCATATATAGAGGTGAAAATGTAGATTGGTGCTAATTTTCTGAATGGCATATGCCAAACAAGATATTCCTAATCTTCTGCCACAAAACCTGCTCTTCCTCCATTCTTCTCCATCTTAGTCAATTACACCTCCACCCATTCAACTGCATCAGTCAGAAATTTATGCATCATCTTTGATATCTCTCTCCTTAAATCCCCATATTTATACCATCACCAAGACCAAAATAGCTTTCAAATCAGTCTCTCTCCTCTCCATCTGCAACGCTATTTCTCTAATCCAAAGTCACCAGATCTCTTAGACTATAATGGCTCTCCACTTTTACTTTTATATTCCCTTCTCTTCCATCCCAGAACCAAAACCATTGCCCACAAAAGAGCCAGCCTGAGCTCTTAAAGAAGCAAAAGCCACCTTGTCACTAGACTGCCTAAAACCCTTCTATGGAAGGCTTCCTTCTAGCACTGTTCAGTCAGAGAGCAAAACCCTAAGACGGTCTCCAAGGTCTTCTATCATCTGGCCCGTGCCTACTTCCCCAGCCTCTCACCTCCTATGGTACCAGCCTTCTTTCATTTCCTCAAGGCACCAACATCTTCCTTCCTTAGGGCTTCTGGCCTTTGTACACGCTGCTCCCACTGCCAAAAAAGCTCTTTGCCCAACCACCATCCACCACTTGTAGCCTGGTCATCTCCTATGCATCATGAACGTCTCAGCTGAAACGCTTCTTCCTCAAAGGGGCCTTTCCTTGGCCCCTCAGTCTAAACCAGATTATAATCTTTCTCCCATCTTTTCTTCTGGTTTTTACATTTTATTATGGAAAACTGTAGACACACAAAAGCACAGTATAATTCACCACCAGCTTCAGCAATTATCAACCCCTGGCCAATCTTACTTCAGCTTTACTCCCACCCACTTTCCCTCGCTCCCAACCCTGGAATATTTTGATGCAAATTCCAAATATCATACCATTTCCTCTGTGTCTACTTCAGTATATATCTCTAAAAGATAAGGCCTTTTTACAAATTATAAACTTTCATTTACCCTTTACTTTTTCTTTCTTAGTCATACCCCATTTTATCATATATTTATTTGTGTGAGTGTTTAACAGTCTTTTCCACTAAACTAGAAGTGCCAGAAGAGCAGAAAGCAGATCTGTGATGTTCACTGTATACTCCCAGGGCACAGCAGTTCCTTGAATACAGCAGGGAGGCAAAATTTGTTTAAAAATTAATTAAAAGTAAGTAAATCCTTTGACTATCCCCCCCCCCCCGACTTGTAAGAACTCATCAAGGAAACAAGAAGTCAAATATACATAGAAATATATTAAGAATATTCATTAATACATTAAGAATGTTCTAATAAAAACTAGAAACCTTCTGGGGCCGGCCTGGTGGCATAGTGGTTAAGTTTGTGCACTCTGCTTCAGTAGCCTGTGGTTAGCAGGTTTGGATCCCAGGCACGGACCTACGCTCTGCTCCTCAGGCCATGCTGTGGCTGCATCCCACCAAAAAAGTGGAGGACGACTGGCACAGAGTTACCTCAGCAACAGTCTTCCTCAAGCAAAAAAAGGAAGATTAGAGACAGATGTTAGCTCAGAGCCAATCTTCCTCACCAAAAAAAAATCAGAAATATCAACAGATTACATAAAGGAATTACAATATCACCACACAATAGGGAGAAAATTTTGTAGCTCTCTATTTAATATAGAAATATCTCCATGTTACAGTAATTTTAAATTTCAGTTTTAAAGCAGTATACACAGAACAATTCCATTTTTGTTTAAGAATGTGAATAAATGTATATGTATACACAAAAAAATGTCTAGAAGAATATATGTAAAATATTAAAAGCTATTATTTCTGGGTAGTGGGGTTGTGAAATATCTATTTTCTTCTCTATATTTTTACAAACTCTCTGAATTGATTGCAATAAACTTGTATTACTTTTGTACTATGAAAAAAATAGTACAGGTATTTTAAAAACAAAACAACACAGTCACAGCCATCGATGGCTCCTTATTGGCTGCAGGATAAGTTGAAACTCCTTAACATGACACAGAAAAGCCCTTTAGGAGCCTGTGCCCTACACACGCTGGGCAAGTTGTCATTCTGAAATATGCCATGCATTCCTCACACCTCTTCGCTTACACCATTCTTCTACCTGGAACAGCTTTCTCCCCGACTCCCTGCTTGACAAACTTCAAACTCCAGTCCAACGTCACCTCTTCTGGGAGGCCCTCCCATGGAATAAATCTTAACCTTCCCTATGGCTAATAGTCCACCGTATGCTTTGCTCTTCTAACAATATCTTACGAGTTCACCGCCTACCGGTCTCCCTTGTCCTAAGCAAACTGTGAGCTCTCGAAGGCAAGGACCACGCCCCTTCATCTTTCATCCCAAATACTTAGCACAATGCTCACAAATAGGACACACAAAATAAATACTTATTAAATGAATTCATCAATCAGTAAGGTAAAAGTATACAATTTTTTCCTGTTTTGCAAAATGAAGGGAGAAGACATTTTCAAACACCTTAAAGGCGAAGCTATCCCACAGAGAGGGGAGCTCCGAGGCAGAACCAGCAGCAGGGAGGAGAAGTTGACTTTAGCGCACTCTGAGGAAGAGTTTCCTAACAATTCAGGTTGTGTGAAGACAAAGGCAGCACATCCAGAAACAGGAGAATCCCAGTCGGTGCAGGTGTTCAAGCAGAGGCTGGATGACCGCCTCCCAGGGATGGTGGAGAAATGACCCCTGCTCAGCAGGTGGGCAAACCATGAGTCCTAAAGTTCTTTCTACTCCTACAGGGCTCCTAGGTGATTTGCTGGTAATTTTTAGGTCCCTTCCTGCTTGACATTCAGTGGTTCTGAAAATGCAACATGAAATAATCAATTTATGAAGGTGTTAGGGCTTGAGGAACCTAACACACTGAAGTAAATGCAGTTCATGGAGCCTGCAACTGGCACTGAAAACTGGTTTAACTGTGACAGACACACAAGGAAGAACCTAAATCAACAAATTCTGATTTGAAAATAGAGGTTAATTCTCTTTGATTTGGCCTGTCATTAATTCCAACATGAAATTTGGGAGGCAAAGTGAAGAAGCAGCAGCAATTGTTTTAAGAATACTTCCAAAGCCAGTTGCCTCAGTTCCACACATCCTGTCTCTTCACCCCCTGATTCACTATAAGGAAGAGCACGCAAACGCCAGCGCCGTCTCGGAGAAATTAGGTAGGGCTGCTGAGAGGTGTGTTTACCAGTCTGTTTTCATCTGTCCAAAAGAGAATTCACCTACTTCCCTATTCCAAAATAACCATAAACAGTACAAACAGTTTAGGGAACCATGAGACCAAAATAAGGGCTTACTCAATCAACCTCTGCTCTCAGAATGTTCTGTAGAGAAGGCCCTTTCCATCCGGTCTATCTTGCGAGAATGTTGTTTCCTTTTGTCAAGAAGAGACACCATCCACGTTCATATATTTAAGAAAAGCAGAAGTTAAGTTTTTTAAACGTTTGAGGCAAAACAAATTGAAACATTTCTGAGATTGATTAGAGAATAAAGGTGAACACTACACCAGGGAATTTAGGAAAATCAGAGGTGGAAAGAACCTTAGAAGTCAGAGTCTAACCTCCCACCGAATGCAGGAGAGCTTCCTAGAAGTGACCACCTGGCTCCTCCTTGAACAGCTCCAGTCCTAAGTCAGTTCGACTGTTAGATGGCACTGATTATCAGAGATGTCCTCCTTATACTGAGTCCCATTAATCTGCCTTCTTACATTTTTACCCTCTGGTGCCATTGCTATACTCCTCCCACATTTATATAAAATATCAGAGTATGCAAGATACAATAGAGGTTTGGAGATCCAGCAGAAGAGAGCAGCTACTCATACACTCAACCAAAATACAAGCCAGTTAAGCCAACTTAATCCAGGAGGTCAATGGCAGAACAGATGTAGCAATCAGAACGCTATGACATCAGTGGAGGTGAAGCAAAGCAACGTTATCTTCCTAGCAGGTAACCAGAAAAAGGAGGTCAGTGAAGCAGAACACCGCTAATCATACACTGATGAAACCATTAGTCAATCGACATGTAAAGCTATTTTAGCAGTTAACTTAAAATGGCTTTTCTCGAAAGACATTAAAGTTTGTAACACTAGGAAGTCAACAGGGAAGCAGACTGGGGACTAGCTGGAAAATGGAAGGAGAGATTCTTCATCTTTCTCTAATTGTTAGCAGTGCTTACAGACAATGGATCTGTCTTGACTTTGCTCAGTCCTGGGCAAGGGAGGACCACAAAATTAAATACAACTGAAAAACAGCCTACAGAAATAAGTCCAAAACAATTAGACGGCCAATGGGCCAGGGACCAAAACAAGGCACACGTCTACAGCTGGGTGCAGTGGCGTTCCTCAGCTCCTCTATATGTCGGCTATTCATCTCCTTTAACTCCCAGGAAAACCAGGACTTGCTCTGAACTAGTCCAGTAACGTGCTTGTACGTATCTTGTATTATTTCCCCGGCCCCTGCTATCCACAGAGCTAAGGATACGGGTTATTTACACTGTGCCACTAATCAGTTGTGTGACTTTAGTCAAGTCAATTCACTTCTCTGAGAGTCCATTTCCTTCCCCAGATTAGGTTATCTCTAAAATCTACCTCTTACAAAAGATAGTAGGTGTTATCTCTCAAATTCATTAAACTACTTTGAAAAGACTTGAAGGAAGGGCGGTTAACTTTTGGTAAATTTAGCTCCACATCAGTCTTATCTTTCTGGTATATTATTAGTAGGGAGGGATTTACTGTGGGTTAGGCTGTAACTCTTCCTTTCCGTCTATCTCAGCACTGGATGGTAACTAGGGTATACCTAGGTGATGTTTCTGGTAATAAAGAACTAGGAAATCAACCCGCACCATTATTACTCAACTCTAGTTCCCAGAATACCTCAGAAGGGAAAGGACAAGATCCTAGTTTGGAATTTTTTTTAGCTCTGAAAAGGACATTCTGCCAAGGTATATTCCAATGATGTCATCACCCTACTCAAAGACAGGTAACTGGACCCCCATTGTCAACTGAACTGCTAACTTCTAAGTATAGCTTAAATTCTTCTATTATCTGGGCCTTTCTAGAATAAATTCTTATTACTCCCCTTCTCACTTCTATACACCAAAAAAGACATCACCTCCCCTTAAAACTGTGTATATAGGTGCCAGCTGCCATGTTCTAGCCAGACGGCGTAATCTGAGAGGGTGACTCCTATCCACAGATGCTCAGAGGCCTTTTTCTGATTTGGGGATGGGACACAGATAGAGGGAATCCTGGGCGTGGAGAGTCCCTGATTCCAACCAGAGGGCCTCTTGATTGCCACAAAGATGTCTTTCCAGCCAGTCCTGGAGCAGCTGTGCAGTGCTCTTGGTGGTGCTGTCTGAAGTATGAGGCAAGGCCCACGTCTCTTGGGATTTCCCTAGGAGGTTCTGGTATGTGCAGCTATGACTGTTTTGATAGTAAAGAGCCAGCATATTTTAAGGAGGGGAAAAGAGCTAGCCAAAAGATTTGCTGCCTGGTTGAAGAATCTCATAAAGTCAGTGAGAAGATTAGACGGATGACACAAGCTGATGCCTCCAGTGGAAGCCAGTCCTTGAACATTACATTGAGTATGGCAAAAATTAACACAAATCTGAACAGGTCCACCTCTTCACTTAAGGACACAATAGACTTTCTTGAAAAAGAAGAGAAAAGTGAACCCCCTAAACTTTCATTTCATGGAGTGATGCTGGCTTGCCTTCAAGGACATACATGGTCACTAAAGACACATCAAAATCTCTGCAAACGCTAGTGACTGGCATGAAAACACCCTAAAAACATCTCAGAAGAATGTAGAACAACTTCAGAGGGAAAGAATGGATGGTATGGTTGAAAACATTCTTCAGGAAAGCCTAAAACTGCTTTCCCAAGAAGCCACAGAATGTAAGCAAAGAGTGTGGGAACTGAGGAAAGAAATGCTTAAAAACTCAAACACATGAATGAAATAGGTTGTAAATGATGAAAACAGCCAGCTAAAAATCTATGACTAAAACTGTGCAGGAGATGGTAAATTTGCCTTCTCTCTTTGGAGAAAATCACATGAATGATGACAATTTGGGATTAGACAAAAAGACTGGATCAGAAAATGGGGACCACCCAGACTCTGAGTCAGAAGTCACCTTGAAGAAACTCATTGATGCTGTTAACTTAAATGTCTCCTTTAAAAATCTTGAAGGAGAGGGGCTGGCCCCGTGGCCGAGTGGTTAAGTTCGCGCGCTCCGCTGCAGGCGGCCCAGTGTTTCGTTAGTTCGAATCCTGGGCGTGGACATGGCACTGCTCATCAGACCACGCTGAGGCAGCGTCCCACATGCCACAACTAGAAGAACCCACAACGAAGAATACACAACTATGTACCGGGGGGGCTTTGGGGAGAAAAAGGAAAAAATAAAATCTTTAAAAAAAAAAAAAGAATCTTGAAGGAGAAAAGAAGAAACATTTTAAAGGCTTTGTGAAGAAAATGAAATAGGGCTTACAGGTCAAATGAGAAATTTCCAAACTGAGCAAGCATCTTAATAGTCTGAATAGTCACAGCTTGAAAGTGAGATTCAAAAGCTTCCGGTGAAACTTCATATACTGACCGAACTACATGAAGAACATATAATGAAACTTTACAGAAAATTAATCAAGGCAGGAGGTTATTGCTTAGAAAGAAAGAGGAAACTTCCCAAAGTGTATCAGAACATCAGCAATATACACCAGAAGTGCAACCCCCATGGAACGATGGTCAAAGGCCTAGAGAGAGAATCGGAAAAACACACTTCCTTCTATCAAAGATGGACTATGTCCCACGAGATAAAAAGCTCAACAAAGTTAGCTGGGATCTCTGTTGACTGAGAGGAAACTCAAGGAGTTAAGAAAATGGTCACAGCAGACAACAATTGGCTAAAGCAGAGTTGAAATTGCAGCTTTCCCCAGTGGCTCCTTAGCCCTTGCCATTCAACAAGCAGAGGACCAAGAGGGTCAGGGCGCCCCTGTCCTTACCAGGCTCCCAGGGAAGGAGGAGGGTCACACTGGGAGGGCTGAGGGACCCGGGTCACAGTCAGGTTTTAGCTTCCACAGCAGCCGCCCCCTGAATCCACAACCACAGCAGAACATTTGCACACGTTTTCTCTCTTTAAAAGTAATTCTGATTTCTCTCTTTTTAGTTAAGGGCTGTTATTTAATCGATGCTACATTTGCTCTTACTATAATTCCTAAGACAGTTTTTAATACAGTGCTTAGGAACATATTATTCCCACTTCATTGAACTTTCTAGAATTGGACAGTATAACTACAGTTCTTTGACTGAAATAAAAGATCCACTATCACTTAAACCATTAATTGAAGTTTGACATGACCAAGTGGAGACATCTGAAACAATACTGGAAATGCAATGAGCTGTTGTTAAAAATCTATGAAAGTAACAATATTTATCTCAATAAATTTTGATTGGTTTTAATAACAATGCAAAACAAAAACTAAACACCACCACCACCCTCAGCCAAACTTAGTAATATTTTTATTAGTTTAGCCCTAGAGGCATGGATTAATTTAGGAGAATTGACATTTTGCAATTATTTGTTTCCTGATTTTTAAATTTCTTTTTAACTTCTGTTATTTTGTTTTGAATATGCTTTTAAATTTTATGTAGTCAAAATGAAACTTTTCCCTTCTAAAAAAACCCAGTATGGGGGCTGGCCCCGTGGCCGAGTGGTTAAGTTCGCACGCTCCGCTGCAGGCAGCCCAGTGTTTCGTTGGTTCGAATCCTGGGCGCGGACATGGCACTGCTCATCAGACCACGCTGAGGCAGCGTCCCACATGCCACAACTAGAAGGACCCACAACGAAGAATATACAACTATGTACCGGGGGGCTTTGGGGAGAAAAAAGAAATAATAAAATCTTAAAAAAAAAAAAAAAAAACCCAGTATGTCCACAGTTCTTGTTAAATAAACACTCCCATGAGAGACCAGTATAAAAGTTGTGACACATACTGCTGGGCCCTCCAAGTGGGAAGACCCCACTTTTGCTGGAGAATCTTCAGTCCCGCCTGGAGGATGAGGTCTCTTCTTATGCCAGAAGCCTCAGAAGAGGCCTGGATGCCTGCCCACTGGGAAATGAGTCCAAGAGCCCTAAGCGAGCAGCAGCACCAGGCTAGTTGGGCTTTTAGCTCTAGGTCAAGTTCTCTGAGAGTCAATTCCTGGGCGGTGGGTCCTTAGATAGCGCCTTTCACATGGAGGAGGGCTGGTGCTGAGAAGAAAGAAATCAGGCAAGGTAATTAAGAAGCTACCCTGGCCCTATAAAGCTAAGGCACAGAGACCCCAGGCTTATGAAGCTGAATAGGGACTGAGAACAAAGCAGGGTAGGATCAGCAATTAAACCTTGAAAGGGTGACTATTGTTTAGTTTTGTATATTTTGTGATAAATTCCCTTTTTTCCCCCTCTTTGTACTCAAAGTTCTGAACAGTCCTGACAGGGTTAAGGGCAAAGAATCAAAGGAAGTGATTTGTGTCTATATATAAGCCAGAGCTTTAGCGCAGAGGCAGCAATGTGACAAAAGCATCGATAATCCAAAAGAAGCAACCCAAAGCGAGAAAGAGAAGCAGGGCACACTGGGGCTTCCTGGGCAAATTTTCATCTCTACCTGTGGATTCTCCTTCCTGAATTCACATTTTGCAGGTTCTTGGTTTTGACCAATAACGAAAACTGGACTACTTACACTTTCCAGACTGACTTAAGAGCCCTCACAAACAGCTTTACACGGCAATTACACCTACCTGCAAAACATCACTGTGAAAATCTTGTTCCATGCACTTTCTCCATCAAGCCTTTTCTCCGTCCTATTCTGACTCCTACACCACTTTGCTGTTCTCCTGTGGCACTCATCTATGGTGGTTCTGTTGCTGGGTTTCATTTTTGGTTTTGTTTATTTTTTTGAGCTCCTTTAGGTAACACCTGCCTAATTTGGTATATTTTTTTTAAAAACCTGAGTATTTTTCTCATGTGGACTTCAGGTTTGAATCACTTTTTAATCAGAAAATCACACAAAGGTAATTTAAATACCCTACATAGAAAGTTAGGGGAGGGGCTGGCCCAGTGGCATAGTGGTTGAGTTCGCACGCTCCACCTCAGTGGCCAGGGGTTTGCAGGCCCAGATCCCAGGTGCAGACCTAGCACCACTCATCAAGCCACACTATGGCAGCATCCCATATAAAATAGAGGAAGATTGGCACAGATCCTCAGCAACAATCTTCCTCAAGCAAAAAGAAGAAGATTGGTAACAGATGTTCACTCAGGGCCAATCTTCCTCACAAAAAAAAGAAAAGAAAGGGAAGTTAGGGGAAAGGGTGTCCTTGATGTTCCTTGTCTCCTGGTTAGCCCATGAGATTTTGGCTCTAGCCAATTTCCTCTGCACAAAGACCCTGCTTAAAGCATTTATGAATAAGCTAGAAGAGTGGCAGCTGAAACATGGCTTCTCTGAAAATGGGAGGGAGGAAATAAAAAAATAGCTGCTTTCATTAGGGGCAGGAAGGAGATTATTTCATTAGAAGCTAAACAGTGAGACTATCTCAGTACAAACAATTGTTTGGCTTGAAGGCTCTATGTGGCCAATTACTCCAGCAAAGGCTCAGCTGGAATGGAACACAGAGCTGCCAGGACCAAGGGACTGGGACTGACACAGGCTCACGCGTCTCCATCATGGCTTTGGGATCCCAGAGCCCCCCAGCAAGGATGCTTACAGAACACGTTCTACCCCAGTCAGCAACCAGCACCATTCTGCACCCAATCCAGTCAAGAATGTGGATTTAAAACACACGAGGAAAAGATGACACTGGGGCAAATGCAAAGTTATTCAACCTAAAACTGACATGTTACGGCAAATGTAAGAAGGATAAAAATTAGATCTCATCAGAGATCTGATACAGTTCAATCACTACATCAATGGCTGACAGTAGGCTGGGGGGAGGCGCTGTGGGGGAGGGGCTGCTCAGCTAACTGCTAGATGATCATTTCAAAGTCCACCAGGTGGACCTGATATTCCAAAACTTGACATTATAATTAAACTAATTTCCTACCACTCACTTCATAGGAAATCACTAATCTCCTATGATCTTACTTCAGGTCACAGCTGCTACTTGGTTCACTAGAAGTTATTACTTCACCCACTGGGGACATTTAGTTCTTTACATTTTTTTCAGGTTACTTCTGATTAAAGCCTTAACTTCCTCTTTGCAACAATCAGTATCCATTCATATTCTGAAAAGAATACCGAAGATGCAAAGTGAGCCTGCCCACTTGGGGGATGCAAATCTTTAGAAGAAGCTATGAAGGGTGATACGGCCATTGACCAATGAGACTGCTCTTCATCCTCTACCCCCAGAATAGGTAATAAGCAGAAGAGAAACAATATGAAAATGGACATTAAAAATAGCCCCAATTCAAACAGTACCACTCGTCTCCCTCTACAGCAGTGTTTCTCAACTGAAGCAATTCCCTCGCCAAGGGGCACTGTCGACGTCTGGAGACATTTTTAGTTGTCACATCTGGCAGGGGTGGGCGCTGCTACTGGCATCTAGTGGGCAGAGGCCAGGATGCTACTAAAACATCCTACAATGCACAGGACAGCCCCACAACAAAGTATCCAAAATGTCAATAGTGCTCAGGTTGAGAAGCCCTGCCCTAGAGGAGGCATTTGAAAGCCATTTAGTTTGGAGCACGGGAGATATGAGAAGATACCAATTCAGTGGAAAAGACTCTTCTTCTGTAACAAAGAGTGAAACATTTAGAGGAAAACTAATGTTTTCAAAACTGGAAAGAACCTTAAGGATTATCTAGTCCAAGCACAGGTGGAAAAATTTAAGGCCCAGAGAGGCCAACCCATGTACCCGCGTTCACAGAAGAAAGCATCAGCTAGACAGGAATTAGAATCATCTTTATAGACTCCGAATGTGTGTTAAATGTAGCAGATGTCCAATAATGGCCACTAAACTGTTTTGAGGTGTTCTTCTCTATTACAACACACAGTTCACTCTCTCCGCTGGGAAACCCAACATCTGAGACTGTGCGTGAAGGCTTGTTCACACCCCATCCCACCCACATTCCTCTTCCTCAAAAGAAGCCCGGAGGTGGAGAAGAGTGTGATAGACTAGACCTCAAGACCAAGTGGCCAGGCAGAAAATGTTTTCCAACTGTTTGAAGGGAAGCTCAAGCCTTTCACCCAGGCAAAGCTTGACCCAAAACCTTCTGAGTCAGCAAATGAACCCTTGCACAAGACCACGGACATGTGAGCTTCTGTCCTCAACACCGTGCAGCAGCTTTCCTAACACATCACAGGAGCCCTAACCAATGGCAAACAGACGGAAAATTGGTGCCAGTTTAATTCAATCACAGCCGTACGCAAACAAGCTAGAGAACTTTCATTTCTAAACAAACAGCAGAACAGAAATGAAATCTGGGATCAAAGTACAGATGGTTAGTCCAGTGGCATGCTAAATGTTAAGTCATCAAAATAGCCCTGGCTAAAGGGAAGAGAGCAAAAGATAGAGATTTCCCCTTTCAAAAATAAAACACTCACTATAATGTTCAAAATCTAGGTGTTTCAGAATTGGGTATAATGAGGCACAGGTCAGAAGGCGTCATGCAAGGGGGTAAGGCAAAGATGCCAGCCATGCAGATAGAAACATCCTGCAAAGGGAACATTATGCAGAGGGACCCAGGGCAGGTGTCTAGGAAAAAAATCTCAGCTTCAAAAGAGCCAGAGCAAAGTTCTTCAAATGAAACAAACCTGTTCCAGTGGGTAAAAAGGAGAGTGTCTAAAAGTGCTGCGAGGTTATTGTTAATTTCTACCGTGCCTGAGAGCAGTGTCTAAATATTTACTCCCACCCCGCAAGAAGGCTGAAGGATTACGACTGCTGCCACCCGCTTCACACCCCATGCCACGTTTCCTCACGATGATGTGTCGCACTGGAACCTCCCACTGTGAGGGCAGAGTATGAGCTTCGTGACTGGCTCCGGTTCTCAATGCGGCACAGATGCCAGAAGCACACAAAAGAAATGGCACAAAGCAGCAAATACCACAAAGCAAATATGAACTTCATCTGCTCGGCTTCCTGGAAGGTCACAGATCTTCAAATATCTGAGTTAATAGCATGATGGTGACTTTCAAAAAATAAAACAAAAAAAGAATATGATCTGAACACATAATAGAATAATAGTGCTTATGATGGAGACATTAGACACCATGTGCCAGCCACTGTGCATTAAATATACAGATATACATGGGACATAATCCCTGTCCTCATAGAATTTACAGTCTAAGGAAAGCCTTTGGGGAAGAAAAAAATGCAGTAGCTGTCATCCCCTTTCTACCAATGCAGGGACTCTAGCCCACCTGCCCAGTGGACTGAATTTAAGTGAAGGAGGCCTGTGTGAACAACATAAGAGGCCGTTCAATGGCACAACAATATTTCCACATATCAAGTATTTACTGTAGAAGATTACGCATGAGATATAAGAATATATCACCCATCTTGCTGTGATCATGTCCCATAAAGCCGTTCCTTATGCTCAAGGCAGGGTTGTCCCCAGCTCTCCACTCCTTACCTCAACAGAGGTCCACAGCCGTGAGGCAGTTCAGAATGACAGGCCCCAGGGCAAGGCCTTCTCTACATGGACTCAACCCAGAGGACTCCCTGACACCTTTTTAAAAACAAAGGGCCCACATGACCACTCAACTCTGAACACATAAAAACCCATCAGTCTAACAGCAACACAAAAATTGACGTTGTACCATTATTTACAATACTGAAAAACTAAAAAGCCAAATGCCCAGCAACTGGGCTAGAGTTAAGTAAGTAATGACACAGTCAAACGATGAAGTACAATAAAGGTATTTAAACATTTTTTTTAAAGATTTTATTTTTTTCCTTTTTCTCCCCAAAGCCCCCCAGTACATAGTTGTATATTCTTCGTTGTGGGTCCTTCTAGTTGTGGCATGTGGGACGCTGCCTCAGCGTGGTTTGATGAGCAGTGCCACGTCCGCGCCCAGGATTCAAACCAACGAAACACTGGGCCACCTGCAGCGGAGTGGGCAAACTTAACCACACGGCCACGGGGCCAGCCCCTAAATATTTTTAATAGCGTGAAAAATGCTTACGTTAAATTTTAAGCAGAAACATAATGATATAAAATTATTACGGTATAAACTCAAGTAAAAAATCGGTGATACAGGTTATGGGAAATATCTTCTATATCATTATACTTTTTCATACTTTCTAATGATTTTTATCACAAATATGAATAACTTCCATAATTAGAAAAAACAAAGTTTTTGCTTTTGAAAGAAACAGCATTTAATGATGTTTACCTAATAAGCACAAGGACCCTCCTGCCTCCCTACCCCCAGAATCCCACAAGACAAAAAAACAACTGGTCTGGGAGTCTGTTTCTATGGTAACAAATCTTTTTCTTTTCTTCCCCTTAAATGCAGAAGAAGTCTAATGAAACTGAGCCCTATTTTTAATCTGCCCACAATATGGACCCTGGATTTGAGTCATCTGTGTCGGGCTGCTTCCATCACAAACTAGGCTCAGAACTAAGTCAAACGCTCAGAGGAGCTCATCTGGGGTCTTCCTGATTTCCAATGCCGCCTTTAATGACACCTCCTTTCTCTCACGTACAAGCTGGACAAGTTAATACAGCACTCACGCTACAGGAAAGGCCTTTTCTCAAAATTCTCCTGGGTCTGAAACAGTTCCTCTAAACAAACTCCTCATGCCTACCTTCAGAGCAGCAAAGTCCAGGTACCAAATGGCTATTCTTTCAATAGAAATGCTTTCCACATAAGAGAAGAGCTTGCATCTTTTAATTCTTTCTTTCTCAAATCTGCTGTCACACTTAAATTGGTTCCATTAGCTCTGCTGTTTACAGTTGTTTTGAACAAAAGTATCATGATAAGAATGGGGAGTTTCCTTCCCATTTCTCGCTGGAGGGCTTGTGTCAGTTATAACCCCAGTGGTAATCTATCAACAAGAAAAGACACCAATGCCCCCTCCCTGTCGAGCTTTATCCTGCAGCTTACGATGTGACCAGCTCACACAGAAAATTCTGTAAGAAATTATTTTTTGAAGGCATTAGGACAAAAACGATCTTCTAAACAATATTAAGACAAAATCTTTAACTCAGGCTTGAAACACTGGAGAATTCATTTCTAAATCCACACACTGGGGGACTTCCAGTGAGACAAGAAAAGAGGAAGAAGTTAAATAACAAAATTTGTTTCGCATGCACTTCAGGAAGCAATGTGGTAGGATTAGCACGTAAACCCACATCTAAAGATGTAAGCTCTGTGGCAGAGGCGTGGGGATTTATGGTCTTTCCATCACTAGCAACTGCTGCAAAGACAGTATGGCTATTTGAAAAAAGGAAAAGACAAGGCGCTCTATTTTCTCAAATCACTGTGTTAGGACAGGCTTATCAGCTACGGCTGAGAACAGGTCTCTCTTTTTCCTGTGTTTGTTTTACTCTGTTCAGTACATCATAAAACGAGAACATTACACATTTGTTTTTTGGGCAAAGAAAAATGACATGAAGCCTGAGGGATCCAGTTCTCCTTGTTTCAGATTAAGAAATTTCTTTTTGAAAGTTTTGACTTGAAATAAAAATTTTTAAAACTCAACAAAGCATTCTCCAGTGAGCTTATGAAATTCAGTACTTTCTAAATAAACCATATTCTATATGTGTATGTAAAAGCAAACCAGAACACTCATAGAGAATATACATCTTGGGGGGAAAAGAGAGCTATGGTCAACAAAAATGGTCAGAGAATTACTTAACATTACTTAAAAATGAAAAGCAGCAGCAATAATAAAATCCTCTTAGCACCCAGTGATAGAGACAAAGGTGGGATTCCAGGGCGAGTTTCAGCCACACGAGGGAGGTACCTGAGGGCGGGGTGGAAGGGGAGAGTTGGACAAACTGAAGACAACCACCAGGGCGACCTTACGCTGCTGGATGGCTCATCTCTGGGGTTTTCCGCTGGGGAGGGACTTGCAGTTCAGCCATCAATGGGCCAGCGTCCACAGAGCCTGTGGGGAAATACGGGATCCAGAAGAGTGGGGCAGGGAAGGAGAAAGTTTGGAAAATGGAAGAGTCAAACACAGTAGTGAAATGTTGTAATTATTAAACATGAGGCTTCAAAAATGCATAGAGGTACCTCTTAAGTCGAAATGGACTGGCTGAAAAAAACTGGTACTCTGGGAAGCAATCTTATACGCTTTTGAAAATACCAAATTACATTTTAATTACACATGGAATTACAGTAACACCTGCCAAGAGGAAATTAGTTTTTGGAGAAAAGAGAAAAACAATGAAACCTACGCAATTTTTACAGTTGGTAGCTTTACTCAAACCGTTAGGGTCCCCTATCCGTGGCCTCTATGGAAAATAGCAGCCTAAAAGCAAACGTACTCACACTCTACCGAAAAACCTTGCTGGCCTAGTTCCACCAATTCCATTAATGTAGCAGAGGCCCAAAGGCAGGTGACCTGATTAACAAAAAAAGCACTTCTAGAAAGTGCTGAACTTTCTAATCAAGAAGAAAACTAGTGGCAATAACTTGAGAAGCTTTGCTTTTAAATGGAGCAGCAGCCACCTTCCTTATAAGACAAAATACTTTTCAGGCCCAGGATAGAAGAAAGCAGATCCAGAGACCTCACCTCCTGCCCCCAGTGCTAACCTCTCAAAGCTGTGGGGGAAAAATCAGACAAACCAATAAGACTAGTTAAAATGATACGTGGCACAAAGAAAATTACAGCAGTTACCCCTTATCCACGGTTTCAGTTATCCGCAGTCCACTGTGGTCCGAAAACATTCAATGGAAATTTCCAGAAATAAACAATTTATAAGTTTTAAATTGTGTGCCATTCTGAATAGTGTGATGAAATCTGGAACGGGCCCTCTCCGGCTGCTCAGGACATGAATCATCCCTTTGTCCAGCGTATCCACACTGTATACCCACTTACCCGGGAGTCACTTAGTAGCCCTCTAGGTTATCAGATCACTGTCAAGGTATCCCAGTGCTTGTGCTCCAGGAACCCTTCTTTTAGTTAATAATGGCCCCCAAATGCAAGAGTAGTGATGCTGGCAATTTGGGTATGCCAAAGAGAACCTGTAAAGCACTTCCTTTAAGTGAAAAGGTGAAAGTTTTCTACTTAAGGCAAGGAAAAAAATTGTATGCTGAGGTTGCTAAGACCTACAGTAACTTTTATTACAGAATATTGTTATAATTGTTCTAATTTTAGCTGTTGTTAATCTCTTACTGTGCCTAATTTATCAATTAAACTTTATCATAGGTATGTAAGTATAGGAAAAAATCTAGTATATACAGGCTTGGGTACTATCTGCGGTTTTCGTCATCCACTGGAGGTCTTGGCACGTATCCCCACGGATAAGGGGGGACCACTGTAACTCCACTGCAATTACCTTAACTATCAAGGAAAGACTACTCTGTACCGTGCTTTAAGGCTGCAATCCCTAAATCTCTCTTTGTACATCTTATGTGTTACTGACAAGTCGTCTGGCTGTAGATGGGACAAGCTCAATGTATATACATCCTGCCCAAGGCTTCCCAGAAGTGACAGGGTGGGAACTCTTTTTTTCTAAGTAATCAAACGATAAATCGCTCCTGGCAGCAACCAACAGTCAAATATAGATTCAACAGAAGCCAATTTTCCTAGTCACACATCCTAATTATATAGGCAATGACTGAGTTGTTACATTACTTCCCGGGACTAATTATTGTTTCCGCAACAGTTAAGATCCTTTAGAAGCACAGAAGGTTGTATCTGCCTGAAAACCCTGCACGTCTCTTGTCCAAAATAACTCAACTATTTACTTTAAGGAGAAAGAATTACATCTTAGAGATTTTTTTCAAGTGCCTTTGTGCCTCGGCCCATTTCCACTTGGATCCTACCTGGGTGCACTCTAACAGAGGGAACTACATCTCCCAGGCTCCCCTGCCAACTGATTTCTTGGTATGATCCACCAACGGGAGGCACTGATAAGGATAAGAGGCAGGACGAGGGGGGAAGCCAGGTAATGCTCTCTCTTACTTGGTCTGAGTTCCAGCTGCCACCAGACAGCTCTTCTTTCCATGCTTCTAGCTCACACCAGATGGCTCAGGCTTCTGGCCTTTGATGACACCAGTACCTTCTAATTTCCTTAGGGGCACAGTAGCTCCCAGGTGTTGCTAATCTCTGGGTTGCCTCCCCTGCCCATGTACCTTCTCGGCTCTTGTATCACGTGTGTAACCTATTCCATATACTAAATTCCCTCTGCCTGTATGGCCTGTATGAACAGAAACAGTGGTTTCTGTTTCCCGACTGGTCCTTGACTTTAAAATATATTTTAAAACCTAGCTTTCCTAAGAATTAAACAAATATTCAGACAACCTGTAAAAGATTTCTCCTAATAGGAACCAAAGGGTTTATGGATGACAAAACCAATTCATTTGTTTCAACAAATATTTACCAAGGGCCTGATGTGTGCGAAGCAGTGTTCTAGGTGCTGGAAACACCAGAGCAAACAAAACAGGCACCAACCCCTGCCCTCATGGAGCTTACATTCCAGTGGGCATGTTAGCTGTGGCGAATTACAATTTTAAAAAATTAACCGATACAGGGATATCTCTTTAACAATAGAGGAATTTGGTAAAAGTGAATTAACTTTAAGGTCTTCTACTCTGCACAGACTTGGTTCCTACCTTTTCAATGTGGTATGCTGAACTGTCACATTCCAGGGGCCAATACAAAACTTCTTCAAAGTTAGTGTCAACTTAAACTGGCCACTTGCTCAAATAGAAGTACAACTGTGATAAGGATTTAAATAGATACAATAACAAAAGGCAGTGTATGCTTAGAATGTAAATAGTATGTGTGTTTTATGCAGATTCTTGTTTGGCATCTTTTTCACGAGGGATATCATTTGGAGGAACTGAGTCTGAGTCCATTTAATGTCACTTTATCTTTGTCTAGAACACAGGTAGAGTCCATCAACATAATACACAAAGTCAGCTGCAATGTACATAATGAGTAAAGTGTTGCAGTCATCAACTGCAAGATGTTATTTCCAAGATGGAATTTTCAAGCAGAAGAATAGAAACAGACAATGACTCAATGACAACTGTGCCCAAGAAAGCTGCCACCTACACACCATAATGACATCAGATGAAAAACGCAGAAAGAAAGCAGTTTTCTGATTTATTTGAAAGCAACAGATCTGTGTACTGAAAAGTGTAGAACAGAAAAGTGCACTAAGAGACGTGGCTGCAGCTACCTGTCTGCACACCCTAAGCACTGAGCAACCGAGAGCACACATCAAATATTCAGTACCCTTAGACTGCTTGAGTATAAAAGCATGTTCGGCCTCAAAAATCAATGTCATCAACTCCAGAAATGATATAATATCTACCACTGGCATTTCCCTAGACTTTTCTAAGATAATTCAACGCATTTGTGAAGGTACACTTTCATAGAGATCTTGTGGGCACAATACTCAGACCTTTCTTGCTACTCAGCAATTGGAAAACATTTCATGTCTGCAATATTTATAATTCCATTTGAGTAGCAGGTGGACTTCCAATACTATGGGCTTCTTATACAACAGGGAGTCTAATGCATATTCACAATCTCAGTACCATACAGCAAGTCAACTACAGGGCTAGCTAGAATTCTAACCCTATTGGCCCCTGCCTACCTATTAAAAACCTTATCCCTCGCTGCTCCCAGCATATAGTCAAAATATACTAAAGAATCACACACACACATATACACACAATACAGCACATCTTGGAGCCTTTGCACATTCTGCTTCCTCTGCCTAGAAGGCAAAGTCCCCTGAATTCACCTGGCAAGGTCATGCTTATCATTCCTGACACAGCCTACTTGTCTCTTTGCAGTCACAACTTCCTGAGGCAGACTTGTTTGCCTTCTTCAATGCTTTCATTTCTCCCTGTACACAATGCCATAATGATAATTATTACATTGCATCATTTATCTGTTTACACATCTGCTGCCCCATTAGACTATAAAATCCTTGAGACCAAAGACCCTATCTTTTAATCTACAGATCTGGTCCAGTGTCTGACACACAGTAGGTGCTTAAGAAATATCTTCCAAATGAATATAAGTAGTGTGGGATTGCAGGCTTGCAAAGAGTTCCCCCAAAAGACAGGACATTTTGTACTCTCTATCCCACTGCCACGGAATGATATTTAAAGGACAGGGCAAATGATCAGGAAAGTATCTCCCAGGGAACAGGTTTAACAAGTTGATATTAAAAGACAATGTAATGGGGACTTTAATAAATCACTTTCAGTAAAACTGTGTCATCTTAACCACGACTGTCAGAGTTAAGGTGCATTAGCTGTAGAAACCCAGAAAGTTATTTGATCTTGGCTGGAGAAGGGTGTTTAAGAACTAGAAATGGAACCAAAACTTCTTCCGTTGTCTAGATCTGATGGAATTTTTTTTTAATCTCTCAAAAGGTACCATGGATACAGCTAAAATAATTAAAAATTGATAAGAATGTTCATGTTCTAAGGGATGATATAACAAGCAACGATTTAGCTATCAACAGAAAACAAAAGTAAAGGAAAACTAGAGATTAATTCACCGGAGTTAAAATTTAGCACTACTATTAGAAAATTTCTACACAAAGATTCCCTGGTTTAATCTTTCAGACAAGTTTGAAGAGTCAGGAAATATCCAGGGACCGCCCTCAAGGGTACCATAAAGCACATCTGCAAAAATGCCAGAACCCCCATATATAGGAAATGGTTTTGGCTTAAAGACTAGGGAATTATTGGGTGAGTCATTCTAACTGTGGCTTCCAGTAACCAGAGTATTTAAGGGAATACAGTCAGCAAGTAAAATGAATAAAATCAAGATAAAAATAAATAAGATCAGCAATGGTAAGAATACATAATGCTGCATTTGTGGAACCCTTTAGTTGGCGAGGCGCTTTCATCTTTCAAACGAAGAAAATTAAACCGAGAAAGTTAGGTGGCATGCTGGAGGTCACAAAGCTAAAACTAGCAGAGTAAAGGAGTTAACTAGATGTTCCAACATCAATTCTACAGCTCCTCCCACTACTCTGCTTCTCCGTCACCTGAAAGGTGGGCTTATATGCACTATGGATGGGCCTAAGACACTTTCTAAGATGCCTTCAGTGAGAACAGATATCTTCCAAATCACTTCACCATATCTTTGAACTTAATCAAGATAACCTAGGTACAGCCTTAGAAAATGCCTTGAAAGAATGAAGAAGCTCCTCAGCGTGCATGGAGAGAGACTCTTCATGCTTTCCATGTTATAGCATTGACTGAAAAATGTGGGGTGCCATGAACTGTGGGTAACATGCTACTATTTGCATAGAAGCCCTGCAAAAGAATATATTTAAACATAGTTGTTTGTCTACGCATATATTATCTCTTAAAAGTCACATAAGAAATGACCAACAGTGGTTACTTCCAGGAAGGGAAAATGGTGGCTAAGGGATCAAAGACAATTTTTCAGCGTACATATACCCATTTGGATTTTGAACTAAATGAAAGCGCTACTTTTTTCAAAAAGTAAATTTAAATTTAAGAACATATGATGGGAGTTGCAACAGCGGCAATGATTAGGTGATTCGAGGTGAAACATTTCAGAGATAGGATGTAGCAAAAGAAGCAAAAAGTAAAAAAATTATTACAAAGTTTCTGTGAGACTCCAGAATTCCATGTGGTGTTTCACAATCAGAAGTAAACATTCCTCAAAACCATCAAATTTCTTCCATTCTAATTCTTTTTCTCATTAAACAGCTCTCAATTTTTTACGAACCTTGATACTGAGAAAGGAGTGTCCCGATAGTGGACACAAGTATTCAGGTCATCAGAAAGGTAGATCTTTTCATGGCAAATAAGATAGTGTCTAGTCTAAACCAGTCTCTTAAGAGGCTGATTAGGAGTTATTCCAGGCACACTGATAAAATGTGGAACTGCAGAGCGAAAGGCTAAACCTTGGACCAGTACGACCCCACCAAGCATCTACCCCAAAATGGGACTTAGCCTCAGCGAGGTGGAGTCACTATTAACATATCTGGAATTTTCAGTATGTTTGTCCTATGTTTCATCACTACGTAACTCTGTCCAAAAATTTACCAAAAAGGTAAATGAGGAAACCACATCTTTGGGCCTAGAGCAATTCATAGCATTTTTTAAAAAGGCAGTACCATAGCTGCTTCCTTTCCCCCACAAGGATCACTCCAATGCCTGGGAGGTCCCGGAAACTGGTGAGTCTTGTGCTCAGGACAGTTAAAAACCCCAGGACCAACAAAACTTGTACTACGTAAAGAGAACACAAGTTTGTTCTCTAATCTGATGCAAATTACATATCTAAAGATAATATCATTTTTAAATAACTATAAGATTTTAAAAAGAAGAACAATTACCAAAGAGTTATTCTGGAACATTTGAAAACACCTGCTCACAGATCTGCAGTCCAGGACCACATCATCTGATTTAATATTAACGGATCAGCAATCACTCACCAGGTCCTGGACAATTAGCTCTCAATTTTCTAAGTAAGAAAGGACATGAGACCTACAGATAAATAAACTCAAATCTAAATCTCATTTTAGCCAACAGTTTTTAAACTCGTCCTCCCACGACATGTATTTTTAACCAAAGCTAACAGGTAATTTGATGCTAGTGTCTCTTCCTTCCGTGATCTAACAGTCGTCCACATGATCACAATAACAACCAAAATTAGGGAAAAGGAGGGGGAAAATGAGTGAGAGGGATTGAAAGAGCAGAAGAGGCTAGATAATTCACAAACTGGATCAAGTAATAAAGCTTACAAGCCAGCAATCACTAGTTCTCATTAACAATTAACTAATGTTTCATTACCTGATCCCCAGTAATGCTATTGATAAACAGCAACAGACAATTTGAAGGGAGGAAGTGATGAATCAATCTCTCTCTTCCATATGCTATATTTTATTGGAATATGACGGTATGAGAAATGAGGAGGTGGAGGGGAGGTACTAGTCATCAAAAGGTTAGCTGACTCCTCAAACCTAGCAATGCTCCCTCCAGTGAGCTGCTTCACTGTGACTCAAGATCTGTCAACTGAGGACACAAGGGAATTTGAGAAAAGCCAAGAGATGCATTCCTAAATTTCAAACTGAATCTTCCAACAGATCTAGCACAAGGTCTAACAGGAGTCAACTATAAGAAATTAACCCGCCCAACACAAATTGATTCTGAAGTACTTTTTAAAATGAGTTGTTGCTAAATGTAAAAATTCAGGAAAGAAGTCCGGGGACCTGCTTTCCTAATGGCACATGCCATTTATTTATTGGTAGAGGGCACTAAAATATACTACTAGAATTCCAAACCAATGTATCACTCCCCTGCTCTCCTTACATAACCTTATTTTTCTAAAATAAAAGGTAATTAAGTGAAAGCATCAATTAAGCATGTACTTCCTTTCTCAATATTGATAAATACAAATACATTTGAATCTTTGTCGTGTACTCTACCCAAGATGCTATATGGCGAACAACCCTGGCAAATCCACTGCATTAGGAACAAAAGTAAATGAATAATAGCTCCCAAAATATAACTACGTATCTCTTTCTCCCCAACCAAAGGGAAACAATTTTTTCCAACTCCTCCAATCATATTCCAAAGAATTCAGAAAAAAAACAAGGAAATAAAATATCTATAATAGCTTCTATCTATAAATTTGGAGGGCAAACATTTCACTAATAACCATGCTTTCCTATCATACTGATTTTTAACTGTATCAAATCATGAATCTTTGAGGGCACAGAAAACAAAGACTAAATGGCTCTGCCAATTTACAACGATCACATTTCACCTTTAGAAGGATAATCACCATGGAAGCAACACATTTGATGCAACCCTTGCTTCCTTCTCTCCACTGATTAATCGGATCCTGCGCTCCAGCCACAATCAGCTAGTTTCTGCCACCACACACACTAGGCCTCCAACGCACTCCACAAGCCAGGGCTAGGCTGTCTAGAAATCTGCACCGTGTCACTGCATAAGGCAGCTTCCCACTGCACACATCCAGGAAGAAGAAAGCCACCTAAGCTCTGTCAGATCTCCGCGAGGCTGTAAAATGACAGAAGGAGCTGCTAACCAAATAGCAGGCAGCCACCATCACCACCTTTAAAGTCATTTAAGCAGTTTTCTTCCCCGTCATCTCACTTCCCTCCTCCCCCTCTCTCCTTTCCCTCTCTCTCACGCGCGCGCGCGCGCGCGCGCACACACACACACACACACACACACACACACACTGCAGTTCGTCCCCAGCTTTGCAAGTGGAAGGCTGAGAGCCCTGGGCTGCCTCTGGACTGACAGTCGGCCCAGAACTCATTCAGAGCCCTGAAATACACACATTCTCACCTGCACACACCAGCCACTTCCACCCGCCCCCGCCCCCCCCGAAAGACACTCACCCTTGCCCTCGCGACCTCTCCCCACACCAAGCCCGGCGCTGCAGGACACCCAGTAGGCTTATCAGCAAGAGCAGCACGCGTTACCATTTAGGATGCTCTGGGCCGCCTAAGCTCCAGAAACCCCCTCCCCACCCCGGCCCCCTCCCAGGCACAGCCCGGAGCCTGGACCCCTCGCCCTCTGGGAGGGATGCGCTACCTTTAGACTGGCAGTCCGCACAAAACTTGTTATCCTCCTCCAGCAGCAGGTTGGCCAGGACCGCCTGGTACCGATCCACGTCCTTCACCGACTTGCCCGTCATGGCCAGGGTGCCGGCGGGGGCAGAGGGCGACGCGCCCTCCTCGCCCCCAGAAGCCCCTGCCTCAGTCCGGAGGTGAGGACTCCCGGTCCCGCGCCCAGGGGCACCTCCTGAGCGGGGGAGAGCCCTCTCCCCCCGCCCGGCGCCCCTTCTCCCGGCAGCCGCGCCCGCCCCCCACTCCGCAGCCCCTCGGTGCGGCGCCCCCTGGCGGGCTCAGGGGAAGGCCCGCGTCCAGAGAAGGATGCGGGACCGGTGGCCCTCCACCCTGAGAGCCCCAGGAGCTCTCGAGCCTCCTGCGTGCCGGGCGCAGAGACGACCCCCGGGCCTGCCTGTCTGCGGGTCGTGCGTCCCGCGCCTCGGTTTCCCTGGCAGCTGCCGCCCGCTCGGCCACCACCTCGGCTGCCTACTTCCGGCAGCTCTTCCTCCCCACCGCCACCCGGCCCAGCCCGCGCATGCGCCCCGCCCCCGCCGCTTCGTCCCGGGCTCTCCGCCTCTCGGGAACCAATCCGGGCAGAAGTGGGGGGCGGAGCTTTGGGGGGGAGGAGGGAGGGTGGACACGCCCCCTGCTTGTCCTTGGAAAAGAATGAATGGAGCCTGGCAGAAAGAGAGTGGAGGGAGTGGAAGAAAGTGAAGGCAAACCACAATCAACCTTTGCTGAGCTCTTACTATGTGCGAGGCACTGTGCTGAGCGCTTTACATGACCTAGCCCAAGATAATCCTCAAAATGTCTCTGTGAGTTAAATATCGTCCTTATGTAACCTGAGGGTTGTGGATACTCCAAAGTCCTCCAGCTTATTCCTTCCCTCAACAACCAAATAGAAGGGCTCAACCCCTAACCCAGGATTAGAGAGACATCACAGCCACCTCAAATTTTCAGAAGATTCTGATCACCTCTCACTTGGAAGGCCTGCTTCCGCTGAATCTGGGTTCCCCTGTTCATGAGCTTTCCTCTTATGATTACTGACATCTTTGGACATTGTTCTGCCTGCTGCGTAGACATTTTGTTCTTTCATTCCCTAAATCCTCCCCAAACAGTGCACTTTTGTGCAGCAGACCTTTACTGAAGGTTATTTGGAGAGGTGAATAGAGAGCAGGGGTGATTGCTGGGAAACAGAATAGGCAACCACTTAAAAACCATTATTAAACATCATTGTCCAAAGCCACCTTTACTACAGAGAATTTCTCAAGGGCTGTCCTTTTCTTTAGGGAGCCACCTGGCGTCTGCAAAATGTTTTCATTCATTCATTCATTCACTCAGCAAGTTGTTACTGAGAAACTTCTAAGTATCGGGCACTGTACTGGGGGAGAGGAACAACATGATCCAATTAGTGCTTTTAAAAGATCCCTCTGGATGCCCTGGGAAGATTGGACCAGGGAAGCTGGCAAGACCAGATGCTCAGAGTAGTCTTATCTCTAGTGAAACCCTCTCCTTTATCTCTTACCTTCTCCCAAGACCAGGCTTCCCTTAAAACTCATCAGAGAAAAACTAAAATTTTCTGTTACTTTATTAATCAAAACAATTGAATTCTCTGTCTAGCCCTCTTCCCTTCTAGCCATGCCTAGTGCCTAGGAGACTTGATTTTCATAAACATACATGTTCATCATGGTATTTTTCCTAAACAAAATCTCAGTTCTTTCTGTAGAAGGAATTCTGCCTTCCTGCTAAGATAATTTTCTCAACCTGCAACCAGTTTATAATAATTTTTCTTACTTTAACTTAACTTTTCTTGCTTTAACACCTATTTTATAAATGAGCAAACTGAGACTTAGAACAATAAACTCTCTCATCTAATGAGGAGTAGAGCTGGGATTTTTTTTTCTGCTTTTTCTCCCCAAATCCCCCCAATACACAGTTGTATATTTTAGTTATGAGTCCTTCTAGTTGTGGCATGTGGGCTGCTGCCTCAACCTGGCCTTGTGAGCGGTGCCATGTCCGTGCCCAGGATCCAAACCAGCGAAACCCTGGGCCGCGGAAGCAGAGCACACAAACTTAACCACTCGGCCACGGGGCCAGCCCCAGAGCTGGGTTTTGTTTTTTTTTTAAGATTTTATTTTATCCTTTTTCTCCCCAAAGCCCCCCGGTACATAGTTGTATATTCTTCGTTGTGGGTCCTTCTAGTTGTGGTTTGTGGGGCGCTGCCTCAGCGTGGTTTGATGAGCAATGCCATGTCCGCGCCCAGGATTCGAACCAACGAAACACTGGGCCGCCTGCAGCAGAGTGCACGAACTTAACCACTCGGCCACGGGGCCAGCCCCCAGAGCTGGGGTTTTTAACTTAGATCTTTATGATTCCAGAGCCTTAGTATTGTCAGAGTTTTTGCTTATGTTATCTTTTATAATCTCAGAAAGCCCCATAAAAATAGGTATTACCACAACCATTTTTCAAGAAATAATGGCACAGAGGCTCAAGTTGGTGAAACAGAGCCTCAAAATTACCCAGCTAATTGTGGTAATTGTGCCTTAGTTCAGGTCCTTTTCATCTTCATCTCTTCATTATGCAAATAGCCTTCCTGCCTTAGTCTAACCCTAGTTAAATTAATCCTTCACCGCACTCGTGAAGGAGAGCTTCATAAATGGCAAACCTCCATTGAATCCCACCCTCTTGCTAAAAGTCCTTTAGTAGCTCTCCATGATCTATGGCGGTGCTTCTTAAATTTTCTCATCTTGTACGAGATTGCATAGCCTGGTGGTTAAGCACACAGACTCTGGGAACAGAATGACTGGGTTTAAATCCTCAGCTTCGCTTTCTATCTGGTTACTTTTATCAGGTTACTTGACCTCTCTGTGCCTTAGTTATTTCATCTACAAAATAGAAATGATAATGATACTGATAGTACCTATTTCATAGGATTGTTTGAAGCTTAGCTGAGATAATGCCTAAAATATATTTAAGCACAGCTCTTGGTACATAGTGAGTGATAGACCATTAATGCTCTTCACTAAATATTTCTGGCTTTCTGCCTTCTGGGACATGATAGGACTTTATTTCCTGGCCCTCTTCTGGTTGGAGGTGGCCAATGAGTTTGAGCAGAAAGGATACGTGTCATTTTATGCCTGAAGCATTTATTTGCTGCTTTGAGCGTCCTCTGATTCTCTTTCCCTCTGGCATGGCAACCATCAACGTTCAAGACAGTGGTTCTCTTGTCCAGTTTGGAAAACCATAACAGAACACCACAGACTGAGTGACTTATAAACAACAGAAATGTATTTCTCATGGTCTGGAGACTGGGAAGTCCAAGATCAAGGCGCCGACAGATTCTGTATCGGTGAGAGCCCACTTCCTGGTTCATAGCTGGCGACTTCTTGTCGGCTACAGCAAACTTCTCTTCCAACAACAAACATTTTTTTGAAGTCTTGAGTTTTGCCTTGACAGTTCTTACAAAAATGTCCCTTCTATTCCATAATGTGACTCCGTTATCTTATCATAAAGCTGTTTTGCATTAATTGCCACCAGAAAGAAAAGTTTCCCATCTGACTCAGTGGCTAGTGGACACAGTTTGGTGGCACCATATCTATGGATTTCAGAAAATTGAGATGAATGGAAGAGACCTGACACCACATTATCACACTCAACTTTTGGATGATTCCTCTTCTTCATCTTCCTGCCAGAGTATTTTGGAACCCCAACTCACATAAATAAGAGGACAAAATAGAAACTGGTTTAAAAACTGTTATTTTAGAGTAACCATGGTGATAAAATGCCCGGAATACTACCAAAAGGGTGGTATGGCGAATATTTTTGGACTATTGCTATTGAAAAATTTCATTAGTGTGTCTTCTTGCTAAGAGATCAAATCTCTTGAGTGATATACTGAAACAAAATAGTTTCTAATCCACTGGTCAGCCACTTTCCCTATTCAGGGTAATACTCTTAAAATGACTTTCATTAAGAAAGCAGATAATTATGCTCCCCATTTGACTGCTAGTTCTGTACTGTTTGTCACACATATATGAACGAGGGTTCTCAAATGAACTCATAGTCCACTCAATAACTGTGTTCAGCCAACTCTCAAGCTTCTTCCTCGTTGCAGAGAATCTGTGACTGTTTAGAAGCCTCCACTGCCTCGCAGTGGACTAAGCGTTCAGCCTTGTATCTGCTTCAGAAGCCAATTCTTTGAGCCCCACAGTTGAGTTACATGCCCCTCCTCTCTTACTCCAGCTCCCATTTGTCCATTTTCACAACCTGATATTCTTCAAAGAGCCTACATTTTCCATTGCTGATGGAGCCCACTGTGAGAAAGCCTGTGTCTATATCAATGGCACTATTTTTTGATGCTCAAAGCACCAGGATTCCTTGGTCAGTAGTCATCCTTTGCAAAGACAGAGAGAATGACGTCTCCCCAACTCTGTGCCACACCTTATTGTCTAGTCCCCAAATTACTTGTGTGCAGTCTCACAAGGTCTTTCTTAAAGACAGTTTGGCTGGCTTTGAACCTCTCCCTCTAACCTAGGGGCTCAGGCCCACTGCCAGGGACCCAAGGGGTCTGATGGGAACAGACTTCATGCCATACAACCCATCATTTGCCTTGAGACAACAGGTGACCCTACCTCTACCAAATGTCTCCCTCTTCCCTCTTCTTCCCTAGTGTCACAACAAAACCTTCCACGAATATCAACCGGTACAAATTCCGGGAGGAAGCAGAGTTGTCTCTACCAGCAATGTCTGAATCCCAGCCCATTGCGATTTTGCCATGTCGTCCATAGGTGCATAATAATGACCAGACATCATATGTGCATTGAAACTATGTAATAATGTAGGAGATGGATGCGTACATCCATAGTTCTTACATTTTCAGGGCCTAGGAGGGACTGAGCAAGTACACCTGGCCTGGGCCTACTCTGGAGACCCTGTCATATAACGATAGAAACTAATCCCTTACCCAATAGTGGAACACTGGAGGAAAAGACAAGATCCTGAATTTCCAGAAAGGAAAAAACAAGTCACATAAAAAGGATCAGGAATCAGAATGGCAGAGTTCCCAACTCTGGAAGCCAGGAGACAATGGAACATTGCTTCCAAAATTCTGAGTAAAAAGAGCTGCCAGCCCAGAATTCTATACCAGCCAAATGATTACTCTAGAGGCAGTGTTGAATAAAGACAGTTTCAGATATGCTAGATTTCAAAATTTTACCTCATGTGTTGGCTGCGTTCCATTGCCCCTCCATAGCCACTCTCCACCCTTCACCCTGCTCTGTGCCCCGAGACACAACCTCTGTGCAAGGGCATCACCCCAGTTCCCCATACACTGGCTGCTGGTTGGATTCAGCCAATGAGAGGCACGAGCAGGAAATCAGAGTGGAGGGGCAGAGAGAAGCTGAGTTATTTATTTTCTCTGCTCTCTTCCTGCTGGCAGAACCACCACATCCCTGAGTGACAGGCGGAGTGCCTATGAGGCACTCCCCCTGCTACAGCTGTGGCTCTTACCACATTCTGGGAAATACCCTCTCCTCTTGCCTGTTCAGGCTTTGGGGGTAACAGCTTTCTGCTGTTGCTGGTCCCAAGGTACATCATGTCCCTTGTTGGCTTTTTTTTAACGCTGTTCATACTTTGTAAAATGGTCCTTTCTTCAATTATCTCTTTCGCATTGGCCATGTGCTTCCTGTTGAAACCCTAACCGATTCACCTTCTGTACATACTTTGTCAAAAATGACAGAGCAAATCAAGAAAAAGGGAGACAGCAAATCCAGAAAACAGAGCATTCAATGCCGGAAAAGGATGAAGGTTATTCCCAGTGCGATGGGGAAGGGACATTCCAGGGTGACAGTTATGCAACCGAACGCCTACTCCAGATCGGAGCGATGGGACAGAACTTCAGAACGGACAGTGCCAAGAAGAATGAAATTTATGGATGTGTTGGAACGAAGAGGAAATTCTTTCCTGGAAGAGGATTAGGGGATGAATTAATCATAGATTCATAGAAAATTAAGCAAATAAGAAAAAATGGAGCAATTATTGACTCCAGGGGAAAAACAGTTTAACCAGAAAAAAATATAATCAATGAATACAAGGCCCAGCTGTCAATAATATTTAGTCATAATATTATAGACATTGAGTGTTAATTTAACAAAATATTGTTAATTAACTATAGTGGAAAAATGTGGGAGAGGAGATGCATATAGAAAAAGAAATCGAAATGCTCCTTTTCCAAAGTGGGACGTGAATAAACAAAGCTGAAGAGGTATATAATGGTAGTATAAGCATGTCATTTAGGTAAATTTGGAAATTCCAGAAGAAACAACTACAAGAGTTGAAAATGATTGTGTCAGAAGAGTAGGTATGGGGGTGGGTAGAGGTGGAATAGGGCATTACCACTTGTCATTATAAGCCGTGTATAACCAGACTTTTTAAACTATGTATATGTTTTACTTTGATAAAAAAATTTTTAATTAACCTAATATTTGAAATCCCCACAATCTTACTATGATCAACACCCACAGACGCTAAGAGACGTTTCAAAACATTTCCATTGAGGCAGTTTTTACTCCAAGCTGAGTTAGCCTTGGTTATGCATCCCTCTGGATCTTTCTCTCTTTCTGCCCTCCCCACAGCATCCAGCTCTCTGTAATTGCAGAATGCTTTTGAATGTGAGTCATAAGGAACCCAACTAATCGTAGCTTAAACAAACAGCGGTTTATTTACTTACAGAACAAGAAACCAGAGGCAGGGCAGTTATTTACATTGATTCAGCTACCTGACAAGGCCATCAGCACCCAGACTCTATCATCCTGCTTTGCCATCATCACCCTATTGAATTTTCATCTTCATGTTCAGTGGTCCTCAAGGGGAGTTCTCAGCCCAGAAGCATCAGCATCACCCGGAAGCTTATTAGCAATGCAAATTCCCAAGCCTACTCCAGACCTGGGAGTCAGAAACTCTGGGGATAGGGACCAGCAGTCTGTTTTAAGAAGCCCTCTGGGTGATTCTGATGCATATTCAAGTTTGAGAACCAACTGCTCATGCTAATCCCCTTATAGCCACAAAATGGTTGCCACAGCTCCAAACATCACATCATCTTTGAAGGCAGAAAGAGGGCAAAGACGTGTCCTCTGTCTGGTTGTTCCTTTTATCAGGAAAGCAAAAGTTTTCCCAGAAGCTCCCAGTAGACCTTCCCTTAAGACTCCCTAGCGAGGCAGCATGGCTCAACCTCTAACCGCAAAGATGGCCAGGAAAGCATGGATTTGGTTTTCTAGTGCCTACAATGGGAGGCAGCAGTAGGGAAGGGGGCTGGGAATGTCTGTGGACAGCCAGCAGACAATGTCTGCCACGGGGTCCACAGTGGTCAGGGCCACAGATAACACCATTCCTGATTCCATCCTGGGAAAGCAGCAGAAGATCTTGACACTCATCTGCACAAGCAGCCTTAGAACTTTCGAAATCTTCAGATGGGAGAATCGGCAAGACATGGAAATCACGTTCTTATTGATACTATCTGCCTCTCATGGGATGGTGGTTCTGATCATAATTCATTATACTACAGGGATCTCTTTCCATCAGAAATGGGCAGAGGAAGGAAGAGGGGAGAAGAGAAGACAGGATATTCCTGTCCTGCCACACTGGCTTAGGGAAACACTGCTTTTACCTTTTGACGTGGAGATTTGACATGATGGCTGCTTTGATACCATTGACCAAACAGCCCATCAAAATGCCCTGTTTTGGTGCACACCACACAAAAAAAGAAGTGCTTAACTCTGCCTTAATAGAGTGAGTCAGTTTCCAGGCAATCAAGGAGGAGGACATTCCAGGCAAGGAGGTTAGTATACAAGAAAGTGCGGAAATGAGAAAGCAGAACTGAGAATTTTTGGAGAGGGTTCATGTGGCAAGCATTAGGAGAAGCTGGAGAAGGCACCAAGGGCCAGATCACAAAGGGTCTTGTGTGCTGTGCTGAGAAGGCTGAACTTCACACTGTTCCTGATATCATTACTATTTGGAGAGCATCTTAACCTGGGTCCACAGATGGATTTTAGCACCTTGTCTGCCCTCTGGCATTATATGACAAATTTCATGGGTTTGTGGGTTACACGTTTTTCCAAGGAGTGCGCCCTAGATTTGCAAAGATGCGTGTGACCCAAACAAGTTTAAGAATTACTTCTTTGAGGAGTCAAGGAATTAGTCATTCAATGTTTAATTCATGATCAGAATAAATTCATACTCCAACCAGATTCTAGTCCAGGTTAACTAGAAAAGGACAGAACTCAGACTAGAACCAGGGTTCCCTTTTCCTGTCCAGAGCCCTTTCCTGTGCAATCTCTGCAGTGGACAATCTCCAGTAAGAGCCAGGGGAGAGACGGGTATTCATCCAGTGTGTGAGAAACACTTGCCAGGTCACAGAGCTCCTCCCTTCTCCAGAAACCCTCCAGTCTTGCTCTTCATCACCACTCCCAAATTACAAGGATGGAGGGGATGAGACATCTGTGGAGAGAGAGCCACCAGCTCTCCATCAAAGCTGGGGCACTCCAGGCTGGCCCCCCCAGGAAGGCACCAGAAAATGGAACAGGAGTAGATTTTTCCAAGGAGAGCGGGCAAGTACAAGAGAACATCTTGTCCAAGACTTGTCCCTCTGATTCCTGGTAAAGACTAGGATCGTTTGAATCTGCTCTCAACCTTGAGTCTTCAGAAGTCTCAATTCCGGAAGCTTGCAGTCATTATTTGTAATGAGTGAGCAAGCAGCATGGGGCAGAATAACATCACTTATTTTTCTTAATCCAAAGGAAAACGACTTTATAAAAATCCCAGTGAACGGCAGAATAAAGAAATATTTGTTTTAGAAGAAGATATGGAAATATTCCTCACATGACTGAACCTGTTCATCAATGGTATTATTTTGGTTCTTTCCAATTAGTTTTTAAGAGATCTTTTAGGGTCTTAGTCCTTTAGGTACCACATACCTGAAATATTCACCCAGGTAGACTCAAGAGACCTCCGAGTAACTTGGTTAGTGCCCTCAACGAAGGCAGGAACGTCCCTTGATCCAGCTCGTTGGAGCCCTACTTCCCCAAGTATATTACACAATAGTGCCTGGACAGGAAGTGGCCCAGATTTGCAAGTTGCCACACAAATTCAGTTTTGTACCGACAATACAGTCTTCCTCTTGGTTTTGTCTCTTAGCAGGAAACAGATGTGTCACCCATTCGTCCCAGCCGACTCTCCTCTGTTCTTGAAGTCCTCGCCGATTCCTGGACCTCTTCTGGTCATGCTTGTATGGTGTCACGTGGTAGGGACCGCAGGTTTGCACACTGCCCTCTGTGCCCTTTGCTGATCCCCAGCATGGTGTGATGGGTCTGATCTGATTCCTACATATCGGGTATTTGTGTTCTGTTTGGGTCGCCTGTGGAAGGTCATGGCCGGGGAACCAGTGACTTCTCTGCTGGCTCACCTGGCCTGCTCTCTGGTGCTGGTGATGCATAGCTGTTGGCTTCATCACGTGGCCCATTCAGTGAATTCAGAGCAGGCAGCTGGGCAGCCCCTCCATGGCTTCTCGAGACTGGGATCCCACGGCCGCACACCTGCTGCTCCTCACTGGTGGGGGTTCCCCCTCACAGCCTCTGAGCGGGCTGGAGAGTACCGTCCTTGACTGTGTGGTAAGGTTGCAGATAATCCTTGCCTTCTCTCTGACTCTCCAGCC
Source organism: Equus caballus (assembly GCF_041296265.1). Classification (NCBI taxonomy): domain Eukaryota; kingdom Metazoa; phylum Chordata; class Mammalia; order Perissodactyla; family Equidae; genus Equus; species Equus caballus. The sequence goes on from NC_091685.1 coordinate 17,742,845, forward strand.
CTCTGCCGTTTCCAACAACTGCCTGTGAGATACCAGACTGGACAAATTGCTCCTGTCAGTGACCTTAGAAAGGATGGACTACTGCTGCTTGGAATGCAGAGAAAAGAACACCATACAAGTTGTCACGAGGATTAGAAAGAGCTTTCCACTTACTCTCTGCGTGACCTCAGAGGAGATACTTAACCTCTATGTGCCTCAGTGTCCACCTCTGGAATATGGGCCTAAAAGGGTGGTTATGGAAATGGGAAATAATATGGAAGAAGTACCTGGGATGGTGTAGATGTTTAACAAGTGGTACCTGTCTTTATTATTAACTACAAACAGCAGGCCTATTTTTGACCCTCACTTTATCACCAAAGTCACAAAACTTTATGCGTTAAATGACATAGAAACAACATCAATCACAAAAGGCAAAAATGGTAACCTAAGAAAAATGTACAGAAATGCACTTGTGGGAGAATTTCATAAATTAAATGTCCCAATAGAAAAACAGGGTAGATGATATGAGCAGGCACTTTGACTAAAGAACAAAAAAATGATCAACAAACATAAGAAAAAATTTTGCTCTCACTAGAAATAAATCCAATTAATAGAATAACAAAATTGGTTTCACCTATCATGCTGGGAAAGATTTTAAAATTATGATACCCTCCTTTGGGCTGGGAGGTAGAAAACCACTAATCTTGCATACTGCTGGGGGGAGGGGTATGTAAGCTCTTAACCCAGTTCTGGAGAACAATTCAGAAATATCTATTAAATGTCTTAGAATATTGCATATTCTGTCATGATGATTCCACTTTCAGGAATTTGTCCTAAAGCAGTAATTATAGTTGAATACAAGGATATTCTTTAAGCACTATTTATAATACTGAAAAACTGAAAACACTCCAAAATCAATTTTAAAAAGGTGATTATCTAGAGGTTATCACCACAGAAAATTCTTTCTTTTTTTTTAGATTTTTTTAAATTTTTTTTTCCTTTTTCTCCCCAAAGCCCCCCAGTACATATTTGTATATTCTTAGTTGTGGGTCCTTCTAGTTGTGGCATGTGGGATGCTGCCTCAGCGTGGTTTGATGAGCAGTGCCATGTCTGCGCCCAGGATTCGAACCAACGGAACACTGGGCCGCCTGCAGTGGAGCGCAGGAACTTAACCACTCAGCCACGGGGCCAGCCCCATCCACAGAAATTTCTAAATACAAAAACCAGAGAAGAATTCACATGCACAAAAATTTAAATCTATATCTTAAAAAAAATCATAAATTATATTTAAAAGCAAGCAACAAGCTGGAAAAATATGTACCACAAAATTGACAAAATGTTAATATCCTAACACTACGCTACAAATATAGTGTATACTACAAATCAATAAAAACACCCTCCAGTAGAAAAATGGACAAAGAGTTATCTGACAATTCACAGAAAAAGTATAAATGGTTAATAAACGTAAGAAAACTATTTAGCCTTATTAAAAGAAATGCATATTTAAATGAGATTTTTAAAAACTTAGGTCAGCAAAAGAAATTTCATTATAACATGAAGTGTTGTTGAGGATATAGGGAACTATGCATTTTCATTTACTGTTGTTGGAAATTTAAATTAGTTCAGATTTCTTTTTTGAAAACCAACAGCAGTATATTAAATACTTGCCCCCCAAAAGCAGACTTTGAGCTCCCATTCTAGCACTATACAAAGGAAACAATCCAAGAAATCCACGAAGAATTATATATAGTAACTTGCTTCACAGCATTATTCATACTTTTGCAAACATAGAAACTGGTTAAGTAGTGTATTTACGGAGGGGCGCAGGGTGGGGGCAGGGAGACCAACCGCGTTGATCTCATCTTCTAGATCCTCAATGCATATTCTGGTGGATGCCATACATATAACAGATATAAAAATGATTGAAAAAGTATGACATACGACAGAAACACCAAGTTTGAAGGCTATTTTTCTAACGTAATATATAAAAACAACTCTGACGTCAGACTTTCCGCCCCATCCCCTCCAGCCAGAGGCAGTTTTAGTTCTTCTAAGAGTCAAGATTTTCCTCTCCTCTGGGCCTACATTTGCCGTTCCCCATACCTGGAAGACCACGCCTTACTCCACATGCTCATTCCTACTTTATCCCTCCCCTTCACTTGGCTAGCTCCTACATGGATCCAGATCCCAAATCATAAGAAAAAACCCTGGAAAATAAAGACTTGTTATATTATACACACACACACACACACACAGACACACACACAACTCCTCTCAAGAACACTGTGTCTAACTATTCGGTGGGGATGGAGAGTTTGAACCACCAAGGGCTTGCTCAAGAAACCACTGATGGTAACACAACTAACTTCTAAAGAGGATGCGTGAGTCTAGTCAATAGCAGAGCTTTTGTTTTGCAAGTTCAGGGCCAGAGCTGAATCCTAAGCATAGGATAATGGAAGGGAAGGAGAATGTTTCCCCCAACAAGACTCCCTCTCCAACCTTCTCTTATATAGTACTCATCCTCTCTGCCAAATAAATAAAGACTATCAGCTTAAGTGGACACCAAATTAATGGCCTGCCCAAAAGACTCAAGGGAACATCTGGCATGTTTCTGCTCATCTACAGGTTGCAGCCTAAACACCACTTTCATTGTAGCCTCAGTACTGGGGCCGGCCCCGTGGCCGAGCGGTTAAAGTTCGCGCGCTCTGCTGCAGGCGGCCCAGTGTTTCGTTGGTTCGGATCCTGGGTGTAGACACGGCACCGCTCATCAAACCACGCTGAGGCAGCGTCCCACATGCCACAACTAGAAGGACCCACAACAAAGAATATACAACGATGTACTGGGGGGTTTGGGGAGAAAATAATTAATTAATTAATTAATTTTAAAAAAACGTAGCCTCAGTACTGAGCACTCAAAAACATTTTATAGAATGAATCAAGAAAGGCATGCAGAAGAATGGTGACATGACTGGTTCTTTCAGAGACGTTTAATAAGAAACTCGGAACCTAAAAAAGAAGACTGAAATAGGCCCAGGTGAACCCGGGCCTTTCTGTTCTCACCCAGCTGCTTCCTGCCATGGCGGGCCAGCACGACCTAGTAGAAATAGTACGGAACTGGAATTCAAGATTGCTGATTTCTAAACCTACTTCTGCCACTTATGGAGCAGCTCTGGGTAACTCACGGGAACCCTAGGGGTGTTGGAAGCATTAGGTCTGTAAAACACTTGGTATGATTCTGATGAAAACATTTATATTCATAAACACAGAGTGAAAATGTCAACTAGATCAAAATGATGTCATCAAGATGTTTTGCACGACCTCCCTAATAAGAAAAGGAAAAGAAATTACTTGGCTGTTACCAGGTTTTTCTTATCACGATAGCAAACACATGAAAGATAGATAAGATCTGGTGCTGGCCAGGGTGTAGAAAAGTGGCCAGGCTCATACACTGTGGTGGGAGTATAAATTGGTTGCAAACTTTTTGGAAAGTGGTTTGATACATTTTTGGAGTGGGGTTGAAATGCACATACTACAGGACCAAGTGACTCCTCTTCTGGGGGTGAATCCTACAGAATGAATAGCAGAAGCACGTAAAGATGCATATTCAGTGATGTTCACTCTAGCATTGTTGTGTAACCCTAACACACCCCAGGACTCCAAGCAGCCCAGTCTCTATGTGGAGTCACATTCGAAGATGCTCAGCAATCAAAATTAAGAGCCAGTAGAAAGGACCGCCAATCTTGCATCTCTCAACAGGCACTGAAGGGAAGCTGCAGCATTTCATAAGCTGCAGGAGCACTTCTCTTACTCTCCAGGCTTCTGAAGTCCCGGTCAAACCTCCAAACTCAAGCTTCCAACCTCCTGTTCCCCTCCCTGTTTCCTTCTGCCCCTTCTGTCAGATCTCTCTACCTGTTCCTGACTCAGAATCGCAAAGCCTGGGAAAGGACAGAACTTTGCGTAGAAGGCAAGATAGCAGCAGGGTGAGGAAAGAAGCTGAGCAAAAAGAAACTTGAGAGGTTGGCCCTGTGGCCTAGTGGTTCAGTTTGGCACACTCTGCTTTGGCGGCCTGGGTTTGCATGTTCAGATCTTGGGCAGGGACCTACACCACTCGTCAGTCATGCTGTGGTGGCAACCCACATATAAAGTAGAGAAAGATCGGCACAGGTGTTAGCTCAGAACTAATCTTCCTCAAGCAAAAAAAAAAGGAAGATTGGTGACAGATGTTAGCTCAGAGCAAATCTTCCTCAGCAAAAAGAAAGAAAGAAAGAAGGAAAAGAAACTTGAATTTGGTTGGGGAAGGATTGCTGCTAAGGTTCAGATTGGAGAACACCTACTGATAACTGTGAAAAATTGGAAGCAATATCAATGTCTTTCATTAGTGGGCTATGGTTTTAACATTATGTTGTTATACACAATAGATGCAAGGATTAAAAAAGAAGAAAGGAAGCCTTTATGTCCTGATCAGGAGAGAAATCCATGATATGTTGAAGAAACATAAATTGTGCTTTGTGTGGGGGCTGGCCCCGTGGCCGAGTGATTAAGTTCGCTCGCTCTGCTGCAGGTGGCCCAGTGTTTCGTCAGTTCGAATCCTAGGCGCGGACATGGCACTGCTCATCAAACCACGCTGAGGCAGCATCCCACATGCCACAACTAGAAGGACCCACAACTAAGAATATACAACTATGTACCAGGGGGCTTCGGGGAGAAAAAGGAAAGAAATTTTTAAACTCTTAAAATAAATAAATAAATAAATAAACTGTGTTTTGTGTGTGTGTGTGTGGAAAGAAAGATTGAGAGAGAAAGAAAGCAGTTTTAAGAGGTGGGAGTCTGGATGCTATTTACTATTTTGTTTTTTGCAAACAACAACAAAAAATAAAAGCAAATAAATGTTAACCTTTTGAGTTGAGTTAACCACTGATGGAAAGGCGACTCCTCCTTGACTAACCTGGGGTGTGATAGTTGTGGCTCCAAGTGTTACCTTCTGAGCTGGAAATCAGCTGAACTCACCACAGAAATGAGTAAGGCAACAGGCTGGCTGCTCGGCGCTCTCCCTCTGCGACTGCCATTCCCGGCTCAGAATCACTGCCACCAGCATGACGGCTGCCTCGGACACCTCTGCCAAAATCCTCCAGCAAATCCTGCAGTGAGAGTTCACAGAGCAGAACGCGTGAGCTGGAAGGAATCGTGTCCATTATTTCTCAAAGCAAACACTCATGAAGAGCCTGTTTCATAGTGGACCCTTGCTGGGTACTGAGGACACAGCAATGAGGCAGACACAGTTCCTGCCCCCGTGCAGTAGAGGAGACCGAAAAGTCCCTGGGTCATTCCAATGCCATATGATACACCCTGACTTGGGGAAAGCGCTGGAGCTTGTGGGAGGGGGACACATAACCCAGGGAAGCCTTCCGGAAGAGGATGACGCCTGAGCTAGACCCAAAGAACAATTAAAAGTGAACTCAGTGAACAATGACCTTGATGGCATCATGGAAACTGAGCTGAAATCAGTTCAATATGGCGGCGGCGCAGGTGCCTGAGGCAGGACAGAGGGGAAGGGTGAGAGAGGGTCCAACAGGTGAGAACCGCTGGGTCACTAAAGCTGCTTTACGACAGCCGTGGCAGCACTTTGGTCTGTATCCTGAAGCCCACGGGGAGCCATTTAAGAGGGACTTTTTAGGTGTAATTGATATACAATATTATAGTAGTTTCAGATGTACAACCTAATGATTTTATATTTGTATACATCACAAAATGATCATCACAGTAAGTCTAGTTAACATCCCTCACCTTACATAGTTACAAAAAATTTTTTCCTTGGGGCTGGCCCCGTGGCCGAGTGGTTAAGTTCGCGCGCTCCGCTGCAGGCGGCCCAGTGTTTCGTTGGTTCGAATCCTGGGTGTGGACATGGCACTGGTCATCAGACCACGCTGAGGCAGTGTCCCACATGCCACAACTAGAAGAACCCACAACGAAGAATATACAACTACGTACCGGGGGGCTTTGGGGAGAAAAGGAAATAATAAAATTTTTAAAAAAAAAAAATTTTTTTTTCTTGTGATGAGGACTTTTAAAATGTACTGTCTTAGCAACTTTCAAATACACAAACAGTAGTATTAGCTATAGTCACCATGTTGTACATTACATCCCCGTGACTTATTTATTTTATAATTGGAACTTTGTGCCTTTTGATGCCCCATCATCCATTTTGCCCACCCTGACCCCCACCTCTGGCAATGACCAATCTGTTCTCTGTATCTATGAGCTTGGTTTTTTTTTTTTCAGATTTCACGTGTAAGTGAGATCATATGGTATTTCTCTTTCTCTCTCTGACTTATTTCACCTAGCATAATGCCCTCAAGGCAAAACTCATTTAAGAGTTTTAAGCAGGGGACTAACGAGACTGAGTTTGTTTGGAGAGACCACACTGGCTAAAATTTGGAGGGGTGTGGTGGGCAGAATAATAGCCCCCCAAGGACGTCCACAGCCTAATCTCTAGATCCTGGGAATATGTTACACGACATGGCAAAAGGGATTCTGCAGGCATGATTAGATTAAGGCTCCTGGGATGAGGAGATTATCCTAGATTTTCCGGACAGGCTCAATGCAATCACAAGCATCCTTAAAAATGGAGGAGTGGGGGCAGAAGAGAGGTAGAGGAGATTGTGCTATGGAAAAATGGTCAGAAAGATGCCTCACTGCTCGCTTTGAAAACGGAAGAAGGAGCCATAAGCCAAGGAATGTGGAAAGGTAGAAAGGCAAAGGAAACAGACTCTCCTCTAGATTCTTTGGGAAGGAATGCAGCCCTGTTCACATGGTGATTTTAGCCCAGTGTCAGACTTCTGACCTACAGAACTCGAAGATAACGAATTTGTATTGTTTTAAGCCACTAAATTTGCAGTCATGCATTACAGCAACACTAGAAAAACGAATACAGATCTTGGTACTGCCGTAGCAAATACCCACAGGTGGAAGTGGCTTCTGAATTGGACAGTGAGAAGAGGCAGGAAAAATTCTGAAGAGCGTGATGGAAAGCCCAGACTATCTTGAACAAACTGTTAGTAGCAATATGGATGTTAACGACCCTGCTGGTGAGGACTCAGAAAGAAGTGAGGAGCATGGTAGAGAAAACGTAAACCAACTTAGAGAGTACCGAAGTCATCATGAACTGACTTAGTAGAAATACAGATGTTTAAGGCGCTGCCTGCGAGGGCTCAGAAGGGGGTGAGGAACACGTTATTGAAAACTGGAGGAAAGAGATCCTTGTTACATGTGGCAAAAAGCTTAGAAATTGTGTGCCCTGAGGTTATGTGGACAGCAGAACTTACGAACAATGACCATGGTCATTTAGCTGAGGAGATTTCCAAGCAAAGCGTTGAAGGGTGTGGCCTGGTTGCTTCTTGCTGCTTACGGTAAAATGAGAGGGGGAAATAAATAAATTGAGAGCAGAACTGTCAAACAAAAAGGAGCTAGGACTTGATGGTTTGGGGAGTGCTCAGCCTCCCTAGACACAAATGGCTTAAAATGAAGAGAGTCACTCAGGAAAGCGTGCCTCAGAGAAAGAGCTGAAGGTGGCGCTGGACAACCTTTTGCTAACATCTCTGAAAAATCAAAAGGTTGGAGTAGTCAGTCACATAAAAGGCTTTCAGGAGAAATTGACTGTGTGACTCATAGATCCCCTCAGCTACCTCGACCAAAAGTCAAAAATAGAAATGGAACTCTCTAGGGAAGATGTGTGTAGGAGCCTCTTGCCTAATGGAGCGAGTCCCTGGGACATACATGAGAGAACCACAAGGTTCTTGAGAATTTTACACCAGGAAGAACAGTGGAACTTGGACTGAAAGGGACAGAGAGAGTAAGAAACAAAAGAAGGATGTAGGATCCCCCCAAATTCTTCAGGCAGGAAACAGGTTGGTAAAACTACCCAGCTGAAAACAGGTGGTATCTTTCATGAAAAAGGAAAAATGACTCAGAAGACAGAGCTGTGGGCTCGTAGGGCCAACCCTTGAGCTGCAGAGAATTATTATTCTAGGCCCTTGAAACCTAACGGAGTTTGTCCAATTTAATTTTGAAATTACTTGGGACTGGTGAGTCCTGTCTTTCTTCCATTTTTCCTCTTTTTGCATGAGAATGTCTAAGACTGTTAGCCTACGCTGGTCCCTCTATTCTATTTTGGGAGCAGAGAACTTGTTTTCTAGTTTCACAGGTCCACAGATGGAGAGGAACTTCACCCCAGGATAGATTATACCGAGTCTCATCCAATATTTAGATGAGATTTTGGACTTTGAGTTGATGCTTTAATGGGCTGGGACTTTTGGAACGAGGTGAATGTGTTTGCATGTAGGAAGATATCCAGACACGGCTATTTGGGGGGCAGAGAGAAGACTGTGGGAGGCAGAATAACAGCCCTCCAAAGACGGCCCCGTCCTAATCCCAGAACCTATGCATCTGTTACATTACACGGAAAGAGGGCTTTTGTGGATATAATTGAGTTAAGGATCTTGAGATGGAGAGATCATCCTGGTTTATCCGAGTGGGTCCAATGCAATCACAAGAGTCCTTAGAGTGGAAGAGGAAACAGAAGAGAGAAACAGAGGCAGATCTGACCGTGGAGGAACCGTCAGAGAAATGTAACTTTTCTGGCTTTGGAGATGGAGGAAGGGGGTCATGAACAAAGGAACGCTGGAAGCCTCTGGAAGGTGGGAAAGGCTAGGAAACGGACTCTCCCCTGGAGCCTCCAGGAGGGAACACCAGAAGCTAACAAGGGGCAAAACCGGGGCAAAGAGCCAAATTCAGAGGCGGTTGTAACAATCCGAACAAAAGAGGATGGTGTCCAGAGTTGCCACAGGGATGGAGAGAGGAGGATGGATTAGATAAGCATACACGAGGCATAGTGACTGGAACACGGTGATAATACTTCTGGGGGAGGAAGGAGGGAGGAGGCAAGGCTGAGACACATATTTTTGGCTTAATCAATAGGGCAGAGGGTGGACCCACTGGTTGTGTAGGCCACACAGGAAGAAGAGCAGGTTTGGGGACAAGCATATCACTTCATTTTGGACATATCAAGTTGGTGGTGCCCGTGGAACATCCAACAGGCAGTTGGATCAGCGGGTCTGAGACTCTGGGGAAAAGATATGGGTGATTGTCAAAGTCATTGGAGTGGGTTAGATGGCCCAGGAAGAATAGGGGCAGTAAGAAGAGAAGGACAGGACAGGACCCTTTGTTAAGTAAGGGTGTGCAGAGAAAAGAAACCCACAAAGCAGCCTGAGAAGGAACAGATAGAGAGGTAGGAGGAGAATATAGCTCATGGAAGCCAGACTGTAGCTTATCAATGTTGCACCAGAACTGGGAAAGAATCAGATGGAACAAATAGGGGGTCAGACGGAACCAGGATCAGAATTGGGCAGTTCAGAGGAGCTCTGCCCTAGCTTAAGAAGCATAGTGGTTGCATTCCTGCCCAGGCATCTGAGGGCAGCCAGAGTCCAGGTGAGCAAGGCTGCTTAGGCTGGGGCTCAGCCTAGAACGGGCATCTGGCTCCAGGGGGTCCCGGCTCCCCCCACTATGCTGTGGTTGAGAGACTCCCCAACCCCCGCCTTGCTCCTTGGGACTGACCCTCTCCCCGGCAAGGAGGAGGAATCATGCCACCTACTCTGTGTTCTGTTTGCCCTGTTCCCTGCCTTTGCTCACAAAGCTCCTTCTACCTAAAACAAATATCCAAAGCTTACTGGGCACCGTGTTAAGTACTTCGTGGACATCAAGAGGCATGCTCACAGAGGTGAAGTGACTTTCCCGAGGTCACACAATCGGTATGTGGTAGAATCAGGATCCAAGTCCAGCTGAATACAAATTCTAAACTCGGATTCCCCAGAAGCCATGATCTCTCTCGTTGAGTTCCCCCAGTGCTTTATCTTCTCTCCCCATCTCATCCCGCTTAGGGCTCCCTGAGAAAAGGGCTTTCGTTCAACCTGTCAGCATGTTGTGCTGCGACAGAGTACCACTAGGTGGCGACAGAGCACCAGATAGCCCGATTTACTGCAGACCGGGAGATGGGCCGTGAAGGAGGAACCGGTGGGCCTGGCGTTTCTTCTGCCCTCCTTGCCCACCCGTCCTTCCTATCAGAGTCGAGGAGAAGGCATCAGGAGATTGGAAGGCTAGAGATTAGAGGTCTGAGGATTATAAACAGGAGGCGCCCAGGCCTCAAGCCGAATGGAAAACTCTAAGAATTCTTCTCTAAGAAGGCCTAGGACCAGCAAAACAAAAGCCTGTGGCCAGGGCCGGGTTTCGGCCCTACTCCCCGCTCTGTCATCCGTCCTCGCGCAGAGCCCAAACTGCATATCCTTAGGCGGTGATCTTAGTGAAAAAAGAAGGAAATGTGCATTACTGGTACCTACTATGACCCAGAAACCGTGGCGATACAGTGAGCATCCTTGGGAAAATCATTTCATTCCTGTATCTCAGTCTTCTTGTGTATAAAATGGGGATAATCACCGGACCTACCTCACTGAGTGTTTGTGAGGACTTGACGAAATGCACATAACACACAAGTAAATCTCTGTCATATAGCAAGTGTTCGATGTCTTATTACAACAATATAATAATCATAACAATATAAACATATAAATGTGTTATTATTAATAAATGGTAGTTCCTAGTTACCCTTCTTATGATTATGTCATTTAATTATTTCCTCACACTTCTTCCTACTATGAGGCCTCACACATGGTAGGTCCTCAGGAAATATTAGCAGAATGAAAAATTTAAAAATGTATTTCTGTCATGTTCTCTGGGTTAACCCAGCTTGTAGAGTCTGGAAAGACTTTCTGGAGGCGGAGTCTTTAAGGACCAGCTGAGGACAACCACACCCTCTATAGCAGACGGAACAGTGCCTGGATAAAGAGAAAGTGTTCAGGAAATATTTTAGAAAGAAAGAAGAGAAGAAGGAAGGAAGGAAATGAGGGAGGAAGAGAGAAAGGAAGGAAAGGAAGAAGAGAGGAATGAAAGAAGCTTCAGGAGGTTTTTTAGTTGAGCTGAGGACCTCTGAGGCAGGGGCTGGCTGCAAATAGGATCTCTAGCAAAACGCTTAGTAGAGAGTAGATATCAATAAACCCTAGGTCTCCATAATCCTCCAATTTCCCCTAATATAGCCCTCAGCATACTTCTTTCTTATCTGAACCCCCACGCCCCAGTGTGAGCTCTGTGAAGGCAGGAACTGTGTCTATCTTGCTCAAAGTCATACATACCTAGTACAAAGCAGGTGTTCACTAAACAGTTGTTAAATTCCTAAATTAGGCTGAGTTCCAGTCCTGGTAATGGCAGAGTAAATTGTCAAAGTATTTTACCAAAAAGCCAAATTAAGGCACAGGAAAGAGACCAAAAGCAGGCATAAACTGCAGGAAGATTCAGCATTTAAAATAAGGGAACCATGGGGCCGGCCCAGTGGCACAGCAGTTAAGTTTGCACATTCAGCTTCAGTGGCCCAGGGTTCACCAGTTCAGATCCCAGGTGCAGACCTAGCATGGCTTAGCAAGCCACGCTGTGGCAGGCGTCCTGCATATAAAATAGTGGAAGATGGGCATAGATGTTAGCTCAGGGCCAATCTTCCTCAGCAAAAAGAGGATCAGTGGCAGATGTCAGCTCAGGGCTAAAATTCCTCAAAAAATAAAAATAAGGGAACCACACTGGATAGGATTCACACTCATATCAGTTTTCCTCCAAGAGTACTCCTCAGTCTTCACAGCACAGGGAAGCAAAAGTCCAAGCAGAAGTCCAGAATCCTATTGGTCTGATGAATCAGAGGACAGAGTCAGGACTGCTATAGTGGCTGAAAATTGAGGCAAAGGCCCCAGAAACAAAAGAGCCATAAGGAAGGATCGCCAAAAATCTGCACATAAACTCCCCTCAAATCCTTGGCTAACCTCTGAATTGCACATGCACAAACAGGACTCCAAGTGACTCATGGGAAACCAAGAGCTGGAAGGACAAAAGAACTGAACAAAGATTTTAGCTGCTGCTCACTGCAAGGAAGACAGCTTAGAGTTTAAATTCTGCCAAGTTAGAAGTGCTTGGGAGACACCTAGGACATTCCACTAAAATCCTAAAAGAGTCACACATTACGAGAAAACCCTATACCCGAAAACTAAGACATAGGCCCTGGAACTAAGACTAGGAGCAAAACCAAAAGTAGACTTATCCTAACAAAGAGTAAGCGCCCACAAGTTCAAGACCATCCACCAGTAATCTAACTGCTGGCTGGAAAAAACATTTGACACCCTTCAGAGGAATATAACAGAATTCAGAGTCTCTATAAGACATCATTCATGTTCAGTGTACAGTAAAAATTAATATTTTAAAATTAATGTGGAAAACAAACAAACAAGGAAACTCTTATCCATAGTCAAATCGAAAAATAAGTCCATAGGAACAGAGCCAAAGACAACACAGATATGGGAATTAGCAGTCAAGGATTTTAAAATAACTATGAACAATATGTTTCAGAGTCTACAGGAAAGCCCACAGCTAACATCACACTCAAGAGTGAAAAGCTGAAAGCTTTTTCTGTAAGATCAAGAAGACAAGGATGCCCACTCTCACCATTTTTGCTCAACATAGTACTGGAAGTCCTAGCCAGAATGATTAGGCAAGAAAAAGAAGCAAAATGCATCCAAATCAGAAAAGAAGAAGTAACACGGGGGGCCAGCCCTGTGGTGTAGCGATTAAGTTTGCACGCTCTGCTTCAGCAGCCTGGAGTTCACCAGTTCAGATCCCAGGCACAGAACTAGCACCGTTCATCAAGCCATGCTGTGGCAGGTATCCCACATATAAAGTAGAGGAAGATGGGCTCAGGTGTTAGCTCAGGACCAATCTTCCTCAACAAAAAAAAAGGAGGAGAAGAAGAAGTAATACTGTCGCTATTTGCAGATGACATGATAGCATCTATAGAAAACCCTAAAGACTCCGCCAAAAACTGTTAGAACTAATAAACGAGTTCAGTAAAGTTGCAGAACACAAAATCAATATACAAAAATATGTTGCATTTCTATACACTGATAATGAACTATCAGAAAGGGAAATTAAGAAAACAATCTTATTTACAATTGTATCAAAAAGAATAAAATACCTAGGAATAAATTTAACCGAGGAGCAGAAAGACTTGTACACTGAAAACTATAAGACATTGATGAAAGAAATTGAAGAAGACACAAATAAATGGAAGTATATTCCATGCTGACGGAGTGAAAGAATCAGTATTGTTAAAACGGCCACACTAACCAAAGCAATCTACAGATTCAATGCAATCACTATCAAAATTCCAATGACATTTTTCACAGAAATAGAACAATCCTAAAATAAGGAACCACAAAAGTCCCTGAATAGCCAAAGCAATTTTGAGAAAGACAAACAAAACTGAAGACATCATGCTCCCTGATTTCAAACTATATTACAAAGTAATAGTCATCAAAATAGTATGGTATTGGTATAAAAACAGACGCATAGATCAATGGAACAGAATAGAGAGCCCAAAAATAAACCCATGCATATATGGTCAATTAATTTATAACAAAGGAGCTAAGAATATACAAGGGGAAAAAGATAGTCTTTTCCATAAATGGTGCTGGGATGCACATGCAAAGAATGAAACTGGACAACTATCTTGCATCATACACAAAAACTAACTCAGAATGAATCAAAGACTTGAACATAAGACCCGAAATTATAAAACCCCTAGGAGAAAACATAGGTCGTAATCTCCTTGACATTGGTCTTGGCAATGGCTTTTTGGATTTGACACCAAAAGCAAAGGCAACAAAAGCAAAAATAAACAAATGGAACTACACCAAATTAAAAAACTTCTACACAGCAAAGAAAACAATCAACAAAATGAAAAGGCAACCTACCAAAGGAGAGAAAATATTTGCAAATCATATATCTGATAAGAGGTTAATATCCAAAATATATAAAGAAGCATGCAACTCGATAGCAAAAAACCACAAACAATCCAATTAATGGGCAGAGGATCTGAATAAACATTTTTCCAAAGAAGATATACAGATGGCCAACAGGTACATGAAAAGGTGCTCAACATCACTAATCATCAGGGAAATGCAAATCAAAACCACAACGAGATATCACCTCACACCTGTTAGAATGGCTATTACCAAAAAGACAAGAAATAACAGGTGTTGGAGAGGATGTGGAGAAAAGGGAACCCTTGTGCACTGTTGGTGGGAATGTAAATTGGTGCAGCCACTATGGAAAACGGTACAGAGGTTCCTCAAAAAATTAAAAACTACCATATGATCCAGCCATTCCACTTCTGGGTATTCATTCAAATGAAATGAAAACACTAATTCAAAAAGGTATGTGCACCTTCATGTTCATTGCAGCATTATTTACAATAGCTAAGACATGGAAGCAACCTAAGTGTCAATCAATGGATGAACAGATAACATGTGATATAGGTAGGTAGATAGATAGATAGACAGATACACACACACAATGGAATATTATTCAGCTGTAAAAAAGAATGGAATCTTGCTGTTTGTGACAACATGGGTGGACCTTGAGGACATTATGCTAAGTAAAATATGTTAGACAGAGAAAGACAAATACTATATGATCTCACTTATATGTGGAATCTAAAAACAAACAGTAAAATGAACTCATAGATACAGAGAACAGGTTGGTGGTAGCCAGAGGTGGGGGGTGGGGTGGGCAAATGAGTGAAGGTGGTCAAAAGGTACAATATATATATTTGTACCTTTTGATATATATATTGATATATATATTTGATATATATATTGATATATGTATATCAAATCCTGGTTGTGATGTTATAGTATAATTTTGCCAGATGTTAGCATTGGGAGAAATTGGGAAAAGAATACACAGACTCTGTTTATATTATTTCTAACAACTACATGTGAATCTACAATTATCCCAAAATTAAAAGTTTAATAAAAATAAAGAGGCTCAATGAGCTATGGGACGATAACAAGTGATCTAGCACATGTAATTGGAGTCTAAGAAAGAGAAGAGAGCGAGGGATGGCTAGAAAACATTTTTTAAAAAATTTATATATGTATTTGTAAATTGACATTCATAATAGTTCACATCATTGTGAAATTTCAGTTGTACATTATTTCTTGTCTGTCACCACGTAAGTGCTCCCCTTCACCCCCTTTGCCCACCCTCCACCCCCTTTCCCCTGGTAACCACTGAGCTATTTAGAAAACATTTTTGAAAAAACAATGGCCAAATATTTTCCAAATTTGATGAAACTATAAAATCATAGATCTCAAAAGTCCAGGAAACCACCACAGGATGAACACAAAGAAAACTGCACCAACGCACATCATATGTATGATACAGACATCACATAGCATAATCAAACTGCTAAAGGCCAATGATAGACAAAAGCTTAAAAGCAGCCAAAGGAAAAAGACGCATAACATACAGAACAAAGGTAAGAATGACTGCATGATTGCCATCTGAAACTGTGCATTCCAGAAGACAACAGTGCTGAGAGAACTGCTGGGGGTGGAGGGACTCTATACCCAGCAAAACTATCCTTCGAAACTTAAAGTGAAATGAAGACTTTTCAGACAACCAAAACCTGAGAAAATTCAACAGACTTGTTCTGTGAGAAATATAAGACAGTTCAAGGGTCAGCCAGGTGGTGTAGTGGTTAAGTTCATGTGCTCTGCTTTGGCGGCCCAGGGTTCTCAGGTTTGGATCCTGAGCATGGACCTACACAGTGCTCATCAAGCCACACTGTGGTGGCATCCCACAGACAAAAGAGAGGCAGATTGGCACAGATGTTAGCTCAGGGCCAATCTTCCTCAAGCAAAAAGAGGAAGATTGGGGGCCAGCCCCGTTGCCGAGTGGTTAAGTTCAAGCACTCCACTTCAGTGGCCCAGGGTTTTGCCAGTTTGAATCCTGGGCGTGGACATGGCACCGCTCATCAAGCCATGCTGAGGTGGTGTCCCACATGGCACAACTAGAAGGGCCCACAACTAAAAATACACAACTATGTACCGGGGGGCTTTGGGAGAAAAAGTAAAAAGTAAAATATTAAAAAAAAAAAAAAAGAGGAAGATTGGCAACAGATGTTAGCTCAGAGCCAATCTTTCCCATACACACACACACAAAAGTTCATCAGGCAATAAATTTAAATCTACACAAGGGGCCGGCCCGGTGGCGCAGCCGTTAAGTGCACATGTTCTGCTTTGTGGCCCAGGGTTCGCCGGTGTGGATCCCGGGTGCAGACACAGCACCACTTGGCAAGCCATGCTGTGGCAGGCATCCCACATATAAAGTAGAGGAAGATGGGCATGGATGTTAGCTCAGGGCCAGTCTTCCTCAGCAAAAAAAGGGGGATTGGCAGCAGTTAGCTCAGGGCTAATCTTCCTCAAAAAAAAAAACTACACAAAAATAGAATGCTTCTTTGAAAGACACAAATTACCAAAACTTACTCAAGAAGAAATAGAAAATATGGATCCTTATATCTATGTTTAAAATTGAATTTATAAGCAAACTTAACTGCTGCGTCACTGGGCCGGCCCCTGAATTTATAACTTAAAATATTCCCACAAGGAAAACCTCAAGCCTAGATGGACTTACTGGTAAATTCTATCAAAGATTTAAGGAATAAATAATGCCAATCCTACACAAACTCTCAGAAAATAAAGGAGGAGTAAACACTTCCCAACTCATTTTAAGAGGCCATTCTTACCCTGATACTATGGCATACAAAAACGCTAACAAAAAAAGAAAACTACAGACCAATATCATAAACATAAACATAGACACAAAAATCTGCAACAAAAAATTAGGAAGATATCCAGAATATATAAAAAGATTTCAAGTGATACATAAAAAAAATTAAACCACAACCAAGTGAGGTTTATTCCAGAGATGTAAGGCTGATTCACTACTTAAAAAAATCAATCAATGTAATCCACCATGTTAACAGGCTAACAAAGAAATCCATGTGATCATATTGGCTGATTCAAAAACAAATTTGACAAAATTTAATATCTGTTCATGATTTAAAAGAAAAAACTTGGGCCAGCCTCAGTGGCCTAGTGGTTAAGTTCAGTGTGCTCCACTTTAGCAGCCTGGGTTTGGTTCCCAGGTGCAGACCCACACCGCTCTGTTAGCAGCCATGCTGTGCTGGCAGCCCACATACTAAAAAATAGAGGACGACTGGCACAGATGTTAGCTCAGGGCAAATCTTCTGCAAGAAAAAAAACTCTTAGCAAACTAGGAATAAAAGGGACTTTCCTCAACTTGATTAAGGATACTTATTTTTTAAAAACCCAAACCTACGCCTAATATCATATTTATACAGGTGAAAAACTTAATGTTTCCTCCCTAAAATTTGGACCAAGGCAAAGATGTCCACTCTCACCACTTTTATTCAACATAGAGCTGGGAGTTCTAGTCAGTGCAATAAGGCAAGAAAAGAAAAGAAAAGGTATACATATTAGATAGGAAGAACTAAAAGTGTGTCTACTTACAAATAACATGAAAAGCTAAAGGAATCTACCAAAAAGCTCCTAGAAGTAATAAGTGAGTACATCAAATTAAAAAAACACAAGATCAAATACAAAAATCAATTTTATTATTGTATATTAGCAATGAACATGTGGAAACTAAAATTTAAAATACCGATACTATTACTCAAAAAATGATATATTTAGGAATAAAACTAGCAAAATATGTATAGGACTTGTATGCCGAAAACTACAAAATGAAAACTACAAAAAAAAGAAATCAAAGAAGATCTAAATAAATGGAGAGATGTACCATGTCCATGGATTGGAAGACCCAACATAATAAAGATGTCAGTTCCCTCAAAATTGATCTACAGGTTGAATGCAATTCCTATCAAAAATTACAAGATTTTTTTTATATATAGACAAGTTTATTCTAAAATTTATATGGAAAGGCAAAGAAACTAGAACATCTAAAACAATTTGGAAAAGAAGAATAAAGTTAGAGAGATCACTCTTCTTGATATTAAGATTTAATTACTATATCTTAATTCCTATAGTAACTAAGACAATGTGGTATTTGCAGAAGAATGAACACACTTAGAGCAACAGAATAAAATGAGAATCCAGAAATGGGCTGACACAGGTACAGCCAACTCGTTTTTCCCAAAAAGGTAGAAAAGCCATTCAGTGAAGGAAGGATAATTAGATATCCATAGGAAAAAAAAAAAGAAGAACCTCGACCTAAACCTCACACTTTATACAAAACTTAGCTCAAAATGCAAAGCATAAAACTATAAAACTCTTAAGAGAAAATAGAAACTCTTCTGGACCTAAGGCTCAGCAAATTCTTGGATACAACACTAAAAGCACAATACATAAGAGAAAAAAAATCAACAAATTGTATTTCATCAAAATTAAAATCTTTTTCTCTGCCTAAGGGCCTATTTTAAGAGGATGAAAAGTCAAGCTACAGACTGGGAGAAAATATTGCAAAGTATACATCTGACACTGGACTCATATCTAGAATATGCAATAGACCCTCGAACTCAACAGCAAAGAACCAAACAAGCCAATTAGAAAAAGGTAAAAGACATGAACAGACATTTTAACAAAGGGGATACACAGATGGAAAATAAGCCCTTGTGAAGATGTTCATTATTAGCTATTAGGGAAATGCAAATCTAAAGCCACAAGACGAGATATTATCACACATCTGAAATAACAAAACAGCTGAAATAAAAATAGTGACAACCTCAAATGCTGGCAAGGCTGTGGAGAAACTGGATTTCTCATACATTATTGATGGTACATATATAAAGTGATACATCCACTCTGGAAAACATTTTGGCAGTTAAAAAGAACTTAACATACACTTGCCGTACAACTGAATAATTGCACTTCTGGGTATTTATTTCAGAGAAATTAAAACTTACGTCCACACAAAAACATGTACATGAATGTTCGTAACAGTTTTATTCTTAACAGCTGAAAATTGGAAGCAGCTCAGATATTCTTCAGAGGATGAATGGTTAAACAAACTGTGGTACGTCCATACCATGGACTGGAATACTACTGAGCAGTAAAAAGGGAAGAAGCTATTGACACACTCAACAACTTAGACGGATCTCAAGGAAATTATGCTGAGTGGAAACAGCCAATCTCAAAAGGATACATACTAGATGATTCCATTTATATAACAGTCTCAAAATGGACAAAATCACAGAGATGGAAACAGACTGGTGGTTACCAAGGTTTAAGGGGGCAGGAAGAGAAAAGGGTGTCACTATAAATAGGTAGCATGAGGGATCTTTTTGGTGATGGACTAGTTCCGTATCTTGTTTGTGGTGATGGTTACAGGAATCTGTACCTGTGATAAAATTGCTTAGAACTATATGCACTTGCATCACACACACATATGAGTGCGGGTAAAACTGGTGAAATCTGAATAAGGCCTATGGATTGTACCGTTGATTTCCAGGTTTTGTTATCGCCCTATGATTACATAAGATGTTATCATTGAGATTAATTGGATAAAGGGTACACGGGACCTTTCTGTACTATTTTTTTTTAATAAGATTTTATTTTTTTCCTTTTTCTCCCCAAAGCCCCCCGGTACATAGTTGTATATTCTTAGTTGTGGGTCCTTCCAGTTGTGGCATGTGGGACGCTGCCTCAGCGTGGTTTGATGAGCAGTGCCATGTCCGCGCCAGGATTCGAACCAACGAAACACTGGGCCGCCTGCAGCGGAGCGCGCGAACTTAACCACTCGGCCACAGGGCCAGCCCCTCTGTACTATTTTTTAAATTTTCTGTGAATGTATGATTATTTTAAAAGTAAAAAAAAGTTCTAATCTTTTAAAAAACATATCTCACAATTTTGTGGATCAGAAATCCAGGCAAAGCTTAGCTGAGCTATCCTTCTGCTCCATGTGGCGTTTCCTCAGCCCCTCGGTGGTATTTAGCTGGTGATCAGGCCGGTCTGGAAGGTTCAAAAAGGCTTCAGTCAAGGGGCTCGTTGGTTCGAATCCTGGGCGCGGACATGGCTCTGCTCGTCAGACCACGCTGGGGCAGCGTCCCACATGCCACAACTAGAAGAACCCACAACGAAGAATACACAACTATGTACCGGGGGGGCGTTGGGGAGAAAAAGGAAAAAATAAAATCTTAAAAAAAAAAAAAAAAAAAAAAAAAGGCTTCAGTCATGCGCCTGGTGCCTTGGTGGACAGCTGGAAGCCTGGGCTCCTCTCTCTCCATGTGGTGTCCCTAGCAGAGCGGCCAGACTTCTTACATGGTGGCTCAGGGATCCGAGGGTTGTTTGATTTTAATATTTCAGAGATGAGGCACTTCTGGATGAGACCGAAGTCTCAGGTCTTCTCCCCTTGAGAAGATGAGTGAAGTGGAAGTGAGGAGACGGTCACTAGAAATTAGGTGGAAATGAGTTCTCAAGGAACTCAGAATCCAGGCTGTTGAATGGGTCATTTAAGAAGGCGGTGAAGTGTCCCAAATGATGGCAGCACTCCGAGAGGATGGGAAGATAGGAC
Organism: Equus caballus; assembly: GCF_041296265.1. NCBI lineage: Eukaryota > Metazoa > Chordata > Mammalia > Perissodactyla > Equidae > Equus > Equus caballus. Next base: position 17,763,359 of record NC_091685.1, read on the forward strand.
TCAGGTGCCGGAGTCATTAGCGAGCGAGGGAAAGTGGCCCAGGAAAGAGAGGAGGGGAGACAGAACCGGTGGGCACGTGGCTGAGGGAGTAGGGGTTTCTACATGCTCATGTCTGGAAAAATGCTTCAAGAAACAATGTGGACACTGGTCCCACCCCTGACCCCTGACGGACGTGGCGCCTCCATCTGAGACGGGGGCAGGAAAGCGGGCTGTAGGGGAGGATCATGTGGCGGTCCAGGCTTGGAGGCGGAGGATGTGTTCTGAGAAACTGCGAACAGGCAGAAAGTTTGCTGATCAGTGAACCACTGTTCCAGAGCACTGGAAAGGCTGGGAGGGGAGACTGGCTGAGAACTCAGATGCTGGGGGAGGAGCCGGGAAACTCAGAGCAGCGGGGAGGTTAAGTGTTTTTAAAAAACAACGGAGGAAACCAGGATGTGAGCCTGGTGGGTTTGGCCAGAGATAAGAGGATTTAGTCCATCGCTCCAAACTAAGCCCTGAGACCCTGCTTCCTGGCCAGGGAAGGTTCTGAGGGAAGTCTCAGCCCACGGATCCAATGTGTGTTGGGGTTGATTCAGCGATAGGTCATTTGCTCACTCAAAAATCTGTGGACATCTGCAGCTTGGGAGCACAGAGGATGAATTAGACTCAGTTTCTGCTCAAACATAAAATATCTCTACAACTAAAACTTAAAATTGTATTGAAAGAAAGAAAAGAAATCCTGAGTTAATTTGGATGAAAAGGAAATAGAAGGGACAAATTCTCTCCCTCCTATTCTTTCGCTCTAGTCCACAAGGATGCTTCCAGGCTCTGTGCATTCTTCCAGAAGATGAGACTGGCAGGGCTCCCTTCTGATCCAAGACATGGCTTCTTGGGCCCCCATTTTCAGGCTTGTTCTAACAGAGAAAATTACTATGGTAGGCGGAAAGACAAGAGTAGACATTTGGGTTTCTTTCTTCTTTTTTTTTTTTTTATCTTTGAGATGATCTTAAACTTTCTTCTTTAATAGTGTGGTGAATTACATTAACAGATTTTCTAATTTTAGACCATCCTTACTTTCTTGGTATAAAACCAACTTGGTCATGACGTATCTTTTAATAGGTTGCTACATTCAATCTCCTAATATTTTAAATAGGATTTTTCCATCTGTGTTCATAAGACAGATTGGCTTGTAATATTCCTCTCTCTTATTGCCCACCACTGGTTTGGATATCAAAGCTATATTAGCCCCATAAATGAGTTTGAGAGTGTTCTTTATTTTTTCTCTCTATAAAGCTTGTAGAAGTTTCAAATTAGAAAATCCTTGAACTGTTTGATAAAGCTTGCCTTATTGATTTGTAAGAGCTCTTTGTATGTTATCCATATTAATTCCTTGTCTGGTGATGTGTAGTGTGAATATTTCCTTTCTGTCTTTTAATTTTATCTCCATGTTTTTATTATACAGGCATTTGAAAACTGTTATGAAGTCAAATTTAAACATCTCTTCATGGTTTCGTGTATTGCTCAGGAAAGTTTTCCTTATCACAAAACTACAAAAAATTTCCCTTTAGGTTTTCATAGTTTGCTATTTTTATATTTAAGTCCTTAATTCATTTGTCCAGGAATATATTTTTTATATGGTGATGTAGAAATCTAACTTGAATTTTTTCTGAATATATATCCAACTGCCTCAATATTCATTGACTAAGCTACCCTTTCCTCACTGATCTTCAATTTAGCCTTTATCATAAACTAAATATATAGACCTTTATCACAGATTAAATTTATGTAATAAATGTGTGTGTGTGTTTCTTGTCTCTCTCGCTCTCTCTCCTTTTATCTCTTCCTAGGCAGATAATTTTGAATTAAAGCAAGTTTGAATAAATTGCTTTATATTATGTTTTGATCTCTGATAGAGAAGGACCTTTCTCATTTATTTTTTTCAAATTTTCTTGGCTATTTTCATGCCATGTCTCTTCTAGAATCTCTGTAGAATCAGTTTGTCAAGTTTCATAAAGACTGTGCTCTGACTTTGATTGGAATTGCATGGAGTTTACAGATTAATTTGACATCTTTGCCACAGTGGAGTCTTACTATCCAGGAAGGTGGATCTGTGACTCTTCATTTATTCAGGGTCTCCCTGCTCTTTAAAAGGTATATGAAATTGGCTGGAACCTCTAGCCCATTTCTTGTGGGTCTAAAGCCTTCCCTTGTGGGTCAGCTCCAGCTTCCCCTGAATTGGTTCAGTTTATAAGCCCAAGTATAGTAGGCTGAGATCTCTTTTCCAGAGATGTCTGCACCAATGTATGTCCCATCCCCTATGCTCTTCTTGAAATGTGATATTGAAACTTGTCCACCAAAAGGTGGGGTCTCTGTTCCCTCCCGTTGAAGCTGGGCAGACCTTTGTCATTGCCTGGACCAAAAAAAAAGGGGTGACATTGATGCTGTGTGACTTCTGAGGCTAGGTCCTAAAAGGCAATTCTGCTTCAGTCTGGTGTTCTCCCTACCTCTGAGCTGCTACGTAAAAAGTTCAGTTACCTTGAAGTCGCCATGCTGGAGAGACCCCATGGAAAGCACGCAAAGACAGAAAGGAGAGAGCTGCCCAAGAAATTCCAGCTGGTCCAGCCCCCGCTATTGGAGGCTTCCTACTACAGACACCAGACACGCGAGTGAGGAAGCCTTCTAGATGACACTACCCCAGGCACCATCTGCCTGCAACCTCCTAACAGACTTCGAGCGAGAGCCAACCAGCAGAGCCATTCCTGCATTCGCGATCCAAGAAATTGTTTTAAGCCGCTAAGTTTTTAGGTGATTTGCTATGCTGCAACAGACAATTAAGCCACTAATGTGTGCTGTCCAAGCGTGACGCTCATCTCCTGTCTATAATTTCCACACAAAAAAAGAAAATTTATTCACACCAGCCCTTTGTGTCTTTGCCTCACAAAGAGAGGAAGAAATGAACAACATAAGACCAACAACTTGGGACGTCCCATTCCTTAGAAGTCGTGTACACCTATTATAGCACTCCCCCGGGCAATGCCCATCATCCCTCTCACCTCCTCCTCCTCTCATCTTGCTTCCTGCAAACTCCAAATTCCTCCTCACTCAGTCCAGCAGAGCAATTAAGTTCTCTGGAGCCCTTTCTCCTAAACTCAGCTCCAGGAGCCCCTTTCAAAGCCCAGGGCCCTTTGGTAACATGCCCAACACAGGTGGACTTTGTAGGTTCCAGAGCATACTCGTTGACTATTTTAGCTGATCTGCTCATGGCGGTCTTCCCCACATTGGGTGCAGGCCTGGGAAACAGAGGGTCCTCAGTAAATCATAATGAAAGCTAAAATGTATCAAGCACCTACTATGTGCTGGTGCTAGGTAACACACTTCACACACGTCATCTCATTCAATCTTCACAAAAGCCTTCTAAAATAGGGGTTATTATTATTCCCTTTGACGGATAAGAATACTGAGACTTCATATAGTTTTAGGTGCCTGTGGTCATACTTAGTGACAGAGTCAGGTTCCAAAGCACTTACCAATCTTGCTTAAGTGAAGGAAAGAAAAGGTAAGGGGCTCTGGAGAGGCGGTGCTGGACAAACAGGCTTCATAAACTCTGCTGCCTGAGGCGGTGGTTTCCATGAACACGGAGGAGATCTCTCAGAGCGAGTGAGGAGGCCCAGCCCAGAGACACTAGCGCCTAAGGGAGCTGCAGAGGAGAAAAGGCCACAGAAGAAGCAGGCTGCTGGACGCGGAAGCCCGGGCAGGGAAGACCTCGAGGCTAGAACAGCCAAGGGCAGGTCCAGGTGCCAACAGCCTTCTGTCTGAAGAACTGAAGAGGGGCTGGGCCTCACTGGTGACTCTCAGGAGACTGATCTCCCAGCTGGAGCAGAAACAAGGAGGTGAGAAGGAGGTGTGGAAGTTTAGAGGTGGGATGAGGACAACTCTGCTGAAGAATTAGCAGTGACGCTAGAGGAAAGAGGCGGACGCGGGTATTCAAGGGATGGAGCATCCAGGAATGGCTTTGGCAGGCTTTAACATGGAAGAGGCCTGCTTGCTTGTACGTGGAGAAGGACGAGGAGGGTGGGGGCTGGGCAGAGCCTGCTACAAGGTCCGCAGACCCTAAGGCCGGCTCGGCCTGGGCCCTGGAGGAGAGAGGACTGGTCCACGCCGGGACTCGCAAGCAGAAGTGGTTTAGGACGTGGGGCAAGTGATGAGGCGAGGGCTGCGGGTCAGATGGAAGGCGCTGGGTCCTGGAGGTCAGGCTGGAGGGGCCCTCGACGGCCCTTTGCCTCCTCACAGAAAAACGGGACCATGATCTCGGTCCTGCACCCCGGCCGCTCCTCGCATTACCTTGCCGGGGCCTCCGGGAAGCCCGGGACGAGGATGGAGGGTGGGCGCTGGCAGTTGGACGGAGCGGGGCGGAGCTGGGCGGAGGGCGCCGGCCTCCCTCCCCGGGCCTCTCAGGTGACAGACCCCGCGGGCCCCCGCCCCGCCCCCCGCATATTCAGGAGGCCGGGCCCGCCCCGTCCGTCCGAGAGCAGCCAGCGCCGCCCGCCCGGAGCCTCGGCCGTCGGTGCGTGCGTGGACCCGGGCACCGTCCTCCTCGAGCCCGCCGCCCACCATGGCCGCTGCGGCCGCCCCCCGCAGCCTCCTTGTCCTCCTCCAGGTGCTCGGGCTCGCCCTGGCGCAGATCGTAAGTCCCGCGGCCACTCCTGCGCCGGGGGCCGGGATGTGGGGCCTGGGGTCCGGGGTTCAGGATCCAGGAGACTGGGGAAGGGCTCTGCCTGTCCCCCACCCTCTACTGACACTCTCTAGCCCGAGGGGCTGCTTCGGAGAGTCTTGCGGCGCAAGTTCCCTCGGGAGGTGCACCTATGGGACGCACCCCAGCCGGTGAAAGGAGGTGGATGAGCCAGGCAGCCAGAGGGACCCCGTCCGGAGATGCTCGGCCCTGCCTGGGACAGGCAGCGTGGGGCAGGAGCTGGCGCCGGGTCCTGGCAGCCCGGAGAGCCCAGGTGGCGGGGGAGACAATGCTGCCCATTCACGGGGCTCCGGAGCCTCCGCCCCCGCCGCCTCCCAGGGGGCGCCGGCTCCAGCCAGACGCCGCTCTCGCCCGGCGGCTGCCTCTCGGCGGGGCCCGGGGGCCTGCGTCTCACTTCCGAGGGCCGCCGGGGGGCTGGGGGCCTAACGGGACGCGAGGGCGGTGGAGCAGGGCCCGGGCACCGTCTAGTGCCCAGTGCTGTTCGCAGCTGCCAGCAGGGCGCCAGCCGGGGGAGGGTGCGGGCACCTGGAGCGTGCGGGACCCCTGCCTGGTTCGGGGCTGGCACCCATAAGAGGGCCACCCAGGGGTGGATGGAGGAGTGGTGCTGGGAGAGGGGTGTTCTGAGTGGTAGGCGAGAGCATGTTTCCCCTCCCTACGCCCCCCTCCTCGCGCCTCCCCCACTTTGCCTTTGGGTTTTCTCCGCACCAGGGGGAGAGGAAGGGGTACCTACTCACCATCTGTACCCGTTGTTCATCTAAAAATAATATGAGCAACCATTCATTGAGGGCCAACCGTCTGCTAGGCACCACCTTGCCTACCATCTGTTATTGACTGGAGCCGTCTCCATCTCTTCCCCACCATGGCAGCGCAAGGACAACAGGGTACAGTGGAAGGAGTGAGGCAGACCTGGGACGGAATCCTGGCTCCACCACTTACTCTCTGTGATCATGGACCCCTTAATCTTTCTGAGCCTGTTTCCTCAACTGCAAACTGGGGGTCGTAATAGTATCCGCCTCACAGTTCTGAGCATTCCATAGGATCATATATGCAATAGTACACGATATCTGCTACATAGTATGTACTCGACAAACGGGAGTTCCCGGCTCCCTGCGGGGCTCCCTTTCCCAGTGGAGCTGCACCCCTGCGATGCCCAGCTCCCTGCACTGTCTGAGGGCTGCACCCCTGTGTGTGTTTTCAGAGAGGTCCGCCAGGAGAGCAGGGGCCCCCGGGTCCCCCGGGGCCGCCAGGAGTGCCTGGATCCGACGGCATCGACGTGAGTCTAACCTGAGACCGGAGAGGGAGGGAGGCTGCGGACAAAGGGGAACTTTGTGATCCTTGGGAATGGGGGCAGGGGCGAGGTTGGTGCCTAGAGATGCAGTGTTCCTTGTTGCCAGTAGGCGGCGCCGGCTTGCGCTACAAGGAGCCTGTTTGTTCTGCAAAAACCTCAAACCAGCCCAGAGAGATGCAGATCCCGTTATAGCTGCCCGCGGACAAGGAGCTGCTGTTCCATCTGCCGGCCACAGCTCATAGCGATTCCTTATCCCCCTCCCCTCCTCTCCCTTCTTTTTCGGGTGGGAGACGCCTGAACCTCTCGCCCTGCCCCCTGGCACGTCTAGATGCTTCTTCAAGGTAGCTTGGGAGCCTTGGCCAGACCGCTGACCAGCTGGAGCCAGACTCTTGTCTCTTCCCTTTGCATTTTTCTCCCCGATTTAGAACCACCTGGGCTTGTTCCCTGCTCTCCTAGCACGGTGAGGGTTAAATACCTCATTCCATAGGCTCCCCCAGGAGGTCAGCTCCATGTTTACCCATCTGGACAGACTTCTATTCAACTTGGTGCCCCCACCCTCCAACACAGGGCCCTGGGACCCCGCCAGCGTGCTGGCTGCTGCAGGCTCTGAAATGCCTGGAGGCCTCTCTGGGGCTGAATGTGACTCTGCAGGCCCTGCCTGTCCTCCACCAAGGGTCCTTTGTCACCGAAGGAAGAGGTCGTGCTCGCCTTGGGAACAGTTGGAATCTGTCCCCTTCAAAGGCCCCTGTGGTCTTTTGCCCCCCACTCCAGTCTTTTGTTTTCCTCACCCCAATTCGGAAGAGGGCTGCTGCCCACTTCACTCACCTCCCCTTCAGGTTTTTCTAAAAGCCCCAGCTTTCTTCCCACACTTGCCCCAGTCCAAGAGGCGGCGGCTCTCCCGGGTACCCTGGAGCCCACAGCCCCATTTACAGGTCTCATCACAGGCACCTTCCCAGCATCGGCATGTCTAAAACCCACCTGCATGTTGATATCACCCTCTCCATCCTGGCTGGCATTGGTTTCAATTCACCTACAGTTTTTTTGAGGGAAAAGGAGCTATTTTACCAAAAAGTACAAGGCTGAGGGGACCCAGGGCAGAAGAGAAGAGAGTGAGGAGAGGAGCATGTGGGACCAGCCAGCCAGGGCCTGCGTGAGCCCACTGGGGGTAGCATGAGCCATAATGTGCTGTCTCACTGACTTGTATCTTGCAGGGTGACAAGGGGCCCCCTGGGAAAGCTGGCCCTCCGGTGAGTGCCTTTTCCTCTTTGACCTTTGACCCTTCCAGTTCTCCCCTCCTCTGGCTAATATCTGCCCATCTCTGTTTTCAAGGGACCTAAGGGAGAGCCTGGCCAAGCGGGGCCCGATGGACCAGACGGCAAGCCGGGGACTGATGTGAGTACCTGAGTGGCGGGTGGAGCAGGTTAGGGCCCCACCCACTGACTCCCAGAGCCCAGTTCTGGCATCTTCTCTGCTCTTCTGCTCAGAGTGGGGCGGCAGGATAGAGACTCTACAGCCGTGAGCCCCCCTCACCTTCATATGACTTGTGGCCTCCTGGAAGCCCACCCCCACCCCAGGAGCCGCGGATCATGGGCAGATGGGGGTGCAGAGAGGGGTTCTGTTTGTCTGTGGCAACCAGGATTCAGTCTCCAAGCATCAGACTGAATACTCTAGGCGGACCCGTCATGCTCCCCTCCTCCCTTCCCCACCCCACCCCCTCGTGGCCTCAGGCGCAGCTCAGGAGGGGAGCATTGTTTGGCTGATACCGCAGAGTATCAGGGGCCCTAAGGTCACAGGCTGCTGGACACAGCCAGGGGCACTGGGACAGTCATCTGGTTGGGGATACACTTGGGTCGGTCACTGAAAGACGGGAAGAACAAGAGGCCCCCATGAGTTGCCTTTGCCCTGCTGGCTCACGCGGTGCCCACCAGGGCTGTGGCCAGCCACCAGGGCCCCTCTAACTCATCCACACCCTGCAAAGATCACAAAGCCCATGGCCTTCCACAGGGGTTCTCACATCCTCCCACAGAGAGAAGCATGATTATTAACCCATTTTGCAGATGAGAAAAGTAAGGCTCAGAAAAAGTTGCCAGGGGCAGACGTCAAGAAAGTGACCAATCCAAACCTGTGTCTAGGTCTTCTAGACTCCTGAACTGAGAGGCCGGAGGCCTGGGCTGACAAATCTTTGGGCCTTTGTTTCTCATGTTTCAAAAGAGGATAACTGTTCTGCCTGCCTGCCTCCCGGGGTTACTGTGGGAATGGGGGGCGGGGAGGGATGGAGTGAAGTGTCAAGGCCCCCAGGCCTTCATGGAGTGTGGTGAAAGGCAGCCTGGACCCTCCCAGGAGAGACCTCTGGACCTGCCCTACCCCATGGGTCAGGGAGCAGGCTTGCCCCTCACTGATAGTCCTCTCTTTCTTCCCCAGGGTCTAACTGGAGCCAAGGGGGAGCCTGGCCCCATGGGGATCCCTGGAGTCAAGGTAAGTGGCCTGCTGGGGACTGGCCAGCAATCTAGGGCCAGAGTTTGGGAGGGGCTGCAGGAGAGAGGATCCTGTGGGATCCAGGAGACCCCAGCCTCTGAGCCTCTCCCATTGGTCTTGCAGGGCCAGCCCGGGCTCCCAGGTCCCCCCGGTCTGCCGGTAAGTGGACTCCATAAGGGCTTCGAGGGACATTTGGTGGCTAAGGGGGACTTGCAGAAGGAGTCATTAACCTAATCTTTCCTTCTGTTCCAGGGCCCTGGCTTTGCTGGACCCCCTGTAAGTCCTCAGGGATGGGGCAGGGCCCCTGGGACACCCAGGGAAGGAGGATGCAGAAGGGCTTCCAGGGGACTGGTCATCATGGGGAGGGGCCAGCATGTTGTGTTGGTGTCGGGAACGGGTAGACTTGCCGGAGGACTCTGGGCCTATCCACTGGCTCTGGGATTCTCTGGTTCTTAAAGCACTAATCTGTCAGTCTCTCTGGGGTTGGTGGCAAAGTAATAGTTGGGAAGGGGGCTCTGGGTGCCTGTTCCTACCTTTGTGTCTGGGGTGGTCTAACCTTCCAAGACATCCTGGCCTGACGTCTCTGTTCCTAGGGACCTCCTGGACCAGTTGGCCTCCCCGGTGAGATTGGAATCACAGGCCCCAAGGTGAGCCCCAGCCACCCCTCTGCTCAGTCTGTCTCCTGCCCTCTGCCCCGGAGCCGGCAAGTTGGGAGTCTCTCCAGGAGTTCCTGGGCCTGCTTCTGGCCACTAGGGAGCTCCCCCAGGTCTGGGGCAGAAGCCCCTCCTGCTGAGCCCACTCTCTGGTGGGTCTTTCAGGGAGGCCCAGGGCGGGGCCATTGGTCTCCCCAAGAGCTCAGGTCTCAGGAGGTGACCTGGAGGGCAGGGTGGACAGGGCCATTGCAGGAACTGCAGGAGGGGGAAGAGGTGACCTGGTCGGGGCTACACAGGGGTATAATTTGGGCCTCTCTTGCTTCCAGGGGGATCCTGGACCAGACGGACCATCAGGGCCCCCAGGGCCTCCTGGGAAACCGGTAAGTGTCCTCAGACCTCCCACACGTGGAAGGACAAGGTGCCTTGGCGCCAGCCTGGGGTGGGGAAGGTTTGGGTCAGGCTCCATCTCCACACGTCTCCTCTCAGGGCCGCCCCGGAACCATCGCGGGCCTGGAAGGCAGCGCCGATTTCCTGGTGAGAGGCCGGGCCTGGGGCGGGGCTAACGCGGGGAGGGGGCGGGTCCGCTGGAGAGGGGCGGGCAAGGAGGTAGTTTCCATCTAGGCGGTGGAGTCCGGGGAGGATGGGGAGAGGATGGGCAGAGAGGTTCCCCCGGCTTGGGTGGGAGGAGGGTTCAGGAGTTGGTTGGATGGGGAACCAGTGACAACAGAGGCCTGTGGGATTCTCTTTCCAGTGTCCAACCAACTGTCCAGCGGGAGCTAAAGGCCCCCCAGGGCTGCAGGGAGTGAAGGTGAGCTCCGGACCCGAGTCTTGGGGGGCGGGGAAGGTGGATAGGAGGGGACCTCACATTGAGGGCTTCGAGGGACCCTTGGTGGGTAAGGGGGACTTGCAGAAGGAGCCACGAACCTAATCTCTTTTCTTCGCTTCAGGGGCATCCTGGCAAACGCGGGGCTCTGGGCGATTCGGGCCGCCAGGGGAAGCCGGTGAGTTGCAGGCCATGGGAGGGGGTGTGTGGAGAGGGCCCTACAGAGGCCTCCCTTCTCCCTTCCTCTTCTTCTTCCGTGGGTCTACGGGGACAGAGCCCTGAGCTAGGAGGCAGGAGGCCCATGTGCTAGGTTGACGTGTCCCTGGGCAAGACCATAGTCCCTGCTGGGCCTCCATTTCCCCCATCCATCGGCCACATGAGACTGTGTGGGTTCTAGGGGTCCTTCCTGTCTGCTTTTGCCGGGAAGGGGATGGTATCTTTGGTTGCCTGTGTATTTGTCTCTCCATCTGCCTGCCTGTCTGATTGTTCATTCCTGCCCCTTAGGGTCCCAAGGGAGATGTGGGTGCCTCTGGAGAGCAAGGCATCCCTGGACCGCCGGTAAGGAACCCTCCCCACGGGGCCCTGCTCTCCTCATCCTAGGAGACCGTAGTAGAGTCATTTCCCTGCTCTGGCCTCTAACTTGTAAAAAAGACGCCTGTGCCCGGGTGGTGTGTCTCTGGGTGGGGAGAGGGAGGCTGAGGCTGACTTAGAAATTGGGGGACAGGAACCAAGGCTGTCAGCTAGAAGACTCGGCTGAGGCCCAGGTTCTGCCACTGTCTCTTTGAGTGACTCTGGCAAGTCCCTCCCCATCTCTGAGCCTCAGCGTCTCATCTGTGAGATAAGAGACTGTGCTGCCTGCCCCAGAGGGGCATCGTGAAGATGGGGAGTGGGGGTCGGAGAGGGAATCATGCAGTGGGCCTTGTAATTGCCATTGCTGTAATTCTTCTGTCTCCATAGGGTCCCCAGGGCATCAGGGGCTACCCGGGCATGGAGGGACCCAAAGGAGAGACAGTAAGTGATTTGGGAGTGTCCTGCCAAAGCTGTCATGACCAGCCCTCTGGCCTCTGGGGTCCAGCCGGGACTGACCCACAACCTCTGCCTCTTCCCAGGGTCCTCGTGGGTACAAAGGAATGCTGGGCTCCATTGGTGCCGCCGGGTCCCCGGTAAGTCTGCTCCTGCTCACCTTCCCACTCACACCTCCTCCAGGCTGGAGCTCCTGGGGCTGTGAAGGGGGTGTGGCTTCCCCCATGTAACCCGGATTGCTGTTTGTCCTTCTTGCCAGGGTGAGGAAGGGCCGCGGGGGCCACCAGGCCGCGCCGGGGAGAAGGGTGACGTGGTGAGTCCTCAGGCACCCCTCGTCCTGTGCGGGCCCCTGGGGCGTACTGGGCAGGACTCAGCTCCACCCAAGCCTGGTGCGTGCATGCGTGCGTGCACGTGTGTGTACGTGTGTATGTGAGCGTGTATGACGCGTCTGTGCGTCTGTGCGTGGGGGTGACTGGTACAGGGGCGGAGCATCTGTGCCCAGACCCGGGTCAGCACCCGCAGCCCCGACTCCTCGAAGCCCAGCCTGTTGCTGATCAAATTCAGAGACTCCAGTCCCACGGTCACTGGGGCCTGACAATGAAATTCCAGCAAATCAGCCATGGGGCTAATGGGATTTGGTCCAGATCCCAGTTCTCATAACTCTTTTTTTTGTAATTAATAGACTATTTCTTTTCAGCAGTTTTGAGTTTACAGAAAAATTGAGCAGAAAGTAAGCTATTTTTAAGTTTTTTATTATGCAAGTTTTTAAACATACACAGAAGTAGAGAGAATGAAACAATAAGCCCCTGTATACCCATCTCCCCAAATTAACATGTAGCCATCACCACCTCACCCATGCTCTTTTCCCCATCCTTCCTTCACTTTGTTCTTGCTTTGCACTGATATTTTCAAGCAAATCCTTAACATCATGTCATTTCACCCCTAAATACTCTGTGTATCTCTTAAAAATAAGGGCTTTTTCTCACCTAATCACAGTACCATTATCACACCAACGAGATTATGCGTTATTCCTTAACATCATCAAATAAGCAGTCTGTGTTAAATTTTTCCCATTTCAAAAATGTCTTTTCACGCTTCTTGTTTAAATCAAGACCCAAACCAAGTCTACACCGTGCATTTGATTGCTGTGTTTCTTCACACACGTCTTGCTCAGGGCCTTGCTGGGGCCACAGTGGGTGCCGGCGTGCCTTCCGGCCCTACCGCTGCTCCTGCCCAACCTGGTCCTGCTTGGCGCTGACCTCTCCTCCCTCCCGCTGGGTCCAGGGCAACAACTGCACTCCCGGGCCCCTCTCCTCCAGCCCCTGCACGGGGTGGTCTGTGCCAGAGGGACTCTGGGACCCAGAGGTCCCTGTTCCCGGCTGCTCCCCTCTCCAAACAGCCAGACAGGGTTCCGCATCCTGGAGGTGAACTCATCTCTGTCTACTTGCAGGGCAGCCAAGGTGTTCGAGGACCTCAGGGAATAACAGGCCCGAAGGGAGCAACCGTAAGTGGCCCAGGCCCCCGGGGACAGAGGGCAAGGTCCAGTCATCACTCCAAGCACCCAGAGGACGGAGAGCCTGCGATTCTAGACTGAACTCTGTTGCAGGAGGGCTGGCTCTGTCCCCTCAGGAAATGCCCTTTCTGCGCCTTAGTTTTTTCGCCTGTAAACAGGGTGATGATGTAGAAGTCATGGGAAGCCTCCAGCAATCTGGGACACTCACCACCCACACAAGGAAAGGACTGGGGTCCATCCCCCGAAATCCCCTTCCCACTTCCACTCCCCTCCCCTAGTTGGCTAGTGGTGTTCCCTGAGATGACCAGACCCACTTCCTGCCTGCACACTGCAGCTGTCACAGAGGGACATGGGTGGGTGGCCTGACCCCAGGCATCTCCCCATTGTGAGTCTCCTTATTCCTTTCCTCCTGAGCAGGGTCCCCCAGGCATTGACGGCAAGGACGGGGCCCCAGGCACACCTGGTGTGAAGGTAGGAGTGGGGACTGCTGGTGGGATCGGGGCTGGGGTCAGAGCCCTTACCAGCTCAGGCCCTGAGTCCTGTCACACTGATCCTAGAGGCCTAGGAGCCTGGGATCCTCAGGTGTGTCATTGGTACATTCCTTCTTGCCTCTGGGCCTGAGTTTCCCTGCCGTCACTCCAGGGGAAGCCATGGACCCTCTGGGTGGAGGTCTCATTTGTGACTCTCGTTCTCTGTCTCTCCCAGGGCAGTGCGGGACAGGCAGGACGGCCGGGAAACCCAGGCCACCAGGGCCTCGCGGTGAGTATGGGCTGGAGCCATAGGGGCTGCCCCATGGTAAGTTGCTTCTCTGCAGAGGCCAGGCTCTGTTGCTCACCTCCCTATGGTGGCATGAGTGGCTGATGAGGTTGAAATCCACACACCCAGAGCTCCTGCTCTAGTCCTTGTCCCCCTGCAGCCCAGGCCTCATCACCACCTCTGTGGCCTCTGGCCTGGCTCAGGCCTCATCATTTGGACAGTCGCTCCAGCCTTCTCTTTGGCCTTTCCAGTCCTCCGTGGTGGCTAAGAAGAATCTGACCATTTCCCTCCTAAAGTACCTTCCATGGCCCCCGTTGCCTCCAGGACAAACTCATTCCGTCCAGTCATTCATAAAGTTACTGAGTACACGAGGTACACTGAGTGGGAGGGAGACAGTTATGAACAGGGCAGCCACAATGCTTGTCCTCACAGCTCATCTGAGCATTCAAGGACCACCATAATCTGTCCCCAGCTACGCCTCCTGCCTCATCAGCTGCTGCCCCTCCACATCCTCTCCCTTCTCAACACTGTCTAGGCTTTTCACCTCCACGCCTCAGGCCTTTGCTGGTCCCTCTGCTTGGAATGCCCTTCCCGGTCTCTCTGGGCCTTCTCACCATTCAGGCCCAGCTCCATCCCACACTTTATGGGAGCCCTGTCCATGGGAGCCTGCCCCCCATGCCGAGGGTACGGAGGCCAAGGCCTGCTACCGTGCCCATGTGCAGACTGTGTTCCTGTATGCACTCACATGTGCCTGTGAGCACATAAGTGTGCTCCTCTTGTCCCCGGGAAGCAGGCCCTAGTAGGCAGGCCCCTCTGTACCCTCTCCTCTCCCACGAGTCAAGTTGGTGATTCCATGGCTGGGCCTTCTGCTGTTCAGCTCCCACAGGCAGGGGAGGATCTGGACTGGGGATGTGAGGCAAAGCAGCAGGTACATGGGACTCCCCGAGGCTAGGGCAGAAACTGATGTCAGCTTCTTTCTCCAGGGGGTGCCAGGCCAGCCTGGGACAAAAGGAGGCCCTGGAGACAAGGTGAGGTGACCCCAAGCTGGGGGCAGAATTGGCTTTATCTGGGGAAGGGGAGCCTGGGGGCAGGGACTAGGGGCATGCCGTAGACTGCAAGGCCCTGGCCTCACCCCAGACTCAGCAACTCGGCCTGGACACAAGTCCCTTGGGCCTAATCACCTCCCTCCTGTCAGTCCCTGCCCCGCACCCCCCCTCCCCCCCAATCCTGGCTCAGTGGAGACAGGATGGCCTGGCTCCAAATCCAGAGGAGGAACAAACACAGGAAAATCAGTGGAGTCCAGAGGACCTGACCAAGAGCACCCTTTCCCCTCCCCAACTCATAGGTTCTAGAGTCTGTCTAGGGTTTATCGGGCTCCTCCAAGGCCAAAGGCCTCACTGGGCTACCCAGACTGACCTTAGAACTGTTTTCCTGCAGGGTGAGCCAGGCCAGCAGGGCCTCCCTGGATTCTCTGGTCCCCCGGGGAAGGAGGTAAGTGTCTCCTCCTGACACAAGGGCCCCTGCTTTGGCCTCCCCAGGCCTGACAGCCCTGCATTCAGTGTATGGGGCCTGGGTGAGACTGTGGGGTAGGCCCCTCGCCTGAGGATGCCCAGGTGCCAGTCAGTACTCTGCCACACCCAGTGACCCAGGGAAGCTCCCTTCTCCCCTCTGGACCCGTTTCCCTATGTACAATGCAGTGAGGGGAGGACTGGTTCTGTCCTGGGGTGTGACCTCCCCAGATGGCCAAGCCGACTGGGGCTGAGAATCCAGCAGGGAGTCATTCATTCATTCATTCCATAAACATTCACCGAATATCTGCTAGCAACTGTGCTAGACACTGAGAAGATGGTCTCCTCCTCACATGGAGCTTACAGTTTAGCGGAAAAGAAAGGCATTAAATAAATTATCACATGACGACTAATTACAATTATGTTGGGTCCTAGGCAGGGAAAGTGTGAACCAGAGAAAAGAACAGGGGTGAGGGAAGCCTTCCTCGGTGAAGGAGATTAGCTGAGCCCCAGGGGTGGGGAGCAGTTAGCCAGGTGTGGAAAGGAGGGATGCCCCAGGCCTACTGCTTATCTCAATCACTCTGTCCCCCAGGGAGAGCCAGGGCCTCGAGGAGAAATCGGTCCCCGGGGCATCGTGGGCCAGAAGGTAAGTGCCTGGCACAGTGGCCCCTCCCTGGGGGCCTTTGCAGCAGCTGGCACTGCTAGACCCAGGATCTGGGTCCTCTCAATGGCTCCAGCATCTGCCCCGCCCTGCCCAGCCTGTGTGAGGCCTCCCCAGCCAGGGCCTCAGTTTGCTGCTCTGTGAAGTGGAGCAAAGGACCTCCACGCTGGTGACAGCAGGAACAGAGGGCACCCGATCACACAGGGTCAGGGATCTGGCAGGGGGAGGCTGCCCCTGCTGATAGCCGGGTTTGACCGTCTTTTTCCATTCCATTTCAGGGCGACCAGGGTGAGAGGGGGCCAGTGGGGCAGCCAGGCCCTCAAGGACGTCAGGTAATGCAGGGCCGGTGAGATGGGCGGTGGGGCGCATGTCTGGGCACCTCACTTGATTTACTCCTCTCCTTTCTTTTCTCCTCAGGGCCCTAAGGGGGAACAGGGGCCCCCAGGAATTCCAGGGCCCCAGGGCTTGCCAGGCATCAAGGGAGACAAGGTACCAGAAGGGGCTGGAAAATACCTGGGAAAGAAGCGCTGAGACCCTGGGGGAGGGGTCGGTGGGCCTGTGGGATGCTTGATCCCTTGCTCCAAATCCTCGCGGAAAAATTACTACCCTCGGGGGCGAGGCTGAGCTGCAGATCGGGGTGTGGCCAAGAGCCGGGGCTGGGAGGCGCTGTGGACCCAGCCCTCCCTGGAGAGGGGAACTTACCAAGGCCCCGATCTCCCGCTTTCTGCAGGGCTCCCCGGGGAAGACCGGGCCCCGCGGCGGAGCGGTGAGTACAGCGCCGCCCCCGCCCTGTCTTCGGGGCGCCCTGGCTGTCGCGGTGGGGGTGGGGAATGGGGATGGGGGTGGGGAGGGTGTCACACCTCTGCGCCGCAGCTCCGCCGCTGCTCTGACCCGTTGTTCTCCATTTGCAGGGCGACCCGGGGGTGGCCGGGCTCCCCGGAGAGAAGGGCGAGAAGGTGAGCGGGCTGCGCGGGGCGGCTGGGGCGCGGCGGGCGGGCGCCGGGGCCCCACCTCCTCGTGACCGCGCTTCCTTGCGCTGCAGGGCGAGTCTGGCGAGCCGGGGCCCAAGGGACAGGTGAGCACTGCCCCTGCGACACCGCCCTCCTCCTCCTCTCCCGCTGCCCCCGCCCCTCTTCCCTCAGTGCTCCCCGGGGACCGCTGCTCTCCAGGCCCACCCCCCACCTTCTTAGGACGCGCCCCCGCCTCTGATGCGTGCGTCCTCTCAACCCCGCTCTGCACCCACCTCGCCCCTGGCAGCAAGGAGTCCGCGGAGAACCCGGCTACCCGGGACCCAGCGGGGATGCGGGCGCCCCAGGGGTGCAGGGCTACCCCGGGCCCCCCGGCCCTCGAGGACTGGCTGGCGATCGCGGCGTGCCCGGACAGCCCGGGAGACAGGGCGTGGCGGTGAGTTGGCCCTCAGGGGAGGGGGAATCCCCTAGGTAGGAAATCTCTCTGGGGTGCGGCTCATCCCCCCAAGGCGGGGAGTTCCCAGAGGCCCTCTGGCTTCCCTGAGGCCGGGCCCAAGCTCCAGCTCGGAGAGGATGGGTGTGGGTGCTGCAGGAGGGATTGCAGTCAGCTGGTGAAAATACTTCCGGTGGGAAAATGGGCGCAGGAGGGGGTCACAGGGGCGGGAGCAGTCAGCCCTGGTAGCAGGGCACTTCTTCCTGAAAGGCCGCCTCCGCTTTCAGGGCCGAGATGCCAGTGACCAGCACATTGTGGACGTCGTGCTGAAGATGCTGCAAGGTGAGGGGAGGGGGCAGCAAACCCCCCTCATAGTCCATGTCAGGATATGGCCACCCTTCAGGAGCCTCTGCAAGTGGCCTTGCCTGAGAGCCTGGAGTCCCGGGTGCTCCTTCCAGCTCTGCCTCCAAGGAGTTGGGGACCTGTGATACATCCCTGCCCTCTCCAGACCTTTGACTTCCCAACATGGGAGCTTTCTGTCTGCACACCAAGGGGCCAGGGGCCATCAGGATGCTCTGCCTTCCCCAGTTTTCCTGAGCTGACACCCATCTCACGTACTTCTCTCTCTCTCCCTCCCTTCCTCCCTCCAGAGCAACTGGCAGAGGTGGCTGTGAGTGCCAAGCGGGAGGCCCTAGGTGCAACAGGCATGGTGGGTCCCCCAGGACCCCCTGGGCCTCCTGGGTACCCAGGCAAGCAGGGACCCCATGGGCACCCTGGCCCTCGGGGCATTCCTGGCATCGTGGGAGCCGTGGGTCAGATCGGCAACACGGGGCCCAAGGGTGAGTGCTGTTCTGCGGTGGGGTGGGGGCAGAGGCTGGGGCTTTGGCCAAGGCCAGCCCCGTGGGTCTCAGCTACATGGGCTGATTGCTCAGCCTCCTGTTTTCTTTCATCATTCACCTTCTCAGGATGAGGTACAGACACTTTCCCCCATTCGCTCAGCCATTTTTCAGAACTACTCCTGGGCTTGCTCTCTCAGTAGTAAACTGATGAAAATGAATGTACTATTTTATAACTTGGGTTTTTTTGGGGGGTTTTGTTTTTGTTTTAAATTTACTTAGTGGTACCCCATAAACATCCTCCTGTGTATCTAGAAGTGGGGAGGCAGATTAGCAAAGTAATAAAGCAGGTGGGAACAAGAGTACAAGACGAGTGTCAATCCAGACTTTGCCACTTTGCCCCTGTGGACCTTGGACAAGTTACCTGATAATCTCCCTGGGCCTTAGATTTATCATCTGTAAAAGCGGGATATTAATAGCAATAACCTCATAGCATTGTCATTGTGAGGATGACAGTTAGAGGTAATTCACATAGAGTTGGCACACAGTGAATGCCAGCTATTGTTATTATTAGACACTTTCCTGTAGTGAACTTCACCAGCTGTATAGTCTGCCATCTTGTCTGGACCTTCCTTTATTTAACCAGTTCTGCAGTCTTTTCCAACGTTCCCCTATTATAAACTAGCACAAAACAGGAATAAATGCTGTGTGTGAAATAGAAATTAAATAGCGACCAAAGTAGAAAACACATTTTCCGATTCTGCAAAACTAAAGGCTCCCTTCTTTCTCTGCAGGAAAACGTGGAGAGAAGGGCGACCAGGGAGACACAGGACGTGGCCATCCCGGGATGCCTGGGCCCCCAGGGATCCCAGGTAAGACCTTGGCCCTGCCCAGCTGCAGCTCTGTCCCTCAGCTCTGGGATTAATGACCCCCAGACAACGGGGTCTCTTCCATGGAGGCCTCATGCTCAGTGACCTGTCCCACACGTCCAGCTTTTGCACCCCTTTGGAGCACCCAGGAGCCTCTGGGTGGAGTCTGGCCAGGAAGTGGACAGCTGGGATTCTGAGGACTTCCCGGGTAGCACCAAAATCTGCTTCATGGAGGGAAAGGAAGGGACGTTTGCTCCCAAGGCTCACTGATTGGAAGTTGGGAGTAATGGATAATTGCCCGTGACTCTCCCAGAGCCTCCGTGTCTGGGGCAGCGTCCCTTCTTCCTATGGTGTCCTTGGCCTCATTTTCCCCACCTGAAAAATGGAACTTAAGAATTCCAGGGTCGAGACAGGAAGCCCTGATGTCTTGACCTTCTGCCTTTCACAGGACTTCCTGGCCGGCCTGGCCAGGCAATCAACGGCAAGGATGGAGATCGAGGGTCCCCAGGTGCCCCTGGAGAGGCAGGCCGACCTGGCCTACCAGGCCCTGTGGGGCTCCCAGGCTTCTGTGAGCCTGCGGCCTGCCTCGGAGCCTCAGCCTACGCCTCTGCACGCCTCACGGAGCCTGGATCCATCAAGGGGCCATGAGCATCAGGCCAGGACAGAGCTCAGCGGGCATCCTGGGGGGAAAGGACTAGGTCCCCTCTGGGTCGACAAGCACCGCATCCCTCAGCCCAGGAATCCAGCTTTCCCAGGACTTTCTGTCTGGGACCTAGGAGTCCTGAGGACAAGGAAAATCTGAAACATGGGGGAAGGGAAGGGAGGACATCAAAGTGAAAAAGTGAGGCCAACAGACAGGGCAAGTGTCACTGGAGCGTCCAAGCTCCAAAGAGGATGTGGTGGCTTTCCTTCCTGGAGTATCACTCAGATGTTACCAAATGCCTCTTTAATCTGCGCCATCCTCTACTGGCCATCTTGTCCTTGGGGCAAGTGGACTGAGGTCTCTGCCGGTTCCTGACCCCATTTTCACCCCCTGGACTTGCTGGGTGACTGCTGATGGGTGACTACCCTGAGGTGGCTATCCTTAAGCCAGCCCCACTGCTTCCTCCCTGCCTCCCTCCCATCTGAGTATTTAAACACCCATCTCCCTTCTCTTTCTGGCATTACTGTCTCCCACCACCCTCCTCGATCCACCCAGGCCTTTCTGTAAATAAAAATCCCCAACTTGGGTAGAAACCAGGATGTGAGTTGTTGGGCTTAATTTCTCATGGATTGGGAGTGGGAGGTTGTTGCTGGGCCTCCATTGCCTGGCAGGATGGTCAGGAGCTCCAGAAGGGGACGGCAGTGGGAGTGGGTGGGGTACCTTCCTCTGGGCACATCCTGAATTGTGAGTATAAGGATGGCATGACGTTTGAGGAACCTCTGTGAGAAGAACCCGGGGGGTCCTGTCAGGACGATGACCTGCTGTCTAACTCTGGGCAAACCCCCTCCTGGTCTTTGTATGGCCATGGCAGGGACTCAGCCACACACGTTATCTAGCCCAGTAGAGCACACCCAGTGTCTTGCCAGGGCCTGGCCCATAGGAGGCCCTCTGTGAGTTTCGGCACCTACTGTGTGCTGGTCTGGGCAGCAGTTGGTAGTTCAAGATTGGGAGACTTGGCTCTTGCCTTCCAGGGGTTCCCAGGCCCGTGAGAAAAACAGACAGGGACCTGGATGATGAGAAAAGAAGTGACATTCATTTCACACCACTTGCACCAAGGGGACATCAGATCTGACCTGTACCCCTGGGGGCTTCCAGCCCCATAGCCTTGTAGGCCAGCAAGGCTGCTCCAAGCAGCAAGAGCAACAGGGAAGACCCATGCAAAGATGGGAGCCTCTGAAATTCAGGGAGTGACCAATCCCTTTGCCTGATTATTGATTTGGGCTTTTGTTCCCCCAAATGATTCTGCTGGCCCAGCCCCTCCTGGAGGCACAGAACTCCAGCCTGAGGGCTGAGAATTTGCTGACACCTGAGCTCTCCTATACACCTCACCCTAAGCTTGGCTCTAAGTCCCCACCTAAGCTGGGCGCCTTTCTCCTCCTCCAGCCACAGGGGCAGAGAAAACTCCCTTCCCTGCCCCAACACACACACACATATCCCTGGTGACTTCTCAGCCACCTTACCCCAATCGATGGGCAGACAGGAAGAACAAAATGGGGCAGCCGTGAGGGCCCGCAGTGCTTTGGCGAATCCTGAATAACAGTATCCCGGCCCCCCGCAGGCCCTCCTGCTGTTGAGGCAGACAATCTAGGGCTCAGAAGAGGAGGGGAACAGGATGCAGGAGGCAGCTGAAGCGTCACCCACCACCCTGAGCAGGCTCTCAGGCATTTCATACCTGGTGGGGAGGGGGTTCCCCCTTCCCTAGGCCAAGTCACTTTACTTATTCTGGTGCCTGAAACCTTGGGCGTAGGGAGCCAGTCTACTCCTGGAGGTTTCCTCATCCACTGGCCCCGGGCTCTCTCCTTGTCCCTCTCTGCAACTTTTCACTGGAGGATTTCAGTTACTAAATCCTACGCAGAGTTACACTTCATTCCTTATCACTCGGGCATTTGAGGGGGCTGATCCCTAGGGACCAGTGACTGGTAGCCTTTCCAAGACTTCCTGGTGGATGAATTTCACTCAGGAAAAACCCATGTCCTTACTGTGATCTTAAGTCTCCCATAAGCCTCTCTGACCTCATGTCCATGCCTGGACCCTGGTACCTTCCACTCTGGCCACGCCAGCCCTCAGACATGCTGTGCCACACACACGTACCCTCTGCTCGGAATGCTCTTCCCCAAAATATCACGGCCAGCGACCTCGCTTCAGGTCATTACTCAAGTGACCTTCTCATCCCCACCCCAACATTCCAGAGAGCCCTCTCGTGCTTTATTATTTCTCCTTAGCACTTACCACTATTCAACATACAACATATAACATACAACATATAAGCTCCATAAGGGCAGAAACTTTGGTCTCATTCGCTGCTCCATTCCCCAGCACATAAAACGGTGACTGGTAAGGATCTCAGGTGCAACAGGGTGACTATAGTTGATAATACCGTCCTGTACTGAAATTTGCTAAGACAGTAGAGCTTAAATGTTTTCACCAAAAATATAAAAATAATATATATAAATATGAAAAAATCATTTGAGAAGAGAAAAAAATAAAAGTTTCAAAAACACAAAATAAAACCCAAAACAGTGCCTGGGACATATCAGGTACTCACTAAGTTATTAGTGAATGAATAATATGCTCAGGATGCTCAAAGAAGACCCCCCATCAATCATCAGACATGAAGGAAGGGATCTGGTCTGAACTTTCTGTGTGGCTGAGGCGTGTTCCAAGATGGCACACAGCATCTAGGTTATTCCCTCCACTGCCAAGAACAGGGGCCTGCCCCTTGACAAATGAACTTCAGGAGAGAAAAATCTAGTGCAACAAAAATGAAGTAGGAACTCAGCTCCCCTGTTTGCAATTAGGAAAATGGGGATTCAGGAAGCCTAACAGAGTACCACGGCAAGACAGCCCAGCTCCTGCCTGGAGGTTCTGCAGCTTCTCCAGAATGTGGCCTGAGATGCCTCCGAGTCCCAAACTCGCCCCTGGCAGGGCCCCAGGAGTCTGGATGACGAGATTTTGTTTCAAGTAATTTAGCAAACCACTAATCTTCCAGCTAGACGGCCAGGATCTAACCCACGCCATCAAAAAATCAGCAGAGAAAGGGGCTTTCAGCCAGGGCCCTAGTGTTTTCCTGACAAAGAGTCTCAAGTTGGCTGCTGGTCATTTTGGCAATTTATGAAGTGGGTATCGATATGGTGGCACTGGTGGGCTTAGAAGCAGATGAAGCCCTCTGCCAGGTTAGCACTGGCCAGAGAAAGGGAGCAGCAGGGGAAAGGCTGCTGTGAAGGATCCTGGTAGGGACAGAAATGTTCCCAGGATAAATGGTAGGCTTGTTTCTTACCCATAAAGCAAGGCTTCCATTGGTGATAGGACCCAGAGCCAGTTGCCTTGGTTATTGGGCCTCTGTCATGCTGCTCATGACATCACAATCAACTAGTGGATCCAGCTCTAGGTGGACGAGGAGATGGCCTCTGCCTCCTTTGCATATCCCATCTGATAAGCACCTCAAACTCAACCTGCCCAAAACCAAAGTAAAAACTGAAGGCACCACCCTGCCTAACCCGCTCCTTCAGGAGACCCTATCTCAGTGACTAGTTCTCCCATCTACCCGGGACCCAGGCCTGAAACCCGCATCATCTTTAACTCCTTCTGTCTTCATTCCTTACCACAAACATCTCCAACCTTGTTAGTCTCCCCTTTCCACTCCTTTGTTTAGCAAATATTCATTCATTCCATAAACACTGTTCTTTGTCTCCCCAAGTACAATGTAAGCTCCCTGAAGGCAGGGGATTTCCAGAGTCGACAACAATGTATGGTATTTAGCAGGAACTTAATATATATTAGGTAAATGAAGGATTATATTATTCAGGATAATATCCATACGCTTTATTATGGAACACAAGCCCCTTAGACCTGCTTCTCCAGCCCCATTTCTCACTCCTAACTTCTTGCAATTCCTAAAATGCCCTATGTTCTCATGTTTTTGTACCCTGTTCCCTGGAATACCACCCCCGTGCCCTTCTTTGTCTGGCTGATTTCTACTCCTCTTTCAAAACCCGATCACGTCTTCTAGTAATCCTCTCCTCACCTAACTGCCAGCTGGGTTAGGCACTTCTGTTCTTGCGCTTATCTACATCTTAGCAATTATGGTGTTAGTAATATCATTATTAACAATTGTTATCATCGTTAACCAATTCTTGAGCTCTTATTATCATGGGACTGTAAATGCTATCTCATTCTACCCTTACAACAGTCCTGTAAAGCAGGGATTACCACCTTTCATCACGTTAAAAAATAAAAATCTCTCATACCCACTTCTGCCTTTAATAAAGCTACCATCCCATATTTTTGCTCCCTTTGATAGGAATAAAGGTTGTCTAATTTGGCTTCTAGCTCACCACTCTGTCCTTCTCAGATTCCTTTGCTGGGGTCTCATCTCCCCAGGATCTGAAAGTCAGAGTGCCACGTGGCTTGGTCCTTGGACTGCAACTTTTTTTCTCACTTCTCTCAGGATCTTATTCAGTTTCATGGCCTTAAATTCCATCTATATAGTCCCAACCCAGATCTCTCCCCTTAATTCATTTATCCAGCTGCCTCCTCAACATCTCTCCTTAGATATCTAGTAGACATCTCAATTTTAACATGTCCAAAATGTTTAAATGATCTGCCCCTCCAAAATCTCCTCCTTCTCCTCCCCCCCACCCCATCTCAGTTACTGGCAACTCCGTCCTTTCAGTTGCTTAAGCTAAATATGCTGGAGTCATCCTCTACTCCACGTTTTTTCTTGCAGCCACATCTGATCCATCAGCAAATCCTGTTGGCTCAGCTTTCAAAATATTTCCAGAATCCAATCACTTATTACAACCTCCCCAATTACCACTCCAGACTAGCACTATTTTTATTTCTTGCCTGAAGTACTGAGAGCCTCTCAACTAGTCCCCTTGCTTGCACCCTTGCTCCTCAACACAGCAGCGAGTGATCCTCTTAAAACTTAAATTAGATCATGTCACTCTTTGGCCCAAAATCCAATGGCTTCCACTGCACTCTAGGAAAAGCCTGAGTTCTTAAAACGGCCTACACGGCCCTGTAAAATCCGCTCATCCTTACCTGACATCATCTCCCACCATTTCCTTCTAGCATACCCCAGCCCAGCCACTCTGGCCTTCTGGTGTTTTTCAAACAGACCAGGCTCACTCCCACTTGAAGGCCTTTACACCTGCTGTTCCCTCTTCCTAGAATGCTCTCCCTGCAGACACCTGCTTAGACCATTCTACGTCCTTCAGGTTTTTGTTCAAACGTTGCCTCGGCGATGCCTTTTTATGACCACTCTACTTAAAATTGCAACACCCTCCCTACCGACACAAACACCTCAGGCCCTCCTTTCTCTCCAAGATATAGATCACCATTTGACAGCTGTATTTTGATTGTCTGTCTCCCCCACACTAGAATGTAAACTGCCTGAGGTGAGGAATTATCCTATTCGTTTATTTACTAATGCGTCCCGGCAGGGGCTCCATATCTGCTGACTAATAACAGATGGAGAAATGAAGGCTTGGTCAAGTTTCTCACCCAAGGTCTTACTAGTAAGTGGGGTGCTGCATTCTAGAGCCCTGGATCGTAACGTTAAGTTATACCTTCCCTGTTTATCAGCCATCATGCAGAGAGCCAGAGGGCAGCTGTAACCGGGAGGCAGAGGCTGTTATCTGAGACGCTGGCTTCATCCTGCTCTCTAGATGCGGGCAGTCCTGCTTTCACAGGTTATTAAAAAACATGTCTCTGGTCAAATGGTTTAGGAAATCCTCCTCCCTGGAGACCATCCTGGAGAAGAAAAGAGCCAGAGGTTTCCCTACCCGTAACGTCAGAATTTGGCTATCCCACTCCACCATGGACTATTTCTGTCTTCCCACGGAACTATACTTAGCCTGACACACAAATTACTTGCTCACATCCTTGTGGTCTTGAATCAGAAGTCTGTGGCTGTAAGTTCTCTGTAATTTTCTTTGTATAGCACTTAGGAAAGAACTTAAGGCCCACAAGTGGTACTTAGTAAGCTTTCTGCTAATGATGCCAGAACACTCAAAACAGTCAAAGCTACAGAAAGCACGTATGTACAAAGAATCCAAAGGATTGATGAAAAAGACCGGGTGGAAGAAGGTTCCTCAGGGAGGGGAAGACTACATAAAGGATTAGGGGTGACAGTGAGAACACAAAGGCAAAGGGCAGGCTGGGACCATCACTGGTACTAAAATCATTGAAGTAATGCCAGGAATTCTGCTCCTATCCTAAACAGAGGTAGAATTTACTAGGAGCTCTCACATTTCAGCAAAGGGCCAAGTCAGATAAAGGTACTATATACACAACAGGGACTCAGCCTTAGCTTCAGAGGTCAAACCTGCTGAGGCCATGCCGTTTTCCTTGAGGCCTTGATCTACTTGATTCTGCCCCTGCATATGTGCCGAGTATTAGGGTGCAGAGTGCCGCCTCTTTCTCTCCTTGGTTGACCTCTCCACTCCTTCCCCTGATTGGTTAAGACCTCAAGAACCTACCAGTATCCTCTGGCCATTCCTATGTCTCTGCCATCCATAAACTGTAGGTGACTAGGTCAAAACAATCACGTATTAAAAAGCTAATTACTGCTGTCACATGTAAGGAAGACCAAAGAGGCAGGTGGAGCAGAGCAGACAGGCCCAAGACAATTTGAGGTTATGAAGACGGAGAAGGAATGGTTCTGAATGAAGCTTCTGAGGAAGCGTCAGCAAGAACAGGTGAGGCTCTGGAGCAGAGCAGGAGGAAGGCGCTGAGGCAGACTGCGAGTGAGGCACAGGGATGCTGCTGACGTCACTCAGCACCAGGGTCATCTCTTCAACTACTCTCCATGTGCTAGCACCCAGTTCCTCTGCGGTGAGAAACGTACATCTAGGTAACAAATGACACACAAATTCTGTCAAATTAAAGACAAAGTACATCCATCTACATTGACAATTTTTAATGTTTCACTTGTGCAGAACTGAAATTTGTATTTAAAGGCACAGAAGGAAGGAAAGGCAGTTATCACAGCGTGAATTCACAGAAAAAGGATGCTGGATAAAATCACAGGACTGTTCCTCTTTATAGCCTTAGGAAAATAATAATGCAGTACTAAACTAGATCTTTATTTTTATTATAATTCCATGTAAAGACATCACCCAAACATCAGCTGAACAAAAGACTTTCTGGCCAGACACCAAGGGTGCACAGTTGATCCCATTTTGGAATAAATGCCCAGAAGGTAAACGTCACCAGTGAGTGGGAACTCTGGGCACAAAGTCAGTTCTCATTCAGAAAGTGGACAGAGATTTGAAGCAGTCAAACATGCAGCTTTGAAAACTGGAAAAGAAATTTTTCATGACATTTGTTTTGAAAATAAAAATTATCTGCACATCAACTGCTAATTTTCAAAACTGGAATCAGGCCTGATTAAACAGTGCGTATGTATGACCTACTGATAAAAATTAAAAAAATAAAAACAAATTCTTCTGTCCGTGAGAGAGATAGAAAACTATATTTTCTCCTGTAATATGAGAAACATCAGTAATTCACCCTTATGTCTCTTAAAATGTCAATTCTTCTTCTTTCCACATTCTGCCACTTTAAAAACAGAAAAACTTGTTTAACATGGCAATTTTTGCTAAGTGAAAGAATGCACTATTTATCGAATAAAAGAGTATGAATGAGAAAAAGCTGAATGTTTCGGAAAATACTAGTTTACCCCTAATGGGATCATACCTACCAGGCAGAAGGAAAGACAAAGACTGAGATTTTCTTAAAAAGAAAATCCAATGATTTAAAACATTCTATACATAATTTCTAATTTCAAAATACTATCAGAAACTCCTGATCAATGTGTAGACGAGAGAGGGAACAGAGAAATTCGATAGAACAGTGAGCACATTTTTAACTACTTTCATTTAAATAACACCAGCCTTACCAATTATTAACCTTCTTTCTTACTTAAAACACTGATTGGCCAGGTTAAATCATAATAGCATGAAAATAAAAATAAGTCTCAACTTAGGTATGAGCACAACTATTTGGAACCACGGTTTCTGCCTTACAGAGAAGACTCAGAGGTGGTGTCCCTCCTTTAAATATATGCCCCCAAACACTTTATATATGCAGATTCCATATAAATGTGTAAATAAAACAAGCTCTGTATTTTCTCAAATAATTTTACAAGTTGATGGTAAATTAGATTTTAAGGATAAAACTATGCCTTTAAAAACATTAAGCCACAACATTTCATCCAGTGTTTTCTTTAAGAAATGAATTATTAAAATCATTTTTGAAATGAGATATTAAATGTATTGAAATCTTGGCTTTTCTGTACTTAATAATTTTTCTTTAAAAAAAAAAGTTTAAAAACATCAAGAGCTGGAACATGCTGCCAGGACAGAAATAATCAGAAATGTCTTCAGTCGCAGACCCTGGGCAACTCAGTCTTGTTTTGAACTTTTCAAAGCTTGAAGTCTCTCTAGTAGTGGTGGATGAGAATAATGCCACATTGAAAACAGCCAGTCAGAAACAGGGAATCCCAAATTATCTTTGTTTAGTTTGATTAAAGCAGAATATAAGTCTTTAGCCTTCCCAAGTTTCTTGGCAAACGCATCAGCTTGAAACTCAAATCTGCGGCTTAGGACCGTGAGGCAAAAAGAAAGAACCTGAAAAAGTAAATAAAAAGGTTTTAACTACTGCCCACCTCTCTGTTGTCCCTGAAGATTTCATGAGCCAAGACCCAGAGGAGGTTTGGCTCCGGATGAGAGAAACAGCCGGCCAAGAGAAAGATCACTAGTATTTAGGAAACTACGGTGGGGGAATTATTATAAAATGAGCTTTTTTCCCCCAAGCAAACAGATCAGAAACAGATACATATCCAAATAATGCTATTCTTACCAAAAAATACTAATTTTTGAGAATTACCATGTGCCAGGCACTGAGTTAGGTGCTTACGTATTCTCCAACAATCCTACAAGGTAATCACTCTGCCTCCTGTTTGACAGGTGAGAAGGGGGAAGGTCAGAGAGGTTAGGAACTTGTTCGACACAGCTGGAAGGCGGGAGCGCTGCCGTTCTCGATGACTCCAAAGCCCACCCACAGCACCCTCCTCAGAGTCCAAGTTAAGCTGCACCGATTTATAGTCAGACTCTTTTAAAAACATTCTTGGGGCCAGGCCCGTGGCTGAGTGGTTAAGTTTGCGCACTCCACTGCAGCGGCCCAGGGTTTCGCCAGTTCGGATCCTGGGTGCACTCACCAAGCCATGCTGAGGCGGCATCTCACATGCCACAACTAGAAGGATCCACAACTAAAAAAAATATGCAGCTATGTACTGGGGGGCTTTGGGGAGAAAAAGGAAAAATCAAATCTTTTTTTTAAAAAAAACAAAACATGCTTGCTCATTTATCCACCTTTAAAGGACAATGACAGTCTTCACTGAGAATATTCTAAAAAACATGCTACAGCCTCCAACTGTCTCAAAATTGAATTTTGAGCTATGGCAGCATCACCCAACTAAACAGTCAATCTCCGAAGGTGACTACTACAAAGGGGACAAATTTCATTTGAAAACATATATTTCTGAGGGAAAAATAATTTATTTGCATACTGAAGTATTTCTTACCTTAAAATACTTCAGCATTAAAACAACAAGAAAAGTTAAAAATAGTCTCTCATTTGTACCTGTTATTGCTACCAGTAAATACAAGATTTCAAAATAAAGTCTGGGAGTTCCCCATCCTTGTATGTTTAAACCTAATATCTGAATTCTGCCTGAAATTTCTTTCCAAATCTTGAATATACTTTTTGGATAGAATCATTAACTCATCTCTCTCTCTCTCTCTCTCCTAATTTTAAGAGTCCCAGGCCAACTGTTCTTTGAATCTCACTGTAACACATAAATAAAAACATAAGCAGATACTAACCTGCACCAATCTGCTCTGCTATAGGCTTCCAAACTCTTCTTAAGAAGGAAATTTTCTCATTTTCCCCAGGAAAATATCACTTTCCTATCATGACTTCTTAAATGCTGATTTTAACATAAGGTTTTGTTTAAATATCTAGCTTTTTTGAAAGAAATCTCCTGGGCTCACCAAGAATTTTAAAATAGTTGCTGATATCTCTGTGTATTAAGCACATTTCAAATTACCCCACATTTATTTAGACTTTTTTTTTTGCTGCAGAAGATACACCCTGAGCTAACATCTATTGCCAATCTTCCTCTTTTTTGGCTTGAGGAAGATTAGCCCTGAGCTAACATCTGTGCCAGTCTTCCTCTACTGTGTACGTGAGTCACTGCCACAGCACAGCTGACGAGTGGTGTAGGTCTATGCCCAGAATCCAAAGCCAGGAACTTGGGCTGCCGAAGCAGAGCACACTGAACTAAACCACTACGCCACGGGGTCAGCCCCTATTTAAACATTTTTGAAGTGAACTCAACCACTCAATATAAGGAAACAAACAAAACAAAAAACCCTTTGAGCAGCCCAGTTAGGGGCCACAAAGGATAACCACTAACACTAGTGATGCCTTTACTAATAAGAGGACCCTTCTACTCGGCAGAATCTAGTAACTCTTATTTAATGAGTCTGACTATCTGATTTCCCAGTCTTCAGTAGGTTAAAGAAGAAACTCAGAGAGGGATGATGACGGTAACAGAGAGTCACATTGATAGTAGCAAGGAATACCAGCCTGACAGTGAGGGAAGAGACAAGAAAATTAGTTAAATAAATAAACAGCACAACTGCTTAAAATGCAGAGCAGCCTGGGGTTGTTAGTATACACAGCTCAGGGTCCTTACAGCATTTCTGAACTGTGACAGAAGACAGAAGTCACAGTATCATCATAAAGTGTTCTCTAACCTCTTTAAGCAGTACAAATTGTACAAGGCATTTTATAACTATTTACAACAAAAGTTAAAACAAAAAATTAAAACATTTAGAGTTTAAAGATAATAAATCTCAGTCCTTGGTAAAACTTGTTTGGTTTATGTGGACAATGCTACACAAATATGAACTATTTCTCTCCATTTTTCTTTCCTGGTGCCTAACCACCCCGACCCTGCCCTTTTTAATGGAGAAACAGGATTCATTTAGCTCATCTAAAAACCTTAACTCTACAACCTGTCCCAAGAAAGAATTCTTCTGAACGAAGACATCTCAAGATCCCCAATGTTATTTCTTAGCTAATCTGGAAGACTTATAAATACCAGGACACGTGCCATCATCAGATTCATTCATCTACAGTCTCATCAATCCACGTTTCATCACATACGTGGAGGCCCTCTACCGAGCAGTCACGGAGCAGTGATTCTTAAACTTCACTCAGCGTCAAGGGCCAAGTCTGACTCAGAGGGTCTGGGGTGGGCCCCTACGGCTGTTCTGAGGCAGGGGGTCAGGGAACCTAATCAGAGGAACACTGTCATCTGGCCTCCCTTATCTAGTCACAAGTATATACTCAATTATTACTTGTTTCGTCCCCTCACACACAGATTTTCACCAAGTATTGGTGAATATGTGTGCAGTACATAGCACTGCAAGAGTTAACCTCCATCTACCAAGTGTCTGAGGTGTGTGTTAGATCAAGGTTTTCACCACTCAAGTCTAATTCTCTACTTTTTCCCCCTAACAGTATGTAAGCATTTGCTTATTTGGGCTTGGGTTTTTCTGCTACTTTCTTTTACCGGCCAGTAAATCAAGGGACTAAAAGACTTTGTTTCATCTACTTGTTAAAACTATACAGTTTTGTTTATTTCTTTTTTCACTACCCTAAAGGTTCCAGATCTGAAAGAGGCAAGGGCATATGTGAGATAATTTTAAAGATTATACGTTACCTCATTGTAAGGTGAAAAAATAAACTGGAAGATGATCAATAGCCCAATTAGAGTGGGTTGGCTGTCATAAAAACCAAACGCAGCAAAAAGCTCCTTTCGACCAATTAATACAGCAAACAAGAAAAAACACAGGAAAGAATTCATCTAGAAAGAAGGACACAAAATTTCTAAGTTATTGCCAAGGTGATTTCACTGTGGGATCAGTAGTACCAAAAAAGTAGAACAAGACATCATCATGTGATTTTAAGAATGGTGTTAGTGTGATCACAGAAAAAGTTATTTAGGTAGTTTTATAGTTTTGCTTTTACTCTAGAAAGGAAAATAAAATTTTCCCAAGTGTATAAACTGTAGAGTTTTCTATAAGTACAGGCTTCAATGGAGCCTCCTATCATTGAGGGTCTAAAGTGGTCAACAGCAAAGGGATATTTTCTTTCTGTAAAAAGTTAAAGGACTAGAATGGATTCTGGCTTTGTTTGCACTAAACCATAACCAGACGCAAGGCCTCCCACCTGACCTTGATTTGGAGGCTCCAAAGAAACAGGTTTCCCTTGAATTCCCTTTAGGATCACTGGAGCTAAATTCAACAATTAGCAAGGTCCACAGAGATAAATATATCTTTAACAATAAATGAGAGAAAAAAATATCAAAAGTCTACACCAAAATACAACTCCTTGGACTAAAGTTGGAGAACAAATACCATTCTTTCCCTTAGCAGATGAGGATCTTGGAGGCCACGTATACCATATTTAAGTGTGCTGCTCCAAACCATTTACCAGGTGACTCAAACAGCTGCCAGCTTAGAGTGGGGCTCAGAGCATTAAAAGGCTCGCCGGTGGCCCAGGATGAAGCACGAGCAGCTCTGCCACTCAGTGGGTCCCATATGACAAGCTCCGATCGAAAAACTACCGGGAAAGCCCCTAGAATTATTAGCTACACATTCCATTTTCATCAAGTAACCACTGCCCTTCTGAGAAGTAACTTTTGGTTTGCAACTGGGCCCTCCCAGAGATTGATTCCTACCGGGGGACACCAGGGTCCTGCAACTTGAGCTGCTCCTCCTGAAATGGATGCTATGTTGATCCATCTAGCCAGGAAACTGGTTTGCCCAGAAACACTCCATCACCAGGCACAGGCAGTATATAAAGGAGTGGTAACGAAAGTCATGAAGGCAGAAGTAAGTTAAATGAGCAGGCGGCTCACACTCCTAGTGTGCCAACTCCTGCCACTCTGCCACCCCTCAAGCAACCCTTACTCATGAGGAACTCCCTATAATAATCTGAGGAGAAAAAACTGGAGCCTATTTTACAAATAACTTAATACAATATGCTGGCACCAGCTGAAAGGAGACCGCTGTGGCACTATAGAACCAGCAGGGATGGCCCTAGAAAACAGTGGTAAACGGAAATACTCTCAGTGGGGAAAATGTTAAGTAGTATGTCTCATTGTCCACTCAGTCTAGAAGGGTAGAGGGCCTGAGCTGAGGATATATATAGCAATTCACTGGCAGTGGGCAAATCATGGCTAGGCTGGATGATCAGGGCCATGGAACAAACCAGAGGATGGCTAACAAGGAGATTTGGAAAACAGGTATGTGGGGAAACTTCCAAAATTAGCACAGAGTATGATACTGCTTCAGCCTAATGTGTGCGCTCCCCAAGAGTCCCACCAGAGAGGAGGCTCTCGACGATCAGGCAGAAAAGATATCTGCTCTGTGGATGTTAGCCAGCCTCTTTCCCCAATCACTCTAGGACTTGGGCAAGTGGCTCATGAACAAAGTGGCCAAGGTGACAAGTGTGGACTCAATGGATTAGTCAACAACACAGACATCCTCCCACTGGCTCCCGTTGAGAGCCCAATCCATCAGAAGAGGCAATCAACTCCAGCCCTGACAAGGTGCCACAGCTCAGGAAGTAGCTCACTAGCTTGTGGCAGGCTGATTTCCCTGGACCCCTTCCTTTATGAAAGGGGCAGTGACTTTCCTTATTAGACGGAACACTTACTTAGAACTTGGATTTGGACTTATTTAATGTCTTACTCACCACCATGTAACCATAAAACATAGCTTCAAGCCCAGGATCTCATTTTTATACCTAAAGAGGTAAGTGCCTCCAGGGGTTCACAAGTCTTCCCGTGTAATCTGTTACCCAGTCCTTCCAGAAAGGTACAAAGACCACTTAAGACTCAGTTCAGGCCACATATGCTCAGAACTAGTCAACGAAATATTGCACTATTTCACCGAGAGCCTGGAAACTGGTCACTCTGTTGGTGTAGAGGTATTAAGGCCCAGAGGAGGAATGTTACAGAAATTATTCTCTTCTTTATATTTACTACATTTTCCAATTTCTTTTCAATGAATGTAGAATGACTTTTAGATGAGACAAAAAGTTTTTACAAAGGCATTCTAATGTCCAACTTATCTAGGCTCACACCTTTGGATCTTCACAGCTCCTCTGGTTGGTTAAATGACTGTGGAGGCGGTGGTGATGATGGTGACAACAATAAATATTTATAGAGTACTTACCACATTCCAAGCACCACTCCAAACTCTTCACACGTATTAACACATTTAATTCTTACATCAGTCCTATGAGGTATTATCATTCAATATGGGAATGGAGGCAAAGAGAGGTTCAGGAACTTGCCTGAAGTCACACAGGAAGTAAGTCAGGGAGGCAGGACATGAAGCCAGGTAGCCTGGCTATGGAACTGTCTTAACCTCTCTATTGCATGACCTCTCATGCCTGTCCTACTTCTAGTTTGACTACCATGCCATAAAAACAGAATTGTCACTCCAAACTTACCTGGCTAATAATGATATTTTTGACTGTGTGTCCCAACTTCCAGTGCCCCAGTTCATGGCCTAACACAGCAAGCACCTCTTCATTTTTACATCCTTGTTTCTTACTCTGAATCAAAGAACAAATTGAAAATAAATTATCAAGAATCTTCAAAGTCTACACCTTTTAACCCAGTAATATCCCTTCTTAGATTCTAACTTAAGACAACAATCAGACTTTTATGGAAAATTGTTCATTCACTTAACAAAACATTCTCTGAACCGCTCCACGTTAAACACTGCGTGAGCACTGAAGAATCAGGAACGAGACAGAGCTTCCCTGACTTCACGAAGCTTACAGTCCGTTTAGATTACAAAAAAAACTGGAAAAAACATAAATCTTTATCAACAGGACAATAGTTAAAGAAATCAGGACAGAGTCATAGGACAGCCATATCATAAACCCATTAGAAATTTTCTTTTCAAAGATTATACTGTGACATGGGAAAATGGTTTATCAGGTGAAGAAAGCAGGAAACAAAACTAAAAATACATAGTATGATTCCAATTATGAAAAAATGTGACTGTATACTTAAAAATAGACAAATATAGAAAACAGACTGGAAGTATAAAAAATGTTAGTTTTTTCTATATGGTAGAATTACAGTGATGTGTAACTATCTTTTATCTTTCCTGTTTTCCAGATTATCTACAAATAAGCACATATCACTTATGATCCCTCCAAATACACCATGAATTGCCATTTTGAAAATTGACACTTCCAAGTTAAGATGGCAGAAGGAACATTCACATCTAATTTTATTCCTTCCAAAAGTCCCAATAAAGCTACAATCAAGAGATTTTTTTTAAAAGATATAAACTCACAAGGACTGGGAAAACAGGAGCAGTGACAACAGCAACACCATTTTGGAAGCAGGAAAGCAGACGCACAAATGATAATGGACTAAGCAGATCCCGGAAAGCAGAATACAAGCTGGCAGTGGAGAAAACAGAACCAGCCTGATTTACCCCACAGAGTCTTCAAAGGGCTTGGGAACTAACAGCACCAGGTACTTCTGGAACTGGGGAAATAGGGGGAGGTGGCTACAGCAAGAATGGGTGAGAGTTGTTTGAGAAATGGTTAAAGCTCCAGATTCCTTCTCTAGCTCCACACCAAATGGCAACTGCTACTCCCTCATTCCGGCAGAAGCCTGAAAGTTTATTCTCTCTGAATGGGGCAAAAAGAGAACCTTCAACTGGGGAGTCAACACATTTGAGGCCAGAGTACACCAGCAATAGACTGCGTATCTGGTTACCTACTGCTACGGTGCGCTGAATATGGAGACTCCCTCTCCCAAGCCAACCCTCTCCCTCACTGGACTCCCACAACACTCCCCTCCAGGCAGAGG
Source organism: Equus caballus (assembly GCF_041296265.1). NCBI lineage: Eukaryota > Metazoa > Chordata > Mammalia > Perissodactyla > Equidae > Equus > Equus caballus. The sequence goes on from NC_091685.1 coordinate 17,798,579, forward strand.
ATTGGAGGGTGCTCCCAGCATTCCCTGGGAACTCTGACCACTCACCAGGAAAGACCTGAACATAGTAAAATCAGATTCCCCAACAAAAAGCCCACCCAGGCCTCCCTATAGTGAAGCTCAAAGTTGACTAGCCTTATGAATAGGTTCAAAGATTCCAAGCAGGTTTTCAGTCCCATTCTCTTACTAAGGAGTAGACAAACAAGAACTGCTAGATATGTAAGATAAGCCATCGAGACGGAAGACCAGGTGCAGAAAAAAACAATATGGAAGAAATAAAAATTATATAAGGAGAAGATTTAGAGAGATAAGATATTGCATCCATGGAAAAACAGAGGATGCTGTAAAAACGGAAAATTCAGAGAAAAATAATTCTTGGAAATTAAAGCTTAATAGAAGGATTGGAAGATAATGAGGGAATCTCTCAGTACATAGAACACAGAGATAAAGAAACAGAAAAACAGGGGGGAAAGATAAAGTTCAGTATAAGAAATCCAACACTCAAATAATAGGAATTCTGAAAAGAGAGAACAGAAAAAAGAGAGAGGAGGAAATCATCCACAAAACAATTTCAGAAATTTTCCTAGAACCAAAGGACCTCAATTTCCAAATTAAAAGGGCCCAACGCATAGCCAGCACAATGGATGAAAACAGACCCCCACCAAGCAAGTAAAACTTCAGAACACCGAAAGCTTCCAGAAGAGCAAAATAAAGGTAACACACTCAGGAGCAGTAAGCTGAAGGGCTTCTAACGCTCCACCAGCAACGGTGCCATCAAGCAGACAACGGAACAACGCCTTCCCAACCCAATCTAGAAATCTATACCCCAGACAAAATGACAGAAAAAAGGACAGAAAAATGAAGACATTTTGATGCCACAACTCAAAAACTTTACCATGTGACCTTTCTCAGGAGGTGGTGGAGGATGTTCTCTCCACCAAAATGAAGGAGCAAAACTAAGGAACAAAAAGTCATGGAATACAGAACACAGGAGATCCAACACAGGAGAGAAGTGAAGGAAATCTCCAGGATAAGAGGGAGGGGCGATCCTGGAATGACAACTGCACAGCAGATACAGAGGGCACCCCTCTACAGGGGTGCTAGATTTGAACAGCATGACTCAAAGGACAATCTGTTGAGGGCTGACATCATCACACACCCTCTGTCACTGCACCATCTTTTTAACCTGAAGAACCTAGCAGAGGATGAATACCACCAAGAGAAGGCAGTAAATCAACATGGATTCCAACCTAAAGAAAAAGAAAAGGACTATCAAGGATGACCACAAAGAGAAGTCCAATATCAGAGCTGAACAGGAGGACTCCAGAGAAACCACTCCAAAGAAAGAGAACAGAGATCTCTCCCAGGGCGTGAGAGGGAGGAGCGGACTAAAACTGATAAGGATGATGATGCAACTAACTTGTAGAAAATTAGATTAGTTAGTGGAAGTTGTGAGAAGAATTAGCAAAATGATACCAAGAAAACTAAGCACATCAAAAAAAAGCAATTATTAAGCAAGAGGGGAAAAAGGCAAGGCATGCTCAGCAGTGAATAATAATCACATAAGTACAACACTGTCTTACAATAACATTAACGACAATGTTTTAACATTGATTAAACCAAGAAGTGGAACACGACTCTATTGGGAGAACCGGGGGAAAGGAGAGGCAGAGCAGATGTTAGGACAAGAGAGCTAAATCCTCATCTACCACAACTGAAAGCCAACAGTGTCAATAGATAAGAGCATATATATATATTATTTAGAAAAATGGAAATTGGTAAATGTTAGAAGACGCTAACAGAGTTGAAATCTGTGGGGAGAAGGGACTGGCAGGGAGTAGGAAGCATAGAGAAGGGAGGAACAGGAGACTGCTATATCTTATTACAAGCTTTTTTGTACTCTGAACTTTTAAACAACATGCTTGTGTTAACTTCAATATAGTAAAAATTAATGTTAAAATTTGTTGGAACTCTGTTTCCTAATTTTAGTGTAACCTCTCAAATCAACATTTTATATATTTATCATGTATTATAATAAACATTTTTATTCATTTATTTTTATTCAACACATATGAAGACCTGGGCCAGGAAAGATGAAAAAAATAACAGCAACAGGGGCTGGCCCCGTGGCTGAGTGGTTGAAGTTCTGTGCACTCCACTTCAGCGGGCCTGGGTTTGTGGGTTCAGATCCTGGACATGGACCTAGTCCACTTGTCAGCCATGCTGTGGAGGCATGCTGCACACAAAATAGAGGAAGACTGGAACAGATGTTAGCTCAGGGCTAATCTTCCTCAAGAAAAAAAAAAATAGGAGGATTGGCAATGGATATTAGTTCAGGGTGAATCTTCCTCACCAAACAAAACAAAACAAAACAACAACAAAAGTTGCTGACACATATTAAACAATGACTATCCACCAGGCCCCTTGTGCTAAATATTTAACATTTATTAACTCATTTATACATCACAACCATTATACAAGATAAGTACTCTTATTATTACGACTTTACAGATGAGAAAATGTAGGCACAGAGAAGTTAATTAGTTTTCCGACGGCCACACAGCCAGTAAATGGAAAATCTGAGATTTGAAGCCAAGAAGTCTGATGCCAGAGACCTGTGTTTTGAACTTTTATACCACTAAGAATGTAAAAGTAAATTATTCAACATTCACCAATCAAATAAACGATTTTAGTTGATACATATACAATTTACATATTATTACAGTACTGTAAAATAATTAAACATAAATAAATGGTAGTCATTTTAATGATGAAATATGTTTACAAAGCCAAATAAAATTCTGTTTATAAACTTCCCAGATTCAATGTAAATAGTGCCAAGACACAATGAACAATTTAATCTTATACACACAGTCATACATGTGCACACACATTCACTGATCAACACACACCTAAACACCTGCTTTTGGCAACATTACTAACTAGATAGTCTGCAAAACTCTCAAACATCTAAAAATGCTTCATAGGTTATAACAAATATCCTTTTAAACATACAGTTTAGTTCACTAGAAAATAAGGAAAAGTGAAAGGTGAGGAGTTGAAATTTGAGATCCCTCACATAAATCCATGAAGGGCTATACTCTGAGTCAAAGAGTGAGCTAGAAAAAAATATACTGGCAAAAACAACTCAATAGTGCCAAGTCTCATCTAAGTGGAAAAAGACAAGTCTCCTATTAAAATTAAAAATCATTATCTGCATGGTCCAGAAAACCTCAAGCTGAGATATTACAGTGCTTTGAGCTGGGTAGCACTGGGACAACCGACAGCAAATGCAAATCCTCTATTGAGGATTGTAACCTAAACCCAGACCCCTTGGGATTCTTAAAGATTAAGATCAGCAACGTATTATGAGCTCACAATAAAAATTACCAAATACTTCAGAAAACAAGCCAAAGTGAGTAAGAGCAGAAATAATAAAGAGCAGCATTAGCTCCATAAGACTTTGATCATGGAATTACCAGATACATAATATTAAAAAAGCATGCTTTGGGGCCAGCCCCGTGGCTGAGTGGTTAAGTTCACACACTCTGCTTCGGCAGCCCAAGGTTTCATCAGTTCAGATCCTGGGCACGGACCTAGCACCACTCATCAGGCCACGCTGAGGCAGCGTCCCACATAGCACAACCAGAAGGCCCCACAACTAAAATATACAACTGTGTACTGGGGGGCTTTGGGGAAAAGAAGGAAAAATAAAATCTAAAAAAAAAAAAAAAAAATTAAAGAAAAAAAAGCATGCTTTATACAAATAAGGAAACTAAAAACATGAGGAAGGAACAAGAGACTACCAGAAACGACCAGACTGAGTTGAAAAGAACGAAATAGAACTATTTTTTTCTTTTTAAGGTATAGTTTTTGTGAGGAAGATTGGTCCTTGAGCTAACCTTCTGTTGCTAATCTTCCTCTTTTTTTTTCCTCCCCAAAGCCCCTGTACATAGTTATATATCCTAGTTGCAAGTAATTCTAGCTCTTCTATATGGGATATCGCCACAGCATGTCTTAATGAGCAGAGTGTAGGTCTGTGCCCAGAATCAGAACCAGCAAACCCTGGGCCACTGAAGCAGAGCACACAAATTTAACCATTTGGCCACAGGGCCTGTCCTCCAAATGGAACACTTTTTTTTTAAGATTGGCGCCTGAGCTAACAACTGTTGTCAATCTTCTTTTTTTGTTTTTCGCTTTTTTTCCTCCCCAAATCCACCCAGTACATAGTTGTATATTTAAGTTGTGGGTCCCTCTATTTGTGACATGCAGGACAGTGCCTCAATGTGGCCTGGTGAGAGGTGCCACGTCCGCACCCAGGACCCAAACTGGCAAAACCCTGGGCCACCGAAGTGGAGTGTGTGAACTTAACCCCTCGGCCACGGGGCTGGAGCCCCCAGATAGAACTTTAAGATTAAAACACAATAGGGGCCAGCCTGGTGGGGTAATGGTTAAGTTTGTGCACTCTGCTTCAGCGATCTGGGGTTCACTGGTTCGGATCCTGGGCGCAGACCTAGCACTGCTCATCAAGCCATGCTATGGTGGCATACCACATAAAGGAGAGGGAGATTGGCAGAGGGGTTAGCTCAGTGACAATCTTCCTCAAGCAAAAAGAGCAAGATTGGCAACAGATGTTAGCCCAGGGCCAATCTTCCTCACAGAGAAAAAAGTAAAATAAAATTAAAACACAATGAACTGGGCCGGCCCCATGGCAGAGTAGTTAAGTTTGTGTGCTCTGCTTTGGCAGCCCAGGGTTTCGCTGGTTCGGATCCTGGGAGCGGACATGGCACCACTCATCGAGCCATGCTGAGGCGGCATCCCACATGCCACAATTAGGAAGACCCATAGCTAAAAATATGCAACTATGTACCGGGGGGCTTTGGGGAGAAAAAAGAAAAATAAAATGTTTAAAAAAAAATGATCTGGTTAAATAATAGATTAAATATATCTAAAGAAAGAATCAGTGAACTAGAATGTAGAGCTGAAGAAATTACAGAATGCAGCCCCAAGGGACAAATAGATAGAAAACATAAAAGAGTGGCTACCACTCGTGGGAGACAGGATGAGATGGTCTGACATTCATCTAACTGAAATTCCAAAAGATAGACTGGAGAAAATGGTCAACGATACACTCAAAGATACAATGGCCGAGAATTTTCAAAACTTCAGGAAAGACAGGAGTCCTTAGATTGAGGAATGACAATACATCCCAAGTCGGACTGAGATAAACAAGTCCATACCTGCAGAACACGAAAATCAAAGAGAAATCTTAAGAACAACCAGAGAAAACTAAAAAGGAATGACAATAAACTCAGAGCAGACTTTTTCAACAGGAACAAAGTAAGCCAGAACACAATGGAAGAGTATCTTTGAAGTGCTAAGATAAACAGCTCAATAAGATAAATAGTCAACCTTCAATTGACATCCAAGAATGAGAGCGAAATTAAAACAATAACAGAATTTTCCTAAGAAATTTCTAAAACATATACTTCTGGAAGAAGGAAAGTAATTTCTAAAAGGAAGGTGTAAGATGAATAAGGAACGGTGAGCAAAGAAACAGGTAAGCATATGGGTAAATCTAAATAATGGCTGTATGAAACAATAATAATGCTTACTTGAGGTGCAAAAATTAAACAAGATAAAACTAAAATACAAGATGAAAGAGGTATTTGGATCAAAGTGTGTAAGGTCTCTGGATTGTTCAGGAAGCAGTGAAGATATTGCACATTTTAAGATTTTAAATTATGTGAGAATGCTTAATTTTTAACAGCAATCATTCAAAGAACAGTAATACAAGACCCTCCAAACCTGAATAACAACCCAAATGGAATTTTTTTTAAAACGCTCAATCAGTTCTAAAAAAAGGCAGGAGGGTATATGTGTGTATGTTTGGTGGTGAGAGTGGGGGTATGGAAAGGGCAGGAAAAAAGGGCATAAAATAATATGGTAGGAATAATTCCAACTATATCAGCAATCATAACAGATATAAATGAAATAAGCTTGTCACAAAAAAAAAGACAGTGATGGTTAGTTTGGATTTAAAACAACCCTAACAACAAAATCTGTCTATATGCTGTGTACGAGACATCTCAGACATAAGGACAGTAAGGTTAGAAGTAAAAAGATGAATGTGCCTAATACTATTTCCTCAGAAGATACTAATTGAAAATTGTAACTCTAAAATGGTTGAAATGAGGAATTTCATCTCAATAACTTTTTTAAAAAGTAAGAAGATGACACTTAACAAATATTAACCAAAAGAAAGCTGGCGCAGCTACAGTAGGATCAGACAACACCGACCTAAGGGCAAAAAGCATCGTTAGAGAGGGTCACAAAAGAATGATAAAAGGTTCAATTCACCAGGAGAGTAGACTGATTCTAAATTTGTATGTACCAATAATACTATCACCTTAGAATAGATTAATTCAAAATTGTCAGATTTGCAAAGAAAACCTGACAAATCTATCATAATAGAGGAGGTTAACATACCTCTCTCAATAATTGAAACATCAAGCAAATAAAATATCAATAAAGATATAAAGATCTGAACAAAATAATAAACAAGCTTGATCTACTGGACACGTAAGTATCTTGCAACAAACAATTAGAGAATATACATCCTAGAAAGTGAAGACGAATGGTTTTGAAATAAACTCCAGCTACTTAAAAGGGGAAGTACAAAAAAACAGATGAAAATGGAATTGATTTTGTTTCATACAGTTAGGAAAAATGTAACCTAATGGAAACACAGGCAGCAAGATTTATTGGAATCTAGATATTCTACCACTTTTCTCCTCCTTCACCAATTTCTCATTTTTAAGGAAAATAACCACTTAAAGCGAGGCTGGGCAGACGCACGAGACGAGCAGGTAAAGAGATTTGCAAGATGGTATTTACATTTATTATCTGTTTTCCTTTTAAATATTAGAATTTAGGTCAGAGTATCTTTGGTAGAGAAAGAAAAGGATGAGAAAACTAACCTAGTTCTTTAAATGGCTAAGAGACACACGTGTCCTTGTACCTTCAGGGAATGGCTGTAAAGAAAGAGTAATGAATTAAAGCATCCATTAATAGACATCTATTCTAAGGGGGAAATTAAGAGGTGCAATGAAGATGTACTGACAAAGCTATTCACTGCAAGAATATTAACAGCAGCAAAAAACTGGAAACAATCCATATTTCCAACAAGAGGAGGATGAAAAAAATAATAGTTTAGAAAGACTAGAAATATATATAGTAAGATGTTTATGGTTAGTTGGCTTATTCCTGTTTTCTAACTTTTCTATTACTTTAGTAATAAGCAAAAATATGGCTGTCTTTGTTTAATAATAATAATGATAGGGGGGCAGCCCAGTGGTGCAGCGGTTAAGTTCTCAAGTTCTGCTTCAGCGGCCTGGGGTTCGCCAGATTGGATCCTGGGTGCAGACCTACGCACTGCTTGTCAGGCCACACTGAGGTGGTGTCCCACATATAAAACAGAGCAAGATGGGCATGGATGTTAGCTCAGGGCCACTCTTCACCAGCAAAAAAAGAGGAGGATTGGTGGCAGATGTTAGTTCAGGGTTAATCTTCCTCAAAAAAAAAAAAAAAATGATGATAGGGGCCAGCCTGGTGGCATAGTGGTTAAGTTGCGTGCTCTGCTTCAGAAGCCTAGGGTTCGCAGGTTTGGATCCTGGGTGTGGACCTGTGCACCAGTAGTCAAGCCCTGCCGTGGCGTCATCCCACATACAAAACAGAGGAAGATTGGCACAGATGTTAACTCAGTGACAATCTTCCTCAAGCAAAAAGAGGAAGACTGACAACCAATGTTAGTTTAGGGCCAATCTCCCTCACCAAAAATAATAATGATGATGATGATGATGATGATAACTGGTCCGACTCATTAATGGCCCAGGCACTGTATGTATTAGATATTTTGTATATAGTTCATTATCTCCACTACTATAAGGCCATTATCATTAGCCTCATTTTATATAAAGAAACACGGTCCTCAGGCTACTGTTTTCACTAGTTACCTGCTTCACAGTATGAATTATGAATTCTTTCATGAAACAACTAGTTCTCTATTTGATAGCATAGGCTCTTGTCTCTTGGTTTGAAGTCCAGGTTTAGGAAGCTATTTAGAACTGCATGGAGTCACATTCAAAGATACAGAATGAAAAGAGCTTAAACAAGGATCACTTTCCACAAAAAGGAGACTTGCTTATTTGTGGGAGATTGTCAGACAAAATTGGATTGTCTTTTCTTCTCATACTAATTTCACATAAAAGAACAGAAAATAAGTACCGCACATCTTTTACTTTTCTATAGCACTTTCCTTTCTGTAAAATTAATACAGACTCATTTGTTCCTCACAACATCAAGCTGGGTAAGATGGAAGGTATTATCTTCATTTTAGAGATAAAGAAAAGGAAGCTGAGAAATTAAAATGTCTTGCTTGAGATCATCTTGCTAATAAACAGTGGGGAAAACTCACCCCCACATTCCGGAGCTTGTGCCCTTTCTATTACACATCACCCAGGTTTTCACATAACCTTGGCATGTGCTAGGGAAATACTTGTTTTCTTCTCCAAAAGGGCAGCTTTTCTATACAGCTTTTACATAGTTTTAATTTTCCTCTTACTTAAACTGCTTTTGAGACAGGTTTTCCAACTATTATAATTGTCTCCTGAAGGGTAAAATTCCAGAGAGTTTAGTTTCCTAGACATCTTTTAAAATGTTAATAGCCAGTATGGACACATTCATCAAAATGTTAACAGTAGCTATCTCTAAGAGGAGGAGTTTCAGAAAACCTTAGTTTTCTTCTTTTTTTTTTTTTTGAGGAAGATTAGCCCTGAGCTAACATCTGCTGCCAATCCTCCTCATTTTGCTGAGGAAGACTGGCCCTGAGCTAATATCCAAGTCCATCATCCTCTACTTTATACTTGGGATGCCTGCCACAGCATGGCTTGACAAGCAGTGCATATGTACGCACCCGGGATCCGAATCAGCGAACTCTGGGCCGCCAAAGCAGAACGTGCGAACTTAACTACTGTGTCACTGGGCTGGTCCCTTAGTATTCTTCTTTAAATTTCTGTGAAAAATGAAATGCTCCAGGGGCCGGCCTGGTGGCGCAGCAGTTAAGTGCGCACGTTCCGCTTTGGTGGCCCGGGGTTCGCTGGTTCGGATCCGGGGTGCAGATGTGGCACCGCTCAGCAAGCCAAGCTGTGGCAGGTGTCCCACATATAAAGGAGAGGAAGATGGGCACGGATGTTAGCTCAGGGCCAGCCTTCCTCAGCAAAATGAGGAGGAGTGGCAGCAGATGTTAGCTCAGGGCTAATCTTCCTCAAAAAAAAAAAAAAAAAGAAACGTTTCACTGTCTCTATATCATCCAGACTTAAAACCGTCTTTGCATCTCCCACTGCCTCGTACACAGTAGGCGTTCAGTAGGAGGTGCTGAATAAATCACAGTTTCCTCAGCTTCTGCCTCATCTGTGTACTCTCTGTGATTATTTACTTAACTTTCTTTAAATGAATTCAATTTTTAAAACTTAGCCTTATCTTAAATTACAATATTCATGAAATCGCAATATGCTAGTTTTATCTTTTTCGTAATATACATTAGCAAATATCTAGCTATTCAAATTTAAAATACTGATACACTATCTGAAATCATCTCATCAGTGGCACAGGCACTGGAAAGCAACACAGTGAGTGCTGAGTCCACTGTGACCTTCTCCTTCTCTCCCCATAGCAGTAATCAAGGACTTTAACGCAGGCCCTCATCATTCCATGTTTCTCTTGGGCATCTTGATGCAACAGACCCCTAGAAGTCTCCCTGCCTCCAATCTTTGCTCTATCCTATACGCTCTCACCAAATTTTAATCTTCCTAAAAGAAGCTTTGGCCTCTACCCAAACCAATCTAAATTTTCCAGGCCACTGGAAACAACCACTTGATGTCCTCAGAAGTATTTTATAGACTGGCTATTTTCTGGCCTACCTTTCTATCCCCATCTACAAGAATCCATTTTATCATTAGTCTCAGAATAGCCATTGTGTCATTTTTTGTCTCTATAGCTTTATTCATCCCATATCTTCAACCTGAAAAGGCCCATCCCCAAGTCAAAATTCTGCCTAGTTCAAATATCGTCTCTTTTAAGAAACCGGTCTGACCATTAGGTCTGCATTAACTTCTTGTTCGCTTGATGAATGGTATGTAGGTCTGTGCCTGGGATCAGAACCCATGAACCCTGGACTGCTGAAGTGGAGCGCACAACTTAACCACTACACCACCAGGTCAGCCCCCTGCATCAATTTCTTAATTTCTAAAAGCCACGCTATTTCAGCCACTCATGATATTTACCACACTTCACCTTAAACTATGGGCTATTTATATACATATCTAGTCTCCTCTACTTCAGGTTCTTCAGGGTAGGACTATGTCTAATGTATCTACATCATGTAACTTACACATAGATGCTAAAATATTTGTAGTTATCAACAATATAAAGCAGGCTCTTCAAGAAGCCAGCCAGGGGTCAGCCCAGTGGCATAGGGGTTAAATTAGCACACTCTGCTTTGGCAGCCCAGGGTTTGCAGGTTTGGATCCTGGGGGCGGACCTACACATCGTTCATCAAGCCATGCTGAGGTGGAGCTCCACATAGAAGGACTAGAAGGATCTACAACTAGGATATAAAACTATGTACTGGGGCTTTGGGGAGGAAAAGAAAAAGAGGAAGATTGGCAACAGATGTTAGCTCAGGGCCAATCTTTCTTTCTTTTTTTTTTTTTTTTGAGGAAGATCAGCCCTGAGCTAACTACTGCCAATCCTCCTCTTTTTGCTGAGGAAGACTGGCCCTGAGCTAACATCCGTGCTCATCTTCCTCTACTTTCTATGTGGGACGCCTACCACAGCATGGCTTGCCAAGTGGTGCCATGTCCGTACCCAGGATCTGAACTGGTGAACCCTGGGCCACCAAGAAGAACGTGCGAACTTAACCGCTGCACCACTGGGCCAGCCCCCAAGGGCCAATCTTTCTTACCAAAAAAAAAAAAAAAAACCTTTAAAGAAATTAAAAAAAAAAAAAGCCAGCAAAATAACTCAAACTCCATTCAACACACTTCAAAGAACCACCCAATCTTTTTAAAGATTTAAGCCAAAGAGCACTGTTCTATAGATAATGAAAGGTCAGTATTTCATTACACGGCTTGAAATCAGTGGACTACCAACATCTGGGTTTGGCTATAATGCAACTGACCCCGTATGTGGATACCTCTTAAGCAGGGTGACTTGCTGAACTTGCATGATTCTCCAGTGCTGTCACTGGGTTACCCTTTCCGGACACAGTTTTCCTATTCATAAGATGACCTTAAGATCTTGTCCTAGCTTAAAATCCTATGAGTCTTGATCAGAACAAAGTGACTTTTATCCCAATATCCTAACTAGTGAGATAACCCCACTTAAAAAATAAAAACAATCAAAGGAGTTAACCCTCTCCCAATGCTATTTAACCCCTCCACAGAATTTTGTTCCATCTACATATATTTCTAACAGGCTAGGCACTTTACTAGACCATCTTTTTAGGGTCAAAACAGATGCTCAAATGATAATAGTTATTTTCTGGTACTTAGAATGTACAAAATGGAGTACAAGGTTTTTCACATATATTATTTCACCTAATCTTCATGACCCTAAAAGGAAGGCATCTTTAGCCCAGTGTTTCTCAACTAGGAGTGATTTTGCTCTCCAAGTCCCTGCCCCCGGGGATATCTGGCAATGTCTGGAGACAATTTTGGTTGTCACAATTGTTGGGGGGTGGGGTGGGTTTGATACTGGCATCTGGTGAGGAGAGGCCAAGGATGCTGCTAGACATCCTGTGATGTACAAAATACCTTCCCACAACAAAAAGTTATCTGGCCCAAAATGTCAATAGTGCAGAGGTGAGGAACCCTGCTGGCATCATCTTTTTGTTAAGAAATCAAAGATTTAAGCATAAAAAAAAAAAAGCCATAACTAGAAGGACCTGCAACTAAGATATACAACTATGTACCAGGAGGGATTTGGGGAGATAAAGCAGGAAAAAAAAAAAGAAATCAAAGATTTATAGAGCTTAACTTACTTGCCCAGGGTTACACAGATCCAAAACCATCTCTGAATGACACCAAAGCCAATGGTACATTCCATCACACATACAAATACTGGTGAGCGTTTCTGATTAAATTTGTGTTATTTCTTATCATTACCCCTCTCCCCCATTTAGTGTTGGTACTTTGGATTTTGCTAATCAGCATCAGCTGACCTCATCCAGGAAAAGATTCAGAAAAAGCTTTCTCAGACTCTCAGGTCAGATTTAATAAATGTCTTCTCTCGAGCTCTCACTGCAACCAATACATACAGCTTCACTGTAGCAATTATCATAACATACTGTGATTGTATGACTGTCTCCCCTTTAGATGATAAGCTCCCTGAGAGCAAGGTTTGCCTCTTCATCTAGCGCCAAGCAAGCCATCTCAGCGCAGAGTATACATTTCATAAATGTTTGTTAAACAAACAAAACTGACCAAATTACACAGTGTACCTGTACACAGCTACTAAATGACAGAACCAGGATTCACATCCAAGTCTCTCTATTGCCAAAGCGTATAATTACTACGTCTCCGTGAAGCTATAAATTAGGTGTTTAGCTCCTTTTATCCTGCCTGTGGGAATTCTTTGATTATAAACATATCAGGAATATATATAAAGTCCTTGTTTTAAAGATAGCTTATAATAATAACTTTTCTATCTTATGCTTCCAATTTTAACATGTACATTCTGTAAAAGCCTGCAAAGTAGTCAGCATATAATAATAGTGATATTCTCTCCCAAATACCAGAATTATAAAGGGGCCATGGTGTTTTTATTTGATAGTCTCCCTGAATTCAACACTCACTACAGAGAAATTGAGGTTATTTTGAGTTGTCACAGGAACTGTTTATAAAAACTAAGCCAGGGTCTCTTAGGAAAAGAAGAACTCACTTTAACTTTAGCTTTTATTTCTTCACTGTCCCCTTCTCCATCACTGCGGGGTTCCATGCCAGACTCCTCCTGGATGTCTCTGTTTAGTACAGAATACTCTTCTAGTAGAGTGTCAAACAAAACTATTCGCTTGTTCTTGAAGAAGCCATAAAAATAAGCATTGCTGTGGGAGGAGCGTTTAGATCCTAAGGAAAAGACAGTTCAAAGCATGGAAAATAATTATAAAGTCTGGGGTCCTTTGGAGAGACTCCTAGAAATTGAAGTATTGGAAAGGACATTAACATTTTCAAATTGTTTAATACCTGAAGAAAACTGTCTCAACATAAATCACCGCCAGCCGTGGAGAGTCTATTTCCCTGCCGTGTTGCCAACAAATATTTATGCTCATGGCAGCTTTACAGCAATAAGTACATAAGTGAAGGCTAGGTATCCAAGAGTGGAAGGATTCAATCACGGTGAAGCTATGAAATGGAATTTTAAGCAGCCAGAAAAAAATACTTTTGAAGAAATTTAACAAGATACGAAAAAGCTCACCAATATACTATAAAGGATATGAAACTTCATGTATATAAGGTTCCACTAATTGTCATGAAAAACATGAACATGGAAATAGAAAAGCATAAATACAAGACTACTAAGAAATATGTCAAAATATTAGTGTTCATCACTGACTTCTAGAACTATAGATTTTTGTTCTCTCCTTTATACTTTTCCTTCTTTTCCAAGGCTTTTAAAATAAATATATTTACTTCTATAGTCAGAAAAAAATTAAAGCTATTTTTAAGAAGACTGGAAAAAAATACCTAAATTTTTAACAGTGGCTAACAGTAGCTGACCAATGGTTGATTTTTTATTTTCTTCTTTATATTTTCCTTTATTTTCTAAACATTCTACACTATGCAGTGAATTTAGTGGTTAAGAGCAGACTTTGGGTTCAAATCTTGGCTCTGCCATGTATTAGTTGTGTAAATGTAAGGAACTTTCTTAATTTAAGTTTTATTTTCCTGTTTATGACATGAGGCTAACATCTACCTCCTTGGGTTGGATAACTGATTACAAGAGAAATTCTAAGTAAATCAATTAGCATACTGCCTGATCCATAAAAATTACTATTACTTACATACTTTTTTAAAAGAAGAAACGATAAAATTTATTTCTCTTGAGAATTTGAGATGTCTCAGAAAATGTGAATTTTGTATCTACTCATATTTCTAACGTAAAGTACATTTAGCAGTATATTGAGAATAATACTATATTCTATATATATAGCAGTATATGTGGCAGTATTTTAGAATACAGCAAGGCTTTGGTAAATAGCATCTCTTATTTATTTATTTTTCACTTTTTGGTTTGGTTGCTTAGAGGTTAAGAGCCAAACATGTGGTCCAATTTTATCAATGTAGGACCTTAGAATCTGAAAAGCTGTGTATCATTCTGAGGTCTTACACTTGTCTCTCATTTCGATCTTCTCCAATTCTAATTTTTAAATTAATTTTAAAATATTTCTTGGAAGCTGCCTTAAGTTATTTATGGAAGTAGGCAGATTGGATGCATATAAATAAAGTTAAATTACTGCCTTAATATTTCCCACTGGTCCAAGCATCTCAAAGTGTGGCCCAAGGAACACTTACACCAAAATCACCTAGGGGCACTTGTTAGAAGTAGATACTAAAAACACCTACTAAGTCAGAATCTCTGGGAATGGAGCCCAGGAATCTTTCTTTCAATAAACTCTCCAGGGAATTCTTACACGCACTGAAGTTTAAGTATCCCTGCCCTAGACTGTAAGCTTTTTTTTACCACTGTGCCTGCCGTGGTGAGTGGCACACATGTAGTGGCATGTAGTATTTCCCTCCTTGAAACACTTTCTCCTCCTCTCTCAAAAGAAACATCAGGTTCTCTTGGTTTTCTTCCTATCTCAATGGTCTCTCCTTAGCCTCTTGCTGGCTTTTCCTCCCCTGCTGACTAGGACTTGAGCCCTCTTTTCTTCTCTAAGTGCCCTCATCCATGGTATTAAACACCATCTATGGGCCAGATACTTCCATATCAAAATTTCTAGCCCTGATCTCTCTCTAGAACTCCAGACTCATATATCCAGCTACCTATTTGACATCTCTACGTCTTCACAAGGATGTCTATAGCGCATATTTATTTATTTACTTTCTTATGTATGGTTTTCCCCTGGCCTACTATTGGAATCTCCCTTCAGAGTTTAGGGAATTCTATACATGTAAATCTTGTGAGAGACCACTTCTCATCTGAGAAATCTCAAAGCCAGATATTTGCTTCCCCTGCACTCCTGGCAGCTAGCCCCACGCTCTGGCTCAGTCAATCAGATGCACCCACTGGGGACTCTGAATAGTTAATAATTATGCAAAGCAGCAGGGCAGTGAGGAATTAATTCTGCAGGTGCTAGTGGCAGGGATGTTAGGGCTGCACACTGCTGAATCCAATAGCAGGAGGCAACAGCAGTGTCCTCATCAGACTGGACCTCCAGTGTGGTTCTGAGTTTCTAGTCTCCCTATGGAATAGCCCATTTTCCAAGCTTGGTAAACTTAGCTTTCCTGGTGACTTTGTGAGCTATCAAATATTGTTTCAATAAGGAATTTTTCTGCTTAAACCAGCCACAGTTGGTTACTATTGCTTGTTTGCAACTAATTATTGCTTACAGAACTCTAATACAATGTTCAGTAGATATCTCAAAACATAACACATCCAACAGAACTTAATTCCCTAAAAACCTGCTCTTCTTCCAGTTTTTTCCATCTCAGTAAACTACCATTATCCAATTGCTCAGGCCAAAAATCTAGGTTGTTATCCTTAATGTCTCCCTTTCCCCCTTATTTCTTCACATGTAACCTATTAGGAAATTGCATCAACTCTACCTCTAAAACATATCCCCAGTGCATCCACTTCTCTCCATAAATTATTATCGTTCTAGTCTAAGCAACCATTATCTCCTATCTAGACTACTGCAACAATCTAACTGTTCTTCCTGCTTCTACTCTTGCCTCCCCCTACAATCTATTCTCCAAACAGCAATTCAAGAAATTTAAAAAATACAAACCAGACCGTGTCACTTTCCTGCCTAAAACCTTCAGTAGTTTTCTCCCCTGAACTTAAAATAAAATCCAAGCTCCTTACCCTGATTTACAAAGGCCTATGTGGTCCGACTCTTGCCTATTATCTTAGATTTCATGCCATAACACTTTTCTGCTATGCTGCAACCACACTGGACTTTTTTCTGTTTCTTGAACAAACAAAGCTCTGGAAGGTCTTCCCATTGATCTCAGCATGGATGACTCCTTCCTTCAGGTCTCAGCTTAAATTCAAGACCTCAGAGAGGTCTTGCCTGATGACCCAATCTAAAGTATCTACTCAGTCATTCTTCATCACATCACACTAGTTTAGTTCTCTGCTCAGCACCTGCTATCTGACATTTTTTGAGAGCTGGAATCTTGGCTTTTCACTATAATATCCCTATCAATTTACATATCCCTAAAACGTGTTGTTATTGTTAGTAACAACATTCATTCAAAATATCTTTAAGGATTGTTACCACTAACAACAAAAACATATATTTCAGATGAGTAAACTTTTGTTTAGCAAAGGTAAGTTGCCCAAAGTCACACAGGTAATTTGTGATAGAGCTAGGATTCAAACCCAAGCCTACTGACTCCACCGCCTTACCTGTGAAATGCTACGCTCTGCCTACTCAAATCTTGATTTTCCATGAAGTCTCAACTCACATTATAACCCTCCTTCAATAAAGCCTTTCCTGACTATTTCATTGAAAATCATACAGCGCTGACGGTATATATCACATATCTTATTGAGTACCTCTACCGTCATATCATTAGCTGTCATTTCATGTTATCTGACTATAACTTAAGTGATCAGCAACTTAGACTGCCCGTTCAGTAAAAGCCCCTCAGAGATCGTTTTATTGGATTGATCAGTTTGCTACTAGTTTAATATTAGCTAAAAGGCAGTGATCTCAGAGGATAAAGAAGTAGTAGGAATTGGCTTATTCTTCTACCACTTCCCCATAGAAATGTCCCTATTGTGTCTTTAGTTGGGCTGTATAACCTCAGAAGCCACTAAATATCTGAGATTTCTAAACTATTTTAGTCGCTGTTAGTTCATTCTTTCCAATTGTGACCATCTCCGTTCACCCCTGATCCTGTAGTTACTTCTCAGTTTCTACTCCTTCATCCAGTATAGCCGTTTCTCACTGGTAATTTTTTTTAGTTTAGAGGAGGGATGGGCATACGATGGCTTACAGGCCAAATCCAATCTGCCACTTATTTTTATAAATAAAGTTTTATTAGAACACAGCCATGCTGATTTGTTTACGTATTACCTATAACTGCTTTTGTACAATAATGGCAGAGTTGAATAGCTGTGATGGAGATCACGTAGCCTGCAAAGCCTGAAATATTTACTACTAGCCCTTTACAGAAAACATTTGCCAAATTGTGGTTTAGAAGAAGCAAAACTGAAACCTAGAGGGGTGAAGTGATTTATTCAAGATCCCACAGCTGGTAAGTGGCAGAGGCAGGACGAGTCTCATTCATTTACATGGATTTCAATTTACAGGTTCTGAAAGTCCCGGCACCACACAACAGTTTCACTCCACATGGCTGCAGGCCTCCTTGAGACGTAGTGGTCTCATGTAAGCTAACAGATAGCTTAACTCTCAAAAGCAATCATCAAAAAAAGCAGAGTTCAACTAGTCTGAAGTACCCAACGGTACTACAGCTTTTGGTAATCTGCAGATCAGAGTCCTCCAGAACACTGGAAGTTTTGTTGGAGGAGATAAAGGCAATAACGTTGGTTTTGTTTATGAGCCCCCAAACTAGTGCTAAATGGAATTTGACTATGCAAGAGTCCAACTCAACTATCTAATGGAGCCAGGCAGGTAACAGAAGTGAATAAACCAGTCTAGTATACATGATACAACAGGGAGTGATAAAGGCCTTGGCCCAAAATTTAAAACAACCAACCACAGCTACAGGCAACAGCAGAATTTGGCACCAGGCCGCCAGTTTCTATCTCTGGATTATGTCATCAACTCCTATAAATCTTAAAAGCCAAAGCGTAAAACCCTCATCTTTACATAATAAATTAAAAAAAAACAAACTGATTCGTTCTTTCATTAAAGTTTTGAGAACAAAGTACTCAAAGAAAAGAAACTACTCAAATAAAGACTTCTTACCCCCAGGAAGCCTTACCTTCAACAACATACACCTTAGTCAAAGGAAAGTCAATACTCTTTGCCATTACTTCAATTTCTTGCTTAAGCTTTCCCTCAGGCAGAGGTGTGAATTTGTCAAATAAAGGGGCAATATAATCAGCATAGATAGTGACAAGCACCTGAAAAGTAAAAGTCAGAGCAACCTATGAACACACCTCAAACAAAAACTACTCATTATACAGGTTCATTTATATTACAACAACTATGTGATCCCAGCCTTGAGAACAGGGACCTTATCTTATTTGCTCTACTAGTCCTAGCCCCAAATAGTACCACATAGCAAGTGCTCAACATCTGTTTGACGAATTAATCAAAATGAGTAATCTCTAGGTGGTAATAATTGAAAAGTCAAATGGTCCATTCAAAACTCTCTTGGGGATTTCTGATACTTCATAAGCCCATCATTAACTTGGAATTCCGCCTTTCAGAGTAATCATGATAGACCTGAAGTCTTGCTAAAAAAAAGAACTACTGTGTGCTGTCTGTTATTTGGTTGGTCTGCTAAAATTAATTATCTGCAGTCTGCAAGCGTACACTTTGGTTGAAATAGCACTTCCTTAAGCATTTTTGGAGCATTTCCTCTGCTTTCTTTCCTTTCACTTCAATTTGCCACACAACAGATATGTGTAAATCCAACTAGTGCCAATTTTCTGATCTTGATGCCACCAGTGGGAAGTGAAGCAATGAGCACCACAGTAATTCAGACTAAAATAGTGGAGTTGAAGAACTGATAGATGGCATTTTCTGGGGGCTGTGAACAGACCATTTTGATTGTGTTGTAGATGTGTGTGTTGTGAAGCAGTTTCAAATACAGGAGAGAGAAGAGGAAAAGAAGGTGTGAGGGAGGGAAGTGAGAGGAAAAGGGAGGGACAAGGAAGAGAAGTGGCAGTGGGGGAGAAAAGAGAGAAGAGAAGAAAGGAGGAAGGAGAAGGGAAGAGAGAAGATGGGTAAAGAGGTGAGAAAGGGGAAAGGGAAAGAGGAGGAGGGGAAAGGCAGGGGAAGGAGGGCAGAAGAAAAGCAGATACGTTTATGCTTTCTTTTTCTCATCCCTCTTACATCTACTCTCTCTTTAAAACATCCATGATTTTTAGGCACTGGAGCTCAGTCAAGAGTCATTACATTATCAAACTTAGTCATCCATTCTGGTAGCAACTCACAAATGCACAGCCCAAAACTGCCTGACAACTGGATCATTAAAAGTAACTAACAACTAGCTTCTAGGATCAGTAAGAGTCAGCAAGAACAGAAGAAAATCCATGGTCAGAGTCAACTCTCCTATTTCTATACCCAAAAGCAGAAACCAAGGTGGGAATTTATATGACTATCTATTTATATTTCATCTGCTTCTTAAGAACTGTTTACATGCTAATGAAGATTAAATCACAGTTATCTCACCAAGGGACTTTTGTAACAGAAATGAAACAAAGATTTTACTCACCAGAGAAACAACTAATGTGAACAGCCAGGCATAAATAAAAAAATAGTCACCCCCGATTTTAATAATGTAAAGTAGAAGTGAGGACACAGGCAATAAAATGCATTGAGTCACAACAAATTTCTTGATTGCATCTTTCATGAAGAACCCCAAAGTCTGAAAAAAGAAATAATCAAAAGAAACTGAGAAACTGCTTTTTTTTCCAGGAAGAATAGCCCTGAGCTAACATCTGTGCTCATCTTCCTCTACTTCATATGTGGGACGCCTGCCACAGCATGGCTTGATAAGTGGTGTGTAGGTCTGCACCCGGGATCCAAACCTGTGAACCCCAGACCGCTGAAGTGGAGCACGTGAACTTAACCACTACACCACCCGGCCAGCCCCAGAAACTGCTTTTAAAATGACTAATAAGTGAATAAAAGGATATACCATTAAAGCAATTTTAAAAATTAAAAGGCTGTGAGACTATACTATATGACACTAACATCTTACATTACATGTCTTGCATTTTACAGTTTACAATAAATTCATTTAAACATTATTAGCTGAAAAACACTAGACATTAGTGCTACTAGAGTTTATGACAAGACTTTAAAGCATGATCTTTACATATCTGCAGTTCCTTTTTCCTCAATTAAATCATGTGCTAAAATAGCAAATTATGTTTCAATTGTTACCAGCAGAGGACAAAAGCACAAAAGGTCTTCATATTTAAAAGAAAACATTTCCATTCTCTATTTTACCTGTTGATTGAAACCATGTTTTTCTTCTATCACAAAAGTATTATAAAGACTCCATGGCAAACCAGTTGATGCACTGAAAAGTGTAGCCAACAGCAGAAACACCAAGGACTGAGTGATCTAAAGACAAGAGGAAAAAAATGGGAGTTTTTATGGTGTAATACTAATTCATTCTTCAAATGAATTTTTAGTGAACAATTGGATAAGTATTTGCTGAGTAGTTACTACTGTCTCAAACAGTACGTGCTTGATTCTATGGGTAATACAATGTCTGAAATATCTCTGGCCTCAAGGTTTACTTTCAAGAGAAGCAGGCAATCAAACAATTCCTCTTTTATTACACAGGCACTATATGAAAATTACCTGAAGTCATATAGACCAAATGGTTCCAAGAACTAAAAAATTAGAGACAGCCACATATGCTGGTGAATTCAAGGAAGATTTACAGGGCTGATAAGACTTGGGATCCCACTCTGAAGAAAGAGACAAATTAGTGGGACAGGAGAGAAGAGGAAAGGAGGAAGAATACCACGCAATTTGCAAAAGCATAGAGAGAGAAAAGAGCACTCTATAAATGGAAGATGACAAGATGAGGGTCCTGGTTGGGACCAGGCAGAGAAACTTAGAGTATCAAGAAAGATGGGCCAGGGCAGGTGGGGCAGTTTGTGCTAAGGTTTTCACAGAAAAGCCAAAATCCAATAGAGAAATTACCCTCAAGAATTACTTTAATTGAATTAAGAATTACTTTAATTGCCTTTACAATGAGTCTTAGGAAATAAAAATCCAAGAACTGCCTCATTTCTCATTACAAACTTTTTCCTAGGATAGTGGAGGACAAGGGCTAATTAGTATGAAGGGAGTTGTGGGGAGGGGGGAAGGGCAATGAGGCAAACAGAACCTTTCCTCTCTCCCTCCCACTATACTGTCACTCTCCCTCTTACTCCCCAGAGTAAAACTAAAGTCTTTTAAGGTAAATGCGAGCATACCACACACCACCAAAGCATATTTCATTTGGTAGCAAAGATGGAACCAATGTAAGTTTCTACCATAGGTGGAAAGGAAAGGGTAAGAGCAAGGAAGGAGATGTGCCTAGCTGCAACATGCAGGGCAGTTTACTCCACCATTTGTTCCCAAACAGGAAATGGAAAATTTTTTTAAAAGCAATTGCAGGATCTTTCTCAAAACTACTGAATCAGAATCCCATCTCCCCAAAATGCAATCATACTGTACAGATTGTCTGAATACCTGCTTTTCTCACTTAACATGTCATGAACATCTTTCCATATCAATGAATAGATTTACTTCTTCATTGTTAATGGCTCTAGAGTATTCCATTGTATAGGCGGACACCTAGGCTATTTCCAGTACAGCATTCATTCCAATACTAAAATGAACCCCTTTATACATGCCTCTCCTGCATTCATTTCCCACAAATTCATAAAAGCGAAATGTCTGAGGTTAAGCTTTTTAAAGATTTTTGACACATACTGTCAAGTTGTCCTCCAGAAAAACTGTACTAGCTTTCGGGCTGCCAGCAGCATGAGACAATTTCCCTACCCCTCACCAATTCTGCCCTATCATCCTTTTTAACTTTTTTCCCAATCTGATAGGCCAAAACAAACAAACAGGCAAAATTCCTAGAAACTTCATTGTTTTAAAATACATTTGATTGTCAATATGGATTTATATTTTTCATGTATTTAATGACCATATGAATCTCTGCCTTTGCTCATTTTTCTGGTGAGGTATTCAATTTTTTCTAAAGTGATCTTTCTATAAAGAGTTATTTCTATATTAAATATATTAGTTCTTAATCAGTCACATGTGGCAATTTTCCCTCAGTCTGTAGTTTGCCTTTTAAATTTGCTAACGGCAGTTTTTCCCACAGAGAAACTTTAATGCAAATCTACTAAATTTTATCTTCAGGGTTTCTACCTTTAGTGTCATGCTTTAAAAAATTCTAGATCACATTAAAATTTATAGTTTTTGTTTTAATACTTTCGAAGTTTCTTTGTCTATATTTAAATATTCAATTCATTCTGTGTCTTTATTTTTCTTGTAGGATATAAAATAGAAACATTTTTTCTCAGTTGTCCTAAGAAAATTTATAATTTATACTTTCCTCGCTGATCTGAAATGCCACCGTTATCATATAACAAGATCTTACATCTATGTAGGCCTGTTTCTGGTACCGATGCAGTGTTTAAGCTTTATGACAGATTTGAATATCTGAGAGCAAAAGTTACCAGTCATTATTTTACTTATTCAGAATTTTTTTGGCTATTCCCTTGTCCTTAGGCTTTCTGATTAACTATAAAATGTTTTATCATGTGCCCCTCACAAGCTGCTCTGGGATTGTAATTGAGCTCTATTCTTGTTTTATTCTTTTTTTAAAAGTTCATAAATCTCTTAATAATTCAATATAGAGTTTAGATAAGGCAGTGATATCAAGTTTAGCATTCTGCACAGAATCTACCCCCTTTGGAAATCTAGACATTTGCTCATCTCCTATTCTCCCTAGTTTATCAATATATGCTATAAATTCAAGTTCCTTCTGCAAACTAATACGTAAATCATCGATGTCTGGAGCCTTGAATTAACTTAAAACAACTTGATTCCTTCTTAATATATTTCACTTATCTTATGCATAAATACCACTTTTAAATTAATAACTCTATCCATAAACTATCTTACTTGCGTGAAGAAAATGAACAATAGGTCTGCCTATTCCCCCAACCAATGGGCTTATTCCCTCCTTAAAACACTAAGATTTCAAGAGTTTTTTAAATTATTTTTCCTGAATCCACTAAAACAGCCTCTTAAGTGGTCCCCTTCCTTACTATCAGTCGCTCCCATTCCAATCCATCCTACACGCATACCAAATTAATCTGAAACCCCACTTTAATACTTAAAAAACTTTTCATGGCTCTCTAATATAACACTTCAAACCCATTATGTTTTCAAAGATTTTCATAATCTGACCTCAAAAAACTACTTCCCACTAATCTTCTATAAGACCCTTCCACTCCTAACAGACAAGTGTGAGCTAAAGTTTAGAAAGGTGATTGAGTTAGGGAAAATATTCTAGCTGAAAAAAGGAGGTGTGACAGTAAAGTCACAGTGGGGAAATAAGAGAGTATGCAACCCCCAGGAGCTTTACTCAGAAGATCTCTAATTCTAACTCAGAAAGGAGAAGATTCCTAGGAACAAGGTCTACCAGACAATGACAAGGAGTTTGAACTCATAGCTTCTCAAAGCCTACAAGATCTGGGCTCTAGCCCTATCAGTAAACGCTTGAAGGCTCTAGGACACAGAACATTATAAAGGCCTCGGTATTAGGGCCGAGTGATCCAGACCAACACATCTTGAATGGCATGATTTATCCCTTGTCTAAGATGAACCTACTCACTCCATCTCATGCTCATGATGTGGCAACAGAGCTCTGGAGCATTCTGAGTCATTAAGTCCATTACCTGCGGAGAAGAGCTGAGCCACACCTCACTGTTGAAAAATAAGGACATTGATAGCAATAGCCCTTATCGGTAGTTTGGAAAAGCAGAAAGTCCTGCTGAAAGACACACTGCCTATACCCAAGATAAGCTGAGCTTCACCTATTTTTCTTCTTCTTCTTCTTTTTTTTTAGAGTAGAAATTGGTTTTAGTTATAAGAGAAGTACATGCTCATTGCTGAATTTTAAGAGATAAGCAAAAATAAGGAAATAAAAATTACCAAAATTCTCTCCAGAAAAAACCACTTCGGCATTTTGATATATACTATTTCAGATCTTTTACAGACGTGAAAGTTGTGCACAAAGATGGGCACCATTATATGCAATTAAGAAAAACTGAACCAATCCACATGTTTATCACTAGGATACTAGTTTTATAAAAAATGTGTATGGATATTCACACATACTTTTATTTACATATGTTGCTTTATAATCTGACTTTTCCATTCAATAATAATTTATATGAAATAATAGCACAATAAAATTTTTCCCCATCAGACTGGCAAAACTAAAAAGATTGTGCATATAATAAACATTGGTGAGGATCCAGGGAAAAGGGTATTCTAGTGCTTCATACACTATGAAAGAACATAAACCAAAAAAAGCTATTTTAGGAGGGAATTTGGCAGCATCTGTCAAAATTTTAACTATACATAGCCTTTGATCCAATTAATTCCATAAATATTTATACATAAGCATAAAGACAGGTGAAATATGTGCACTATAGCATTATTTGTAATAAGGAAAATTTGGAACTAACCTATCAATACACGAGCAATGAAATAAATGATACATGCATATAATGAATACAAGCAGTCCTGCACCTATCAATAGACGAGCAATTAAATAAATGATACATGCATACAATGAATACAAGCGGTCCTCGCTTTACAGAGTAGTGCAGGAACGTAAAAACGACTGCAAACTCAAACTGTGGAGAGCAATCAATAATCAATATAAAAAACTACGATTGTTCTTGATCTTTAAAGTGTTCCTTAATATACTGAAGACTCTCCTACTGTCAGGTCTAAATATGTAGGGATATGGAAAGAATAATAAAACCAATATTTATTTAGTACATCGTAATTTAAAACATTAGAAAAATAGAGAATTAGTGTTTTATTTCTTTGTACAAAACAGGAGTAGTGTGAACAATGCTCGCCTTCTCATTGTGTAACGTATGATATGGAGAGGGCATCTTTTCTCTGCCTTGGTGAATTGCCTTACTCCTCTCAAAGGTTGGATCAGCTTCCAACATTTTATTCTTTAGCTCTCAATGTCATGAAATACCTTCAAGAAATCCTTTAATGTGAGAGTTTTTGCCAATAACGCTTCCTCTGGGACAGCTTCATCCTTTCTATTACAACCACTTTCCCCATTTATATCAATAACGTTGCACTGATAAGTTCCTCTGGCTGCGTATCTAGAATCTCTCTAATGGCAGCAGCGTCAGCATTTCTGTGGTTAGCTATTTCTTCTTCTCTAACTCCATGTAGGCTGGATTTGAATTTCACTTCCAGTGTTACCATTTTTCATTTCTTTGGGACACTTCCATCTTTGTTGGTTAAGTCCCTCCTTCGATTATCCAGTTTTGTAAAACGTCATGTGGATTTACAGCTGGAAGGCCAGGAAGCAAAACAACTGCACACTCTGAGTAACTGACTAACAGACGCACAGCGGCCAACCACTGACAGACTGAAAAATGTGACGTGACTGGTCACTGATCACTATGAGCATCTGTTATTTGCACAGTGATTCGTGGACTAAAGAGTTAGCAGGGAAGTTTGTACTTCATACAGTTAGTCATACAATATCTTGTGGTAACTGAAATCTGAACTGCGTCCTTGAGGGACCGGTGCTATTTAACTAAATATTGGTAACTGAAATTTGTGTATACCAGAACTGTGCAAAACAAGGACTGCCAGTACCATGCAGCCTTTAAAGAAAACAAAAATCCATATACGCGGACAGGAAGAGATCTCTAAACATTGCTAAATGCAAAAATAATGTCTCAGACCATTACATAAAATATGTCCTATTAAGGTAAGGAATACTTTTAAATGTGTATGTATGTGATTGTGTTCATTCATTTAACAAATATTTATAGAGTACCAATTCTGTCACTGGCACTGTTCTAGGCACTGGTGACACAGCAGTGAAGAAAATGTATCAGGTCTCTTTTCCCTTAGAGCTTAAAATTCTTGTCAAGGAGATAGATTAAAACTAAACAAATAAACAAGATAACTGCAGACAGTGATAAGTGCCTTTACAGTCATGTGCCACATAACGACATGCTGGTCAACAATGGACCGCACAGACGATGTTGGTCCCATAAGATTAGTACCATGTAGCCTAGATGTGTAGTAAGCTATACCATCTAGGTTGTGTAAGTACACACCACGATGTTCACACGAAAACGAAATCACCTAACGATGGATTTCTCAGAACATATTGTTGTCATTAGGCAATACATGACTGCACAAAGAAAAGAAAATAAGGGGACGTGTTTCACTAAAGAGGGATGTTATTTTAGATGGACTGATCAGGGAGGTCCTGAGAAAGTGAGATTTAAGATGAGAACTGAATAAGGAGTCAGTCATGATGTTTATATGAAACCCCTTAAATTGTTTCTGAAACAACGCAGAGCATATCTAAGAAAACTGCGGCACCACGTCCAGCAGGTCAGGAGCCTGTCTGAGGAGATACAGAGATATCACAGGAAGAAGAGGTCTTAAAAGAGTTTGACTGCTTTAGAAAAAGGTTTACAGATAAAGGACACAGCATGAGCTGAATTAAAGGATGAGCCCAAGGTATCTATAAATGTAGAGGAGAGCCATCATTTCAAATAAACAGTCAGGAAAGAGAGAACAGACTTGGCAGTTTCCAAGGAAAAGTCAGGAAGGAGTGTCCCAGCATCCATTACAGGTGGGAGTCTTAGGTTTAAGGCTTTGCCCAGTAAGGAGTTCCTGGAAGAGCAGGTAGTCCAACTTAAGCAGTGCAACGGAGATGCTAGGAGATACTCTGTCTTTGTTTGAAGCACCTGCTAAGGGTGTATGTGGCACACAGTATCTACTTGGTGTGGGTTCAATAAAATCCATGCCTTTCCCTTTCATTGCATCAAGTTATTCCTGAGAAGCAGCTGCCTAAACAGAGACGGCATTTCCCAGATCCCTTGCATGTAAGACTAAATGACTGGTTTACCAACAAAATGTGAAAACAATAGACAGGTATGACTTTGGAGCCAAAGGAGTTAATAAGAGCATGTACTTTCTCCATCCTCTCATTCCATCTGCCTGTTGGATGCAGAGAACTCTGGGGCACTCGAGGGAAGGCAGAGCCATAAGATAAAAAGAGACTAGGTTCCTGGCTTACCACACAGAAGAATGTCACCTGCTGACCAAAAATACTCACTCTGGGCCATTATGTGATTGAGAAATAAACTGTTCTGATAAGCCATTGAAATTCTGGGGTTTGTCACAGTAACTAGCATTACCCTAACACAGCATGGGTGGACAAGCACTATACAGACAGAAGCAAGCCTAATGATGGTAGGACCCAAAAAATTAACTTTAGTATAAAGCTGGCCAAGCGAAAAGACAGAGTCTGACAAATACATGCTAATGAATCACATACCTCATATTCTGGTCCAAAGCCAGCATAGCCACAGAACCGTCCAGAAAGTCTCCAGAGATAAGGGATTCCTCCAAAGAGAAGAATAAGCTATAAAACAAGGCATACTTTAGTTACATTTGAACAGCACTAGAAACTATCACATGAGAGCATTTTATTAAAAAAAAGGACAAAATAATTATTTCTAAAGAAAAAAGAGACCTACCTTATTTAGGACAGAATATACGTGTAGATAAATACAAACCAATTGAGACAGCAAGTTTAGACTGGTAAAAGATTTCTGCCTGTACATTTTATATGGATGAATTAGTATGGTATATGAATTATACCACATACCATATATTGTGCAAAGCTGTATGAGAAAAAAAAAGCTTTTGCCAAAAGACCACAATAAAAGCTTTACAGATCAGGAACTAAGCTTAGAAAGGTTACACAATTTGTCAAAATCCCACAGTTAATGAGTGACAGACATGGGATTTGAACCAGGCTATAAGGCTCCATAACTGGCTTTTCCTTGAAAGGAAACAGCCCTCTTCAGTGAAGACAAAGTACTAGCATTGGTGTAAGTGGAGAGTCACGTCCACTTACCAAACTAGTGGGACAGAATGGGCTATCTGTGCCTTCTCTGGGTAAGGAAAAGGTGAATCCTGAGTCTGGGTTTCATAAGAGGAGGCCCCTTTCTCAGCGCAACCCTTTGTCTTGGGCAGATAAAGTGAACACAGATATTCACCAATCACTATGACATTCAAATGAGGGAGCAGCTCTTAAAATTAGAAGAGAATACATGCTTAAGAAACATGACTTCCAGGGGAAAGGTGGGGTGGGGGGTGGGCACAAAGGGTGAAGTGGTGCACCTACAACACGAATGACAAACATTAATGTACAACTGAAATTACACAAGATTGTAACCTATCATTAACTCAATTAAAAAAAAAAGAAAAGAAACATGACTTCCCACAACAGATACTAAGTTTGTGGAACGCATTTTGTCAAGAGGAATTAATTTATTTTCTCTTTCTGTGGAGTCTCAGGAACACGACAATCAATCACACTCCTTGGTTAGAAGCACAATATTCTCATCAGTTCAGACACGGTTCCTCGCAGTTTTGAAGGTTCATGGCACTATCACATATTTCATGGGTAGCCTTCCAATCTACTTTCCATGTTTATATATGTATCCATAAATAATACGGTGATTTATGTATGCTTTTTAAGACTATATATAAATGATATCATATTGTACTTACCATTCGATAACTTGCTTTTTACATTCTACATTTTTTTAGATCCATTCATGGTGATTTTTAACTTTATTTGGTATTATCAACTTGTTCTCTAAAGTGTTTATACCAGATTACATTCCCACCAGCAGTACTTGAGGGCTCCTCTCCCCCACAATCTCACCCACACCTGATGCTGTCCCTCCTCTAGGTTTTTACCAGTATGCTGGGTTGGTTTAATACGGTCTCTGGAGAGCAGCATCAGCAACACCTGGCAATGGGTTGCAAATGCAAATTCTCATGCTCCACCCCAGAACTACTGAATCAGAAACTGAAAGTGGGGGGCAGGCCTGGTGGCGCAGTGGTTAAGTGCGCACGTTCCACTTTGGCAGCCCAGGGTTCGCCAGTTTGGATCCCAGTGCAGACATGGCACCACTTGGCACGCCATGCTGTGGTAGGCATCCCACGAATAAAGTAGAGGAAGATGAGCATGGATGTTAGCTCAGGGCCAGTCTTCCTCAGCAAAAAGAGGAGGATTGACAGCGTTATCTCAGGGCTAATCTTCCTCAAAAAAAAAAAAAGAAAGAAAGAAAGGAACTGAAAGTGGGGCCCAACGGTCT
This sequence comes from Equus caballus, assembly GCF_041296265.1. Classification (NCBI taxonomy): domain Eukaryota; kingdom Metazoa; phylum Chordata; class Mammalia; order Perissodactyla; family Equidae; genus Equus; species Equus caballus. The sequence goes on from NC_091685.1 coordinate 17,827,985, forward strand.
CTAGGTAAATCTGACATACACCAACATTTGAAAGCCTCTGTTTTAATAAACTGCCTTTTTAAAGACTCCCTTAACTCTATAGCCAGCTATTTCCAATTTACTACAACTAACTCGATCTTGGACACAAACCCTGTTTTCCCAAAAGACGTGCTTTGGCAGCACTGTATGGTATATGCTCCATTTGTTGAACTAATTGACTTGGGATGGCACTTCTTTCATCCTATTCTCGATACTAATAAATAATGCAGAATTAAGGATTTATAATGCTTTTGGTGAAAGGCTGGAACACCTATTATTAAAAGTCCAGCTTTTAAGTAAGTATCAAGGGTAGTTTTAATATGAACTTTGAATGCATCTATGAATTCATTTGGAAACTGCTGTTGCAAACTTTGTCTAACATACCTTGGGGAATGAAAAACAAAGCACAGCAAACAATAAAGTTTCTTTATACTGATAATCTCACTGAGCATGCGTCTGGCGATGTCCTATGAAAAGAACTAATGATCCCAACAAAAGCAAGCCCAGTGCTTTTACATATACTGTTTCACTAAAGCCTTGAAAAGCAGGCAGAGCAGGAAGCACAGTCATCTCTATTTTACAGATGAGGCAACCGAAACTCAGAAAGGTTAAAGTAATTTGCCCAAGGAAACCCAAGGACTAAGTAACTGCTATGCCTTGAGCTCTGTACTAAGTGCTTCATTTACATTATCTTACTGAGTTCTTGCCACGAACCATATGAGATATGGTTTAATACCTATCTATCCTCATCTCAAAGAGGAGAGAAATGAGGCTCAGAGAGGCTAAACTGCTCACTCAGAAACACACAGAAATTGGAGAAGCAACAATTTGAACTTTTCTAGCCCTACTCTACTCCCTAGCTATTCTGTTTCTTAAGAGGGCTCTTTATTGACAGCTACGAGATTTCAGGAGAGTCTGTCTCAGAGAGGCTGGACATTTTCTCTCTGGGTGCTCTGTCACATGTGTGTGAACAGTGGCACCTGTAATTGGTCACATAAGGCCTCTGCTTATGTTCCCTCAGGTAGAAAGTACCGAGGGGAAAGAAGTCTAAATTAATCTTTACACTTGTTCTTTGTGACCAAAGCATACAAACTTCTTTTCATTTTAATCAACACAAAACAGGAATTAATGAACTTGTCTTCAAACAGGACAGGATTTCAAAGTAACACAAAGTGCTTCCTATCTAACAGTAAATATAGCTACTGATTCCCGAGGATAAATTTAGCACATTTGTGATGCAGTCGCTAGACTTTCAAGAATGGTTTCTTTAATGTAATTTTTTGTTTTTTTTTTAAAGATTGGCACCTGAGCTAACAACTGTTGCCAATCTTTTTTGTTTGTTTGTTTGTTTCTGCTTTTTCTCCCCAAAGCCCCCCGTACATAGTTGTATTTTTAGTTGTGGGTCCTTCTGGTTGTGCTATGTGGGATGCCACCTTAGCGTGGCCTGATGAGCGGTGCCATGTCCGTGCCCAGGATCTGAACCAGTGAAACCCTGGGCCGCCGAGGCAGAGCGTGCGAACTTGACGGCTCAGCCACGGGGCCGGCCCCTCTTCAACGTAATTTTAAAGACTCAGAAGAGAAGAGTTTGAAATCCAGGTCTCCCATTTATTAGTGTCACCTGGCCATTAAACAGCAGGCCATTTAATTTCTCTGAGTCTGTTTTCTCATCCATACAAAGGGACTAATAATGTATATACTTTCCACCTCAGAGCACTGTTATAAACATCAAACAAAATAATAAGTAAAAAAACAACATATGAAGTGAAAATCACTACCCATACAATATTATGAGGATGACTACTACTGTTTCCAACCTTAGCCCGTCAGTACTGCTTCTAGTTTGAGCCGCAGCACATGACAAAGCTCTCATTCTACACGTGTACTCCCCGTACCTCTATCATCCCCTAGAACTTACTGAACAATTCCCACCATCACCAACCATACCAACCAAGCTATTGCCCATCTTTCCTGGAACTGTTTATTGGTGACAACCAAGGAGACTGAAAAGGGTTTTCTTGTCATTTTACAATGACCATGTGGGGGTTAAGTCAAAGAACTTCAAAGAATCAAACGTCAATGAAGAACGAGGATAGTGTCTAAATTCACCATCTCTACTTTCATCTCTTCTGAAGGCTGATTTCCTGCTTGGACCCTGTCCCTAACAGAAGAAATGCTTCAGATAAGTTAACCAAAGCCAAACATAATCCACAATAATGCTACCTTTCCTGGTTTCAGTGGAAGGCATCAAGTTTTAATACTAATCTTCAATATCTCAGTAACTAAACCTGGATTGAACTAGTAAGAAAGTAACAAAAAATCAATATTGAAAAGACTAATTAGGGGCTGACCCGTGGCCGAGTGGTTAAGTTCACGCGCTCCGCTGCAGGCAGCCCAGTGTTTCATTGGTTCAAATCCCTGGCGCCGACATGGCACTGCTCATCAAACCATGCTGAGGCAGCGTCCCACATGCCACAACTAGAAGGACCCACAACTAAGAATATACAACTATGTACCGGGGGGCTTTGGGGAAAAAAAGGAAAAGACTAATTAACTAGCAATCACAGTGTACCCCAAAAGCCAATGCAATTTTATTTTTCAGATCATTTAATTTTTCTAAAATACCAAGATTTAACTCTTCTAGAAGCTTTGCCATTTTCCATCATATTGAAGAAATGAGAGAGGTTTCTAATAACTTGGTTCTAACACACCAGTCTTACTATTCCGTATTTGTCAAGGCAAATTTTGCGACTAGCTAGGCAATTTTGTTATCATTTAACAAAGCTACAAATTGCCAGTTCCTTCTCTGTAACTGATGAAACAATTATGGTAGCCGATCTCAATTATTTCCAATTTAGGAATCTTTCTCTTAGTGGTACTAGGCGATCTAAAAGAGTTCTGGAGGAATAGTGATGATAATCATGATGATAAAAATAATAATAGCCAATACTATGGAGCATTTACAATGGATCAGGCACTGTTCTAAGCATCTTACATATATTAACTAATTTTAATTCTCTCAACACTATGAATGAGGAACTATTATTACCATACAATTTTAATAGATGAGAAAACTGAGGCACAGAAATGTTGAGTGACTTTTGAGGTCACACAGCTAGTATGGTAGAGCTGAAATTCAAACTCAAGCCACCTGAGTTCAGAGTTTGCTCCCAACCTAGACACCATGCACTTTCAACAGTTCTTAGAGGTGGAAAACCAAAAACTGGTTTTTGGGGGTAGAAAAAATTTTAACTTATTTTATGTATAACAGATATACATACATAGAGTACCAAAACAGATATACAGTGCACCCGTGATATTAAAATTTCATGGAGGAACGATTAAGAAAAAAATGTCTAGAAAGATTCAGGGTCAGGGGCCAAGGGAGATCATGAAAAAAGACTGAGAAACACTTCTCTACACTATACAGCCTCTCTTCTTTTAGCATGGGGATAACATTGGCCTTGTTTTGCTAGGTAAAAATGACCTGTCACTCATTGTTTCTTTCAATAAACATGAATGATGTGCTTCTTATATGTCAGGCACTAGGTATAAAATGATGAACAGGGGCTGGCCCGGTGGCGCAGTGGTTTAGTGTGCACATTCCACTTCGGCGGCCCGGGGTTCGCCGGTTCGCATCCCGGGTGTGGACATGGCACCACTTGGCAAGCCATGCTGTGGCAGGCGCCCCACGTGTAAAGCAGAGGAAGATGGGCACAGATGTTAGCTCAGGGCTAGTCTTCCTCAGCAAAAAGAGAAGGACTGGCAGCAGTTAGGACAGGGCTAATCTTGCTCAAATAAATAAATAAATAAATAAAATTACGAACAAGACATTAAAAGTAACCTTTGTTTAAGGAACTACCAGTCTGCAAGGTAAGCAGACAAATTCAATACAATGTGATAAGCACTTTGATAGCAATTAATGATAGGATGCTACTTTACCCAGACTTGAAGGACAGGGGAAGTTTCAAATGGTTTTTCAGAAGAGATGATGTCTCAGCTGGATCCTAATGGAAGAGCAGGGATTCATCAGCCTCCAGTGAGAGAGTGGACTGAAGAGGGAGGGGAAGGGCACCCTAGACAGAGACACCAGCGTGCGAAAAGACTCAAAGTCATAGAAACCAAGGGAAGCATGAGATGGATAACAAAGAGAGCGAAAGAACTTGGGGGAAGGAATAAAAAGATGAAGCTCAAGTAAGCAATAGCCAGGTCAAAAAGGACCTCAAAAACCATGCCAAGAAATCTGGACTTCATCCTGAAGGCCACAGCAAGCCAGTGAAAGGTTTGATGTAGGACACTAACACGATCAGAACTGTGCTTCAGGATTCTCTGGCTGCCACGTGGAGGACAGGTCACAGAGGTAACACAGAGGCAGGGAGACAAGTGAGGCCTGCTACAGGAGTAACTTACAACATAAGGTTCTTCTTCACACCTGGCCTCAGCGTGACACTTACCATATTCTACAATTTTCAACTGACTAAACAGTTATGTTTTCGTCTCTTTTGCTCCACACCCATTACTATCAATAACAAAGGTTAAGAAAGCACCCTGGGATGTGTAGGTGTGGTACCCTCTTCTGTGTCACAAAAATGTGAAAATGAAAACAAACATAACAAATTATTATTAGTATTATTATTATTTTAAAGATTGGCCCTGAGCTAACATCCACTGCCAATCTTTTTTTTCTTCTTCTTCTTCTTCTCCCCAAAGCCCCCCAGTAAATAGTTGCATATTCTAGTTGTAGGTCCTTCTGCTTGTGTTACATGGGATGCCACCTCAGCGTGACCTGATGAGCGGTGCCATGTCTGCGCCCAGGATCTGAACTGGTGAAACCCTGGGCCGCTGAAGTGGAGCGCACGAACTTAACCACTCGGCCACAGGGCTGGCCCCCAAACATTATTAAACAATTTGATAGATTGTCTCTCCAAGAAGTAAATTACTCACAGTGCCTTCAATCTCTGAATAGAGTCCTGACCAGAAGCTGAAAGTACTTTTATCCAGCTGATACAGTCGAGATTTCTCAAATGTTTCTGAATCCATGATCTGTCCTAACTCCAGTGGCACATGAGTTGTTGTTTTATATATCCGTCTCTGAAATAATTTGAAGAAAACACTTTAATGAAACAGTCAAACCAACTCATTATTTATTACAAGTCATTTATGATCAAACACTGAATGCCTTACAGCATTAACTTGTTAAGCCTGTTGAATTTGCTTTATACATACACAAACGCTGCATTGGAACAAGTACACTGACCACGAAAACAACTGATGCAGGAAAGTAAAAGCAGAACAAGAGAATCTGAGGCTAGCTGACTGGGCAAAAGTAAAACCAAGGTTGTCATCACACTTCAGTTTGTGTATGCCAACCAAAATTGTAACATCACAAAGGGTACCACTTACTCCAGGTATAACATACATCCTGTAATAGAGAAAAGAAAATTCATGGAGAGAAGGAAGCAAATATACTAACCGTGAGTATTAACAGATATTGTGGCTAGTCATTAAATTTGGTCCTAGAAGCCAAATTCAGGGAAATTTGAGGAATGAGAGACAGAAGCATATCAGATCGTCAAGAAAGACAAACTTTCTCATTATACCAAATTCTAACAGGTAATTTCAGCCCTTGGGACATAATACAGGGGATACCAAACAATATAACGGACAGCATCTTCTACAATGATTTTACAACAAATGGCTTCTCTATATATTGTGCACCTTACCCAACCCTCAATTAAAGACATTACACTAAAGCATAACTGAGTAAAGACTCTATTGAAAAGCAGTTCCTGTAACTAGGCTTATTACTAAAGTAAGACAGATAGATATTCAGTACCCACTCCCAATTTAGACACTATATACTCCGTGTTCACTTTATGCAAAGGATGTTCTCTAGGTCTACAAGCTTGCGTACTAACGAAGCCATCCGAAGAGCCATGTCAGAGAACCTAGTGCCACGCAGCTTAGCCTCACTGAACATCCTGAGCTAAAAGAAGAGATCAAGATGTAACCCAGATACTGACAGAGGAAAAGTAAATTTTGTAACTTAAAAATTCATGCAGAATGTAAACTGAGAGAACAAACTGGCAGAGGAAAAAGACTGTAATACTCAAGAAAAAGAGTTCCAGCGAGTTAAAAAGAGAAAGGTTTTCAAAACCATCATGGTTGACACAATTCAGCGACGACACCGAAGAGTGTAGTAGGTAAAGCAAACCAGGAGTGAGAGTTTGCAATAAAGCGGTCAATTAAATTTAAAATCGATCTCATTTAAAAGTTTAGATCTGTAATCCATCTATTACAAGCTATTAATTATGATAATCTCCAGGGAATGGTTATGTAACTTTCACTTTCTACTTAGCTGTTCTTTTTAAACTAGAATAATAAAGATGCTTTTAAGAAAAACAAGAAAATACTGTTCTTTGGGCAAACATATATACACTTTTTTTAAAGGAAAAAAATCCTTCGGGTCCTTGGAAGGATTGTGAAATCTTTATTTTCAGAAAATGGTGTCCTAATCCGGTGGGTGAGCATGATTACACAGTGTCATGGGTAAATTGTGATTCTAAAGTTTTAGCAGCTTCCTTTTGAATGGGTCGCTGCCAAGGATAAGGAGGTAAGTCTGGGCCAGAGGATCCTAAGGACGCTGTGGGGCAGGCACAAGAGCTCAAGCCTGACAAAGCGGAAGCCCTGCCTATCTTTCACCAGGCCCTAACCGGCCTGGGTCCCACGATCACGCTGCGGAAACCGTCCCTGAGACACCAGATCCCCGCCAGGCAACCCCGCCACCGGGCCGAGTTAGGAGACTCAGCTGGGACCACAGGGTCGGGGCTGGGGCTGGTGCTGGCGCGGCAGCCATCATCCAGGGACTGGGGTCGGACCGAGGCTGGCCGGGGGTCGGGGTCAGGTGGGCTCCGTCTAGGCTCACCTGCCGCTGTGCTAGGAAGGTCTCCCAAAGATACACTGTCCACGAGAAGAGCAGCACGGCCCCGAAGATACGCTTTTCGGCCGGCATCTCCCACATCGCGTCCAGCGACGCCCACATCCCCATGGCCACCCGGTTCCGCCAGCTCCTTCAGCGTGCGCCGGTGCCACACCGACACCAGTCCCCTCAGAGCCTCCTCGCAGTGTCACAGCGATATCCGTCCCTTCCGAGCGCCACTGCACCGATACCCGCCTCCATCTCACCCCTTCCGTGCACTCGGCAGTGTTACACAAACATTCTTCCCCAAGACGACGCCCCCAAGGACTGCCTAGTTTCTGCCGAAAAGGCTAAGCCCCTCCCCCCTCACTTCCGGCCCGAGAGGCTCGAGAGCCCAGAAGCCGACTTCCGGCCTCCGCCAGACCCGGCCCCGGCACACGCCTTGATCACGCTGAGTTGCGTTGCACGAACATTAGTCCCCCTCCCTTCCACGCCGGTCCCTGCCGAGGGTTCCGGCTTCCTTCCTGGGCCTGGCAGCTCGGCGGAGCTCTTCGCTTTCCAGCCTCCCGAGGAAGAGTTGCTTCCCTTCGCGGCGAGGCTTGCCCTGGCCGGGCTGCGGCCGGTGCTGCGCTGTCCCCGGCCAGGACAAGCGGGAACTGACGCAGAGTGGGCCGCTGCTCCCGCCCTACGGAGGCTGGAGGAACCGGAGAGGAGCCTTCTTCCCAGGCTCTAGAAACCATTTCCGCAGCCTAGTGCTCTTCGGGCTGTGCAGTGCCCTCCCCGGCGTACCTAAGGCTAAGGGGATAGTCGAGAGCGAGACTGGGCATTCTAAGGGCAGTATTTTGACCGGTATTAGGGTGCTCTGAATTCAGGCACGGTAGAGAGAGGGCGGTCCTGATGAGAATTCTCCTGTAAAGATCTCGTCTCTTCCACCCTGAGTGAAGTCGGAGGCGACATTTTGCCTGAGGGCGTGCCCTGGAGCAAAGCAAGGATAGCGTAGCTTAGAAATACCTAAAATGAAAGGATCTTACTTTATCTAGAGACGAACTCACAGCTGAGACCAAGCCATATCTGCCTTGGAATTCAGAAATGTCGCAGGAATGTGAAATGTCGCAGGGACGCCTGTTAACACGTTTATTTGACTTGAAAAGTGAAAATTTTTCTGACCGAAAAATGTCTGATTTGGTTAGTTGGTTTGACAAAGAGACTGACGTTTCTAATTTGCATAATTATTATTTACAATAAGTTGAGCTAAATCTGCAGCTGCAACTAATATGTATATAAATTACAGTGATATTGTAATGCTAAAAGATGTGTTGAAATTAACAATATCTCGAATTTCCCAACTCTTCCTAAATACTTCTAAGTGAGAGTAATCAGTATAATTAAAAGTCACTTGAGAAAGTAAAGGACTCTAATGACAGAATAATGAATTCTTTTGCAAGTCAGATGATTTCCACTTCTTTGCTTTCAACAAACTTAGTGGTGGACCTAATTGAACTGTCAGCTGACAAAGGAACACCATTGGATTTTTGGCATATAACTCAGAAGGAAACCAAATAATTAACAATCCTCTAACAAAACTACCAGCATCCCATCTATTTATGTGAGCAATATTTCTCAGCACTGTATCTATGAAAACAAAAAAGAAGTAAAATCGAAACTGAACCCCGTTAATCTAATGGCAAAAAATAGTCATTCAGATACATGAATTAATTGGTGGGGAAGCCCCATCCATCTCACTGAGAGATGTGTTTCCAGTAGAATTTTACCTTTCATGCTTATGTATTATCAAAATTTGTAATCATGTCATTTTGAGCAGCTATATATTAAAGATAATTGTAATGATTACTCAATTCAGAAGAATTCTTTCTAATATCTAGAGCCACACAGTTACAGTAAAATTTTTAAAATTTTACTTTAATACATACATGTTTTTATTGCAAAGAAGTGATCAATAAAAGGTTTTTCAAACATAAAAAGTCTTACATTTGGATAACCTTTTATAGAGAGTAGAACATAAATATAAGTTAGGGGTGATAAAAGAACAGTGTAGAATTACCGAATGTTAAAAAGCTCATTCATGTAATTTTAAATGGATGATGGTGGTTATCTGATTGTTATGTAGATTCTATTGCGAACATTATAAAAAGTGGTTTAGCAGTTTTATCTTAAATTGTCATTATTTACAATTTGCCAGAATTTACATCCATTGCAACTATTTAAATTTATGATAAAAACTTTTAGATACCAACTTAAAAACATACGGGAATACACTTTTTCCAAATTCTCTCTCATTTGGGCTCTCATTGCTCTGTCCTCCTGAGTCTTCTCGTCTTCACCTGTCTGGGTCCTTCCAGCCTGCTGCAGTTAGTCCAAAGCTTCCGAGAAGATCCTCCACCCACACTTTGTGGCTCAGAGCACAGGCTTAGAGCCAGGCTGCTTTGAGTGCCAGTCACAGCTACGCCACATATTAGCAACTTACTCTACCTCTCTGCACTTCCTCGACAGGAAAATGAAAATCATAGTACTTACTTCTTCGTATGGTGAGGATCAAATGAGAAAAATCAGGTAAAGCTCTTAGCAACGTATGTAACTCTGAAGAAGTGCCCAATAAAGATTAGCTACTAGCTCCCCATACTTGGAAGAATCCCATCATAGTGTTGATCTGTCACCATGTGTCTACAGAGAGAGGGGAACAGGAAGCTGGTATGAGATTTCTAAAAGTCAAGACTGGGATTCACTCATTCATCCAACAAATAGAGTGTCTGCTAAGTACCAGGCACTGTTCTAAGTGCTGGGATTATGGCAGTGAACCAAACAAAGCCCCTTTCTCTCCTGAAGTTTACATTCTTAGTGGGCTGGGGTGGATGGAGGAGTTGTTAGATAATAAGCAATTACGTAACAGTAAAAGTGGAGGAGGTGATAAGTGCTATGAAGAAAAAGCAGGTAAAGGAGGATACAACATATTGGCATGAGGGGCACTACTTTATGTAAGATGCTCAAGGAAGGCCTCTCAGATTAGCTGACATTTTGGCACAGACCCAAGGAAAGTAAGAAAAGAAGCTGTGTGGGTATCTGGGGAAAGTATGCCATGCACAGTGAACGGCAAGTGCAAAGGCCCTGAGGTCAGACAGTGCTTAGTATATTTGAGGAATAGTAAGAGCGTGGTAAGAGTGGAGAGAGTAAAAAGGAGGGAGAGTGAGGATCATGCCATCATGCACAGTTTTTTAGTTAAGAACTTGACTTGGAGGCCGGCCCCATGGCCAAGTGGTTAAAGTTCCGTGTCCTCTGCTTTGGCAGCCTAGGTTCACACAGGTTTGGATCCTGGGTGTGGACCTACCTCACTCATCAGCCATGCTGTGGAGCCATCCCACATACGAAATAGAGGAAGACTGGCACAGATCTTAGCTCAGGGCTAATCTTCCTCAAGTGAAAAAAAGAGGAGGATTGGCAACAGATTTTAGCTTAGGATACCTCTTCCTTACGAAAAAAAGAAAAAGAACTTGACTTGAACTCAGAGGAAAATAAGAAGCCATTGGACGGTTTTAAGTAGAGGAGTAACATGGTCTCTTTGGCTACTGTGTAAGAATAAATTGAATGGGAACAGAGATGGAAGCAGGGAGTCCAATTAAGGGGCCACTTCAAGAATCCAGGTAAGAGATGATGGTAGCCGGGACTAGCGTGGTGGCAGTGGAGAGAGAAGTGACTTATAGAAAGTGAATAATTACTTGTTCCCCTTTGCAGAAAGATAGTGTTAATAGAGGTCTTTGTGGAGACTGAAATGGGAGTCTGAAAACAGGCTACTGTCTGGGTTTTTAGCCAAAGGAAAGAGACTGAATTTGGAGAGTAAGGATTCTCCTCCCCAAAGTGTGGACACTGGTGTAGGGCGGTTCATCTTCCCCATCTAACCTGAAGGGTAAAACAGCTCTCCAGCCCTTTCCCCAGCTTGCCTTCACTCTCTGCTTGTCAAGAATCTAAAGTCCCTTAACTGATGCCCTGGACATAAGTGCTCTGATCTCAAGAAAAGAATGACCCCCACTAGGAATGACTACTTGGGAGCAATTTCTTATGATTGTGGTGTGAATCACACATCCTTTCTGGGGAGCTGAGAGCCAGGAACGAGGTGACCCCATCAGTTTCTACCACACAGTGCACCCTAACAGGATGCACAGGCTGTTCTATCTTTCGCATCTAGCTCATTCTATTTGTCTCCCATGCAGACTACCAAATCTATGTCACTCCCCTGTTTAATGGCCTACAAAGGTCCATTTCCAACAATATGGTATGACCTTTAAGGCCCTGCATTACCTGACATCAGTCTTCTCTTCTAGGCCCTTCTTCTGACACTTTCCTTTGCTACACCCCAGAGCAGTCACCAAGACAAGATGCCTGGAACTACGCAGGAAGATGCTGAAATTTAGACAGCACAAAAAACTGAGACATTGACTTCAAAAGATTGCACGACACTCCTTCAGCAGCATAGTTAACAAACTTCTCACGTACACTGTCAGATAAGGCAGGGTTGATAACTCCCATCTGTTCTGTTCACCACATCATGAATTAAAGCTGACTTGAGGATGAGGTTGGTGTGTCTTGCCCCGAAGCCAAAATCCTTCACTGTAGCTTTGGAAATAGCCATTTCTTCAGCCATCCTGAAACTCTCCTTGTTCTCCACACAGGCCGCTCGTTTTTCTTATGGCTCAGCGATGATCCCATCAGCAGGAATACCTTCCATTTCGTTGTCTGCCTATGTAACCCTTTATGGGACAACTCAGTGTCGCTTCCTCTTCAAAGCCTTTCCTAGCCCCACCCTGTATTCACCGAGCTGCTTTTGCACTGTGTAGTGAAATTTCATCTTACACAGGGGTTGTATTTAAATGCCAGTGCACTGGACAAAAGTTATGATCAAAATTACCCTTGGAAGTCCCTTAAGAAGATGCCACTTGGGAGACTGCTATATTGTCTCCTGTTGAACAGCATAGCCAGTTTTCCTCCAGTATGGCAACAGATCACTGTTCATTTGCACACCAAATGGAATATTTTCATTTAGGCGTCAGATAGTTAGGGGCTGGCCTGGTGGCGCAGGGGTTAGTTCGCACAATCCACTTTGGTGGCCCAGGATTCGCAGGTTCGGATCCCGGTTGCGGACATGGCACCTCTTGGCAAGCCATGCTGTGGTAGGCATCCCACATATAAAGTAGAGGAAGATGGGCACTGATGTTAGCTCAGGGTCAGGCTTCCTCAGCAAAAAGAGGATTGGCAGCAGTTAGGTCAGGGCTAATCTTCCTCAAAAAAGAATAAATTAATTAAAAAAAAAGATAGTTACAAAGTGTGTCAATGACTGTAAACATTTTTTGTGGCAAAAATGCACAGACTATAAGGCATGTGTGATCTGAGACCCACTAAAGGGACCATCTACTCCCATCTCCGCAGTCGGGAGTGGACCTGCACGTAGGCGCCTCCTTTCCTTCTCCCCTCCCTGTCAAGCTGGGATTCACATGAGCAGAATTCACCTAAGTTCAAGGTATGACTCCACTGTGTTACAATTCTTTGTTCTGAAATTACCTGTCCGACCAGCTAAACTGAGTGCTCCTGAAACACTCAAGACAGATTCCCAAGGATTATCACAATGCTTAGCACAGAGTAGGCAGCAGTAAAAGTTAGACAAAATTACACAGTCTCCTTTATGTCAGTGTCCTTTATGTCCACCCCCATCCTTGCCCACCTCTGAGTAATTAATGCAGGGAGACTCCCAGGCTACATACAGTACTTACCTTTGGGCCAAAGACCAGCACAAGGGCCACCCTACCTATATAGGACACTACACAGCATTGCCCTTAAACAGCACTTTCTTGCTGTTTTTATTATATGCAATCCAACTTTTTCAACATGGAGCTCAAGGCCATATCCCTGACGACTTTCCCTTCTTTTCCCACTCCCATGGATTCCAGTTTGGCGATCCTTTCCTGTAGTGCTGCCGCAGTCTCCAGCCTACCAAGCGGGCACCACAATACCAGACGTTTTTAACCACCCATAAACACATCACACTACCACAGACACAAGAAGTTAGGCCCTGGTGGATAGAGAGCCAGTCCTTGCAGGGTAATTTCAGTATAGTTGTCTATCTTTATTGATACACCACCGCACACATGAGGGAAACAGTGCTTTTCTGGAAAAGATTGGAGTCCATCACATTTCGGATGTGGAAGTAAACCCTGATGTGGGCAAGGGACTCTGGCAGTCGGAGCAGCTGCAGTAGGGCTCAGAGGAGCAATCCCTCTTCACGGAAGGTATTTGGGAACTGATCATCCCCTCCAGGTCCTTCACTTTGGTTTCCACCATCTGAAGTTTTTTCAGAATTTTCTCTTGCAGACCCAAGGACAGGAAGAGCTTATTGTCTTGACTCGGGAGAACAGTTCCTTCTGGGTTGACCAGAAAAGCCTGAAAAAAATCTGAGCCCTTCTTGTAAAGCTTGTAGAGAGTGATTACAAAAAGCAGTATTCTCTAAAATAAAACAGAAGTTGAACGTTACTTGTTTATTCATGTGAAATGCCACGGTTTACTATAGATGCAAAATAAAATGAAAACCTAATAGTAACAATAATCCCTCATTCCTATGCCAAGCCTCCTGTTTAACAAAACATCTGCACATCTATTTTGTTTTTTGGTCTTCACCACAAAACAGAGTGGCAGGCAGGTCAGGGATTATTATTTGCATTTAACTAATAAAGACTATAATAATAGATACCATTTGCTGAAATTTTGCCACATGCAGGGGCTCTGTGCTAGGAGTTTCCTTGCCTATGCATGACCTATTTATGTAGAAAAAACAGAACTGAATAACCATTTAGATAATTTCCAGTTTGGACTCCGTGGTTGTCTAAGGTCATATACTTGGAAACGGTAGAGGCAGGACTGGAATCCAGGAATTCTGACTTCCATGTTTGTTCTCTCAGAACACAGTGGTCTGAAAAACTGGACTTCCTGGTCATGAAAAAATTTTTTTTACTATACTAAGATAGATTCCTGCCAGGATAAGAAAAAACCAATCATCTTTTTTTTTTTTAATAGTAACTGGCACTGTTTATTGAGTACTTATTATGTGCTAAGCTTTATACCACATCTCCTTTAATCCTCACAAGAACTCTGAGGAAGGCACTGTTAGCAAACCCCATCTTATAGATAAGGATCGGGTTTAGAGCATGTTTGTTCTCAGGTCACACAGCAAGTGATGAAACCAAGATTGAAGCCCCAGAAATCTGACCCGAGAGCCCATGCTATTTACCACTCATTATACTACCTCTTTTTCTTGGCCGAGGTGTTCAGTGGGCTGTGAATTCATCTTTGTGATTGAGCTAAACATTAACCAAACAAGAGAAGAACCCAGAATTACAGGTAAGAGTTTGCCTTTTTGCCTTATATTCTACTAGCTAACTGAAATTGGTGTATATGAATATGTATACACACATATCCCTATTGGGGATAGAGTTCAGCTGGATTATATCAAATGAAATTTTGGAGAACTGAATTTGGAATCCTAAAAATTGGGTTCAAATCTCAGCTTTTATGTGCTTTGACATTCTATGTCAACTTAGATAGGTGATAACCAAGTTCCCTCGCCTACAAAATGGAGATGATAATCCCTGCCCTGCCTACCACGCAGGGTTTTCAGAGGTTAAGAGAATGCATGTGACCACAATTCCTCAACAGGAATGACATATGAAAATAAGTGAATGCTACGAAATGATCCGGTAATAACTTCTCTCAGCATTTATCAAGCAAACCAGTCACCCTTTAAGAAAGTCTCCTTTAAATCCTACCTCCTTAAATTTCCACTAAACCTCAATGCACATCAGTTACCTTGTTTGTCATATGAAAATAAACTCTACCCATTTCATGGAATTATTGGGATTCTCATAGCATTTTGACTATACAGTAAATACAGCTATTATTATTGGTGATTAAACAGATGTAAAATCCTAAATGTTTCTCATAATCCCAATGATACTCCTACTCCCAAAAAGAGCCCTTGTATATTTATAGAGCCCTATCTTGTCAAACCAAGTAAATAATGAAAACATCGCGATGACCACATGAATGTACATGCCTCCTCATCAGTTACAGAGCAGTGGCACCGTGAGAACAGAAAGGCCAAACCCAAGATCCCAGTTATACTCCTATTAAAGGTACCCCACATGGTGTCTGGCACATAGAAGACACTCAAAGATGAATAAGTGATTCAACAAATTTGGGGGTAATGCTGCCTTCTCAGGTTATGAACCTGTTTGTTTCATCTATTTTAAGACAAGCCAAAGACCATTGTGAGAAAGAGCATTTTTATGCTCAAAATCTAATTGGTAGAAGTTTTTAAGGATAGCCTAGTTTCAACCAAGAGAGACAAGGGTTCACCCTTGCTCATCTGATGGTCTTAAAACTGAGTGGCAGCAATATGGGAGAGAACTAATCATATTTCAATTTGTAACTATTTAAATTTCTCTGTAACAAAAAGAGTATAACCTGAATTGACCGAACACTTTGTTTCCATAAGGCATATACTCCTACTCCCAACAAAATCAAAAAGAAAATCCCCAGGACAACTTGCAGAGCCGGAGCAAGATTATCTAGTGGCCCCAAATTTGTTTGCTGAGGCACACTAGTCTCTCCCAGAAGAGTTGCTTGTAGCCAATTCCATATTGAGCTCAGAGAGAGATAATCCGTGATGGTGTTCCAGATAGAAGATGAAGATGTTGACATTTCAGTAAGACAGCAGCTCCAGGAACTACATGTGCAGAGGCTTCAGGAACCTAGATATGAGCTAGGGAGAGTAGCCTGGGAGCCGGGGTGTTCTGGAGTCATTGTGAGCTGTGCTCTGTGATGTCACTGTTCCAAAGGTCAGCTTGCTTCCCACTCACCCAGTGAAACTTCCCACTCAAAACCAACCAGGCACTGGCCTGGGTTTGCACTTCAGTCACATTGCTTTCTCTGATCTTTCGCAAGTCCTAGCTCTAGCACAGTACTGTCCAACAGAACTTTCTGCAATGATGGAAATGTTCTGTGTCTGCTCTGTCCAACTGTGGTAGCTACTAGTCACTTGAAATGTGGATGTGTGGCTGAGGAACTGAATTTTACATTTAATTTAATTTTAATTCAATTGAAGTAGCCTCATGTGGCTAGTGGCTACCCTCCTGGAGAGTGAAATTATAGAACATTTCCAACAATCCATGGAATGGACAGTTATTATTTTCACATGACGAATGAGAAAGCTGAGGTTCGGTGGAGATTTGAGGAGATGCGCTTAAAGAGGGCTTTCCTAAAGAGTGAATAGTTTACCCGGGAAATGTGGAGGGAGGCTATTAATGGATCATTTTGTAGTATTCCCCTCTTTCATATGTCACTATTGTTTAGAAAGTGTGATTTGGGAAGGCTTTTAACATATTTGAGCCTCATTTTCCTCATCTTTTTATAGATGGGGATTCCACCTCCTTCACAAGGTTTATATTAGGAACAAATGGTATAATTTTCTAAGCACTTTGTGAACACTAGCTATCTGCACCATAACCTATGTGATATGTTATCAAATCAATTATTTACTGACTAGTACGTATTTACTCAGCAAGGAAAATATAAAATGTATGATGTGTTCCCCAAAAGCTTAATGAAAAAAACATAGTTCACACACCAGTGTATAATCTAAATTGTAAGATCCACTACAAGGACAGCAAGAATTCAGAGGAGGGTTTGCACCGAGAGGAGGGGTACAATAAGGAAGGAGAGAAAGGCCCAGTTATGACAAGTAGTTTTCAGAAAAATATTGTCTGATGCTATTCCAACTTGGTCCTTCTGGTTGACTGAGACAGAGAACATGAATTTGGGAAGCCTGGGGGAGAAGAAATTACAGTTTTGTTCTTGCAAAAGGAGGAGGTATGGCAAGTCATTTGATGTATTAGAGACACATCCAGAAAATGGAGTCCAGAATGCTGTTGGAAATATATAGTACTTACGTCAGGGTGAAATGACCTCCTGATTTAGGAGTGACTGCTACTGATGTTAAACCCACAGTCTGCTAGTGACTGACCAGAGCCAGAATCCTCTCTAGCAAGGAATAAAAGTTATTCAGAAAAGACTTGGGACTGTAACAGATTAAACGTAGGTCAGAAACCATTAAAGAATGGTAACCAGAAACTTTTTCGAGAAAGATAGGGTTGTGAGAACTGAATCACTACCCAACTCCCTACACTAGATTAGATCCTGGTTACATGGCACCTTAGACTTCACTTTCAAAGCTCTTAAAACTATTAGTTACTTGTGCAATTTTGTTTTAATATGTCTTCTCTATTGTAAACTCAAGGAAGACAGGGACTATGTCCATTTGACTCCTGTATCCCCAATGCTTGGCACATAGCAGGTGTTAAAAAAAGAATATATAATATATATATATATATATATATATATACACACACACACATATTGTGCATGTGTGTGAGGAAGATTGTCACTGAGCTAACATCTGTACCAACCTCCATTTTGTATGTGGGACACCGCCACATTATGGCTTCATGAGTGGTGTGTAGGTCTGTGCCTGGATCCGAACCTGTGAACCCCAGGCGACCAAAGCTGAGCACGTAAACTTAACCACTACACCGCCAGGCCAGTTCCTAACATATTTTTAAGTGAATGCAAAGTCCCTTAGAATTCCAAATATCTTTATAGCCTTAACTGTTTATTCGCCAAGTGCCTATTACCATATTTGTGTACTTGTTTATATAGAAGCTTTATAGAGTAGGTGTTAAGAGGATAGGCCTTTGGGAGTACAATGGATCTGGGTTCAAATTTTGGCTATTTGACTATTCACTAACCTTGTTACCTTGGCCAAGTTACTTAACCTGAGGTTCAATATCTTCATTTGTAAAGTGGGAGTAATTCCTACTTTGTAGAGCTGTAATGAGAATTTGATAATTTGTGTAAAAGGACCATACTATATAAATAGATAAGGGCAACTATTATTTGTGGTGACATTTATAACCAAATACAAGGTATTGTAAATCTCAGTAGTATAAGGTGCTTCAAAAAGAATCTAGTTCGAAAAACCCATTTATTGTTTGACCCCCTCTTGGACACCTGAATACCTCCAGTGATGAATTTCTTACTAGGGAAGGTATCTCAGCTCACCTTTAAATAGTGTCATCCTCCATCTATCCATCCAGCCAGGCATCACTCAGTCACCTCCACTCAGTAATCTTCCACATCATGTCCTATTTGGACTTTTTGATTTATGCACTGCAATTCATGACTTATGCAACACCTACTTTCAAGACTTCAGTAGGGGAGCCGGCCCCGTGGCTAAGTGGTTAAGTTTGTGCACTCCTCTTCAATGGCCTGGGGCTTCGCTGGTTCAAATCCTGGGTGCGGACATGGCACTGCTCGTCAGGCCATGCTGAGGTGGCATCCCACATGCCACAACTAGAAGGACTACAACTAAAATATACAACTATGTACTGGGGGGATTTGGGGAGAAAAAACAGAAAAAAAAAAAAAAAAAAGATTGGCAGCAGTTCTTAGCTCAGGTGCCACTCTTTAAATTGAAAAAAAAAGCCTTCAATAGGTTCTTCATTGCCTTTTCAACAAAACCCACAATCTAAAACATGGTTACAAGGCACTAAAATACCTGGTTCTTGCTTATCTATCCAACCTTCTCTCCTTTCCTTTTCCCATTTATTCTCTCAACTGTAGCCATACTAGACTCGTCAATGTCACTAACACACCAAGCTGTTGCACCTCAAGGCCTTGGCACATAATTAGATTATCCTCTCTGTCTAATTCCTGTTGATTCTTCAGGTTTCAGTTTAAGCACTGCTTCCTTAAGGAAGTTTTTCCAGTCTGAGCTTTTTATTTTTTTGAGAAAGATTAGCCCTGAGCTAACATCTGCCACCAATCCTCCTCTTTTTGCTGAAGAAGACTGGCCCTGAGCTAACATCTGTGCCCATCTTCCTCTACTTTGTATATGGGACGCCTACCACAGCATGGCTTGCCAAGCGGGGCCATGTCCACACCCAGGATCCAAATCGGCGAACCCTGGGCCACTGAAGCAGAACGTGTGAACTAACTGCTGCACCACCGGGCCAGCCCCGGTCTGAGCTTCTTTTGCAGGACTCTGATTTAACTAATCATTTTCATTTTCCTCACTAGACTCTAATCTCCGTAACGCAGGAAACTTACTTTGTGACGTTCGACACTCTCATCCCCAGGAGCTAGCAGATGGTATGTACTCAGTAAATATTTGGCTATAGCTTTCCTGTGCCTCCTGTCTTCCTTTCCAGGCTAAACCTGCCAAATACAGGTTGACAGGTTTTTAAATCTCCTGACTATCCTGGTTACCTTCCTCAAAGTGGGCCAGACCTCCAACTGCAGTCTGTCATAGAATCTACCCCTGCAGGTGTAGACCAAGCAGGTCAGAGTAGAGTGGGCCACTCTTTCTAATCTCAGCTTTGTCATAGGAGGCTTTGCCCCTGAATTAGTATAAAGCCAGGAGGCATCACAGTCTCCTGTGGGGTGGAGAGGGGACTGGGCAAGTTTTCTGACTTTTAGAAGGTTCTTACAGAAAGAAAAACGGACTTCTTCATAGGTCACATGTTATTCACAGAAACAACATGCAGCAGTTTTCCATCTCTTTCTCAAACGAGGAAACGTCAACACTGGTTGTACGGCTGGAGTTGGATCTGCATGACCTGGCTTTTACCTACGCTTTGAACTTTATTTCCCACTATTCACTTTCACAAACAACAGAGTTTAATGACAGAACTGTGGTATTTTTGGCACTTTATTTTTTTGAGGAAGATTAGCCCTGAGCTAACATCTGCTGCCAATCCTCCTCTTTTTGCTGAGGACGACTGCCCCTGAGCTAACAGCCGTGCCCACCTTCCTCTACTTTATACGTGGGACACTGCCACAGCATGGCTTGATGAGCAGTGTGTAGGTCCACACCCAGGATCTGAACCTGTAAACCCCAGGCTGCCGAAACAGTGCACGAGAAGTTAACCACTAAGACACCACGCCAGCCCCCTTTTGGTACTTAAAATACCACCTGCAACTTTCCATTTCCCTTCCTTCACCTTAAGTTCCCCTCCCTAATATTTTCCCAGTCAGTGGAGATTGGCAGCTAGGCGCCCCCTCTTCCTAGCTTTTATCAGCTTGGCAAGACACTTCATCTCTATCTTAAGTTTTCAATCTGTCAAATAAGGATACTATCAGTACCTACTTCATGGAGTTATGAAAATTCAATAAGATAATTTTATGTACAGAGCTAAAAAAAGTGTGATTATCCTGAATTCTCACAGCACTTCCCACTTCGTGTTCTAGGTCACTGCTGATAGAACGTTTCTGCGTCTGTGAATCATCTGGAGATCTAAGATGCAGATGCTGGTCCAGAGGGTTTGGAGTGGAGCCTGACATTCTACACTTGTGACAGGCTCCTAGGTGATGCCTGTGCTGCTGGCCCACTGCCACACTTTAACAATGTTTAAGCTACTCTAGCCCTCACATTAAAAGTCCACAATGGCAGACACTTCAACAAGTTTACTTTGGTATTTTTACCTCCCAAAGCATCTGGAACTGTCTTTGAGTATGCATGTACTGAAATGTATGGTTAACGACTAACTCTGTCATCCAGTGACTATGTCCTTGGCAGTGCAGCTCAGAAATAGGCAGCCTGGGACTGACAGAGGATAGGTTGGGGACGGAATCCCCAGGAAGGCTAATCAAAAACTTTCCTCTCCATCATTCCCCACCATCTTTCACACATGTGCTCATGAACATGGGGAAACAGTGAAGCAAGAGAATTGTGGGTAAAAGGGAAAAATGAGTGTCAGCCACTCTCGATTTCCACCTATCATTTTAAGGGGCATTCTTGAATTCAAAAACTCTTTGAAATAAAGTCAGTGCCTCCAGTCTGTGCCAGGGTTGGGACAAATCCCAGAAACATCAAGTAAAAATGAGCGTACTAAAAACTTCAAAAATAACCCTTTGACCTTCTGTATTATCACATAACCACACATGCTAGTTTTAACATAAAACACTGTCTTCAGTAAAGATCAAAGGAACCAAGCTTCTCCAATCAGAATCAAAAAATGATCTTAGGATCAACTATTTAGGCTTAATTGAAGCAAACTTTCAATTGGGTTCTAAAAATTAGGGTCTGGTTCCACTGGTCCTTCCAGGGGGTTAGGAGTTAGGAGTGGCTGAATGGATATAGTTCAGTCTTAAGCAAACTACAGTTTTCTCTTGTTCTGGGCTAAAAATCTCTAGTAGGAGGAACTTAAAAAATGAGGGCACTAGTTGTTTCTCATGTTCAGATTACAGAAAAGGACCTTTCAAGATGATCACCTATACCTCCTTTTTTTTTTTTAAGGAACATTAGTCCTGAGCTAACTGCTGCCAATCCTCCTCTTTTTGCTGAGGAAGACTGGCCCTGAGCTAACATCCGTGCCCATCTTCCTCTACTTTCTATGTGGGACGCCTACCACAGCATGGCTTGCCAAGCGGTGCCATGTCCGCACCAGCGATCCGAACTGGCCAACCCCGGGCCACTGAAGCAGAACGTGCGTACTTAACCCCTGCGCCATTGGGCCGGGCCCCTCATTTTTTAAGTGAGGAAACTGAAGCTCACAGAAGAAATTAGCTCGAGGTCCCAAGAAGTCAGTAGTGGTCTCAGCCTCTAACACATTCCACTGTTTCTGCCACTTTTTCTTTCAACAGATTCTTATGTAAGACTCTTCTGTTACCTACTGAAATCTGAGCCAAAAAACAACTTGTGGATGGGGGGTGCTTTAGACTCTTAGGGTGAGGAGTTGGCAGAGTGAAAGTTCTGAAGAGCTAACAAAACAAGGAAACAAGGTGTAAGGGTCAGAGAAAAGGTCTTAAAATCCTAACCGCAGGCTCAAGAAAGGGACGTTATGAGTATCTTGAGTCATTTCATTGCTAGCTAATGAAAGTGGCTGAAAACTTCAAAAGGAACAGAGAATAAAGCTGCTGTATTTACATTGCCTTCCTTATCATTAGACCTGGATGTACCACAGTCCACTGAAACTCAACACATCCAAAAACCAAACTCAACTTGGCTTTCCACCCTCTTCCCAAAAACCCATTCCTTCCTCTTGTAATTCCACAACTGGTTGCATCACTATGAATCTTTTAAGTTTTCCTCAAAACGTATTTTTTTCACCAAAGGCTCAACAATCCTCTTTAAACTTGTCAATTTCATCTCCTCTTCCCTCTGCTGCAACTGTCGGTACAGACTCTCACCAAGTTTGCCTCAGTTACTTCAACAGTCCTTATCTACTGTTTCCATCCTCTGCCCCTCAAATCACTCATTTCAAGTGATCTATACATTATCGTTATTTTGTTTAAAATCCTTCAAAGGCTCTCAGCTGCCTATGGACTCAGTTCCGAACTCCTCAGTGTTCACGGTTTGGTTCCTGCCTACCCATTTCTACAATAACCCCATCCACCCCAGAGCCCTCCTTTTACTGCCAGCCTAATAAATTATTTGTAGGTCTCTGAAACATGACTTCGAACATCTGAATTTGCTATGCCCTTCACATTCTGCTTGGCATACCTTCTCCTTTCTACCTGGACAATTCCTGGACATCCTCTTTTGAGAGCTAGCATGACTCCTAGAGCTAATTACTCAATCTTAGAATTTTCTTTCCACAAAAATTTCAAGACAACAGTTACTCAAAAAGAAGCTTGATCTGAATGGTTTGGTTAGTAAGAAATGAAAAACTACTGGGATAAAATATAAGTGCACATTCCAGAAAATACAAGTGCAATTCCACTTTATGGGTGGCATGAAAACTCATTATGAGTAAACAAGAAATGGGTGAAAAATTGTAATTTATTGAAACTCAACTCAAAAAATATAAGATGCTGTAGTGTACAATATATTACACAAAGCACCCTCAGGTGCACATTCAAGTCAAGTAAGAACTCCGTATCCCTTTCCCTAGCCCTCCCACCCTGGGATCTTAGTATTTGTTCCATATACAATCATGCACACTTAATTTGAAAAAGGAAGCCCCAATATATTTTGATGTATTAATTAGCACCAAACAAGAGTACAGTTCCATTTTTTTTAATAAACAAAAAACCCAATCAATAAACCAACTGGAGAGCTAATGGACTCAGCCAATACTGCTGACATAGATATTATACATTCATGTAAATACACAGCCTATTCTACCCTAAAACAATGGTGTGGTTGGTTCTCAGCCTTTGTTCGAGTTGGCAACTGTCCCCATGTTGCAGTGTTGGAGCCAGTCTGTTTCTAAAACAAAATTGCTACTTAGGAACTTCCGACACAAAGCTCATCTGTCTTTTTTGTTGGAAACAAGTCTAAAATTGGTGTGGAAAACTTAGATCTTTCAAGGACAACCACTGGCCGAAGATAATGAAGCTGTTTTAAGGCAAGCTCTCCACAGTCTGTTAATGCTTTGTCCAATACGACCCTCAGGTTTTCCAAGGAAGGAACTGTTGCTGTCTCAGCTACTATTAAAGGTGGGATTGCAGTCAGGTTCTCATGAATTGTGGAGTCACTGGAAGAATGAGGTATGTCAACTTCAGGGTCATTGTCATTCACCATGTTGTTTGCCATAACAGTCCCTGTTAAGTCATTACTGGGCTGTGAAGAATTACTTAATGTTAAGTGCTCTGAAGGTTCCCAATCATCAAAATCGTCATCTTTCTCTTCACTTTCCTGAATAAATTTCAGAAATGAAGATTCAAATCCCATAGGTTTATAAGTCTTCAAATCAAATGACCTGGGCTGTGCATGCTTCCTAAAATTCTCTTTTGGGACATGGGTTAAATTTTTTACAGTGTTTTCTTGCCCTGAACTTTGCTGCCCAGTTTCTGAGTCTTTGATCCTTGGTAAAGGCAGCTGGAAACTTGTGAAGTAAGTCCCACTTTCAGTCCCATCAGAATTAGGTATGGAATTTTCTATTTTACAAGGAGGCGGCTGAACTATATTACATTGTTCCAAAGAAGTGGTTTCTGAACTATGATTACATTTCAAAGTTCCTCTGTACAGCAGAGTACCTGCATCAAATACTGGGCTGCCTTCTGTACATCCTTTCTGACCTCCATCCCTTTCACTTGGATGAAGGGAATCAATGTTCTGGACAGGTATGCCACTGTCACCTGGGGAATGGCTGTGCTTTGTGTGCTCTGATTCACAGCTCGTATTTTCTTCTTTCTTTATACAGGGCTCTGCTTCAGAAAGGGGCTCCTCTTTAATTTTGGTACCGTATTTAACACAAACGACAAGTTTTTCCATCTGTTGCTCTAAATAGGCACTACTCATCTGATGGGTACGTTTGTAATGCCTCACTATGCTGCTCTCCAGCTTCACCACAGATAAGCATCCTTGAACCATGCAGGGGTACTGAGTGTGCTCAGACTGCTCCACACACATATGGAGGGCTTCAGCTCTTGTTTTAAAACTAATTGGAGCCTTCTTTTCTTTGATTAAGCCGCATTTTTTAGCCTTAGCATTAAATGATCTCCTGGTAGTCTGATGTTCATGCCCC